>NC_134459.1:91429065-92778648 GCF_047948215.1 Lycorma delicatula | reverse complement strand
TAAAAATATTTAACTGATTTTACAATTGTTAATTTTTTTAAATAAAGTAATTAAAGAACAATTAAAAACAAATAAATTAAAAGAAAAGTTTAAAATGGTTCAGTTTGTTGCATTGAATCAAGGCTGTGCCAAACATTAATTACTACACCTCGAGGTAGTACAGATATCTCATTTCCAAGAAGAACTTCTTCTGCAGTTTTAAATTCAACTTCAAAATCACTTATACTTAAAGTACAGGGAGGAGTAATTGGCTTGTTGTCTTCAGTCCAATACTAAAAAGAAAATAAGTAAAAAACGATTAAAAGCTAAAACAGAATTAGTCAGAAAAGGTAGAGTAAATAATAATAATTAATTTCAAATAATCATTTTGTTTACACATTTACAAACCATTTTTACACAAATATTTACGTTATGTATATGTATATAAAAATTCATGCTCTGCAAAATATATAAATATATACGTTAGGAATATACAGTGCACAAATATTTTGCAGAGCATAAATTTTTTTTTAATATCTCAGGGTTTATTAATAATTTTTCAGCAATGGCTTAACATTAAAATTCTATTTTTTCTTTAATAAAGTTCTTTTGTTTTGACTTTCAAATAATGACTCTTCATGATTTAAAATGTGATTCATATTAGAAAACATCTTTCCTTAAAACTGGTTTTTCAAGAGAAACAAATCACACGACTGACAATTTTCTTATGTTAGAATGTGGCCTATTATTTTCTTTTATATGTAGAAGAGGCTTGAAATATTTCTTGTCAAGAGTCATTGACTTAGACCTTACTAAGTATTATAATATTTTTCTAAATATTATGTTTAAATAACAATGTCATATCCTAAAATTTATTTGATTTTGATGTTTTCAAATACAAAATTTATTTGAATTTTGCCATCATCCATAAAATCCATTAATTGTTTCTTCACTAAGCATAGAACAAAATTTTCAACATTAAAATATGAAATAATCATCACATTATCTTAGTTACCAAATGACTTTGGTATTGTTTATAAACCAATATAAATATGAAAAACCGCATATTTATGCTGTAAGGGATGATAGGAAATTTTAAGGATATAAATTTTGAATGAGTGTATTTTTTATGTATTTATTTTAGATCTTATCTATCAAAGATCTAAGAAGACTGAGTGATAAATTGTGTTCATATTTTGCTGTTAATTGGCATTAAGAATGTAACTGATGAATGTGAAAATGTATGAATGTTTGTCGTTGTTGGTTTTTGTAGGAAATGATGTCATCAATGTTAGTAACTCCTGTATAATATTCATTGTAAAATACACTTCTTTTCAAATCATAACAAAGTATTTCATCCAGCAACTAAAAGATGAATTAATTGGTAGGCCTGGTTTTGGCTAGGTTTGGTTTGATTAGTTTGGGCCTATGCCCAGACTGTGGAGTCAATAAAATTGTGGACCAGGCCAATATGTTTACCCCAAGTACAAGGCTGAATGTTCTAGGATTGTTGGGAACTTGAGAGGATTAATTCTTTTCTGGATCTGCTAGTCAATTAGAAAACTAGTAGAAAATGAAGCATAATTGTTGGCTTTCTTAAGTTTCTGGCCATCCTGAGAGGTTTTTTGGCAAAAAATATTTTTATGTTATCGTCTGGAAAACAAATATGAAACATAAATACAAAATCTAATAGAATACAAAAATTAAAACAAAATAAAAACTTAAAGTAGAAATTTCAAAACAAAATCAAAACAAATTAAAATATTAAAAACAATATTGCTGAAGAGATTTGATGTTCTAATAGTTAAGAGTAGCAGCCTGGTTAACCAAGAACTTCCTTGGACATTTACTCAAAGATAGACTTTTGGCCTCAAGCTCCAATTAGTTATTAGTTTAGATGTTCAAATTTTTTCCTTTGTGATGAAACTGTGTACGGAAGGGTGAAGGCACTGACCTCACATCTGAGAGCACACCAGATCAAATTTAAGCTAATTGAATCAGTGTAGGGGAACGCTGTGATGTGAGAGTGTGAAGGCATTTACCTCATTCCTGAAAGCAGACCAGATTGGAAATTTTAATTTGAAAATTTAATTAAGTGGTGCACCTGGAGCAGTTGTAGGTCAAGGTTGCCACAGTCGGGATCAACAATTTTGTGAGGTAACAGTTTTGTGTGTAAGACCTTAGATATTAAGTTTTGTCACTGCCGTTTAGTTTTTTAAAGTCTGTTTGATGAATAATTAATTACGACTAGTAATTTGGTGTTACAACAAGGCACAGAGATCACACCTCTGTGGACTCTGTTAAGTAGTTGTGTTAGAAGAATGAAGATGTCCAAAGAGGCCTGAAGCCTACAGTGAAGGCACAAAAGCTGAGAAATACATTGATGGAAATGTCTAGTCATTTATATTGGTGGCATCCTGAGAGAGGCCTGACTGATGACTATGACATGTAATCAGTGTTTAAAGGTCAATAAGACAACCTCCAGTAAAGCCCATTAGGGCTATTAACAGAGGGAGTTGCATGTGAAGTAGTTTTGCCCTGTTACGGTCTATATAGTTATGTTTGCAATTATGTATTTTTTGGCTTTTTTTGTTTCTTTTAATTAGTTTTTTTTTGCAATATGGTACTGTAGTTATTGGTTGTATCAAGATGCAGTAGTAAAGTAATACAGTATGTGTGCATCTTTAACTTTGTTTATAAATTATTTTTTATACTTATTTTCTAAGTAACTTTTGAGAAAATCTTGCTTTGTCTCAAAACTACAACTAGTTAACTTAGTTACTGATGTTCCTAAATAAATTACAATATATATATATATATATATATATACACACACACATATATTTGAACTAAACTGATCCAAGTATTTTAGAAAATAAACTTGCCGCTTTAGAAGGTTAAAAAACATATTGAAATCGAGTTGATCTTCCATTTAATGAAATCAGAAGATATATCAACAAATATACATGTTAAATTCATCATTATAAGCTAGGTCATGAACAGTAAATCTGCTACAATACATCATTGTGAAGGTCCACTGAACTTTACTCATCCTTCCATTACATATCTCTATTTTAGAGGTTGTTTTATTATCATGTAAAAATATAATACTCGGTATATTTAATAATGAAAACTTTGTTACCTGTAAAAGAGGTGGTGGAGGAGTAAATTTAAAAGTGCTCCCTGATTTTGTGAAGAAACCTTTTACACAATATGAAGTCCCAGGTTGTAACTTAACTCCACCACATGGGTTCCTTAGATTCCTATAAACTATATAAGCTTCTTGGAGAGTGTCTACAAGGTGCTCAGCCATTTCCTTTTCTAATTCTAAAAACAAAAATGATATAACAAGCTGATATAAAAATGTTGCACTATCAGCTAAAAGCTTTTATTTACTTTTTCAGTAGGGATATGAATTCTATTGGTTGGGTCAGAAATGAATTTTCTTTTAATAAAAAATAAGGCAGTAAATATCTACCAAAAATTATTGATATTCCTATTATAAGTGAGGTAATTTATTACTTCTGATAAGGTTTGAAATTACCATAAATAAAACTACCTCTGAAATTCCTTTAAATATTTCCCCTAGCCACTCAAGTTTTTTACAAAATTTTTAATAGAATCAATTTCCCTTACATACCACAAACAAAAAAATACAAAGGTTGGTGCTAACACATTAAATTATATAACTGCATTTTAAAGATTTTCTGAGATGTAAAGATTGGTAGACAACAACTCCTATGTATCATTTTTTGCTAATAGGGTTTTTTCCCCTTCCGATTGTTTTGGTCATTCTCTAGCATTTGATGAGATTACCTCTTACATGCTAACCCGTGTTTAGAAATTAACAATAACTTTCTTTCCAAAGTGTAAGCTTTCTTATTGTTTGTTTGGAAAATATCATGTGTCTCTGCTACATATTAGAGAATTTTCATAAAATTCTTAACTTACATGTAAAATCTCCTTTGTGCATTTTTGAATTATTGTTAAAGTTTACATGTGATAAAATGTCCTATGTATATAACCTTACAGTCATGAATGATAATATATGGTGAGATAGTTTATTAAAGAGATTGTCAAGAAAAGAATAATAACAGTAGCTGTGGCGGGCTAGATAATACTAACAGTAATGTACAATTACAGGATATAATAGGTAGCAAGAAGCTACCAGTCAGTCAGTCCAGCCATCAATTCCCCCATTACATGTCAATTGAGCTTTCTAGACTTTGACAAGTAATACATATGAAGAATGAGAAATACTGACACAATTAAAATCAAAAAAAATTGTTCAACTACATCCTACAACTGATGTCAAATGGAAAAGAAACTAAAAATTTAGAGTACTGGGTATGATATATTCTGAGTATGAAAAAATGGGCACAATTGTTCATATCATAACATTCCTCAACAGGCAAAATATTAGAAACCAAACTGCAATCACAGTTTTCAAGCAAAAAAAACCGCAAAGATAAAGATAGAAAAAAGCTTTCAACATTTATATGGTCAAGAAAACATGCATGGGAAGAAAAAAAGCATTAAAAGGCTTTGTGACCACATTTAGAATTAGGAGACAAAGAGAATGTGAAAATAGAGACAATGTTGAAGATGAAACAAGCCGAAAAAGTACAAAACAAGAAAAGGAGACCAAGATATTATTCCAAAGGAATAATCCAAAGGAGACCAAGATATTATTTTGACAATTACACGAATTCGTGTAATTGTCAAAAATTTCTCTTCAATAAATTAGATTTGAGAGAAAATTCATTTAAGTAACAGGTTAAGATGTCTGAAGATATAAAGAATATAAAGGTTATGAGAGTTTGTGAGTTGAGATGCCAACTGATATTACTCATATAAACAATAAGAATACCTTATCTGAAAACTTATTGAAATAATGGCTCAATGGTATACTAGAAGTGCCAAGTCACTACTGCTAATAATCATTAAAGAGGCTTTATGTTGAACCTTTTTTCTATAGTAGCACATATTTTAGAATTATTTAGATAATGGTGTGAAGAGGTGATTAATACACCATAAAAAAAATGTTTACAGTTTTTTTAAAAAAGGAAAATATATCTATTCCCACCACAAAATACCAGTGCAATACTTGTTAAAGATTTAAAATTGTGTGTCTACTGATGAAAAAGAAAACAACTATTGCAAGAATGATTGAAAGATCCTGCTCGAGAAAAGAAAAATAAGATCAAAGAAACTGCCAAGAATGAAGTATTAACTTTGACAATGGGTCTGCAAAGTGATATTACCTGTCCAGTTATTATAGAATCATAAAAATTTTATAGAAAAAACTGCAAGTTTCACAGCTTTACAACTCATAGACTTAATGAGAGTGATGTAAATTTGTATATGTGCCATAAAGAGGTAATGACAGCGCATTGAACAACAAATTCATTTCATGCATTGTGAACTATCTCATGAGCAATAATCTTAAAAACATTGTTTTTATATCAGATGGATACACTTATAAAAACAGGAACAAAACCTTGGCAAATGCCTTAAATGATTTTTCTACAAGTCATGCTATTACAAGTAACAATTTTTTTTACAGAAAGGACAAAATGATGGAAGCATAGTGTCCATAATACTTTAGAACATCTTTTCAAGCTGCCAATTAATGCACTATCTGATTACATTGTGCGATTGCATACGACAAGAAATAAATATCTATTCCTATGTGTGTCATCACAAGTTTTTCTAGATATGTGACTGATAAAAATTTTATATATGCAATCAGGTTATGAAAAAAATCTGATGACAACTCTTTTTGAAATGTCTGAAAGTACGTTGCCAAGATGAATGGAAAATTCTTCTGCAAAGTATACCTCCTAATCTTAAGACTATTCATTTTATGACAATCTTTGTTGGGATCTAATGAAACACATAAAAAGATGAGTTATAGATAGTAACTAGTAAGACAATAATAAGTTAATAACTAGTAAGTTTAATTAATGTAGGATGGTAATAGACAAAAGAAAGAATATTCTGATTTTCATTGATAAGATTTTTTTATTGTTTATTGCGTGTTTTTGCTTTATTTTAAATTATTCTAAAATAATTAAATTTTGATATCAATCGTAGTATTTTTTTTTTTTTTAAATACCCAGTATAATACCTACATGACATTCAGGATACAAGCAAAATTTCCTATGTGACAAAAATTAATTATGGCTTTATTTATTTTAAAAAGTCCATAACAATAAAAAACATATTTTTAAATGTTAAAATCTTTATAGTTCCATATAATCACACTTCAAAAGATCTACTGTATGATATTAAAATTCTTAACATTAATGTTTTTAGCTTCTCCTGTAAATTTTTTTTTACATAGGAGGTTTCACACATAAAGCGAGGATCTATGTATAATGTTATAACAAATGTTTTGTTAACTCCAAAACAAAAAGCGTTGTGGTATTTACATGCCAGCTGGTGGAGAAGCGTTTTCTAACACTACATTGATCAAAAAACTTTTTAAGGCTAGTAGAGCCACAATCCTTAGTAATGAAAGTTCATTTATGAATAAGCATAAACTTTTTTCATGCTCTAAAAATTAGTTTAAATAAAAATCAATTACAATAATTATCTAGACGAATTAGTCAAAATATTGTATTTTTAAATCATTTGGTTCTTGAGTAATAAGAAAAAAATAAGTAATAAGTAAGATAAGTAATAATAAGAGAAAATAAAAAATTAAATAAAAACAATGTGTGTTACTTTATTTATTTCTTCTTTGTTATTTTATTTATTTCTTTTATGTAAATTAAATCTAATAAAAATTTGAGCAATGAAATATGCTTACAAAAAATCATGTTTACTTGATATTTACACATCATATGTTTTAATTTGATCAAAAAGCAATATATTTTGCTTTATATGCACTTTGTTATGAATAATATTCTGAATGTGCTTTATTACTTCTACAAATTACTATGTTTATAATTAAAAATTTAATTGATATAAACAAGCTCCAAACTATGTTGTCAACCTGTTGTGAAATAATGAACACCAAATTTTGTCATTACAAAAGCAAATATTCAGCAAATAATAAAGCATTCTTGCAGCCAAATACAATAATAATGAATAATCAAGTTTAGTAAGCAGGTAACACTGTCAACAATGATTTTGTTTTATCATCAATACTTGCTGACATATATATTTTTGAGCTCTAATTCTGAATATGAAGTGAGAATTTCCCTACCCTCAGATTTTTTGTTAATGGTCCTTATTTTCTCGCAAGTACATGTGCACGATATTAATTTTATTTATTCCAAGAGTTACATTGCTAAATGAACTATAATTTATTTCAGTTGAAATAGTAACGAAAAATAATTATTATTATTTATGAAGTAATTAAAATGATACATATACGATTGATGTTATATTTTTTCTAAGTGTAATTGTCATCCATATTCACACATTGCGCAGTGTATTTGAATTTTGTTTTGGTGACTCGTACTGGATGTAATACTGTGAACAATAAACAATAATCATGCTGATTAAAAAAAAATCATAACTACATCAGTCAAGTACGTGCTCTAATGTGTGTTAACATTTGGTGATGCAAGCTAATTTTCCTACCAATTTGTGATTTTATTTTTCCCTGTAAAGTCAGTATATATACTACATTAATGTTTGTATAACATGTTTAAAGTTTTGTAATAAATGTTTTGTAATTGCAGTGAAATTTTTAATAAAAATGACATTCAATTGCATTAACTATCCAGAGAGTTTCTGCAAAATTTGACGTAAAGTAGTAATAAAGTTTCTGAGAAGAAATATAACTCCACTGGCTGATAAAAAAATTATATGAACTATATTTTGAATATAAAGTAGGTGATCAAGACAGGTCCTGGGCTCCTCATTATTTGCTACCATTCATGTATAATGTTATTGACTGGTTGGTTGAATGGATCTCGTCATATGACATTTGTAATTCCAATGGTTTGGAGAGAACCAAAGTACCACTTCACGAACTACTACTATTGTTTAATGAAAATATTGAAGTTAACAGCTAAGAATAAAAGTATTTTAAAACATCCTGCTATTCCCTCTCCTCTGAGATCAAGTGCCCCACAAGTCCACAGTTTTCAATTCAAGTATCACCATAAACATGGGAATTAGATGAAGATGAATCTGTTGATGTTGAAGGTTGTGCAGATTTATCACATGATGGACAACAGAAAGAACCAGACTTTTTAGAAAATACTGAACCCCACTTAATTAATTAATCAGAATTAAATGATCTCATTTATGATATAGATCTATCCAAGACTTACACAGAAATTCTCACATCACAACATGCTTGTAATAAACAAAAAAACAAAATTTTGTTGTCGAGTGTAGTTCATGATTATAATTCTTTATATTTTCCAAACATTTAACAAACAACAAATAACACTCTCATAAGTATAAATGTGTAAATTTAACAAATTAATAAAAGTATGTTACAATATGGTAGAATACATTCTTTGAAAAATGAATAAAAAAAAATATATAATTTTCTTAATCATTTGTCAACAGTATCTTACAATTTTAGTGGTTATGAATTACTTATCAGCACAAATTATTTCCCCTTCTTTCTCTTCTGCTGAACTAATTTAAGTCATTTCATCATTGAAATTTATTTTCAAAATAAGTAAGGAAAACAAAATACTATAATCACTTTTTAATTTAAATAGACTTTATACCCATTATTACATGTACTAAAATTCTAAAATATGTTCTATTTAACTGATTTGTTTCTTATTCTTGCAAAATTTGAAAATTTTTATATCTACTGCTTTCTGTGTCTTTAACATAGAATGCATATTTAACAAACTCAGAGTTAAGTTTTTTGCATGAATTTTGTTTATTTCATATTAATTGTTATATAAAATGTTTTGCTTTTATTTAATAAATTAGTTTCTTTCTTTCTCATATCTGTGTTAAAAACACAGAATTCAGTTTGCATGGAAAGTACAATATGCATATTATACTGTAATACTGTGTTAACAATATTTTGTATGAAATTCTTAAATAATCATTCTTATAAAATTTCAGTTTTTGGCTCATTCCTAATTTTTATCAATTTCATGAAAATTTAAAAAATATATTTTTAAAAATCTAAATTCAAACAACCTAAAATGAATAAAATTCAAACACATTTTTTTTAAACAGCAAACAAAACTATTTCAAATAATATTTGATACTTTATTTATATATAAATTAAGTAATTTTGTTTTACAGTAGTTGAAGAGCAAATATTTAATGTTATTTCGAATACTAATAATATTGTGAAAAATTAGATAAAGAATGTTAATTTTTCTTTTATTAATTGTTGAATGTATCAGTTTAAAAAAATATATATCTAACTGTATCCCTTTTGCATTAATTGAAGTATTTATGTAAATGTTACGTTTTGAAACCTCTTAAGATGAAACATGAATTGGCTAAGGAAATGGGGACCATGAAAATGATGGTAGTAAAATTGAATAACTAGTCTTAAATCTGCCAATCTTTCACAAAGAAAAGCAAGTGTATAACAGTTATGCACTATTATGCCACATTATTAGATGTTAACAGCTTAAAAAAAAAATGAATTTAAGCAGCCTGGGCTCTCAAGATTTGGAAAAGTATCAACAGTGGCGGCATATGGTTACAAGTTTAAATTTATTTTTTCTATATTACGTAATACATTTTTTAACAATAGAACATACTGGAATTTAATCAGATGAACTAGAGTGGTTATTTTTGTAACCCACATATTTTTTCGATAATTATTGCTTTTAAATAAACTAATTTTTCAGATTGAAAAAACCAGAGGAAGTTTTTATTTCTTCAACCAAAGTTGGAATTTTATTATTCCCTTCAAGGAATTAAATTTGTGTTAAAGTATATAATTTAACAACCTTCAACTAATTAAATTTAGCTGTTTGAGTTCCTCCCCAGCTGACATTAAATGTGATCGTTAGTTTGAAATCATTTTCATACTTGATTAAATCAGATTTTAATGGAATTCCTATGTATAATATAATATAGATTGCAACATATACTCTTACTTACCACTTAGATTATCTCGAAAATTTTTTGTGTCTGTAAAAAAACAATAATAATAATTTAAATATTTAAACAGAAACTAACTTCTAATTGACATTAAATCACTTCTTTATAAAAAAAAAACCAAATTCAAACACCCTTTTAGGGTAGTGTAAAGATTCTCTGTCGCTAGTATGATGTTCATAAATTATTTAATTTGTATGTGTTGAACTAATTAATTATTATTTAATAATTAAATAATTTTTCATTTAAACGTGTATACCTTCAAACTTATTCTTTGGAACACAGTTTGAAAAATCTTGTAAGCACCAAAGTTATTATAAAAAGTGCATTCTGCTCAGTAAAGTAACATTTTAAAAGAGGTGAATATTGTGTTAACAATAATGCAAACTGAAATTTATCAAAGGCTAGTTGCAATATGTTAAATAGGACTACAGCTCAGAGTTACCCTACATAAAGTTATTTTTTATAATAATATGTTTCTAAAATTACAAAGACTAACTGTAAATTTAAAATTATAACAATTTTATAAAATATTATTTCATGGTCTATCAGCAGAGCAATGAATTTTGTTTTAATTTCCAACCTTCAATAAAAATCCATTTAAAATTTAATCATTTGGTCAAATAGATTAATTTTTAATGGCTAAAACTGACAAATTTTAAAAAACTATGCATCTTGAAAAATGGATGTTGATATGAAAGGTCATTTCAGATGACCACTGACAAGGTAGGAATGGACAATTTACGAGGGCAAGTCAATTATTATTCGCAATGTAGTTATAAATTTTATTGAAATACAAATAGGTATTCAATAATGTACATCATTTTTCAACATAGTCCCCTTGCATTTCAATGCACTTGGTCCATGGTTGCACAAGCTTCCTGATGCCCTCATAAAAGAAGGTTTTCGGTTGAGCTGCGAGCCAGGAATGCACCGCTTCTTTCACTATTTCATCCAAGGTAAATCGACGACCCCTTAATACCTCTGAGTGGACCAAACAAGTGGTAGTCAGAAGGGGCAAGATCAGGACTATACGGAGGATGAACCAGTACTTCAAAGTTGAATTTCTGGAGCATTTCAGCAGTGTGGATAGCGCAGTATGTGGACAGGTATTGTCGTGCAATAACACAACACCTTTCGACAGCAGTCCTCGGCATTTACTTCAAATTGCAGGATTCAGCATGGTAGCAAGGTATCTCACTAACGTGCACTGTTTATTGTCGTGCCCCTTTCCTCATAATGTTCCAGTACTGGGCCTTGTGAGTCCCAAAAAACCGTAAGCATCAGTTTTCCTGCGGATGGTTGGGTCTTGAACTTTTTTTTTGCAGGGCAAATTTGGATGTTTCCATTCCATACTCTGCAGTTTACTCTCCGGCTCGTAATGATGGATCCATGTTTCATCACCAATGATGATTCTGTTTAAGAAGATGTCCCATTCGTTACCATAGCGATCCAAATGTTTTAGCGATCCAAGCACGTTTATGCAACTGTGTGAGTTGTTTTGAGACCCATCTTGCAGAGACTTTATGAAACCCAAGTCTGTTGTGGATGATTTCGTAGGCAGAACTGTGACTAATTTGCAGATGATGTGCCACTTCATCAATAGTTACTCATCTGTCATGCTCAGAAAACCATGTCACGTGCACGCTTAATGTTTTCCTCATTTGTGGCGGTAAATGGTCATCCAGCTCCTTCGTCGTGCGTAATACTTGTATGACCATTTTTGAATTTTTCAATCCATTCATAGACACTCCACTGTGGCAACACACTGTTCCCGTACTGTACCGAAAGTCTTCAATGAATTTTGGCCCCTGATACACGTTCCAACCACAAAAAATGGATCAGTGAACGTTGCTCTTCTTTGGTGCAAACAGAAAGTGGAGCAGCCATGGTTAACGGCAGGGCAGCAATAATGGAACTAACCTAGCAGCATCAAACCTGTGCAGAAATAACAACAATTAAACCATGCATTTATCATCTACGCAACACGACAGTACTACCAACATAAACAAAAATATAACTAAATTGCAGATAATAATTGGCTTACCCTCATATAAAGAAGGGAAATACCCCAAAATTCATTATAAAAAAGAAGTGATGATTGCATACGTCTTATTAGTTACATATATATATCATGTTATCATATACAAACATGAGAGGTGTTTGACCTTGCTGTATCATTCAAATATTATGTAAATATATATTTTATAACAGCATTATAAAATATCAACTGTATACATATTATTAATTTAAGAAAAAGACCTTTAAAGATTAAAAAAATAATCCCTGTAAAACATTTGGTAAATCTGCAGAGAAAACCAGGTTAAGTTTACAAGAATTAAATAGTGCGAAGTGGTGCTGCACAGCTATCCCACAAAATACACTAAGGCAGTCGTTGATCAGTGGAGAGGTTACCTCAAGTTTTATTGATATTTAACTTCTTTCTATGTCGATCACTTATTCCACAAAAATTATTTATTGCATTTGAATCATTATATTCATTTGCTGCTTTTACTTTCTTACCCTGGAAGCTGTAATAAATGACCCACAAAACCTTGTTCTTTTCATAATACCATCATACACTTTCTCTTTTCCAGTTTGTTTTTTAAAGATGTCTTAGTTTTACATACTACAAACCGACCTAGATTTACCATGATAAAAAAATAATATAATGCACAGTGATTTACAATAAAAGAATTATAAATATTACCTGTAAAACTATCTTTCAAGAATCCATATATGCCTGATCTTGGGGAAGGAATGTCAGCTCCTCCCCTAGATCTTCTATTCTGTTAAAAACAATGAAATAAATATTAGGATTTCAATGATGGTCATGATTTATTAATGGTCATAATTTATTTAATAACGATCATCATTAATTTCTTATTTTTATTATAACTAATATTTTAGAGATCCCTTGGTTTCAAATACTTATTACTTAATTATATAAAGGTAAATACTGATTCATTATTTATAATTATATAAAGATAAATTATGTGCTTCAAATTATTTTTAAAGTATTATTTCAATTTTTTTATTATGATCTCAATTATGTTTCTACAAAATGTATTTTGGATTACTACAGCTATAGTTTAAAAACATCTTAGTCTTTATTTTGTAACTGGCTATTGTTGATGCCACAGTAAATAAAAGAAAAAAAAAGTTTGGGATTAGGAAGCTTAAAATTCTTTACATTCCTGCATTTGCCTTTCGGCTAATACTAAATGAATAGTGAATAGGAAGTAAATACAAAAACAAAGTGAGCCAAAAAAGTAAATGTACAGATAAATCTGCCTTTTCCTGGCTAATGTGACAACATTAAAATCAATGAGCAAATAGAATAAGCAATAAAAACTACAAAAGCAACTCACAGTGAAACACAAGTTGACGTTACCATGTGAAATAAATAAATATGATACTGGTTTATTTTTTATTATAGAATATAATATTATATTATATTATATAATTTATAGAATATAAACAAAAGATATATTTGTTTTAAAAATAAAAAAATAACAATATATTAAAATCTAGGCAGATTTTAAGGTATTTTGGTAGAAGGGAAGGATATGAAATACCAGTAACTTGGATGCATTTTGGATACACTAAGAATTTTAATATCCACTCATCACAATTGGAGATACCAGAGTAAGCAGGGTTAAGTGAGAAGTGTGCATGAGTAGGTGCGTGTATTCTAAAATAAAAATGACACAGCTACAAAATATAAAGTTGGAAATAACCTGAGAAATAAGGCTTAGGAATTAAGAAATCACAGGATGATCAGGAATATCAGAGAGCAATTGCTTAGTTATAAGTACATAAAAAGCCAGAGTTTTGACAAGCTTATTACAAACTAATTATTGAGCAGACAATGTTAAGATACATATATATCAATTCTTTAAATGGTAATAATAGTTCATAAACCAATAGGTTCAGTTAAGGATGATCAAAAAATTTAACTTCAGTCTATGAAATACCCAATAAATCCAACATTTTCAGTATATAAAATAGACACCCTTTAAATAAATGATAAAAAATTAAGTAGAGAAAAAAAAGCATCTAAAAACAATGGTTAACTGAATAAATAAACTAAAATACTTCAATAATTAAATTAAAAACCCTTGACCCACATAAAATCCAAAGATTTTTAAAAAAATATATTATAATAAAAGCACAATTGTTTTTCCACAGTATCTGTAATAAGATTTGCCTTGAAGAGAAGAACTAACTATGCAAGCAATCTGGAGGAAGCCAAACATAATCTCCATACAAAAACTGAAAAACCGTGAGAGTGAAAAATTAAGCTGGGCCAACTTCCTTGACTTCACCTATTGCTGAAATAATTTATGTTGTATTGTAGACAGTTTTCTATATAACCATAATTTTGGTCTCTTATGACCACATCAGAAATTTGATTTATTGTATTCCTGAATTTTTCTCCTGCTTTTCTAAGATTAAGGTTATGAAGAAAACAGTTTTAAGCAGTAATCTACCAATTGCAGTACTGAGCATATAAGCAGTTAGAATCAAAGTAATGATCATTAACTTAATAGTAAATTGAGTTTTTTACGATCAACTCATAAATACTCATTAACACTAATGGTATTTTTACACTATGGTTTTTTTATGAGGTTATGGTTTTTATATATAATATTAATGCACGCTTTAGTTACTAATCTGTATAGCAGATCCAAATATCTTATGGCTAAATGAGTTTAGCTATTCTCATAAAAGAAAAACTATAACTGTTAATGTGTTAATAAGTATTTATGAGTTGATCATAAGAAACTCAATTTACTATTGAGTTAATGATCATTGCTTTGGTTCTAACTGCTTCTATGCTCAATGCTGCAATTACTAGATTACTGCTTAAAACTGCTTTCTTCATAACCTTAATCTTAAAACAGTTAAAGCAGGAAAAAAATTCAGCACTACAATAAATCAAATTTCTGATGTGGTCATAAAAGAAACCAAAATTATGATTATATAGAAAACTATTGTACTGTATATGGGTCAATCAATTTTGAAGTACCCAAGAGTGGTTGCTTGACCAATTCACAAAATTGAAACTTTCCCACTCGTTTGTTTCCTACATGTATCATCAGGACTTCAAACTATTTTTTTTTAACGTTTTATTTAAGCAGTTTTCCCGTGGCAGCCATTTTTGTTAAGTGCACACACCTACTTTTGTTATACGCAAAAAATCATAACTAATAAACTATTGATCCTGGAAGGATGAAACAAAAAGCAATTTAATCATTTTTCTCAAGATAAAAGATTAGTCCACGGTTTACTTACCTATCTTTCTTCTTTCTATGAAAAAATTACTAATAAATTTTAACATGAAAAATGGTGTAATTTCACTTTTGGTAATTTTTTTCAAGAGGCAGGGATGGCACATGTTAGTAGTTTACCATAAATAATATTAATGGTGATAAACTTACCATTAAATTATTATGAATTTTTTTTTTAAATTCAAATTTTAGCTTCAAATAACTCTGATGAGGCTGGTGATAAAAAATCTCAAATTTGCACAACAGTGTTTTGTAGATGTTTATGACAAATAAAGTTTTTTGTGTATTGTACTAATAAAAAAGTTATAACCTCTAAAAATCATGAAAAACCTGTTAAAAGTGATACCATTTTGACTCACCAAATAAGTGCTCCAAGGGGTTACTTGTCTTCTTGGCAGTTTAATATTTTTATAGTTTAATATTACTATAGTTGAAATAGACTTGTTTGAACCATTTAACTGCAGTGTTAATGTTATAACAGGCACTTGAAAGTCATTTCCAGTCGCCAGAAAAATTCATATTGCAACATGCTCATTTATGCTTGTTGCATCTTTAGTTATGCAGTTACAGACTGGTCAGTCTGACAGTCAGTGCAGTGACCTGTTTAGATGTAAACAGGTCATTGTTTACTGAGTACTGAGTATCTCAAATTTCATTTGCAAATTTTAAAATCGGTTAATTTTTACATTATTTTAAAGTAATTTCACATAAATCAATGGAAAAACAATTTTCCATAGAAATGAAACCACTGGACCAATCTTTTACCTTGAAAAAATATAATTATATTGCTTTTTGTTTCATCCTTCCAGGATGAATGGTTTTTTAGTTATGGCTTTTTCTATAAACCCATTCAATCGCAAAAGTAGGTGCGTGCACCATAATAATAAAAATGGCTGGCACAAGTAAACTGCTTAAATAAAAAATTACAATATGTAGGATACATGTCCTGATACATGTAGGAAACAAGTGGGTAAAGTTTCAATTTTTTTTGAATTTGTCAAGCAACCAGCTTATGCTTTTTGAGACACTTCAAATGGATTGACCCATATATATATATATATATACATGCGCACAAGCACATGCACACAAGTACAGTATTTGAATTTACATGCTGCGTTCTATATCGCATTTGCACAATTTCTGATCACCTTAGTGTTTGCGAAATGAAAATTGAATTTTTTTTTATTTTTAATTTTACTATCTCTAAGAAAAACTTACAAAAAATATGTTTTCTTAAAAATGAGGAAAATTATTTACACTAACGAAATCTCGAAGATTATATATATTTCCATGTGTAATATTGAAATATGTAAAAAAGCAAGTATAAATTAAACAATCTTTGAAATATATACTGGGTTCAATTCATTTGGCGATCAATGGACATTGTAATGTAAGTGCAAAATTATATCAAAACCATCAGAAATTTATTATTGTATTTTTCAAGTCTTTTTAATTTCACCTAAAAAATCACTAGAGGTATGAATTTTAACATGGAAACGTTTTGCGTTCAGGCTGCAAACTCAGCCTGACTTGGTGGATCACTAGTTCGATACAGTTCTAAACCGGGTCTGATGGAATTAAGATATACAATCTTACTTACTCGGAGATCAGTGGTAACAATTCAAACATAATAATGTAAATAATTATCTTATTATGAAACTTACTGTATAAATTTTGAAATATTGTTTCAAACTTTTATTTTCTCAGTATAAAAAAATCGCTTAAATAAATATACGAATGTGACAAAATATGTAACCTTCAGATGGCACTAGATTATTAGTTTACTTTTTTTCAGTGTAGCTTCTTTCAATAGTAACTTCTCAGTATAAATAAGCTTATACCTGGTTTGTCATGAAAAATACTTTAACCTGCTGTCTGTCCTAACTTAGAAAAGGTTAAATACAATGTGAATTTTTCTAACCTGCCATTGAATATACATACAATCTTAAAACCTATAACCACATTTCTTTTATCTAGTCTATAACACAATTTCTTCTGTCTTATAATCTTCATTCCCATACATTCTTGAATAATGATTTTGGGACCCTCAGTTTTCTTTAATATTCCCAAGGTCTTTACTTTATAAACATTGTTTATTTTGTGTGATTTTTCTGTAACCTGAACTTAATAGCAATTTAATGTAAACTATCTACAATTTTTCAAAATATATTTAACAAAAATTTCAATGACATTAAAATTATTATTATTAGATAAAAAAAAGACAATAATAATTAAGTTCACTATGAAAAAACAATCAACGATAATAATAAAAATATGTATTAAAGTAAGAAAATAGTTTTAAATAGTTATTTTAAAATAGTTTTAAAATATCCTAATTATTCATATCTCTAAACTTTACCATAACCATTAAAATTGACTATTTTAATTTAATTACCTAGTAATTTATTTCAGTATTTATTTAATTATTATAATTTTATTAATTTAACATAAATCAATTTACCTGCTGAAGATTTTTCTGACTAGCATATCTTTCTTGCAAGACATATTCTGTATCCACATCATTTTCATCAATCTCAAGATCTGATGGAAGGCTCCAGTTGGACCCAGAGTCAGTTTTATCAGAACCCTAAAATAAATAATATTAATGGAACTAATTATACTAATAAATAATACATAACCTTTACTTACCTACATGGATTACTGAATGTTAATTGCACAGTTAAGTTTACTACTACATACTTTATTTACACATTTGTTTGTTCATTACATGATTTTACAGTTTAGCAAATCAGTAAGTAATTTGTTATTTTTCATCATTTTAATCTTTTTTATTTTGTTTTATTAAACTGAATTATTATTAGGGTTTTTTTTGTTATTGATATTATTTCATCTTAATTTATTTAATTCAATTATTTTTGCTATATTTTTATAATTACGTAATGAAAAATTCAAAAGTATAATGGCTTTCTGATGCATTAAAATAAAAAAAAACCTAATTCAAGGAATTCTAATGAGTTGCTAGAAGTAAACAAGAAAAGAAACAATGCTGAAAGAATCTATGTATGAATTCTATCAATTTGATGATATGGAATCTACCTTTTATGAAATTTACAGGAATGAAGGACTTTATAATACTAAAATTAAAACTATGTCTAATTAAATTTGTTATTATCTCAAGTTAAATAATGCTGTCTATATATTTTCCTACTTTTATTTGGCATTTATTAATAGCTAATAAACAGGTAGCAAGATACAAAGTAATCTGGAAAAATTGGGGTTAATATGCACATGGAAGAAAATTATAAGTATAACTACTTAATGCAATTAACAGTGACTCATCTGATTCAGTGCTCAGATAAAGATACTGTTAGCCAGCAGATCTTTAGTAAAAGTAGAAGACTGGATAATCATGTGCTACTAATCCAAGTTTATAACTTTGATGTCATCTACAAACACTACTGACGATATACTATGGTACTTCATATGGTGCATGTGCACGCACATACCCACACCCACACCCCAAACACTCACACACTCACACACCCCCATACCTACCTGCATTGTGAAAAATGCCATTACTGAAGAAGCACCACCTCCCACCTCAAGCACCATAATGTTGTCACATCATGTTCATGTTCCAGCTTTCATGTTCCATAATCAAGTATAAGTGGCAAAGATTATAGGAACAACAATTAAACCATTCCATACAACACGTGAATAAATAGATAAACACTGATTCAGATAAACAAATGAAATTCTGTTGATGGTTAATTATAAAATGAGAACATATCCCGATTTCCTAAGTAATATACTAATTACTGATGAATCCTGTTTTTACAAGAAATGGTATTGTAAGTTACCGAAACACATACTTGGCAGAAAAATTCCCCATGAGAGTGCTACAAGTCATTTCCAACGCACTTTTTCATTTAATGTGTGGTGTACTCTTCTTGTTGATAATCTCATAGCCCCTTTTTTCTTACTGCCAAGGCTCAATAGAGAGTGGTAGTTGCAGTTTTTACCAACAAATCTGATTGAACTCTTGAGGTATTCCACTGGCAGATAGTAATTTTTCAATTCTGATGCACCTGTTCACTACTGTCGTGATGTGATGAATCATTTAAGTAAGACATTTAGTTAGTAGTGTATTGGTTGGAACAGATCAGCAAAAGACCACCTCGATTTCCAGATTTCACAACAGCAGACTTTTTCTTTCCTCTGGGGGTAGGATGAAGTCATTAGTCTATTCCGCTCATATTGGCACAGAAGAAGAATTGACACATCGTATAATAGAAGTTACAGCTTATTAGGAATTATAATGATGCTGTTAGATGTGCCCACCTAGTGTGGATTTGCCAAAGTAAATTATGCACTGAACAAAATGGCAGTCACATTGACCAACTGCTTTGATAAAATGTTAGCAGCTTTATCAATTAATCATTTTGATGTTTAATAATTTCTAGAAAAAACTAAAAGAATGTGATTTTTATTTTTCTAAATCTATTTTTTCTTTTATTTATAAGTTTTCTATTTGTTTTCTTTTACATTATGTTGTTCAAACATTGATGAAAATTGTTCTGTTTAAAATCTTATCACTTTTCTGACCCAATTTGTGTGTTTTAAGTTGAATTTCTCAGATTTCTGTTTAATTTTAATAGACTTATTTACATCAATTTTCTCACAAACCAAACATTTTATCAAAAACCATAAGGAAGCACCAAATTTTGCTCCTCAATTTGTATCCCAAGAATTTTAGTATAGTTTAATTTCACAGAGGGAGCAGAATGCAGGGCTAAATGTTTCACTAGCTGAAACTCAGTAACGAACACCTTTCTGATCTATGTTTATATAAACATTTTTCTTATTTTTACCATTTAATTTGGAATCATTCTGTATATGGTTTACAATAAATGGAAATAAAAAAACTACATTAGTACAAAAACAAGAATGCATGATATTTAATGTTCTTCTGGACAATTTTTTGCAAGGATTCACTTTCTTCATATTTCTTTCTCTGATTTTTTTGAAGAAGATAAGAGACCAGAAACATCCTCTATTAGTTTCTTTTTGAAATATGCACCACTATTAATTACCTCTGACTTGATTTTGAACTTTTCATATTAAACACTATTTCCATAGCAAATTTTTTTTTATAACTTAACGTCAACGTCAAGAATCTTCCAATCATCCATGAGGATTGACCTGACTGACTCTAAAACTTACATGTGACAAAGATTTGCTAGCATGATATATGATGATCCTTACAAACTATACGTCATATATTTTTGGTAGATTTTAAAAGAAGTGTATTAGTGAGTTTGCTGTTAATTCTGAGGACTACTCAAAACATTAATTACAGACTTTACTTTTACTCTAGAACTGGAAGTTTTATGTTTTTGTGAAATTTTTCATGAATTATATTTCAATTTTTAAAATTATTTGATCATATTATGTAGTTGCTTTGATAACTTGCAAAAATTCTGTACATTGAAAATTCTTGTCTCATGAAAACAAGAAAGTAGTAACTGTTTGACAAGAAAGAAACTAGAAAAAGAAATTATTCGACAATTGATAGAAAAAATAAAAAATTGAATCTAATTTACCAAAATATTAATTATTATAAGTAATTACATAACTGTCGTTTTTTCAACAGTGCCATTTAAGAAACAAAACTAATTATCAAAAAACCAACAACTGCAGCTCTAGGGTTAATGTACAAAATCCTGAAGTACAAATCATGTAATTACTGCCCCAATTTTTTATTAAATCAGTTGGAGTCTACACACATAGCACTTACCACAACAAAAATTAATTTAATAGATACATCTTGCAATAAGAAAGCACTAATACTAAAATATCAAAACATTATTTTTTATTACGCATCACATGAAAGACAAAAAATCAATACAACAGAGATTTTTTCAGTAATATAAAAACAAACTAAAATCACCTAAAAGTAAGGCTTTTAAGCAATATCCTTATTTTTGGAGTAATTTTAGGAATATGGTGTTATATTATTTGTATGCTTTGATGAATATCTATTTTGGTTATCAACTCTCTGATATAAATTTCTTGGCTGGACCAGTTCCAATTCAAATAGTACATTCTCTTTAAGTTCAGGATACAATTATAAAATTAAAAAAATGTTATTTATTTATTTTATTGTAACCAGTAAAACAAACGAAAACAAAGGCAGAATAAAGGAAAAATCATTAAAAATAAAAAAGTTATGTGTAACATACTAAAAGTAGTTTTTGTTTTTTAGCTTTGATAATTTCTTCCTTTTTCTTATCTATTTTCTCATTTGTTTCTGGCAACAAAGGCTCTTCCTCTACTCCAGATGGTTGACCAATATCATCCCATTGGTTTGGTTCTGACCGAAAGCATGGACAGCAGATCTTCATAAGCTTAATGACAATTGCGATCGGAGCAGCAGCAAAGAACAATAAATTTATGCAGAATTCCCCACTTCTGTAAGGGAAAAGAACAGAAGTATAGATTAATAGTGAAAAATGTTTATACTATTATAAGTATATTTCCATTCAAATACAATCTCAAGTAGCACTAAAAAGAAATAAATTATTTTAAAACAAAGATAAAAAGATTAATTTTTTTGTCATCCTCCGTGATAAAGAGTTTAGGTATTTTACCCAGAGGATTCCAGATAAAATTCCCAGTCAGGTATGAAAGTTTTCAAGTGCTAAAATAAAATATTTCCATTCATTACCTTCAAGGTTATGTGATAAATTAATCATCTAACAAAAAAAATATTTACAAAACAATACTCATTGTATGATAAAACAGCTAAATTGAATAAGCAGGTGATTAAACAAAGAAAAAAAGATCCATGTTTAGTTGTAAAAGCATGAAACTGACGTGATAAAAATGGATCTTTTAAGAATTCTAATACTAAACCAATTTATTTTTGAGTTAAAAAATCAATCATTTTTATTTCAGTAATTTTAAATTAATTTTAATAAAATAGTTTGATTACACAAACTAAAAAAGTTGAATCAAAAACTAATGAATAAATTGTAATAGATTTATATATTATTAATCTCATGACAGTCAGATGTGTCAATTTCAATGTTAACAGAAAATAAACTTAAATTAATCATCATTATTTTTAATTTTCTCTATGCTATCTATGAAAGTGGCTACAACATTAGTCATCAGAATCTTGAAGGTCTTTGATAAGAAGTGAGGTTAGTCTTCTTCTTCATTAATTAGTATTATTATATAGTAACATGTTATAATCTACATTTAAATATAAAAATCATTTTACAAAAAATATGGAGCATTTTAATCAAAGAAGTGACGTGGGTGATTTGTTCAGCAACAAAATTTTCATATTGTAATTTTACAATATAAAACTATTGAAATCTCAGGCAATATATTAAAAAACAATTTACCAATTAAGCTCAAAATAAAACCATGAATAATACTGATAAATCTATTTAAACAACTAAATAAATTTAGTTTTTTCCATATGTTTTGTGGTTTTAAATATAGTTATGTCGGTAAAATATGTTTGCTTGTAGTTTGATTTTACCCGGGTATTACATTGAGTAATTAGGAACATTAAATGTTGAAAAAAGTTACATCAGCTTTATTTTAGATACAGTTAGAATTTTAATATGTGTTAAACTAAAAATAATATGTAAAAAGTTTTTAAGAGTTCTACTTACTTACTAAGGAAACGAACATTACGAACACCAGTTATAGGATGAACTGCATACCCAGCTACATCAAAGATAACTGGAAAATGAGCAATATCAGGTTCTTTATAATCTTCAAGTTCTTTAGCTTTCCCTGGGAATATTAACCATAGTCCCCATGAACCAACTTGACTACAACAACAAAAACCTAAAAATGCCTTGATCAATCCTGTAATAAGAATTGACGTCAATTAACTGTAGCTAATACCAGTTGTAATTTTGATCACAAACCAAAAATTTAACTCTAACTTTTAATCTGACTGCATATTTGTATTGAATACTATATTAAAACTGTCAATTACTTTCTTAAGTCAAAAGAGTGTATCTATTTGTGATTTTTAAACTATAAATAATACTTTGATTAAAATAAACTAATACTTTGTTTTGGTAGTTTGTACACACCCTTATTGTAAACAAATCTAATTGTTGAAAATATTAAGTACCCTTATTTTAATTCTACCAGACACAATTAATTAATGATGTAAATCTTATATATTTTTTTTAATATATGTTTATAATCTTTTTGATGATATCACTTTATTTTTAATGAAATTAATTTTAAATGTATGCATATATCTAACAAAACACAATTGGTGTTTACTAATATTATTGACTTAACTAATTTTGTTTCGTTATCCATTTGAGAGTTAAGTTCAAAAATGTAATCTTAAACAATGTACTTTTTATATAATTAGTATCTGTATAGACTCAGGTTTCATTCATACAGTTTAAAATTCACTATTAATGAGAAACATTAATTTTCATTTAAAATAGGACTTTAAAATTGAAAGATCTTCGGCTTTGGTGTGATTCACACTCGGCTCCTGTCGGCATTACTCGGCTCTTGACAATTCAGCAGTTCCATACAGTTCATACAGCTGCTTTCGGATGCACTCAGCTTCTGACGATTCAATGGCTCTGTACACAGTATATAAGCAGGCTTTGCACTTCAATCAAGCAGTCCTCTTCCAGTCTTCTATGAGCCCACTAAAAGTCTCCAAGGACTCAACAAGTCTTCTTTCACTCATTACATGATATTACGTATATTAATAAATTTACATAAAAATTCAAGTTAATGTTATATACATGAATGATATTTACAATCCATAATAAAAATAATTATAATTGCAAGTACTTAAAGACTTAATTTATTTAAAGAATCAGCACCAATTTCAATATACAGTTCCCATGCACATAATTGACTGCAAATCGTTCCTGTAGACATGTAATTATTTATTCATTTTTATGTATTTCTTCTGCAGAGTTTAAGCAATGTATAGTTTTCTGTTTCAGGACATAAACTACAAATTAATTTGTGTAACCTGTATCAGTCTTTCTTATGGCTTGAAACATATAAAGCAGTTGAGATGCAAGAGGCACCATTCATAGATACTTTCTCTGAAATTATGATGTTCACTTGTTACGTTTCATTTTTGCCGTCGGGTGCTGTGCTGTTACCTAGCGAGGGCTAGAGCTCTCCGGCAAGCTACCGTCATACAATGTCCTACACCGCAAGGAGTGGTCATTATGATGTAGTCACCTGTATTAATTCGGCGCCAGAATCTGACCCAGAGCAGTCGTGTTTTACATTCAGTCCAGATGGACGCGCATACTAATGTTCAGATGAACGTTTATTTTAGTTGTATAGTTATATGTTATTAAGTTCAATCATATGTGTTACATTATATACAAGAAATTAATTCAATAAGCAACAAGGCATTGTTTCAATTCATCACCTATGCATCTACAGTTCATACTCGCTCTGAAACCTACCACAAACGTTTTATGTTCCTCCACATCGCAAGGGATCTAATATCACTAAACAGCCAATGTTTGTTAAAAATTTAACCTGGGCCGGAGACTCAGGTCACTACCTGACCCACGATACTTCACGATATTCCAGGGCTCACATGTAGCAGTAAGGGCTCCAATACCCTTACTAACAGGACAATCCCTGCCACGGGCTGAAATGACTGATTTACGCTGAGCGGCAGAAGATTTTGGCAAAGCTCTCACAGCAGCCTACTCTTCACCTGGCCCCAGAACCGGGGAAAAGAATGATGGTTAATGCCCGTCCATACCCAGCCAGCTTTGGCAAACAGATCATGTTCATGCTTCCCACCATCTTTGTAAACACTGAAAAGGAGAAGCACAACTGCAACCATGTCAGACAGCTCGGGACTGCCAATCACATATCAGGGGAGCTCCTGAGCATAACCATAGCTCCATTGGCCGCAACATAGGTAAAGGTATCGAATTACTATGTTGTCGGCCCTGGACATGTGCACAGATATTATTGCACAGATGTTGGCTTAATCCAACGTCCATGGTAAATCCACAGAATAAGTCTAAGGAATAAAGATGTTATTGTAAGACTGGAGTTATCCAGTGCATTACTATTATTATTTATTCATTATATTCTTGCATAACTAATGTTTTTAAATACTGATACCTAGAAAAAAAAGTTTATTTCTGAGGTCAGAATAGGCATAAGCCTAATTCTTGACTGTAAGAAGAAAACCTTTTCATGATATTTAAAGCTTTCTTAATACACAATGTAATATGTTTGAGTTTCTGGTAAAGCTTTATTTAGTATATCTTATAAAGCTATTATACATCTTTTAAATCGACTTCAATAAAGATTAATTAGCAATGAATTGATTGAATTTTTGAACTAGTATAAAAATAAGTTCTTTTTAAAGGTCCTTCAAATGTTCAAGTGTAGCAGTATTGTGGGACGCACACTTTATTTACTAAAATTGAAGTTATGTTTTAACACCATTCCCTGCATTTTTCTGGGCTTTACCTGCATTGTTTTAATGACTTATTTTTAGCCAAATACCCAAACTAAACCCACTCCTAATGCCAACATACAGACTTAAGCGGACATGACAAATATGAAATTAGAAATTAACCTATTTCAAAATCCACTTTAAAAACAACTCTTTTCAGAAGAAATTTGTAAAATTATGACACAGCTGTGTCATATCAAATTGCTTCAAAATGATTATATGAATTCCCTTCAGTTCTTTCTCATGCAGTAGCCAACACTTTGTTGAACTTGACTATTAGGCCAACCCGGTGGTCTTTTTATAGACTACAGAAATGAAAATTGTAAGTCTTTTATGAATTATAGGAAAAGCAATTCAGAAAAAAGGAATGAGGAAAATCTAAAGTTCAATCTCAAAGCAGGTTCAAGGTTTACTTGCCATACTTTTAATTATTACTACCACACTTACTAATACTACTGATGAAAAGTTCAGACTTGCAAATGTTTATCTGATGAGACAACACTGTTTAAGGACAACAGACTGGTTGTACATAGTAAACCTAGATATCGTTACATATAAAAATATTTGTAAACCAAAATAGAACTCTAAATAATTTTATTAAATATACATTTCTGCATGTAGTAAATGTGGCAAATTAATGTTATGCCTATAAATCTCTTTGCACAACAGTTAAAGAGATAATCAAAATATTTTAATCACTTAAACCTAGGTATCCAAATTTTTATTTTATTGAACTAACTAACAAAACAAGTCACTTACCTAAAAGTAATATATTTAAAAATGTAGCTGCATATATAAGGAACATGTTATATAAATGCCATGTCCATGAACCTTCTGTTTCCATTCCTGCATAAGTAACAACCGGTAATGATCCTTGAAAACCAGCTGCATGGTAATGTTCTGCAGACATGGGGATACAGCGTAAACCATCTACTGAACCAATACAAGCACAAAGACAGTGCCACTGACATAAGCATCGATCTTGACGTTGTACCCGTATACGTCTAGTTGCAACCAATTCCCGCTTTTCATTCAGTAATTCAACTGTAAAATGTAAAAATATAAATCAAATCATTAATAAATAAAGTAGAATGAATGATAAAAGTTGGCTATATTAACTAAAAACACTGAAATGATTTTAAACTTCAAGGTTCAAGGGCTTTTCTTTCTATTTATTTTTTAAATGAGTTGTAACAGTAATAGTCAAAAAAACATTAACACAATGCCGCGGTTCAGTACACTGAAAATTAAAAAATTTTCAAAATATTTTAATTTTGAAAATTCTTCCATTGGGTGATTTGTTTTTTTTATAAGTGACATTCAAGTCCAACTTTAATAACCATATTGGCATTATTTTATGGAATATCATCATAAAAAAAATAAATTGGCTAACAGTTTGGCTAACATTGTTGTACCGCTCCGACCGATATTATCAATGCTGCATGGCTCACCTATGTAACGCTGCTAGAGTTACCACCCCACCCAATATTATCACCGGCTCACCAGTGTGCTTCTCCGTGTATAGCTTTCATAGTACTGTGTTTTCTCCGTTAAAAGCCACTACTGGCTAGGAACAGAGGGGGTGGTGTAGCCACCTGACACGCTACGAGGCGGGATCTTCTCCCCTCGGGAGAGAATCAAGTACTGTGTTTCACACAGGTTCGCACTGGATGACAGAAAAGGGACAAAATGTCAATAAAACCTGGTATGGAAGAAGTGGTCAATGAAAGCATGATCCCTTGGAGGAGACTGCTTATTTTCTGTCTGTAAATATATATCTCTCAAGTCGCATAAATACATGATAAGATGCTAAAAATTATGTTTACTATCAAGTTACATATGTACAGTATTATTTATTGTAGTAAACCTGCAAATTCAAGTAAAGGTAACTGAGATGTAGACAAAATTGTAATTAATTTAATTGAAGGTTTGATGGATGAATGAAGATTGCTGTGTGGAGATAATTTCTATACTAGTTTACCACCACTATTTGATAAAAAGTTATTGAAAAAAAGAAAAGATTTTATTCTGGAACTTTTTGGGCAAATAGAAAAGGGTTCTATAGATTTTATTTTTTAAAAAAACACAGAAAAAGGAGAAGTTGATGGCATCAGCAAATATGGAATAAAAATAATAAAGTGGATAAGATAAAAGAGCATAAAGGATAAATGATTGAACAAAAAGAAATAGACTAGTTAACATGATAAGAAAACCTGATACAATAAAGCAAAAAAAGTTTTGATTTTTCTAACCAATTATCAAAATATTATTGTAGCCTCAGAAAAACCGTTAAATGGTATAGGAAAATGCTCTCAAACTTTTATTTGGTTCTATAGTTGTAAATGCCTGAACCGTTTTTTTTGGATGATTAATTCATCACATAAGCTCAAACTTGTGCATTGTAATATGAAATTGAAATTTTGTAGCATAAGAAAAATGTCATGGCTTTCAGAGATTTGAATTCGAGTCCTCAAGACCTTATGGACTTAATTAGAATTTTTTGTGGTAAATGCATTACTTTTACAGTTTAGAACGATTATAATAATTCTCAAAAATATCATTCGGTTATGAATAAATAATCCTGTATGCCAGAAAAAGAATAAGAAAATATTACCCGAGTAAGTAAGAGCAGTCCGGATAAGACATGCATGAAAAAAAGAATATGTATGAAAAGTAAAGATAAAAAATATGCAGATTCAAAAGCAAAAAGAGTAGCAACATATTGTTTCAATGTTCTCATCAACCACATATGTATTTGCCATCTACAATCAGGTTCACAAAAGTATGTAGGTCTAGTTTGAGAACATTTTACTGTTTTGTGATTTTTTGGAGACTGTATAAATCCAAGTGTTTAATGTATTTTTCAATTTGTATGTATTTACAACTTTTCTAATACAGTATTTACTACTTTTGCTTTTAAAAAAAAATTTTTTAACAGTTTTTCTTAGTATCTACAAAGTGTCCCACAAAGAAACTGAGGAACTTTCAGGACATGTTTTACTGGTAAAAATAATCAAAAACACATTCAATATACATAGGTCTGGAAACGCTTTTTTTTTAAGTTATAGTTACAGAAAGATTTCACCCGGATTTCAGCTTTTCTAATAAAAAGAAGTCTTACTGTAATATTTGGTACGCAAATTAGGCAGTAAAGTTGGTGGTTTCTTATGTAATTTGAGCTGGAAAATAGGATAAAATAAGTCCCAGAACTTTAACTTCAGTAGTTTTTAAGATATCCGATGTTAAACACAAATTCGGTGTCGAAAAACAAGTTTTTTAGCTTTGTAGTACAATAGCTTTGTTAAATGACTAATAAGTGCGGAAGATTGATTAACAAAACTTGTAGATAATTTAACTACAGCCAATAAAAAGGAATAAAAACCTTTAAAAATCGGTTTTTTTATTGAAGCAAAACAGACTAAAAATAGACAGAAAATCGTATTCTTTCTGTACCCAATAAACATTATTATTACTATATAAAAAAAAAATAAAATAAAATAAAATACGTGAAAACATAAATGCTGATGGATTAATAAATCTCAGTTACAGTAATTTTTTGAAATTCTCTCCACAATGTACCCAATGTTAAATATTTCCGATGGCTTTCATAAGATTTGAGAATAGTTTCGTATAAATTCCATAGCATCTCTTATATAAATGAGTAACTCTTTTTTTGTATTAACTTTTCCCCTTATACTATCATTTTCATATGGCCCCAAATGAAGTAATCTAATGTTGTTAAGCAAGGTGATCGTGGTGGCCATTGACTTGGTCCACCAGGTCTAATCCTATTTAAGAAATTTGCATTCAAGTGATTTCTAACTGCTAAAGAAAAATGTGGCGTTGCACCATCATGCTGGAAAACTATTTGCAATCTAGTTTGTAAAGATACATCCTCTACAAGAGCCGCCAAATTATTTTTCAAGAAATGAACATACGTCTCCCTTGTAAGGTTTTAATTGAAAATAAATGGTTCCAGAATTTTGTCATAAATAATGCCACACCAAGCATTAATGTGAAATCTAAATTAAAAATTGATTTACACAGTATCATATGGATTGTTTTCACTACATAAATGGCTATTTTTAGAACTGAAAACTCCCTTTCTTGTAAAAGTGGCTTCATCAGTAAATAAAATTGAATTTACCTTATCAGCGCTGACTAGAAGCCAATGACAAATGTTAAACCACTGGGGGTAATCTGTTGGCCGCAAGTTTAGAATGTTCTGCAGGCAAAAAGGATAAAGATTTTTTTCCACAGGATGCGTCACACTTTGTTTTTTTGACAAACCAGTGCGCTATTAAATTCGCCTTGTACTAGTGCCTGGGCTACGCTGAATATCCTGAATCACACGATGTTCATCATTAACATGATGATTTACTTGGCATTCAATAGAAAACGAACAGGTTGGAAATGACTCTTTCGTTCATAAATGTTGATACACCGAAGAAAAAGTTTCATATTTGGAATCTGCCTTCCAAGAACTATCGTTTATTATGTCTCTCTCTGTTGTGTGTGTGTGTATATGTATGTACACGCATGCACGCGAGTGCTTGCGAGAGAGAGAGAGAGAGAGAGAGAGAGAGAGAGAGAGAGAGCGCGCGCGCGTGTGTGTCTACTTTTAATTATTTAAACATATTTTGTTATGGGACATTAATAATTGGCTGAAATATATATAAAAATGTATTTATTTATTTGCTGTTATAAAATGATTTTACATTCATATATTACTTAGATTATGATTTCTTAAACAGTTAAAAGTAAATTACAATTTAATTTTCATTAAACTGAATGTTCACCGATGTTTACTTTGTATGAAGGAAGGATAATATGCAAATATATATCATAATTTCACAGTTTTCAAATTTTCTTAATTATAGGAAACAATCCTTGGCAAGTTAATATTTCATCCTCGTTACTATAATCTTCTTCATCCAGATAAGGTGCTTTCAACAGTTGTATTATTTATTATTATTTTCTTCACTGAAAAAATTTCTGACTCTTCAAAGTGAGAATCAGAAGTTTCTAAATTCAGAGTATTTTTTTCTTCTTCTGCTCTTGATTTCGTTGATATAACACACTGATTACTATAAGTTGAATTCCATGAGCATGACATAATTGCTGATTTGCATCAATCAACTTCCCAACTTTTTTCATCACCGTTGCTCAATTAGTAGTTATCCAAACAACATCTTTCAGAGATAATCCATGTTCTTCCAATTTGCAGTTAACTACTTCTACACATTTTGTAGTTTGCATACTTCCTGAGACAAGTGTGAGTTCTATATTCCAAATTTTCTTTTCAAAATGAATATTTATATTTAAATAATGACTATTTCATACACTTGTCCATTCATCAAATGTGAAACTAAATTTTGCACCATTTAATTTTAATTCTATTAATTCCTTTTTCAGAGAATTGTGAACACTGTTACTATAGTTTATAATACTGTTTATAGTTTATAATTTACAACAGTTCTTATAGTATTAACAGATTTTGGTATATTCTTGAAACCTCTTGCAATTAATGACTTTTTCAATTTAATTAAACTACAACTAGTATCAAAGATCTAGTATTAAAACCCATATAAAAGTAACAGCCTTTACTAGGATATGAACCTTAGAACTCTATCAGCTGACTTTTAAATCCAATTTGCGATGATGAATTCCACATTAAACCAACCCAGTGGGGTTAACATGATAACACTAGAAAAGTTTAAAATTAATACAACTCAATTTTTTCTATTATTATTTCTTTCATTGTTAAGAACTACCCTACACTTTATGAATGAATAGAATACTGTCACTTTCACTCCTGTTTACCAATAACTCGCCCACCCACTCTACACAACGGTATACTCGTGATACTCTTCACTTGTAGTTACCAATCGCTTACTGATATCGCTGTTATCACGAATGCGCTGTACACAATCTTGCAGAACTACTGACTTACTGCTTGTTATCACAACTATGCCGAACATGGTACTGCCAAATTACTCCCTAACCGCTGGTCCTAACCGTATTTATACTTGCTGACCTGTAGAACCTTACTTGATTCATCCTTTTAATTGTTGAAGCTCAATAATTTTCATTGTCTGTGCCCTTACGTTTTCTATAAATCATTCCTCCCAGAAGGGTAACTTCTGGTCGAACAAGAGCTTTTGGAGGTGCCATTGCCTGTATTACAAAGAACAAATTATTAAACGGACCCGTTACTCTGAGAAAAAAAATCCTTTTTAGTTTCTTTTAGATTGTAATTTATAATCCCTTTCTTTCTTCTTAATTGGAAGAAAACCATTACCCAGTTTATTACACTGATCCTGTTACACTATGTACAGTATATATAATTTTTTTTAACAATTACCATTTTGTATATTACTATAATTTAAACCATTTATTATTTGCTGATGACAGTCATTTTAAGAGACAGCAAAGATGAATTGCAGTATAATATTTTTAAATTATCCAGTTTGGCTGGTAATTATAATTGAAAAATCTCTATTGAGAAGATTAAAATTATGGCAGATCAAAGGAGCAAAACCAAAAGATCAAAAATTAACTTAATAGTACTTCCCTTGAACAGGTAAATTCTTTTAATTATTTGGAATGTATATCTTTGTCATGGATGAATTAACTTGGATGAGTTAACTTCTAAACAGGCCACCAAAATTAATTTCTTAAGGGGCCTTAAATGTGTAACAAGAAAGGATAGAATAACCAATGATGATGTTAGAAGAGACTTCAATATTACTTCCATAAATTGATGTAATAACAAATTATAGAATGGTGGAAGAATGGAAGTTAAAAAATTTCCAAACAGATTCTAATCTGTGTAAGGAAGAAGGGAGAAAGTACGGTCAAGGAAGCGCTGGGATGCCAAAGCAGGTCTATGACCTAAAAGTGTTATGGAAATTATGATGAATTTTAAATATATTATTTTTTTAGCAAAAATCACAGTTAATGAAATAATCATAAAAGAACTTGAACTTTATGAAGGAGAACCAAAAAGTCAATATTTAAAATAAATTTGTTCAGTATTATGGTTTTGCTAAGTTTTGAACTTACAACATCATGTTTTGAAAACAGGTAATAAAGCCATATTTTCTGGTTCCAAAACCATATTTTTCTGAAAATGTATGTTTCTTGGTGTTAAATATACGTTCTTAATAGAATAATGTAAAATAGAACATTTTATTTACTTTTTTGTAATTATTAATCAAAAAATTATAACTACAAATCACGTCATCTTTTAGTAGCAGACTATATAATGATATTTTATGTATTATATGATTTTTATGTATATTTGTGACAAAAAGCCAAAATTAATAACCTATTTTTACATGCTAATTATTCATTCAAAGATTTTTAAGTATATTTATTGAATCTTATGATTTGTTCAAATCTGATTATGAATTTTATTATAATCAAAATTATAGAAGGGAAACTCAATCAAAGAACTCATATTTAAGAAAGTAATCATGATCAATATGCAGAGCTGCATGAGTAGTGTCGACAATGAACATAGTGGTTAGCCTACTGGACAGACAGTATGTCCAATATCTCCAGAGCTCTGTCCTGAAATATATAATAATCTGGGAATATGGCAAATGTTTAGAATGTTGTAATTAAAATAATCAATAATATAATGTAATTCAATCATAATTAATGCAATCAACAGCTTAATGCTAATTAATTCAGTAATCATCTATATTGCAAAAATGAAAATTAACATTATGAACATTTAAAAGTTTTTCACAAGTTAAGAACTAACAAAATCAAAAACAAGATAACTTGCAGTTAGCTCATAAGAAAAGAAAGTAGGAAAATAAATTAGCTTTTATTCAATGTATAGATAAATTAAAAAAAAAAAAATAATTTTCTTACTTGAACAATGAAATCTATCAACTGGCAATGCGCCATAAAGTGACATTCTATAAATATGTCTATGTTGTGGTGCAATATCAGCAAGAGGTCCTTCATTATGAGTCCAAACATCTGGAACTTCCACAGGGCAATTAGAAAGCCTGGGAAAGTAAGCTGATGATGCTAATCCCAAATTAGTAACTATTACTGTGATTCTTGTATGAAAATCACATGTAGAATCAATATAAATTTCAGTTAACTGACCAGCTGCCCTGTAAAAAATTAAATTTTTAAAAATAATATAAGTTGTTAATTTTGATTAGTTAATATAATTTTTGCCTAAATTTTACTGCTTGTCATATATCTTGAATTAAAAAACCTCAAATATTAAAAACACAATTAGATGACTACCTTTAATTTAAAACCCCAATTACTATGATGTGTTTTTATTGCAGGTTGAAAATAGTTACATCATTTTTAGACAATTTTTTCTATTTTATTTTAAATGTATCAAAGATCTTACCCCAATCTCCAATGTAAAATTTTGGCTTAACGCCTCACAAAAATTCTGAACTAACTGAATTTTTGCGAAACAGTCATACTTTTTATATGCTACAAACTCAATTGAAAAAAACATTTGCCCTGCTGGGATGAACAATTTTCAAAAGGCTGCATTTCAGAGCCACACTGTCATATAAAAAAAAAAAAGTTATGGAGTAATGATTTGGTTTATAAAATGAAAGAGAAGAACCTACATACATTAAAAATGTACATTTTATCATTCCATGATAAAAAAAAAAGATTTGGTAAAGAATAGGATAAAAATGGATGGAAACTGAAAATCTTAGTTATAATTACAATTTTTTGTAGTGTGCGCATATACACACACACAAAACAGAGAGAGAGATTAGAGTCAATTACACCCATAGAACAATTTTTTTTATATTGTAAATTAAAGTGATAAGCAGAGTTTCTTTTAAGCCATGCTCTGGCAAACTTATGGTTCTAAAAATCTGTATAATATATTAGATATAAGCTTCATTGAATAACAATGTAAAATCTAATCTTAACTTAACCTTTGCTCTACTCTTTTTTTTCATATTCTATCTAATGAATTCATTAAACTGAATGATTTTTCACTGTGTTGTTATTACCATTATACATATTACTAACATAACATTTTTTCAATATTTTGCAAATACAATACGACATTCTGTGAAATACAATCAAAAAAATAAATAAATAAAATCAACATTCATACCTAATGTAGTGTAAATAACCAATAAAGTTTTTATGGGGATACTTGATGGATATATTATGCAAATAAAATTTACGGCAACTACTTTACTCAGCTTTACTCTACTTTTTAAAAGCATAAAATGAGTGATAATTTATATTTGAAGTTGAGTACAGTTCTTGTACTTCAAAGATGAAATATGAAAAATGAAATAACTTGTAGCCATCATTACTCGAAACAGGTTAGGTATTGTATTGTGGATTTTCTCTTAATTATGTACTATTAAAGATATTTTCTAAAAAATAAGGCGAATTTTACTTCACAGTTACTTTAATAACAGTTGTAAATCGTTTGATATTACATCGTCCTATTATATATAATAAAGGACGATAACGTTCAAAAACGGAACTTGTTGAGTTTTAAACTTAACTTATATACATATCTCACAATCATTACATTTGATTTTATATATTCCACAAAGTTCATGATTATTAATAACATTGTTATTTTGTAAAATATATTCTATTTGTTTATCAGGTATGTATGCAATTTTACATCCTTTTTTATTAAATAAACATATTAGTGATATTTGTAGTACTACTGCTATGTAATATATAATTACTATTACTAATAATAAGTAAATATATTACTTTTAAATACCATAATAACATTATTACAAATTATATATTTAATAAGTAGAGTTTTATAATTTCTTTCTAGAATTTTTTTTGCTTTATAAATTTTAATATATTTTTTTTTTTTTTATAATTTTTAGTGGAATATATAGAATCAAATGTAACAATTGCGATGTTACCCTCAGGTCATTCATAAAAAGGTTTTCAGAGCACTGTAATAATTACAAAAAAGGTAATATTAAATGTATGTCTTCTAATAAAAAATAAACATAAAATTACTGACATCAATAATAATTTAGAAATTTTAAATAAAGAAATTGATATATTAGTTATATAATAATAAAAATAAAAACAAACTGGATTTGATAAACTGATTAAATTGATAATAAATGAATGCTTTGATAAATTCGATTATTTATCTTACCATGATGGATGTAGGAATATGATAATATACATACTAACAATTTTTACAATTTTAACAAATTTTTTTTTTTTTTTTTAATAACTATATTTTTGCTATATATTTTCTTTTTAATTATGTGTATTTTATAAAAATTGGTCTGCTGATGTTGGAGTTATAACTCTGAAATTGCTGCAGACAGAAAGGTAAGCGAGTGTTCTCACCTTTTATTGAACTGTATCATTCCATTTCTCTTGCATTCCATTTCACCCATATCTCAGCTGTTTATCAACCAATTTAAAAAAAACATGTTATCCAATAAAACACTATTCAATAAATTTAATATTCAAAGAGCTATTAATGATTAAAAAAAAAAATTATTGGTAGTCATTTTGGAATTTTAAAGATTAAATGTTCAAATTTATTTTTTGAAGATGTTGAGTACAACTACCAAATTTCATTAAAATATCTTGATCCACTCTTAAGGTTATTTTTATTGTTATTTTTTTGAAAACCAAAATTGTTATTTTTGTGAAAAACACAAAATGTCAGACATCAAGACTGTTGTAATTGGTATGGCAAACCAGGTGTTATAAATGCACAATTATTGCTCTTAATTATTTTTTAAGAATTTACTTATAAAAAAATTCAATTAATATAAATCATAATATTACTTAAGACATACCCAGTTCTAACAATTGCATTCAAATCTGAACGCACTTCAACTTCTATTGCACTGGTGAATTGTCCTGCATAATCAAGAGCAAGGTATTCTTCTTTTGTTGATTCATTCATTTTAAATGGGTTTTGAGGAATAGAAGCATAATTTTCAAGGAAATATTTTCCAGGTTTATTGTTACGCTTTGCTTCCTAAAATCAATAACCAATAAAATTATGACTTTTTTTTCATTTTCTTAAAAGGCTGATTTATTTTAAAATATGCTGTGTACAACATGATACAAGATAAAACCATATTCTGAATAGTTTTTTAAATTAACGGAGTTAGACTAGACATATATATTTGATAAAGCACTAGTAAAACTTAATTAAGATCTTTCTATTTGTTCTAACTAATGTGCAGTATCAATCTAGCACTGACAGAATCTATGAAGTGAAAGAAAATAAAGATTTTTTGTCTTTTAATTAATTGTTGTTTCTCAAGATGAAGAAAGTGGAAGGAAAAGAAAATTAGGCTATGGTCATGACATTATGATTTAAAAATATTATGTTGGATACTAAGAATGGCTCAGGTTGTTATCAAATGTAAATTATATTTATGAGTAAATTCAATTAATTTCTTGCCAAAAATTTTGAAATACAACAAACTAGATTTAAAAAACTTGATCAACCTACGTACTGAACTATAAATAAAGTAGGAAAACACTTACCTTATTTTATCACAAATACAAAAATGTTTTCGTGAATTTCTCACATCCTCAGTTGTAATCCATTTTTTTTATTGTTCACATAAAATTACATATTGCACAAAACATTATCACGAATATTTTTTTTTATTTATAGAATACAATAAAAATTTTGTTAATTAAAAAAAAAATATAAATTATAAAAATCAATAATTTAAAGTAAAAAATTAAAATTAAAATTATATATATGAGGGTAAGTCAATTATTATCCGCAATGTAGTTATAAATTTTATTGCAATACAAATAGGAAACTTCATGTACATAATTTTTCAACATAGTCCCCTTGCATTTCAATGCACTTGGTCCATCGTTGCACAAGCTTCCTGATGCCCTCATAAAAGAAGGTTTTCAGTTGAGCTGCGAGCTAGGAATGTACCGCTTCTTTCACTGTTTCGTCCGAGGTAAATCGACGGTACCTTAATGCATCTTTGAGTGGATCAAACAAGTGGTAGTCAGAAGGGGCAAGATCTAACTATACGGTGGATGAGCCAATACTTCAAAGTTGAGTTTGACATTTTCATGCAACACAACACCTTTCGACAGCAGTCCTCGCCATTTGCTTCGAATTGCAGGCTTCAGCTTGGCAGTAAGCATCTCACTGCAACGAGCACTGTTTACTGTCGTGCCCCTTTCCTCATAATGTTCCAGTACTGGGCCTTGTGACTCCCAAAAAACCGTAAGCATCAGTTTTCCTGCGGATGGTTGGGTCTTGAACTATTTTTGCAGGGTGAATTTGGATGTTTCCATTCTATACTCTGCCGTTTACTCTCCGGCTCGTAATGATGGATCCATGTTTCGTTACCAGTGATGATTCTAAGATGTCCCGTTCGTTACCATAGCGATCCAAATGTTTTTGGCAGATGTCCAAGCATGTTTGTTTATGCGACTGTCTGAAATGTTTTGGGACCCATCTTGCCTGTTGTAGATGATTTCGTAGGCAGAACCGTGACTAATTTGCAGACGATGTGCCACTTCATCAATAGTTACTCGCCTGTCTAAGAAAACCATGTCACGTGCACGCTCAATGTTTTCCTCATTAGTGGCGGTAAACGGTCGTCCGGCTCCTTCGTTGTGCCTAACACTTGTGCGACCATTTTTGAATTTTTCATCCATTCGTAGACACTACGTTGCGGCAACACACTGTTCTCGTACTGTACCGAAAGTCTTCAATGAATTTCGGCCCATGATACACCTTCCGACCACAAAAAATGGATCAGTGAACGTTGTTCTTCTTTGGTGCGAACAGAAAGCAGAGCAGCCACGGTTAACAAGGGCAGCGATAATGGAACTCATGATGAAAGTAACAAGGTGTAGCATTGCACACAGTATTCGGCGCGCATGCATATACGCTCATCCCAAAATCTCATTTTCTACCGGGTTATTTGAACATATAAGTAAGGGATTTTGGGACAAAAGTTTTTAGTTGTACAAAAATTTTACAAAATTTTAAATACATGATAATGATTAAACGAGCTAACAATCGAATATTTATGAATGATTATTCACTTTCAATATGAATTAGTATTATTTGGTACTGATAAAGTTGTAATATTTATTAAAAATAATAAAAATTTATTTTTAATAATCCTTAATAAAAATAAATATTTTATACAAGTCTATTGATTCTTAAGAGTATTGAAATTGATTGTTAATTAAGATAAAATTCAAAATAATGAATGAAAACCTAAACAAACAAACAGGGGACACATCTTATGAAGTGCAACTGACACAAAGTCTTCGTGTAGCGTGTGTGGCTCTATGGTAACGACTCCTTTTGCTATTCGTGGGGTTCGGTATCGAATCACCGATCATTTTTTTTTTTATGCTCAAAATATTTTTTTACTAATATTATTTTCCATTTATTATGTGAAACTATTTAATGCTGTTAAAATGGGAGATAACTTATTTCAAAATTTTATAACTAAAGATCTGATATTATTTAATTTGGTCAATCTTCGGAATTGATGATTTTTTAGTTTAATTAAAAATATTATCACATAACAATTTATTAAAGAAATTGCTTTTAATAATCTAATTTACACGGGAAAATGAGATATTACTTATTTTTTTACGGATACCAAAATGAACATTACTTTATAATACTGAAATAAAAATAAAATAAAAAGTTGTTGTTTAGTGAAAAATAATTTTATATTCAATAAACATATTTTTCTAATGAGTCAAATGAAATGCAAGCGATTTTCTAGGTAAACCATTTTAAACCGCGTGCAATAAAGAGAACAATTGTTCTGCATTCAGGTTTGATATCTTAATTCGTTTTGTTTTACAACTTTTGACTCATTTTTTTACCTGCACAAAGCAGAAAAGAATTTTCTCTCTGAAGACACAATTCTGTTTTAGCTTTTACACGCATAGTTTGTCTCTGAATTTTCTCGATTTTATAACTATTCGCTTTTAAACAGTGTTTTTTTTTTATACAAATTTATTCTGATACAAATGTAAATATGCCGTCGTGTTATTTCCCCAATTGTTTGAGCAGAACTTTCGCCAGCGAAAAAGAACGTGAAATATTTTCCGTTCCCGGAGAATGAAGCATTACAAAGTGTGTGGCTACAAAAAAGCGAAAAATCACGTGATAATATAAAAATTGAACATGGTAAGTTGTGAACATGATAAAAAGTGTTTTTTATCTGAATTTAAATTTTAATGAAATAAATATGATTAAATTTTGCATTCAAATGCCTGTATGGGAAAAATGAAAAGAATATATTACTGGCTAATCGATCAATGGAATGAAATTTTCTCTGAACTTATTGACTTCATCTTCAATTATTTATAAATATTAGAGTAAAAATCCACATTTCGACGCCAATTTTATTCTTTTGTGTTTCAAAAGTTTATTTTTGATAATTCTGCCTTTAATCACATTGATGTCTTGCTTCTGTTTGTGCGGCAACCGCATAAATGAATTTAAACATCATGGCGGGAAAAGGATTTTGGGACGAGCCACTGCGCAACGCTGGGTGTGCGACAGCTTGTTACTTTCATCATGATGGAACTAACCTAGCAGCATCAAACATGCACAGAAATAACAATTAAACCACGCATGCGTCATCTACGCAACACGACAGAACTACAAACATAAATAAAAATTTAACTAAATTGCGGATAATAATTGACACCCTCGTATATAAAAATATGACGTCAATTGATAAAAATATTAAAATTAAAATAAATAATAAATAAGTTTATAATCATCAATTTTAACCTATTTATTTATTTTAATTTTAATACTTTTATTAATTGATGTAATTTTTATGTATATAACTCTTAATTTTTTATTTTAAATAATAATAAATATTTAATTTTGGTTTTAATTTCAATTTTTAACTTTACAATATTGATTTTTATAATTTATATTTTATAAAGTTTTAAAAACGTTTTTATTTATAGTATTTAAAAAAAAATGTATTATTCGTGATAACGTTTATAAAAAAAAAAAAAAAGTAGTTACAGCTGAAGTAAAGAAAAAAAAAACTTTTTTAAAACTTTTTTTTATATGATAAAATTAAGTGTCATCCTACTTTATTTATTGTTCTGTACTTAGATTGTTCAAGTTCTTTAAATTTATATACTAGTGCAGAGGAATATGGTCCTTAAAGGAATTAACTTTAGAAAAATCATAAACTAGATATATGCATTTGCAACTAGCTTTCATCATTGGCTGCACGTGGTCTCAGTACATTTAGTGAATTAAATTATCACTGATATTAGAGCAGAAAGTATTTTGAAAATATCACCAGCAACAAGAGCTTATCTACGAGTCTCCTACAATCTATGTCCTTGACATAAATTTGATACGTTATGCTTAATACATTTATGCAATGTATGAGAACAGGATAAAATACTGGCACATCGATAAAGCACCCACACTGCTCAATGTACATTCTAAGCTAAACTTTTTTGTCATAATACTGAATTATATTACAAATAAAATGGAAATCATTCACACCACTAGTTGTTACAAAACTACACAATCTGTTCCTGATATTGCTGTCAACACAAATATGATCAATGGTAAAATTTTTAAGAGGTTTGATTTTGTCCATGAATCCATAGATAAAAGTCTAACTTCTGACTCTTACTTTTTTTCTTAAGATTATTCGCTCCCTTTTTTTCAAGTATCACTGAAAAAATTAACAGATACCCCATCAATGTATTGAATTGATTTGATTATTACACACATCCTAGCAAGTGACTGATTGAAGAAATTTTAACCACAAGCATTTTGAATTTTAAAACTGTAAAATCATTTTAGATGACATTTTACTAACTTATTTCATTCAATAATATGAATAAAGACATGACAAGTTTTCAAATATTTATTAAGATTCATATGATACGTACATCAAATAATCAAGTCTGTAGTATTACATTTCTGATGTAAAGCTGAACAAAAAGTGGGACAGAATTCTTATATTTGACAGAAAAGAATACTTCAGACCAGTTTTTAATTAAATTGACTTTTTTCTGGTAGATAAATGTTTTATGCTAATTGTACATTATCTTCATTTTTTAAATCTACTTTACAAGCCAAATTAAATAATTTTAATATGTTTTGTGAATTCCACCATTACATGCAAGAAAGGGATATTATAATCCTGTTGCAGTATTCAGAAACTTAACATTTTCTTACAAAGCTTTTAAATATTCCTAATTTCTTGATATAATAATCATATAGTTCTTTATGATTGAATTCAATGGTATAACTCAACATCTGATTTAACAATATGTTATACAATTCACTCTGTACATGTTAAGAGCTTATTTCTCATTTTTTTCTTCTTGTTTTCATCTGCAAATTACATAAATGTTCTGAAAGTTAAAATGCAGTAAGTAAATAAATGTTTTTCATTTGCTGTTCTACTGCAGTTTCTTCAAATAAACTGCAATTATACTGATGGAAGTTGGAAAATTGTTGATAATATTATTGCATAAATAATCATTAAGAATTATTAAAATTATTTAGTGTTTTGTTAAAATTAAAAAAATTAATTATAAAATCGAGGATTTTGGGTAGCTGTTCTATTATGTTCATGAATTACTACAAAAAAATTGTACAAATAATCACCCATATGAGATCCAATTGAAAGAAATGGATGTAAATAATTGTAATAACCTAAACCTAATTGTAATTTTAATAACCTTGGATGCAATACTTTAAAGTTGGATACACCAAAAGCGATCTTTGATATTTTGTTTGTTGAAACAAAAATATATGCACAATAATAATAGCACAAGAGGTATTATTTTTCTAAGCTATATAAAACAAAACGTACAATTAATTCCATTAATATTAAACAGGCCCTGAGGTAGGTAATCCCCACAACCAGAACACACTACGTTCCACGTCCAGGGCGGTAACAGGTGTACTTATGTACAATACACATAGTTGGCTAACAGGGTTCCGAGTAAATTCCTCGGTTATGCTTTTTTATGTTTGACCTGTTTCCAACTTCAGGACACTAAACGGACTGGATTTTTCGGCTACCTGCAGGAACTGGAATAATAAACGATTTTGGAAATGGACTCATATCACTTTTAGAGCTGGCGGTGTGGCGGCCAGGGTCAATGTTATTGCAGGTGTAACAGAGACCCTTCCATTGTCCACATGCCCCCTGCGATGGCAAGCATGTAGTAATGGTGCCCATGTATGTCGGTGCATGGGAGCTCTGAAAGCTTCGGTGAGTAGGAGCCTGGAGTCAGTGCAGAGATTGCACATCCACTCTCTGCCAGGACATATGCCGGTCCCACCGGAGTACCGGATCAGACCTCCAAGGTTAGTAACCCTGGAGTGGGGGTGTACCCTGGCGGCTAGCCTTGCTACAGAAGGGATAAACGTTCATGAATATTGAACAAACTAACGTGGCAGAGGGTGCATGTAAACACCCTCGTTTAGAAACCTCCGATTTGCCACAAGCGAAGAGGAAAAAGAGCAAGGAGTCAGATAAAATCAAGAGAGATGCTGACAAAATCAGTAGGGAATTGAGAAAGTCGTTGTTTGGAAACATTGCTCCCAAACCAAGATTTTAAATTATTACAAAGGAGAATGGAAACTTTCAAAAAGTTAGTCCATTCTTAATCGCAAGAGAAATTACTAATTGTGCTGGTGGTCCTGTCAAGGAAATTCATAAAACCTTTAATGGATTGCATGTCAAAATCATCAACGACATGCAAAGCCAGAAAGTTCAGGCGTTGAAGAAGATCGGTGAATTTGCGGTTTCTGTCCAACCGCATAGTACACTTAACTCATCCAGAGTAGTTGTTGTTTGTCGCGATCTTCTTAATTGTACAGAAGAAGAAATTGTACAAGAAATGTCGAGTCAGGGAGTGACTCAGTGTCACAGACTAACCATGCGAAGAAATGGTGAAGTTGTTCCGCATGTTTTAACATTTAATATGCCGAACCTTCCTGAAAAGATACGAGCTGGCATCCATCGGTTTGATGTACGAGCTTTCATTCCACAGCCGATGAGATGTTTTAAGTGTCAACGATTTGGACACACAGCAACTAGATGTGAACCGCAGGAAATATGTATATGTGGAGAGAAAACACATGAGGGTGAACCATGTAAAGACCCTCCAATCTGCGTTAACTGTAAAGGGCATCACAACTGTCGTTCAAGGAACTGCCCTACATCGTAAAGCCACAAACTAGCGTAAAAATTAAAAATCTTGACTTATCTGACAAAGAGAAACAGATCACTCCGTCGACTAGTCACAAGCCTAAAGAAATTGTGACAAGAAAATCTGAGTCTACCGAAATGGAGGTGCAAGTTAGTATTGAAAAAGCACCACACGCAGGTGATATAAAAACTGCAACAATGGAGGCTCTAAAAGCTCAAAGAACAGCTTCGGTGAGAGCATCTATTTCAGCTGGACCCAGCACTGCAGTAGAGATAGAATCCAGCTCATCAGCCGCGGAAAGTGCATCGCTTGCTAGTTTAGATTCAATTGCAACGATGTTAACAGCACCAATGAAGCTTTCATCACCTGATGTAAGCCGGCAAACGTCATTGGCATCAGAAAGAGAAGACGACGATGCCATGTCCGAGGCCTCAGACACACTGTCATCGAAAGTTGAGGCCGTTAGCAGAATGGAAAAACGGTGCAAGACAGGATGGCTGAAAGGAAAGCCTAGGAAGTAATTTGTTGGATTAGAAGTTATGGAAAAATGTAAAATTTTGAACATTTTTGATTCATGAGATTGTGAATCATTGAAACCTTTTTTTTATTTTTTTTGAAGTGGGATGGGGCTAATGACCAAAGTAGTCGATGCCCCTAAAAAACCTCAAAAAAAAAAAAATATTAAACAGATTGAATTTAATAATAATCTCTTTTTACCCTACAAGAGATTTAAAAAATCTTGACCAGAACATTAATAATCTAATGATCTATAATGCAAGTGAATAAAAACATATATGTATAATGCTATAGATCACATTATTGCGATGGCATGCATCCAGAACAACTCATATTATCATTTGTTAAAATATACTATTGAAATGCTACTTACAATAACCACTGTAAAGACATTAAAACTTAATCATAAAAATGTAGTTTTCTTATAAACAAAATAATACAGCTGACAATTAAAAATAAAAATAAAAAGAGTGAATGCAAAATATGCTTTTTGATTTGCAAAAAATTTATTAAAAAATGACAGCTCTTTTGGTGTAAAATACCTTCCTCAGATATTATAAACACAATAAATTCACAACAGAATTCAATGTCACATCAAATTTATTAATAATTGTTCAACATTAAAATACAAAATTATGTAATTATATAAAATCATACAATTTTTTATCTCCAATTTTGATGAAATGTGGAATTTACTTAATTTAGGACCTAAGTTGTTCATTACAATATTTGTTGGAAACACTTTTCAACTGAGTTACATCTGTCATTAATTACACAGTACAGTCATCAAAAAATTTGTTATTCAGAGTTGTTCAAGTGTAGTATACATTATTTTCAGAATAAATAATTTGGTTAAGTTTATTAATTAAGTTAAGAATGAGATTAGCTTCACTTAAGACTAAATTAGATTAGGCTTACCTCTTTTTTCTATTTAGCCTACGGAACCACCATAAAGTATTACTTTAGAGGATGATATGTATGTGTTATGAATAAAGTATGAAGTATGTATGTCTTTTGTACAGTCTCAGGTTACAATCCTGAGAAGTGCCATTAATTGAAACCCAACCACCAAAGAATACCAATATCCACAATAAAGTATTCAAATCTGTAAAAAAGTAACTGTCATTACTAGAACTTGAACCTTAGGAATTCTTGACTTCGAAATCACTGATTTGCGATGACGAGTTAACAATTAGACCAGCCCAGTGAGCTAAATTAGGTTAAGCTTAGGTGCAAGTGGTAGGGTCTCGGCATTTCATCCAGGTCCCGGGTTCGGTTCGAATCCCAGTCCGGCATGGCATTTTCACACACTACTTGTCATTTATTCATCTCATCCTCTGAAGCAATAGCTAATGGTAGTCCAGCAAATTAAAAAAAAATCTTAGGTGCAAGTTAGGTTAAGTAAGTTCAGGCCATCAATACGGCAGTGCACGTACTGATGGTCGCCTCAGATAAATCTATTCCGACGGAGATGTTTGGTACGGCGTCGAGCCTTCCAAAGGGCTGCCAAGCGTGATGATCCGATTCCAGCGCTACCTCTCATATGGGGAGTATCTCGCCATACGTCAAGAGGATGATACATAGTTATCTGCAGGACAGGAAAGTCGTCTACGAGCTGGACGATTGCAGACGGCTCTTCGACGTGTTTGGTGTGGGGTTCTACAGGGGTCTGTTGTTGGCACTTTCCTGTGGAACCTTGCGTACGATGGGCTACTATGATTATAGTACCCTGCAGGAGTTTTTCAGTCGCCTTCGCTGATGACTTGGCGCTTGTTGTAGTTGCCAGTAGGACGTCGTGCTATGGGCTAACCGGTTGATCGCCCTGATTGACACCTGGCTCTCTAAGCAGGGTCTGTGCCTAGTCCCTCAAAAGGCCAAGGCGGTGATATTGGCTGCGAGAAGGCATTGCACCGATCCGCTTCACGGTTAAGAGATACGTCATTGTCCCAGACACCGAAACGAAATACATGGGCATCTGGCTGGACCGGTGGCACTCTTTCTCCCCGCATGTCCGCCAGGTTGTGCAGTGGACTGAGAGGACTTTGTAGTTTGATTAGACTACTTGACAATGTCGCAGGCCCCAGATTCTCTAAGTGTAGGATATACTCCCATGTCGTGTTCTCTATCCTATTGTATGGAGTTCCGGTATGGTACAAGGCCTTAAATGCAGCAAGAAATCGGCGGCTCCTAGATAGTATACAGAAGCGGGTGGGCATTAAGGATCTGCACTGCATACAGGACCGTCTCCGCTGAAGCGGCCTGCCTTGTCGCTGGAACGCCACCTGTTGGATTGCTAGCACAGATTTGATGTGAAATATATGCAGGATTAGACAGGCATGCTGTGTATGCTGTTCTATTGTAGAGGTGGCAGGCATGATGGAACACCGCTACGACTGGCATTTGGACTCGGGCCATTGATTCCGGAAGTGGGCCCTTGAATCACCAGGAGGTTTGGCGAGCTCAATTACGAACTCACGCAGTTTTTGACGGGCCATAGCTGCTTCCGACAGTACTTGTTTTGCTGCAGAAGAGCGGATGATAATTTGTGCCTGTACTGCGTAAAGCTAGATGACATAGAGCATGTGGTGTTCCAGTGCCATAGATGGGAGGACATGCGGAGGGACTACCCTCAGTTCGGTCACTTGACGCCTGAGAACACCATTTGCAGGATGCAGGGGATGAACGGACATAGAACGTCATCTCTCGCCTTGTGGGAAAAATTTTCCGTCGTGAGCGTGAGTTGGTGGACCGCTCGTACGTGGAGCCGGCGGCAGTCCGCACTTGCGGGTTGTCGTTCATTGTGATGTGATGAGGCGTGCGAGAATCCTTAAGGTCATGCTTACCCGATCTTTCTGCGAATCTGCTAAACCGTAATAATCATTGCTCGCTTCGCTCCTTAACCTCATCTGATTAATTTTAAATATTAAATTATCCGATTTAGGTTGAGTCCATAATTATATACAATAACTTAGGCCCTAAACAAGGTATACTCCAAATTTCATTAAAATCAGAGGTTAGTCCCTATTACCCAAAATTAAGGTAAAATCTTTCTTATTCGGGAAGCCAGTTAGATAAAGTGGCTCTTGAATTAGACCCTAAAAATGTTGATATTAAGGTGAATCCTACAACTAAATTTCAAACATTAGTTAAAAGAATTATTAATTTTTTATTTATTTTCAGGGATAGTGATGGTTTCACGTTAACAGTAATGAATTCGCAACTACCTAAATTGTATTCTCTCATTATATTACATAAACAAAATCATCCAATAACCAATAACCAATTATCCAATCATCCAATCCAATTATCCAATCATCATAATCAATTAACCAATCATCCAATAACCAATTAGACCAGTAGTGTCATTTGTGCTGTGTTTGCTTGTGCTGTTAAATTGTCTTAATTATAAAATTCAACCAAAATTTGGTATTAATAACTCAACTGTGCTTGTTATAAACATTAAGGAATTACATATTCTGTTTAATTCTACTCTTTCTTTCTTTTGATGTAAATAATTTGTTTCCTGGTATAACACAACTTGAGGTTATCAATATTGTTAAGTTCAAGATTAATCTGTTATTAAGATTTATTAATCTTAATAACTCGTCGTAGACGAGTTATTAAAGTCGTAGACGACTTTCTGGGTAACCTTATTAGGTTACCCAGAAAACTAATGACAACAGGTACTGAGATAGTTGAAGTATTCTGTTCATAACATCTGAGGAAGGTACTGTGTACCGATACAGCTCATTTTTTTAAATAAATTTTGTGGAAATCAAGAAACATATTCTATTCTCATTTTGTTTTTGTTATGATGGATTTTCAACAAGTAAACACTTCATCCATCGATTAATTAAATATCAAGTGAATAGTCATGGTGCATCTTCAAAATAACAATCCTGCAACATTACTAATTTTTAGCAGCAGGACACAGCATAAGAGCAAGAAATTCAAGTTTCTAGCTCACAATAAGTGGGATATTGATGGTAGTATTAAATTTTATAACCAGTTCTGTTTGAACATTTTAAATGAAATAAGCTTTACATCATTATTCAATTACAGTTCTTGAATGTTGTTAAATATTAAAAGTACATTTGTAATAGTATTTAATTAGGAAATAATTAAATAAAATTGTAGAAAATGATTTTTTTTTAATGATAAAAAACTAAAATTATTGAATAAATAAAATCAAAACCATAATATAAAACCTTAAATAAAATCAAACCTGCAATCAAATCTGTTGTCCAGAATCTTTACTATTTGAGAAGTAGAGTCAAACTAAACTGTGCACATAGGCTAACAACATTAAACTATACACACATTTCATGTTTCACTAATGAAAATAGGCCTTTGAATATACACAAGTACATAGTTACAAAAAAGTTACAGGAAAAAAGATGTGCCTGATTCAGTAAATGTTTCTTCATTTCACTTTTGCTTTATGTAAAAAAAACTTATTCATAAATTCATTAATTTAAATTATTAAACATAACTGTTACCATATCATGCATCCACATGTGAAGAGGTTGGTTATTCAGACATGATCCACGAGGTTTAGCACATCGATCAGGTTGTTTGGCAAAGGCCTCAAAACTAACACCTGCTTTATCGCATTCTTCTCCATCAACACTAATTTCATCATCTCTTACTAACAAATATTCTTTGGGTCCAGCTATTAAAAAAAAAAATGTTATTCTAGAAAAAAATGTATCCATTGTAAGTGTTAAGAATATATGAGAATTTTTCACAACCACTGATAAGTCCACAAGTTGACCCCATCCAAAGAGGTGCTTCAATGATACTCAGAACCAATGCTTCAAAAGAAGAGAGAAAGCATCAGATTCACAAACACTGTAAAAATTGGAGTTTCATATTATTGATCAGTGATTTTGCATTTCCCAGATCAATTACGCACATGCGCACGCGCGCGCGTGAACACACACACAATGTACTATATATAAGTGTAATATATATAATTACACCCACACAGTGCGAGTCAAAAGTAAGGAAACCCCTCAACGACTTTAAAATCGTTCCAGATTGAATACTGTAACTTCCAGGATAAGGTATTGGGTCAACTACTTTTTCTTTTAATGAGAAATAAAATTTCAACTCCTTGGGAGTGGCCCAGGGGTTGTAACTCAAACATTTTAAATCTTAACACCTTTTATGGAGTTTCTTTACTACAAAAAAATTATATAAAGAAAAAGTTTGTAGGATGTTTTTACCAAAATGGGAGCAACATAAAATTTGGATTTTGAAAAAAATTATTAGGAACTTTTATCATAGATAAATAAACTTATAAAAATTTGATTAAATGGATATTATTGAATAAATTTATTTTTAAAACATATTTATTAATCTTAATGCTTATCTACTTACATTTCAATTTTAATTAATGCTTAAATTCTCTCCTGTTGTTTGAATGTGCCAATTGGTTGTAAAAGGATGACTGCATTATTTAGTGACTCCCAGTGATATTTCATGCTGATTCTTGAATTCTATTTTGTAAATGATTGATACCTTGGGGCCTATGATAAAACAACACTTATAAGTGGTCCCATAGAAGGTAATCAATCCAATGATGACATGTAGGTTGATCTCGCTGGCCATTCTATTTAACCCCTTTGGCCAATCCATCTTTTAGGAAAAAACGCATTTAAAATTTCATCTACCTGAAGACCAAAATGAGGCAGACACTATCTTGTTGAAACCAAATGTTTTGGAAGTTGGGGCTAACAACAACATTTCGAGTGTTTTGGTATGATATGGTTGAGAAGCAAATATTTCATTGCGGTTTAAATTTCCATCAATAAATGTAGGTCCTATCAATTGTCCACCAACAATACCTGTCTGTACATTTACTTTTGACTGGATACTGTATTCATAGTATGTCTAAAAAGTTCCCAAACTAAATTAAATAAAAATACAGATTTAAAGATAAAACGAATTTACTCATATCAGCCTTCAACATAGAACCCTTCTCTAGTTAACACTAGTTGCAGCACCGATAGAGCGCGTCAAACGTACTGGAGAAATTACTTCGTGGGATCGCCTTCAACTGCTGGTGCGAGCCCTTTGGATGGCCAGAATATTGTCAAAAAAGCTAACTTTCATCTTTAACTTGAGTTTTGGGAACAGAAAATAATCTTCTGGAGTCAAGTCGCGTGAATAGGGTGGGTAGGATAAGACGGTGATAATTTGATTTGCGGCGTAATAACGTGTTAAAACTGTTGCCACGTGTGCCACGGCATTGTCGTGCAAGAGAATCCAACTGCTCGGATCCCGGTACTCATGCCGGATTCGACGAATGCGATGCATCAGTTGTTTCATTACTTCCAAATAGAATTTTGAATTCACGGTTTGACCAGTTTTGACAAATTCATGATGAATCAGGCTCTTTTGAGTCGGAAGAATGTAATCAACATCGTTTTCACTCTTGATTTTTGCTGCCTGACTTTTCCGGTCTTTATGCTCCAGGACTCGACCAAGGAGCGGATCATACATGAAGCACGCACCAGATTTCATCCCCAGTTACAATTGTTTGCAAAAAATACGGGGCGAAAAGCCCCGTATTTTAGAAATACGGGGCGAAAAACCACCTTTCGGCGGTTCATTTTTTTCTGTTAATTGTACGTACCGTGGCTATAGCGATGTTTAGCTCTTCTCCTATGAACCCACCGGGTTGGTCTAGTGGTGAACGCGTCTTCCCAAATCAGCTGATTTGGAAGCCGAGAGTTCCAGCGTTCAAGTCCTAGTAAAGCCAGTTATTTTTACATGGATTTGAATGCTAGATCGTGCATACCGGTGTTCTTTGGTGGTTGGGTTTCAATTAAACACACATCTCAGGAATGGTCGAACTGAGAATGTACAAGACTAACACTTCATTTACACTCATACATATCATCCTCATTCATCCTCTGAAGAATTATCTAAACGGTAGTTACCGGAGGCTAAACAGGAAAAAGAAAGAAAGCTCTTCTCTTATGGTCCGAACGGTAAGATGAGGTTGTTCGAGCAGGAGCGCGCGAACTTTTGCAACGTTTTCGTTGTGAACAGCTGTTGACGGCTTCCCGATTCGTTCGTCATCATCCAACGACTCTACCGTTTTTAAACTGCTTCTACCAGGTGTATGTTGTAGTAGGAGATGCGGCTTCATCACCAAATGCTTGCTGTATCATAGAATAAGTTTTAAGGAAATATTTTTTGAAGTTTAACACTGAATATTATCGTGCTTTCCTGTTCCATATCGCAAGCTCGCACAAGGTCACAGTTATACTTAGAACAGTTATACTGTTTCTAAGTACATAATAAAAAAATGATAAGCTTAGATAGAAACCGTTTTTAAATGTCAAGATGCTATTTTCATTCTAACTTTTATAAAATGAAACCTACTTTTGGCAGGTCTTTTTTTTGTCAAAATGAAATAAGAAATTAAACAAAGATTACTATTAATTTTTAATGAAAAGAGTTTTGGATTTTAAAATATTAATGGGCTAAACAAAATATTAATTAATGTTTATATAGCATAAACTTTACTGAAAATTATTAAAAAAAAAAAAAACAAACTGCATCATGGAGGATGAAGATGAAGTACTTGGAAGTGTATATTCAGAACATTTTCTTTGGTTATTTATTATTAAAAAAAAAATATCTCTCAGTTAAAAATCTTCAAATTTGTAGTTTATGAACACTATATCAACATGTTAACTCTTATAATGATACAGTAGTTTATGAATTTTGAAGTAATTTTCCCATATGAACCATTTTTAGACTAGATAATGAATATTTTTTCAAAATAAATGTGAAAAGGGTATATAACAACCTTCTAAAAACAGATCAAAAAGGAAACAGGAAATATTAACATGATGTGATGTAAGGGCATTCAAATAAGAAAATTAATAGTAATATTTTTAATATATCACTAACACAATTTTCATGGCCAGAAAAAACTGTATACTTTACAAAACTTTATATATGCAAAGGATAGTGCAATAAATATCAGAAGTTTACAAACAGGTCAATTTTAACCAGCCTGCTTCCAAGATATTTAATATTATGTATTAGAAGATTAAGATTTAGTTAATGTAAAGGAAATTTTGATTTTTTTTATGACTATGTTTTCCATTGTAAATAACTGTCTACTTCATTGGTATAAAAATATGAGAAGTTTGAAATAATGTAAAATAAGAACCCTTTTAACAAAAAAATTCCTAAAAAGTTAGGATTGTTTAAACAAAATTCTAATTAGTCAGTGTCATATTACATAGATGATGACTGCTAACTATCAAGCTGTGTTGCAACAACACTGCATGATAGATGGAGTGTATAGTTATGTACCTTAATCATTTTTTACTTTTGTACTTCGTAATTCTTTTTTATATTTTTTATTCTTGTTACATATAAGAAATTATGTTTTATATAAGATAGAAAGATCATTAATTTATAAATATATTTATATTTTTTTACTTCTTAAGTTTTTCAAAGAAAATTTATTTATGACATATTTTTACTCTTGTATTATATTTTCAAAATATTTCTTAATGTTCTTAGCTAGTGGATCTCTTAAGCAGTAAAATTAAATGAAATGAAGTTTAAAAATTCTAATCTAATTTAATCTAATCTAGTAGTATCTTTATAAAATAGGAAAAGTTAATTAGTTTACATTTGTTTAAATGAATTTTTGTGACCTTAAAATAATAAAGGATTCAAAAAAATATCAGTAACAAATATGACACTACTAGTAGTTGTCTACAAAAAAAAAAAACTTCTACAATTTACCAAATAAAAGTTGGCAAGCAGCATGTACATAAGAGAAAATAAAATGTAAGAACTAAATAATGAACTGTAATCACACGATTAATCCCACAAAACTAAACTGGATGTAAGAATCCATCTCCCCATAAAGTAACCATATAGATATAAAAATCAAAGCAAGCAAATAATTAAATTTCTAATACTGTAGATTTAAAACTGAGGTAGGAGCCTAAGTATGTAGACTTTATCAGAAAAAAAAATAGCAACTGATGGTTAAAATTCAGATTAAAACTTAACACATTTTTTTGGAAGTATGAGTTACAATGCATAAAAGCTGGCTTCTAACTCAAAAAGTATCATTTTTACTAAAATTCAGATGATAAAATTTCAAACATATCAAATGATGAGTTTGAAATATTGTTGATAAAATAATCAGAACATATAATCTCAATCATTTCCTAAAGGCTTCTTATTAACCATTTCAACATTATTATAGTGAGAATAATAATGTCATCACTCTGCCAATCTCAGTAGTGGAATGGTAGCATCTCTGCCTTTCATCCAGTCAGTCTTGGGTTCAAATCCCAGTCAGGCTCGGCATTTTCACATGTTACAAAAATTCATTTGTCACCAGTGGGTGTGATTAGATGATTATCCTGTAATTTCTTGAAAAAATAAACAAAAACTAATTTTATCCAGCAACTACACTAAAATATGGTTGCATGTAAATTTTTCTGCAGAATGTAATAGTTTTTTACAATCAACTATAGCACAGAAAAGAACATTCTTTACACAGTAAAGAGTTTATAAACAATAAAGTACGAGTTTATTCTAAAAAAAAAAAATCAATATTTTAACTCAATAGCTAGTAAAATTATTACAAGTTATAAATGTAAAAAAACCATTAGTATTAAAATACGAAACATGAATTTAGAGAAATATTTTATAAATAAAAGATGTGGAAAGATTGTTGTTACCTACCTTATACAGCAGATTCTAAAAAAATTATAACCAGTAATAAAACATTACGAATAGTTTCAGAATTACATCCAAAATTGAGTAAAATCAGAGTTATCAAAATTGTGTTATCAGAATTACCAACAAAATTTCCTCCTTGGGATATTTTTTTTATTATTTATTATTTTCATTCCACAATGAGCATGAAAAATGATTTATAAAGTGATTTCTATTGATTCTACTGTTTAAAAATTATATGAACTTATATTCTTGTATGAAGTTATAATTTTATACTTATAAAGTATAAGTATATAACCTATTACTTATTGTTTATAAAGTATTTCTATTATTAAATTTGATTAACTAAGACAATAGTATTAAATACAAATAAAACTTGTGACAAACAATTATTAAAATAAATTAGAAAACAAGATAATGCTCAAAAACCGTTTAAAAATTGTTTTTCTTAAATTTTACCAAAGTACAATTTTATTCATCTGAAAAGGTCTGTTTTATCAATTTCTATATTTTGTAACTTTAAAGAGTTGAGTTACTTTTGTACTGTACACTTGTGGTGCCCACCTAAATTTTCAATCGGCATTTGTACATGTGTCGAACATTTAACAAATATTGTCTGTTTAATTATTAGTAGTTTCTTATGTTCTAATAGACAAAAAACTGTCTTATGAAACAAAATTGCTGAGTTAATTTTTTTTCCTTTAATAACCACAAACATGTTTTCAATTTTTCAAATGAAATATGTGCATACAAAATAACTTTAAAATTCAATTAAATCTTATTGGTATTGTAGATTTTTCATTAAAAATTAGTAACATGAAAGAAATTAATCTTTAATTTATTTGTTTCTAAACTGTTGCTTCCATTCCGCCAATCTCTGAGGCAAAGTGGTTGTATCTTGGCCTTTCATCCAAGGCTCTTAGGGTATGAATCCTGGTCAGACATGGCATTTTTCATATGCTACAAAAATTTCATTTCCATATTCCCACACGCAAGCTTCAAAAGCTTCTGTGGTGAAATAATGAATTAATTCATTATTAGAAAAATTATGATAATAATATTTTTTACAACGTATTTTTGTAACTATAGATTTTTACCTTCAACTTGAGGATATTCAGCAGCTTTTGAAGGAGGTAGTGGTTGTGGAACAAGGAGAGTAGTTTTACTTGGGTCTAAACAAAATACTCCAGAATTCTCATCAGTAAAGGGTATGTAGGTAAAAGAAATTGTAGGAAGATAATCCTGTACATGCTTGACAAATGTTCCAATGCTAAAAATAAGACAAACATATGCTAAGAAATATTAATAAATTAATTTCATTTTATGTTTAAACTACATCAAATATTATTTTGTTAGGAATTTTCAGTTTGAGATTGTTTCCATTAGGGATAAAAATCAATACAACTGTAACTATACAACAGCTACACTATCACTAGAATCTAAATCAAAAAGGTTTTTGCAATGTTATGTTGCATGGCTGTTATACAAGTAAAACACAAACCATTTTGTCTTTCCCAATAATTTTAAATAACACTTTATTTTTATGACAATGATTCTCAACAGATTCAATTAGGCTCGATAACTCTGTACTGTGGTAGAGGTTCATACAGTTGCACAATCATTTCTGTTTAAGATTAATATACTTTATTGCAGCATTTGGAGATAGATCAGCACAGAAAAGCAAATGTTATTGTTTCCCAGGACAGTATCTGTGAACATTTCATAGAAACTGAATTCTGGGAACATGGATGAAATGTTCAAAGAAAATAATGATTTGCCAACTTACTGATTTCATTTCATTGTTTTTTACTTTTAATACTAAAAGTACTGTATAACAGTACTGTAAGAGCTAGTGCAGGTAAATGAGCAAAATATATTTCTGAAATTATTGACAATTTCCTTTGATAAATTAAATTAGTTTGTTCTGATGAACTGAAGACTATCCAGCCATCATAACATAAGAAATGCTGGTGCTGGCATGGTGTTGGATTTTACTTTCTTACACGTAATGGATTTAGGGATAGTTCTTCAGAGAAATTCAACATAACTTGAAAAGATAAACATTTTGATTTTTGGAATATCTGTTGGAAAATTATTTTTTTCATAAAGGTTTCAATTCTGAGAATATTATGTATTGTTCTACAGCTGCAGTTTTGAAGAAGTCTATTGACAATATGTAAGCACTTTTTTACTGTGCTTTAAATATTATTCCATCAAAGAATGTACAGACACTCAGATGATATCAGGATAGATTTATCCATTCTCCAGTACCTAAAAACAAAAACTTAATACACAACAAAGAGTAGTTTTATTCATTTATTCAGTAGAGCAAATTACATAATCTCCACACCACCAGCATCCTCATTATACTCCTAATCTCAGATTTTATGATACTTACTCAGATTTTATAATACTTAGTCTATCATCTCCTTGTCCAATGTCATAGTCATCCCGTAGACATGCTACTAGTATCTGTGTGATAATCATAAATTTCTGATTGCTAAATGTACAGGTTCAGTGCTTGATTATATGAATAGAAACAGTTCTACAAAAGGAGATGTCAACATCAGAGACTGATGTTGGAGACTCAACAATAAACAAACCATTTTTTCTTTTAAGAGAATTTAATTTAAAAAAAACTGATTTTTTAATGAAAAATCTGATTTAACTTTAAAAATCTGTCTCATGCTAGTATAAAATTAAAGGTTTACAACACTAAATTAATAATGTATGATTACTATTATTAATTCTTTAAATAGAATGTATATCTCAAACATTACACTGTATTGTGTTCATTTACCAAATGTATGTCCTTTATTCTTTTTGTATTCAGATATCTGGAATAAGTCAGTTAAAGGTTTGAGCATGCATCTTGCTTATTTTTTGCAACCATTATTGTATCAATTTTTAAATGGTTACACTGTTAGGCGTAGCTGCAGTCAACCCCTTTCATAGTTTAACTTTCATAGATAACTTGGTTATCAGATTCCTTAAAATGACTTTCAACTCCTTACAATGCTGAAAATCCTTCTTTTAATGTTAAATTTTAATTAATGTTTCAAAGGAGAAATCAGGTTGACCTAAATTTCAATAATTTAAGTTTTATACTTGTCCAATGAATGGGTCAATTTCTGGTTTATCTGAATCAGTTATATGGCCTTCTGCTCCCTGAGAGATAGACACTCTTTAGAGAGAGCAGTATAATCATCTAAGCAGTTTTGAAAATTGAATAAAAATGTAAGAAATTTCACTTTTGAGTATTTTTGTACTTTTTAACATGCCACTTTTGTTAAGTATGAAATCTTTGCCAAGATTTAGAGAAAAGTAGATCAATTGATTAATTTTCTATTGTTTGAAAAGCAGTATTTATCAAGATTTCAGCCATAATGGGGAAAAAAGATAAGAATTGTAACAGCAAAGTAACAGGTTTCAAGTGTGTTGCGTTAAACAATTGCACTTCATTACTTTAGACTAGGCTGTTACTTTTAACATCACTTATCAAATTAGCTACTCTCTTGTAAACCTTACAAAAAATTTTCAAGATCACCTAACAAGAATAGTTGAAGAATGTGTCAAAAGTGTCATTCTACAAATATATGTGTTGTTTACCCACTGCCTTTAGGCAATCTTATTGGGCTATATTTTTCTCATAACTGTTAAGGTTTATTCAAAGACAAAAATATTTTTATAACCTTTTTCTTATTCCTAAATTTATGTCTGATTCCAGGAAATATTTTCTCAATGAAAGCTTTTCTTTGATGAAAGCTAGAAGGTAAATTTTTTATTTTATGAACCATACATAAACTGTTAAAAAATACTAATAGAGGCATACATAACAATTTTTGAAGAACCTGTAGTTTGCTGTAAAGAAAACCATGTTTTGGGTTAAGGCTAATAAAAGGCTAAATCATTCTGTTGAAGATGTTCATTTTCTAAATTTTACTAAGTCAAAACATAAAAAATATAGAGAACAAAAATCGTTGTTGCAATGTAGATACTGATAACATTTAACTACACAGATGAAGAATGTGCATTTATATTTTATAATGCTCAATTTTTTAAAATTTATGAAAAAACCAGGACCATATTACTCATACCTATTACCAAGAATCCTTCTTTTACTTACTTAACAGTCATTCCTTTGGTTACTTCATGCCAGTATGTCCTACCATCTTGGTAATTATGTTTTTCGTATAACTGTATATGAACAGAATGCTCAATAAATGGGTGTTTCAGTTTGTAGACAGTATACCTGTATTTAAAAAAATAAAGTTTTGAAGAAAGAAAATGTTCAAAGTATTATTTATGATTTATTAATTTAATAAGTTTTTAATTACTGATGAAAAAGATAATATTAAAATAAAGAGAGAGTTGTGAAAAATAAGTTCTCAATTCTGACTTTACTACCACAGAATTCAGGTAAGTTCTTGACGAACCATAAAAAAGTAGATGGTACAATATAAACATATTAAATATTACAAGCTTATTATTAAAATAATTTATCACAAAATTGAGTATTTTAATCATACCATATTAACACTGAATAATGTAAGATTTTTCCCACAATTTAACAATCAAAAATCTATTCATTAAAATTTTGTGAACTTCTATCATAAAAAATTAGGCTATCAAATCTACTATTTCTTTATAAAATTTTGAGTTACTAGATAAGTTAACCAAGTTGCTGAATTTTATTCTAATCTATTCTTGTGAAAAAGACTGGAAAAGACTATTGAAAAGGATGGCTGAGATAGTATTCCAAAGATAATCCTGGACAGTAATATATTTCCTATCCAGTAAAAAAAAAGAATTTCTGAAAAACGAGTAAGTTAATTGGCAATTAATTGGCATTGTTGAAGAGATGGAGGAGCTGTCAACAGAGGACATGGAGGGAGCAATGATATATATATATATCCTCAACACACAGGGTGTCAAAGGGAGAACTTTCGCTAAGCACGTGTATGCTAGAGCTCCTGGAGTATGTCCCGGCTAAACAGAGAAATACAAATTCGGGGATGGTGCTCAAGGAATTTTTTTTAGCAACAATAATAGGAGAGGAGGTGGAGGATCTGGGGTCCTCCACAATATACATAATCACAATGGAAGGTAAAGACAGAGGGTTGGCGGCCACAATATTGAGCAGGTTACGGAAGGTCGAGAGGTTAGAGAAAGGAAAGATAAACAAGAGGCAAGAAGAGATACACTGGGTATGCTAACGAAGAAGGCTGCTGAGTACTGTGGGAGGGAAAGAGGCGACAAGATCCCCCCTTTTAATGAAGGAAGATGAAGGACAAAAACGGGAAAAAACAGAAGGAAAGCCCCAGAAAGTAACGGTAGTCATGAAGAAAGAGGGGATCACCTTTGCACAGCTGCTGAAGGAGGTAAAGCAGAGTGTAGGTCAAGACCTTGCCAGGGAGATCCTGTCTTACAGACAGGATCAAGGAGAATCAAGGAGGGAAAAGTCAACAGGAAGACCTAAAGAAGGTCTTCACAGGTCTAGTGATAGGGACAGGAGAGAAAAGTTAGTCGCTATCCATATCAAGGATCAAGATCCTTGACGTGACCAAGGAGGAAGAGTGGACATGGCCATCATAAAGGTGCTGGGTGTGGAGGTTGACCTGAAAGTGACATCAGTCAGGCAGGCATATGGGAGTATGCAAAATGCATGGAGGACTTCAACACGGTCTGCGTGGAAACAGGGTAGATCCCACCAGTGCACGCGGTGATGGACTGCTCGCCATGAGCAATGTGTTGACGCTCACCTGTGTAAACAGCGAGCAGGAACCCAGACATTTGTAGGAAGAGCAAGAGGGTCGGTTCTGAACGTCAACTTCAGTCGGAAGGATTGTTAAACAGGTTGATCGACTGGATGGTGAAGGACCAGCACTTCGCCAGTGACCATAGAGGCATTAGCTTCGAGGTACTATGGGGGCTAGCGGGTCCGGTCAGAGAGCCTGCTCTCTGGAGACCGACAGAGGCACGTGCCCAGGTGTGAGCATCAACAGCCGCCGGCGAGACCAGAGGAGCTCATGGTGGCTCTAAGGGAAGAGTGCTGCTTGATGATCACCACCGAAGGCCCGAGGGGAAGACGGGTTTACTGGTGGACGGACAGGATAGCGACACTAAGGGCAGAAGACATAAGCACCAGAAGAAGGCTTCAGCGGTAAAGGAGAAGACTGGACGCTGGAGGATTCCCACCTGGCGAGGGAATTACTGGAGGCAAGGAGAACCCTCCAAGCAGAGATAAAGAAACAGAAGAAGGCCACTTGGAGGAAACTATGCAAGGAGGTGGAGAGTGACCCATGGGGGCAGGCGTTCCAAATAGTCACAGGGAGATTTGGAAGGTGTCTGCCCATCCTCTCTGAAGAACAGGTGAAGAAGACTGTGGAGAAGCTTTTCCTGCTAAGACAGTAGCCCAGACTCTAACTATGGATCAACTATAGAGGGCTGCTGCGGAACTGAATAAGAAGAAGAGTCTGGGACCAGACGGAGTGCCAGAGGGTGTCGTAAAGACCATTATTAGACGGCATCCTTGGCTGGTCCTGGACATGTTCAATGGGATGTTACAGTGAGGGGTTTTCCCAGCATGTTGGAAGGAAGCCAGGTTAGTTCTCCTTCCAAAACTGGATGCCGTGACAGGCGAGCTGGGGGATGTTACCGCCCGTTGATGTTTTAGCTGTTAAATATAATTCAAAGAAATTTGTTACTTGATCAGTTGTGATTTTGTTTATATTGGCAACAGCCGGCCATCTTTGTGATTAGTCGTTGTGTTTGACAGCGGCCATCTTGCATTGATCTGATTGGTTTTCCTTTGTTTACATTTCCATCTGATTTATTAGCCTCTTATTTATTAAAAAACTGTACAAATTAAAAATAGATAGATAGATTTATTAAAAATAGATGAAAACAATCTTTGATGCGGGTTATATATCATGCTAAAAATTTTTTTATCATGTTCTTTATTTTAAAAATAAAATACAGATGTTTTAGCTGTTAAATATAATTCAAAGAAATTTGGTCATTGTGTTTGACAGTGGCCATCTTGCATTGATCTGAATGGTTTTCCTTTGTTTACATTTCCAAATTAAAAATGTACAAATTAAAAATAGATGAAAACAATCTTTGATGCGGGTTATATATCGTGCTAAAATTTGAGCTCAATCGGTGCAGAACATTTTGAGTTTTTGAAGCCATACACAAATGAACTTAACATTTTTATATATATAGATAGTCCAATGTACATATAATACATTTATGTAAAAGTAAAAAACTTTTTTTTGGGTGCACAATGGAGATTTGTTATATTAGCACCTAAAAGTCATACTTCTCCAATAAACAAACTCTAAATATCACATATATATATATATTAAATAAAAGTAATATAAAAAATATAATTAAAAATAAAAAAGCAGGCAAAATAGTAAAAAACTAAAATACATTATAAAGCATAACACATTAAAAGATTAACTATTTTTATACAGATGCAGATTTAATACAGAGGCTTAAGGCAAAAAGATATTGGATAACATTGTCATCATATTGTTCCTTAAAATACTTCTGGTGTTAGCCCCTAATTTAAATTTCCAATGCAGTGCCATATAACAGACACAACCCAAAAGTATGGAGTGTAATGTAAGTTGGCAGTCATAGCAAACACAAGTAAGTGCATTGGTCTAGTCATGAAATGTCCATGAGTGCTCTATGTCTGAGTGTTATGTGCCCTACTCAGAAACTGCAAATAATTCCTCCTTTCAACTGTTACTCCTTCATGAAGAGCTCCACAGTAACACAGTGTTCTTAACTGGACAAAGTTTAATGTTGATTTCAGAATTCCATTCACTTTGCCACTCATCACGAACCAGCCTTTAATAAAAACAAAGATTGTCAGAAACAATGCGATTAGTGAAAGGAGACTGTAAACAAGCCTCTTTTGTTGCACGATCCAAGTGCTCATTGCCTGAAATTCCAATATGGCTGGGGATCCAACAGAAGCTCACACTTCTGATATGCTTAGTCACTTCAGAAATAATAAAACTATCTCACGGACAACAGGGTGTTTGAAATACGTGTCACAAATCTCCTGTAAGGCATTCATGGAATCTGAACAGGCAAGTTCATGTTGATATGTTGGGCTAATTATTTTAAGGTCTTATTAAAAGCATACAGCTCTGTAATGAAAACAGTGATGATGCTGGGTAGGCCAAACATGTTGAAAATAAGAACCAAAATGTGATTGTATTGCTTTCTCAATTTAAACTTCCCACCTAAACTGAGGAGAAAAGAGAAAAAAATAAAAATAAAATCATATTGTCTTTTACAATGTAATTAAAAAGAACTTTCAACTTAAAATAAAACAAAACAGAATATAGCCAACAATATAAAAGTCCTTTAATAGCATTCAAACACATCTTCAAAACAGCCATCAAAGAACGATTAGTAAAGGTTAGTTGCTTTTATATGGATTTGAATCACCAAAGTACTGGTGTACTTTGGTGGTTCAAATCCCCCAACCACCAAAGTACTTGTGTACTTTGGTAGTTGAGGGTTCTGTTAACCACATGTCTCAGGAATGGTTGGTCTGAGTCTGTACTAGACTACCACAAGTCATCCCCCATCTCACTGGGCTGTGGGTAGTGTTTACTCATTGAACAGATTGCATACATAATAGGAAAAAACAGTAAACTTAATAAATAAACACCTCTTCACATGAAATGTAATCAGCAAACAATTAATGTAAGGTGGAAGAAAAGTTAATGTTGCCAGTTTGCAAAATCATAATGTTTTTTAATGAGAAATAAATGTTAAAAAGTAAGGTATTAGTTACATTATGGATAATCTATGGTCTGATAAGATTAAATAAAATAAAACTTATTTTTACCCACCATATTTATTTAAATTTTTAAGTGAATAATCAAAATTTGTTATCTACCAAACTATGAAATAAAAAACAGCTAGTAATAATATCTGTTGATGCCAGAAGAGAACAATATCACCAATAACAGAAAATTTCTGTCAGAATAACATTTATTAAATCTGATTTGGTTTGCCATTTAAAAAATTACAGTTTTAAATAATTTCTATTCGCAATCATCATGACCAAAAAATATAATAAGATTACTCACCATAAATCACTGAAACGTAAACAATGAGCACTTTCATGATATGTAACTGGATCTGCAAATGATGGTACGCTTCTATCAATGCAGCTTTGACCTCCTCTAAATTGTACTCCACTAGACAAAATTTGTCTTTTAACTTTCTTTTTTTTAGTTTTACTTTTATTATCTTTAGGTTTTTTTCTCAGTTTTTCATTACTGTTAATATTATCAGCCAGCATATTTTCTGAAGTCATGTATTTATATAAGCTGATGTTATCTTCAGTTAAATTCAATTCACAATTTTTTTTTTCTTTAGTATTAGTCATATTAATTTCATTATCTTGTGAAGAATTATCATTCAAATTATTACTTAATGAACTTGCAGTAATATTATCGAAACTGATAAAATTAGTTGAATTATTTAAGTTAAAAGAACTTATTTCTAGTAATTTTTCAGTAAATTTTAAAGAATAATTTTTTACAGTGCTAATTGTGTTTAAAGAATTAAAATTATTACTTCCATTGTTTCTAATATTATTCAATATTAGACCATCACTAATATCACTGTCTGTTTCTTTATCTTTTACATAATTTTTAGTCACATTTGTCATATTTCTGTTACAGTATTTCATAATATTTTTATTGTAAGAATTATAACGCAATTTATCATTTAATAAAACATTACTTTCATCAGGAGTAATTTTTAAACTGTCATCTTTTGCATCTGTTAAACTGGTTGGTAAAGTTATCATTGTACATTCAATACTGTTCGCTGACTGTTCTTTGATCTTCTCTTTTTTTGGATTTAATAATACATTTTTATTATTAAAATAAATAACATTATTGTTGTTATTATAATTTTCATCAGTAGTTTCATAATTACAAAAATTATTACTACAAGTGTAATAATAGTTTTCATTGAGCAACGATAATACTGTATTTAGCCCACCAAATGTTTCTATTATACTATTTTTATAATTCAACTTATCTTTTTCATTGCTATTATTATCAGAACTACTATTATAACTCTCCCAAAGAGATTCTGTATAATTAATTTCACGAGTTTTTTTATTATCATAAATAACAGAATAATTTTTTCGTTTACTATTGTTTAAATATGATCTAATCAAATTAGGTGACCATTTCTCATCTCTGATATCTGATGATGCATTCGGATTTATATTTTTACTAGTATTTGAAATAAAATAACTTTTATTAAAATGACCATTTTCTCTTAGATCTAAATAATTTTGCCTAGATTTCTTTCTATAATCAACTTGCTGTATTTTACTGCCAATTTCAAAATCATAATTTTTGTTATTATTCTCAGTTTCTGAAAAAGTATTAATTTTACACTGCTTATTAGATGGACAAATATTCTTTATAAATTTAAATCTATCTTGTACATTTTTATTGGTATTATTAACAACTGCTTTTGGTTGTTTTAACTTCATCCTTTTTTCATCTAATAATGTGTTATTTGTTTTAAAATAAAGCAATGGTATTGGAACTGTTGTTTTAATATTTAACTTGTTTAAACTCCCAGTGGAGATTGATTTCAAGTTCAATATTTTTCCTGGAAAATCATCAAATTCATTATGATAATTTCTGCTGTTCATTAAAATATCACTAAAATTATTTAATTTCTTGGCATTTTCATTAAAATTCAGTTCAGTCTCATTGCTTATGATGTAATACCTTTTCTTCATATTTTTATGGTTAGTTTTTGCAGTTACTGGAGAAATTTCCTTATTTGTTAATTTACTAACAGGTTTATATATTATATCTTCATTATCAGTAACATTTATAAACTCTTCAATTGTATCAGCAAAGTTCTTACTGATTATTATTTGTGTTGAAATATGAAATTCTTCTGAATATTTCAAATCCTTGCCATAAAAACTGTTTGATTGCTCATTTGAGTAACTGCTAATTAAATAGTTATCACTAGTTGTATAACTATTATCAGTTGGTTGTGTTTTCAAACCTTTTACATCATTTGCTGACATATTTGATGAGTAATAATAATCAAAATTTTTTGAATTATTTGATTTTATGTTTTCTCCATTTTGGTCATTTTCATTAGATATGGTGAGATTATTAACAGTTTTCATAGTAGTATTGCCAACATTGCTATTTATTTCATTATTGTATAATTCATTATATATATTGTAATTATTTATTATTTGTTGTTTAGTTTGATTAATACCATTTGATAAAGTATTATTCTTGCATTTATTTTTAAATTTTTTATTATCAGACATATTAAACATTTTTGAAATTTTGTCAAGATGGGATAAAATATTACTTGTTCCCACATCATTCAGATACTTAACAGCATGATTAGGAGAAAAGTCATTAGTAGCTTGTTCCGTAATAGTCTTTGTATGTATATGATTTATAAGTTCTTCAGGAGACTGTGTGTCTGGTTTACATGTGTAATCTTTTAATTTCATATTATTCATATGAATATTATCATAACTATTTACCTCATTAGATGAGAAAGAAGTAGTGATATCTTTTCCAATTTCATTTTTTATTTTAGAGTATAGTTCAGCATTTGTTAATATTTCTTTATTAAAAACTGGATTTTTATTATAGAATACTGTATTATTTATTGGATTTTTAATATGAGGGCTAACATAATAAAACTGATTGATTTCAAAATCATTGCTTGCATTAAGTGAAAAATTTTGATTGAATATTTCATGCTCAGTTACATTTTTTATAAGTTTGTCATTACAAACATTAGATGGGTAGGTTGTAAAAACAAAATTTGTACCAATATTTAAGTACTGATATATATTAAATTCATCTTCAGTTAAATCAACTTGGTTTTTATTATCATTATTAATACCCAGGGCAGTGACATGTCTGTCACATGATCTATTGTCATATTGTTTACTGTATGAAATATGACGTGGATACTCATTTTCATGAAAATTATTATACAATAAGGGATTAATTTCTAAATCATTATAATTATTTTCTGATTGGTTACCACAAAGTGGCGATTTTGCAGAAAACATGCCCACATTGTTATCAAAATCATTTACTTTATAATTTTCCTCTATTTCTGATTTTAAGTTATTTTGTGGTTTATCATAAAGACATGAATTATCATAATTTTGAATTAGATTTGTTGATTTATTAACCCATTCTATATCTACAATGTAGTATGGTTTGATCTGACTTAGATCTTCAGAGTCATTTTGTAAAATTGTTTGTTCATTATTGTCAAATTCAATACTTTGTTTTGCATTTGTTTTTATAAATAACCGATTCTGTTTATTATCTTTTCTAAAATGATAACTATCAAATCTATCTGCTCTTTGAGGACCATTTCTGTACTTTTTATTTCTTAAATTTTTCCTCGCCTTATGAATGACAGATTTTATGTAACGATTCTTTTTTACTGGTTGTTTAAATTTTTTAATAATATCTTCTCTTGTTAAATGTAGATCATTTTCAGGATCGATACCTTGTTCTATCAGTTTTGATAAAATGTGTACATATTTACGATCAGAGGATTTCTTTTTGCCACAATTTGTTTGAATAGGTGAATCTGAAAGATTTACATCCCATGGACTTTGAGATTTTCTGCAACTAGTATTGATATCACTTTTTAAAAATCCTTTAGCAGTTTCAAGTGGAGGATTGTCAAAATGTTCTAAGTGTGGATATAAACAATGATATTGAACTTGTGAATAAGGCTTTGTTTTATTTTTCAATTTAAACATTTCTATAACTGACTGAAGTGAAAATTTATGATTGGTAGGTATAAACTTAGGCTTTTCATTTTCATGAACATTTTTATCACACACTAAACCTTCTTTTGATATTTTTAATAAGTCATTAGGAGAATCAATATCTGGATCATATTCAACATTTTCAGTACCAAAATCAGAGTTATTTGAAAATTCATTATACCGTTCATTTATATTATCATTAAAATTTATATTATATTCCTGTACATCAAAACGTCTTTGTTCATTTTCTAAAACTTTATCTACACTGTAACTATCATCTACATCAAAACTTAAACTATTACAAAGATTCTCATTTTCATAATATTTGGTCAATTCACTGCTTCGAGACTCGTCTAACGATCTTTCTTTTCTTTTCAGTTTCAGGTCAGTAACATCACTATCATAAAGCGATCCCCATAAACCTTTTCCAAGAAATTCTTTATTGCTCTTAAAACTTGTAAAATCAGGGGTCTTTTTAATGTCAACAGGACCACTGTTAAAAAGAGAACCCCACAAACCTTTTCCTAGAAATTCTTTATTTTTAAAACTATTATATTCTTTTTTCTCAGTTTCATCTTCTTCATCTTCTTGTAATGGACTTCGAAAATGACGACTTTTTTTTCCTACTTTTTCTAAATTGTAACCACCAGCATTTTCTTTATTACGGTTATTCGGTTGACGTTTGAGATTGACGTATGAATCACAAGAGCAACAGAAACCCTGAATGATAAAATAAATTAATTATTAGTTTTTATCTTAAGAAATTCAACATAACTTATGATCTCATAAATGTATGACCTTAACCAGACTCATGGTAATAAGATTAAAATCTAGATTAAATATTTCTTTTGAGAACATTTTATACATAAATAAATTTTAAATTACATTATTCATTTATGATTTACGATTATTGTTTAATCTATTCTTCTCCTACTTCCAAATCTACTCTATAATACTGGCAATAGAGATGTCCAAAAACATTACAAAATACTTAGTTTAATTTTTGCTCTAAATTTTTTTCAGTTCAAAATTATATTTTAATGTAAAAGTGTGTCAAAACTATTTGTATTTGTATATACTGAAACAAACAATTTTTAGGATTATCATTATTTTTTTTTTTTTAATTTATGATCTTGTCATTGAAAATTTTTTGGCAGGATGCAGTAATTCATAAATGTTTCCTCAGAGAGTTATTTGAATTTTCCTCAACTCACCTAGTACTAAAGGAAATTGTGTTGTTATTTTTGGACAATTTCACACAATTAAAAGTTGTATTTCAATTTAAAACTGCACATATAGCCTTTACTTCTAACTATTGTATTCACACCTTTCTAAATAAGTTATTAATGTTCTTGATAAGTTATTGAACAACGTATGTTGTGCTGCTATTAATTTCATTAAGATGAGAATATCATCTTCTGACTATTACATTTTGACATATTCTTCAAACAGGGGGAAGCAAACATACAAATCTATAACTTTCTGATCTCAGTTTATGATGTTTATATAAAGATTTAATTTTGGCTATTTTTTTAATTGTTCAGGGACTACTGCTTCAAGAGAGGCATTAATTAAACCTAACCATCTAACATTTGTTCCTGATAGAATTTTAGGAAAACACATAATATTTCATAAATAAATCTAATTATTCTACCTATCTCTTCTTTATAATTGGTTCTAATATTGTATTACAATAATAGGAATAGTGTTATTCTTAATGAAAATTAAATCTTTATTACACATCATACTTTCATTTTACATAACTTAAATTTTTTCAGTTTGAAAATATACTAAATGAGATGCTAATTTCTCTGCTATCCAATGATTAACTTTCATTACAAATTAAATCCATTAAAAATTTTGACAGTCAGTTTCTTGAAATAATAATATAGCTTTCCTTGTTTATTACTTTCCACAATGCAGAATTGAGGTTTTATGACCATCAAATTTTTTGTAATTTGCACTTTTAGCCCTTTTACACTATATTTATCATGTAGTTCTTCTTTCTTTTACAAATAAATATACTTTTCCCCAACCTGTTCTCTTATGTTCAGTAAATCTTTGAATAGCCATTCTTTTCCTGTTAGATTTCTAGTTTTAAGCTGCTTTTTCTTAATAGGACAAGCTACATTAACATAAAAAAATATAAGTTAGTACATTTTTCATATTTGAAGTTAAACTCATTTTCATTGATCGTGTCAAACTTAAATTCTGTCAGGTTTCTGGAATGCAGCTCTTGAAATTTATTTTATTATCATTTCTTTACACATACTGAGAACCATATAATCTATTCTCACGATCTGATAAAACATTATTTTATAAATGAACCTCATTGCCAGTTTAAACTGTTAAAATATTACACTTAGTCAACAATGATTTTGTTACATGATCAATATTTGCTGACTTATGTATTTTTGTCCACTGATTTTGAATATGAAGTCAGAATTTCCCTATCAGCCTCAGATTTTTTGTAATTGCTTTTAGTATATAATTGCTCCTGATAAATGAAACATGTATATCCATGTCATATTTCTTTTTAAATGTAATTATGTCACATTGCGCAGCATTTATGAATTTTGATTTGGTGACCAAGTAGTGGATATAATACTACAATGCATCATGCTGGCTGAGAAAAATCTCAACTACATCAGTCAAGTGTGAGCTCTTGGCTGTACAAAATTTAATGGTGCAGCTACTTTTCTTACCAATTTGTGATTCTATTTTTCCCAGTAAAGTCAATGTATATAAAGTGTTTAAAGTTTTGTAATAAGTTTTTGTGAGTGTATTGCAGTGAGCCTTTTAAAAAAATGCCATGCAGTTGCATTAGCCATCCATCCAGTTTGCTACACTTGTTGCGAGGTAACATTAAAACCTCAGAGGAGAAATATAGCTCCAGTGATAAAAAAAAAAATCATATGATCTATATTCTGGGTGTAAAATAGGTAACCAGGACAAGTACTTCATTCCTCATACTTCCTGCAGTTCATGTGTAACACTGTTGACTGATTGGTTGCATGAATTTCATCATATAACATTTGCGATTACAATGGTTTGAATTTTGTGGTTCCAATATTATCTACCAAAAACATGGGAATTAGACAAAGATGAAGTAGCTGTTATTGAAGGTTGTGTAGATTTATCAGATGATGAACAAAGGAAAGACCTAGACTTTATAGAACACACAAATACCAAACCGCACTTAATTAATCAGTCAGAATTAAATGATCTCGTTCATAATCTCAATTTATCCAAGAATCAAGCAGAAATTCTCACATCATGACTGAAAGGATAGAAGCTTTTACAATAGAATATTAAAATAGGTACCTTCTGTGACAGGCAGTGTTAATTTGAATGTTTATTCTTCCAATAAGCAGGATTAGTTTATTGTAATGATGTGGAATCTTTACTAGAAGTTTTGGGACATGTGCACCATTCTGATATATGGCATCTTTTTTTAGGCTTCACAAAATAGTTTGAAAGCAGTCCTTTATCTTGGAAATAATATTCCATCAATCTCTTTAGCTCATGCAGTTCACATGAAGGAGTTAAATGAAAATAAGAAATTTGTGTTGGATATGATTCAGTATGAGAAATATTTGTGGAGACCTGAATGTGATAGCACTGTTACTTAGTTTACAACTTGGATAGTCTACATTTTATTGCTTCTTGTGTGAGTGGAACAGCAGATATAGGAAGAATCATTATGTTAAAAAAGAGTAGCCAAAAAGAGAAGCATTGACTGTAAGAGAAGAGAATGTTGTGAGTCCAGCACTAGTAAAACCTGAAAAAGTTTATCTTCCGTCACTACATATTAAGCTAGGTTTAATGAAAAATTTTGTTAAAGCAGTGGAACTTGATGGGACTATATTTCACTTTTTAAAAACCCTGTTCCCTAATATAAATGATGCTAAGCTTTTATCTTAATAAAGGAGGTTATATTTGTTGGACCTCAAATAAGAAAATTAATGAATGGTGTAGAAATATTTTAAAAAGGTTGTTAACAACTTCCTTAGGAATCATAAGATTACAAAGAACTTATGACTGAGCTTCTTAGACCATAAAGCACTTGGATGTATTATGTCATGAAAGATTCAAAGATTCACTTCTTAGATTTTCATCAGGATTTTTTCCCACCAATGTTGGGGCTATAAGTGACAAACAAATAGAACGTTTTCACCATGTGCAAGCTTTCTTCAAATTGCACTCTTCTTCAGTTCTTGTGTTTGCTTTTTAAAAATCCAAAATAACTATTTTAGGCATGTAGAAATTGCATGTGTATTATTGTTATAATAAAATCACAATGGTCTTTTCTTACAACAAAAAATGAGAATTACAAAAAAAAACTAAGCCTGATACAAAGAAACCACTTACATATTTGAAATAAATATCAAAAATGCTATAAGATTCAGCTTTTAACATTCTTGTAACAAACAAAAACAAGATTTTGTTGTCCAGTGTTATTTATTATTGAACAATATAGATTTTTTAACTAGTATTATTTTATTATATAACTATAATTTGAAAGTAGTATATGCTTACAATTTTGTGAAATTCCTTACATATACTAATACTTTTACTGATACCTGCATTAAAATTTTCATAAACTACTGTTCTCTTACATTTTTCAGTAAGCCTAAATTAACATTGTGAAAAGTTTTCGGAAGCCTATCAAAGTTTCCACTTTGAGAATGATGTATCCCACTTTCTTTTTATTAGATGATTAATTCACCTTAGAAGATCAAAGCTTGTGCAAGGGAATATGAAATGGAAATTTTGTAGTATAAGAAAATTGCCATGTCTGACCAGGGTTCCTGGGACTTTGGATCAAATTCTGAGATACTACTACTGTACCATGTGCAGTTCAATGCTCATTTCTGTTACAATTGACTGACATCATTTATACTCTTTAGTTCATTTTACATAACGTAAATAATTTGCATTAACTTTTATGTAACTTCTACAATAATGTTTAATTGATAAAATTGCTTAATCAACTAATAAAACATAGTACATTACATTTAATATTATCAGTTCCTTGTTTCTCCCTTCTGGCCATAATTTTTGGTCTGGTTTTAATAAACAATGTATGCTACCCTGGAGAATCTAGCTTGTAAAAACCACTCTTGTGATTTTAAATTTTCTATATCTGACACACATTTGCTCTGAATGAGCTAATGTGTTCAGTGAAGAAATGGAAGTTAGAACAACATTCATCAATCACCTAGAGGTTAGGTTATTCTGAAGAAACCAATAAATTATCAGAATATTAAAAAACGTTATGAAATTTATTAAGCAGTCTGGTGAATGCTTGGAAAACCTCACAATGAGAGTAAATACAGAAGGCAATACAGGTTAGTACAACATTAAAGTAATTGATAAGAGAATTGTGTAGAAATGTGCAAAATATTAAGTCATCTTATTATGAATATTATAACTAAGAATGTTTAAGTTCTTTTATCTAATCTCCAAACCCATAAAATCAGTAAAAATACAGAGAATTTGGTAAGCTTTCTTGATTACCTGTATAATGGGACGAAAAAGATTTTACAATATTGCAGCAAGTAATGAAATCTTTATATGAACATTTCATAAATTGAACTCTCAAAATCATGGATCGGCATTTTTATAATGAAATGTTGAATGATGAGCACTTCCAGGAACTTTGAAAAACAAATTCAGCTGAATATTCTTTTGTTTTGCAGCAAAGAGAACGATGCAGACTATCAAAGAAGCATGCCTGATTTAAAATTATGAATATTTAAAGAACTTTGTTTTACAAAAAGACAATCTTATTTTTACAACATGTCAATAAACCATTAATCTGAAAGAGGTTTGTTTTTTCAGTGACAGAACCCACATTTCAAGGCAAATGAAACAAAAGCAACTGTTGTAGAACAGTGGATTATGATTTCTTTGTAAATTTCAAATAGAAAGGTGGATCTGCTGATTTGAAGATTGTTGAAAATTTGAAATCAAGATTTCATAATCTGAATAAGTAATGGTTATGAATTGTAACAACTAGTATTTATAAAGAAATAAAAGTGGGATATAAAAGTGGGAGGTTTGTTAAATATTTTTTAAAAATTGATTAAATATTCCATTATGCTTGGGAATCCAGTGATAAACACATTTCATATTCCTCTATATATGTGCAATAGAATATGCATTAAACATTGCACCTTGCAGATTAAGATAACAAAAATCATATGTGGAATGCAAATTTTTCTTGTATTATTATCAAAAAACTGTTTCAACAAAAACTAAACACTGAACCATTAAAACCAATTAAAATACCATAAAAATGAAAAGAGAACGGCCGGCTTATCCTCATTCATTGTATGGTATGTAGAAACAGAAAGGTAGTCAAATGACATCCTTAATCACTTTATTGTCCATGAAAAGATATCACTTGCCATCCTTCACACTAGATTGTTTAATATTCTTTACTAATCTTTTGATGTATTTTAATATTTTATGAAAAATTTTCAGCATTATTATTTTTTAGAATTTATTTTTGCATAAATAATGGTTAGAACATCAAAAAGATTAAGAAAGAACATTAATGAAAAGATATTTTACCTCACTAAAGGGAATTACTTTGTCTTTAATATATGACATTCCACAAGTTGGCTTTGAAGATGTTGTATCACAACCAGTATAATTTGGCATATTTTTATTTAAAACGTCTTCTCTTGCTTCAGCATTAATAGTCTAGAAAAAGAAATTACACAAATTTATTAACCTTTAATGAAAAACTGAGCCAAATTTAAACATAATATCCTTCTTTTTAACTGAAGTCAGAATGTTAAAAAAAAAAACTATTGTTTTCATTCTTACTAACAATAACAAATTTATATTTTGCATTATAATTTGAGCTGAATTGCTGTTGATTATATTGAGTAAAGTGGACATGTATTTGGAATTTAGTAAAATATTTATTAAATTTGTTTTTGTTCATTTCGTGTTGTTATGTTTTTGTATATTTTATGATTTTTTTAAATATATTTGGATATTATCCTTTTTTATGCATACCCTGACTAATTTGTTGTTAATTATTGATAACTGATTAATTTATTTTGTTGATAACTGGAAAACTATTTATCCAAACTATTTTAAAATCAATGAAAATAAGAATATTTTTTAAAAAGATATTAGAAAGTTAGTAGAGCACAATTTTGGATTTTATATGAGTGTAAAGTAATTACGCAAAAAAGTGATTAAAAAAAGAGTACTTTTCTTCAGATATCCTTTTTCTGGATTTTTGTAGTAAAATCTCAGTAAAGTAATGAAATTGCATTGATGAACAGAAAAATCAAGGAATAAAAAAACATTCTGGTCGTTTTTCCTGTTACTGTTACAAAAACATTAATGAGATACCATAGAAAGAACATCAGGTTATGAATAGTATTTTTTAATTTGTAAAGAAATTCATTGTAATTTAAATTATTTATCAATAATTTCTTAAACATAATATAGTTCAAACGATAATCCTCCTTAATCTATTAAATTTGCTGTATTTATATGGCGGATATTTTTTACAATGATTTAGAATTAAATTGCAAGTTGTAAATAAACATATCAGAATTAATTTTTTTAAAAGCTTTTTTCTTGGGTAGTTGTGTATCTTTTGGTTTATGGTTTACATAGTTTGTCTTTTAAAATTCCCTACCAGAAAAAAATCCTGTGGTGCTGTCACTTGACCTAGGTGACCATTCTATTATTCTTATTGCCAGATCCATTCTTAAAAAGAATGATAAGTAAATTTTTTGCATTCAAATCAAAAATATGTAAGTGTTTCATCTTTCTCACAAATAAAAGATACATTTTCAAAGTAGATTTTTTTTAGTTAAGGTATAACCATATCCTGAAGTATTTTGAACTAAGCTTCTACAATCATTGGTATATTCAAAGAAATAAAGACCTTATTATTCTATAATACATAAGTCCATCAAACTCTGTGACACATGGAAAATTTAATTCTTCCTGAATGATTTCATAGGGATTACTATCAGTCTATCATACAAACTAAACACATCAATTTTATAAAAACACATTTTCATGAATTAAAATATATTCACAATATTCAGCCTGAGTAATCTTCAAAAAGTGCCTGTAATTATTATACTGCCTTAATTTTTTTTTGTAATTCTATAGTAATCTTATTTTATCAGCATTCATTTCAAACAGAAGAGTTGTTTGAAAACAGAATTCTATAGCATGAAATCCTTAATAGTTTTTGTTCCACTATTCTTCAATGTATATTAAGTCATGTTCAATATAAAATAACATCCTATGTTTGAGATAAAAGTACAAGATAAAAAATCTAGAAATAAAACAAAATCTTCAACTAATTACAGATTAGGTTTTTGAATGTGTAAAATGTCTTGCAGTTGGTATTTTGTATATCAGAAAATTTGGAGAGTATTCAGAGTTTACTATTTCTTTCATGACACAGATTTGTGTGTCATGAAAGAAATTGTAAAAAAACTGAGGAACTTTCAGGACATGTTCTACTATCAAGGAATAAAAAAATCATGTAAGGTTCATATAAGCATAGATCTGGAAATGTTTTTTTTTGAGTTACGGCTTGCGAAGAATTTTACCTGGATTTCAAGCACTTCTAATAAAAAGAATCCCTACTGTAATTTCTGGGGCTCAAATTAAGGAGCAAAGTTGGTGGTTTCTTATGTAATTTGAGCTAGGAAATAGGATAAAATAGATCCCAGAACTATAACTCATTTTTATAACTAGTTTTTAAGATATCCAACGTAAAACACAAAATTTGGTGTTGAAAAAAGTTTTCTTTTTAGGTTTGTAGTACAATAGCTTTGTGAATGACAAATAAATGCTGAATATTTAGTAACAAAATGTACAGAATATAATTCTGAGAAAATTAGTTTAAATCCAACCAATAAAAAGTAAATAAAACTTTTAAAAATTGTTTTTTTACTGAACCCCAAACAGACCAAAAATAGACAGAAAATTTTTTCTGTACCTAATAAATAAAAAAATTTTAAAAACAAAAACATTAATTACTGAAAATTATTCAAAAATTTACACAGGTAAAATTTACTTACATAAAGACTAAATTGAAATGTCTGTTACTTAGAAATATTTTTTTAAAAATGTAAACGTATATTTAAAAAAAAATTAGAAATGGTATGGGTTGGTAGTAAAAACTGTGTACCTTGTTTGAATCTGTTGTCATAAATTATCATACAGATTAAGGAAGTATAGTATTATCATATTGTAATGTAAAAATGCAGTTTCAATTTTCTAATAAGGAATATACTGACATAATTTTTGTTTATGGATGTTGTTAATGGAATTTCTGAAGCTGCTTGACGTGATTATCAGGAGAGATTTCCTGGAAGGCAGATTCCAAATACAAAAGATGGTAGACATCACTCTGTTCAAAAATGTACATGTCCTTTTTAATCTAAATTTCTACAAATACTGTACATTATGTGAAGCATTTATCTGTACAAAAGCAATAAATATAGAAGAAAAAATAAAACCAACTGAAAAAATTAATGTTTTTATATACATAGATATTTTTTTAAATTGCAGGAGTGAACTGTTGTATGGTAGTTATTCACACATTACCATTTGACATAAGGAATCCATTAGCTGGTGTTCTTCAACACTTACTACAAAGATGACATGGTAAATTGTCTTTGATAGGACATAGATTACTGCTGAAACAATTCAATCACACTCAACCTACCATGCAGCCCTCCAGAGATGTTTTAGAAACTCATAAATTCAGTATGGTCATTTCTTAATGAAAGCCTGCTGAACACAAGCTATCTTAGTGGCCGCATTAGCTTCTATATTGATTTCCTATGTTGCCAGAAGACCAGTAGGAGGTGTCATTCTTTGGATTTACAAGAAACAGAGATGGAGATGGAGACTATTATTGAATGTGATATATAGTAAATATGTCTAATTTTACTTAAGAACACACTGAATCACAGCACACCAATAAATAGTTTTTTTTTTAACCTCTGGGACCACTGTTAGGTATTGCTTGAGAGGATGAGATGACAAGTAGCGTGTGATAATGCCTCACTGGGATTCGAACCCGAGACCTCCGGATGAAAGGTCGTGATGCTATCACTCACGCCACGGAGGTCGGCAATAAATAGTTGACACAATCACATGATAGAGCAATCATTATTCACAACATGAAAAATTTCTCAGTTTTAGAGTAATTATATTTGCAAGTAGATTGCATTCTTCATAAATCATAAAAATTATTGAAAAGTTTGACCGGTACTTTTTGTTTGTTTGCATGCTTTGTACAGTAAATAAATAATCTTACTAACATTTGCGTAAGTAAGTCCATATAACTGAAGGACCTGTTCTTGCTTTAATTTAAAAACTAATGGATTTAGCAGCCGTGATCTTTTGTGGACAACAGGGTCATAAACATGGTCAACTACAATAAATTCTTCTTCAGTCATTGTCTGAAAAAAGTACAAATAGGTTAATTAATGATAGAATTAGATAATAAGATAAAAACTAAGTTTTACCATAGTTATAGCCTATAATAACTAAATGAAAACTTTTCTAACAATTTGAACAAATTAAATTTTGTTTACTATCAAAGCTGAATTAGGATGTTAAGGTTAGAATTAATCCAGTAGATAAAAATTGTTTTTAGAATAATACTAAAATTTATTTTTATAAACTCTTGTATTAAAGTATTTAATTAGCAATTAGCTTTTTTTTAAGATAACAATTTAATACGATTTGAAATATACTTACTCTTGTTAATTACAGTTAAACTTCATTCACCTAGATCATAAACTAATGTCATTTTAAACATTTATTAAATTCACAATCCCAAATTTTAATTTGTAATGCTTTTCTTTCATGAGAAGTATTACTTATAAATATTATTATTAAAAACGATTATTTCAGTTCAATATTTTTTTTAAATATATTTAAATTAAAATGAAGTTACTAAGAGGGTAATATAATATTTACGTAGAATTTTTATACAGAAAATGTAAAAGTGTATTTTAAGAATTGTATTCAAATTTATATGAACTCAAATTTTAAAATTAAGAAATAGATCTTTTATTTTAAAATATGTTCAACAATACATGAAGACGTCATATTTGAACTAAAATACATAGGTATGTTAAAATGCGTGTCAAAATCAATCAATTATATTAAAATTAAATACCCATATGACGTACATTTGAGTAAATGTGAGTGGGTAGTATAATGGGAAACAAATTCTACTGTGCTGCAACTGCAATTGGCAGTAGTAAAACTACTTAAAACTGCAATTAACTATGTAGCACATAATTGTCAGTATTATCAAAAGGGTTACAAGTTATGACATATATGAATGCCAGCTTTTTTTCATAATAATATAAGACATTTTAAAACTATTTAAATGAAAATAAATACCTGAAATTTTTAAAAGAAAATTATTTAATGAAGCTAGAAATTATACTAAAATCTAGAATTTACTCTAAAACATTGCTGTGCGCACCAATTCTGAATTTTATTAAAAAATGTATCATACTTTTAGTCTGCAATTTAATGTAAATACATTAAAAAATGGTGTACAGTAATATCATTGCCATGTAACACATAGAACTATGATAGAATGTTATGTCTATATTGTATGGTAAAACAATAGTACTTTTCTTTTAACTGCAGTTGTGTTATTTAGCTACATACAATATAGAGTGCATGATGTTCTTTAGAACATGGCATGAGTGACCCATTACATAAAAATCATTTGAAATTATTTTATTAAACTAAGTTTTACCACCGGGTACCCATTTTTCTCAATGAGATGGTTGTGTTTTTTTTCATTTAAAAGTTAGTTCTTATGTGGATCTACATTAGAAACTCACAAAAGAAAATTGTTTTCAAATAGTAAAATACAATTCCTATATTTAGTTTTTAGTGCAACCACAGTCAAAAAACCCTTTTTGCAGAGTTAAGACATGGTGAAAGGGAATAATGTTTTCAGAGCTTCTGTAACTAAATTTCCACATTCACTTTGACAACCAAGCCAAAACATACCTAAACCTTCAGATGTAAATTGTAGTTGTAATGTTTTGTAAGCAGATATTTGAATGAACTGGTTTTGAATATCAACTGGTAATTTAGCAGCTGCAACAATGTCTTCACTAAATGGATTCAGTACCCCAATCTCTTCAAGAAATCATATTTTCCTCAGAGAAGTACTACAGCTGAATTTTTTTAGCTCTTGCAAATCCATTTTCACTATCCAAATTGTGATGAACAATAATGTCTTCATCCAAATTTTTCTCAACATAAGCAGAAGTGAGTGGAAACATATCAAAATGTTTCTTTGAAGGTGATTAATCCAGATATCAAGTTTCTAAATAAAAGCATGGATTTTATCATTAAAATGTTTTTATCACATCCTTGTAAATACCATTCAAGTTGTTTAGATGCGAAAATACATCAGCTAAGTAAGAAAACAGCAACATATACTCATTATTCAGTAAAAACATTGAGAATGATGTTTGTTTATCCTGAAAAAGTATTATTAATTCATCTCGCAATTTTAATAAATGTTTTAACACTTTCCTCTGCAATAACAATCTGACTTCGGTATGGAAAAGAGATTTATTCTTTTCACCCATTTCATCATATAGTTTAGCAAGCAGTATATCCTGTCAAAGTCAGCTTTTAATAAAATTAACCATTTTTACAACTTTACCAAGAATTTGTTTGAGCATTTGTGCAAGCAGTGTGTGTTCATTCCGCCCTTTGTATAAGACAAACTTTTGATTTATTCAAAAATTCACTGTTCTTTCCTGTTAGCACCTTTGCAAGCGACATCATTGCACACTGCAATACATTTTGTCCATTCTATGTTATAGTTTGTAGTAGCTTCATAAAAAACATCAAAAAGACTTTGCGATCTGTTACTGTTTCCTATTGTTGCATGAACAGATATTGTTTTGCAAAAAAAATATATTTTCTTTGATTTATCTGTCCCTATTGCATTCATCTCACAAAATATAAGAACTAAGAAATGTTCGCCACATCTGTTGATTCATCAAACTGAATATTAATAAATTCACTTGAACTCATGTGCTGAATTATCAGCTCATGAGCTTTGGCAGCCTTGTCATCAATTCACTTTATAATGTATCGTTAGAAAGCGGAACTTTTTTTCAATTTATCTTGCTTCTTCCACACCTATTAAAACACATTGACCATATAAACTGCAGCAGGCAATATGAGATTTTCTGCTATTGTATAGGGTTTGGACATATTAGCTACTCTTAATTTACAACATAAGATGCTTCAAGTGCACTTTTATCAGCATGGCTTCATTACAAATAGAAGCTTGTTGACTTCTCGAAGTATGTAATTGTCTACTGAAAATTCCAAAGGTTTGCTTTTATGAACCAGATGTTTAATTTCCAAGTGTCAAATTAATTTTGATGGCTCCATGCTTTCATTGGAAAGGACTTTAAAAGCAAACAATACACTATGGCTTTCCATGTGATGAGGCAAAACCATAATTTAAATAACTGATGTGAGAAGTATGCAGGTAGTTAGGTGGATTTTTCCCAATTGGCATATTTCACTGTTTCTTTCTGGACATTGTGGTTTTTGAGATAGGTTGGTCAGATTTAATTAATTCAGGCTTGTGTACAGAGTGTATTGAGCTCCGGTTAGCTAAAATATTTGCTGTTAGAATGAGATGATGTTTGGAGAACTCTGTGTTAGGCTGCAGTTTGGAAGGGTGTAGGCATTGATCTCGCTTCTGAAAGCAGACCAAAGCAGAGAGAGAGAGAGATAGGGTATGTTTTAATCTGGCTTTTGCAAATCAGTTAATTTGGTAGTTGAGGGTTGTAAGTTATAGAAGATAATCATGGATGGAAAAGGCTGTATGAAGGCAATAGTAGATTGTGTAAATACACTGATGGAAATGTCTGCCAAGGCATTTGCATCAGTGGCATCCTCACAGAAGCCAAACCGATGACTGTGTTGTGTTATCAAGTTTAGAGGGTCTAAAAGATGTCCACCAAAAAACCCCATCAGGGCTAGGAACAGAGGGGGTGGTGTGGTGACCAGGATTGTCATAGGGTTTCTTCCCCTATGGAAGTCAGGATGTCTTTGCACAATCTTGTCTTTTTACCAATTAATTCACTGGATGTAGATGGCTCACTTCGTTTGTTCACAAATTTATCCATTTTTGCATAAGAATCTAATTGAAAAAAAAGTTACACCATTTGACCGTATACTAAAAAACCGAAATGTTCAATTATTATTTTCAATGAAAACTATGCTTTTAAAACTGTAATAAAAGCACTACATTCATGTACATTCAAAACTAAAGTGATGTTCTGCAATCCCTTATGTCTTTTATACTACTGAAAGCACGTGTTCAAACTTATCATATGCATGTTCAAACATATTGCTCTCAGCAAATATTACGCATGCAGACCAAATTACAAGGAGCACATACATATCAAGTTGAAACCTGTAAATTGTTCATGTTTGTACACTTCATACATTCATGTTCATACCTGTCACTGTCAATGCAGCTAAATAGTCTTAACTAGGTTTTATTAGTTTGGGAATGTGGGGGATCATGAAGTATTCATTATATTTTTTTTTTTACTTTTTGAGTCATGGCGGCAAAAAGGTTGAGAATCACTGGCATAGGGTAAAACCTTCAGAGTGTTGCCTTGAGAAAAGTTTTAAATTTGATAAAAACCTCCTTCTGTTAAGTACCTGGTCAAGGCTCTCAGCCACCTAGATTCACTAAAGAAACACTGCTTGACTGTCTATATCCTTCAGCACTGCAGATGAAAGAACATCTTGTTTAAAAAATGATCTTAAGAGGGTGTGATTAACCTTTAGAAATACTGTTAATGTCTCAAAAGTTGGGGTAGTTGTTATCCTCAACACTGATTGTACAAAAAATGGATATAATGAACTGCTGAGCAGAAAATATAATCTGTATTTAAAAAAGAAAAATAATTAATTAAAGTAACTTTTGTTATGAATTTGGATAATTTAAGTAAAAGTATAAAATTGATATTCATAAACTCATGGCAAGAAATTAACAATTGAGATTTTTTGTTACAAGAAACATATTTAAAGTAGTATGATAAGTGAAAGAAAATTGAAGTAAAGATAAAACAGATGATATGAAAATTGTGAATATAATTACAGAAATATGTAATGCTGTTTTTATCAGTCAAGGGATATACAAGACTAACTTATCTAGAGTTCATCAAACTATATTCATTTTTAGTAATCAATTCTAATGTTTTATAATAAAAATAATTTAAATTACCGATCCACAGTTGTTAAGTTTTACAGTAATGACGAGTTTTCTCTTACAGTCTTTCACCTCTGAATGCAGTAACAACTCATCTTTATCAAAACCATGAAATTGAAGTATATCTTCACTTCGCATTGCAGAAATATTTTTTTCATCTGTTCTTGATGCTTTATATATATCATAATCATTTTTTTTGGGGCATCTAACTAGTACAGCTCTTATTTGTATACGAGGAACACTTTTAGAATTAATATTTTGACTTTGACATTTATTATTGTCTAACCCTTCAGAAATCTTAAAGTTGAGTGCTAATAAAATTAAAAATATTACTGAAAAAAATTCTGAATTCATTATTTTAGAAGAAATTGAAACCATTTTAAAAGAAATTGAAATCAAAGAAGTGCTTCTTTGATAGCTGAAATATTTTTTATTTAAATAAAACTACCTTACATTCACAAGACTGATCTTTTTTAAAACTACTGCATTTAAGTTTTTTTATTCTTCTTTAAATATTACAAAATATTTAGTCACACGAAAAAAAATCAAAATAATGGTTTTTTTAATTTTTAAATATACATGTCTGTAAACACAAAAAACCAGTAAATTATAATATTTAGAAATCAAAATCTATATTCAGTAAAGTTCCTATGGATGATATATGTAAATTATTTTTTTTTTTAATTTTTATTATTATTTAATAGACCTAAAAAAGGAGGTAAGAAATCAGTCTCTTGATGAACTTGAAAGAAAAGGAGGAACGCAGAGAAGTTATGTAAGTATTACCAAATATAATAAGCTAAAAGGAAGACTGGCTGGAATGGAAAAATAAGTATTATTTTTTTACCTCCAGTTTTTTAACTAACTTCCTTGATGTTTCATGTGAAAATAGTCTAAATATCAAAACAACTTCAGGTTATACATCATTATACAGTAATAGTTAAACACTAAATAAAAATGTCAACAAACAAACAAAGTACCTACAAATTATCTGACATAATTAAAATTGCTAAATTAATTAAAATTAATTTTCTCTTTAAAAAGTTACTAATTGTACAATAATAATCATCACTCATAATCCTCTTTCTTAATTCAGTTGTTATCTATTTGAATTGCAGGTTATTGACCTGTGTTTACCTCTTGAAAACTATTCTTCCTCCTTAGAAACAATCACTTCAATTCAATTTTTAGTTTGTCTTTACACAACGTAATCAACTCTTTATTGAATTTCCTCTACCTCTTCTTTCAATATTTACATCATAAATTTCTTTAGTGACAATTCCACTTGGAATTCTCTATAAGAACCAAATCCATCTTAATCTAGCTGGTTCAATTCTCTAAATTTTGGTGTGGTAATCTCTTTTAGTGTTTTAAATCTTCTCTTGCAGCATTTTATTCTTGACATCTTTTTTTCTTTCCTACTATATTTCTTAAATACTACATCTCAATCCTTTGCATTTTACTTTCTTCTCTATTTAACTCACGACTTATGAAAATTATCTGCTTCTATTTCTTAGTAATTCCTAATCTCTAATTTAACTAACACTTTGATGAAATCCTCCTGTATCTGCCCTATATTACTAATTTTCTGTAGGATATTTCCATCCTCAGACATTTCATAATCTAAATATCAAAAACTTTCATCAATTTTTAGTAAAATTGTTAAAATTACTAGAAATATAAAACTAATTCTAATTAATCTGTCAAACTCTTCCCAGTGGATTGGGAACCCAGCTTCAGGTAATGAAGCACATCTACTGGTTGTCGAGACCTTCAGCGCAATGAACTTTACAAAACAACTGTATTGTTTTGCTTTCATTTTTTAAACTTAACATTGTCTAATTCTTTAGTATAATAAAATATGATTATACATTTATTTATAAGGCTGTATGTTGGAGTATTTAATCTTTAATAATAACAATTCTGTGGTAATGTAATCACAGTGTTACAGTCTACTAAAGACCAATAAGTAACTATTAGGTTACAAGTTTCAGTGAATCACAATGAAGACCAGTGAAACTTTAACTGAATCCATTACCATTGTATTAAGGAGGAAATGGAAGCTTGTGTGATATTCATGATTTCAGAGCTGTTATTTAATCAATTATGCTCTTTTTCATAATAGCATTTTCAGTTCACATTATGTATACACTTTCTTCATAATAAAGCAACTTGTTTGAAAGGAAATGAAATACAACACCCTGTTTCGATACTTAAGATCATAGAATGTGTTAGAAACTTTTTTTGAGTAATATAGTTTTTTTGCTTCCTTGTATGAAGTAAAGGAAGTACTATAACCATTAAAGATTCTGGTTTTCACATTGCAACAGAAATATCCATTTTGACCATCCCTGAATCCATTTTGACTAGTTTCGGCATGATGTCTGTATGTACATATGTATCTCACCTAACTCAAAAATGATTAAACATAGAATGTTGAAATTTGGTATTTAGGACTGTTGTAACATCTAGTTGTGCACCTTCCCTTTTGATTGCGCAATCAAATGGGCCAAAAATGGGCAAAAAGCTCAAAATCCAAAACATCTGGATTTTGAACGTTTTCTTAACTGCAGTAAAAATCTCCCTTGTTGAGAGATTTTTAATGATATAACATAAGTTGTACTTAGTTTCATTGGTTCCAGAGTTATAGCCAAGTAAAATTTTAATTAATGAACTATTTGGATCTTACAAGGGGAATGCACATTGGTTCAAATCTGACTTCATACACTTATTTTTTTAACTTTTTTTTTTAATTTAAATATATTAATTTATCAGTAATTATTAACCTCTGGTTGTAAAAAAAATTTAACAATAAATAATAATTCAATAATAACAATCAAAAAAATATGAAAAAAAAATCAGAAATTATTAGTGAAGTAAAATTTTATGTACTTTTCATTTTAATTCAAAAATTGTTACAATTGGAGGTTAAATTATTAATAAATCAATATACTTAAATAAAAAAAAGTTAAAAATGATATTTGCATATGAAGCTGGATTCAAACCGATGTGTGCATGGTTACGCATATGACACGTTTTCACTTACACCACCTATCTACTTGAGCGACATGAAACAAAATTAATATATAAACTAATATAAAATACTGATACGAATACCACAAAAAAATTTGATGCAATGTGGTGTCCACCATAATGTAACTGTGTGTCTGTCCACTTTATTAAAGAATTGGAGGATCGTATCTCACTTTCAAATGAAATAAGTTTAAATGAAGTGCAGCAAAAAATGTGTATATGTAATTTAATAGGCAGGCATACAATGAAGTCACATCCGTGACTACGGGTGACACATCCAAATCAGATTTTTTTATTTATTTTAAGTGCATTAAAAAGTTATAAATTTCATACATGTTTCAGACATTATTACCATAATTCTTACGCAAATATGGCTGTGACAGAAAATGCTAAACTTACTGATAGTTGTACATTAACAAACTTCATATGTGCAAATATAAAATAATCATACTTATGGATTGACATGTGTAATATATAATGAATTTGTATTTTACACCAAAATGCTGCACCTGCTTCATACCAGTAAATATGCGTGTATGAATACCGATTATTATTATTATAACTGTGCTAAACGTACTCTTCGACTGGAATGTTATGATGATGATACTTCAATATACACACATACCAAAATTAATGGAACTAAACTAATCGAAATATATTCGATGAACTTAGTTTTATTTGACAACGAATACTTCAATACTTTTTAAACTGTATAAAATAAACATTATTTAATTTAAGTGTTATTTTCAAATTTTTATTCATGGTATTTAATGTCGTCTACAGATCGTTTGACTCAGTTCAAATTTGTTTGAATGAGTAAAAAAAATTCTTTTTTGATTCATGCCAAAGAAGTATAACTTCTTACGTGTGTACATAAGTCACACAAACTTTTTTTTGTGATAATTTCAATTATTAAAAAGTACTCTTCATGTTAGATATTTGGTATGTTATCTGATTGTTGGAAGTTAATTCAAAGAGCTAATGCTTATAATTAATAACATTTACCACTATATTAACTCTAAAATTTGCCTAATATATATTTTTATCCAATTAGAGAAGTTTGTTATAAAATCACCTGGGCTAGTCTACATTATAAAAGAAAGTAGTATCAAAAATACATGCATTATTAAAATACTTATGTTATAACACATTAGCAATTCAGTTATAAGAAATATTACAGGAGTATAATTATGCTAAAGTATATTTGGATTGATCACTAAGTTAGTTTTTCATGTAGAATATGATATAAATTTAATTAAGAATTGAAATCAGTAAGAAATAGGCACCTTTATAAGGCCTGTTTAGAGTGTTAGAATTTCGTGAAAATTTTATTTACCATCATTTTCACCACATTTTTCTGAATTTTGATGGCTAGATAACCTTTGTAATACCAATAGTAAAAGACAGAGAAATCAAACTAATAAATAATTTAAAATATTGGTATCAGAATAACAACAGTAACAAAAGAGTAAAACAGTGGAATAGATGAGTTAATGAAGAATCAGTGTTTAAAGAGCCACTGAGCCAACTATACTATTTTTCTACACTAGCACAGTAGTATTGAACTAGGTTTCTCATTAATAATAGTTTTTGTAAAATAAAAACAAAATGCACATTCATTAAAAACTAAAAACTAGTTAAATTTTTTTTTATTGATGTGTTTTTCTAATTACTGATAATGCGAAAGTATTTTTCTTAGAATGGACACCAAATTAATTAATCTAGAAAAATGTGTTTTCTAATGCTGTACAACAATTTTTATCAGGAAGTTATCAAAATAAAATAAGCCTTACTTTTTATAAGAAAATGATATTTCGTTATTCTTAAATCATGATGTAATGTCCATGTCGATTTAGATTACTTATATGGAAATGAAATTTATATATACACTTGGTGAATTTAATTAATTCTTGGAGAAGAAAAAGGTAACAACCGAATAACAATTTTACCTCACTATATAAAAGGAATAAGTGTGAAATCTATCCAATAGAGATCATAGTAAAAATCACAACCAATACAATCACAAATATGTATAAAAATCATAACATATATCTGTATGCTTTCTGTTAAAGTAATGACTTAACATTTTTGGTATATGTCAACCTACTAAAAGGGCAATAACAATAGGTAATCTCAATTATATTAAAACCAATTTTAAAATGTTATAAGGCATTGAAAAGTGATTTCTTTCAATACATATAAGTGATCTCCAATAATTCATACTTATATTTAAAAATTGCTTAAAATATCACTTTTAAGAACTGTAATTCATAAAGAAACAAAATGAAGATTAAGGCAGGAGCGAAGCAACATACTTGATTTCCATTTATTGGAATAAAGGCTAGCTGATCTCTTTGGTTGCTTACTTAATAATAATTCTGACAGCACAATAATTTCTAAAGTTAATTTTATTCCTCAATGTGGTTTCATGACAAATTCTGTGTGATTTTAAAAACAAAACAACATGTTTTCATCTGTTATTGATAATATACATATATGTATGAATATACAGCTCCAGTTCCTTTCCCACTTGAGGAATGAAAGAAGAAGATGGAATTAATAATAAATTAATATATTTTGACAATAAACACGAAAACTGTTTAGTTTACCAGACAGAATTTGCTGTATATTGATACAAATAATAAACATTATTGAAAATAGAAATTTAAAAAAATAAGATACTGGAGTAGTAAGTAAAACATGAGAATGTTTTTGTGATAATGTAAACATTATTTTACATTTTGCATTCAAAACCATAAAGATTACTTTAAAAAAAAGAAGAAATATTATACAAAGTTTTACACTTTTAATCACTAAAAGAAAAATAAGAAATTAGTGGACAAGTGAAGCTGTTGTAAATGAAGAAAGAGATAATTTTTTTTATTAATAATCATTTAATAAACACCCAACAAATAAATGCAAGCAACATTCCAATGATAAAATTTTACAAACAACACATTTATTGCTCTTTCAACTTAACACTTCTTTACATTATTGTACAAATATAAAAACAAAATTACTTCATTGGCACTTCTAAATCAACAGCAAATGTTAGCCTAAAAATTATAACAACTTAGGATATTAAAAATATCCTTTTTATTAAAAAAAATCCTTTTTACTAAAAAAAAAGATGTCTTTGGAACATGTAATAAACACATCAAAACATTCTACAAAAAAAATCTGTATTAGAGACAGTAATAATATATCTATTTATCCTTATATTCTTCCACAATAAACCGCATTAAAATTATTATATTAAAAAGCATCACTCTATACAAATTAAGCTAATAAAAATTTTAAAATTCATTTTTTATGGTATTCAAATTTTGTTGTTGTTAGTTAAGTTAGTATACACTAATTTAAAGTATCTAAATTAATTGCTTGTCATTAAATATCACAGATGAACCATTATTTTATACATAATATTAATATAAACTTTACACAAACAACTGGTGTTAATTTCCCTCACATGCACATTCAATTAGGTACGTTATGTATTTATTTATATATTTATTTATAACCATTTTATTATTAATAAGTAGAACACTTTTTTCCAGGATTCATTTTTGATCCAACAGGGCAATTGAATGCTTCTGAAAAGGCTTGAGAATTCATCATTATACCATTCACCCTGTGAAAATAAAGTATAGTTTATTATTTATATATAATAAAAACTTTAAATTTATTATTTAATGAAATTTCATGAATTCAAACTTCATGATGCATACCCAGCCACCTTTGACAGAATAATCACTGAAATTTTCAAAATTGAAAAATTTAGCAACACTTATTCACCAACCTTAAATTATATATGTTTTAGAACAAGTGAAAATCATTGAACTACATTTCTGAACTGGTGATATGAGAAGCATTGATCTATAATTATATTTTAAATTCTATTAATATAAATCACCTAGTACAGAATATTGAGATAAGACATATCTTATTTTGTACTAGGTGGTTTATATTAATAGAAATTAAATATAATTTAAGAGTACAGAGGAATAATATGGATCTTAAAAAGATTAATTTCAGTAAAATAATTATCACAAATAATTATCACTGTTTGGGAGATATATTGTGTTTGCTGAAAGTCTTTATGTGCTTCTTTGAAACCTTAGGATTTGCTTCATGAAAAAAATGAAATTAAAACTTCTTTACCTTCTCTTTAGTAGTAAAGTTGAAAAATAACTATTAGAAAGATTGTGTAAAATATTATAAATATAAAAATGTTAACTGAATTTTGCTATGTTGTGACAGTAGGGAATAATTCAACAAACAGCCTATTTGACAAGTAACCTCGGACCCCTCAATAATTCAACAAACAACTTAAATTATCATATCACCAAAAAAGAAAAGACATGGTGTGACAAATAAGTGAAGCTGTTTGACTACCTTTTTTTTTAATTAGCCAGAAAAAAGGTAGAAATATATATTTAATTACTCATCTTTACAACTTTTTATAAAGACTAATGAGCATTTTTGTAGTGATTACTTTTTCAGGTGAGTTTGTTTTAAAACCATTTAAAAATTATTATTTAATCATAGAATAGAATAGAATAGACATTTGTAAATGATACTTGAAGATATACTGCAGTGTTGTAGCAATCATTTCTGTAAGTGATTTACTTTTTTCATTATTAAGGATACGTTTATATAACTAATTTAGAAATACTCTGTATAAATCTACACATATTTATCAGTTAACCTAGTAAAGTTAAGTTAAATAAAACCAGTAAAGTTTTAAATACAAGTTATTAAAAATAATTTTAATAATAATTTGAAGTGGAAAGGTATCGTAGAATGAAACGCCCTACCTTTTGGTGGGGCTTAGCATCCGATTTATAACTGTATATTGAACTCAGTAAAGAAAGCCAATGAGAATAATTCACTCCATACTTTCCAAATTAAGCCTAATCCTAACAAGAATATAAATTTGCAGAAGTGATTGGTATCTCATTGTCAGGTTGTCAACTGTTTGGTTTTGGTAACTAATAAAGAAACAATTTTACTTACCTTTTCTTTTCGCACTTCATTTTTTGTTGTAAATAATTCTATTTATTGTTTTTTTATCACATCACTGATGCATACATTAATGTAATGTAATTACATACATTATGTGTAGTTAAACAAATGTAATCACATCTGTACAAATCAAAATAGAATACATGCAAAGCTTATTTGCTTCTTATATCTTTTTTAGTATAATGTTTTTATTCAGTCTGTGTGATAGCCATAGTAAATGAGTAAACAATGGATCTTTCATAATTTCTAAAAGATTATGAATGATACAGATAGTTTTATTCTGTATATAATGAAACTATGACAAAATTGTAGGGGAAAAAACAGTACACCTTTTATGAATAGTTTGACTATTCAATAATAGTCAAATTATTCAATAAAAGGTAATCAATCTGACCACAATAAAAGGTAATAATCTGATCACCATCTATCTAATTGCCTGATTTAACTCCAATGGATTTCTTTGTATGGAGTTAAATTAAAGACAGAGTGTTTGTTTCTCCGTTTCCAGAAAATGTTGACGAGCTATGAAATAAGTAAATATTGATAAGACATTTAGGGTTCCAGAAACAAAGGAACCAACTGTATAATCTAAAGGGATGGTAAAAGTCATGCTTTTGTACTCTTGCTTGGTACGGTCAAGGCCTTGCCGCTTAGTGTGTACAAACCTGCTATGGTTTACAAGTAAAACATGTCTATGATTTAACACAAAACCATTTTGTGTTATTTAATCATACCTAAATGATTGTTACTTTTGTTTAGTAGATGTGTTTAGGAATTCTAAGTAATTTAAACTCACACTTAATATCATTTTTCATTGCCATCTACTGGTAAGCACATTAGTAAATCAACAAAAATCTTTTGGTTTCCAAATTTATTGAAATTTGTAGAATCTAAGTAGTAATGAAGAAAACAATTTTGAAAACATTAAAGAAGAAAACAATGATTCAGATTTGTACAGTCTAGTAAGCTCTTCTAATATCACAAGGTGAGCTAAGTAATTTAAAGTAAAAGTATCTAAACTTGTAAAAAATAAAGTTCAAAATTTCAAGACTGCAAAGCTGGAATTTCATTCAAATAAATTAAGAAGTTTTGGGCTTTTGAAGTCATGGGTAAAACAATGATTTGCAGAAGAAAGTTACTTAGTTTTCTAGCCGAATATTAATGGATAATTTTTCACGTATGGTAAATTTATAAAGCGAGGAGTGATGTCTTTTCAGTGATTCCACCAAGTATAATTAACAAGAGGTTTTCTTTGTAGTAGTAACAAGTATTTGCATACTAATTCTTTAGATTATTCATTCCTCTAGTAAAAAAAATCATCATAAGAAACTGGAATTGATTAGAAATTTAAGATTTAAGAAAGGATTTTCATAAATTCACAAAGAATAAAAATTAAATGTTCAATTCTCTCTTGAGTAATTAAGAAATTTGTGATAATTTTCTAGATTAAATAAATCTTAAAATTAATTACCAGGATATCATGTGGAATGTTTCTTAACACAGTTATAGGATATAATAATACCTGAATCTATTTTCTTCATTCACTCCAGCACTTTTTACTCAAAATATTGGAGACGATCTTTATTTGATGAACATTACTTATGGTTGAAAATATTTCAGTAATAGAAAACATTATAAAGGTAAATTCAGTTTAAATGCTAGAAGATTACTGTAGAACTAAGGTTCATGATGTACATCATGCTACGTATACAAAGGAAATCATCAGTTGAGAAGTTTTAGTGTATCAATTCTTACATAGAATTTTAATGTATTACTTTTTAAATTATGAGTTTTATAGCCATAAAAATTCTGTAATTTTCTGATTTTACATTTAACTGTACAAAAATTCATTACACAAAAAGGCACCACACTTAGATAAACATTAATTTTATCTAACATTGAAATTGATGTCAAAATTAAAATTCAGGTAAACTCCTTTTTTCCAAGATATTTTTTGATGATGTTTTTATATACATTATTCTGTCCCTCCATGGGTCTCTGTACAACATTAATCAAATGTTTATATACACTAATTTTATTGCATTTCATAGAAACATATGAAATGCTTAAAAAGATTGCACTTATCAATCTTAAATATAAATCTAATAGATGATTTCATGATTATTTTTATATAATTTACTTCATTAGAGACCTCACTTTAAAAATTCTTCAGTTACTTGGTCAACATACATTCTACCCAGATCTATTAATGTACGGTCTACTGTAGTTTGTTGATATTTTTAGTTGGTTGAAAATGTAAAATTTGGTTTCGAATTAAACCTGGTTTCATACTGGATGGAATCTAGAATATTAAAGACCACAATTTTTTGTGATATTCATAGTAAAAAAAAAAAAAAAAAAGGTCTGTTGGCTACTAGTATGTCTATCTAGTTATGTTGAGAAACTTTTCATTTGATACATCCTTAATGATTAATTCTTTCTATCAAGTTTCCTCTCTGTTATGAGCAATTCAATCTAGAAATTATTCAGACTACTGAACAAAAATATTTTGTTCTAGATTTCTTACCGTTCAGGTGCTGGAGTGTGGAAGTCCTTTTCTACTAATACAATGTAGTCTTCGGGTGACATATCTGTACAGTATACCTAAAAAAAATCAATGAGTAAAATAAAAATTAAATTAAATTCAAAGAAGCAAACAACAAAAAAATTGTGCCCATTTTTTTTAACAAAAACTAATTCTGCTGCAAGAATCAGTTTTCTTTTTCTAATTAATGTAATTCAGTTACCCAACACTTGATGAGAAAAAGGACTAATTTACTTTATTAACTAAAGTAATTTGATTAAAATATTGAGCAGTATTGATAGTATCTTCTCAAGAGTGTATTAACACTTTTATTTCATTAGATGAATTGTTACAATTGGTTTAAAGAATTGAACTTAACTTTCAATTAATCAGTACACTTGAACAATGTTTACGTGCTTCAAAATTTTGATAAACCAAAGCGGCCTCCTCTAGTAAGATTTAAAAAGCAAATCTTTGAGATTTTCAAGTAGAATTGTTATACACTTGTATTTTTACAAGTTAGTAAATTTAAGAATGAATGAAGACTAAAGTAAAAAAAATAATTACTTGTTACACAGTAGATCTTTCTCATTTTGCACTGAGTTAAAAATTAAGCTCTACAATGAAACTAAATTAATAACTTGGAATTGTTGGTTGTAATTGATTATAAAATGTTAGGTGGGGCTAACAACTACTTTATTAGTAATTAATTAAGAACTGTTTCCAGGGTTATCAGGTATTAATCACGAATTGATGACTGTAAAAATTGTACTTCCATTACATCATCACATAAAATTATAACAAAATGGATTCAGAAACAAATGTTGGGCTTAAAGATGGAGTAAAATTTTTAAGATGTCAACTTATAATTCATATAGTTAGTGCGTAACCATTAAATGATAGACTCAAAGCGGTATATATTAGGATTATAAAGGAGACCATGCGACTTGATGGAAATTTCCTCTTTACTACATTTTTCTATCCTTGTCAGTTAAAAATACCAATTTGAAAGAAAAGTTGTTGTACGTATATAATTCTGCCTAATAGCAAAGAATCTTACTGTAACATTTAATAAGAAATGAAAAATGCATTTGGCCATTACTGCATCAGAAACACATGCTTGTTATTGCATCAGAAAAAGTAAACAGATTAAATGATAAAATCTCAAGCTAAAACAAGACTTGCTTCATTTGGTCAATTAATTTAACAAATTTGACTTATATCCACCAAAAGGTTAAAATAATTTTTGTTTATTTAAGAAAAACCTACTCTTTTTCTGCTGTAATGAAGTAGGGAAATTAGGATAATTAGTAAACAATCTTAATTTTTTTCCCCCCTATTACTTTGACTTTCATGCATGTATAACATGTGAATGTTTTAATTGTTTTTAGATATTCTTGGGAAGAATATCAATATATTAGGTGCTTCAAACATAAAATAGAATGCCTAAAACAAGGCTATAATGACAGGATGTTCAATTAGGAATAATATTTAGAGAGATTTGTCGCCCAACTTATGCGCTGCCCTTTTATGAAGCTACCTATAGTTATAATCCTCTTGTTAAACTTACTTATTTAGAAATAGAACAGGTTCAATAAAAAAGCTGGAAACATTAGGTTAGGTTAGTGACATTCAATTTTTTTAATAAGGTAACATATATGTAATGAAACATGTTTTGCTCTTCCTCAAAATGGCAAGAACAGGTTCAGGTTTTTCTGAAGAATACCCTGATCCATCTCCAATATATTACCATGGTGAAGTACAGTGTCTGAATGAATAATATAACAATGAGCTAGACTATCACTAGAGCAATTACAGAACACTCTTCAAAAGGAGTATGAAAGTGTTGAGTTAAAAAGTAACTAAGCTAGTGATAATAAAAAGTACAATTTATCAAATTAAATAAACTTTATGAATTATAATCTGAAAATTAAAACAAAAAATGAAAAGCTTTACAACTAAGTCAGATAATATTAACTAGTAATTAGTATGTGTTACTGAAAAATTCATTACAATAACTGAATTTAATTGTTATATACTACTTACATCAGATTAACTAACATACCTGAGCAGCATGAAGAAAAAATAATTGTTCAGGCTTTAAATTCAGTCCAGGAAGCCTTGGATCACGATGGTTGTCTTGAAGTCGTTGCCAAGTTTCAAATGCAACTTCTAAACCACTAACATCAGCCATATTTTCATTACGTGTTACATTCCAATCAAACTGCAATAAAACATTTAATGGTAGAATTTAAATATTAAGTAATAGAAGTTTAGAGTTACAAGTTAATTTAATGCAGTTTTGCTATATTTTACTTTCAAATTTTTTTTTCTGTGGGCTTAATTAAAAGATGTTGTATACTTCATAAAACAGTGCATTCAGATTGAAAACATCCCACAGATGAAAGAGATCTAAAACAACCTACAGGAAATGATATAGTAAGTAATGTTTGAGCTTTGTAATCAATTCTAGTAGAGTGATTTATGCAGTAGTTTATTTATTACTATTTTATCTCGTATGAACTATTGACTTTCAATAATGACATATCTCTTTCGTACATCAATATATTTTTATAAGAAAAAAGTGATTACCATTTTATTTAGTTTTTAAAACCATCAAAATATTTCTTCAAAAGCCTATACAAAGTTTTATTAGATTTATGATGTAGTAGTAAGCATCAGTTTGTTTTCTTCTACAAGTCAAGAATTAATTTTTAAATCTTAAAAACTTCAGTGATTTTTTATTAGTTATGACTACAGATAATTTTTCTGTATGTATATATAAATGAAATAATATGTCGAACTAAAGATGACAAAAAATTTCATAACTAGCTTTTGCAGACAATGTAGCCATACTAGTAGACAATGAGATACTAGTAAACAAATAGGCATTCTCAATGAATGTGCTGGAAAAGTTGGCTTACAAATTTCCTTCTAAAAAAACTGATTTCATCTGCTTGAAACTGTCCTTAAATGTCCAATTATTAAAAAATACGATGTCTGTATTAAAAAATATGGTGGAATTAGAAGAGCTGTACTTTAAATACCTAGGCAAACCTACAGGGAGAGAGAAAACAGCACAGAATATTCACTTACAAAAACTCTACGCCAACGAGAAAGTCTACGGGAAAACCCACAACATCTACCACAAAAAAAGTTAGTCCATACACACAAAAATCTGGCCTATAATGTGGTAGTCAAACCTGAAACTTTGTGTGCCAGCAAAACCCTCACATTTCACAGAAAAGACAAACTAAAAAAAATTTTGAAAGAAGAATGCGAAATTATGAGAAAGATTCTTGGCCTGGAAAGATCAGAAAATGGCTACAGATTAAAATTGTGGGAAACAACCAAAATACTATTTAATCTTGCAGTAGACATCTGAAGAAGAAGATTACAGTTTTACAGACACATTCACAGACTCCCAACAACAAGGCTCACTCACAAAATTCTGACTTACATATTTACATATTGAAAACCATCCCCTGAATCCAACAAGTCAAAAAGGACCTAGGAAAAGCTCAGACAAATTTGTTGATAATTTTAGACAAAAAATCGTACAGACAAAAGATTGGGAAATGGAAAGTACAGTCAGAGAAAGAAATCTCAAAGAGAACAAGAACAAAGTGGACAGAAGAAAGAGAACCCATGAAGAGAAAATGAGAACCACTTGGAAATGCAGAAAATTGGATTATAATAGCTTTGCATGATCCACCTGGGTCCAATGGCAAATAATAGTAATAATAAATAAAATACTTACAATGAATAAAAGATGTTTATTTAATCTTAATATATATATATATATATATATATATATATATATATATATATATATACTTTTTTTTAACGAGTGAAAATAGCTAAGGCTAGAGGTATAATTCATTATGTTGCAAGAGTCCTTATAAGACAAAAACTAAAGCGGTCTACTAAGGCAATAACTATTTCTGTTAAATTAGGAGATTTTATTTTGTTAAACTGTTAAGTTTTATTTAACTTTAATGTTATTTATAGATGGATAAAAGGTGACTTGGTAAGTTGAACAAATTACTAATGCTTTGAATGAATATTAATGTTTGTGAATAATAATATTAGTTAAAAGTACCTGTTCACAATGCAGAGATTTGCACCTCTTCACGATGCAGAGATTAAGGAGGGAAGAGAACTGAAAGATCAGTGAGAAACGATAAACTGTACATGTTACAGAAAAACTGGTTGAGAAGAGAATGATGGGTGAAATAGTGAGACGTTAGAAGATATAAAGAAGGTACCTAATATTAAAAATGATTAAGTTGGAGGGAAGTAAAAAAAGAACAAGCTAGTAGAACATCCAACATACGTGGAGAGCTGCTGTTATGTGAAAACCTATCTGTTTGATAAAACTTCAAAAAAGAAAAAGAAAATACAAAACAAAAGTTGCAAATAATCTTCTTACCTGAACATCAACAGGTGTACCAAGAAATGTGACCTTTCTATGAAAGGCTTCACCATATTGTTTAGCAACACACTCTAATCTAGCTTCTAGTCTTAGCCGAGTGTTTAAAGTCATCCATGGGTCACGTTCACCATTCACACCATAACCTGCTCCAGTTAAATCGAACCCATGAAGAATTTCATGGCTAAAAATTAATCCTATTGTACCATACTGAACATACAATGGCATATCTGTTCTGAAATAAGACTGTGTCAATACTGCCAGTGGAATAACTGCAAAAAGAATTAATTAAGACCATTAATTAAGACCAGTTTAAAATATTGTTAATTGTAAAATCTATAATATATAGAGTGATTCCAAATTGTTCAGCAATCTCTTGGGAAATAATTCTATAACAAAAAAAAGAAAAAAGTTCATAATTATAAACATAGGTAAGAAAACAGTTTCTGCTTTCTCTGTAAAATTAAACCATACTAAAATATTTGGGGTACAAATCGCAATAATCTAGTAATTAAATACCAAATGTACGATATCTTAAAATTTTATTCTATTTTCATTTATTCACAGTACTATTATTATTAATATTCTAATTCCTTGGTAATATTTAAAATATATATCATATTCAAATTTTACATAAATAAAAATCATATTATGGTAATATAGGGTATTATATTATGTAACTAAGTTATGGGAAGGATATTGCTAACTTTATTTTGTTTAGTCAAACTAGGTAAGCAAGTTTCTTAATACAATTCAAATAAAAATGTTGATTGAAGATGTGAAGAGACCAAAAATGGTTAAAAAACTATGCTAAGAACCAAATACATAAAGAGATGCCAAAGCTTAAAATATTTAGTACAGCCAATCTGAAATATAAGTAATAAAATATTTTCATTTTTTTTACCTATGCTATTCAGAGTGACTTCATAAAAGGCATTAACAACAAAAGGGTACGCCCACCTGAAACAAAATAATAATATACAGAGAATAAAATAACATTTAAACTGTAGATAAGTAATTTAAATATTTTGTTAGTAACATATTTAAATGAATTTTAAATATACATGTTATGTACTTTGTTTTTCAGGAAATAGATATTTTACCAAAATCTATGAAATCTAAGGAAGATAAATTTCAATCTTTTGGCACAAAAGAATGAAATCTTAAATTTAATAATTATGTATTCCACAAACATAACTATTATGTTTAAACATAATATAAATCTTTAATATTTAAACATTTAAATAGAATTCACAGTTTTGAATTGTAGGACATGCAAGATGCAATCCTTCTACTAATCTAAATACTTACATATACAACATTTGAAAGATTTGGGTGGCAATAATTACATTGTATAATTTAAAAATATTTTTTTTTTTTTTCTTATATAATTAAATGAAATTCTGATAATAATAAATTATAAAGATAACAATTTAAACATATCAAACATTCACTGAATAAATCCAGTAATTCAGTAATAATATTTTTAATAATTAATATCTGCAATATAATTAATTTTAGATATAGCTTTATTTCAGTTAGAGTTTTATGGCTAACTACATGAACATTCATGTGTTATTAACACATGAACTTTGACAACAATGTCATTAGCTAGAATGAATAAACTCATTGTATGTATCCACAACTATAACCAACCAAAGACCTGGTTTGGTAAGATTATATGCCAAGAAAGATTTTATTCACTCGTGTGGGAATTACAGCTATTAAATTTCTATGTGGTAGATTTGCACAACCTGTGAACCAGAGAATTATTGTATAAGGAAATAAATGGAGTTACAACTTACAAAAAAAAAATAACCCTAAGCACACAACAGAGAGAAAAAAATGTCAAACGGAGTCCACTGAAAAATCATAACAGAAAATTCTCAATCTTTTATAGGCAACCTGTGATTTTAATATATACTATTTAAATTAGTATGTATAAAATATGAAATAACAGAATGGTGCTTACCTTTTATTATAAAAGTTATAAACATTTATTAAAATATTTTTATTTTGTCTTCAGTTATTTGACTGGTTTGATGCAGCTCTCCAAGATTCCCTATCTAGTGCTAGTCGTTTCATTTCAGTATACCCCTACATCCTACATCCCAAACAATTTGTTTTACATATTCCAAACGTGGCCTGCCTACACAATTTTTTCCTTCTACCTGTCCTTCCAATATTAAAGCGACTATTCCAGGATGCCTTAGTGTGTGGCCTATAAGTCTGTCTCTTCTTTTAACTATATTTTTCCAAATGTTTCATTCTTAATGCATTTGCCGCAATACCTCTTCATTTGTCACTTTATCCACCCATCTGATTTTTAACATTCTCCTATAGCACCACATTTCAAAAGCTTCTAATCTTTTCTTCTCAGATACTCCGATTGTCCAAGCTTCACTTCCATATAAAGCGACACTCCAAACATATACATTCAAACATTTTTTCCTGACATTTAAATTAATTTTTGATGTTAACAAATAATATTTCTGACTGAAGGCTCGTTTCGCTTGTGCTATTCGGCATTTTATATCGCTCCTGCTTCGTCCATCTTTAGTAATTCTACTTCCCAAATAACAAAATTCTTCTACCTCCATAATCTTTTCTCCTCCTATTTTCACATTCATTGGTCCATCTTTGTTATTTCTAATACATTTCATTACTTTTGTTTTGTATTTGTTTATTTTCATGCGATAGTTCTTGCGTAGGACTTCATCTATCCTATTCATTGTTTCTTCTAAATCCTTTTTACTCTTGGCTAGAATTGCTATATCATCAGCAAATCGTAGCATCTTTATCTTTTCACCTTGTACTGTTACCACAAATCTAAATTGTTCTTTAACAATCATTAACTGTTAGTTCCATGTAAAGATTAAAAAGTAACGGGGATAGGGAACATCCTTGTCGGACTCCCTTTCTTATTACGGCTTCTTTCTTATGTTCTTCAATTATTACTGTTGTTGTTTGGTTCCTTTACATGTTAGCAATTGTTCTTCTATCTCTGTATTTGAACCCTAATTTTTTTAAAATGCTGAACATTTTATTCCAGTCTACGTTATCGAATGCCTTTTCTAGGTCTATAAACGCCAAGTTTGTTGGTTTGTTTTTCTTTAATCTTTCTTCTACTATTAATCTGAGGCCTAAAATTGCTTCCCTTGTCCCTATACTTTTCCTGAAACCAAATTGGTCTTCTCCTAACACTTCTTCCACTCTCCTCTCAATTCTTCTGTATAGAATTCTAGTTAAGATTTTTGATGCATGACTAGTTAAACTAATTGTTCTGTATTCTTCACATTTATCTGCCCCTGTTTTCTTTGGTATCATGACTATAACACTTTTTTTGAAGTCTGACGGAACTTCCCCTTTTTCATAAATATTACACACCAGCTTGTATAATCTATCAATCGCTTCCTCAACTGCACTACGCAGTAATTCTACAGGTATTCCGTCTATTCCAGGAGCCTTTCTGCCATTTAAATCTTTTAATGCTCTCTTAAATTCAGATCTCAGTATTGTTTCTCCCATTTCATCCTCCTCAACTTCCTCTTCAGCATCCGTGACACCATTTTCTAATTCATTTCCTCCGTATAACTCTTCAATATATTCCACCCATCTATCGACTTTACCTTTCGTATTACATATTGGTGTACAATCTTTGTTTAACACATTATTAGATTTTAATTTATGTACCCCAAAATTTTCCTTAACTTTCCTGTATGCTCCGTCTATTTTACCAATGTTCATTTTCTTTCCACTTCTGAACACTTTTCTTTCGCTAGTTTGCACTTCCTGTTTATAGCATTTCTTAATTGCCGATAGTTCCTTTTACTTTCTTCATCACTAGCATTCTTATATTTTCTACGTTCATCCATCAGCTGCAATATATCGTCTGAAACCCAAGGTTTTCTACCAGTTCTCATTGTTCCGCCTAAGTTCGCTTCTGCTGATTTAATAATTTCCTTTATAACATTCTTCCATTCTTCTTCTACATTTTCTACCTTATCTTTTTTACTCAGACCTCTTGCGATGTCCTCTTCAAAAATCTTCTTTACCTCCTCTTCCTCAAGCTTCTCTAAATTCCACCGATTCATCTGACACCTTTTCTTCAGGTTTTTAAATCCCAATTTACATTTCATTATCACCAAATTATGGTCGCTATCAATGTCTGCTGCAGGGTAAGTTTTGCAGTCAACGAGTTGATTCCTAAATCTTTGCTTAACCATGATATAATCTATCTGATACCTTGCAGTATCGCCTGGATTTTTCCAAGTGTATATTCTTCTATTATGATTTTTAAATTGGGTGTTGGCAATTACTAAATTATACTTTGTGCAAAACTCTATAAGTCTGTCCCCTCTTTCATTCCTTTTGCCCAGCCCGTATTCACCTACTATATTTCCTTCCTTGCCCTTTCCAATGCTTGCATTCCAATCTCCAACTATTATTAAATTTTCATTTCCTTTTACGTGTTTAATTGCTTCATCAATCTCTTCGTATACACACTCTACCTCATCATCATCATGGGCGCTTGTAGTCATATAGATGTTAACAATCGTTGTCGGTTTAGGTTTTGATTTTATCCTTATTACAATGATTCTATTGATATGCGTTTTGAAATATTCTACTCTCTTCCCTATCTTCTTGTTCATTATGAAACCTACTCCTGCCTGCCCATTATTTGAAGCTGAGTTTATTATTCTAAAATCACCTGACCAAAAGTCGCCTTCCTCTTCCCACCGAACCTCACTAATTCCTATTACATCCACATTTATCCTATCCATTTCTCTTTTTAAATTTTCCAGCCTACCAACCTTTTTTAAACTTCTAACATTCCACACTCCGACTCGTAGAATGTTATTTTTTAATTTTCTGGTGACCCCCTCCTTAGTAGTCCCCACCCGGAGATCCGAACGGGGGACTAGTTTACCTCCGGAATATTTTACCAAGGAAGGTGCCTCCATCATTGCTATATGAAAATGCAGAGAGCCACATTTTCTTGGAAAAAAAGCAGCTGTAGTTTTCCACTGCTTTCAGCTGCGCAGTACTCACAGGATTGAGTGATGTTGATATGGCCGTTGATAAGTCGTCCTGACTCACGCCCCTAACATCTACTGAAAGAGCTCGTGCCCTCTTTCAGGAATCATTCCTTAGTCTGGCTCTCAACAGATACCTCTCCGATATGGTTGCACCTTCGGTCCAGCTACTCTGTATCACTGAGTACTCAAGCCCCCTCACCAACGGCAAGGTCTCATGATTCATTGAGGAGGTTATTAAAATAAACATGTTAAAAAAGTATTAAAATTTTACATCATAATACATAAAATATTTCAAACTGTGAATGTTGCCAAGAAGAAGGCTTAATATATCATTGAAAGGAAAGACTGTAGAACATGTAAAGTCATTTAAGTATTTGGGATGTTTGTTGATTGGAACAACAGTGGTACAGAGAAAATTTAAATGCAGAATACCTTAGGAGAAAAAGTTTTTGAAAAAGTAAAAAGGTTCTTTACTTCAGGAAAGATTTCAGATTCCAGCTGAATCAAGATGTCAAATGATTTAAATAATGAATGCTTGGCTGCCAAATAATCTGCCAATGGTTTCCAAAGTTTATCAAATGCTTGTGGAAGTGTGTGATCATATGTGTGTATGGAATATGGATGCTTGGAATTTAGGAAGAGATACACTTCAATATTTTTGAAATGTAGTTGTGGAATAGAATGAAGAGAAAATGAAATATAATGACAAAAACAGAAATAAGGAAGTATTGTGAAAAGAGGAGATGACCAGAATTTGATGAAGATAAGAAAGATAACATTTATTTATTATCTCAAGTAAATTTATTTATTTAAAAATAAATTTTATTGTACATATATAGCTGACTTTTATATTCTTAAGTAATATATTTTTTTAAATATTCGAACCTGATAAATATTTACGTTTTTTACTGTAATTTTTTTCATTTTGAAACCATGTCCAAGATATTATTTTCAGATTACAGTCACTTCAAAGTCATCTCATGTCAACGTCATTTCAGATCTATGAAGTGGCTGTGTTATTTTACTGTGAATTGAAATAATTAAAAATCAGATTGATGAAATTCTTTATAATTTTTATTTTTCTTCCCAAACTGAAGATTAAATCCAACACCATTCACCCTTGCATAAGTCTTAGGTTTCAGTCTTCTCATTGAATTGTTGTGTAAAGAAATAGTGTGTGACTATTTTTTATTACTTTCACATTGATCTACATGAAAAATATATTCAAAATATCAAACCTATCTCTTCTTAAAACAAAATTCATACTTTCAGATTTTGTTAATTTTTTTATTTAGTTTACACTGCTGAAAATAAATTTTTGTATGTTAAAATTTTTAATGCCTTATGGTAAATAAAATGATCTTGAAAAAAGGTTTCATTTTTGAAAATCTGTTTTAGTTTTATCTTATGAAGAATTAAAAGGAGGAATGAAAAAATCATTCTCCATTGTGAAGAGATAATCAAAAATCTTATTGAACCTAAAAAGTTTTTTTAGTTTTGCTTCACAGAAATACTATAAACTATTACAATATTCTGCAGAATAAAGTAGTGTGAAAGAGAGCAACAGATAGGAAAGTGATTCTTGGAGAAAGGATGTTGGGTTCCTTGACATCTATAAATTTATTGCAAAGTTACAGTAAACAAAGTTAAAATAGCTATGACATGAGAATGACTGACATCTATTTAAATTGGGTAGGAAGAATAAAAAAAGAGCTAGTGAAAGCTTTGAGAACAATCATCAGAAAACCAGACATGCTAGATCAATTAAATCTATTGTAAAGTAAATCTATTATACTTTGACGATTTAATGCTTTGTTATAAAATTTATCTATAATAAAGATTTATTTATTTACTTGTAAATGAAGTGTGGGCAATTACATTTTCTTCTTCTTTGATGAATCTTATAGTAGTTACAATATTTTATTACTTAAAAATACTTTTATGTTTTTAACACTTTTAAATTTGTAATCCTAAAATTAATGTAAAAATAATCAAGTTATAAGAGATTGTTAAGTTACATATAACTATAACATTACATAAGAACAAGATATTCTGTATATTACAAAAGATATTTATTATTAATATTATTAAATTACATCTTTGGTAAAGATTAACTATGGTAGGCATGAAATAAGAAATAAAAAAAAGTAATAATAAAATTAAATACTAACTTTCGATCTGATGGAGCTTGTGTGTGGAAATCAATTGTGAAAGTTCGTAACTGACGATATCTTCTGATAACATTATGGAAGAAATCATTTTGATCCACAGTAATCTGTAAATAATAAATAATTTGACTAAATAAGCACAATTAAAACTCTTGTAAACATTGGTCAAAGACTTAGAATATATTCTTTTTGATAGGGTCTAGCTGAATAGTTAAACAATTTAGTTTGTTACTTCCACTTGAACCACAATTCCAGGAATTGGATGTTTTAGAAAAGCTAAAACGAGTTCTTAAATTACACTTTATTTTCTGAGGTAAAAGTATTTTTTTGTTATGCAACATGAAATTAAATGGATTAATGTAAAACTGATGATCAATATTGCTGGGTAAAATTACTCAGAAATATTACTTGAAGTTATTTTTTGTATTGAGACATGAAGCTATACTCTGAATGAGGTTTTACACCATCTACCATTTATTTTGTCTGTATTTAATTCTTCCCTTTTCTGGTAACCGTGGTTGTAGGTCAGACCCTCAATGGGTGAGGTTCATGCAGATGATGCAGAGACTGTTAGAGATGGTGCATCCTTCAGGGTGACCTTGTGAGATACAACTGTTCATGGACCTGACTTAAAGACTACGTATGTGTTTTCTCTTCACAGGCTGTACAATTAATTTAATGTCTGCAGGCTTCAAACTGCAGACATTAAATATGGGTAAATTAATAATTTCCAAAATATAAATAAAACATAAAATTGAAGTCTTAAGTAGTATTGAAATAATAAGTGATTCGCATATCAGAAATAAAGCTCAGCTTTAGTGATTCCTTTATTAAAAAAATAATTAATATCAATAAATTTATAAACATTATTTTAAACAAATTGCTGCATTAATAACTAGCATTACATAAAAAATTTTATAATGAAAAATTAAACTGTGAAAAAGTAATTATACAAATGAGTTAATCAGATTTTTCACAATAATTTTTTTTTTAAATAATAATTTTAATAATAATTTAATTAATAATAATAATAATAATAATAATAATAATAATTTAATTTAATAATAATTTTTTTTTAATAATAATAATTTTATTCCTGGTTGGAGCTAAAAGGAATACCATGATTTTTTTTTAATTTATGGTCAATGATTTAGGGATTAGAAACGGAACACAATTCTTTAAAAGTTTTTCATCACTTAAGACTAGCATCCCGAAAAATGTAAATAACCACGTAAAGGAATAAGTATTTGTAATGACCAGACTAAAAATTTTTAATTTATTTCTACATCCAAGATTTTTTAAAAATTAATTTTTTGTCATAAAAATTTTGTAATTGGATTACAATGCTAATGTGATATCACATATCTTTTTCATACTGTCGGCTAATCTGAATGCCAAATTAATTTTTTTTTTTAGTTGAGCAGTCAATTTTAACTTTCATTTAATTGATAGACTCATAATGTCAAGAAAACAAGACATAAAAATTGTAATAAAGAGACAATAACTTGCTGGGAATGAGAATAGAAATGTTAAAATAAAATTATCCTACCTTTTTTCGCTGTATGTATTTCAAGATTAAAAAATAATAATTTTCTACATTGCATACACAACAACTAAAACTAATATACATAAAAAATTATTCCTTTAGCACATGTCCTAGGGAATAGTATCCTCCAAATGATTATTTTTTAATACAACATGGATTCTGGCACATAAGAATTCTCTATTCTTAGTATCTTCTTTTATTACCTTTAGTACTTAATTTCTTTTTCTGTTTAGTTCCCAGAACCACCGTAAGGTATTACTTCAGAGGATGCATGAGGATATGTATGAATGTAAATGTAGTCTTTACAGTCTCAGGCTGACCATTCCTGAGATGTGTGGTTAATTGTAACCCAACCACCAAAGAACACTGCAATCCACAATCTAGAATTCAAATCCATATAAAAGTAACTGCCTTTACTAAGATTTGAACCTTATAACTGTATCGTTTAGTAGTGTAGACCTTTAGTATTGTACCAGCATTAGTATATGCCTTGGGATTGTAGTACCTCAATGGAAGCTGAGATATTCTATGTTCTGATGCATCTGATTGTAAAAGTATTTTTTAACACACTTCAGTTCTTCTGTAAGGTTGTTTGTTTTTGAAGAATTTAATAAATTTTTTTTAAATTTATTATTGTTCTTATTATAGAGCTTTAAGATGCGAATTTTAATAAGTTATTATAGCTTGATGAAGAAGAAGAGATGAGGGTCATTTACAAAACATTCAGATTATGGTAGTGAATTTTAACCAGAGGCAAGTGAACCAATTATAGATTCAAATCTATACCAAAACAGAGGTGTAAAAAATAAAAAATAGTATAAGTAAAGAAGTTTAAGCTTTGAATCAAGCCAACTGTGACCACTGAAATGAGGTTTGAGATTCATTAATTATTACTTGGATAAAAGAATTATAGTGAAATTTAATGAGAAAAAATGAAAGAGGGGGATTAGAAGTATAGAAATTATGGATCATAAATCTGTGTACTTATAGAATTGCTACATTTAATTGGCATAAAAAGGTGAAAATCATCAAAATGTATTACAGTTGTGAGTAAATGATGGATCTGTTATGATTATTATTAAACTATAATACACATAGTTAGAAAAACAGTCATAAAATTTCAGAGATATTAAATCAATAACAGATAAAAGTGTTTTTAGAGAGTTAGTAAATTTTTGTAATTGAATGATAACAATAGATCAAAAGCTTGAATCACTTTGAAACAATTTTACCGCTATTCAAAAAAAAAAAATATGGTTAAATATTGGCTTATGAATTGATACTTAATTGATTTCATAATTCATTATTGTACAATTTCTATTTTTATAAATAAATAAAAAATACGTTATAAAAATACAAAATAATGAATATATAAAACAATAATGACAAAAAATTAAAATATAATAGAAAATGTATATGAAAAACAGAACATTTGTACACAAGCACAAGTTCTTATACATGTTGTAGGTGAATTGAAAAATCAGGCTTATTGCAATGCATCTGGCTAACTGGAAAATTACTGGCTAATTAAAAATCAAAAATATAATCTAACCAAATTTAACTTACGCTTGCTTCGCTCGCTAGTTAGATTAGCAAGTGAAGCAAGTGTAGGTTAACTAAGGTTAGAATTGTATTTACAATTATAAGCATAAATGTAAATATATTTCATTTTCCAATTGGCTGGATGCACTTCAATAAGCCTGATTTTTCAATTCGCCTATGACTTATATATATACACGAGGTGTGACAATACAGTAATGAGACTGATGTGAAAAAAATGTTGCTTACCGTTTTAGTCATGTTTAGTGTTGTCTCCTTCAAAGTAGTTCCCCTCTGATTGCACACATTTATTCCAGCACTTCTGCCATTGATGGTAACATTTCTGGAACTCGTCTTCTGTAATATCCTTCAAGACCCTCGTCACAGCTTTTTGAACATCTTGTGTTGTTTGAAAATGGTGTCCCTTGACCGCCATTTTGACTCTTGGAAATAGAAAAAAGTCGCACGGAGCGATATCTGTTGAATAAGGTGGCTGTGGTAGTACTGAAATTTGTTTTGAGGTTAAAAATTGTTGTACTGACAGAGCACTATGGGATGGCGCATTTTCGTGATGCAGAATCCAATTATCAGCAAAGTTGGCACGGACACGAAGAACTCGTTTACGAAGTCTTTCTAAAATTTCTTTGTAGAAATATTGGTTAACTGTTTGTCCAGGAGGCATCCACTCTTTATGAACAATTCCCTTGGAATCGAAGAAGCACACAAGCATGCATTTCACTTTTGACTTTGACATGCGAGCTTTTTTTGATCTGGGTGATCCCTTTGGCGTTTTGTCTCTGGATCGTATTGAAAAAACCAACCTTCATCACCAGTGATAACACGGCTCAACAAATCTGGATTGATTTCCGTTTGCTCTAACAAATCGGCTTCCACATTTTTCGTGTTTCTCGCTGTTGTGTGAGATTTTTGGGGAACATTTTTGCACAAATCTTTCTCATACCAAGATCTTCAGTTAATATTAGACGAACCGTTTCTCGATTGATGCTGAATTCTTCTGCAATCATTTTCACGGATAATCTTCGATCAGATCGTACGATTTCACGCACCCTGGTCAAGTTGACATCTGTCCGTGAGGTTGATGGTCGTCCACTGCGGTCTTCATCTTCAACATTCGTTCTGCCTTCACTAAAAATTTTATGCCACCGAAAAACTTGAGCTCTTGACATAACCTCCTCTCCAAAAGCCTTCTGAAGTTTACCATAAGTTGTCGTCGCGTTTTCACCCGATTTAACGCAAAAATTAATGGCATATCGTTGCGCAATATTTTGCGGCTTCATTTCTGTGACGAGAGACACAAGCACGTGTTCACTTATTACAGCACAACTCACGAGTGAGCAGTTGCATCAATGTGCCGCTTGGACTAGAAGTAGCTTATAGACCAAGGTCAAAGATGGTGTGCCTACGCAAGCTGCAGGATTGCCACATCTTGCAAAGAAAAATCAGTCTCATTACTTTATTGTCGCACCTCGTAAATATATGGGACAGGCATACTACTCTGTGGCACATGCTGATATTAAAATAAAAGCTAATGCTTGTTCAAGGATAGTAAAATAAAACATGTGTGGTAGGATTATATAACAAATTGTTATAGGCATTAGGCATCAACCCTTTTACATACTCATATAGAATAACTAGCAATTTCAACAATATTAATTTATTATTGAACCATTTTATCACGTTACTATTATATATTCTTCCCCATAAGATTGAAGACTTTTCATATGGGATTTTTTAGCTTGTGTAAAATCCCATATGTGACAATTTTCAAGTTCAAGAACTTAAATATCACCAGTCTGTTACCAGGGCCAACCCTAGTGTTTTTGCCACTGTAAGCATACCCAAAAATGCCACCTCCTAAGCTTCAAAGAAACTTAAAATTTAAAAAAAAAACACAGGATTATAAAAGAACCATGTTAACCAGAAAAATTACATATAATTGAATTAAGACAATAATACTAATACAGATTTATGGAAAATTATTTTATTGAAAATAAAATGTTTAATGAGCTAATGACAATGAACTTACAAACTAAAACTAAAACCTTCTATTTTCAGAGATAATTTAAATATACTTTTAAAATATTAAACAAAACTAGTACAATAATATTATTATTGTGCACTAATAAATAGTAAATAATATTATTTTCTAGATTCAAGTAATTGAAATATATGTTTGTAGGTTGCGTTTATTTTTATTTTTTTTTGGAAACTTAATTAAAAAACAAAACAAAATAATAAATATTAAATAATCAAAAACAAGAAATTCAAAAAATAAATAATTAAAATAACCATAAAAACTATTTAAATAAAAAATTCTAAAACCTGTCATACATTTCCTTTATGAATTTTGATCTCCAATGTTGTTTAATATACAAATAAAAATTTAACATAATCTGTATTATTGGGAGACGTAAAGTTTTACTTACTGTTACTAAATGGAACATTTTTATTTTAGATCTTATGAATGTATGTAAATTGTATATCCTCATAACTTGGTTTACTGTGTCTGAAACATCTCATGAAACAAATTTGAATAAAAGAATATCTCAAAAGGATAAAATCTAACAGTGAAACAGGACAAAATCAAAATAAAACCATATTTTATTTATTTCTTGTAGATCATTGCTGTTAACAGATCTTGGAGCTCTTACATTTCAAATGAGTTTTTACATGGAACTGATAGAGCCACTTAAAATAAATTAAACAATTTAAAAAAAATAATAATCCTGTTAATTATTTGCCATAAATATTCTAGTGAAATCAAGCTAACAAATAAGAACTACCAAGGACATTTATAAAACTATAAGAACTACCAAGGACATTTATAAAACTAATATAAATTCAGCGCATTTATTTTAACCAAATTTTTATTTTACAAAGTTTTGACCACACTCACTCACATCCTGTAGAAGACCATCAAGAAACGTTTGATTCCATAAATGTGGCCATGTCATAAAATGTCCACGTAAAGCTGATAATTTTTTTAATGCTGCAGTTCTAGTTTCTCCATCCATCCAAGACAAATTTTCAATTCTTTTTTGCAATGTATCTTTTAGTTTTGCAAACATTTTTTTCACCTGTAAATTTACAATTTGTTAGTTTTCATTAATAATGTAGTACAAAATAAATTATTTTTATATAATTTAAAATCAGAATTTTAACGTTAAAAGAAAGCAACTATTAAAGAAAAATTCATATAAAATTGGCATTATTTATTAAGAAAAGGGACCACTAATGATTTAAAAAAGAACTAGTCTTAAAATATTAGTAAGGTTTTTTGTAGTTCAAATTTCATACTTTAAAATTTCTGATTTTAAAAAAGTTAATCTAATCCTATTTTTGAATCAGAATTATCGTACTGTAAGAAAACTAAGCACTTTTTTGAAAATGCAAAATTACACATGAACAAACAATTGAATATACATGATAATTTTTACTAAATTTTCAAAATCTAACAAAATAACTAAATTTTTAAAACATACCTAACTTTGTTCAAAACAAAGGGCAAAATTGGATTTTGCACTTAAAAGAGCACAACAGTTTACAATCCTGTTTTGGACAAAAATATTTTACAATACTTTTTCTCAACAATGAGAAAAAGAGCTAGATGGTTAGGCAAATAACAGAAAACAAAAAATTTTATGAGCAAAAAGTTTGTAACAAATGAAATAAGAAAGATACAAACTGTAACATCATATTATATATATATATATATATATATATATATATATATATATATATATATATATATATATATATATTTCAGGTCTGAGTCTTTGTAAAGGCAGTTGCTTTTATATGAACTTGATTGCTAGATTGTGGATACTGGTTTTCTGTGGTGATTGTGTTTCAATTACCCAGGAGTGGATAACTTGAATCTGTTCCAAACCACATATTTACTGATACATTTACATTGCAGCTACATCAGATTTGGCAAGCTGGTAGTGGTAATTGCATTTGCCTATACATACCACCCAGACTGAGCAGTAAAAAAAAAAAATAAATAAATAAAAAAAAAATTTATGTATATATATTGAGGCTGATATAAAGGTTTATAAGCATTTATGGTATTGGTATCAGGTTGATCGGTATTTGTTGTAGTTCATTGTTTTTACACCACTATGAACATTCATAAAAAAATTGTGAAAAATATATGAATTGCCATAAAACTAAACATGTGAATAAATATGACTTATGATATTTCGAAACATGATCTTAATTGTTGGAGCTAATTTATTTACATGTAAAAAATAATGAACTAAATTTTGTTTTTGAGTGGTAGTTTTATGAATCACATGTTATACATTTTTATACTATTTTTAAAAAAAACTAACACAAAGAAAGTTTTGTGGTGAATTCTAATTTGTTATTTGTGAAAATTTTAAATGAATATAAAACTTCATGAAAATTCAATGTTAACATTTTTTACATTTCCTTTTACTGCTTAGTTACTTGAAAATCTTATATCATAACCTTGAGGATAGAAAACTGTTTATTTTTATGCTAATACCTAGGTAAGTTTAATTTCATACTGACTACAGATATTAATTTAACAACAGATATTAATTTAACAAGATAAAAGTCTATCACTACTTCTAGTAACAAATTCTGTTTATAAGCTAAAAAACAAATAAATTTTATAATCAATATCTGTACATGAATATAATACATCAAATATTTACTCATTTAATCAATATTTAGCTCTGCAGGTAGATAAATGCTTAATATTTCTAATCTAATTATAAAACATCTATGAAAATTTCTGTCTCTAATTTATAACTGAAAATAGCATTCTTTTGAAAATTCTTTCATCATTTGAAAAATATTACTCATAAACAAATAAATGTTTTACAGTAGATGTGATGATATATTTCTACCTTTTTTTCATGAGCAAACAATAACCAATTTGTCAGCTTTAAAATAAAGATTGTAGGGTTAAATTGCTCTGAGAGAGTTAAAAAGTCAACTACGTGACTTTATATTCACATAAATTGTATTAATACTACTGCTTAGTCACTCTAACTCTCTGATACTGTTAGTTACTCAAAAGAACTTAATATTTTAATTACCACTATATAATTTTTAATTGAGAGAAACCTCAATAAAGTAAAAAAGTAGTTTTCAAAAAAAAATTCTTTAATCTTTTCATAAAAATTCTTTTTTACCATCATAGGTATCTATAGCCATCATAGGTAATCTCTTCATAAGTTCTGGCCCTAGATAAGATGATTTGATTCAATTTGCTTCTTATTAAACTAGTTGAAAATTTAAATTGTTTGGGATTACTAAACATGCTTAACATGTTACTAAAAATGTTCAATTCCTATCTGCTCAGATATTTTCTGTAAATTCATGTTACTTTATATGAACTGTTAAATAAACTTGATGATTAGCCTTAATTTGCTTAATAAAATGCATTCATTCAATTTTTATTTATTCAAGCCTCCAACTTAAGCTATTGGGATATAAGTTTAACAGAGAAGTGTTTTTTTTTTACATTTTGTTTATACTGCATGGTCTAATAAATAAAGCATTTAATCTAAATAATGGTTCTGTTTGGGACAATTTAATGCTTTACAGGTTCTTCAAAAAGTCACAAGACAGTATTGAGAAATAATATCCAACATTAAAAGAACCTTAATGAGAAAGAAACAGTGAGATAGCCTTCCACGTTAATTGGTATTTCCACTAGGCTATAAATATCAAATGCTATCAATCACCAATTTTCAGTTATACATGTTGTCTACAAATATAAAAAAAAACTATGCCTTCACATGTGCTCCATTAACTTTCTAAATTTTCCTCTCATACAAATGTACTTCACACATAGGTGTATAAATAATAATGTTTCTAACATTACAAACTTTGAGTAATAAAATAAATATAAAAAATTACTTTTTTTTTGTATAAATTATTTTTTAAAAAAGATTAATGATAACTTACTCTATTATTAAGATGTTGAAGGAGTTGTGGAGAATATTGAGTAATATAAAGAGCACTGACAGCTTTACTGAACACGCTAACTGTAACTCTTGTACAAAATCCTGGTCTATTATTATCACTCATTGTAGAATTAACAAGCTCATGCAGTATATCAGTTGCATATACTAATAACAATGAGTTATGTACCACTCTGTAAATAAAGAAGTGCAACATTTTTATTAAGGAATGTAACTGAGAAATGCATTTTAAATTTACTTACTAGTATTAAGAATGAACAGAATTCAATGGATACACATAATGATTTTGATTACAATATATGTAATTATATATATATATATATACATTTTTCTAGATGTATTTCCAAAAAAAAAAAAATCATTAATGTTTTTTTATTTCTTTAATCATAAGATTATAAAAAAATCATAGAATTTAAATTAAATTTAAAAGCTGTCAGTTTTCAATAAAGTATTATGTCCCTATACAAAATACCTGTATAAAGTTGGAATAGTGGAGAAAACTGATTACTAAAGTAATATCTATTTTAAAAAAAGTATGAAATATTGATGGAAAGTATATTAATGGAAATAACATCTGTCTGTCGAAGCAACAGTCCTCAATGACTAATAATTTTAATAAACTACTAATACTTGATTTAGGCCCTAGTACAAACTTATGGTTTGTAGCAATTAAAAGAAGTTAAAGGAATGCTACTTGCTCATTTACAACAAAAAAAATTGAAATTTTTTTTTTGAAAACTGCCACAGTAAAAAATTTGATCTCCAAAGAAGTTCAACACTTCTGTCTAAAATGTTCATTTTATATTTTAACATTTTTTCCCCACTTAACCTGCTCTCAGCAGAGGTACCAATATAAAAGCAATAAAATTGTACCACCATGTTTGCCTTGACCATTAGTATTGTCTGCTGCTGATGTAACAGCAAAATTAAAAAAACAAAACAATTCAAAAAAATGTTTAATTTACAAGTCACATGGTACAAACTGCTGCAATGCTTAATAAATGTTTCTTTGGGGGGAAAACTCTAATATTCTAGGTACTGTGAATAAAGGACAAAAATTATAAACTTCCTACAGTTCTCATTCATAAAAGCTGGATTAAGTTCTTGATTGTTTTTTTATTTGTATTTAAAAATTATGTACTTTATATCATTACAATTATTTTGTATCATGCATTTATTAAACTTCTGATTAAGTTTCATGAAAATTTTAACCAGATGAAATATCTCTAAGAGATGATCAATATTACTTGAGTGAAGTTCAATACAGTTAATTTTGCATGTAACGTTTCAAGATAAATATGAGTAGCAAGAAATGTGATAACAGAGTAACTTTAAATAGTACATTAAAACAACAAATAAATATATATTATTATTAACAAATTAACAGATAGTAGAATTTTTAATACAACCAACTACTGTTATTACATTTAATAGGGTCTTATATTTCTTTCATGAAACTACTAATAACAACTTAAAAAAAGTGTTCATTTATTCCAACATATTATTGCAACAATCTCTTGTTAAATAACAATATATGAGGAAATGATATTGTTCACTGTTTCCCCAGTAAATATTGGTTCTTACCTAATTAAATGTTAAATTAATCAGAGGTACATTTACTTCCAAGATTTGAAAAAAACAAATTTATTAGCAGCCGTTATTCTTTTTTTTACATTAATCTCAACAAAATACAACGTAGGAAACAAACATCCATGTGAAGTGAAATAAAAGTCTGGTACAGCATAATCATGCCTTATTACCTTTCTTGGTTACATAATATAGTGACTAGTTTGCTGTTGTTCCAGTAATTTGTTAATATAAATTTCAATTGTTATGTGCTTTATAAAATTTTATTAATCTAAATATACATATAACTTGCTTATTACATTTTTTCATAATATTCACCGACTAAATGTACATACATTTACTATAAATGCACATAATTTATTGTTCAGTATGTATTTCTCAAAAGAGTGGTGACAGCATACAGAGTTTTTATTTGTATTTTCATTATATTTCATTAGTTTTAATTCTATTAGACGATTAGATGTAAAATTAATATTTTTAAAATTACGATTACTAATTTTGTATCTTTCTAATAAAACCTACTCTAAAAAAAATAACTGAGAGAAATAAAAACTGAAGCGAATAAAAATTTTATGATAACATGGAAGGTGCATCATTTTGTTAAAAAAATATAAATTTGGCAAGCCAGTATATAAATTACATAAAATTATAATATTTTACCTTCAGAATAACTGTAAAGAATACACAACCTTTGAACAACAGGTAAACTGTAAGTTAATTGTAAGTAAAACTGTTGTATCATTTAAATATAGAGTGAAATCCTACCAAGTGATTTGTAAAATGAATAAATAATATACTTCTAAGCAATTACTTCAACTAAAGTTAATGGTACCCAGTAAAATTTTACATCCTTAAGAAAAAGAATTCTTGTTCTTTGGTTAATAAAAACAATAATGAAAACTCAGTCCTTTATATTATAATCAGTCTAATATAATTTTTTTTAAATATGTACATAATTGCAATAACTGACTTATGCCAATTTATCAAAACTACTAAAGTATCTGCGCACCTGTTACCTTGTCTGAAAGCGACTTAGAAGTTGACCTAAATTGTGCATATATGTTGGAGCCATTACATATATTGTGTCACTTGCTGTTATATTAGTTGAAAAGACATGTTCCAATAATGGCTTCCACTGGACCTACAACAAAAATCTACTGTCTAATTTCAAATAATTAATAACATTAAAATATCCAAAACTATAAATCTGGAAACAGAAAAAGTGGTTTTTCCTTGAAGTAAGTCCAAATTCCTTCCAAGTGAAGGAAAATTAATTGTAAATATATGAAGCTGAACAAACGAAAGTTAATCAAAAAGGTAAATCAAAAAGGGTTTCTTCCAGATATCTTTTCATGAGAATAAAACAGATGTTAAAGTGGATATTGAAAAAAAATAATAACAAAAACTGTACTAATGGTACTAAAAAGTAAAAGAAAATTTTGTTTTCTAGAAAATTACTTTTAAAAAATTTTCTATTTATGTATGAAAAAAGAAAAGTGTGGGGTTCACTCTCAAATGCAATCATTTTATAATTAGGCTGTGCCCCATGCATTTGTTTTTAGTCATGCATAAATAGAAAAATTTTTTAAATGTAATTTTCTTGAAAGTAATTTTTTTTTTTAATAATTTTAAATAATAATAACAATTATATAATTAATAATAATAATTAAATTTAATAATTAATAAATTTTTTTTAATAATAATTTAAAAAAAATTTCTTAAAAACAAAATTCTTTTTTACTTTTTATTACCATTATTTTGTTTTTGTTATTTTTATTATTATTTCTTTTTTAAGTAAAGCATGTTAAACAATTTTTTTTTGTCATAATTAAATGAAATTATAAAGTTTTACAAAAAACCATTTACATGCAGTTTATTCTATATTATAACCTGGATAATTAGTTTTCTTTATTGTAAATGATACCAGTTATTTTATAACCAAATCAGAAGATTAGTATACAGAAATTGTAGAAGGTAAATTTACATTAGTTACATTAAAATTCGCTTCAACAACCACCTGATTCTATTCATACTGAATCAACAATCAATCAAAATCAATCAGATTGATAGCTATATCTTATCAATTCAGTTTCCTTCCTCAAGATGTTGCTATTGTTTTATATATATAAAATATAAAATTATATAAAAATAATAATAAATATATTAATAATATAAATAATAATAATATTAATATATAATAATATTAATAAATAATAATATATTTTTTGTTTTATAAAAATATATAAAATTAACAATGGAATATTATACTGTCACCCGACTTACATTGATGTGTAAAATTTCACCATAGTATGATGTTGGTAAATGAGTTTAATAAGGTTGCAAGATTTGAGGACATAGTTGAAACATTATAATTTAAAGAAAAGTGTGTAAAAACTAGGACATTGTAAATACAAAATAAATTCAAGTCTTCCAATAGATTTTTTGACCACTACCATTAGCTCAAAAACTTTTCAATTCTAGCTTGATATTTATATTTCAATTTTATTTAAAAATTACTCCTTTTATTATATTTTAATGATTAAATAATAAGATACTCACAAAATTATAGGATTTTTGAAGTTGAGTTAAGTTAAGGTATTCATAAGAATCATCTCTTTGCAAACGATTAGCAAGTTCTTTTGCTCTTGGATATAACTGAAAAAAAAAAAATATATATATATATAAATGCATCGATAAAATTCATGTCACTACATTTGTTACAAATCATTTGTTTAGTAACATACTATAACAAATTAATTACTAAAGAACTATGGCAAATACACTTTATTAAACAAATAAATCCTTTTTTAAGAAATACAGGTCTGAAATTTTGATAAACATGTGTTATACTATCATACAAACAGCTTTTGTTTTTGACTTAAGCAAGCTTTTAAAATTGAACATACTTGCAACCAAACAGTATACATTAACATCCTCCTTCTACAACAAACGTTTTCTTTGCATGTTGACATTTTAACAATATAAGCAGTATAAAATTGCCTTCATATAATGAAAAAGAGACCATCCAAATATAAAATCACTGTTACAGTCCTATCTGAAAAATCATAATATAGAAATGATAACATTCATAAATTGCTTATAACCTTTTTAAAGTACATCCCTCAGTAAACCATATTATGATATTGTATAAACTGAAAGACAGTTTCAGTTGAATGTGTAATAAATAAGTTTTTAAACACATATTATTACAGAAAAAATAATTCTGATAATAAATTTGAGTCCTCATTTATTTTGACTGATAGGATACATAAACTCATCTACAATAAAAATTTGAAGAATTCATTTGGCGTATGCTGTATTGTACACTGATAATGATCAAAACATACTACAAAGTACATACTACAAGCTCCTGCTTATGATTACAGGAGTTATATTTTTATATAATCTCAAAAATTAAAAATTACTGTATATGTGTTTTCTGTATGTAATTTTCACTTGAGTGAGCAACTTACTGTAACAGAGTATTAAGATGGCATTTTGTTTATATTAAAAACCAACCAATTTATTATCTCAAAAGAGGAGAAATATCTTGATACATTATAAGTCAAAAACATTTTTTTTTTAATCTTTCAAACAAACCAAACAGGATTACAACATAAAAATGTTTTTGAAAGTTTAAATAGTGGAGAAACAAACTCTGAATACAAAAATGTATTCAAAAATAGAAGTGAGCAAAAAAAAATCAACATATAATATTTTAATGAAAAGTAGTAATATAAGTACTGGTACTGAAGGTAATATTTCAAGTGTACAACTACTTACACCAGCTGTATTTGTATGATTAAACATTTTATTCAAAATAATAAATTCAAAACAAAATTCCTGTAAGAAACAAGTAACTTGTTTTAATATAATTTATTTATATGAAAAACATTAATAATTACGAATATTTTAGTATAATAATGCAGTTTTTTTCAGGTGGCTAATAAATCTGATGTTTAATTGATTCAACATAAATTTGCAAAATATAGGATGCAATAAATAATTATCACCACTAAATAAAGAAAACCTCTTTTTATTTTAATAATTTTTTTTTTAAGACAAGATACTCAATTTCATTATGTGGAGGCATGATTGCATAAGTATTTAAATTATTATTATCAATTGGAAATCTTCATGTATATTGGTAGTAAGTAGTACAATATCCAAACACTGGTACTCAGATAAGAAGCCTCCTAAGTTTATCTTCAAATTATGAAGATGCATAATTTATTTCATTGCATTACTTTAGTTGTGAATGGGGTGATTTTCAGAGACAGAAAGGGTAAAATATTTACATGAAAAAATTCAATTTGTTGGGAAAAAATAAAGATTCATTCAAGTAAATCTTTCAAGTCTGCTGAAAATTTCTACTGATGGACAGTGAAGATCTAAAATCAATAATAATCTTCAAAAAATAATAGCTTACTTTAGTACAATCTTTTTTTAATATTTTTTTTTTACATTAATTAATTTCTCTGCCCTTCAATTTAATTAACTAAGAATATTTTAATTATGTTAATTACTAATAAATAAAACTGTTCAAACTTAATTAACTTTTTATAATGATGATTGCTGGCAAACTTTTTTTAAAATATTCTGTATACATTTAAAGAAATCAAGATATTTAGTGCTGAATATTTTATTCTTCTTTAAGCTTTAAGCTGTTTTATTTAAAAAAAGTGGTTTTATTTATCCTTTTTCCTTTGAAGAACTAAAGTTTACATTTAAATATAAGAAAAATTATTTTTGACTTATTTTTTATTTAATCTATTTTTAATAGTTTAAATTAGTAACTTATAATATTTTTATTTTTTAAAAAAAGAACATGAGTATATAAACTTTTCATTTTTAGATTGTACAAATTTGTTAATATAATTCATTTCATTAATTTATTTATTCCAGCTTAAATTCTATACAGCAAAAGTATTTTCTATATAGAGAATTCTTCTTTATTTTTTTTTTAACCAAGCTATTAGCATTGGTATCCCTTCTTACTCTAATCTTTCCTTTATAGAAATACATATATATGCTGTAACATCTTTTAACATATATTTTGCAGTAGCAGTTTTATGTACAACCCAGAAAATAGCTAAAAACTATTACATTTAAATTTGAATGTATTTTCTACATGATTTATAAACCACACTACAGAATGACTGCAAATTCATGTACCTATGTAACAGAGATGGAGGGCAACTATATAGCTTAAGGCAGATATTTTCAAAAAACATAAATCATTATTGCACTTGGAACTGTCACTAAGGTTGTTTAAATTTTTTCGTTCTAAGGGAATGAATTTTCAGTCATGTTACAGACTGTAATTCTACCTGGATGGTAAACAGACAGGATAAAGTAGAATTAAGTTTAGTCTTCTTCCCTAAACAAAATATTGTCTTTCTCTGTTTTCAAATCTAAAATATATTTTTACTGTTAACAGGTACCTGCATTCTTATATGCTTTCTTCTTGTACTGCATAGTACAAATACTTATATTTGTAGTATAATAATATATGCAATTATTATTATTATTTTTGATTAAGATTAACATTATAATGTATAATTTTGCTTATAAATTTAAAAAAAAAAAAATCTGATGACACATCAGACTTTCCCATCCCGCGGATTTTTTCTGATGTACGGCTTACAAACACAACTTAGTATAAATTATTTATCATTTTATTTAAAGGTAATATTTCTTGTTTATTTAATTCAATGATTCTAACTAAAGCACGTACGCATATTGTACTTTATTTGCACAGATGTGGCAGTACTAACAGCCACTTTAAATACTTTTTATGCTTTAAATATTATTCATTTATTAAATGCTATTGCTAACCTGTAATGTCACAACATAGCAGATGGCTACAACAGCTGTACTTCAGTGCTACACTAGAGCTCCTTGTGGTAACAGGGGAATACTATTGACACAGTATACTCACTTAGGCACTAGTTTATTAAGAGAATTTTATGGGGTGGGGATGTGATTTTACAAAAAAGTATTTTTGCAGATATTATTGTTAATTAATTGTTAACAAATGTGCCTAAGAAAAATAAGACCTTAGTTAGGCAAAATCTTGAGATACGAGGGCGACCTTGCTCTACAGCCTCACCCCTTTGAGCTTTTTTAAGTTGATAATTTAATGACATCAATGCTCCATATAAAGAAATAATCTGACCAAGTTTGATAAAAATTGGTTCAGCAGTTCTGCAGATATAAAGTGATTTAGAGTGTGATAGCACACACACACACACACACACACACGCACACACACACACACACACACACATACACACACACACACTCATACACGCACACACACACACACACACACACATACACACACACACACACACACACACACACACACACACACACACACACACACACACACACACACACACACACACACACACACACACACACACACACACACACACACACACACACATGAACATCTGGAAAATTTCCATTTGGTTTTTGCATTTCTTAGGTGTCAAAATGTCAAGCTCTGTTGTAAACTGCATATGCCCAAATTGAACCTACTACAATTTTCCCTTCTACAGCTATAGCTCTGCTAAACAGGAAAGTAAAAATGTATTATTTTTTATATTCATATGTTGTCTGAAGACATTTCATTTAGTTTTGATCACTACAATGCATTTCATAGCGTGTACTTCAACAGTACTAACTACATCTGAGTTTATTGATAAAAATATCTACTGTTAAAATCATAATAAAAAAATAAATATTATGTGTATTAACTGAAATTAAACCAACAAAACAGTAACAAATAAGCAAACTTAAAAAGGTTGCACAAGTAATCAACTTTTGTGGAATCTCGTATCATCATTTGGTATGCAATTCTATAATTACATCAGTCAATTATTATTAAAAAACTTAAATTTTAGACAAACTTAAATAATTACTATTTATAATGTAAAAAATTTATTATGACGAACACAACTCCATTGGAAGGATGTAAATTTAAAATGTCATACTTTCTTTTGTTTGTAAACAATAAAGACAAAAATATCCTATCTTACATGACGGAAGTGTCGCCTTTTTCTCTTCTTATTGGTGCTAGTTTTTTTAAGTTTACTTATCTGTTATTGTATTTTGATGGTTAAATTTCAGTTAAAATTGAATTTAATTAATACAGTGGTCAACATGTTGAATTATATGAATTTAGAAAAAAAAAAAAATATATATATATATATATATATTTTTTTTTTTCCCAGATAGATATATGTACAAAACAAATAAACATCTAAACATCATTTATAATGCTTGCCAGCACAAATATATTCACTACAAAATACAGATCTGATTACGTACAACTCATCATTAATCTTATGTGACTTTTTAGTGAGTATTAACACTATTCATACATTTAAAAGTGATAAATTTATGAAAATCTTCTCTCTCTTTAATGTTTTATCTCAATAAATCTTTTTCATAGCTGTGGATCAAGTACTCTTCATAAATCTGAGATGCTTCTTTTTAAAACCATTTTTTATAATCTACAAGGGTGACCTAAAATCAGCTTGTGGTACAGGTTTTTCTTTTAGACGTTGAAAAGTTGATACAGGAAGGTTTTGGTTCTATACATTATTTACTTTGAAATACTTCCAAAAGAATCAAGCAGTACAGCTTTCATTTTGCATGACTATATATTTATATATTTATTTTAATTTTACCACATGAGTGTTCCATATTACCAATTTTGGAAACTCTTTGTATATCATGTACATAAATAAAAACATTAAAATAAATAAAAAATGTCATAACTTTTTAATTACTGAAGGGAGATTTATTAAGTTTAGAGAAGGTTTGTTATATTAATATATTTGTTCTATTTTACATGCTATTGAGGAAGTGGTGTTATGAGGAAATTCTTTATGCTTACAATACAGTCTATTATTTTTACTTAAAAAATTACCTTGCTTAATAAAGAAGCAAACAGAAGAATATTATGCGCTTCCTTGGTTTTTTGTTCTCCAGCCATTGTAGCCGGCAAGAATTTCTGGACAAGTCCTTCCATAGTCAAAAGACGCCGTTCTTCTGAACTATCCTGCACAGATCTGAGGAGCTTTACATTTATTATCATTAAACAGTCAATATTTAAATTATAAATATTACACAGAATATAATGGATCAATTTTGATCGGTTTTATTTTCAATGAAATTTTAAATAATTAGGCAGATTTACTTCATAGTAAATTACAGACTGAAACTGTACAATAGAACATACAAATTTAAAGAATAGCTATTAATTCATAACTTGCTTCACTTAATACAAAAGTTATATTTTTATTTGTTTAAAGGGATGTATATTGGCACATTATTTATTTTTAAAAAAATGCTTGAACATGTTAGATAACTTATTTAACTAATACAGCAAAATTAACAGAATATTTAAATAAAGTATATCAAATTATTGAAATTAATATATATCTGTATAGCACCCAAATTAAATATTTTCATACCATTGTAGGTATGTTAAAACAAATGAAAATTACACCTATACCCAAATATAAACTTCATTCCTGAGAATGCTTAAATACTGAATAAATTATAAAAGATGTAGGTAAAGTTTTATTTACACAGTATAATACTATTTTCAAGTTGTCTTAAGCAACGATAACTGAAAAAAAAAAACAGTCTAATTTTATATTATCACTTAATTCCATAAATAATAATTAACTTACATTATAATTAACAAAAACTTATGAAATTAAAAATTAATTAAATAATTAATTAAAATTAATTGTATATATTATTATTCCAAATTGTACGGCATTCTCTTGGAAGATGATTCTATAGCCAAAAATAAGAAAAAAGTTCATATAGGTCAGAAAACGGGTTTCGCTCCCTCTCTGAAATTATACCGTTAAAAAGATTTTTGGAACTCAAATCGTGGGGGGAGGGGTAAATTTGGTTCTTTCTTATAGTTTTTGATCTAAGAAACTGAATAAAAGTAGTCCCAGACCTCTACCTTACTTATAGTTCAGTAAATGGCGAAAAAGTTCGATTTTTGAAGAAAATTAGTATAGTTACTAAAATTAGTATAGGGAAGTACATGGGGTTGTAGATAAGAGTAAGTATAACTTGTTTATATCCGACTGGACAAAATTTTCGCTAATGGCAGCCGTTCAAAGGTAGTAAAATTCGATATTTCAATTTTGTAGGCAAGGTTAACTTCCTAGGCGAAAAAGTACTGATAAAAGTTATGGGTATATGCAATACCTATAATTTAAGTCCTTAAAAGTTGAATTTCGTTAATTAATTACTGCAGAAAAGCCGAAAAACCGTTAAAAATGGCACAAAAGCCAATATTTATTGCTAAAATAATCTTTTTACTAATTTTACTGTTTTCCTAGAGCTAACTTTTAAAATTTAACTTTGGAATTCCAAGGGCTAACTTTTAAAACAATAAAAATAATAAAAAGATTATTTTAGAAATAAATATTGGCTTTGAAAAGTGGCCATTTTTAACGGTTTTCGGCTTTTTTGCAGTAACTAATTAACGGAATTCAACATTTAAGGGCTTAAAATTATAGTTACTGCATATACCCACAACTTTTATCAGAAATTTTTCGCCTAGGAATTTTACCTTGCCTACAAAATTGAAAAAAACCATCTTCACCACCTTTGAACGGCCACCATTTTGTCCATTTAGCGAAAATTTTATCCAGTCGCATATAAACAAGTTATACTTACCCTAATCTACAACCCCATATACTTCCTTAAACTCTAAATTTATTAGTAAAAAAAATTCCTGTTGACTGGACTATTAGATTTTAAGAAAAACGGAATAAAACACGAAAAAGTGTTTTGTCGGAAATTCAACTTTTTTAGATGTGGATAAAATAACATTGTTAATTTACCAATAAACAAATGAAAATTTCTAGTTAAGATTGTAGAAAATTTAATTCTGGGAAAGTTGATGTAAATAACATTTATTAAAATTAAACACAAATTTTAGAAGTTCAATTTTAATTGGAAACAAAACACACAAACTGGATCGGAAAAGTGATACGAATTTAAACAGAACAATTTTCGAACAACATAATGTAAATGAAAACAAATAGAAAACTTATCAATAACAGAATAAAAGAATAAAAAATAAATTTAAAAATCACATTCTATCAGATTTTTTTTTTAAATTATGTTTTAGAAGGACGTCTTTCAAATTTATTTTTTATAATTTTTTGCATTTGTATGTAAATTGTTCTGTTTAAAATTGCAACACTTTTCCAATCCAGTTTGTGTGTTCTGTTTCAAATTAAAATTGAACTTCTTAATTGGTGTTTAATTTAAATAGACGTTATTTACATCAGTTTTCGCAGAATTAAATATCTGTACAAAATTAACAAGAAATTTTTATTTGTTTATTAATAAAATAACAAAGTTATTTTATTCCAAACCTAAAAAAGTATATTTCATGAAAAATCGTTTTCATGTTTATCCTGCTTTTTATTAAAACCTAGATAATGTAGAGGTCTGGAACCGCTTTCATTAGATTTGTTAGATCAAGACACAAGGAAAAACCAAATTTACTACTCGATTTATACCCCAAGAATTTTTGTACGGTGTAATTTCACAGAGGGAGCAGAAAACAGGGCTAAATGTTCCGCTAGCCGAAACTCGTTAACGGACCGTTTTCTGATCTAAATATGAACTTTTTCTTTTATTTTTGGCTATAGAATCATCTCCCCAGAGATTTCCGTGCAATTTGAAATCACCTGTATATATATATATATATATATATATATAATTACTAACCGTTAAATAAAAATGAGCAGCAGTCTATTACTGAAGAAAAACCTTTATAAAGCATGAACATACATCTTTTTTAATAAGATTTTTTAATATATAAATTGTTTGCAGATTGATAGACCTGCCACAAAAATATTAAAAAAAATTGAGAAGTATCTTAATACACGTACTTTACTTTAAAAGTACAACAGTTACAAATTTGAGATACAGGACATTTATTTAAATCTCATGAAAAATAATCCTTCAAAATTTGAAAAATTCTTGTATAGATTTTTCAATTTATATCAGGTAAAGTAAGGGCTTTGTTATCAGAGTTCTAAGGACAGGTTATTTTAAGGATATTTTCACTTGAAGAACACCAATAAAATATGAAAAACGCTCCTTCAAAAGATAATACTTTGAAATTTAATCAAATTAAAATAAAATTCAATGAAATTTTGAAGATTATAGAAAATAAAAATAACAGAACAAATTTTCAAAATACAATACAGCACACTATTTAGATATAAAAATATAATAAATAATGTACATCATAATAAAATTAAAATACATTTTCTTAAAAATAATTTCTATACATAAATCTGATAATATATATGTATATATATATATATATATATATATATATATAATCTATTTTAAATAATATATTATACACATAAATAATAAATAGCAAATATTCTTGTACCTTCACAACATAGATTAATGTTTGCATTACACTGTACAAACTAAGTTAAAAGTGTGAAGTGCAAGTAAACTTTAATGTAACTAAATACATTATGAGAATAAAGACACCACTACTTACAAAAACACTTTTAAAAGCGACACAGAAAAAAAAATCAATTTCTCAGAAAGATAAACTGCATAAGTAATACAAAAATAAACAAATAACGGCGAATAAATTATATATAAAAAAAGAAATCTAGAGTTCCTTAAAAAAAAAGGAAAATTTAGAATAAAACGTTGTATAAAATTGACAAGCCCAAAAAAACCTTTCAAATAACATCGCTGAAACATTTTTAAATGTGTTAAAAACTGAAGAGGTTAAATTTTAATGTATATTTTATGAAAATCTGATTGTATTTTTCTCTGATTTTATTCACCAACTTGGCTCTATACAATATTTCACTTAATATTAAATAATAATCAAGGACTTACTAAACTGTTATTAATTGGTAATTAAAGAATAAATACAGACATATTTTATTTGTTTTCCATAAAGATAAACAATACGCTTATTAGTACTAATTATTATTATTATTTTTTTATTTTTTAGTAATGTTGATGTACATCCTAGGAAACAAATATAGTTAATTGAAAAGTGAGTACAAAAAATACATTGCCAAAATTTAAACAAACATCAACCTTCAAAACAAAAATTTCTCACTTTAAAACAACATCTTTCTTCCATTTTAATTACCTTGCCTTTGATGAATATCATTAGTTAATTTATTATGAACTAGCTTAAGTAACCCTTTACTAAAAATATTTCGACAAAGAAATCCCATCTTAATAAAACAAGGAAAATCTTCTTCAGAGATTGTTAATAAGTGGAAATTAAATTATAATTTAATCACGACATTTAACCCTCTTAATGGTGGTTTTATGGGAAATTTTTGAAATATGGGAGTAAAAATTTTTCTGGTATGGGAAGAGTAAATATTTTGGATAAAAGTCTGGAAGAAGATTCAATGATTTTGAAAAATCGGATTGCATCCAATTTTACTTCTCTTTGACAATGAGTTAGGGAAATTCCTTTTAAGAGGTAGCTTATTATTTAATGAAAGCATCCCTGCGAGAATTTAGGTTTCTGGCAGTTCCAGTTTTAGGATTCATTATCAAATCTTTTTTTAATTCAACTTTTTAGGAACTTAATCAAAATAATTTTGTTTTTAAGACCTCATTAAGAATTCCAAATTTATTTCTCTCTTACCCACTTTGAAAATCAGAAAATCATTGAATAAATGAGGTCTTTCTCGCACACACACACATCATTTATCACACGGAGGTCCCGGGTTCGAATCTCGATCAAACATGGCATTTTTCATACGCTATAAGATTTCCATTTCATATTGTCTCGGCACAAGCTTCGAGCTTATGTAATAATTAATCATCAAAAATGAAATAAAAAATACATATATATATATATATATATATATAATTATATAATAATATAATATATAATATAATATAATAATATAATTATAATAATATTATAATATATAATATAATATATATATATATATATATATATATATATATATAAAACGTGCGCGCGCAAACAAATAACCTTATCTATTGAAAACGTATAGCTAAAGAAAAATCAAATTTCGTGTAACATAAATAAATAAATTTTATTGTTCATCTAAGCTACTGAGTATTATTACATAGAAAATTCATATTTCATTTATTACCTAAAAATGTAATATAAAACTTAAAAGAGATATTGCTTACTAGTTTGAAACTTATTCAAATATTATGAATGGAATCTTTAATTTGTTATACATAGAAAAGCGGACTGTAAGTTAATTAATCGTTGAGAAGTTTTATCTTTGTTCATTATACATTATTAAAAAAAGGGGAAAATGTAGTTTTATATTACCTTTTTTTTCCTGTTTAGCCCGGAAATCACCATCAGGTATTACTTCAGAGGATGATTGAAGATGATTTGTATGAGTGTAGTTTTCTACAGTCTCAGGTCGACGATTTCTGAGATGTGTGGTTAATTGAAACCCAACCACCAAAGAACACCGGTATCCACGATCTAGTATTCAAAACCGTGTAAAAGTAACTGCCTTTACTATGATTTGAACGTTGTAACTCAGCTGATTTGCGGAGACGCGTTCACCACTAGACCAACCCTGTGGGCTGTATAACGTTTTTTTATTTTCTTCTCCTCTGGGCCGGATCCTGCAGTTAAGTATTACACAGTCCAGGTGAGTATTCTTTACTCTAACGGGCTTTCACGTTCGGCCCGCCGGTCGGATTTCACTTGCGCCCACCTCAAACCCCCAGAGTAGGATCCACCGGGCTCGGCTATGCCGTCCCTAGGTCCCCATTCCAGGAGCCGGGAAATATTACGTATACGTATTTAGGCCGGTTTATTTTCACTTTCACACTTTATCTTAAGGCCTTTTTAAAATGAGCTCAAATTGTATCAAAACGTTACATGTCCTCGACAAACAGAAAAACTATACAACCTGTTTGTAAGATCTAGCTAAGATAATTTTTTTCGATTTTCCGGTTAGGATGTTCTTATTTTAGTTTCCAATATGTATAGATAAATTATAAATTCCTTTGTAAGATAAATTAATTTCTTAAAAATCCGCTTTTGTTCCAACAATGTAAGAAATTAATATTTCATATTACGTTCATTTCCCTTATTTGCTTGGGTGCGACAAAAAATCATTATTTTATCCGTATTCATTACATCGGAACTGATTACTAATTATAAGGATGACGGATGAAATTCAATTAATTTATCAATGAAAGTATTTTATTATTTAAGCGAGCCTAAACACAAAAGCCTATTGTTCATAAAGAAAGACGCTGACTAAATAATAGTCAATTGAAAGAATCTATACGTTGCTGAAATTTTAATGCGTTATATTAATAAATATTTTAAAATAAATTTCTCTAGTTTTCATAAAATTCCTAATGCCGAAAAATTTCTGAAATATACTAATCGTCATAATCAGTTATATATTTGTATATAGAAAACCATTGAATGAAACAGTTTTTACATTAATTTAGTATAGACCATAAAAATAATATGAATGTAAAAAGAAGAAAGTTTAAGTAAGGTAGAATTTTTTTTTAATAAAGACTAATAAAATTACTTACACGGCACATAAAGCTCGCTATGAGTTTCTTTTTAATCTCCTGGACCACCGTTAGATAAGAGGAATGAAAATTTTTTTAGCGTGTGAAAATGCCATGCCATACCGGGATTCGAATCCGGGACTTTCGGATGAAAGGCCGAGATGCTACCACGGTCTCGTACGCTAAAGAAAAAGTGCAAGTGGACCAAAAATACTTTGGAAGGTGTGGATTTGATCAAAGTTTAAAAATTATCTACTTTTTAACATTTTAAAATGCTTTTTAATTTATTTAAACTTTTAATAATAATATTACAATAAAGTTTCGTCATACTTCATCTCCAGCCTCAAAAAAGAAATTTCAGGTAAATTTTTACTGGTTTTACATTTTTCAGTGGAATGTTGTTTATTTTCTTGCATTCAAATAGTAAAAGGAGAAAAATCAAAAAGATTTATTGGAAGGTGATTTTCGTGATGGAGAGAAAAAACTATCGGTTTTTTAATAATTTTTTACATATCATTATTTTTCCACTATATTAGAATAAATAACACAGATCAACAAAAAAAAAAAAAAAAATTGGAACCGAGATAAAAGTAGGTGAATTAAAATGTATTTTTTAAGTTGAATCTTAAAATGAAATCAGTTTTTCGTCATCACCCTCAGATTTTTAGTTATGACCTTTTAAAATATTGAGAAACTTCTTAAACATAAAATACAAAAATAATAATAACAGTTACAATTAAAATTCCTACTTTTATTTTTTCAGACATTTAAATTTATTTTTTTCTTATTTTCCTTTTGTGTTCAGTGAAATCTTCTCTTTTATCATCCAGCAGTAGTCACTTATCATAGATGCATCCCACTGTCTTGATAATGTTGTTCCATTAGTAATATATCTTGGTGGGACTGGATATTTAAAGCCAACTCCACTTTATCTAATACTTTTACAAAATGCTTCATCAGGCCTAGTTTTATGTGTAGAGGTGGTAAAATAACATGATCTGCTTCAACAAGGGAATTGTAGACATTTTCCTATCTTGGGATAAACTGATTTCTTTTTGTTCAGTCTTTAACTGCATAGTATTTATCTGTAGCCTGAGTATCCCACAAACACAAGAAACACATATATTTTGTAAAGCTACTTTGGAGCCGGAGAAGAAGTCCCTACCTCTTTCAGGTCAGCAATGATTCGCCATGAGTATTCATCATACATAATAGCTTTTAATATTTTTGAGATACTTTCAAATGTTTCTTTCATTCCTACAGCATATGTTACCGGTATAGAAGAAAACTTATTCGAGATACGCAACAACATTGCCTTTAAGCTTCTTTTTGATGAATCTATAAATAAACCTCAATTATGAATAATAACATATTCAATGTCCAGTTCAGACATTAATCCTCTAACATCATGGCAGGAACAAAGTAAACAATCTCTTCTGAAGCATTTCAGTAAATATTCGTTTTGATTTATATATACTGAAATGTTAGTGTCCTTGTATAATAAATTCCATTCTTTAAGACATGAACCTAGGAGTTTTGCATGTTGTTTCGAGAAATATAAATCACCAATTAGGTTGCTCAGTTCTGCTTGTGTGATGAGGTTAGGTTCAGCATTTGATTCTTCTGGAATGTAATTAATATCTATTGAAGTTGAGGAGTCATCGGTTGAACCTTCTGGGGAATCAGAAATTTCTTTCCAAGAAGTTTGAACAATCAGAATCGGTAAATCAACACCATGAAATACTGGTCTCAAAGCTGAATGAACATTTGGGTATGCGATACCACTTTTATTGTTTGAATTGAAACCAATAATATTTATTAAGCAAATTAGCAGTCATCGTAATGGTTAGTAGGCTCTTGCCAAATCATAGGTATGTCAAATGGCAAATGCTCTTTTTTTCCTTTTAACCACTGGGTTAGTTTAACATAGCACTTGATGCATGCTATGTGTGGAGTGCAAGATTTATCTTGGTCTCCCAAGGGACAGTCAAAATGATGTAGTTTTCAGCAGATTCGATAATGTAATTCATTGACTTTTCATGGTGAACTCTCCGCGAATGTAACAAAAAATATTTGGAGAATTTTTATGAGTGATTTTTAGTCATTATAAAATTTAAAAAGTTTTAATGAATGAAAGTAAACTGAAATATTACAGAAATACTTTATTATAAAAATAATTAAGTTTTAATTTATAAATACTTAATTACTTAAAATACGAGTACTTCATAAAATTATTTTATCATGGATTGCAGTAAAACACAATGTGAAACACACCACATAAGCGCGCGCGCGCGCGCACACACACACACACACACACACACACACATGGCTTAAAAAATGTTGATGTTCAATAAAATAATATCAAAAGATGTTATTTTAACAACTTTTCATTGCTAAAATCTTTCACTAAATTTATGGCATCGCTTATGAAACAATCTTTATAATATGGTATGATAAGACCACTACAACAACTAAAGAACACAGCAAGTCATACCAAGAGTTGAATTCATACTGAAGAAAATTTCATCATGTTGAATTACTCAATACTTGACTCACTGTTACATATAAAATAGGTCTACAGCATGCATCACAATATAAATCAGATGTGAATAAGCAAACATTCAGATGTACTATCTTATTAGTATTGTTTGTTCCAGAAATGATGAAACAGATAAATTTAAGGGTTTTTTAACCTCCCTGACCACTGTTAGGTATTGCTTCACAGGATATAAGATGAATGATAATTTTTGTAGCGTGTGAAAATGCCATGCCAGACCGGGATTCGAACCTGGGACCTAATGATGAAAGGCCGAGACGCTACCACTCGCGCCACAGAGGCCATACTGGCCTCTGTGTTGTAACTTTATAACGTTTATAAAGTAACTTTATAACGGGGGGTTGTAACTTTATAACGTTTATAAAGTAACTTTATAACGGGGGGTTGTAACTTTATAACGTTACATAATGAATTGTTTTAGAATACATATTCAGATTCAGCATATAAAATACTATATAGAACACCTACTAATCCATTTTCAGTGTCGAATTTTGTGTTGACCGGTGTAATAAATGCCAGGAAAGTATAATAACAAAGTTGTTATACTTAAAAGCTTTTCGTATTACTTAAAAGAACGTATAAAAACAGCAATTAAAAAAACCAGTACGTTTCCACCAAGTATAATACAATATTACTTTTGCATTACTAAAACAGTGCCTTGGTAAGAATGAATATAAATTTCAAAATTTTATTGTATTTGTTAAAATCTCAAACCCATTCCATTGCCGTTCAGGCTGTAAGCATTAATTTAAATAATGAAAAGCTGTAATTTTATTGATTTGCATATAGTAAGATTGAAGCATCTAAATGTAACTTGTTGAAAATTAACATGATTCTTGTTTATGGTTTACTATATGTTAATTTATCTCGCAAAGAATCGATCATCAGAAAAAAATACAATAATTTCTATGGTTAAGAAATTGTTTCATCCAGCGTGTTAAACAAGTTTTAAAACTTTTATGTGTAAACAAGATATAACAATTTTATCCGCTAAATCACTGGTAATGATTCTAGGCTTTAAAATGTAAAACCGTCGTTTAAAGGGGCCCCGTAACGTATTTTTCTCAGTTTCTCGGGGTGTTTGTTTTTCTTTCCGGTACAGAAAGTCAATTTTCATATTAATTAACCAATGAAAACACACATTCACTATGGCAGATTACACTTAACATAAATCTCCCTGTAAGATTACTTCAGTAAAGATCCAATAACAATAGGAATGCCGATAAAAATTTTTCAATGTTGTTAAATCGCAATATTCCATAATTAAAACCAAAAATTTTGGTTTAGTTTTGTGTTCAAACTTTAAAAAGATGGCTTTTCTTTTTAATAACATTAAAATAAACCGAAGTCTATCTGGAAACAATGAAAACGACTATCAGCATATTATTAAATAATGAAAATCATGTGAACACAAAAACTATATGTTTTTCATCGTTAAGACCTATATGTAACAAACATCAATAACGCTAAAGGTTTAACGTGAAACCAGCAATACAATATCAACTTCCGTTAGTCACTAACAAAACGTAAAGCACTAAATTCAAATTATCTAAATGGTACAAATTTCTACATTAAAATATTTATAACACTAAAATTCTTTCATATTTTATGTAAATTTCTTACTAGGTAAAATAAAATCAGAAACAATTTTAAATATTATGTAATTAATTTTCAGAATAACAATATTAATAATTTTATTATGTACAGAATGGTAATCATGTGCCTCCTGTAGGACTGTGTATGTGCATATTAATAACTTCGGTTTCTGTAACCCGTCTATGTACTTCATTTTGAAAACTATCTAGATTAGGATTTTTAATGCTCACAAGAAAATATGTTTCCCTGTAGTAAAGTTAACGTCTAAAAATTTTTTCAGATTCCATTTCAGAAGTTTTATGCGTATAGAACTCTAGAACCTTCCGTGCTTCAGTATTTCTCTCTCTCTCTCTCTCTCTGTATGTTTGTGTGTGTGTTTGAATGCGTGCGCGCGGGCTCGCACACGCTTTCTTACGCGTGCTATTTCTCTTACTTTGTTTCTGGATGAAAATACTTCCTTACATTCGTAATTTTCTGTTTTTCTTAACTATTATTTGTTCATATGAATATTGACAAATTAGAGAAAGACTAACAAAAAAAGTTCCGCTAAAAAACATTTAATAAAATTAAAATCAAACAGATCACTGACATGTTAACTAATTCGAGTTACTTCATGATGTAATTGAACAAATAAACTGAAAAAATCCGATTCAATATAACCTGCAACTGACAACTAAAATTTATTTTATAATAACCTAAACCTCTGGAATAAACAATCCTCAGAAAAAATATATTTCAGTTATTGAACAGTTGTTTTTGCACATTTTTAACATTCCACAATAATATATAAGTTACCGCAATAAAAAACATTCGATTCTTTCTCAATCAATAATTGAACCACTGTTTCAGCGTATTAATTAACTGCACTAATAAGTAATTTTGGAACCATTTAAAATGATTACATTTTATTAATCATACTTACAACAGTTTTTTTATTTATTTATAATTTTTAATTTTATTAAATTACATCACTTTTTCTAAATAAAACCTATAAGCTGATTAACTTAACATATAATTCAGTACTTAGAAATATATTATCAAATAGTTTATTTTAATAAGAGAGACACGATATTTAATGTAAAAAAATCATTCCAGAAATTCGTTAATAATATAATTAAATTTTGAATATTTAATCAAAAAATTAATCTCCCTTGCTTTATGTAGAGATAATAAAAATAGCCTGCTATTTTTTTGGTGGGAAGAACAAATAAAAATTTTGTGCCTTTTTTGTAAAAATTTAACATTTTTACAAAAGTCTATAAAATATATTATATGATATAGAAATGGGAAATGGTACTCTAATTTAATAAAATTCTTAATTTAAATAACATTGTAATTGTTTTGTAACATTTCTAAACATTTGACCACATTACCAACGAAATTTTTCATAGTTCATAAAATTAATTATTGTAATTTATGTCACAGGCTGGCCAGTTTTTTTATCTAAATAAAAAGTTTTATAATGAAGTTATAAAATGTAGTTGAGATTTCGACTAACCCGAAATTTTATATTTGTTACCTTAGTTAAATTTTTTTTCTACGTGGAGGTATTTGCCTTCTTTACATAATTGATTACTTATAGAAATATACTCGTAATTATTTAAAAGTGATTTTGATATAAAAAATGTGTATTTTATTTTTCCAGTTACGATGCATATAACAACAGAAAAACACTGTTACTAAAGAAAAAATATATTATCTTTGAATTTTTGTATTTCTTTATGTTTTGAAGACGTTATGTATATATGTTAGCATATATTCACCAGATACATCACAAACATTTAACTTAGGTCATTAATCTGGGTTAAGAGAAGCTATGACACTTCTCCTAAGTTAGATTTTGTATTAGGGAAATTGATTCCGTTATTCCTTTAATTTAATAAAAAAGACACGAAAGAATATTTAAGGAATATATATTAAAAACTTTATTAAAATATATATAAAACTTTATTAATATATATTAAACTTTTTTTAAAAGTTTTATCTCGAAGAAGGACTTGTTTTAATTAAGATTTTATTTTAATTACATATCTTTTTTCTTATAGAATATAATATTACTTGCTACGTAAGCATAAATAAAATAATCCTTTTGAAAGATATTTGTAATAAAAATTTATAAAGCATATAAAACGTTTTGAGAATTATAAAATTTTCTAACACTTTTGAAATTTGTATTTACCATTTTAAGATAAAATAATAATATTTTACACAGATAATAGCTATGTATAAACAAAATTTACAATGCATTAACAACCTGTCAGATGGAGAATATGAAGCAGACCCTAAAAAAGATGAATTAATGTTACTGGAAATTACAGCCACTGAAAATTTGTATGAGAAGAGAATAGATCGAATAAAAAATCTGAATTATGAATAAATTAAAATTTAAATAAAAAATTATATTTATTTTATGAGATAAATATAATTTGTTTTTTGTTTACAAATATTTTATATTTGTATTATGACTGTAAACCATTAAAAAAAATTAACATTTCATGTAGCCTGACATTTGAACTGGTAAAACAAACAATATTTTTTACTATACTTTACAATATTAATTATAATTATTGTTTAAGACTAATTTTATTCTTTGATTAAAAAATTACTTTACCTTCAAATAAACATAAGCTCGACTTTCTTCCACAAATCTCCGATGGCGAATGTTTATGGAAGATGCATGACTAAAGAGTATCTATAACAAGAGAATTCATAATGGTAAAAAACATTAATATTAATAATGAGATTATTATTAAATATGCAGGTTTTTTAAGATTATGGAAGATTAAATACAATATTAAACATTAAAAAAAATTGATTAATGCAGTTGATTTTTACAAAATAATTATTTCGACAAACCTATCAAATAATAAAAATGGAATTATTGCATCTTATCTAATTCTTTTTATTTCTTTTATGATACTTAATAGTGTAATAAGAAAGGCATGATGCTGTACAATAACAGAAGAATGGTCTCAGAGACAAACCTTAAGTTTAAAGATGGAGTAAAATGAAAAGATGATGTATCTAATGCATATCCTCTGAAGGACAGACTGGAAATGGTAGGTGACATCATGATTATGTCATGTCAGGAATGAAGGGGAAATCTCGATTCAGTATGCATGGCATAGAGTTGAAAATTTCTCACGATCATATCTCTTCTTTATCTGAAGAAACATTACAGCTGCTGTTTTGAAATGGAAAATTTTGTAATAAATCTTTACACATAACTTATTATGCATAATAGTAACGCTTATAAATACAAAATTGAAAAAATGTTGGAAATCAGTTTGGCTACAACTGCGTTACAAACACACAAACAGATAAAATATTCTTGCGTATTTGAATGATAAATGTAGCATTTGTAATTATGTCATCCATAATCATATATAGCCAGATGTTATTCCAATAGTGAATGTATTTTCAGTAAAAAAAAATCAAGAAAATTACTTGGTAAACTTAGGGTAAAAAGTATTCCAAATTCCCATTATTCCAGAGGGCCTTAGATCACCCAATAGGGGTAGTCTATTAACAATTTTTTTTGCAACCCTGTTATTATTCTTATTAAACCTAGTCAAAAAAGTAATATATATTCCCGTATTCCAGAGGGTCTTGGGTCACGCTCAGAAGCAATCTCTTTATTTAATTTCTTTGCATTTTTTTGTTTATTAACAAAACATTATCTGCTACATCTCTCACAGAGATTGGTTTTTGTTGGCCTAACCAAATTTTAAGTAAAGTACTACTAGAAAATGTTAAAGTAAATAAAAGGTAAACTGATTTTTTTTAAAATTTCCCCTCAACTAAAAAGTTTCTCACTTATTTTAATTTTTAATTTTTTAAGTCGACGCCTTATTAAGAATTTATTGTTTTTAAATTTAAATTTAGCATAAATTTCAAAAGGTTGAAATAAAATAAAAAAGAGTTGAAAAATTATTTTTTTTTATAAGTATCAATTTTACTTTTTGTTTTATTGTTGAGGAAAATGGATATTGAACAGAAAATTAAACAAGTATCAACTAAGAGTACAAAAGTTTTTTTTTTTTAATTATATATTTTAACTATTAAAACTATAATAGAACTTACATAACAGCTTAATGCGTCCTGTCAAAAGGGCAACACCTAGTAGATTCACCTTCTTTACTAAGTAATGGATAGTACTATACTGCCTGTGCTATTGGTGTGGAAGTAAAGGTGAGGCAAAGAGTTGCGCTAGTACTTCTCTGTAATGCAGGACGGGAAATGCTTTTCTGGTGGTCTTGGCACTGATAAAGTAAATTCGATCTAGACAACTAGGAGTTCCTAGAACCAATTGGTTATCCAAGAGTGGTAGTTGAATGAGGGACTAAAAACCTGTCTCCGAGAAATATTTCTGGTTATGAAATCTAACATATAGCCTTGGATTGGAAACGGTATTAGAAATGGAAAAGAACATGATATAAGATTAAGACTTTGGAATGTGGGCAGTTTGTACAAATCAGGTGCACTGGGCAATCTGCTTGTCAAAGCAGAGAGATATAAAATAGATATTTTAGGTTTGATGGGTGGGTGATTATTTTTTGATGAAGAATAAGTACATCCTCATGTATGGCAGAGCAATCAGACATGTTTTTGTAATGGCTTTCCTCATACAAAGTAGTGCAAGGAAAAGTATAGAAGATGTAAAATATGTCAGTGATAGACTGTTACTTATGAAACTGAGAGGAAAGTTTAATTCTATATATATATATATATATATAATGAATGAAAGAAAGAAGAGAAAGAAAGAGAAAGAAAAGGAGGTGAAAGATAGTTTTTATAACCTAATGGACAGAACGTACAACACTGTTTCTAATTATATTATAAAGGTAATAGTTAGTGACATGAATGCAAACTGGAAAAGAAAGTATATACATATGAACCATTGGAAGCCATAGTGCCATGATGTGTCAAATGATAATGGCATAAGACTGAGGTACAGTCTTAGGACTGTACCTCAGTCAAAGGAAAAGTACCATGTTTCCAAATAAGACATTCATAAAAGAACATGGAAATTCCCTGAATCGAAAGCTGAAAACCAGATAGACAACACCACCTTAAATAAAAGATGGCAGAGCAATGTAATGGATGTGAGAGCATGTAGGGGCCTGGATATAGACTCGCTCCACTATCTTGTAGTTGTGAAATTGAGACAAAAAATAAAAACAATATAACTAAATGAAGAGAATGTGGAGGAAGATTTGACTTGAATAAGCTAAAAGAAAAAGAACAGTGTGAAGAATATTTCAAAACTTTTCAGGAAAAGTTTGAAGAACAGACAAATGTGGTAGATAATGGCAATGGTACTGATGTAGAGTCACATTGGTCGTGCATAAAATCAGTTATTAAAGTCAGTAATTAATCAGAAAAGACTTTAGGTGAGAAAAGAAGGTCTAAGAGAAATGGTTGGTTTGATAATGATTGTAAGGTATCACACGAGCAAAGAAAATTGAAACAAAATATTTTGTAGAGACAGAAGGAAGAGGATGCAGAGCTATAGAGACAACAAAGAAGGGACACAAAGGTTAGGGATTAGGATGAAGAAAACTGTCTTGAACAGACAGTTGGAGGGTATGGAAGGCAACAGCACTGCAAATAGAATAAGAAAATTTTACAACAATGTCAAGGTAAGGAAAAAAGGCTTTCAACTGAGGTCAAATATGATCTGAAGCCTCAAGACCATAATATTATTGACCAGTAAGGAGAACATTATGTACAGATGACTTCTAGAACCTGCTAAATAAAGACAATTTTGTAATAACCACTGAAACTGAATATCAAACGGTATTAGCAGAGGACAATGCACATAATTTAGGAGAGGTAGCCAAAGCATTAAGTCGGCTGAAGAGTAGCAGGTCGACCCCCGATTCAGACAACGTTTTTAGTGAACTTATTAAAAGTGAAGGAGGTACCCTAAAGAAGAGGGTATATGAACTTATAGTCTGTACCAAACAGTTCCAAAAGACAGGTGAAATGTGATATTGGTACCTACTCAGAAGAAAGATGCAAAAGATGATTGTAACAATTATAGAGGACTTTACTTAAAACTACTACAAAAATTCTCTCTGTCCTGATATTAAGGTGGTTGCTGCTGTATGCATAGGACAGGATTGGTGAATACCATGTTGATTTTAAGAAAAACTGATCAACAACTGACCAACTATTCATTATGCATCAGTTATAGGAAAAAAAGAGAAAAGAAGTCATGCTTATTATTTGTAGACTTTAAAAATGCCTTGACAACCTGATAAGAAGAAGGATGCGGAGTGAAGTGGTGAAGATGGGAGTGCCTAAGAAGCTGGTGGAGCTAACCAAATTGTGTATGAATTAGTAAATGAATAGAGTGCAAATCGAAGGAGAACTCTCAGAATCTTTTGAGATATTGAATGTTACAAAGCATGTTACAAGCATGTTATGTTGCAGTGTATGTACATTTATACTTAACTTGGGTCTAGAAAGTGTAGTAAATGGAATGCATCTAGAGGGAAATATTATCCTGTTGGCTTATGCCAATGATGTTGTTTTGATGGGTAATAATATTATGGAGGTGCACGTTGTTAAGTACACTGGAAAGCAGGGCCAGTGACATGGGCTTAGAGATAAATGACATGAAAAAAGTATACAGTGGTTAGTTAAAGAGGCTCTCACCCTATCAAGGTAACATTGAATGTGAATGTGTCACAGAGTTCAAATATCTTGGAGCCATAATAAACGAAAAAACAGAATAGAACAGAATATGAGGTTAACCACAGATTGTCGAATGCTGACAAAGGATTTTATGCAGGGAATACTATTTTCAAATCAAAGTTTATCTTTAGAAACTCCAAAATCAAAATATACCGCACTATAGTATAGCCAATACTAAAATATGGTTGTAAAACATGGGCTATAAAAACAGATGAACAGAAGTGCAAGGCTTTTGAGAATAAAGTGTGCTAAGGAAGATTTTTGGACCATTGCGTGATTAAGAGGCAGAACAGTGGCGTATAAGGAAAAAAAAAGAGCTGAGAGAGTTATACATGAAATCATCCGTTGTTCAGGTGGATTAAGGTTATGTGGACAGATTATGTACAAAGAGCAGATGAGGAGAGGTATATTAAGAAAGCTTTGCTCATATGAAGAGGCAGAAGAAGAGAAAGATAAAGAAGGAATGATGGAGTAAAGGGAATATTTGAGGAGATCAATGATCAGAATGGAGAGCGGGAGATGGTGTTTGGGGCTACAGAATGAAGGAAACAGGTGAAGGAAACCAAGACCAGAAAGGTTGGTGAAGACAGCAGAGGAGTAATAGCTTAATGTAGTGTAACAATAAATCACATATGTAGTAAATCAACAGAACAAATAAGTTACTCAAACATAGTAGAATAGTTGATAGTTTATTGGGGTCGACTGAGCTCATATTATCCCACTTATTATTTCAGGTAACCTATGCCTGAATAATCAGGAAGTCATTTAAAATTAAACAATGAAACTGTGATTTTGTTGCATATACAAATATTCATCCCAGTTAGAACTTACTTAAACCTTTTGTAACATAACCAATATATTAAGTTTTACAATATTTAGTATATTTACTGTTATTATTTTTTAACAATAAAAATATTTCCAAATAATACAAAATAAATTAATTTACTTAAAATGTGTACATTAAATAAAAATATTACCTATATGGATGGTAAAACAGGAAATAATACTAAAAAACTAATGATCAATTTGGTTTTATTACATTTTTGCCAATAAAGATAGAAAAATATTTTTTTTTTCAATTGGTTTATGAGCATTAAAAAATATTAATTATGTTTAAAAAATATGTTATTTTAAAAATTTGAAGCTTTTAAATATGATATTGTTTTATTTTAGCTATTTTATAAAGTATAATAGTAAAAATTTAAGTTGACTAATTTGATGATGTAATAAAAAATTAACTCTTCCGCTTTGAAAGACTTTTTATTTTCACATGAAGATAGAAATTCTGTACTGAAAACATCTGCTAATAAGTGATGTAAAAAGTCATAACAGTAGCAGGTATGAAATGATGTCATTTCTTACAGGTTGATGTTTACTATTATTAATATTTTTTTTTCTTTACTCTTGACATCAGAATCATGACTAGATTTTGTAATGGTCATGAACGGATAACCTATATTATTTCAGCTATATAAATTAACCCTATTTGTGTATTGCACCTTCTTTATGTATGTAAGAGTACACACACACACACACACACACACACACACACACACACACAGAGACACAGATACCTCATTTTATCTTTTAAGTATTCATTTAATGTATGTATGTAATTTGAATTTATTATATTTAGACTCATTTTACTTTACTTCCCTTTTACATTTAGATTGTACGATTTTGATAAAGCTTTATATTTCGCTCTAGGGTATTAACTGTACTGATACTGGTAAAGAGGTGCATGGTTTTAATAAGAACTACCAAATATAAATGTAATGTACAGACAATATTTCAAACAGCAATGAATTAATTAACATTGCTTGGTTTAATTTCGTGATATTATATGTATAATTGATATAAATCATATTATTAGTTTTAGTTGTAACAAAATGATTTATTTCTTTGATATAATGAATTCAGTTATCACATCAACTTAAAACTAATTAATTATCTATAACAATTCAAAAGGAATGCAGATTGTAATATTAATAATTAAAGGTTTAAGTTAACTATTACAGATAATTAATAGTTAAAGGAAAATCATTAAAAAATCTGTTTTCTTTATTAACTAAAGCATGCTAGTTAAAAGAACTGATATTATCTTAACCTTACTAACAATGTCTCTTCAGTGCTGTCTAATCTTTCTAATAGTTTATAATCTCTTAGATAAATTAGCATTTGAGCCATCTTATATACAAAGCATACATATAACACTAATTTCTGTGGTGAAGAGGTTGCATCTCAATCTTTCATCCAGAAAGCCTCTTGTTCACATTCTGGTTAGGTATAGCAATTTTCATACGCTACAAAATTTTAAGTTCTTATTCCATCCACAAGCCTTTAGATAATGATTAAATCATTAAAAAATTAGTGGAATAATCAGGATGTAATCAAATCTAAAGTCTATAAAAGTAGATTAATTCCAACTCAGAAGCTTCTCAATTTTTCTTGTCACAACCATTATTAAATAAATTTCTGAAATTTGTATTAACTAAAACAATTTCTAGTAATTTAATAAAATATTTATACTTTCAGAAACTGCAAACAATTAAAAAAAAAAAATTGATTTATTTTTTTTGTACATCATTGTCTTTCAATTTAAAAATACTGGTCAGCGAAATTATTTCTAAAAAAAAAAATATGTAATGACAAGGTTATATTAAGCAAAAACCCGTTAAAAAATATAATAGACTTAGTGTTTAAGAATTATCACACATTTTAATACTTACTCAAAGATATATACTTACGAGTTTTCCTTAAAGAAGATATTCTAATTCAATATTTTAATTTTCATTCCTAATGTATATATTAAAACCTATTCAACTTTGTGAGCCATAAGCAGCCTTATTGATAAATGAGATAAGGATGATATGTGTAAGATGTAAATGAGTTATATTCTTGTAGCTAAGTGAAGTCTATGTGGTTAACTGAACCCCAACCATCAACAAACATTGATATGCACTGTCTAGTATTCAAATTTATATAAAGATAACTTACCTTTACTAATATTTAAACTTCAGAACCTTTGACTTCAAAAATTAGCTGTTAAACAAGTGGTTTACGATGATTAGTATACCAATCTGGTCAGCTGGATCAATATAAATACCTTTTCTTTTGGTCATGTCTTAAAAGGTAAATAATCTCTAGCACTATATAAGGAAAAAACGACATCATTTTTCAAGGTTAGTGAAATGGAGCGCTGGGAAGACCTAGGAGGATGTATTTGATGGATAAAAATTTAAATAATACAAATTTAAAGGATGACTCATCAATTTTCAAAAAAAATTACAATGAAATTGTAAAACGTACGGAAAGAGTCTTGCAGATATCATTTCTTTTGCTCAAAAATTTCTGTAATATAAATAAAATTGTTTTTAACAAAACGATACTGATATCAAAAAAGATAAGACACTACATTTTTATTATCAAAATCTGTTATTAACTTAGAATTTTCTTTAAAATAAAATACATGTTAAATATATGTAATAGACAATAGATATAATAATAGATAATAAACAATGTTTAAGCGTTCCATATACTAAGAAAGAGAAGAAAAATTTGTTGCAAAACTCTTACCGGGCCGATTTCATTTATTAAACAATGAATAATACAAATTACATTTAGAGAAATAATACAATTCTTATGATTATTCATTGTTTAATAAATGAAATCGGGCCGGTAAGAGTTTGGTAACAAATTTTTCTTCTCTTTCTTAGTGTATGGAACGCTTAAACATTGTTTATTATCTATTATTGTATATCTATGGTCTATTACATATATTTAACATGTATTTTATTTTTTAAAGAAAATTCTAAATAAATAACAGATTTTGATAATAGAAATGTAGTGACTTTTCTTTTTTGATATCAGTATCGTTTTATTTATATTACAGAAATTTTTGTCTTTTGAGCGGAAGAAATGATATCTGCGAGACTCTTACCGTATGGTTTATAATTTCATTGTAATTTATCTTGGATAATAAATTTACATTACAAAATTAAAATAACTTCATCAAGTTCTGATTAAAAAGCGATAATAAGAATTAGATACACTGAATGGAATTACAAATACCAATTGCGCATAAACTATCGCATTTAAGTGAATAAATTAAATAATGGAAATGACAAAATTGCGTATTTATTTCTTAACAACGTTGAGTCTTTGTTAAGAGTTCTTGGTTATTGGTTTTTCTATTTTTCCACTCTTTTATTGATGTTAGGATGACGATATAAGAACTAATTCGCAAAGTGCCTTGGGAACGAGAATAATGATTTTATTTTAACTGCTGTTAACTCGTAAAACTACTCAGTAAAATGCTGAAACTTCATATTCAAAATAAAACATATTTTATATATATATATATATGTGTGTAAAAGTATATGTAAAAGTATATATATATATATATATATATATGGACACATATTCAAAATAAAATATACATTCATATCTAAAAGAAAATTTTACATATTGGAAATTAGATATGCTAGATTTCCTCGTAGGAAAAACAAATTTTTGTTTAATATAAATTGTAGGTAAACTTTTATATCTGAAAAATTTCGCAATTCATTTATATAACGTTTTCTACATGAATAAAAATTAAGGAAATAATGTGCTTAAAATACGTCATTTATCAAATTTTATGAATTTATATTGGTAAGCAAGGTGGTTTTGAAATCAGCAGTTTCATCTCTTATTGTATGGAGTAAAAGGAATTTCTTATTTAAAAAATAACGAAACATCCGATAATTCACCTGTAATAATTATTAATTAAAAATTTAACTCAAAAAGTCATTAAAAATTTCGATTCAAAAACATGTATTGAGTTGTCACTACTCAACAGATATTTTTAAAGTGAAATTTGTTGAAAATACTTTTTCAACAGTCTATTTTATTCTTTAAAATGTTGATAAATAAAGTTGTAATACTTTCCTGGCATTGGTTATTTACACTTATACAGCGGAAAAAAAATGACACGTGAAGAAAGTTGCCTAAGATTTATTTTTTGGTGTAGGGGTAATTTATAATGATGTTCTATTGTAAAATTAATATTATTATATGTTTAAATAAACCAAAAAGTTTATAAAATTTTAAGTCGGAATGTTTTATTTTTTCTGCTCCTCAACTCCAAAATCACCGTACAAGAAAATGTTTTTGATTTTTCTACGTTTACTATGTTAAATGAAAGAAACTAAAAAAAATCCGCTGAAAAATGTACAACCAATAAAAAGTTACCTAAATTTTTTTTTTTTTTTGAGGTGTAAAGGGGTGAATTATGATGAAAATTTACAATAATATTGTTTTTTCATGTTTAAATAAACCAAAAAACGTATTAAAAATTATTTAAAAAATCTACATTTTTAAACTTGATCAACTCTACCACCCAAAATATTGCCCAGAAAGTTTTTTTTCTGTCACTTGCACTACTACTATACCTAGGAAGACTACGACTAGGAGAAATATGCAATAAACAAAAAAAATAGATATTGTTTTAATTCTTGAGGAAGGAGGCAGTTATGGTAAAAATTAAAAAAAAAAAATAGTCAAATAAGCATGCACGCATGTACAGGTTTAATATAAAACGTATTATTATGTATTAATATAGTGTTAATAAATATGTATTAATATAAAGTGTATGCCGGCTTCCGTGACAGGAGTGGTAGCGTCTCGGCCTTTCACCCGTAGGTCCCGGGTTCGAATCCCGGTCAGGCATGACATTTTCACACACGCTACAAATCATTCATCTCATCCTCTGAAGCAATACTTAACTGTGGAACCGGAGGTTAAAAAAAAAAAAGAAGAAGAAAAGTGTATGTATTAGTTTAATATAAGGTGGGGTTATGTTTGCAAATTTTTGAGGAAATTGACCTCAGAAAACTATCTATCCCATCTCTAGGAGATACTAACCCCAAAGTTTTACGACAAATTGATCCATACATATGAGTCTCTGTACAAAATTTCATCAAAATTGGTGTATCCAGTCAAAAATTGTTTAGTTTCAAATATACCAACACATGTAAATATATAATATTAACAATTAATGAAACCCACCTTACCAGCACATTTATATGAACTCAAGTTCTTTCGGCTTACTTCAAAGCCATTATCAGGAGATAAAATTATTGCAATAAAGTTAAAAATTTAAACGATCACAGTTAAAATGTAAAACAGTCATGACTGTCCGGTCCTACCAGTATACTTCTTTTTTGTTAAGCTTCCGGAACCACCGTAAGGTGTAACTTCAGAAGATGAATGAAGAAGATGATATGTATGAATGTAAATGAAGTGTAGTCTTTTACAGTCCCAGGTCCAACTATTCCTAAGATGTGTAGTTAATTAAAACCTAACCACCAAAGAACACCGGTATCCGCGATCTAGTATCCAGATCCATTAAAAGTAACTGCCTTTACTAGGATTTGAAACGTAGAACTCTCGACCGGTATACTGAAGGAATAAACATCTACTCTGTGGATAAAATGAAATCAAACGGAACCATGTTATCAAAGAGATAATTATTAGATTAAATTACTACTTCTTCATATTTATATTTATTATGTTTTTAAATAATGATATATCGTCTTTAAAAAATGTTCGTTCATTAATTACATTTTTATTATTACAATATATGTGATATTTTTTTCAAATTATAAGTATTAAATATTTATAAGAAATATCTGATTTTCATCAAATTATTACGATTATATATATGACTGTATTCTAATATATGTTTGGTAAAGTTATTGTTTTCTGGTTTATTATTTTTAATGTTATTTATGTGCTCTTTTGCACGTGTGGAAAATTTCCGATTGGTCATAACTACGTATATCATGTCGCAATCCTCACAAACAGGACTGGATACTCCCTGTTTATCAAATTTGGTATCTTTATTATATGATTTTTTTTGTTAAAATTATTATTAATGTATTTAATTAATTTGTTATTAGTAGAATATGGAGGTGTTAATATATTATTGATTGTTGAAAGTAAGGAATCTTCTTCAAGAATCAATATTATAAACAACCATTTGGCTTGGCTGTGGGTGAACCGTTGTCGGCAATCTTGGCCGTTTTTAGAAGATACTTGTATCAACAAAATTCCGACTCAACATAATATACTATTGTATATACGTTATTTTGATATTATAATTATATAAAATGAAAATATTCAAAACGAATCAAATATAATATTAAATGAATTTAATAAAATTGATAAATACATAAAATTTATCATGAAAATAGAAAATGATAATGGTTTGAACTTTTTAGATAAAAAAATACATAATAAAATAGATAAAAAAATAAAAATAGAAATTTATCCTAGACTTTTGTTTTTTGTCTTCAGTCATTTGACTGGTTTGATGCAGCTCTCCAAGATTCCCTATCTAGTGCTAGTCGTTTCATTTCAGTATACCCTCTACATCCTGCATCACTAACAATTTGTTTTACATATTCCAAACATGGCCTGCCTACACAATTTTTTCCTTCTACCTGTCCTTCCAATATTAAAGCGACTATTCCAGGATACCTTAGTATGTGGCCTATAAGTCTGTCTCTTCTTTTAACTATATTTTTCCAAATGCTTCTTTTTGATGTAAACAAATTATATTTCTTACTGAAGGCTCGTTTAGCTTGTGCTATTCGGCATTTTATATCGCTCCTGCTTCGTCCATCTTTAGTAATTCTACTTCCCAAATAACAAAATTCTTCTAGCTCCATAATCTTTTCTCCTCCTATTTTCACATTCAGTGGTCTATCTTTGTTATTTCTACTACATTTCATTACTTTTGTTTTGTTCTTGTTTATTTTCATGCGATAGTTCTTACGTAGGACTTCATCTATGCCGTTCATTGTTTCTTCTAAATCCTTTTTACTCTCGGCTAGAATTACTACATCAGCAAATCGTAGCATCTTTATCTTTTAACCTTGTACTGTTACTCCGAATCTAAATTGTTCTTTAACATCATTAACTGCTAGTTCCATGTAAAGATTAAAAAGTAACGGTGATAGGGAACATCCTTGTCGGACTCCCTTTCTTATTACGGCTTCTTTCTTATGTTCTTCAATTGTTACTGTTGCTGTTTGGTTCATGTACATGTTAGCAATTGTTCTTCTATCTCTGTATTTGAACCCTAATTTTTTTAAAATGCTGAACATTTTATTCCAGTCAACGTTATCGAATGCCTTTTCTAGGTCTATAAACGCCAAGTAAGACACATTAAATAACATTAACTAATTACCATTCATTTCATGTTGGTCCCAAAAGATGGCCGTTTTTAATTCATTGTTATATAGGACCATAAAATACCTCAAACATTATAAAATTTCCTCAAATAAAGAAATAGAAATAATTAAAAACATTGCTGTTGCTAGCGGTTATAATGTCGGTACTATAAACAAATTATATAATAAAATAAATAATAAAATTAATTTAAATAACAATAAAAAATTATTACCTGAAAAAAAGGATAAAATATACATAAAAAGTGAATATACACCTTTTAGTTAAAAAATTGAAAAAAATATATAAAAAAATGGCTTAACACCTTCATATTCTGCTAATAAATTAATTAAATATATTAATAATAATTTTAATAAAAAATCATATAATAAAGACACCAAATTTGATAAACAGGGAGTATACACTCTTGTTTGTAAGGATTGAGATGATATACGTGGGAATGATCAATCGGAAATTTTCCACACGTAAGAGCACATAAATAGCATTAAAAATAATAAATCGGAAAACTCCAACTTTGCCAAACATATATGACCGTATTCATACATTATATGTATGAATACGGTCATACATATAATCATAATTTCATGAAAATCTTAGATATTTCTTATAAATATTATAATATTTTCAATTTGGAAAAATATCATATATACTGTAATAATAAAACTTTAATTAATGAACAAACAATTTTTTAAAAAGGATATATTATTTAAAAACATATTAAATATAAATATAAAGAAGTAATAATTTAATCTAATAATTATTTCTTTGATAACATGGTTCCGTTTGATTTTATTTTAATCCACCAGAGTACATATATATATTCCTTCAGTATACTGCTAGGACCGGACCGGACAGTCATGACTGTTTTACATTTTAACTGTGATCGTTTAAATTTTTAACTTTAATGCAATAATTTTATCTCCTGATGATGGCTGTCAAGTAAGCCGAAAGATCAGGAGTTCATAGCAATGAGCTGGTAAGGATGATTACATTAATTGTTAATATTATTTATTTAACATATCAGCGGTACCATGTTTGAAAAATTAACATGTAAATATGTTCCCTCCTCCGATGAGGAGGGAACATCACCTCCACTTTTTTCTTTTTTTGGGTCCCTGGGTTATGAAACATCGAGAAATGCTAAAAAACCATCACCCATTTTTTGAATGATTACCATATTTTCTTTCTTGCAGAATAGTTCTTACCTATGATGCCATTAAAATAAAAATACTTAGCTTCGGAGTAAGACAATGAACGTCTTTCCTTGTTTAATACTAACTGTACTAGTTTAATTTTAGTGTTATCGGTTCTTAAACTAACATTAAGCTATCTTTTTGGGGTGGTTTAATTAACACGTACTTGGGCTCTCTCTTTTTTCTGTTTAGCCTGCGAAACCACCGTACGGTATTACTTCAGAGGATGAATGAGGATGATATGTATAAAAATATATGAAGTGTAGTGCTATACAGTTTCACGTCGATAGACCGAATCACCAAAGAACACCGGTATCCACGATCTAGTATTCAAATCCGTATAAAAGTAACTAATTGCCTTTACTAGGATTTAAAACTTAGAACTATCGTCTCGACTTTGAAATCAGCTGATTTTCGGTGACGAGTTAACCACTAGACCTGCCCAGTCCAGTACTTGGCCTGGTGAAACTTAAATCCAACACAGTTATCTGTCCACATTTTCACTGTCAGAAACAAAGAATGTACCTATAGATCCTGATTAAATAATTCTGGGGAAAGTGTGTGTTCTACAGGCTGTCTAATTTATCATACGACTCGCATATTCATTCAGCAAGAAATAATTCAAAGTAAGGAAGAAATGAATAACCTAAAATAACATTTAAATTTTTGTAAAAACATAATTTCACACTAAACTACTAACCGTCCCTCTACTAGTTTATTGGCATCTTTCCAACTACCTCTTCTCTGAATCTAAACGCGTAAACACGATGTCTGCACTGTGAAATTTTAATAATAAAAATAATTGGAAAATTATCTCTATAAAATTAAAATAAATTCCACGAGTAAAACTACTGAATTGGCACAAGTAAACTATAAATTATCAACTTGTCCTAATCGTAATAAAAGTACTGAATGTCCTAATAGCTTCGAATTTTTAAATTTAAATTGGCCTAGTTATAAATAAATCTATCTCTTGATAGCTTTATCCTCATAAATAACTTTTAAGCAGGCTAACTAAAATTTATTGCCTTTCAACTTGTTTTCTGAGCTAGTATGTGTATACCAATACACATACTCCTCTATGTATGTTCCTCTATGCTACATTGAAGAAATAAATTTGGATATGCTTTTGCAGTAAGATTAAAGGTAATTCTAAATATACTATCCGTTTAACCTTTTTTATCTAACTGATAAGTATAAAATATGAACCTCTGCATCAAGAACACCGTATCATAAAACGATGCACGTAACGTTCAATTAAGCCAAAGTGAATCTTCTCAAAACATCTTCATCCCGTTCTTTTAAGTTATTGAGTTCTTTTAAGTATATACTGTGGTAGTATATCTGAAATGGTGCATGTAAAAATTTGATGAAGATTGGTAAAGTCGTTCTCGAGTCGCTCAGTTTAAGGTCAAACAAATATTTGAGAGAAGTAAATTAAAAGCGTGGTTCGTTAAGATGCTGCAAGTTGGAAAGTTGACGTTTCTTTTTCTGCAGTATCCATTGTTAGCAATATTTTTGGAGTAACTATTTTTTACGGATCAAAGGTTGGATTTTGTTGTAAACTTTTAGATTAGAATTAGTAGGTACTTTTTCAAAAGGAAAAAAAAAATAACAAAAAGACGACCTTGCCCAGAACTGCGCTAGAGGTTTTTAATTAATTTTTAATTTTATTTATTATTCCCATCTCGTTATTTAGATAACTGCAGGTATAATTATGTTAACAGTTTTTCAGACACTTCTTATTTTCTGACTATTGAAACCTCAAGTTATCTTTTTCTTTCTTTTGACCCCGATTAATAAATTTCTTCCCCTTTTTCCCAACGACTTCCGGCTATGTTTGAAAATCTGCATCAAACGTTTTCTCTTTCAGGCGATGAAATAGGTGAAAAATATTTGTAGTTTTGGTATCACGTGTAGATGACATTTTTTTCTATTGTTATTCAATGTGTAATTGATATAGTGTCATTCATCTGAAACTTTTCTGCGGCTAAAATTAATACTAATGATTTTTTACACACCGTCAGATAAAGTGATCAAAATGATGTTCTAAATTACTGTTCTTTAATCATCAATCGTAATAGTAAATTTTTTCCAGAAGAACTAAAAAAAGAGTTTTGAATGTTCTAGAAATCAAATTAATTTCCTGATTCTGTTTGAATTTCTTAATTATCTCTTGTTAAATTTTTCACCACAAACATTAATTAAAATAATAACGGTAAATTGAAAGATGAATGAACATAGGGAGGTTTACTTTGCTGCAGTGAAGGAAGCAACTTTATCGTTTAGCATGAACTGAAGTATCCAATCCGGTACCCAATCCTAAATTTCCTATGTTTAATTATCAGACGGGCACGAAAAGAACAGAGCCAGATTACCGTTTGTTTTTTCCTAGCGTGTTCATCAATGTAAACCATATACTTGTCGGAAATATTTCGAACAACTGTTATATATTATTCCTAGTGTGGTTAAAACTATTTGCCAGAAAATTTTATTATACAGGTGAAAATATTGGTGTAAAATACGGCGTAGTTGGAATATGATAGAAACACACAATAATATGCTAGCGTGCGAAGCTGCATCATTCAACGTATTTGTTTTCAGAATCGGGATCAGATAGAAGGATATATGTCTTTTCTGGTTGTATAATTTTTATGTCAATCTGTTAAGAATAAAATGCAACCGTAGGCTGGCTTGGAGTGATTCATTAAGACTGGCTTATAACTGGTTTAAATTAAAATATAAATTTTTCAGTCGGCGTACAACGTAGTTAGTTTAAATCGATATGTATCTTTGGTAGATTTTTGATTTCAACAAGAAAATAAAACACATAAGATAGTCTAAAAATGAACAAAAACTGACCTCAAATCTTTTACACTTTCATTTTGGGAATATCATATTTACAACCACAAATTCTACAATCGGAGATCCCGCGCCAAGGCTTTGAGGCTCTTTGCAACAAGAGGAGTTATTATTCCACCCGCAACTCCTACGGAAGCTTGTGTTATAGAGTAAGTACTCTTTCTTTTAAACAGTTAAATTAAAATTATAATATATAATGTGCTGTCGCTACAAATATCAGTAAAAAAATTCTATCCATTTCTTTTTGCTTTAGTTTTCTTTTCTCGATTAGACTTCGTTTCAATTTGCCAGAGGGAGATCTATTTTTTTTTTTTAGTTTAAAGATATTTGAAGACTCAAAGATGAAGAAACAAAAACTACTTAAAAAAATAGTGCTTACATTTGTAGTAGAGGCAAATAGTAAGAGAATAAAAGATCGAGCCCTGTGGCGCCTATTAAACTCTGGTGATTACATTAAAACCTCTTGCATTGAATGAAAAACTACATATACTGTATATGTGTCTGTAACAGGATATTACTCCCAGTAATTTCCAGGTTGAATGTTTTTTAATTTCTGACTTCCGTTTTTCTAAATTATTGTTAGATGTTCCAGAAAAAGTCCGGAGGAAATTAATTTCCGGACTTAATTTCCATAACTTCCTGTAGATCATCGACTCAGTCTATCATATACATAAGTGTATTTATATTTTCATTTCCATGCAAGAAATGAATTTTGAAAATATAGTAATTACATTTTCTGTAAAAGAAGGATATAATTTTGGTGTAATAACTTATATTTAATATTTTATACTTTACCGTTAGATAATAGAATATTTTACCTACGAAATTAAAATTATTTTGCAATTCAAATTAATTATAATATATGTAAAATTTCAGTCAGTGTATTTACATCACATAATGTAAAATTCTTCAGATTTACTTTTATTATTAAATGTCTTCCTAGTTGTATATATATATATATATATATATATATATATATATATATATATAAAACTTTCTTTTTTTTTAAATAAATAAATTTTTTTTTATAACGAAATTTCTCATGATATTTTTTACTCAACAGTGAATGTAATCAACTCGCGCAATATGTTTTATTTGTAATTTATCAAATAATACAAATTGAATCACAAGAAATGAAAAGGGATCATTACGAAAATTACAAAATTAAGATTTGGGAAAATACTCATTAAGAGAGCATGAAAAAATGTTTCTAGCTAAGAAATGGAAGATTAGAAATATATTTAAAGTTCATTAAGGCACATTTTGTAAAATTCTAATTATTAGCTGTAAAGTATTGAGATTATTTTCATTATACTCTACAGAACTATGATATTATTATTAAAAACACACGAATCATGATCCAAATAAAAGAGGTCCTTGTTTAAAATCAACAGTAAGCTATCGGAGAGTTTACATGTTTACATAAACTTTATTCATTATTTTCGCTAGTAGAATGAGCTCAGAAAGCGCCGGTACGTGAATCTCACTTTTTCACTCTTTTTCTCTCTCTCATACTCTCTCTCTCTCTCTCTCTCTATCTCTCTCTCTCTATATATATATATATATATATATATATATATACACGAGCATCCGTCGTATATGCTAGCATCCCGTCGTGGTTTTTCCATGGTTAGAGATCCAGTAGACATTCACCTATGTGTTTTGACGATTTAATTCCGCGATTGTATTACGTATTTCGGTGAAAATTGAATGTCTGGAATACAAATACTCTAAAGTTTGTAAATCGCTACAGAAATATGAATGTGACGATCATAAATGTGACGATGTTTTGATTTAATGATATTCAAGGCCATTTTGATGGCGTACAGTTCATCATTGTAGAACTAAATGTCAGTAATAGCCGGAAATGGGGAAAATTTGTTGTTCAACATTTGTTTATCTTTCTTCACCACTTTCAAGAATGAATTTCGGAAAATCTGTAAATTAGTTATTAGATATTTACTTGAAGATTACACACACCAAAAATCAAGCTGATATCTTCAATTGTTACTGAGAAATTAAAAGAAAATTAAAAATTAAAAGGAAGTAAAAATTTCATTTTTACTTCCTTTTAACCTTTTAACTCGGGATTTCACTAAGGCCTTTCATATTGTACCATTACAGCGTAAGAAGACCATGTATACAAATTTTCATCAATTTTTCTTTAGAGTAGTTTCTGATAGTTGTTGATTATGGATCAGTCACAATACGTTGTTTTATATATTTAGTATTAGCATTCATCCGGCGCGGCTTCCCTCGCGATATCATTACGATTCACCCGCATTATTTTTTTAAATTCCTAACTCATTTATTTATAAATAAAAATTATTTAATTAAGAATATTGATTATAGATTTTCATTAAATCCTGATAAAACGGTTAGGTAAAACAATTCATTAAAAATATAAAAGGAATAGGCAAACAACGAATTGTTGCCTAACGCTTAAATATATATAGCCTTGATTTAGAATATAGCAACTGAAAAGTGCTGTTTGAGATATTTTTATTTTAGGACTTAAACTAATAAACTACATTGGCAGTTTTTTGTGGTGCTAGAATGAATAAACTGGTAGGTGAACTTACTCTATATCAAACCACATAAAATTGTGAGCCGGGAGGAAGTTTGGCAAACTGGAATTCTGGCTGAGACAATTCCTGACCGGTCATGGGGTCTTTCATTTATACCTATGTGGACGAAGAAAAGCTGAAGACCTCTTTTGCTCCTACTATTGGGAGTTAGACACACCGAAACACGTGATATTCTGGTGCCATGATGGGACGAGGAATTTTTTTTTACTTTGGCGTAAGAACAGTTCATTCGCACTACCAATCCGTGGGTTTATCGATTAAGATGGCAATATCAAGATAAATACTGGATATGAGCTCTTTTAAAGTCGTCACTACAGTGCAGAGGCCTTCAGTGAACGAAATCTTTTCTACAGCTTCGGAATATTCTCATCCCTTATTCTAAGAAGTTTAGAAAAACTGGTCCGCAAAAACGAACCCTCTCAAGTGAATTCTTATATTGATCTCAATGATAGTTTGCGCATGTGAGGCAATAAATACGAAGTGGAAATGCACGCCTTAACCTCATCAGCACGAATTCCTTTTAGTGCTACTGGTAGAATTTGTCGAAAGTCTCCAGCCAATAGAATTGTAACCCCAACCATCATGCCCTGAAGAACGCTATTCAAAGCTTTGAGACCACCTTTGTGAGCCGTTGTCTCATCTCAAACAATGATGAATGAACAATTTGCAATCTCGTAAAACTTCGGCCATATTACTTTGATTCGAGATATAACAAAGCGGAGTTTCAGTGCAAGTAAGGTTAAGAGGTAGCTTGAGAAAAGCTTTAACTACATTTAAAAGAATTATTATTTACATTTTTTCAAAATGTACATGCAGGCTAATTTCCAAAGCGGAGCAGTAGCGTTTCTGCCTTTCAATCGGAGGATCTGGTTTGAGTCGTGGTCAGGCATGTCATTTTTTTACGCCGAACAAAAAATTCATTTCATTATCATTGACTTGCAAGTTTTACAGGGTGTCAGCTAGAAAAACGGAATAAAGGAGTTAATTACTGTTGGGCTTTCAAATCAATTAAAGATATTCAATATATCTATTCACTTCGAAGGAACAGATTGCAAATATTTAATTGTGTAAAATAATTTGGAAAGGGCGCTCCTTAACCGTTTTTTTTTCAAAATTATTTTTATATATTCTTTCAGGAACCAATTACGAAAAAAGCTCTTGGAAAGAACGCCAGGTAGGTAAATTAATTGAAAATTTTAAAAAACGTTTTTTTTATAAAACTAATGAATTAACCTTTGAAATGATGACCTTTTGAATGGCTATTTCTGCCAGTCGAACATTGGATATCGTAATTTGTTATGTATTCTAACTTCATTTTACTCGAAGAATGATAAATATTATATAATACTTCGTGGTTCCAACCCTTAGATACCCTTGGCTCAGGTCAGTAAAGGCGAGGTTTAAATAACTACTTATGAGAATCTAAGCAATTTTCAATTGACTACTCAGTAAGTTACAAGTAATGTTGAGTTAGTAAATAAGGAGTAAATATCTTTCTTAAATGTTCGATAAACAAAACTCTGTACCAAAACTTTTAAAAATTTAATCCTGAGAAAATCTTTGTAAATACAATTAATTTAAAGAAAAATTTTAACAAATTCCGTTTAAAAAATAAAACAGACAAACTTATTGAAAAAATTTAATTTTCAAACGAACCAAACATATTAAAAAAATAAAAATAAATAGAAATAATATTCATATAACTGCAGTAACAAAATTCAATCCAGGCAAATAAAGTGGCGTACTCATAATTAACCATTCCTGAGACGTAATATAATATAAATTATTAATTATTATAATATAAATTTCATAATATATAGATATTAAAGAGCAGAACAACAGAACAAAATACTATTTTATATATATTCTGATATACAAATTTCACTTTTAAGGTGCACGAAAATAATTTTGTTGGAGATAATTGTTTGTTATTGAATTTATACGGGTAAGAGCCGAACCTAAATGTGTAAAGACAACTTACGTTTTAATCTCTTACTTTTTAATGTTTTTTAAAAACAAAATCTAGGTAGATTTAAAAAAAAATTATCAATTCCACCAGATAGGTTACACTTTTTTAAACGTTCATCCTACTTTACATTAAATTATTTATTTAGACATCAACAACAGACGTAATGACATCTTTAAATGCATTAAAATGAATTGTGTAATTAATACATATTAAATCATTGTAGAATGAATACTGTGTAATTAATATCATACCTGATTGGTACTTCAACCTGGAATCTGCGAATGAAAAGCAATCGACGCTACCACTATGCCATGGTGATCGGCGGATAACAAAACTTGTAATTTCATAACAGTTAATATTATAGGTAGTATTATAGGTAGTTATAATATTAATATTATAAATAATAATAATTATTATTATTATTATTATTATTATTATTATTATTATTATTATTATTATTATTATTATTATTATTATTATTATTATTATTATTAATTATATTATTATTATTATTATTGTTGTTGTTATTATTCTCAGTAATTTTACTGGAATGCACGTTTTTTATTTCTAAATGTAATTAATTAATCATATATATTGTTATGATGATGTCATTGTGTATGTAGGCTTACCGATTGAGTTCATTATTAGCTAACATAGTATTTCAATTAGAATCAATGCCCACACCAACAAACAATTGTTTATTGGTTCGTACATCCAAGTAGTGGGTTAATAATAGCTTTAAGCCTATATACAATATTAAAGGGAGAATATATGCCGACCGGAACGTTGTGGATAATTTAGTTATTTACCTATTTAGAGAGGTACGTACATCATTGTCTCCACCTGAATAACTCTATTCAATTTATTATTCATACATAGTGAAAAGTTAGTTAATTTTTGTCAATACGTCTGCCCGTCGAAATTACAAATTTATATCCCCAGAATCAAATTTTTATATCTGGGATATAAAAACAGCAACCATAAAACGAACGGTTTAATATTTGAATTATATTTTTTTTAGAAATTTGTTTATTCTTCCTGTGATAATTGCAAACGATAGGGTATTTTACACTCTTCATCCTTTACGTCCTATAATAGCCAATTTCGTTTTTTTCTTACGGTGAAAAAACTTACGTTTTGATGTCGTGGAGAGTTAAAATTCATATTTTTCTTTAACAAGAAGAAAACGGTAAAAGGAAAACAATTCTGGAAGGCAGTAATATGTGGAAGTTTTTTAAAAAAAAAAGTCCTTTATAATCAAAATAAATTTTAGACTTATGGTAGAACATTTAAATTTTGCTGTTGGGGATATTTTTACTAGTCTGCACGTGATAGAAGGTTATGAATAATAAGTATATCAGGATAGATATGTTAGGTATGTTTAATGTTTCTCCTGTAAATCCAGAATGGTTAATCGATTTTAATGAAATAGGAATCCAACAAATTTAGCTCATTTCTGTGAAAGATAGTGGATAAATAAAAATAAATAATGTAAAAATTACCATAAAAAAATATATATAAAACAGAAAATAATTATATATTCTTTATTTTATCTAAAATATCCATCATCAACGTTCATATCAACTGGCTAAAATCACACACAGGTAATTAGAATTCTCCGCAAGGAATGTAATTATTGTAACAGAAAAACGTTTCTTCTAAAAAGCTCACTTAACTAAAAGTTGCATCGGATTATATGTATCACATTTTTTTAACACTAAGTAGAAATAGACAAAAAACCTGTTTCAAAAAACTCAAGATAGAATTTCTCACAAACTGAAAATCCATTTGATGAAGAACTACAGCAATCCTACAGATTGCTTTGTAGTATTCCGTATTTTGGATTTTTAACAAATAATTGATATTACATCGAACCCCCTGAGTTTTTCTGAAATTGTAGTATCAATATTCTCAGTAATATATTTCAACGAAAGTAGAATAGATTTGATTTAGCTTGAAGTTCTTTTTTTGAGATAAAGTTGGCGTCCACTTTATTCCTAGATATGTATAATGATTTACTACTACATATATACTTGTTAGCTTCTTATCTGTACGTCCTTACCAATTTCAAATAAAATTCTACGCTTGCGGATTTTTTAAAATTTATTCATACCACTATAATTATGATACTTGGAGCATTTATTGCAGTTAAAAAATAAAAGGCACTAACCCTCTAAAGGATACCATGATAAAGCATATATTTTAAATAAGAACTTCACCAAAATTACACATCATTTGGATTGCCTTGATGAGGCAGTTATTGGTGTAAAAATATTAACATTCCGATAATTGCATAAAAAATTGTGGCCTTTTAAGCACTTGCATTCACCTAAATATTTCAATATATTGAAACGTTATAAAAATATTGAAATTCTTTCATTTGAATTTTTTTTAGAATAAAAAATAAGAAAGCGAGAATTAGATAGAGGACTTGAAATTCATTTATTAAAACTTAACAAAGAATAATAGAAAATTATAAAGTGATGATGAATTTTTGCATCTTTAATAGTAACAATACTTTTTTCATTTGAGGGTATTAAATAATGTACTGGCTTAAAGACGATTTATTTTTATTGTAAGTGAAAAAGAAAACATGATCTTCACTAATCTACTATTAAATTTGTCTTAACAAACTAATTTATTTATTTATGAAGTCTTTCGTTTGAAAACATAGTTTGAATTTCTTTTTATCATAGTTATTTCATAAGCCCTGATATTATGGTTCGAATCTTGTTTTCAAAAAAAAAAAAAATCGGTCATCATTAATTGCTTTAGTTGTATAACCTATATTTTTAAGGAGTTCTTTAAAAAAAAGAAGAGGAGTTGTTAAACTATGCGACATTGTAGTGGATGATGTTTCTCCCCCAAATTGTCACCACGTTTTCATACAATCATTTGTTTACGCATCAAGCAGATAAGCAGCAAAACTTACAACTGGAAGGAAGTTCCACCCAACATGAAGATTGAATTTAGATCAGCAACATCCTTAATTAATTATTCTAAAACTGATCATACTTCTTCCTAACCAAAAAAATTGTGTTTAAATTTCTCTCTAACAAGATTCCCCACAAAACAAAATTTGACAAAGCAATAAAAAACTTACAAAGTTACATTTTTTCAATACTGACAATTTAGAATGTTTATATACTTACAGTTTATTGGTTTCAAACATAAGAATAACAAGACAAATCATTAGTTATTAATTTATTTTATTTTATTTATTGATTAATTATAGTCATTAATTATACGATTTTTTGGTGTTGTTGATCCCATTAGTAATCGAATTTTGAAAAAACCAAAAATTAATTTGTAAATAACGTTAAATCCAAAAATCAAATTGATATCTCTATTCGTTGCCAAGAATAGCGCAAAATTAATTTGTAATTTTCATCTTAATTCTTTAACTTTTTGGGTCGAGGATATTTTTTATATCTTTTACAAAGAAAAACTAACCTTTGTTCTAATAGTCTAAATAAAATACTGAAATTTGTGTCTTATTAATAAATTTCACGATATTTAATTACTATCCTTAATGTAGGATTGAAATTAACCCACCGGGTTGGCTGCTGAAGCAGGGTCCGTGAACGGCATAGCCGAGCCCGGTGTCCCTGGCCTTAGCGGTTAGAGGCAGAGGCAAGATGAAAATAAGGTAAAGATCCGGAACCGGTGAGCCGACCTGCCATTCCGGAGGTACTGCCGGTGGGGAGGCTCATTAAAATCGCAAGGACACTCCCCTGGGATGAGTGATTGATTGAGCCGGCCGAGGATCAGAAACTACAAAAAACCCACCGGGTTGGTCTAGTGGTAAACTCGTCGTCTGATTTCGAAGTCGAAGTTCTCAGGTTCAAATCCTAACAAGGGTAGTTGTCTTTGTTGGTTGGGTTTCAATTAATCCCACATCTCAGAAATGGTTGGCTTGAATTTGTTCAAGAATACACATTTACCTGTATAGTTACATTACACTGATAACTCGTTAATGACTTTAATCGCTAATGTGACTATAAATAAAAGTATTTAAAAAAGCTTAAAAAAAGGATTAAAATTATGAAAACTTTTTATTGGTTAATTAAAAAAGGTGGCAAAGTATTAATTGTATGACTTCTTCGTCTACGCCGGTCAAATCATGTTTACCAAAAAGAGAATTTTTAAAAATGTTGAAAAAATAAAGTGTAACTTTATGAAAATAATAAAAAGGTTTCTTCTCAATTTTGGGTCCGGAATATAATTTAAATGTTAAATCTACTTTAATTTTAACAGCCCTTTAAGTTATGAAGAAATATACAAAAAAATGTTTAATAATAAGAATTACAAGTTTGAATTAAAAAAACAATATATATTTTTTTAGAGATGAATAACTTTGAAGAAAAAGTTTTCTAAAATATCCATTTATATGTTAAGAAATTTGCTTGAGTAGTATTCTCTAATCTAACTTACCCTACTAGAAGCTAAAATAATAAAAAGAAGATTTACAAAAAAACTTTTTTGCATTCTAAGTCCAGGGTCTATAATTTAAAAAAAGGTTTAGACATTTCCTAATAGCTCTGCATATGAAATATAAAATTTCAAAAAGTTTTTAAAAAATATTTAAACCGAAGAAAGATGGACCAAAAGAACAAAAAACGTGTATTTCGATTTTAAGAGGTGGGGATTGATTTTTAAAAAAAATTGGATTTATATTTGCATCGTAAGTAACAAATTTGCTTTAATAAAAGTTTCCTCTAAAATTCCTCATAAGAAAATCTAAATTGGTTTTCACAATATCCCCCAGTCCCTGAACGAATTTTGAAAAAATAAGAAATTAATATGATCAATGCCAGAAATATTTTAACCAAATTTAAAGAAAATCAGTTGGGTCACTCCTGAGATATAAGGTCAAAAAAGTGTCACATACATATATACGTATGTTTTTTTTTTGTCTAGATGAATTAGTTGAACCCTAAATCGTAAAGATTTGCAAAAAACCTCATACCCCATCTTTGATACGATACCCACACTTTCTCTTTCAATATATCTATTCTGGCTATATTCCCCGGGAAAGTAATATATCTGAAATATTTTTATTATTATTTCGATAAGAAAATAAATTGGAAAGTATGACTAAACATATATTTTTGCTTTATCACCATGTACGGATATACAGTTTAATTTTTTGCTTTAAGCTGGTCAAGTTCATTAACTACACAGCTTATATTTACTTTCTTTCATGAGATAAGTTGGCATAATTTACCAAATATCGGTTGTAGTATGAATCAACATCTTCTGTTAATTTCAAATATTCTAATCGATTATTTTTCGAAATGAAATAATGAATCAAACCTGGAAAATATAAAAAGAATCTGAAAAATGAGTATAGTCCAATTTAGTTAATACATAATAGTTTCATTTCAGCTAACCTGTGTGGCTGAGAGTAGGTTGCGTCTCGGCAATTCGTGTGAGGTCCTGAGTTCGAATCCCAGTCAGACGTGACATGTTTTCATACGTTACTAATTTCACCGGATTAATAACTGTTGATGCCCACTCTTTCATAAGAAAAAAGGATCCATTTACTTAATAAAGCCATAGTATCTTTCATTCAGAGGATTCTTTTGTTATAAAGAAAAAGTAATTTTACTACAGCGATGTATTTCAGCCGCAGTGTGTTTTATTAATAAATTTCATTTCCCCCACTTGACCTTAACAAAAGTATTTAAATTATACAACTAGATTGGACTTTTGTTTCAGTAATTTAATTTAGGAAATTTATCTCTTATCTGTAGCATATTTATTTTTAATTTATTCTATGATTATTAAAATCTGACTTTTATGTATTAGTTGTGAAGCGGTAAATTTGTTTTAGGTTACGTATAAACCCTTAGACGTTAGTTTATTTCATTTGTGTTTATTTTATATTCTGACTTTTTTATTTAGTCGTTTTTTTTTATTTTCTTTTAGAAAGTTATTTTAAGATTATTGTTTAAAATTGAAATCTATTGCTTGAAATATTCTTTACAAATAACTCGAAGTAAAAGTATAAAATCGTAAAAATGCTACCGGAAAAATTCATATAAACATTTCTTTTATCTTTACATTATTAAAGCAAACTGATAGTAATCAGAAAGAAACTTAATTAAATTAAATGAATAACAAAATTTGATTAAAAAAAAGTATTTCTAAACACAGTTATAGAAAAGTTACTGCTAACGAGAAAAAATAATTATTTTTTTCATTTCAACTTCATTCAAGATAGAAACTTTTCTTTCGGAAGTAAACGTTACTCCTTATGAAATTTAGTTCATTAAATTTACTTTCTTTTTTTTTTAAATTAAGAAATAAAAAAATATTGCTGATGAATATTATTGTTTAAAAATTTCACAGTGAACTTGTTGGGCAGATAGTAAACCAATAACAATTTATTAAGACTACTAGAAAAAACTTTGTCAATTATATGTTAAGATAATATTTTACTTTAAAATAATAAATCCAAAAAAGAATGATGTAATCAGAGTCGAAACTATTTTGTTGTAGCGAAATATACCTTCCAAAAATCGGGCTTAAAAAGAAATTCTCTTGCAAATTTGCTCTAAATAATGCTCTCTGAACGTCTATTGAACGTAATTATTTAAGTTACTTTCAATGCAAGGCTTATTTCAAATTTAATTCCAACTTTTTTGTTACTTTTTGGAACTATTATGACCGTAATTATAAGACGCGAGCGCACACATACACGCACGCACACTCCCCCTCCCACAACACACACACACACACACATACATATATATTTTTTTTTTCTTCTGTTTTAGACGTAAAAAAATTTTTACGTTGTTGTAAATGCGTAAATTACTCGAAAAAAGGTCAAAAGTCCAATAACTTTAAAATTATAGTTAGCATTCTCTGACCTCTTATAAGGAGAAAGAGGAAAACTTGGCAGCAATATTGTGTGGTTTCGACATAAAATTCCATAGTTAAAAGATTAAGAGCACTTACATTAGAAGGGAAAGGAAAATAAAAATAAAAAATTAGAAAACTAATAAAGAAGGGATAAAATGCTTACAAAAGAAGGTCGAGTGGTCAAAAAGTTGGATGTTGACCAATACTTTTAAACGATCCTGTTATATATACACAGTATTTCGTAAACTGCTTAAACTTTTAAGCAGAGATAGATGCTAGGAATGGCTTGTAAATAATTCTCAACAATTGATTTTGCCGAAAAGAGGGTTTAAATGGTTTAAACCTGAATAAAACATAATTAAATATAAAATAACCATAATGATTTATTTTAAAAAATACAGAGTACCTTAAGGAATTAAAGAAAAAATAATTGATGTAGCTTGTATTAACCTTAGTTATTAATTTTCTTTTAAATTTGTTTTTTATATTGCACCCTCCGTAAAACACAATTATAATTCTAAAACTATGATATCTGAAAAAACACGTTTGAAATTTTTGAATTTATAAAATAATAAAAGAATTACCTTCATCATATATTTATTTCCGTAACATTTAACTATTATAATTATCTTATTTATTTCGATCACATTTAAGCTTAATTTATCAATGTTTTAACTATTTAAATAAAGCTTAATAAATAACTTTATTTTACTGAAATGAAATATCGTTTTTACTTATATAGATGTATTACTACAAGATTATAATATTTTTTCTTCTTTATAATCTACTTTCTGTTGATCTAAATCATAAAAAAACTTAATGCAGTAAGAAATATATTTTTTAAATTGAAGTTAACGGAAAATATAATTTTAAAACAATTTTAATTACAATAGTTTTTTATTATTTTACATGAAAAAACCATTTTCATTACAAAAAAATAATAATACAAAATAGTACTTAAATCTTTCTAATTGATTGTTTTACAATAATAAACATTTAAATAATTGTCTTAAAGTAAAAAAGTAATTTACAACTATTCTACTATTGTTTAAAAATAGTAGAATAGTTGTAAATTTTAACTGATGTTCTTTTTGTTTAATTGATGTTATATCTTCATTATTTTATAATACCGAAACAATAAATTTTTCTGAATATTTTACTTTAGTCGAATCTTCCGATTACTTTTCATATACTAAAAACTCTCAAAAAATATTGTCTTCTTTATACCTAACTATATATGTGTGTAAAGTTTAATAAAAAGCTATAAAATTAACTTACGTATGGCTTTACTCTCACAATATCTCCCTCTCAATTTCCCGATTGCTTCGGTGACTCGGAAGTAATTTAACATACTTAGGAGATACTGCTACTGTCGTAGAATATAACAAAACGGTTGAGCGACAACATTCTAGTAGAAAATACGACTAATACCTTCCTCCGCTATATTTTTCACTAAGCTCCTTTATGAGTGATTTAAAGTTATAATACATCTGGCAACATTGTTTTCCGTAAGACCAATGCTTTTTTTTAGGATTTGCAAATACTATACGAAAGGGAATAATCAAATAATTTTTTTTTTAAATATTTAAATTATAGATACTGTACTATTGATAATGAAAACTATCACTAGTAAACTATTTTCAATGTACAGAATGATATTAAATTATATGGAAACGGCTTCATATTTCAAAGCTAAGGGATAGTAGGAGTGTAGATCTTCGAAGTTACAAAAATTACTACTTTCTGGTTTGTTGGAAATTTTTGTCCGTCCTCTCGACTCCGCCATATTAAATCAACTATTTTTTTTTCAAACAGAAAGGTGGAGATGATACATGATTTTTAATATACAATTTCACGAAAGATAAAATGATATAACTTTTTTTCGATAAATGCCTTCTTTTTCAAGTTATAAGCAATCAAAATTGCCTAAACAAAAAATCGCAGTAGTAAAAGCCGAGGTAAAACAACCAGTAGTAAATTTTTATTTCCTATTATCTTCAGAGTTAAACATAATAACAAACTTTACATAGTTAATGATGGAATTAATGGCATAAATATTAATAATAATAGCCTTCATAATAATAATAATAATAATAAAAATAATACTACACAATAACTAATAATTTGGAACTGTACTATAAATTAAATGGCTAGGTCAAATGAATGTTTACTTTAATTTTCACAATATTCAGTTAAATTTGATCGGTCTTAAATTATTGAATTACCTAATCAATCCTGTAATTATGTAGATCCGTATTTATTTCTACCTCCTAGTATCCTTCAGTTTTGAAATAAGAAGTCGTTTCAATCTTTAAATACAGTAACACACTGTATTAGACAGTAAAAAAAAAAAACAAAAACCTTTAAAACCATTAGAAAAATATATACACAATATAAAGTAATTAATACGTAAGAATTATTCTAATCATACCATGTAAATATTTTTTTTAAAACTTCCGTTTCATAATCATCTAATAATTTTGAAAAAAGATCATAAATCTATTTAATTATGTTTATCAATTCATTTGTGCTTCAAAACTTGAGAAGGAATTAAGAAATTTATGCAGGTTTATAACAATTTAAAAAGTTTAAATTATTGAAAATAGTCTACTTTTAGGTAGATTTCATAAGAAAGCTACCTATATTAATGGGTACAATGATTCGACTTCCGGAAAATTTCCACATATCTTCGCGTTTTACATCCCCCAGATCACAAAACCAACGCAGTTTAAAAGCTTATATATACATTTATGTATATTTCACTTTCTTGTGGACACGATAACTGCCGTAATTTTGCGCCAATCATTTTTAAATTGATACATAAAATATAACCACGCAAAATCTCGGTCGAGTTCGTTAATGGACAAAATCGGACCATGGGGAGGTGGAAATGGGAGGGCTTTTTCGAAAAAAAAATCACAATAACATTCTTATTAATTAAAATATCGAATTCGTTTAAAGTTCCTGCTATTTTTTGGATAAGAACATAAAACTTATCAAAGTAAAATTTTTGGATATCACCAACCATTGGCCCAGGGGGTGGAAAAAATGAGGTTTCGAGGAAAAAAATCATACCTCCCTTTACAGGCACAGTATCGACTCTGTTTAAAGTGGTTGTTAGTCCCTTAAACATTACCTAAAACCTTTGTCTGAAACAATTTTTGATATGACCAACTCTTACGGCAACGGATGACTAAAATATTGCTGGAATTGTAAGAAGATGGGGCTTGTCGTATGCTAAACATATGAAACTTTTTTCACATGCAACCATTATCGTATTGAGTAAATTTGAAGTTTTTCTTTACTTTAAGGTGAAAATTATTTTTATAACCTATTTAGTATCGGTGAAATCTATCTTCGCCTGACGGCGTACCGAAAGGAATCTTTTATTTAACGTTTATTTAGTCAAGTAACTGGAGCAGGTACATCAGTCGTGTTGTACAGACAGTAGCAGTGTTATACAAAGTAAGTTTTTACCGATGTAAAATTACATTTAAGAGTTCAGCTGCAACGTTTAATTTAGGTCTAATTTGAGAAAATACTTAAAAAAGCCAATTTATCTCCGTTTTAATTAATATATCAGTAACCTTTAACGTTTTAAAAAAATCTGATGTGGATACCACATGCCTTCCTTGTACTCCTGTTAAATTAAATATACACATTCTTTTTAAAATGAAAAGTAAAGAAAATTTTATTTATTAATAACTTCTGATATTTTTTCATATTTTTTTCTGTTACTATTGACTTATTATTTATCATAAAAGTATTTTACAATCAGAGGTTAATAATTATTAATAAATCAATATATAAAATTGAAAAAAAAAAATTTTTTTTAAAAGTGATGAAGTCTGATTCGGATCGATGTGCCTTTCCCTTGTAAGATCCAAATATTTCATTAACTAAAATTTTATTTGGCTAAGTCTGGAACCAGTAAAACTGTACCACTTTTGATATTGTTGAAAAGCACTCAATGAGGGATTATTAATGCAGTTAAGAAAAAGTTAAAAATCCAGTTTTTTTGGATATTGGGATTTTTGGACACTTTTCGATCGGAATCAAAAGGGGAAGTACACAACTAGCTGTTACAACAGTCCTAAATCCAAAATTTCAACATCCTACGGCTAATCGTTTTTGAGTTATGCGAGATACATACGTACGTACGTACAAATGTCACCCCGAAATTAGTCAAAATGTATTCAGGTATGGCCAAAATGGATATTTCCGTAGAAATCTGATAACCGAAATTTTTCGCGATCACAATACTTTCTTTACTTCGGACGAGGAATTAATAAATTATACCCAGGTTCTTTTCTTAGCCCGAAAAGCGATAGTATAAAAACATTTTACCTTCCATGTTATTTTATTTTTAACTTACCGTAACTTTTAACCAGCAAGCAATCGTAGTGAAATGTATTATATAATACATATCACAATTAATTTTTTTTAAAAATCTGATAATATAAAATAACAAATTTAAAAATTTAATTTTCTTATATCCTAGACTTTATTCATATTTTTAAAGAAGATGTAAGAATGCAAGTATTCCCATGATATATGAAAGTCATCTCTTTCATACCTTAAGTCAATTTTACCGTAGACAATGCGCTCAGGGAATATCATGATCTTATTTCAATCCGAAATAACTTACGAACAAAAAGTGGTAGAAAAATATACTTTCTTCACTCAATTCATGTGGGAAATACAATAGTAGAAATGAAACCCAACAACTGCATAACTTTATTTTGAGATATATCTCTAGAAGTCATTTTTTTGTAGCAAGTAGCTTGACTGTATAAATTTCATTTCATTTCAATTTCAGTTTATCTTGCTTATAAAATATAACACATCAAACTTTATTATATATATATATATATATATATATATATATCTTTGATACCTTAAGCCAATTTTACCATGCGCTGCATTGTAAAATTGCGCTCAGGGAATTTCGTGATCTTATTTCAATCCGAAATAAGTTATGAACAAAAAGTGGTAGCAAAATATACTTTCTGCACTAAATTAATCTTGGAAATACATATGAAAAAAATCATAATAGAAATTTAATAAACAAATAATAAACTGCTGGAAGGAAAAAATGCAGTTTTCAGTTAATAATTAACTCATAATATTTACTTTCAGAGCTTTATTCTTAATTATAAATAGTATACATTTCTTAGTGTTATGTATAGTTGCTACATATTGGTGTGATAAGAACCATCATAAAAGATAACACTTAGCAGTAGTTTGGAAACAGGAATAATAAATTATTTTAGTTTTGCTAAATTCAATACGTCGTTCAACTCACACTGGAGATGAAAGTTATTTACACATCTCTGCACTTTCAATAAATTTGGGATGCAATCACACATATTTCTTAACAATAAAGGGACAAATTTTATTTTAGTTAGGGTAAGTGTATGTTTTGCCATCTCTTAAATATCGCTCTTAAAACGAACAAATTTTTATCTAGTGATTTATACACAAAGTTCCAGAAATCATCAGCAAAAAAAAAAACTTTAGATGTCTACTTTATAATAATTTTATCAAACATGGGCCGTTGGTAGGATTATACAATAAAAATAATTTATAAGAACCACTTACCAGCAACTTTTTATATATGTTCAAGTACTTTCGGATACCAAATCCATTTTCAGGAACTCAAAAAACGTTTATATTATTCTTAAAATAAAAAAACTAAAACTCATTCATAGTATGTAAATCGTTATGTAAAATGTACAACAGTGGTCGTCATTTTTTAAAACGTTATGTCGACTAGCGTCCTGTCACAATAAAATAACGGTGGAAACTTTTAATTTTAGTTTAGTTTGGAAATTAATAGTTTTAATTTTTTTTATTTTAAGAATAATATAAAAGTGTATTGAAATCCTGAAGATGGATTTCGTATCCGAAAGTACTTGAACGTACATAAAAAGTTGTTGGTAAGTGGTTTTTATAAATTATTATTATATCTACTTTATTAGATTAGGAAGTTAGGTTAGTAATAATCTAACAGTTATTTATTCCTGTATAGGCGAGAAACAAAATGGGATCAAGGATACTCCCCTGAACCAATCTGATACCAAACTGCCTAATTGAGCTAACTGTATCCGTAATTGTGAAATATTTCTCTTGTTATTACTTAAATATGAAATAAATCAAGGTGTCCTTTGAATCCAACAAAATAATTTTTTATCAGTAATTACTCCAATCAAAGTTCAAAGTACCAAAGTTTTTCGTCACATCAAAAAAAATAACAATATTTGTCTCATTACTTGTAGAAAGTTTAATTTCGTCACTCATACTGCAGAGTGCACAATATACGAGTATGTTTCGGTTTTCTAAACCGAATTCTGCATCCGGTATTATTCGATTAATATTACGTTCCAATATTGTAAGATGAGATGATTGTTCTTTGATTATTGTTAATAAATTTAAAACATGTATGGAACGATAATTAAAAAGGTCTGTAAAATCTTTTTCTTTATAAACATGTACAACTCTACCGACCTTGAACGCATCAGGAATTTTTTTTATTTAATAGACGAAAATTAATGACACTTAGGATTAAGTCAACATTATTTTTTACGAGAGAGTATGATTCCATGAATTCCAGGAGCGGATCCACTTCTGAAACACTTAACTATTACCCAAATAATATTTTTTTCCATTTACCGTATTTGTTAAAACACATTAATTAACTATAATTTTCTTTTTATTTTGTTTTCTTTCCAGTTTTCCTCTCCCTCACTTGACAACATCTTTTTGTAAAATCTCTTTATAATTCATAACCAGAAGTCTTTAAATGTAGCATTACTAGCATGTAAAAGTTAAGTTACAAAAATATGCTATTTTAAAATAAGCTACTAAAACCAGATTTTTTCGGCCCCCAGTCAACGTTACTGGTTTGATTTACTTCAGAATTCTTTTTTATTTTGTGTTCGCTCTACACAATTTTTTTTAATTTCAATTAATAAATTAAGTTATAAAAATTAATAAATAAATTCTAATAGAATTTAATAAATTAATGACGTAAATATTTAATAAATCCTAATTTGTAATAATATAAATTCAATTTTCTTTTCTAAAAGTAAACAAGATTTCCTTTTAGTATAAGACTTTCTTATATACCTACTTTCATTTGGTGTCCATCTGAAATCGTTCACTCCTTTGTAACTTTAAACCTAAACAAAAACTTTTTTCAAAACTGGGATTTTTCCTCTCTAATCATTAACTTTCCCAGTCACCATTAACTTCCTTTTTCACATATCATTATTTTCATTTTATTCTCACTTATTTTCAAATTAAATATCTTTCTTGTCAGAAAATCTTACCATTCATACTTCTTTAACTCATTTTTAGTTTCGGTTAAAAAAACACAATGTTCATAAGCGTTGTTTTGTTCAGGAAAAAAAACATTTATTTAACAACTATATTTTGTCTTTCAACTTTTCACTCCGCTCTCAAATTTTTCTTGTAATTTTTTTATTTTTATTTTGTGTACAGGTTGGACAGTAACAAGAGATAGACTGCAGTAAATATTTACCAAGCTGCTTTCTACAATGGACCTTGCCTTATTCCTATTTCTATCTAATGGAAACTTTATGATTTCTGTAAATTTCGAGTATCCAAATGTATGGAGACGAACTGTTTAACCCGATTTAATAAATTATAAGCAATAGAGAGTTAATTTACGAGGAAACAATCATCCTTTTTATTCAGAAAAATAGTTTATTAAACGTACATTTAAAGAAATGATAGAAACCTACACTGTCGTCCAATATATCACCCTCGGTTTACGCCCTCATACTATAGATTCACAACTATTGTTATTTTTTATTATAAGCAGTATATTTGGTAAATATTGCATTTTTAATAAAACACCTACTTGCATACTTTTATTTGGTGTCCATCTTACATAGTTCACTCTTTTGTAACTTTAAACCTAAACAAAAACGTTTTTCAAAACGTTTTCCTCTCTAATCATTAACTTTAAGTCTATACTAGCCTCTTCTTTTGAATTACGTAATTTAAGTCAGGTTCATATTACAGGAAATCTGTTTTAATAATTCAGTTCTTATTTAACTTTAAACATTTTATTAAAACTCACATAATATAAGACTTTTTCAGCATTTATAAATATCAGGTTTCATAACTTCTTTATTTTATTTCATCCTGCCTTTCAAAATTAAAAAAAATAAAATTACGAGTATTTCCCTTGTACATCAAGCATTGTGAAGTTCAAGTATTTTCCATTTTGTACGCTTTCCACTTAACGTTCTATGTCGATAAAAAATTATCTTTATCAGAATTTTGGGGGCGAGAAATGTCACATAAAGCGATCATTTTTGTCTTTAACTGTGTAACTCTTTTTTATTGAAATAGGATTGTGGTTCTTTTATTGAAATATTAAAAATGATAAATTTAAAAATATAGTTCCAAATACTGTTAACTTATTGCTTATAATAAACTAAAACTTTTTTAGTAAAAAAATAGAATGTTTTATTCATTAGTTATTCATAAAAACAACATAAGGATTCAACTAGTAACTACTTAAAGAAATAAGTAACATGTTACATTAAAAATTATCACTCTTTTCAAATTTCTGGAACAATTTTTATAGAAAAAATATTTTCAAACAGTAAACTGTAATATTTAATGTAATAGTTACTACGAAACTACAACTATGTAGTGACAATAGAGTAAATCGGTTTAGTCAATCCCGAGATACGAGTATAAAGCCAAACGCAGTGCGACACACATACTTACACACGCTCGAACACACATACATATATATACCTTTTTTGTTATAGATGAACTAGTTAGTCCCTAAACCTTAAATATTTGCAAAAAACCCGATACTTCATTTTTTACATGATTAACATACTTTCTCCTTCAATATTGCCAGGAAAGTAAAAGCAGAATTCTTTGAGTTTATGTTAATAGACATAATATCGTAGCAATCTACCGGTAAAAGGAAATAAATTTGAGTGATATGTTTGTCGACCTTTTTGAAATAGATCCAAAAATATTTTTCTTTATCTTATAAGTTAAAAATGTAAATGTAAAATTTCCCCCCCCCCCCTAATATGTACGTTGCAATTGTTCAAATAGTGAACAATAAGAAATTCCCCCCTCGCAGGCACAATGAGATGAGGATATATGTATGACATGTAAATGAGATTTAGTCTTGTACAGACTCAGGCTGACAGTTCCTGAGACGTATGGTTAATTGAATCCGAAACACTAAATTACACCGGTATTAACTGTCTCGTACTCAAATCCGTATAAAAGTGACTAACTTTTATTAGAAATTGAACCTCAGAACCTTCGACTTCGAAAATCAGCTGTTAAACAATCGATTTGCGACGAAGAGTTAACCGCTAGACCAGCCAGGCAGGCTATGTAGAATTTAAAGAAAAAAAAAAATTAATTAGCTATTTCTCTTAATTAGTGTTGTAAAACTGTTTATTACGTAAACGAAATCGGTTTGATACGATGTACAACAGCGTGAATACCCAGGTTTTAAGACTAATAATTACCCAAATAATACATGAAACTAGGTGAAATTAATGTGGGTAAAAACAAAAATCCATGTTTTAATGTGAGCTTAGTGCATTTTGTTTTTGGAGTTGTTTATTTGAAGTTTTGGAAAAATTTGGTTTGGTGCCTTGAAATCGCTTATACCAAAATGAAACGTAAAAATTTGAGTTTTATTTTATGTTTTAAGAATTCAATCGACATTTTACTTATTGATTCAATAAAATTGTAAATGAAACACTCTAAAGAAGTAACGGTTATTAATAACTATGTTTTCTATCAGTTTTTTTCTTTACATATACATAAAGTTTACATTCATGTGTTTGCTTTTATTGGTTAAATTACGGAACAGTATTAATAAAGTTAAAGTAATAAACAAATCTGCGGTACAAATAATACAAAACAACCCTGTTGAAATATGGAAACCATCAAAAATATTGTTCGTCGGGCAAAGTGCTGCATCCACTGTGGCGGAGGACATTTTAGGCAGTTTATTTAATTTTTTGTAAGTTGGTTTTATTGTTTGTTTTTCTATTTGTTATTTTTCTAAAGTATTTAATTATTATTTTTTTCTTAATATTGAAAAGTTTGTTTTGTTTAATCCTAGTTAAAATTTGCCACATTTTGATATGTATTATTTTTAATAAATTCTGAAACACTTACGTTAGTATTTAGTTACTCCATTTTACTCAGAACAAAATTTTCTACAAGTTTTGTTTAAAACTTCTATGATTTTATTACCTATTTAACAAAGTTACTCAAAATATAAAATAACTTATTGTCGACCCTAATCGTTTGCCGTTGACTCCAGATTAAAAAATACAGTTCTGGAATGTATTTTTTTCCTCTTTTTTCAGATCAGATTTCATATAAAACCACTATTTTTATCCTTTAATTTGGATCCCAAATTTCAGACTCTTAATTTTATCAAATGCGCAGAAATCAGAGTGAAATCTTTCGCCATCTGACACTCGCTAACGAAGCGTTTATGAACGTATTTTATGTGTACTTTCTTCTTTATTTTTAGTAGAGAACATCCTGTAAGGTTGTTACATTCTTCGTGAATCACTCTTTTTTTTTATCGTACATTACATTTTTACTCTTAATTATGAACATTTTTAATAGAAGTTTTATATTTTAATATAAAAAGACTAAAATTATTGAAAATAATTTAAAATAAAATAATAATAACACTGATAAAACAAAGTTTAAACATTTTTCATAATATTACGCGTTAAATCACTTGTAATATTACTTCTACTGAAAGATTTCAATAGAAAATTATTTGAAAAGTTTTTAAACAAGTTTTGTATGGTAGTGCTCTTAATTTTCTAAGTTGGAGTCATAAATTTAGCTTTTCCCCGTAGCTTTTAAATTTATTTAATCAAAATAAAAATAAAATTTATAGCTAATATTACACCACCGTAATAATGATCTAAAATTTCAAACTTTCTTTAAAATTATATAAAAGTAAATAAAAATTAATTATTATTATTATTATTTGTATATTATAAAGATAAAATGTATTGGAATTTTACAAAAATTAAAACCAAAATTTACTATTTTTGACAAAAAATTAAATAAATAATTTAATTGAAAATTATCACTATAAACTCATATTATTATTTTTAGCTTTTTTTATTTAATTATCTTTAAAATGAAAATATTTTAATTTTTTTTAAATTTTATTCTTAAGATGTACTTTGTAATATTAAAAAGGAAGTAATTTCAAATTAATTATGTTAAGAGATTAAATTAGCGTTTATTTTGCTAAGGCTTTATTAATAATTTTCACTAACAAAAATTATATTTTCTTCCAATTCAACGCAGAGGAAGTAATTTATTTTTTCTAAGGGAAAAGAGGTCCTGAGGATGAACAGTAAATTAAACCATAACAACATTAAATAGTAATTTAAAACCAATAAAAAATAAATTGAATTTTACTAAAATTCAATCTACAGAATTCTGATTATAAAGATAAGTGCTAAAAAAAGAAACTATAAAATTCTGAATAGTTTTTTAGAGTTATTAATAATCACATCTCTACTATAAAAACAGTGTTACTTCTATAAAATAGTATACAACTTCTTTTTCATTAATTTTATTATTAATGGAAGAAAATGAATACCGATATATTATTAAATCAATTGTAATATTATCCAAATAACCATGACAGCATTCTCCATTTCTTTTACTGTTTGTAATGTTAAATACGTGTAGGTAGCACGTAATTGGAGACTTAAAAGATCAAAGTAAATATCAGCGAGATAAAAACGTAAAACATTACGACACTAATTTTAGGTTCCACCCGGAGTTTCAACCGGAATTCTAACATAAGGTATGGAGGTGTTTTCGTAATACTTGTCATTTTTTATTTATTATTATGTACACGGTAATTTTGAAAATCACTACATAGCTTGGAAGATTGATCACAGTAACAAATAACTGAGAATAATGAAAAGAAGGTAGTTATTTCGCAGCTTTCGACATGTGATAAAGAATGTTTTTTCGTTTAATTTATTACATTAGAATGACACACATAATTTATATGAAATACATAACTGTAAAATGTTAATATTTCAACTGAAGAATGTAATAAAAATACCTACTCAAATTGACAGAAAAAAAGTTGCTTTATATGAGCGTAATGAATTTAATTGAACTGTAATCTCCTCTAACGAACAAACGTATTGTAACAAGATCGGTATAACGGACCTGAGTAACGGATTCCAGCCAATTAAGAAAAAAGCAGTAGAAAATATAATAATGGGAGGAATCCAGAAAGGGGCTAAAAGAAACCCTTTTAGTAAAGGTAACAGGTTCATTAAACAATCGTCTTTTGTAATACTGCCCACTGACACATCTAAACAGATGTTGTTTCGTAAGCAGATTTACCGGACCAGAGTAGAAATTTCATGAGAATGTGTGAGGCCGGACGATATTCTCACGCTTGAAGTCGGGTCCTGTCCTGCAGGTAAAGAAGATAGGAATACTCCAAGGAAGACTAGTTGAAATGAGTTCTGCGAAATAAGTCTAAGCGAGACGTTATGATATCAGCCTGCGAGGAGAGTTCTGCGAAACGTCAGCGAGAGTATTCTGCGAGAAGGTCAGTGAAGAAGCTAATTTCTAGGCGTACACGTTCGACGCGATTAGGGTGACGCTACATGTAATTCCAGAACATAAAAACAAGAAATGGTTCAGTGAGTTACTGTTAGATTACAAAAGAAAGAGATAATGTACTAAACTTAATTCATTAACTGTTAGGGTAGTTTTATTTGTGAACAGTAAAGTTATTTGCAGTAAAAGAACTTTATACTTGTCTTATCTACTATTTGTTAAGAGCTACTATTTGTTTTCTTTGTTATTGTTAATACAAGACTAGTGGTTAAAAGTGTTAAAACTAGCGGTCATGCAAATGTCTTTTTTCAATGGGACTGAATTCTGGTTTTCATTATTTATCTACATGTGAATAAATCCTAACGATTACTTTAAATTCTGTTTTGTATGTAATTTTTTTTTTTTTTTTTTGTTATTATTATTGTGGTTGTGATTACTGCGACTATTATTTGTTTATTATATACATTTGGTATTATTATTATCATTTGCTGTTGTCATCATTATTCTGATTATTATTGTGGTTGTGATTACTATTTTGGTTTTATTATTGTCGTTTACTTTTATTATTACTATTGTCATTATTATTATTGTTGTTATTATTATTACTATTATTAATTTGTCTTGTTTTACTAATGATTTTAAACCAAGAGTTTGTAATGATATAAACATTTTCAATTGTCAATCTCTCAATATCCTGATCGAGCCACGAACACGCGACAATATTAGGGCTGAATAACACGCGACAATATTAGCAACATAGGGCTGAGTAACACTTGCATTGCAATGAACTTGAAAATCTGGCATTAACAACATATTTGAGTCAGGAAACCACTTGATATCTTACTAAACACCAATAATCTTGGTATGGAATATTCTTTTATATTTTTAAGACGTGTATTAGAACGTGATTTTTACTTCACTGGAAATTGTACTTTTACCATGAACATATAGTTAAGTTAATTAGTCATAAAAACATACTGCAAATAGATAAATTAATACCATTGATATTTGATATGGATACCATTGATACCATTTGATATTTGCATTTTTATGAGAAAGATGAACTTAATGAAATGCTAGATCCTAGCCGAGAATTAAACCCGATTCCACTTATATAAAAACATTTACGTTGACCACCACACGTACTGGCTGGGAAAATTTTGATATATAACTATTAGCTGGTAATTTGGTGGTTATTAATACCGCAGTCCATTCAGAATTAATTGAATTTTTGTTTTGTTTCTGGAAAACGTGTAGTTTCCAGACGTATAATCATTTTAAATTAAAGTAATATCTTTACAAAATTAAAAAACGAAATTATCTCTTTTAGTTAAAATACATTTTAATAGGATAATACTGTATGACTACTAATTTCTTTTTAATTTTTTTTTTCGGTTTTATAGCGTCTGAAAATTGCCGATCCTGATCGGGATTTGAATTTAAGAATTTCAAAAAAAAGAATTTAAGAATTATAGAATCTCGAAAGGAACAGAAGCTTATGAAAAAGTGGAAAAAATCCTTTATATAAAAGATATTGTATACATATATATATATATTTATTTATAAGACATAATCTATAAAACCAATGTCATAAAATTTCAGTAAAAGGAGACAAAGAAGGAAAAATGTTTTGAGGCAATAGCTATAACAAAAACCTCCCCGGAAAGAAACTAAATCTAATAAAACAAACTGAATATAAATCAGGTCACTAGTTTTGAAGCCAGTAGAGTTCAACAGATAAATTCATATTTATTATGCCTTTTATACACGAGTACTTACAAATAATTTTTTTTTTTTTTTTTTTTTTTTTAGACCTCTAGAGTATCTAAATACTGTTTTAAAATTTAATAAAAAATAAGTAAATAATTTATATACAAAAGTATAATAATAAAAAAAAACGTGCATCGGTGCGTTTACACACGACGGAAGCGAAGCAATATTATTTGAATTATTAATGGTGTAAAATAACGTATACGCAATAGACACAAATGATAAATGTTTTTATTAATAAGAAATATGAACTAACAATGAAATATAGACCTCTCTCTCACACTCTCTCTCTATATATATATATACACACATACATTTCCCGAATAACCGTAATTTGTTAAATCGACAGTGTATAAGATACATGAAAAAATTAGCTTTCAACCTACTAACAACTAACAAACATCCCGTTTGAATTTTGAAAATCGGACGATTGTTTGCAAAAATATTATAAGAGAATCCCATTTCACCTCCCAAAACAGCGTCCCAGGAGCACTCAGTTTGTTACCAGTTGTTGGTGATGATTGGTCTGACCTCCCACGAGGTATTCACATAACTCATCACTCTAACCTCACACGCAGTCCCCCATGGGAAGCCCATTATTATTGTTAAACAGAAATTTTTTTAATTTATTTAATATTTTATTTAACGTAAAATTAATTCTATTATTTTTGTAATGTTATTCATTCCATTTATTATATTCATTCAGTTCAAACCCAGCTCACACAGGGATAGAAGCTCACTGTTCGCAGTTCATTAATTTAATTCATTAAAGTTTGTGTTTCAACCTTTAGGTGTGGGAATCAGCTAGCGCGTGACGCTTTTTCGTGACGCTCGTTTTTGTTTTTTTTTTCTCAGTTGACTCCTCATCCCCCAACCCTGCGTTAATAAGATTCGCTTCAAAAACTTAAATTTATTATACTTTAAAAATAACATATACTATTATAATATTAATTTACAATTTTATGAAAGTAGTTTATAATATTGTAATTTCTATTGCTTTTATAAAAAAGTTAAGTTTTTATAAAACTTACTTTTTCAAGATTATATTTTTGTCTGTAGATAATATAAATGTAAGCTGTAAATAATGATAAAACCCGTATTATGACTTAGATTACTATTTTGAAATATTTATTTGAAAATAATAGATCTTTTTCACGTAAAATTGGATAGTAAGGAAAAGATTATCTAGTTTTACATATTGGAGGAACTATGCAATATTTTAAGAGCAATTTTTTGCAGTCCTGTTACAAAGTGATATCTTACTGAATGTATACTGTGAATAAATTGTCAATATTTTGGTTCTTGAGATAAGTAGTGTTCGGCTCTGGTCAGTTTTTACCGAATTTTTCTCTAAAAGAAAAATTGTCACTCCTGCTCTTTGTGTTGGACTCTGCAGGATCACACATTACGGATTCTATGTAAAGTGCCAACATCACAGCTAAAGTATATTGTATTGGAAAACCAAAGGTTGTTTTTTACTAATATTGTATCTTACTTCGTATTAATTTAAATTCAATGATAATTCTTTTCTATAACTAACTGAGAAAGCTTGAATATTTAGATAATTCACTTTCAAATTATTTATGCAAAATATTAACAACATACCTTTATTTACCTTCACAGGAAATTTTTCCGTGTGTTAAACGATTTAATTTATTAACGAAGTATTATAAAAGATTTTTAAATGCTTTAGAAATTTTAAATCTCAACTATAGAATAATACTTAAATATATCTATATGTATATATTTTGCTATTTAATATTCTTCAGAAAAGATAAATACCTTTTAAACAAGACAGGTCAACGCTAGTAAAACAAATAATATCGTCATGTCGTTTATAAGTTAAACAACTTCATGTTTATAAAAAAAAATATGAACTTACTTTTATATAACAGATAAAACATTTTTTTTGTTTGTCAGACTAAACATGTATGTTTTTATTAAGATTCTACATATACTACATTAGTAAGATTTATTAAGATGTCACGAACTTTTGTATTCAAAGTTATAATTTCTTTTTAATGAAACCTTGCCGATATAACTTCATTACAACTCAACCAAATACTTTTTTTAATAAAATTAAATATCCTTTCTTGCAAATATAAAATTTTATGAACAATTTAGTTAAAAATCATTTAATTATATTAAACACAATTCTTCTATATTTAAATCTCTTTACCAGTAATTTAATTTTTTAAAAATAATAATAATTTTTTTATTTGTTTAAAACTTTTATAAATTAAATCCTCTTACGTTAATTTAAAATTAAAAAAGTAATAATAATATTTTATTCATTTAAAACTTTTTTTTTACTTGATAATATCGCCACATAAGTAAGCTTGAAGCTTTTGCGTGAGATATGGAAATGGAATTTTTTTGTAGCGTATGAAAAATGCCTGACCATGCCTGACCGGGATTCGAACCCGAGATCTCCGGATGAAAGGCCGAGACGCTACTACTCGCGCCACTTATTACTGTATTATTATTATTATTACTAGTAAATACGATTTATTTTTAATCTCTTTAATCTGGTAGTAATTTATTTAATAAAAAAATAAATTCCATTAATTAGAAACTGTATAATTAAAAAAAAATCCTTTCTTTCCTATAAATTATATTCAAAAGGTTTCACCATATACAAAGTCAAGAGAAGTTATGTGTAATTTCCGGAATCTGAGACAGCTAAATTTAGTTTACATACTTTCTAATGACCTGTATATCTGAAAACTGACCGCAAGAAACTATTTTGTTTGAGGCTTACCATGGAGACAGAAATTAAAGGTCCTAATGAACCTACTTCACATATGAACATCAAAGTTTAGTAACAGTAAATTATAAGTATATATATATATATATATATAAGTAGTCATTCTTGTAATTCACGTTCTGCTGGAATTCTTTGATAATTACATGACAGGAAGGGAATCTAATTGTTAAAATACCCCCTGACAAAACTGTCCACTCCAAAAGAAAAAAGCGAGTATAAATGGAAAAGTGACAGAAGTAACTTCTCTTTGCTATGCAACTGAATGTTATTGAATACCTCATAAAATAAACTATTAATTTAAATACTTTCTCTTCATATTGAACTCAAAATAGTAACTCTGAGAACACGAAATAAATTATTATCAGTTTTTTTAAAAATTCCCCCAATTTCTAATCCCACATTGAAAAATTTCTAGATTTCGTTGCTATAATTAGATTGCAAGAAATTTATCAGTTTAATTATGGACTACTTAATCAGGAAATAATATTTCAAAAGAAAGACAAAGACAAAGCAGATATGGTCTATTTACTAATTAAAAAAGACTTTCAGTTATCCGAATAACAGGAGTGGTTTGATTTTGGATAATGGAAAATTACTATTTATGAGAAATGAAATGTTAATTCATTAAAAAAAAATGTTTTGTCTGAGAAACCAATCCATTAAACGTACATATAAAAATATATAATATAGCTAAAAAAAGTAATAATTATGCCTATTTTAAATAGTTTACATAAATAATTACTTTTTAATGAGTAATTTTGTATAAAATCTCAAAGTTCTTACAGCTTCTAATAATTTTTCAGTTGATAAAATGATCTCTAGAAGAAAGTGCAGAACTGCAGGAGGAAGGAAAATAAATTGTATTAGTTTCGTGGTTGACAGTGTTTATTTTGGGAATACAAGATACGTACAATAAATGATGTCAAAATTAAAAGATAGTGTGGAAGAATTTGATATGAAAACGGATGTTAAGAAAACAAAAGAAGGTAAAATGAACAAATAAAACAATATAGACACTTAAGTATCATGTTAACAGAAAATTTCAAAAGTAACACAAAGAAATGGTTCTACATATTCAGATGGTTAGAATAGAAGAAGCGTTTTATGAAGTGTTATTTTTGGAGTTACTTATGTATGGTTGTGAAATAGGGACACTAAGATAAATACAAAAAGGAAAATTGAAAGTGTTTGAAACATGAACGTAGAGAAAGTTATAGTAAGGGAAGAAACAAAGTTAAAAATAAAGTAATAGTGTGGACAGTGTATATAAACAGAATCATTAATAGAAACATACGAGAGAAGAAGTATTAATTAAAAGAATTGCTAGAGGATCAGTTAAAGGACAAAAAAAGGAGAGGAGGTAAAAATTAAAAATTACAGTCGATGGTTGAAGCCGTTGCTTGATGAAAATCCATATTAACAAAAAAAATTTCAAAAGAAAATAAATATGTTATCTGATTTTCATACAATTATTTAAAAAAACCTCAACAGTTCTTTCGGTTTACAGTACCTTCCTCTGGTATTATAAACGGAATAATATTTTATTCTGTTTATAACACCTGAGAAAAGTACTTGTACTAAAACAGCTGTTACGGTTTATTTTAAAATAATTTTGTAAACATTAAATATCAAAATTATTTATTTTCTTTTTGATAATTGTTTGTTAAGATTTAAATACGATGTAAAAGGAAATTGGAGCTGTTGGATAAGTTACTCTAATCAAACCTTATCTGGAAATCGAGGAGAATGGAGACGGTTGTGATGCAAAGGATCTGCTTCAAGTTACTTAAATATATGATGATGAAAATATATGTTAAGAAAATGTATTTCTAAATAAACTATCTCTCTACAGGAACAGAAAACTTTAAAAAACCTTACACAAAGCACATATTAACAAAAATAAACAACAATAGGCGAAAGAAATCAAACCGCAATTAGACGGGAACTGTTTAAATACAATACAATAATCGATTAGGTTTAAGTTTAATATTGATTATAGTAGACTAAATATATTTCTGTATATTTGTTATAACAGACTACAAATGACCGGAAAGGGAAGCAAAACTGCTGTATATTAAAATTAACAAGGTGATTTGTTATGGAACGGGAAGACAAATCTGCTGTCAATAAAGAAATGACTCACCCCATTATCGGCAAAAATAAATTTAATATTCTGCTTCTATTCCTGTGGTGCAGTTTCGTAGAATACGGCTTATGTCTCCACGCTAAACTCTTGTTATTATTTTTGTTTATACTAGATGCAGTTGGTAAATACTGTATTTACTATGATTTCTTCCATCTTCTTGTGAATTATATAATTTAAAAAGTAAATTTTTCTTCTTTGGTCGTTTCGGATAATCGGACTTCAGATGAACGGGAACTAATATGTGTAATTTTAAGAATTATAAATTACGATATTTTACATCAGTATTATGACTGAGAATCACTGGCAACATATTTTTTAATTATATTTTATAAGATATCTAATATAAAATAAGTAAATTTAATTTTTACTTACATCATGATAAGCAAGTGGATAATGAAGAAGACGGCTAGTATGCGCAAATCTTCTTGGAAGATCTAGAAATATAACAAGTTTTGATCCGTTGTGAAGATCTCTCTCAACGTATGCATCAAACAATGGTGCCCCATTAACTCTTAATAAACGAGATAATAATGTACTTAAATCTTGTGGACCTTGTGAGCTAGGCGGTAAATAACCCCCAAGTTCATCCAGTAGTGTGAACACTAAGGAAACAAATACAGTTTATTTTTTTAATAAACAATTAATTCAGATTTAATAAATAATACACACAATTTATTATTATATATTATTGCTATGGTATGTATAATTAATTCCTTTCATAGGATGTGATTGACTCGAGAAGACTATCAGTTGTAAAAAATGTTGGTTTACAAGTGGGCAATCGGACACAACGAGACATACAGAATTTGCTCTCTATCTCTCTCTTTCTCTCTCTCTCTCTCTCACTCTCTCTCTCTATATATATATATATATATACACACACACACACACACACACACACACACACACACACACACAGTAGGACCCCGATAATTCGTCACCTTAATTCGTTTCATTCACTAATTCGTCACCCCTCTGGCAAATTTGTGATTTTTATTTCAGAGGTACAGTACTGATACACAAAAGTAAGTCAGATATTTTCTCGTAATTACTGTACTAATAAAAAATATTCTACCTGTTTATGCCTACAGCACAAAAATTTACTTAACTGCGACCGATGTTTTTATATGAGCCTATTGCAAGTTATGTTCAAATTACAGTAATTCCGAGAGAAAAGAACAGATAAAATTACTTTACATATCTCTTTCATTCATATAAACATTTTCATTTGGGCACTTTTATCTAAACAGTGTTTACATATTTCTTATACAGTATAGTACTTAATAAAAAATACTGTATTACGTCATTTCCTTTCCGTTTCTGAATATCATTACTGTAGTGAACTTTGCGATGTGTGAGTCAGTTTTTCGTATTAGTGTCGTACCTATTAGTTTACACTGCACTTACGAAGCAAAAATGCCTGGCAAACGTGAAAGTTATAAAGTTTAGAAGTGACAAAAACGTTTGAAATTCTCCAATGCCTGCGTAAGGATGAAAGTGCCGTTAAATTATCACAGGAGTTCGGAATCCCTCGTACGTCAGTAAACGATACTAAAAAAAATGCTGATAAAATAGAAGAAAACTTTTGAGTAAAACGGAAATTACTGACGGTGATGTAAAAACCAGAAAGAGAATGAAAACAGCAGAAATTGCTGAACTTGACAAGGCAGTGTACATTTGGTTTGCACAGAGTCTAGTCAAAGCTTACTTTTAAGTGACTCACTAATTATTGAGATAGCTCTTTAAATGAATGAACGAATAAGATTTTAATGCCAGCCAGGGTTGGTTAAATAGATTTAAAGCAAGGCACGGAATTTTTCAGCTTGCAATTGAGAGCGAAAAATTAGCAGGCGCTGACAGTCAGGTTGTATCTGAATATTGTGATAAATTTAGTTCCAAAATTAAAAGTCTTAAATTTGCGCAGGTGTATGACTGCGACGAAACGGGATTGTCTTGGAAGGCGCTTCCTAACAAAACCTTGGTATCTTCTTCCGAGAGCTCTGCTGTTGGATACAAAGTAAGGAAAGAATGCATCTCTATTCTTCTATGTTCTAACACAAGTGGTTGTCATCGACTTCCTCTATCTGTTATTGGCAAATGAAAAATCTCGAGAGTTTTTAAACATATAAATCGTGTCTTACCGGTGAAAATTTTTCGCAACGATGTACTTGGATGAGACAAGAAATTTTTAGCCAGTGACAAGTCAAATTTTATGTCAGCGACAAGTCCAAGACATATTAGAGAAAATAATTTACCAGAGGAGGCATTACCAGAGGAGGTAACGCTCCTTGCCATCCGGTCGACAAACTGGAAGCACTAGATGGCAATATAATCGCAGTATTTCTTCCAGCAAACACAAGCTGTTTATTCCAGCCTATGGACCAAGAGCTCAAAGTAAGTATGAAGCGATATTATTAAAAATTATTAATGCAAAATTTAATTTTTTGCTAAAATGAATTACAGGTAAAGATTTTTAGAAAGAGATATAATATATAAAGGATATAATATATAATATTGCTGACGCTTGTAGAATCCCGGAAAAAACGATGAAGTTGAACTGCAATAAACTGTGGCTTGACGAGCTACCAGAACCGGAAACTGAAGAAGAAAGTGCAGAAAAAAATTTGAAATCGAAATCCATTATTCCTGGTTTAAATGATGTTACAAATGAGGAGATAGAAGAATGGTAAAATTAGATGACACATATTTAGGCTACGAAATATTAAATGATGAAGAATTTGTTAATCATATTAAAAATAAATAAAATTTAAAGGAAGGTGCCGAAGATGAAGAATTCTATGACAATCCAGTGAATAAAATGAGCGGCAAAGAAGTTGTGGAGATGGATGCTGACGAAATGCATCGAATGGTATTTCGATCAAAAAGAAGTACAGGTGGCGAAGTTAATTGCTATGCGACAAGTTTGTCTATTCGCATTATACAAAGAAAGCAACGTTGAAGTGCAAAGAAAAATTACAAATTTCTTCAGAAAGTAAAATGAAGTGTAAATACGTAAATTTAAATACAGTACCTTTTAGGTTATAGGTTTTGTAAATAGAACTGCTTAAATAACAAAACATACGCCAACAATGTTCTGTAGTTACTTGCGTTAGTCTGACTTACGTATTATAATATTGTATGTGTAGTGATGTTTTTTTAAGTACAGTACAGTATAAACGTAATTTTTATAAAAAAAAAATTGTGTTTGTGAATGGTTTTTACCTACGTAAGTATATTACATGTGCTGTATAATAAAATACTAAATGTTCAGTAGAATACTGTAGTTAAATTTCAACAGTTTTCAGTCTTTTTATGACATGTTTAGTATCGGTGGGGGGGGGGGGTGATAATGATTAGGTCAATACAGCGTTAATTTTTATGTCACCCGACTTTTGTTGCACTATTCGGTAATTCATCATTTTTGTTAATTTATCACCCAATCGGTCTCAAAGGTGACGAATTATCGGGGTCCTACTTTATATATATGAATATTAACTTAAATGTAATTTATTTCAGTTTATTTTCCTCTTGATTAGATAGAATTAATTATAATAATTAGACATATTTTACTTAATAATATTATCTTTATTAATCCCTTGGGTAACTAATCAACTATACAAACCTATACATAAAATACACTACGTTTCACTTAGAATTCTCTAAGCTTCCTCAGGTGGCAACATACATACATCATACAAAATTCTCTTACATACTGTAGGTATGAAGAGTAGTTAATTTATAAGTTATAGTTGATTGGTTAACCCGAGAGATTAATAAAGATAATATTTTTAAGTAAAGTATATATATATTTTTTAAAGTATTTTTATTATATATATATATACACACCAATAAATTATTTTAAAAAATGAGGATAGAGTAATTGTTTTTATGTTGGAGATGGGTAGATCAAGGTCTAGCCTTAATAATTAAATTTTAATATATAATTCGTTTTGAGTTGTAATTAATTAATTACGTCGTACGTAAACACAAATGTAAACGTATCACTATAATTATACAACGTTCGAGAATGAAGGATACTATTTTAGGAGGTTATTTTTGAGTTAAAAGACCTTACGGACATCCTGTTCTGACGAATATAGGATGTAATGTAACTAAATGTAAACTGTGACGTTACAAACGAGGGATAAAACAACCTACTGATACCGACTAAACGAAGCTGCCATCAGATTCAACGGTGGGTAAAATTTCACACGACTCACTCGCTCGTTGAAAAGGTACACTCTGAACAGAAACATCTATTCACAAGAAGATTCAAAACTGCAAAAAGGATGTTCTACTAAAAGCAGTTAACTTACATTAATCGTTTTTTTTTTTTTTTTTTTTTTTTTTTTTTATTAAACTCAAATTTGTTAAATTAATGTAACATCAGATTTTTATTAATATTTTGATTTGAGAATATTTTTTAAATAACTGGTGGATAATACTGTCGTATTTTATTTAATTTAATTTACACGACTGACTCAAATTAAACATAATATATTAAAAATAAATTATAATTATGTATAAAAATTTGTAGAAACAAATTCGGGAGATAATAAAAAATGAACAAATCATTAAAAAAGTAAAAAATGTAAGTTTTTACCACTAATTTTCTTTTAAAGAAAGTAATAAAAAAGCAATATCTTTTATTATTGCTATTTATACAAAAGAAATTCGTTCCCTGAGAAAAAAAATTGAATTTTTATTGTGTACTCTCTAGTTACCACCAAATCAAAACCAAACTTAATTTTTTTTTTCCACCGTTTATTTATAGTTGCATCAATGATAATAGTCATTAGCGACTTAAATAAAACTAAATGATCATAAATAATTAAATAATAAACACCAAATATTGGATAAAAAACCTGAACATGAGTAACAATTGAGTAATAAATACTAGAACACCCCCACTAGTCAACTTTCACTGTGCACACAGTATTCCACAAGAAATCTCACGTAAGCAAAACCGCTAAATTAAGTTCTTTATCCCACTATCGCAGAAAAATCGCAACAGTCTTTTGATGTATTTCTTCCGGTTGAGTGAAGCCTACACATCTGAACCCAGGTTTAATTGTTGTCGAATAGACCCGCACATTGGGAAATTTATGAGAAAGTGATTTACAGACCATTTTACATTGCATTCCTCACTGTTCTGTTGAGCATAAGCAAATAGATAGGTTGGAATTAGCTTTGTGTGTCCAATCCTGAGCCGAGTTAGGATGATTTTGTTTCTTCTTTTGTTTGTTTGGGATAAAATTTTTCTCGAAGATGTTCACCCAGATGCCATTTAAGCCACGGGAGAACTTAACAGTTGGAACTTATTCCACGAGCACGTAGTTTGACACGGACTATTTTCATGAAATCGCCCTCACATGTTAATTCTAATCAAGAGGCCGTTTGTTCCTCTCACTTGGCAGCCTCATCAGCTCTTAAATTAGTTCTTACAATAATATAGAACAACTTCATTTCAATTCAGAGCCCTTTAACCAGTTAAGGTGAAGATGATATCGTCTGTATTTTCCTTTAATTAAATGCGAAAATGTTAATAAATTTTTTTTTTTACAAATGGGGTCAAGAAATTATATTTTTTATTATAAATGTATTCTATGTATAAATATCCAATAATAAACTAATTATTTAATTATTTTAAATAAATAAATTATAATAAAGTATTTTTAAATTAAAATGAACGACACAACATACTAAGACAATTATCGATACTGTTTCACAATTTGGTCGTAGGTTGTTATTACAAAATAATTCTAAAAAATAATATGATAAAAGAAAGCAACTCTGATTATGAATTCAAATATTACAGCGTATTATCTTGCAAAGATGTATTAAAAACAATAAAATTAAAAAAGATTACTTTCATTTGTGCACGTTTTTTTTTTAACTTTCTTACAACCGTATTATTCTACGGATAACATCCTGAAAATATGTCGTGTTTTTAATAACTACTACTTTTCCTTACGTACATAAAAGCTTAAATTTACAAATTTAAATTAAAGAAAAAATATTTGTGTGTATTATTAAAAACTATAATGTTTTATTAGGTAAATATATAACACAATAGATTTAATTAATAATCATTTCAAATTAATAAAATTAATTGCGATGTAAAATAACTTTTCTTAAAAATACAATTATTTACTGATAATATGATAATATGTTTAATATTAATTAAAGCTTCACGACTCACATTTTAAAGAACACATTCAATAAAATAAAACAAAAGATTGAAAGCTGAATTAGATCCAACGGTCTCAAATTAAATCCATTGAGAACAAAATTAATTAACGTCATAAACTGATGAAATTAATAAAATAGTCCACCAGAATTTTTAGGCTTCACATTAAATTAACTTAAAATAATCACCTTGTTAATCTCTTGCCACCCAATCCCTTTTTCTCACGTAACCCACGTTTCCAGAGATTGAAATATTAATCATTACCGGCCATTTATATATATATATACATATATTTAACAAAATCTGGACTAACTGACTCAATGTACCGCTCAAACACAATGTACAGCATACTAGGTAAGTGAATTTTGGATAGTTCATAGTTTTATAACGTAGGCACACACTAAAGTAAAATTTTGAAAACATCCGTCTATAAGGGAATGAAAAGAGAGAGAAAGTTTTTATGAAAATTCTCTAAAATCTCAGTAAAACAGAAGTTACAGTCGTGAAAATATTCATACTTCTTTAAAAATTAAAAAGTAAACATGTTTAAACATTTCTCAAAAATCCTATTTGGTGTTTGTAAAGGTGGAAGGTGGAAGGTGGAAGGTAATGTTTTTCACAAAAATCTTATATCTTAGTAATCGAAGATGTTCCAATCGTGAAAATTGATATTTAAACAATTCTTTTAAAATAAAATTATGCGTAATTCACAAGTTTTCAAAAATGTAATTTGTGGCTGGAAAAGGAGGAAGCAAATTTTTTCATGAAATTAAATAAAACTGAAGTTGTTTCAGCTGTAAAAATTGGTTTTTAAACTTTTCTTTGAAAACAGAAAGATATTTGTTTCACCACGTTTCAAAAATCCAATTTGGAATGGCAAGGAGAGGACTAAAATTTGTATATGCATTTTAAATCTCAACAATATATAATGAATAATGGTTGTATTATAGAAAACGACTCAGATTCACTTCCTTCATCGTTTTATGATTGAAATTTGATGCGAAATATTTTACTTTTTCGCCTAACTATGATTTAAACAAATCTAAATGCAGATACACTAATTTGCCAATATGTCGACCAAAACATCAATCTTTAAGTTATTATAGAATTTTAATAAATATCTAAAGTTTCTTTTAAAAAATTATTCAAGGTACAAATCCGAAATCCAACTGGATTTTTTGTAAACGTATATAACATCTTCTTCTTAAGAGAAACAGTGACCATTTTGAGATAAGATAGATCTATCACAAATACAAGAAATAATGATTTATTGTTGTATCTGAAGCATGAAGGCATTCTGAGTAGCACCAACATTGTTCACGATAAATTTATAATAACCTCTCACCAGTGTTGAGAAAAGAAAAAAATATAATTACGTATCACCATTTGATTTTCTGTGCGTGTTGTGTCCTTATTGTGCATAAATCAAATTTGTTCAACGTATAAAGGAGGAAAAAAATAAATTCATTATTATATATTTAATGTATATCTCGATTATTTAATTTATTCATTGGAAGACTAGTTTTATAGTTTTTATTTTTATTTTTAATGTATCATAAACATATTCATATTATACTATAAATACTTCATGTTTGGTTTATAAATTTTATTTTCCTTTTATAACGTGTTAATTTCTGACGATTCAAATGCTTATAGTGAACTATGCTTGGTTATTTAAAAAAATTAAAATGATAAATTAAACAATAAATAAGTAGAACTTACTTTTAAAAAATCTCGGTAAAATGAAAAAAAAAATAATTTCTTTAAATTTTGAAACATATTCAATTAATCCAATTATCAAAAACTCTTACTTACTTTTTCACCTTTAATAAATGAATATTAAGGAAACATTTAATAACTACTATTTTTTAAATCAGTTTTATTTGTTTTTTTCTATACAGTATTTTATTTTACATTATTTTATCATTCTTTGAATTTTAAATAAGGATAAGACAAAAAACTTAAAACTCAATTATTTTTCTTAAAAAATGTCATTAAAAACAATATAAAATTATTCTTAGTCACAAATAACGTCAACTAACATTAATAAAATTAAATTCAAGGAAATTTCGGATGGTCTGAAAATAAGATAAAGAAAAGTAAAAAGTTTACTTTCTCACTTAAATAAGTAAACTAAAAACAAAACTGGCATGCTGAGAAGCACAAAAAGAAACTTTTGTAAAGTGACAACCACGGAAAGTAAGGTAACTTCAAGTTTTCCCAAGAGATATTACCAGGAAGAAAATGAAAATACTATCTATATGTTCACATAGAAAATTCAAACGTATACATTTATACAAAGAAGAAAGAGAATTGTACGAGTATAACAGAAAAACGTATTTAAACTTTATTAAAACAGTTTATGTAGATTAGCTGGTCTCATGTGATGAAGCTTATTTTAAATACATTTTATTACATCAATTTAATGTGTCTAAGACAATCCCCGCTCACCCAAACAAAAGCTTCTTATAAGTTCTAGAATGCATAATACTGTTAAATGTATTTACAAACAAAGAGGAGTAAATAAAAATAAAATATAAGAAAGAATGAAGCTTTTTAAGAAGTAATAATGTTTAGCTAGCAGAACATTATTGCTGCGATAAAATTTTGAAATAAAATTGTGAATAAATGTATTAAAGATAAAGATTTTAAGTAGAAAATATTAAAAGACGCATAGGATCATATTTTTATCTCTTTCTTAAATTACGGGCCTTGCGTTGTAAATTTAAATTGCCTAGGAAGTTTTGTCAAATCCTGGGCAATAATTTATTTCTCCGCGGTGCTAATATTTTACATATTTTTTAAAACTGTTTTTCGATTTTTTTGTTTGTAGTGGTTGTATGTTTTTGTGTCTTAATAAATAGTTTAAGTTTTTTGTTTTGTATTTATTTTTACTATTTTAGTTTGTTTTGATTTTGTTTTTGAATTTCTACTTTAATTTTACATTTTGTTTTAATTTTTTTATTCTATTGTTTTTTGTACTTATATTTCGTGTTTTGTTTTCCGGGCGTTTTTGTTTAATTTTTAATTGTGAATTTTTAAAATTTAGTTTTGAAACATATACATCGTGTTTGGGCGATGATAACGCTGAAGCGTTTTTCGCCCAGAAAAACCAAATAAAAAAAAACACAGTAATAACTTCCCTGTGTTACTAATAGATAGCAATAGAAAAATTAGGTGAATAATACATTACATATAGCTGGCTAACGGTGTTCCGAGTAAATTCCTCGGTTATGCTTTTTTAAGTTTGACCTGTTTTCAACCTCAGGTCTCTAAACGGACTGGATTTTTCGGCTACCTGCAGGAAATGGAATAATAAACGATTTTGGAAATGGACTCATACCACTCTTAGAGCTGGCAATGTGGTGGCCAGGGTCAATGTTATTGCAGGTGTAACGGAGACCCTTCCGTTGTCCACATGCCCCCTGCGATGGCAAGCATGTAGCAATGGTGCCCATGTATGTCGGTGCATGGGAGCTCTGAAAGCTTCGGTGAGTAGGAGCCTGAAGTCAGTGCAGAGACCGCGCATCCGCTCTCTGCCAGGATATATGCCGGTTCCACCGGAGTACCGGATCAGACCTCCAAGGTTAGTAGCCCTGGAGTGGGGGTGTACCTCGGCGGCTAGCCTTGCTACTGAAGGGATCAACCGTTCATTAATATTGAACAATCAAACGTGGCAGAGGGTGCACGTGAACAGCCTCGTATAGAATCCTCCGATTCGCCACAAGCGAAGAGGAAAAAGAGCAAAGAGTGTGACAAAATCAAGAAAGATGCTGATAGAATCAGTAAAGACTTACGTAAAACCTTATTTGGCTATAGTGTACCAAAGCCAAGATTTTTAATTATTACAAAGGAGAATGGAAACTTCCAAAAAGTTAGTCCATTCTTAATCGCAAGAGAAATTACAAATTGTGCTGGTGGTCCCGTTAAAGAAATTCGAAAGACTTTTAATGGATTGCACGTCGAAACTATCAACGAAGTGCAAAGCCAGAAAGTCCAGGCGTTGAAGAAGATCGGTGAATTTGCGGTTTCTGTTCAACCGCATAGCACACTGAACTCATCCAGAGGAGTAGTTGTTTGTCGCGATCTTCTTAATTGTACAGAAGAAGAAATTGTACAAGAAATGTCGAGTCAGGGAGTGACTCAGTGTCGCAGACTAACCATGCGAAGAAATGGTGAAGTTGTTCCTTCGGCCTCGCATGTTTTAACATTTAATAGGCCGAATCTTCCTGAAAAGGTACGAGCTGGCATCCATCGGCTTGATGTACGAGAATTTATTTCGCAGCCGATGAGATGTTTTAAGTGTCAACGATTCGGACACACAGCAACTAGATGTGAAGCGCAGGAAATATGTATATGTGGAGGGAAAACACCTGAGGGTGACCCATGTAAAGACCCTCCAATCTGCGTTAACTGTAAAGGGCATCACAACTGTCGTTCCAGGAACTGCCCTACATACAAATTAGAAACAGCCATTCAGGAAGTTAAAACGCTTCAGAGGGTCAGTTATCCTGAAGCGAAGAAAATTGTTCATCAGCGTACACCACGACCATCGACTTCTTATGCAGAAGCAGCAGCTGCCCCTTCCACATCTAATATTAATGTGGAGCAGTTGCTTAACATGATGGCACCAAGTCTTGCGACAATGATTGAAAGAATCATTGATTCAAAGATTGAGTCGACTCATCAGAGAAAACAAAGTAAAGATGAGACGGCTCATCCCCGGACTGACGCCGTTGACATGAGAGACGCACCAGCACAGTTTAAATCACCAGCTAAACCTGCGATTATTGAGCCACCAACTGAAGTAAGAATAAAAAATCTTGACTTATCTAGCAAAGAGAAACGGATCACTCCGTCGTCTAGTCACAAGTTTAAAGAAATTGTCACAAGAAAATCTGAATCTGCGGAAATGGAGGTGCAACTTATTATAGAAAAAGCACCAGACGCAGATGAAATAAAACCTGTACCAATAGAGCCTCCAAAAGCACAAAGATCAGCTTCGGTGAGAGCATCTATTTCAGCTGGACCCAGTACTGCGGTAGAGATAGAGTCCAGCACATCCGCCGCGGAGACTGCATCGCTTAATAGTTTAGAATCCCTTAGCAAAGATGCTAACAGCACCGACGAAACTTACATCAATTACGTCAGCCGCAGAACGTCACTGGCATCCGAAATAGAGGAAGACGATGCCATGTCTGAGGCCTCAGATACGCTGTCATCAGAGGTTGAGGCCGTCAGAAGAATGGAAAAACGCAAGAAAGGATGGCCGAAAGGAAAGCCTAGAAAGTAATATTCTGGATTCGAAGTTAGAAGAACGTAAATTTTTGAACATTTTTGATTCATAAGAATGTGAATAATTGAACCTTTTTTTTCTCTTTTTTTTTGAAGTGGGATGGGGCTAATGACCAAAGTAGTCGATGCCCCTTAAAACCTCAAAAAAAAAAAAAAAATAATAATAATAATAATAATAACGTTATTCACGTTATTTATTTAAACAGAAATATTTAAAAAAAAAAAAATCAGTTGGGTCACTAAATGGAGAGAATAATTTTTTTACAAGTCGAACGGACTTTAAATTCAGTCCCTACAAAAAGAACTTGTATTCTTACTAAAATAATAAAAATAAAATAGAAGGTGATAATTATTTTTACACGACTGATTTCGGTACAAAAACAATAGAAACTTTTCTTTTTATTTTAAATTAAAATGTTCTGAAGATATTTCAAAAATATGATAATTAAATTAGATCAAATATTTACTTTTCAATCAATTCCATTCCGTGAGAATATAGCAAAATATAAATTTTCCTTTAAGAAAGAATAACTGTTTGTATTACTTTTACTATTTTAGCTACACTTATTTAATATTAATTTAACCTGAATGATTTTAGCCTTGGTAATGTAAGTATAATATTGCTAAGATTAGAAAAACGTACTTTACTATTACATCTTCTGTACTTTGGTTTATTGTATGATTATCTTTTTCCAAAATTTAATACTGAAACCAGACAGTATGAAATCAAATTGAATTACCAGCGTAAGTATAATAAAATTTTGTAGTTAAACGATCGGTCAACATTATAGAGATAAATAGAGAGGGAGCGGTAAAGTGTCACAACAAAGTGACGCTTTTCACTACTCGTCTCGGTATAATATAAACTAGATTGCCACGTACGTATATCACAATATTTACATATCCAAGTTACAAGTTTCTCCTCTCTTTAGAAAAGCCTTTCTCCCACTCTATTTCCGACATCTAGCCTTTCTCTAACCTATTTACTCCCTTACTCTTTAATTTACCGTAACATCAGGCTTAGCAACTCTTTATACAATTTTAAATCGTGTATTTTATACCCATTATTTCATTACTTTGTAGAAATTACTTTGCATATTTAATCGAATATGCTTTCAGCTTGATTAAACAAATGGAAAATTTTGTCCCTATTTTTTTTATATTTGTTCTGCCGTGAAGCACTTTCATAAATATTATTACATGCGCCATATATAAACTGCGTATATGATTTAACATTAAATATTATTTTATTAAAAAATTATCAATGCTTTATTAATAATTATATTCAAATCATTCAATTAACGTAAACTAAAAGGATGTTATTATTATACTATGTATTTATTCTTTTAGAAAAAAAAACTCATCTTTTCGAGGTATCATCAATTTTTTCTTAAAACAATGAATTTTAAAAATCGTATGTGTTAAGTAAATATTAAACAAAAAGTGATACGTATTTTAAAATAAAATCCCTTTAAGTAGCACATAATTATAAAAGAGGATTTCCTTTTAGCGGAATAGATATAGAGATATTAATTAGTCATTTTATATATTTTACGATATGCTTAAATCTTAATTAGATTGGAAATTTGAAGATGTAGTCCTTAGGTTATTACTTTTTAAAAAGAAGGAAAAAGCCAGGAATTGACAAAATTTCTAATAAATCTTATAATCCGACTTCATGAAAAGAATACTTCTTATCAAAAAAAAAAAAACAAAAAAAAAAAACAAATTTTGAGAGGTTGATTTTTGAAAAAAACGTTTTGAATTATTTATATATGCATTGTAGGTAACGACTTGATTTAATAAAGTTTTCTCTAAAATGCTCTAAAGAAAATCGAAATTGATTTTTTCGCGATATCCCCTTACCGAATTTTGAAAAAAAATAATTTGATCAATGCCCCATGTATGAGCCAATTTAGAAAAATTAATCCTGAGATATAAGGCCAAAAATAAGTACGACGCATACGATCATACGCACATGCATACACATATGTTGTTGTTTTTTTGTCTAGATGTACTGTACTGTACTCAGTTGAGTACTCACAGTGAAGATAAACAAACGTTGCGTTTGTGTGAGTGAGTTCGTCATGATTCTGCTGAGTCACGTCCCGTGTATCAGTGCCGATTTACAACGCGGCCATATCTATATACAACACTAGTCACATAGTAATCAAGTAGTTAAACGTTTATATAATGTTATGTCTTCTCAGTTTTATTAAAACCCTTGATCTCTTCATATGATCACTGTTTTGTTCTCGTATTCAATTTTTACGTTTCTATTACTTATATATTTACTCTGATGTTATTTGATATTATTATAATGACATTTTTTTAAGTTTATCGGAAACTGTAATCCTTGATTTGTCTATACGACATGAGTTATATCATTATTTTGACACCATGTCTGATACTGCCGATAATTCAGCTTGATTGAATGCACGATTATTGATATTCCCTCCGAATAAAAGGTCGTGAAAAAAGCCATTAAGTTGTGCGGAAAAATACATAATTTTTTTAAATGCTTTAAAAGCGAATTAAAGAGTAATACAATGACGTTGATTTCGGATATCGTTAATAAAACCGCTAACATAAATGGATGTTGTGCTGCCTAAGTATACAAAGTGATTCGCTAGTGTTAATCTAATAAGTTACGATCTCCTAAGAAAACAAAACCCTGCAGGTAAATTGAAAAATAGGTGATAATTTCTATAAAAACGGGATTTGTAAAAAAGGACTCGAATTTTATTTTCGAAACGAACTACTTACAATAGACAAAGTGTTACAAAGTTAATCCGTAAATGCTGATAACGACCTACCAAACTTCCGAAGAACAACTTTTTATAAATTTTAAAAAAGTATGAATTTGAAATACGAAAAACCGGGACCGAGAAAGTGTTTTAATTGACAGGGATAATATCATTATACGGCGAAGACATTTCTTTACTGAAATAAAAAAAATGAGGCAAGAAGGCCGTAGAACATATTATATGGATGAAACTTGGGTCAACGAAGGCCACACGAAAAGTTTCGTTTGGAAAGATAAAGCTGTGAGTTCGTCAAAAGAAGCTTTTCTGTGTGGCTTATCAACCGATATTAAGCCTTTATCCATCGGGTAAAAGTAAGTGTCATAATTGCGCATTTCGCCAGTGATGCCGAGTTTGTCAATGATCATCATTGGATTTTTGAATCTAAATCTACAGGAGACTATCATAACGAGATGAACGGCATGTCTTTTGAGAAATGCTTTAGCGACATGTTACCTCTTCTGGAAGATGATTCGGCTATAGTCTTAGTCAACGCCCCTTATTGTTCATGTAAAAAGGAAAAAAATTCCAGCGTGTCTTGAAAAAGAATGATATCGAAATGTTGGTTAGTCCAAAAGGTGTGATTTTTTAAGAGGATGAATTTAACTTTCAGTCATCGCAAAATATTTCGCGTATTTTCCGAATATTTAAAGGAAAACAGTATTTTCAATTTTATACACATTCAAAATAATTTTAATATGTGAAAAATTGATTAGTTAGCAAGATCCAGTGGTAAAACCGAACTTCGATAACCTCCCTCATTGTGAATACAACCCAGTTTGAGCTAACTTGGGACAAATTAAAAGTTACGTACAGCCAGAAAATACTACTTTTAAAATATATGATGTTAAAAATTTATACTTAAAAACCATCGATAAAACGGGCCAGCAGGAGTGGAAAAACTGTATAAAAAATTTAACGAATACTGTTCAACTAATTTGGCAACATAAACAATATTTTGGAAAATTACAATAAATAAATATTTTGTTTATATTTATCAGAACAAATGCGTTTCCTGAAGGATTAAATATTCTGATATCAGAATTTCCCTTTGAATAAATTTGTTTTTTATGATTAATTATTTGAAGAGTATTTTTGTGAAAAATTCTAATAAATAAGAAGAGATCAAGTTAATATAAAGAATGTTCTTTGTAAAAAATTTTAGAATTTTAAACAGGAACATACATTCATACGTTCTCTTATTTTCATAACCCAAAAACGGATCTCTTTAAAGGTACATGTATTTTAAATTGATCCGTAAATAAGATTACTATCCTGGTTATGATAAATTAATCCTAAAAAATTACGTAATAACGGTTCAAAGTGTCTCGCAAGATGCTAGTAAAAACAAATACAATTGGAGAAAATGAACTTTTTTTTATATAACAGCAATATCTTAAAAATTTAATTTAATTTTTTTTTTTAATTTTTGTGAAATTCTTCATCTTATATTAAAAAATGTTATATAAAAATAAAGATTTTAACTATTTCGCATAAGCAGAATTCTGTTTCTTAAATATTTTTATAACTCAAAACAAGATTTATAATAATAAACAGAATAAATTTAGAGCAAATAAACGCATATAATGAAATTTCAAATCTTCTGTTGTGAATTAATACAGCATCAAAAAAAATAATAAATAAATAAAACTGACATATTCTAAGTTTGTTTATTATGAACCTTTTGTATCACACGAATGTAATGACATGAATAATGTAAGCACAATATTACAATGTTAGAATAATAGTGTAATAATTTTTCAAGTTAATTTTCAAAGAAGCCTATTTTTCAGTCGAGATAAGGCAGCATGGGTAATCAAGTTCAACACGTTTATTCTCTCGACAACGTGACTTGAAATAATAAACAGTCTACACAATAAAATACGAAAAGTTATGATGTTTTTGTAGTAGATGCATCTTTTGTACATCTTACCTCACATATTTATAACAAAAGTAAAGTGTGCAATTACTTAGAGACTGTAGAATGTTGAAAAATATTAATGTTTTGATTGTAAAATGAATGAAAATTTCTAGAGAAAGGATGAGAAAAAGGTAAGAGATAAGAAAATAAGAGTAATAAAAAATCTATTCTCATATTTACGTTTCAATTTGTAAAGTTAACTAAATAAAAATTTATAAATCCATTTTCATATATACATATATATATATATATATATATATATATATATATATATATTGTAATACAGTTGAAATCCCTATCGTACATTTGACGTTATGTTTATTTCTATTTCAAACTGTAAAAAATTCATAGTCTCCATGTGTAAATCTCTCTGTATAAAAATACAAGATATTTTTTCCCAAGCAATTTATTCATCTTGCGTTAAAAATTAAAAATTCTTGTTTTAAAGCTTACATTTATTACTTCTAATGGAAATTATTAGCAATGGTAAAACATGCCACTGTAAAAAACCGGGATAAATTAATAGATATTAAGAAGCGAAAGAGTAGCTGAGAGTAACTGAAATAACACAGATTAATCACTTGAATCAGAAAACGGCTATAAAATTAAAGATGCTCAAACTGAGTCCTTTGATCTAGGAGATGGCGTCTACCTATTATCAAAATTCTCTAACATGTATGTTGAAAATATTATCAAAATTGCCCTAGAAGAAGAAAAAGAAATCAATGTACGGAATTGCATTAATTTTCGCAAATGAAAAAGTTTTTTATAGGAAAAAAACCAGTAAATACGACTCATGATTTTAAAATTAGAAGATGCTTTGATAGAATATGGAATGAAAATTAATTTACAAAAAAATGAAAATAGGAGATAATAAACCAATTATTATATGAACAAAAGGTAAAATGGAACAAGTTAAACCGTATAGATGTTTAGGAACCATGTTTAGTAAAAACAAAAAAAAAACAAGAATAGCAATGGTTAAGGATGAATTTAAATAAAAAGAAATAGTTCTAATTTTGTAAGGTGGAAATGAAGCGTTTTATGAAGTGAACTGTGTGGGTTTGAAACATGATACAAAGAAAAAAAGGAAAAAGTCAGAATGGAAGCACTCTAAATGTGATCACTAAGGAGATGGAAGAAGATGAATTGGACAAAAAAAAAGAAGAAAAATAAAGAAGTAATGAGGAGAACACCAATTACAGAAGAAATTAGAAAGAAGAGAATAAAATTCTTTGGCCACCTCTTGCGTTTGAAGGAATCAAGGAAAAGTAAACAACTCTTGGAAAGATTACTAAAGCTAAAAACGCAATCAGTCTGGCTCACTGAGGTGCTTGAAGACATCAAAGAAGCAGGCATTGCACTGCAAGATCTCAGAACAGGATCTGGGAATTATAACAACTTGCCCGGTGTTAAATTTGCAGAAAAGCCTAAAAAGAAAACGGGGACGGTTTGGACAGAGAAACGGAAAAGGGATTTTTCCAGGAAAATGAAAGAGTATTGGAAGATAAGAAAGACTAAACATAAATGACTAATTGGTCCTTCCGGGCCGTAACAAAAAAAAAAAAAAAAGGAGAGTAAATGAGAATAGAAGCTAATAAAAATTATTCAGAGTAGATAAAGCTAAGCGGTTGGAATATATCATGAGAGATGAAGGATTAATCTAAACAGTAAATATAAAGATCAGTAGAGTTCTGAAGGTTCAGAAAAGAGAAAAATATAAAATGACAATTGATCTAAATGGAAATGATGTAAATGGAATAATGACCGACTGAATGGGTCTAAGTGGGGGTGTTAGGAAATGATGCCTCTCACCGATACTATGCAACAGTTACATTGAAGATTATGAAATGGAATATATTAAAATAAAGGAAAGAAAGAATAATTATTGGAGGACGGAATATAAGACGCCTAAGGTTTGCTGATAATAGCCCTGGTGGAAGGAATGAAAGAGTATGGAATTTAAATATATTTAGGAAAGACTAAAATAAAAGAAACAATCGATAAAAAACATTTAGTGGTAAAAAAAATGACGGGAAAATAAAAAAAGTAAAAGAGTTACAAATGTTTGGGAACTATGGTGATAGAAGACTGACTGGAAGAGCGCAATGGAAATAAAACAAAGGATAGCGATAGCAAATGAAGCCTTCAGTAAGAAAAGAAAATTATTACGTAGTAGAAGACTTGATTTACAGTTAAGAAAGAGGTTAGGCAAAAGCTACGTATGAAATGTCTTCTAAGGAAATGAAACACGGACGATGAGAAAGAGGAAGAGGAACTGCAGTGAGATGTCGATATGGAGACGAATGGAAAAATTAAGATAGACGGATAAAGTTAGGAATGAGGAAATAAATGATAACGTCAGAAATGAGGAACAGGATTAAAAAGAAGAGCACTTATGCACAAAGTACAAAAAAACAGAAACTAGTTAGAATATATGGACACAAGAAATGGAATCTTAATAACCGGACTGGAAGGATAAATAAAAGGAGAAAGGAAGCGATGAAGAAGAATAAGAATGAAATTAAAAGATGATGTGAAGATAGTAAACTACAAGGAGACGAAAGAGAAGGCTTGGGACAGAAAGGATGGCGGAGCCGTATCAGGCAAAACACCAGATGATGATGACGATGAAATAGAAATGGAAGTTATCACGATCTTAAAAGTTTTTTTGGAAGCTGAAGAGAGTAGAAAATTGTGGAACAGGCAAATAACCAGACGGTATGATTATTGTAATTAGTTTTGTTATTATTAGTAAAATAAATAAAGAGATTACGTTTGTTTTATCTATATATATATAAAAGTTCAAGTTTTGCATACACAATGTTTAAATGCATTTATTTTATGTATTTTGTTTCATTGAATGTGGTAGCAAATTAACCGATTTCTGGTTTTTTACCTGTTTTCTGCTAGTTTGTATGTTTTTCTACTTATCATGGAATAGCGACTGAATTTATTTTAATATAGTATCCGAAATAAATTTACGGTAGCCCAGAATATAAAAACTAATGGAGCTACTTTAAATTATTTAAAATGTAAAATACCTCCCAGCCCCAACTAATATTTTTTTTCGGAGTTTTATTGTTCCTAGAGATTGCAATTATAATAATCAAAAAAATTATAATTTTCTTTTTATTAAGTGATTACATTACTTACATTAATTCTAAAAATGGAATCATTTATACAAAAAAATTTAACTCTCTCATCTAAATTAAAGCATTTATTACACTTTACCAGTATAATGAGTACAGTTTAAAAAAAAATAAATAAAACCTACGCATATTTTAAATGTGTGGAATCATATTAATAAAATTCTGCCTCCACAAGATCTTTCCGTAGCTGCATATTTTCACTGTTTCTAACTGCTCTGTCCTGAAAGAATTTAGAATCCTTTTCAAGATTAAATAATATATTTTATCATATATACATCAAGTTAAATACATTGTGTTTGTTCATTTGTACTGTACAATTACAAATTTAGTGTGATATTCATAGTAATAAAACTACATTAATGTATTGTTATACTATCATAATTTTTTATAGAATTTAGTGTCTTAATTTAATAATAATTAAGTGTATTGAATTCTAGGTTATTAAGTAAACACGAAAATCTAATAAGTAATGCGAAAATTCCTAGATTGTAACAAACCTGACTGAAAACACAAACAACCTTGGTCAAAGATTACAAAAAATAGAAAGTAAATCTTAAAATCTAAAATAAAGTCTAAACAAAATAATACCTAAAACATAAAATATGTTAAAACTCCAAATAATAACTCTAGAACACCCAACATTTTAACTATCTACGTTTCTCAAACCACGAGACTGAAATATTAAAACAGAAATCAAAGCTAGGATGCTGTCCTACAGCTGAAGACGTATTACATTGAATAAAATCTCTGCCCTACAAAACCAAATTAGGAGTTTAAAAGACAGCACTCCCAAAAATCAGCAGTGAAATATGAATAAAAAGGATGAACATCCAATAAAGGTGATTAAGATATGTTACTAGTTCGCTATAGTATATTATTTGAGACTTTACCAAACTTTTGACTTTTGATAAATTTCTTTTTTTCTTCAAATAAATCAGATTTTATTTTTTATTGGGATACCTTATTTACAAAACAAGTGCCTCCTTGACGGTCATCAGTCAGTTATGTTCATTATTCTAAAAATTGTGCTTGCGATATTGCTAATATAGAAAGACTATTTGCGACTGAATAAACTTTGCATACCAATTGGGATCGTCAGTCATTGTTTTTGTTTTCGCTTTATTGACTGAATTTCGTTGTATAGCCCAATAATTCAATACAGATTGAACGAGATGAACTATTCACAAAAATAATAGATTTAATTAGCAAACCAAAATAATACGACAACCAGTTTATATAACTCCAAGCTATGAGTTCTGTATTATTTTACTGAGGAAAAAACTGCTTTTAGACCTCTGAATAAAACCAACTCGGTTATCTATAGAGATCAATCTATGGGATTAGAACGTATGACCCACATCAATAGACGGCAATTTTGAACGGTCATGAAAATACCCTAGAGTACAGCAATACTGAAGAGTAGATAAGGGAAGATTTACGTCCTTATAGCCCCAACATTATTATACTTCAGTAAATATTTCTTCCACATTAAATAATAATTAAAAGATTACATAATGCTTTACTAAATAAAGAGATTCTTTAATATTTCTAAAACAAACAGTTCGCAAATCTAAAGATTTTATTCATTTACCCTTCTTCGTTAGAAGCTGTTATTCTAATAACTTTAGGTGAAGTAAAATAAATATCTATTTTGACAAATAAAAAAAGTAGAAACCAAAAGACATATCTTATTATTTTTATTATTATTAAAAAAACATCATTAAAATAATATAAACACAAAAATTTGGAATTAAGGAATCAATTTTTTCCACTCTTTTCGACATACATGTATTCATTTAAAAACGCAAATTTAACTTAAATTTTAGATTAACATAGTTTATTAACGATATGTGGTATTTGAATATAATTTTATTATATAATTATTCCAGATTTTATTGTATATCCAACAATGCATATTTTATTCAGACAATGTGTGTTTTCACAGAGGTAACAGAATCAAAAAAAGAAGGAAAGGAAAAAATTAAAAACCAATTTATCTTATATACATATATATATATATATATATATATATATATATATAATGAATGTTTGTCCCGTACGCGTTCCTATACCATTCATCCGATTGTGATGAAACTTTGGTAAGTTATTGTGCGCACGCACGCGAAGGTTTCTGAATTAGTTTGGACCCGTTAGGTGGCGCTGGAGTCGAGATATTTTGAAAAATTGCATTTTTACGTTCCGATTTGGTTATTATTCAGAATATACATTAGTTATGTGAAAAGAGAAATGTTTGCAAAAACAATACCCGCTAAGGTGTCGAGATATTTAGGAAAAAAATATATACTTTCTTCTTCAATATATATAAAAGGGAATGTTCGTATGTGTGTTCGCTATAGACTAAAAAAAACTACTGGATCAATTTACGTGCGGGAAAAGGAAAAAGCCGAAAAAGGTAGAAAGGGAAAAAGGGAAGAAAGGAAATACGGGAAAAGGAAATAAGGAAAAAAGGGAGGAAGGGAAAAGGGAGAAAGGAAAAATTTGGAAAAGGGAAAAATGGAAAAAGGGATAAAATGAAAGGTTAAATTTTGTTCCGTAATGTTCATTGTTATAATGTTTTATCATATTTTCAATTGTGTTCATTTAATTTATAGTATACACTCAAATCTAGCAATAGCGAAGCATATTCGGCTTTGCTAGTAATATTATATAAGATAAATAAATTTTGCTATAAAATTTAGTAGGAATAATACTCGATTTTTTTATTTTATAACATTATTTTGAAAATATTTTATTAAAATCACAATGCCTAAAAACGACAAAACTATAATTATATGTTATTTTTTAAAATCAATCGCGTCGTTTACGAGTTATTTAGCCTCAAACTAGAATTTATAAACTATCTGAATAGAGAATAGTTACGAGTTTCTCTGATAAAACGAGTAACTATTTCCATAAAATTGACATACTCTGATAGTTATATACCGGAATTTTCCTCATAAATAACAGAGGACACAAACCCTTTGATTGTAAGAGGACAATACGAATACGTTACCCCATACTACTAAACGTTACTACCGCAATGCAGCTGTCAACGTGACATTAACAAGAAGGAAAATAAGGAGACGTTATACAATACACACTGTAGGCTATAAATATTATCATTTGAGAAATACCTCTCATAGCCGTAAATAAACGCGTTATGGGTCTATATGGATACATTGTATGTATATGTATATATATATATATATATATATAGAGAGAGAGAGAGAGAGAGAGAGAGAGAGAGAGAGAGTGAGCGATAGAGAGAGAGAGAGCGAGTGAGAGGGTTGATAGGGTGAGGAAGAGTGAGAGAGAGAAAAAGAGGTTATTCAAACAAGTATTGATCTTATTTCTGAATAGAATATTGATTAGACAGCTAGACTATTAGATGTACAACAACATGGTTTCCACAAACCTCATCTTTTATGGTTTCTCTTTCTGATCTCTAAAACGCATGATATGAATCCCTGGGGAAGTTTGCAATTTAAAAGATAAAAAATTTAAAAGAAGCACTGAATAGATATACTAAAACATCTTATAATATGCGATGAACAGACATAACCAACAAACCAACACATTCAAGACAAGGACAATTAAGACGGGTTATTGTTATAAAAACAACGTTTTTTTATAAGTAAAAAAGGTATAATTTTTTTTAAAAATGCCACAGTGATTTACTTATTATTGCTAAGCTGGACCGCATTTTATAATGAAAAATGATTAGTTTTTTTTATAATAAACAAAACTAAATTCAAAATAAAACTAAAATTTTTCAGTTATATAAAAAATTGTGAATAAAAATTTAATTATAAAATGTAGTTTACGGATAAGGATATATTTCAAAACATTTATCCATAATTTTACTAGATAAATATGATAAAAAGTAATTCAATCAATCATATGACGAGTTATCAACTCGTTATGTGTATAACGATATTGTTATAGGTATAACGATATTTTTTTCATTTCTACAATCCACCTATAATCTCAACATTATATCAGAATTAAAATTAAAAAAAGTATGCAGCAAAAAAAGTTGGAATGTGGATGTTGAAAATCATATTTACGTATTATATATTAAGTTTATAATTACATATTATGTTAATTAACAAAGCATATAAAAATTGTTTTAAAAACAGTTAAAACACTTTGAGCTAAAAAAACGCAGTCAACCAATAAGAATTAAGAGTAAACAGTAAAGAAGTGTAAGATAAGAGCCAATAAAAAAAAGCAGGTTAACCGCTTTCCTCTGCTTTTTTCGTTCCCACTCTTTGTTCACCTTAATGTTGGAGAAATCAGACGACATCGTTATATTTATATATAAATTGATAGAATACAATAAAAAAGGTAACAATTTTTTAAAATCATTTCTGACATTTAGCCTATTTGTTATGAGAATTATTTTGCACAATATTCCTGAAACCTACGGATATACAGAACAGTTTTGTAAATTTGTTCATAAGCAGTTTCGTTTCTTGTTCATGTAATGACAAAAACTGTAATTTCTTACAACTTTAAATTGTCAAGCCAGAATATGTTGTTAATTAACGACTAACAAAAAATAAACGTGGCTGGCAAAAAAGACCGGAAATTGACGGTGACGAAATATATGTAACATATTAGGTCATTCCTGGAATAAATCAACCTACTTTCCTTCCTGGTAAAGCTTTAGTCATTACTAATTCTCCCTGCCCAACTGCTTGTTTAATAAATAAAAAATCTGATGTGGACACAACAGGACTTCCTTGTATGCTTATTAAATTGCATGTACACATTTTTTTAAAATAAAAAGTATATAAAATTTTATTTCATTAAAAAAACTTCTGATATTTTATCATACGTATTTTTATTGTTATTATTGAATAATTATTTATTGTATTTTTTTTTTTACAATCAGAGGTTAATAAATTATTAGTAAATTAATTTATTTAAATTAAGAAAAAAGTTAAAAAAGTAGATGAAGTCGGATTCGAACCGATGCGCCTTTCGCTTGTAAGAACCAAATATTTCATTTGGCTATAACTCTGGAAAAAATGAAAATAAGCACCACTTATGATATACCGTTGAAAAGCTCTCAATGAGAACTTATTATTGCAGTTAAAAAAAAGTTCAAAATCCAAAGTTTTTAGATTTTGGGCTTTTTTGGACACTTTTAGTCCAGTCGACTACAATCAAAAGGGAAGGTGCACAACTAGATGTTACAACAGTCCTAAATCCAAAATTTCAACATCCTACGGCTAAACTTTTTTGAGTTATGCGTGTACATACGTACAACGTACGTACAGACGTCACGCTGAATTTAGACAAAATTGATTCAGGGATGGTCAAAATTGATATTTCCGTTGAAATCTGAAAATCTGAATTTTTCGCGACCACAGTACTTCCTGTACTTCAAATAATGAACTAAAAATTTATTAAAATTTTTACTTTTGTTCACGATAACTGTATTCAAACAACTATTCGTTTCTTTTGTTTTTTCATGTCATAAAAGTAATACGAGTATATGATCATTACTTTTTTTATCTTAACTGAACAAAACGTGAACAACATGATTATTTGAATACAATTAGGATAAAAAAGGAAAAAAAGATTATTTTACCAAATTGAATTCTATACAATTTTTAAGTCACTTAACCTGCTTTTAAAAGTAGATCATACTGAATTTATACACGTAAACCTTTTTTTGCTTAATACTGATGTAAAGAAAGTGTTGTTTGTCGTGTTAGTATTCAGCTGTGAAGTTTAATATTGCTTTTAGTCAATGTACGTAGGAATTTTCCTTCTTGTGTTTTCAGAGTGAAATCAACTATTCCAGTACTTTATTTTGTGGGCTTTCGATAGTGCTGAATTACGAATTTGTTATTTTATACTCTTTCATGAAATTTTAATTTTAGTTATTTATACGTTGAAATTAATATTAATGTGTATTGTAATAATCTTCAGAAAAATAAACAAAAGAGCACAACAAAATGCATCAGCAAGCAATAATAAGTTCAGATTAGGAAAAGATTATCAAACATTAAAAATAAATTTGGGTATTAAAATTATAATTAAATGACTGCTAAAAAAGAAGATTATATATAATTAGGGTCTACGTATGTATATAAGATAGTTTCACCGCAGCAGCTCAACAGCCGAACCGATTTATATGAATGACCACGCATTGGAATCCTTACGTTACCGGGAGTGTAAAAGACTACAAAAATTTGTATATATATACATATATATATATATATATATATATATATATATATATATATCTTCCTCTATGAATCATGAGACCTTGCCGTTGGTGAGGGGGCTTGAGTGCTCAGCGATAAAGAGTAGCTAGACCGAAGGTGCAACCATATCGGAGAGGTATCTGTTGAGAGCTAGACTAAGGAATCATTCCTGAAAGAGGGCAGCAGCTCTTTCAGTAGTTGTTAGGGGCGTGAGTCAGGACGACTTATCAACATCACTCAGTCCTCTGAGTACTGCGCAGCTGAAAGCAATGGAAAACTACAGCTGCTTTTTTTCCAAGAAAATGTGGCTCTCTGCATTTTCATATAGCAATCATGGAGGCGCCTTCCTTGGTAAAATATTCCGGAGGTAAACTAGTCCCCTGTTCGGATCTCCGGGTGGGGACTACTAAGGAGGGGGTCACCAGAAAATTAAAAAATAACATTCTACGAGTCGGAGTGTGGAATGTTAGAAGTTTAAAAAAGGTTGGTAGGCTGGAAAATTTAAAAAGAGAAATGGATAGGATAAATGTGGATGTAGTAGGAATTAGTGAGGTTCGGTGGGAAGAGGAAGGAGACTTTTGGTCAGGTGATTTTAAAATAATTAAATCAGCTTCAAATAATGGGCAGGCAGGAGTAGGTTTCATAATGAACAAGAAAATAGGAAAGAAAGTAGAGTATTTCAAAACGCATTGCGATAGAATCATTGTAATAAGGATAAAATCAAAACCTAAACCGACAACGATTGTTAACGTCTGTATGCGTACAAGCGCCCATGATGATGATGAGGTAGAGTGTGTATACGATGAGATTGATGAAGCAATTAAACACGTAAAAGGAGATGAAAATTTAATAATAGTTGGAGATTGGAATGCAAGCACTGGAAAAAGCAAGGAAGGAAATATAGTGGGTGTATACGGGCCGGGCAAAAGGAATGAAAGAGGGGACCGACTTATAGAGTTTTGCACGAAGTATAATTTAGTAATTGCCAACACCCAATTTAAAAATCATAATAGAAGAATATACACTTGGAAAAAGCCAGGCGATACTGCAAGGTATCAGATAGATTATATCATGGTTAAGCAAAGATTTAGAAATCAACTCGTTGACTGCAAAACTTACCCTGGAGCAGACATTGATAGCGACCATAATTTGGTGATAATGAAATGTAGATTGGGGTTTAAGAACCTGAAGAAAAGGTGTCAGATGAATCGGTGGAATTTAGAGAAGCTTGAGGAAGAGGAGGTAAAGAAGATTTTTGAGGAGGACATCTCAAGAGGTCTGAGTAAAAAAGATAAGGTAGAAAATGTAGAAGAAGAATGGGAGAATGTTAGAAAGGAAATTCTTAAATCAGCAGAAGCAAACTTAGGCGGAATAAAGAGAACTGGTAGAAAACCTTGGGTTTCAGACGATATATTGCAGCTGATGGATGAACGTAGAAAATATAAGAATGCTAGTGATGAAGAAAGTAAAAGGAACTATCGGCAATTAAGAAATGCTATAAACAGGAAGTGCAAACTGGCAAAAGAAGAGTGGATTAAAGAAAAGTGTTCAGAAGTGGAAAGAGAAATGAACATTGGTAAAATAGACGGAGCATACAGGAAAGTGAAGGAAAATTTTGGTGTACATAAATTAAAATCTAATAATGTGTTAAACAAAGATGGTACACCAATATATAATACGAAAGGTAAAGTCGATAGATGGGTGGAATATATTGAAGAGTTATACGGAGGAAATGAATTAGTAAATGGTGTTATAGAGGAAGAAGAGGAAGTTGAGGAAGATGAAATGGGAGAAACAATACTGAGATCTGAATTTAAGAGAGCATTAAAGGATTTAAATGGCAGAAAGGCTCCTGGAATAGACGGAATACCTATAGAATTACTGCGCAGTGCAGGTGAGGAAGAGATTGATAGATTATACCAACTGGTGTGTAATATTTATGAAAAAGGGGAATTTCCGTCAGACTTCAAAAAGTGTTATAGTCATGATACCAAAGAAAGCAGGGGCAGATAAATGTGAAGAATACAGAACAATTAGTTTTAACTAGTCATGCATCAAAAATCTTAACTAGAATTCTATACAGAAGAATTGAGAGGAGAGTGGAAGAAGTGTTAGGAGAAGATCAATTTGGTTTCAGGAAAAGTATAGGGACAAGGGAAGCAATTTTAGGCCTCAGATTAATAGTAGAAGGAAGATTAAAGAAAAACAAACCAACATACTTGGCGTTTATAGACCTAGAAAAGGCATTCGATAACGTAGACTGGAATAAAATGTTCAGCATTTTAAAAAAATTAGGGTTCAAATACAGAGATAGAAGAACAATTGCTAACATGTACAGGAACCAAACAGCAACAGTAATAATAGAACAACATAAGAAAGAAGCCGTAATAAGAAAGGGAGTCCGACAAGGATGTTCCCTATCTCCGTTACTTTTTAATCTTTACATGGAACTAGCAGTTAATGATGTTAAAGAACAATTTAGATTCGGAGTAACAGTACAAGGTGAAAAGATAAAGATGCTACGATTTGCTGATTATATAGTAATTCTAGCCGAGAGTAAAAAGGATTTAGAAGAAACAATGAACGGCATAGATGAAGTCCTACGCAAGAACTATCGCATGAAAATAAACAAGAACAAAACAAAAGTAATGAAATGTAGTAGAAATAACAAAGATAGACCACTGAATGTGAAAATAGGAGGAGAAAAGATTATGGAGCTAGAAGAATTTTGTTATTTGGGAAGTAGAATTACTAAAGATGGACGAAGCAGGAGCGATATAAAATGCCGAATAGCACAAGCTAAACGAGCCTTCAGTAAGAAATATAATTTGTTTACATCAAAAAGAAGCATTTGGAAAAATATAGTTAAAAGAAGAGACAGACTTATAGGCCACATACTAAGGTATCCTGGAATAGTCGCTTTAATATTGGAAGGACGGGTAGAAGGAAAAAATTGTGTAGGCAGGCCACGTTTGGAATATGTAAAACAAATTGTTAGGGATGTAGGATGTAGAGGGTATACTGAAATCAAACGACTAGCACTAGATACTAGATAGGGAATCTTGGAGAGCTGCATCAAACCAGTCAAATGACTGAAAACAAAAAAAAAATATAAAATGTAGTAGTGGTGATTTGCCGATTGAAGAACAAACTATAAAGAACTGTTAACTGTGAGCCTCTATTACTGTATGAGCTGGGTTTGAACTGAATGATTCGAATTAATATTCCAAAAATAATAGAATTAAATCGTGCAAGACTAGACCAATCATCACCATCAACTAATAACAAATGGGATGCCCCTGGAACGCTGTTTTGGGAGGTGCAATGAGGTGCTCTTATAATACCTCTGCAAAAAATCGTCCGATTTTCAAAATTCAAACGGGGTATATGCTAGTGTAATACAAAATCACGATGGAACCAAACCAGAACAAAAAATTAACTGATATACTCAGACGTGGACCTTATTATTACATGACTGCTTAAAAAGGAGTGTAATATATTTAGGATGTATGTATGAATATTTTTCCCACGTAGCAGCTCAACGACTGAACTGATTTAGATGTATAACCCCACGTTGGAATCCTTACGTTACCAGGTGTGTCATAAGCTATATAAATAAATAAATAAATATATATATATATAAATAAATTAAAAATATTTGAATAAAAAAAAAAATTATATTTTACAAATATTATAAGAGGTGTGATCAAAAAATACGGTGAATAATTTTTTATTAAAAAAGTAATAAGGTTACATAGAATTCGATTTAATCTTCTTCAAAGTATTGTCCTTGGCTAGCAATGCACTTATCCCAACGTTGACTCCATGACTGGAGGCATTTCTGGAAGGCGTCTTTCAGCTGCTCGGTCGTGGCCCTCTCAATGTCAGCAATGGTGTAAAAACGTTTTCCTTTAAGCACAGTTTTAATTTTTGGGAAGAGCCAAAAGTCGCGTGGTGCTAAATCCGGTGAGTATGGCGGATGTGGACAGACAGGAACACTTTTTTCGGACAAAAACTCGCGAATGAGAAGCGAGGTGTGACACGGCGCGTTGTCGTGGTGAAGAAGGAAGCCATTGGTCCATTTTTCTGGTCGCTTTCTTCGTAAGTCGTTTCGCTTTGAACGGATCCGTACGAGATGTAGCTCTCGAATAGTCATTCGCCTGTTTGAACGAACCATTGTTTCCACTTTTTGCACATCTTCAACTATTTTTGAGGTTACTGGACGTCCTGCACGCTGCTCGTCTTCAACAGACTCATTTCAGTTTTTAAATCGGTCATACCCTTGTACACAGTCTTCAAAGTTACCACATTATCGCTTTACACCGATTCTAACATTTCGTGAGCTTCTTGGGCACTCTTTTACAACTTAAAACAAAACTTAATGGTAATGCGTTGTTCAAAATCCATGTTGCGCGACAGACACGATAAACACAACCTCACTCTAGCGGCTCTGGCAGCTGACTGGCAAGCTCGAACGTGTTACAACTTGTCCCTGCCAGTTGATCACGCTAATGGACAAATTACAGCATATGGATGTAGCGTCAGCAGTTGCCGCTAGAAAAATTCATTCACCGTATTTTTTGATCACACCTCGTATACAAAATTGTCACTCGCACGCTCTTTAATTCTCCTATATTAAAGAGCTACATTTGTCAGGAACGTCATTTTAAGCAGTTGTATTTTTCTAAGTATCGTTTTTGTGGTCTTGTTTTTATTGAATTACATAACTGTCTTGATTTACACATACTACTTAAGTTTTCACTTCCACTTAAGTACAGTAAGTCATATGTTAATTTAAAAATCAGGATTATTTCTTATTTAAAGTAACTATATTAACCTCCTTTCTTTTACTTTATAGTTAATGAAATTACTGTAATATTATACATTATTGGTGTTGACATGTTGAGTAATTTATCTTTTATATAAAATATATTTCAACCAATTTTAATTTCACGACTTTACAAAGTAAATTACGCGGTTGGTGTTAAAAAGAAAAAAGAGAGTTATGAAAAATAGCGTTATGTATTTCAAGTAATAATTTTTTAATTAAAATTCTTTTTATTATATTTATATTATTATTTTTAATATGAAAAAATGTATGAAGTCTGAAATAAATAGAATCGTTGACCGTAAAAACAACTGACATTAAATGCTACAAGAGACATAATTAATTTGTTGCTTATTTTACAAGAGTTCAATTTTATCTTAATTAAACACGTTTATTCGTATTTAAAAGAGCAGTATCTATATAAAATTTTGCATCCATCCACCTATTTTATTACAAATAAATTTAGAAGTGAATTGTTTTGTATTTCATATTTATTAAGGGTTGTCGTAGCTTGCTTGTTTTTAATACATGTTTATTCATTCATTCATTAATTTCCTTTACATCAAAATAAATTAATGACTGCAAACTCATGATTTATAAACTTGACTATAATAATAAACTTTTTAATTAATAATTTCTGTTTGTTTTCTCGTTATGTAGGCTTATGAAATATGAGAATTTTTATAAGAAGTTTACAAAATATTTAATATATTTTATACGTAGTAGAATTCCAAGATTAAAAAAAGTATGTTGTTTTTTTTCACTTAAATGTATTAGATTTCTTTACGCGCAAGAACCCTTTTACTTGTTATCGATAATTTGCAAAATTAACATTTCGAAAAAAATTGAATCGGCCAATCATAAACGGTCTATTAACCGTTTAAGACATTTAAACCGTTTATTAACATTTATTAACCGTTTGAATTTTTCAATACATCTGTTCACATTTGTGTGTTTTTAGTAGTTTGTGAAGTTAAAAAAAATTACAAATTATAGACAGTGAAAAAGGGAAATTTAAATTAAAGGGAAATTTAATTTATGGATATAGCAATAAGCTTAGAATTATGTACCACCTAACCGAAGTGATATAGCGAACGATGAAGCGGGAAAAATTCAATAAGCCATGAAAACGGAAAGCTTGAGTATATTTCCAAGATAGCATAAGCAAATTAGATTAATTCTTACTCTTATAATATACTCTTCTTTTATACGTACTATTATGGCACATGAATAATTTATTTTGTTGACGTCGGAAGTTACTTGGATCAATTAATAGAATACCAAGAAATCATCTCATCTTAAATTCATCGATAAGATGATTACAATGATTATTGAATTAAATACAGTATATTTTTGGGTACCTAAGTCATGTTAAGAGCGTGATTTAATCTGGGAAGGTATATTAATTTACAAAATACACGACTGTGGTCGAAAATTAACCCCCATGATTTACACGAAGCGAAAATTGGAGTCTGGTTCGGTGTGAGAAGAACACGGACTGTGGGCCCAATCTTTTTTTGAAAATATAGTTGAGTTATCGTTACTGTGTTGTTTTAATCAACTTTATTAGTCAGTTAACAGTAATGGAAATCAATCACGGATGGTTCCAATAAGATGGCGCCACAGTCCACCCAGCTAAAAGGTCAAAAATGTCCGGAAATCTCTTTAATGAACAAATCATTTCGAGGGGTTTCTGGCCTGCATGATCGCCCGATCTGACTCTCTCAGATACTTTACATGGGAGGAAGTGAAAAAAAAACCGTGTACTGCAACAGATCACGGACAATTGACGAACTAAAAACCTAATAAAGGCATACGTACAAGTCATTCCAGGATATTAACTGATTAAAGTGTTTAAAATAAATTGAAACGTGTGCAGTGATGTATTGATTTGGAGGAGATCTTTCTCAACACCTTTTTTAAACTATTCTAGCTACTGAATTATCCGTTTCTACATGATAATGAAATAAAAATACAAAGTAATAATTAAGAAAGTTTAGTCATTACACTTTCATAATTCCAGGACACAGCAACTTTCTCTTTATTGAGCAATACAATATGCACACAAACATGTTTTGACATTTTAAAATTAATTCTTAAAATTACATATGGATACGTTTGAAATATTCATTTAGCTTACTAAACACAACATTTGCCTTTTATTTTATTTTAATTCAATGATTTTCACAGAAATTATGTCGTACTCTTTATAATAAACAGTAATTATCAGGAAAAAATATATGTATGTATACATTTAAAAAATAAATACTAATATTACTGAGTATTTAAAATTCAATGAATAATTTTACCGTAGTCAATATATTTACAGATTTGTTTTGTAGTTGATCGGATTGACAGTGAAGGTTTTGAAAATTTGACGAATTCCTATAAACTTTTTAAACATACAATTTGAGAAAACCTCATATCAAATTAAAATGTAAAGTAAAAAAAGTCCATCTATTAACAGCCATTAACAATATTACCGGATAAAGTGTCTTTATGCGTTTACTCACTCATAAAGAACTGACAAAACAAATTCATAACATTAAGTATACTTTACAGCCTTTCTTTCTATTATAATTCAGCTGACTAACAATTAGTCTGCTTCATAATTTTATTTATTTTTTCAATAGGAAAGCAACATTTATTTTTTAATTCAACAATAAAAAATTTACGACCACCAAATACTTGTTTTTAAAACAGAAATTTATAAAAGAAGATATAACAAAATTAAGACAAAGTATTTTATATAAATTTTAAAATATCTACCGTATAGTATCATTTAAATGTCAGAAAATTTACGACTGCCACATATTGGTTTTTAAAGATAAAATGTAAAAATAACTACGTAAGAAGATGTGGGAGAATTTACATGAACTAGTTACAGATGCATTTTATTGAGTATCAGTAGTTTGCCGCTTGAATACATGATTACATGCACCATATGTTTGTGAACATAACAGAAGCAAATATCATCTATCTTTCACAAACTGGATAATAAATTACTCTAAAAAACAGATTTTGTTTACAAGGAAATTTTTTCTAAACAATATTTTTGTAAACTATAATTATAAATAAAAAAAATAAAACGTTTAAAAACCAACAATATTTTAAATATAATATAATAATAATAATAATAATAATAATAATATTTAAATATACAAAAAAAGTAACAAATTTCATTGATAAATTATTTTTTTTTATTTTAAACACCATTTTTCTTATTGAATTAGTGGCGTTCCAATCAAATTTTTATGAAAAAAATTTAGATAAAAATTATATCAAATTTTACTGCTTTCCAGATATACAATTTTAAATCCGTATAAATTCAAATATATATTTAAATAAAAATTAGCGAGAAAATTAAAAAAATAAAATTTAAGAAAATGTGAAGATATTTTAGAAGAATTTTCAACTGAATAAATATAAGAAAATACAACAAATGAACAGCTGACTCACATTCACGCAATACAGACAGAAATAGTAAAGAACGAAAAATAAATAATAAACCAAAATTTATTTATTTATTATATTTAGATTTATTTATTTAGGTCTAATGAAGACAGTAATAAAAATATAAAATGTAATATATATATATATATATATATATATATATATATGTAGTACGTACGTTGTCTTAATTTTGCTATATCTTCTTATATATTTTTTTCTTTAAAAATGGATATATATATATATATATATAAATTTGCAATACAATAAATAAATAAAAACTTGAAATATTGAATAAAAAAATTATTAAGCAGAATGATAAATGAGATATCATAATAGAAGAGATGTCTCGTCTTAGGGCGAACAAAAATTGATTTTAGTGAGGGCTTTGTTATTGTATACGATACGTTAACTCTGCACGTAAGGGTTCTTCGTAAAATAAAAAAAAAACGAAAATAAGTAAAATAAATATACTGTTATGTTATTTCAAGAGGAAAAAATGATATTAATACTGTTGAGGTAAATAAGAAGAATAAAGCCCATCAAAGCGAGTCTTAATTTCAACATTTCACCTGACAATAACATTTCTCGCCTGATAATATTACCAGAATATACCGAGTGTTTCTTTCCTTTATGACTACTCAGTGATTAGATTTCTCAATATTAATCACTCGTGTTCATTAAAATTAATTCTATATTATACCGTAGACATGTCCTAAAGCAGTGATTTCCAAACTGTGTGAGCCGAGGCGCCCCGGGGTTTCGCGGCCTCTTCACAGGAGCGCCGCGAAATATTGTAAAAGCTTCATAATTAGTTCAACCAAGACATTTATAATTATTTATTTAATACTAAAAAAGTAAAGAAATAGTTTTATTTATTTTTATTTCTTACTTACAAGTAGTAACATTTTCATTTAGGGTAGGGCGCCATGGAAAAAATTTAACTGAAAAAGGCGCCACGACTCGGGAAAGTTTGAGAACCACTGGCCTGTGTACTGGCATTAGTAGTGGTACATCATCATAATAATAATAATAATAATAATAATAATAATAATAATAATAATAATAATAATAATAATAATAATAATAATAAATAAATAAAAATACTTTAATTAATATTTCCCATTAATTTTACATCTAAAATTTTTATTAAAAACACATAAATACTTACTGGGTAATAACAGAGAAGTATCTCGTGCTCGAAGACAACTTTCGTAGAAATCTCCAAGTTTCTGAAATGGACCTGACGTAGCTTCTTGTAAAAGATCTGTAAAACAAACAAAAATAATTTTTATATTACGTAGCCTACGTTTAGTGATACAAAACTAAGTAAAACAAGATTTTATTTACTACCATAATATAGTATAACATTGACCACAAAGAAATATAAAATAAAATAAATTGATTTTCGTAAAATAATTAAAAATGTTGCCAAAATAATAATAATAATAATATATTTTATTTTTTATTTATTTCGTTCAATTTACATTTTTATCTCCTAAAATGACACAGCAGTTGGTCAGGGGTTTCCATATAATAATAAATACAGGGTTAAAACAAAAAACAGAAATTGTTCCAATAAAAAATAAAACAAAAATCATAACTTATGATCAATTAACATAAACAAAACAGACAAAAATTCTCCTTATCCTCATAAACATAAATATTGTGCTCTTCAGTTCTTTCCTTCATACTCCTTTAAATTAATTAAAAACTTAGCCAACAATTAAGAATGTCATCCTTCAACTTCTTCATAGAAACGAAATTTAATGTGCCCGCTGACAAATATGAGAAAATCTTTGGGACAAGATTTGACAACATACGATAGCCATACTTATTATGAGGCCGATGTAGAAAACAGCGTATGTTACGAGTTTCATAGTTCATATTCTTTATATTTATAAAATTTTGATGAGTAAAGAAGAGACAGACTTATAGGCCACATACTAAGGCATCCTGGAATATTCGCTTTAATATTGGAAGGACAGGTAGAAGGAAACAATTGTGTAGGCAGGCCACGTTTGGAATATGTAAAAAAAATTGTTAGGGATGTAGGATGTAGAGGGTATATTGAAATGAAAAGACTAGCACTAGATAGGGAATCTTGGAGAGCTTCATCAAATGACTGAAGACAAAAAAAAAAGAGAAAAAGTTATCCATAATAATATTTTGATACAGCAGACCTCTATGTGATAGACGTCTGCTGACTCTATAAAAATCTTGGTTATTTGTTGAAATATGTTTACTGTTATTGGCTTTTACAATAATTTTAATTACTTGTTTTTGAATGGAAAGGATTACATTTAAATTACAATCCTCAGAATCTCCCCAAGAAGTAATACCATATCTTAAGATTGAGTCAAATAATGTGTAATATAAAATTTTTAAAACATAATTAGTGAAACGAAACTGTAGATGATACATTTTGCACTGTACACTACGCAATCGAGCAGAAATAATAACACTAATTTGGTTAAACCAAGTAAAAAATTCATCAGTAATAATACCTTATAATTATAATAATAAGCCTAAATACTAATGCTCGGATTTATAAACTACTACAGGGTAATTGAAGGAAGGTGAATAATTTTTGCAAACAAATACAAGTATGTGTTTAAAAAAAAAAATAATAATAATATTAATAATTATATAATTAGTATGAATAAAACTATTATTATAATATAAGTGCTAAAGGAAGTAGACTGAATATTGGTTAGGGAGCAAAAAACAAAAAAAAAATATTGGAGAACAGAGAAAGAAATATAAGAGAGAAATTGGATAAATGCATCATTTATGATCCTGACAAAGTTACGTCGTTTTACAGGATCTTTGCTTACAATGAATCAAGCTTTATTCTAATGTAGAATATTATATTGATTTGTAGAAGCACATAAGTAATATAACGAAAACATAAATTAACTGACGATACAACAGAAAGGATATAACCAACAAATTAAAAAAAAATTAACTTTAAAAATAAAATATTTAATTTTTAAAAAAATAAACCCAATATAAGAAAGAAAGCACCACAGTTATGTTTATTCATGAACAAAATATATTTAATAAAAATACAGGAAGAGAGAACAAATAGAAAAAAAATCTTTCACTCAAAGAGCAAAAAAAACTTAAGAGAGAGAGAGATGTTGAGAACTGGATTCTTTTTGATGGAGAATTAATCTGTCCAGAAGAAGAAGAAGAAGAAAAAATAAGAAGGGGAAATCAGGAGAAAAAGGGATACAAATAAAAAGAGGTGTAGAGAAGAAATACGAAGAATACAAATAAAAACGAGGGAGCAGGAAACGGATAGGAAATATGAAAAAGAGGGAGAAAACAAAGAAGAAGAATAAGGAAGAGAAAGAGTAAAAAAGTTACAAAAAAAGTAAGTGAAAAAGAGTCAGGTTTCAAGTAAAGAAAGAAAAAGGAAAAAATGTAATTTCCTGATGAAAGAAAAATATTTTTAAATATGTAAATAAATTTAAAAAATTGGGCGTAGAAAAAACTTTTAAAATAAATATTTTAAAAGTTAGGTCAATTATAAATTCATCCTTTTTCTATGATGCTTATCAAAACCAACCAATCTCAATCACAAACAATAATAAAAAAAAAGTGAAGGGGTGTGGGATGAGAGTAAGAAAAAATGAGGTAAGGGAGGCAACTACCGGCAAAAAGAATCGATTGTTAGCTGAACTGAAAGGACGACTCCGAAAATTAATAAACTTTTTTTTATATTACTGATATTTATTTTTAGTGATTCTTACGCAGAAATTATGAGATTTCATGAAAAAGAGATATTAAGAAGTATAAAAACAGACTAAAATATCATTCATTCTTGAATTGATCTATTTTTTAAATCAAAACTTGGAAAGTTACGATACTTGAATTCGAATTATAGGTTACAAAATTAAAAATAATAAATAGATTAGAGCTGGATGGATATGATAGGAACTCGTAGATGGAAAGATGATCAGGATATCCTATTGTATTGCAAAATATTATTTTTGTAATAATTTTTAGGTCAAATAGTGTTTAATTAGTCAAAACAGCAAGATAACTACTTTACTTAGAATATAATCAGAACCCAAGTTTACTACAGTAAAAGATTAACAACAGTAGAAGATTAAGAGATAAATAAAATATATACTAATCAAACATAAAATGGGATATGAGAATTTAATATTAAAGGAAGACTGGATGTACGTTACAGTAAATAGAGGTTGGGACAATAGAAGTATAGTAAAATTTATAGAAAAAAAGAAAAAAAACATCAAAGAACTTGGGATTATACGTATAGCATTTTTAAGTATAAAGTAGTTGAGAAGACCCTGTTAAATATCAAACAGAAGGGAATACAATGGTAATTCCTTCATCATAATTCTTATGTAATTCATGATAAATTACGTAATACATTTTTTAAACGTAACACAATCACTAATTACGATCAATAATACAGTAATTATTAGAGAATTTTTGTTAACAATTAGTACGGCTGTTATCACCTAAAAATAACTTCAGTTTTTTTTTCTTCTTTTATTAAGTGTTCAAATAGAACAATCAAACTGCTCTGAAGAAAAAGAATTTTGAAGCCGAGTTTATCAGGAAGTTGCTATGGAAACCGATTCACGGTTGCCGTTGGTTGGTAAATTTCCTTTCAGTAGCAACCAATATCTCATAACTAATTCATTTCATTAGTTTCCACCTTCTCATGGGAATTCTTTACATAATATAGTAACATATAAATATATAACAAAAAATGTCTATTTAATGACGACAATTCGCTGATAGTTAATTTTTGAAAATTATTTTAGCTTTAAACAAATATTTAATCAAATAACTACAATTTTATCTTTGCTTATTCATCAAGTAAATGAAATGTAATAAAGAATTCAAGTAGTACAATAAAAACAAAGTCCAATGGGGAGATTTATTTAAAAAAATTATGTGTTTTTTAGTGAATTAAAATAGATTAAAAAGAAGTTACATGACGTTCTAACAACTTGCCAGTACAATCAATTCACATTATAGTAAATATAAAGAGAAAAAATGTAATAACTTAATACACTTTTAATGTAGAAAAACCATGAGTCAGTGACTGCTGCCACTTCCTATTAAAAGAAGTTTCTTTGTAATCTATTTCATGCTGGTTTAAAATTTCACAGAATGAAATACTTCTTTCTCGTTGTTTTTTACTTTTATTATTATTTATCTTCATCAAAGAAAACAAAAACTTCTTTCGTAAATTTATTTTATTTACAGAGGATGAAAGAATTTACATAAAATAAATTATAATACAACGTGAATTTAAGAATTTGAAAAAGCAGGAACCTTCTGAAATTTTCACACACTTTAATATTTATATCTCTCAATTTAATCCTGTTATAATTTTACAACTTTCTTTTCAATAAAAGTAAAGTTCAAAATCTATTGCAAATCAGCGCAAATCTAACGCTAGTTAAGGTATTGTAAAATATTATTAACCTCAAATGAAAATATTTTCAGTTATTTGAAATAAAAATTATTGATAAAAATAAAAAAAATTATCCCCTAAAAATTGGAAAATATTTCTTCAACAGTAAAATATTTTTTGAAAAAATAAAATAAATAATGGTGAAAACAAGTAGAACTACAATTTTTAGGGTGGAATAATATGCTTATCTTTGTGATAATGGGATTCTGGGATTTTTCTATCCTGATAATGCTTATTTAAAGAAATTTATGTTGTAAAATTAAAGGGTCAAGAGTTTAAAAATTTGATAAAATTTCAATTGTTACTTCCTTGTACGAAGTAAAGGAAGGTTTGTGATCGCGAAAAATTTTGGTTTCCAGATTTCAACGGAAATATCCATTTTGATCATCTCTGAATCTATTTTGACTAGTTTCGGTGTGACTTCAATACGTACGAGCGTATGTCTGTATGTATGTCGCATAACTCAAAAACGATTAGCGGTAGAATGTTGAAATTTAGGATTTAGAACTGTTGTAACATTTAGTTGTGCACCTCCCGTTTTGATTGCAATTGACTGGAAAAAATTGTCCAATAAAGCTCAAAATTAAAAAAAATTTGGATTTTGGACTTTTTGTTAACTGCAGTAATAAGCCCTCATTGAGAGCTTTTCTATAATCTATCTGATACTTTGCATCATCAGGCTTTTTCCATATGTACATTCTTCTATTATGATTTTTAAACCGGGTGTTGGCAATTACTAAACTGTACTTCGTGCAAAACTCAATAAGTCGGTCCACTTTTATTCCTTTTCCCTAGCCTGTATTCACCCACCTTTCTTTTCCTGCCTATTCCTGCCTTTTCCGATGCTTGCATTCCAATCTCTAACTATTATAAAATTTTCATCTCCCTTTTACATGATTAATTGCTTCGCCACTTTCTCCGTATACACACTCTATCTCATCATCATCATAGGCACTTGTAGGCGTATAGACATTAACAATCGTTGTCGGCTTAGGTTTTGATTTTATCCTGATTCAATCGCTAAGCTTTTTTAAATACTCTACTCTCTTCCCTACCATCTTAAAAGCGTCAAATAAAGAGCAGGCAGAATTAGGTTTCATATGAAACCTACTCCTGCCTGCCCATTATTTGATGATGAGTTATTCTAAAATCATCTGACCAAAAGTCGTTTTCCTCTTCCCACCGAACCTCGCTAATCCTACTACATCTACATTTAACCGATCCATTTCCCTCTTTAAATTTTCTAACCTACCAACCTTTTTTAAACTTCTAACATTCCACGCTCCGACTCGTAGAATGTTATTTTTTAATTTTCTGGTTAGTAGTCCCCAATCGGAGATTCGAACGGGGGACTGACTAGTTTACCTTCGGAATATTTTACTAAGGATGGCGCCTCCATCTTTGTTACAGAGAGCTACATTTTCCTGAGAAAAAAACAGATGTAGTTTTCCATTGCTTTCAGCTGTGCAGTACTCAGAAAATTGAGTGATGTTGAAATGGCCGTTTAAGTCCTCCTGACCTATGCACTTAACAACTACACAAAGAGCTGCTGCCCTCTTTCAGGAATTATTCCTTAGTCTGCCTCTTAACAGATACTTCTCAGATATCGTTGCACCTTCAATCCAGCTACTCTGTATCACTGAGCACTCAAGCCCCCCTCACCACGGCACGATCTCATGATTCATAGAGGAAGCTATATATAATAAGTGGTACTTATTTCACTGGTTCCAGAGTTATAGCCCAATAAAATTTTAATAATTGAAATATTTGGATCTTACAAGGAGAAGACACTCGATTCAAATCCGACTTCATCTCCTTTTTCTTAATTTAAATATATCGATTTATTAATAATTACTAACCCCTGTTTGTATGAAAATTTTTACAATTAAAATTCAAAAAATATCAGATATTATTAATGAAATAAAATTTTATGTATCTTCCATTTAAAAAAAAAGTATATATGTAATTTAATAGCCGTACAAGGAAGTAATGTGGTATACACATCAGAATTTTAGGAATAATAGGAATGTATTTAAAATTAAGATTTCAATCATTTATCAAAAGTAGCATTATTTAAAAAAAAAATAATAATAATACATGTAAATGTATTTAATATCCAAACAGTATCCCTTCAATAATAATATATGTATGATCGTGTATGCGCGTGCGCGCGCATGCGCACACATACGTGAACACATACACACGCGCGTATGTTTGTGTTCATATGAAAATTAAGATGCAAAATGTTTGTTGATAATATGGTAATTCTAGCTAATGGCACACAAACGTTTCGAAAAATTTTAACATCCCTGGAAGAAAAAATGAAATAGTACGGAATGACAATAAATATAGGAATAACTAAACTAGTGGAAGTAAACAACAAAGAGGATTTCGTGGTTAAGACAAGAGAAGGAAGGAAAGAATTACATAAATTTGGGTTCTATGGTGACAAAGGACTGGAAGAGCGCAACGGAAACAAAAGAAATGGTAGAGATGGCAAAGGAAGCCTTCAGTAAGAAGAGGAAATTACTATGTAGTATAAGTCTTAACTTAGAGTTACGGAAGAGGTTAACTAAATATTATCTACAGACTGTCCTGTTGAATAGAAGTAAAGCATGGACAATGAGAAAGAAGGAAAGGAATTGACTTTTGAGATGTGGAAATGGAGAAGGATGGAGAACACTGGACGGATAAAGTGAGGAATAAGAAAGTAATAAGCCAGGATTAAAGAAGAAGAGTATTATGCGGGAAGTGCACAAAAGAAAAAGAAACCTATTAAGACATGCGGTTAAAGGAAATGGAATTTTGAAAACTGTATTGTAAGAAACCGTAGAAGGAGAAAGACGTGAGGAAGAAGAAGGATGAAGTTAATAGATAAGGTGAAGTTTGCAAACTAAAAAGAGGCAGATGTTAATTAAAACAGCGTGGCATGAGGAACCTGCTAAGAGGCATAACACCGAATGATAATGACATGTACATATATCGTATATTTGAAAAATATTTTGATTATATATTTTTTTAAGAATAATATTTTTTAGCTCCATTTGTAGCGTTTAATTTTTAAATAATTTTTTGGGGTAGGAAAGATTATTTATTTTTTATTTTATGGTGGAATAATAGTTTTAGGAATTTATGATTATTATCAAAGAAATGAATTTTTTTATTAAAAAAAAAAATTAATTAATTAAAATAAAATTTATTAATTACTAGCTGTACCTGCCACGCTTCGCTGTGCCACATTGTGGTTGCATGAATGAGGAATGAGAATCAAAACAAACCATACGTTTCATAGAAGTTTAATTTTGCAATACTTGTGGATATACAATATTTTTTTGTTTTTCCACTGTCTACGTAGATATAAAGGCTATCTTGTTTGCCGACTCGGGAACACGCACATACAGTTGTCCATGTGAGAAGCAATCCGCATCTAAATCTAAACCACACAATTCTAAAGATTGACCTTGAGCTTTATTGATTGTGATTGCAAATGCCAATCGAATTGGGAATTGTAATCTTTTAAATTGAAATGGTGTATCGGTCGGGATCATGGGTATTCGAGGAATGCGGACATCTTCACCTTTGAAAGGCCCCGTTAAAATCGTTGCCTCCATTACGTTATTCATCAATTTCTTAACTGCAAGTCGCGTGCCGTTGCACAGTTTTGGCTGATTAATATTCCGCAACAGGATAATTGGCACATCTATTTTCAATTTTAATATGTGTGGTGGCATCCCTGGCAGATCAAGTGAGTTTAAAAATTCCGTTGGATAATTAACTACTTCATCTGCTTCCACAACGGTGTCTATCGACTTATATGTAATTTCCTCACTTTGAATCCTGGATTGAATAACATTATTAAGTTGATAGACATCTTTATTCTTTGCGGCAAGGATAGCTCGTTCACTGAGCCAATCGTGATTTCTATGATTAATTTGAATACTTTTTCGATCAGTTCTTCTTTCGATGTTACTAAATTACAAAAATTATCAGGAAATGATATTCGTCTAGACGTCTCATCGACTGGCAGCTGTCCGTTTCCAATGTCCAGTAACTGTCGTGAAAATACCTCAGCTGATGGATCATTCTGCAACTGGACACGCATATTCGTAGTCAACTGCAATGTACGTACGTGTCGCCACAGTGTTGAATATTTCAGAGAAGCATTTATTTCGTCTGCTGGTGTCGATCGAGAAATTACAGGCAATGTTTGCCTAAAATCTCCTGCTAGCAATATCAAAGCATTCCTGAATGGTTGAACGTTTCCACGCAAATCTCGTAACAATCGATCAAGAGCTTTAAGCGATTTTTTATGTGCCATCGTGCATTCATCCCAAACAATGAGTTTACATTTTTGTAATACTTTTCCCATACAAGATGCTTTGGAAATATTGCACGTGGGAGTCTCGATGATTTGCATGTTTAATGGCAACTTCAGAGCTGAATGCGCAGTCCTTCCACCTGGTAACAATATCGCAGCTATTCCAGACAAAGCAAGAGCTAAGGCTATATCATTTTTTGATCGAACTGTTGCTAGAATCAATCTAATGAGGAATGTTTTCCCAGTTCCTCCTGGCGCATCCAAGAAGAAGGTCCCCCCAACTCCATCAGTTATCATTTGCATTATGCAATCATAAATGCCTTTCTGTTCACGCGTTAATTTGGGAATGTTTGATTGGACATATGACTGAAGATCACCAATGTTGTAACTCTGTTCACGACGTAAATCTACATCAAATGAAGCAATCGCAGCTCGGATGGGTGCTGGCATTCCCAATTGACTAGAACTTTATTTGTATTAGCTAAGCATTTGTCTTAAATATTTATCAATGCTTCGTTGTAAATGCCTTCTGTAAATTCAGACAAAAGTGAATATTTAACATAACAAAGGATTTTTTGGTCATTATGTAGGGATATTATTTTATTTTCTGTGTATTTGGTTATTTCGACTTTTTTTGTTTGCATAGTCTTAAGTCTATCTGGGCTATAAGAAAGTTGGGTGTTTTAATTTATTTACTGTAAGTCATCCCTCTTGGTGGCTTTTCTTTTTGTTTTGGTGTTTTTTTTTTTTTTTTTAATAAAATACAGATGTTTTAGCTGTTAAATATATAATTCAAAATAATTGTTACAAAATCAGTTGTGATTTTGTTTACATTGACAACGGCCATACGGGCTCTTTGTGATTGGGCGTTGTGTTTGACAGCGGCCATCTTGCATTGATCTGATTGGTTTTCCTTTGTTTACATTTCCAAATTAAAAATAGATTGATAAATTTATTAAAAATAGATGAAAACAATCTTTGATGCGGGTTATATATCGTGCTAAAATTTGAGCTCAATCGGTGCAGAACATTTTGAGTTTTTGAAGCGTACACAAACGAACTTAACATTTTTATATATATAGATTTAAAAAAATTAATTAATAAAACTTATTAATTTAAATTTAATTTAAATAAATAAATTAATTTAAAAAAAATTATTTTTAACCTACGAATACGATTAAATCAAGAACTCTTTTTCTTTTCATTTTAGTTCCTTAAATTAAGCTGAATGTATTAATAGAATAATAGTATTAATAGCTTAATGTAACTCTTAAAAGTATTAATTAACAAACCATTTAATGTATTTTATGAATTTAAGTTCATTATAGACCGTTATTATAGAAATTAAGAAAATAATATTTTATTAATTTTTTTTTTTGATTACGTATTTTTCTATTTTATAATACAGTAAAACCCAAAGTTGTGGTTTTGATTTTTGTTTTATGATATAAATTTCAGTACGAATATTTAGGATCCAGTAATTTTAAAACAAAGAGAAATATAAAAATTGAGGTGGAGATCGTTTATTGATAGATAAAAAAACTCTTACCGAAAAATAAGCTTTAAAGCATTTTAATGTAATCTGTAACCTAAAAATACTTTTAAAAACTTAGAGCAGTCAACTTCATTTTAACCTTCTGTTTATATTTAAGGCTTACTGTTAAAATTGTTTAACTAAATAAAAGATGATGTATAAAAACCTAAAAATGTAAAATTAAAAAGAAAGATCAATCTTCAAGGCGATTGTAACATTTTCCAATAACCATTTCATTCACGTAATATCTAATATTAAAAATAATTTTAAAGATCGTAACGAAAATACAATTAAATAATTATTGTCATTGTAATGAATTTTATAGGTATACAGATTTAGATTTATATTAAGTTGGAATGAGTGAAACGTGCATGAATATTTACGATTTGGTAACACATGTTTTCTCCTACTAATCAATAAATCCAAACGTGTGTAGCGTGAATCTTTCAAGTTCGTGATCAATAAATCTTTTTTTTTACATAACCCGCATTTTAAATTTATACTTGCACATACAGATATAAAATTACATAAATTACACCATATTTAGCCTAAATATGTTGGGTGCTGTGTATATAATTACTATGTAGTGTGTTATTAAGCCCTTAATTTTGTTTCATGATTGCGTATCATAGCATATTTCGTATATATTATTTTCCAGAACGTAGTTTATTTCGCTTAAAATACAGAAAACTGTAAAATAATTTAAACTATTATTTATTTTTAACAGAATAATAATCTGATAAGATATCAGTAATTTATATCTGTAAGCAACTAAATAATTATAATATACGCTATTACACTATACAAATTTTCTATTGTGCATTGATTTAAATAAAATATTTAAGCAGGACCACATTTAAGTACTCGAGCAGAATAAATTCACTTTAAACCAAATGAAATATTGACTAAACATATTAAATCTCTCCGATGAAGAATTGGCAAAGTGGTATTACCTTAATAATTACTCAAAAATACACCCATCTTATTACTCATACATTATCAACGTGCTACCTTCGTACTCTGCACATTTCTGGATGAAAAAGAGAGATTTCTGTGAAATTTTCTCAAAAAAAAGTCTGAACACAGTTTTAAGTGGTTGTTTAACATCTGTGTTAAAAAAAATGAACTATTTCGATATATATTTTAATTGATTTAACAAAGAGGCTATTAGAAAAACTATAAGACTTTTCAGCTGAAGAAAAAAGAATAAAAACAAAAAAATAATGACCATGCGGGTTGGCGGAATTAAAGGAGGTTGGTGTTTGAGAATTTATAAGAGAAAATATTGGAAGATTTCTGAATCAAGATAAACACAGTTAAAACGAAAGCGATGAGAATTGAATTTGAGAAATTCAATGACTAACGGAAAAGTAGAGGAGATAAAAAACGGGATTTGTTTAACGAAAAGAAAAAAAATATTAGTAACAACAAAAAGGAATCCGATTGAATTGAGAAAGAATTTTTCCAATTTTTTTTGCACGAAATTCTATCGATCTGAATCATTGCACGATTGTAAAAGAAGAAAAGTCGCTTAATTTAACAGTTTTAAAATACAGTTGCGGGAAAAAATCGAGAAAGAAAATTGAATAAACAAAATACTAGGAAGCACTGAAAAAAATTGAAAAACAGAATTTGATGATGGTGATGAAGAGAAAAAAATCTGGACTTGGGGATATCCTACGAAGTAATTGTTTTCAGCGGAGAAAAAGTAGAAAAAAAAGAGAAAGGAAAAGACAGACCGAGGTACTTGCCAAAATAAAGAAGGAAATAAAAAATTATACTAAGGATAGTGTGAAAGTTTTGTTGAATCCTGCTGGAGGATAAAATTCAAAGAATATAGAATGTTTGACATTGTTCCTTTATGATTAAAGATATCTCTATCCCCAAGAAATTCTGGGCAGGATGGACGGGAATTTAATTTCTATCCAGTTATATCAACTGACATTAAAACAAAAAATACCTGCAATTGCCCGAGAATAAAAATTTCTTTGGTTAGGATTTTTGTTCGTTTATCTACTTTTTAAAATACTGTTTAATAAAAGAGTAGATAAAAAGGTCGTATAAAACGTAACGGTCCGTTTGTTTTTATTTCAACATAATACAAGCTGCTCATTCCCTTTGTAGATGTTTAAATGGAATGGCATTTCATGTAAACAAAGTTTTTCTAACAAAATAAAAGCAATAAAAAATTCAATCACAAATTATTAGCTTTAATGAAGTTGTCATTTGCTTTTAAACTTCTGTAGTTTAGGACTAATTAGTATTTTGATGAAAGCTGTAAATTACAGTTAGTAATTACGACAGAGATAGATAATTTTTCAACTGAAATTACTTTTTAGGATTATATTTGAAACTTAGCTATAAAATAAAATGTCAAACCGAAAAAAAATGAAAGCCTAATTGCCAATATTTTTGATGTCAATTATTTATATTTTAGCCACTATCCATACAGTTTTTTATAAAAGTAAACAAAAAGTTAAAAATCACGGTATTTGTTTTATTAATTTTTTTAAGGTTGTGCGTTTTTTTGGAATCAAGAAAAAATTGCTAGGTCGAGCAGTTTGTGTAACGAGTTCTTCAGTATAGGCTTTCTATTGAAATAAAAGAAGATTAATAAATTGACATTCTCCGTAGTGGAATGGTAACAGCTAAAATTTTCATCCAGGTTCCGGATTTGAATCCCGTTTAGACACGGCATTTTCCTCATTTAGCTTAAAAAACTTTCCTCACAGAAGCTTCCAGCTTACTTAATGAATTTTAATTATAAAAAAAATTACAAAGCGTAAGTAAATATAAAGAAGTGAAGTAACAAATTTTCCCGATAATTTGTTTCAATGCCATTTCAAATTCTTTTTGACTATCAAGGTTATGTGAATACCTCCCATTTTGTGAATAATAATATATGAACTATATATTTTGATTTTATTTCTTTCGGAAGAAATAAATATATATTTATCAGGATTCTATTAAACTTAATTTTTTTAAATAGGAAGGTGGATATGACACTTGATTTTGATTTAAAATTTTACAAAAAAAACAATGGTTAAGGCTTTTTCTGTTAATGCCTTAATTATCGAATTATATATATTCAAAGTTACAATGACGGAAAAATCGTGTTAATAATAGAACGAGGTAAAACGCGCTACAAGAAAATTTTTTTTTTTGCATATCACATCCATAACGCATCGTGACTCACTTGATAACTAAATCAAATTTTCTGATTAAAACTGCTAAAATTAGCAATTTTAATCAAAAACCATGATAATAAAAAAAAACATGATGGCCGCCATATCGGTTTAGGCCTACTTTTTGCAATAACTCTGTTGCTTGTCGTCGGATTTTTACGACTAAGTTGTAGTTTTGTTCACAAAAAAAAATGCTTCATAATTTTGTGATACAGTATAATTTGATAAAAATAATAATTTTTAAGATATTTAAGATTGAAAAATTAAAACGACCGTCATTTTGAAATTTGTCAACGAAGAGTATCGTTATTATTTTCCTATTAAAACATGCTGGTTTAAAATAAACTACAAAATTTAATTACGTTATTTCCATCCGTTGTTGAAAAATAATTTTTTTCTTAACAAACACAAAATGGCGGACAGACAGAAAAATATGCGTTTTCGGACCTATGTACATTGGATATTTTTTTTAAATATGTTAAGTAGAATCACTTCTTAGAGTTTGGCCTCACCTCCTCCTTAAAGAACACTTTGTATATATATATATATATATATATGTGTGTGTGTGTGTGTGTGTGTGTTCTTTATATAACATGTTTCATACAAATCAATTTTGGTAAGCGATTTATGAAACAAAACTTTTCAGATTAATCTAGGATTGCAGAAATAGCTTTTACATTATTTCTCCAAAACTTTTGTTCGTCACTTGAGATGAAATATACGTTAATTATTATGTATCTAATTAAGAAGTAGTGGAAAATATGCAAAATCATTTTTTTAAAGTTTCCTGATTTTTTTTTTATAAATCGAATTTGAAAAGTTTACTTTTATTCTTACCCAAGGAAGTTGACCAAACCCCAGTAAATTATAAAAAGAATACTTAAATTGTTTTTTTTTTTTTTTTTTTTATTGAAACGGAATTGATAATTAATTAAGTTAATTTTTAAATTCAAGTATGAGAAAACCTTTCAATTAACAAAAAAAAATGTAAATATGTTTATTAAAATTTCCTTTGGAAAACCGGTTAACAATAAATAAACTCTTTTCTTTTTTATTAAAACACCGGGTCAGATAAAACTTATTAGAGAAATTAAATTTAATCAAAACTTCTAAAAATTGTCTAAAGATTAAAAGGCGTTTTACATAACGAAGTGCTATCAGGTCAATCGAGTTAAACATTCAATCGAATATTAGATTACAACTGTATTTGATATCTTACAAATTTTTTATTTAACCTTACTTTTTTATTAACGGTATTTTGTTTTAAAGCAATAATTAGAGAATTACATCAACTAAATCAAAAATTATAATAATAATTATGGAAGAATAAATAACAATAATAATACAAAAATTCTCCATTTGGTAAGATTCATCATTTCGAGTTTTAATCTCAGGAAAAAAGTTTGTTTGGATTTGCAACTCTATTAATGACATGTCTGTGAGTGGATAAAGATAAAATATCATTACTAATAAATTATCAGTTAACATATACGAATTAAGTTTGTTTTTCAAGATTAGAAAAAAAAATTAAACAATTTTTTTTTCTTTTAAAATCAATACTTACGACGAATATCAGAATCAATACGGTCTTGCAAAGCAGTTAAAGCCTGATGTCTTCCCCAACCACCACAGGCATATTGATAAAAATCTTTACATGGATCTGTTGTCCGTGTGATAGCTGCTTCCACACGTTCTGCAGCACCTCTACAAGCAAGACTTTGACATGCCGATTCACTTCCTCCTCCACAGGAATCATCATCGTCCTGTAATAAGAAAAGTTTTAATTTTGAGTTATTACAAAATAAGAAATTATGAAAAAATTGTTTTGTAGGGATATAAATTTATAAAAAAATTAAATCTCGCTATTAAAAACCGAGTAGTGTTACTTATCTTTGACCGAGAAGTTACAGAGTACTTATAGCAAGGTTAAAAGTGAGGTTAAAGTAAGGTTTGATAGTAAGGTCTCCAACGTATAAGAGGAAAATAGCTTGTTAATGAAGTGATTATGAGTTAGCCGTTGAAGTTGGTTAAATCCTTAGAAGTGGAAATAATCATGATGTTAATGTGATGTTTGATGTATATTTGATTGGAAAAGGTCACCTGGAAGAATTTTTTTCTTATTGTAACGTCATAGCAACTTTACAATCTGTTCAGCAAGAGAACTGAAAAATAAGTAAGTATCTATTTGTACCAACATTAAGTAGCCACAGACCCAATGATTTGTGACTTAATAATAATAACGAAATAAAATAAATTAAATAGAAGAGTACCCCATAAGGTCACCTAATTAGAACGATAAATCCAATCAAGAATATTGTTTCTCATCAAACTTGAAAAATCACTGATTATGTTATCCAATAAATTGACTGCCATGTAATTTTGGTGCCGATCCAAACGATTTTGATATCGTAGGCTGGCCAGAGAGACTTCCTGTCGAATGGTTTGCAATTTAAAATCATTATATTTGAGGTTATTGCTTATGTACCAAGGTATGTATAGCATTTTTCGCAGTATTTTTGTCTGGTAGCGTTCAAGTATGTCAATATTGGAATTGCTTGATGTAGCCCACAATTCAAGCCCGTAAGTTAAGTTCAAAATGTGTTTATAAATTCATAATTTATTTTCTACTGAAAGCCGAGATCTATGTCATATTAGCCAGTACATACTTTTAAACCTGAGGTTCAACAGTATCCGCTTAGATTTGATATGTTTTAATGAGAAAACGTACCTCTAATAACAACAGCAGTATCGGCGTGTGCATACCGTGCTTTTTTGCATCCAAAAGCAAACTTTTCTCAATATTGTCAAGCGGGATATAAAAAATTTTAACGCGAATTAGTCCTTGTTGAATTATAAAAAACTGAAAGTCAGAATTCTACAGGGGAATATTGTAATTAAAAAATGTAATGAACGGCTTCCTTTAAACTACTCGTATAGAATTAAAGCAGTAAACATAATTGTATCTTTCCTAAACTGAAACATGTTAAAAAACATAATTAATTATAACTTAATACTGAAGAAATGATTTTAAAAAGTGATGAATAAAGTCCATAGGACGAATTAAAAGAGGTATTTGTAAAGTTCAGTACATTAAATCTCAGATAAAATTTTTTCAAGATATTTGAAATATTTAAAAATATTTTCACCAGACTACGGGAAATTAGCTAACAAGAAAGTATTTTATCTAAAATGCTATATGTTTATTTTTTAGTGTTTACTTTGATTGCAACGTAATCGGTCAATGAGATGAGGATAATATGTATGTCATGTAAATGAGTAGTCTTGTACAGACAGGCTGACCAATCGGGAGACGTCTGGTTAATTTAATCCCAACCACTAAAGTGCACCGATATCCACTAACGAGTATTAAAATCCGTGTAAAATCAACTAACTTTTACTAGGATTTGAACCTCGTCGGCCTCCGTGGCGCGAGTGGTAACGTCTCGGGCTTTCATCCGGAGGTCCCAGGTTCGAATCCCGGTCAGGCATGGAATTTTCACACATGCTACAAATCGTTCATCTCATCCTCTGAAGCAATACCTAACGGTGGTCCTGGAAGTAGAAAAAAAGAATTTGAACCTCAGACCCGCTTTTAAAAAGGAATAATTAATTATGAAAGCTATTTACAAATAGAAAAAACCCATAAAAAAAATTTCAGAAAAATTTTCTAGATAATGCTCTGAAATAGATGTACTAGTCTTTATTTTCAGGGAATATGTGTTTTATGAAAGTCATTTTTATTAATTCTAATATAACTTCGTTTATTCTTCAAAAATATTTTCTTAGTAATTAACATTTAAAAATTTTCCAACAAACGATCTTTTTAACCTTTTAGTATCCAACCTTTAATTTCATTTTCCTTGCGTCTATATAGTTCCTGAATTATTTTTCTTTATAGCTTTTTTTATAACAGCTTAGTATCGTAATTTATTATTTAACCCTTTTTCCTTTGATCTATGTTTTTTGTTTAGTTTTAACCTCGCTGTTTATAAATTATATGAATATGTAATTTATTAAATTATATATTTATAATATTAAAATACATTCATAACTTTTATTTATATATTATTATTTTTTTATTTTTTTTAATAAAAGTAAAATTCTAAGAAAAGTTGGAACGGAACAGAAAGTTATAGCAACAAAAATTTATAAAGCGTAAAATTTTTATAACGACATAAGAAGCCTGTAATAAATATTATTAGAGGAGAATGAAGTGAATATTTTAAATGAGAAGTTTAAGATAAAATAAAACATCAAAATCTTTATTGAAGAAGAAAGTTATTAGAGAATGATAGGTTGCGTTAAAAAGTTTGCTTAGGAGCAGTTAGGTGACGAAATGTTTTAAAGTGTTTCATTAAAGACTATAAAATCCTTTAATGGATATTTCCAACCTTATCCCCAATTCCTTTTTTTGTACAAAGTAAACATTTTTATAAAACTTAATTCGGTTCATGAAATCTTAAGTTTTTAAACGTTCAGTGAATAAGGTTGTAAAAATAAATGTATAAAAATAGATTACACGTTTACACATTATTTATATTTAGAAGAATTAAGATTCTAGAAAAATTATTAATAGAATATGTTTTTTCATCTGTTAAAGATGGAAATTTTCAATAAATCATAACTTTATGCATATGTTTTATAAACAGGATTTTTTTATTTAAAAAGGTATATACATGAAAGTTGTTATGGAATTAATTTACTGAATGATGTTTAATATAATAATTTATATACGCGGTAAATAAAAATCGACGGTCCAATATTATGTAACAAGTTTATTTCGCAATATAAAGTAAACGTTAAAAAACATACCGTTTGGTTTATGCCAACTGAAATACGTACAAGCAGAAATTAGGTTCAGAAATATAAGTTTACCAACTGTCTGTATTTGGTTTTAAGGAAGAAATGTATACCTAAAGAACGAACTAGATATTTTAATACTTTGCAAGTTCGATAATATTTTAGGTCATAATAATGTAACATTTTAGAATATTCCGCTAGTTAAAATGAAGTTTTTTTAAATGCTCTTCGCTTTATATAATTATAAATAATAATCAATAGTTAATAAAAATGGATAGTTAAACAGTCTTCATCATTAAATATAAAAATTAAAAATTAATACAATACATAAATAAAACAATAAAAATACCAAAACAGTTAACATTAAAAACTTACAAATGTTATATTCAAAATTTGTATTTTTTTTTTTTTTGTAACACTATTACATAATACAATTTATTTATTCGTCGATTTGTAATTATGCATAATTATAAACAAATTTTATTACTTCAGGCCATAAATATTATTACATTTATAGATATAAAATCAATCGTTTTTTACCCAGGGATATATAATTAAAGTTAGTAGACGGTAAGGGAAAATTTTTTAGCATATTAATGCTACCATGCCTGACACGGCGGGTTTGAACACAAGACTATACAGATAAAACGCAGTCACTACTTCATCAAGTAATCAGAAAAAGTAAACGTAAATATAAACTATAACATTATAAATTTAAATGTTTTGCATTATACTTCTATATTATCGGTTTCTTCATTATTTCTGATCAAATAAAACCCGTCACAGACTAGATATCATCGCATTGCTTTAGCAACTGCTATTCAAATAAAGAATAAAACTGAATTTTTTTTAATGATTATTTTTATTTATTTATTTTTTTACATTAAAATAAACGTTTGTCGGCTAAATCATTACATATAATGAACGTTTTTTTTTTATATGATTCAGATGTGAAATAGCATTTTTCGTGATAATCTTTGCGTTTTATACAAAACTGAAGCAATTAGTCTATTATCTCCATTTGTGTTTATCTGTTTATATGTCACGCAAGAATAGCAAAACCGATTTTAACGTTACAACAGGGTGAATTTATCTTCACTCTTTTTGAAATCTAGGCCGTCTTAAATTAAATATTTACATGGATTATTCCACTAACACTTCTGAAAGTAAACTGTTTTTCAGAATTAATTCGGTCAATGTAATTTTTACTAGGTAAGAATTAAAACATATTATATTTCAAAAAATATTTCCAAAGTTTTTTCAAAAGAAAACCTTTTCTTATAAATAACTTCTTTTAATTAGAAATAATATTTTTCTATTACCTATTTACTCAGGTTAGTTTTTAGAAAGACATTTTTAACGAAAAAGTGAAATAAAGTAAACTTTTTATTATTTTTGTAGGAATAATATTTTGTTATTGAATTTTAAGTTTTTCTTGACAAAAGTACTTTTTTTTTTATTTGCTCAATAAAATGTATTGTAGCAAAGGAGAATAAAAAAACTAACTTTCTTTTATTTGACATGATAGGCATCGACTGCTTTGATCGTTCTGACCTATGAGAATGGAATTTTTTGGGGTATAAAAAATGCCTTACCTGACTGGATTTGAACCCCGGATTTCCAGATGAAGGCTGAGACACTAACACTCCACTATGGAGATCGGCGAGAATCGGAGATCGAAAAAGAATTTTAAAAAGTAAAATAAAATTTGAATTTTTTATTTATTTTAAAGCAAGTGGATGAGTGAAAGAACTGTGAGAAAGATGCGGAAGATAAAGTTGTATAGGCCATAGAGTTAGACCAAGGGGAATGTTGAAGGAGAAATGTAAAGGAAAAGAAATGAAGTAGGTAGAGAGAATGGTGACAAAGGATGAAAATGAGGAAGAATGTAACAACAGATCTTTGATTCACTGCCCCACTCAATAACTTGGACAAGATAAAAAAGTAATCATACGAAAATCATCGGGTTTTTGGATCTTTAGTATTTGTGTATTCCTTAGACATAGACCTGTAAATTAAAAGTTTTGATTGTCATGGTAAAAATAAAAAAACGCTACTAAAATTTGATTAATCATAGCCAAAAAATCTGGAATCTCAAAACGATAAATCATTGAAGGTATAAAAAAATTCATTTTAAATTGCATAATCCATAAATTCTGTATTACTTCTACCTTTATAAGCTGTCGTTATTCTAAATTGAATTATTTATCAGAAAATGTCATAAGAAAATATAAATAATTAAAAATTGTGTAAATATGTACATTTACAATAAACTAACAATATCCCTTAAGATAACATATTATTCCTACAAGAAAAGATTTTTTAAATAACGAAATATTAAAATTTTTCTCTTTTACTACTCTATATCGGACCCATTTTCGTAAGTGTACAGAAGAAAAACATATAAAAGACCTGCGATCATTTCAAAGAGAGATATGAATGAAATGTATATGTGGGTTGTGAAATGTCTAAAATCAATATATTAATACAGTCGGTAACCATTTCAGCACGTAGGAAGACGAGAACGAGGTGAATGAATGCCTATGAAGCTTAATGGTTTTCGATGAGATTGACATATGAATGAGTTTTTTATGTTAGCGAACACGAATGCCCGGCTTTCCCCTATACCAATCATTTTGGTGTAAAAATTCTATCATTGCAAATACAATATTTTATTATATTTTATTATTAAATTCATAAATTAATGATATTACCACTTATCTTTTTTTAATATAAAATATTCCTACATCTAAAGCGAAATGAAATACATGGTGTAAAAAAAAAAATCGGCACGCCGGAAGGCGTAGGTAGATTTCACTGGTGCTAATAGGGGATAAATAATATTTCCGCCTTAAAGTTAAGAAAAACTTCAAATTTACTCAATACGAAAATGGTTGCATGTGAAAAAAAAAATCACATATTTAGCAAATAACAAGCCTCATCTTATAATTCCAGCAATATTTTGGTCATCCCTTGCCGTAACGGCTGATCATATCAAAAAATTGTTTCAGACAAAAGTTTTAGGTAATGTTTAGAGGACTAACGACTACTTTAAACCGATTCAACACTGTGCATATTAAGGGAGTTATGAAATTTTGTCTTCAAAACCCCATTTTTTCCATCCCCTGGGCCAACGGTTGGTGATATCAAAAACTTTTACTCACATAAGTTTTAGGCCCTTATCCAAAGAATAGCAGGAATTTTAAACGAATTCGAAATTTTACTTCATACGAATGTTATAGCGATATTTTGTTTTTTAGAAAAAGCCCCCCCCCCTCGGCATTTATATTAGAATTAGTTTATAATATTTTATAAACTCCCCATTTATATTAAATATTAGCTCCTCCCACCATTTATATTTAATATTAGTTTTTATTATCATCTAATATTTATACAATTATTAATTCAACAATCTTACCTGAAATATTAGAATAATAAATAATAATATCTAAATTATATTATATTATATTAAAATTATATTATAGATAGAATAAAAGTTCCTTTATTACTCTTTAAATAAATGTAAATCTTATATCTAACATTTTTTTTTTTTTTTTAATTATTGAGTTACCATCAACAAAATGACAACAAAAACGAATAATCAGATGTTTCATGAAATTTTATGTGGACACCACATGACTTACTTGTCCGCCTATTAAATTGCATATAAACCTTTTTTAAAAATGAAAAGTACACAAAATTTTGTAACATTATAACTTCTGATATTTGCTCAATTTTTATTTTTATTGTTATTGTTGAACTGTTATTCATCGTAAAAATTTTATTACAATGAGTGGTTAACAATTATTAATAAATCAATATATTTAAATTAAAAAAAAAAGTTATAAAAAAGGAGATGAAGTCTGATTCGAACCGATGTGCCTTCCCCTAAGATCCAAATATTTCATAAATTAAAATTTTATTTGGCTATAATTCTAGAACAAATGAAAATAAGTACCACTTATGATATCGTTGTAAAGCTCTCAATGAGGGCTTATTACTGCAGTTAAGAAAAAGTCCAAGATTCAAATGTTTTTGGATTTTGGGCTTTTTTGGACATTTTTTGTTCAGTCGATTGCAGTCAAAAGGGGAGGTCCACAACTAGATGTTACAACAGTCCTAAATTCAAAATTTCAACATCCTATGGCTAATATTTTTTTTAGTTATGCGAGATACATACGTACATACATACATACATACAGACGTCACGCCGAAACTAATCAAAATGAATTCAGGGCAGGTCAAAATGGATATTTCTGTTGAAATTTGAAAACCGAAACTTTTCGCAATCACAATACTTCCTTTACTTCGTACAAGGAAGGAAGTAAAAATAAATTATTAATATAAATTTCGCATATATATACGTATCGATATATATGCGATATATCGATATATAATAATACAATACGTATACACCTGACCACCACGAGACATGTACAAACGAATCAGGATTTTCCGGTAGTGATCGGAACATTTATACGCATACAAATGCCCTTTAGTAGGGTAGGATATATGGCTTTATGATGAAGATAAACGGGAAATCATTTTATTCCTCACTTTCTTTAATTATAGAATGCTTGTTTATTCTTGAGTGTTATTAGGCCGGTTTTCGGAGTAATTTTGTTTCTCATCTGATCATATAAAAATATTACGGTTCTGGTACTTAACAAAAAATACAATTTTTTCAAATAACGCCGTTTCATATAGGTTAAACTGAATTTATAATAGAATACGAGTATATAACGAGTACATACACGCATCGTAATAACTACAATAAAACAATGGCTTGCCGCATTTAATAAACTCTTTGATATGAATAGTTTAACCTCGCTTCCACATACCTGTATTATAAAATCGATTTCAAATTTCACACTACTCGTTCTATGTATTTCTCAATAATGAACAATGACCCTAAAAATCCCTATTGTTTTGCAAAATGAATTACGTACATAAAAATAGTATTTCATATTATTTTTTATTTATGTTCACAGAAATGTTCTTTACATATAAAATGAGTTGCTTGTGTGTGAACAATTCTAAACAATAAAAAATTACGTTGATCAATTTTAAAACAATCACAAAACATAACACAAAAGTAGGTGAATGAATTTTATAGCAAACCATCATTCTTGATTTTATTTCGTAAAATGATATATAGTTTACTTAAAACAATTCATTACAATGTGACAAGATTTATAGTTTTGGTACTTAAATATTTGGCACTGATCCAAGTTTATTGGACTTAACTTTTGTTATTTTATTGGTGAATGAGTATTTAAAATTAATAATTGTACATATTTGCAGTGTCGGTTGAAATATAATTAAATTAACCATTGTAAGGACGTTTCATAACGTTCTTCGGAGTTTCGAAAATTCATTAACAAAAATTATTTCACTCATAAGAATAAAACAAGTACTGTGCAAAAGAGTACTTCAAATAGTTTTTTCTACATATACTAGGCAGTTAGTAAACCATTTGCTCGCTAGGCGTCGACAGAGAAAATGGCTGCCACGGGAAGCGAGAAGTCGTTTTGTGTGTTAGAATTTCACTTGTCAAAGTCAGTAATTTCTGTGCAACGTGCATTTCTGTTGAAATTTCATAAGAAGCCACCAAGTGACAATTCAATTCGTGCATATATAAACAATTCAGTGAAACTGGTTGCTTGTGCAAGCGAAAATCAACTGGTCGTCCATCAACCTCAGAAGTGAATGTCGAACGTGTGCGTGCAAGTTTCATTTGCAGCCCATCAAAATCGACTGCGGCTGCAGGCAGAGAATTAGGAATTCCGAAAACAACAGTGTAGAGAGTTCTCCGTATTATGCAAACCGTACCATTTTCAATTAATCCAGCGTCCTTCTGATGGGGATAAAACACGTAGGCTCGATTTTTGTTTACAGTTACAGGAAAAGATGTTAGATAAAGATTTTCTAAACAAGATAATTTTCAGCAATGAAGCTACTTTCCATATTAGCGGCAAAGTAAACCGTCATAACGTGCGAGTTTGGGGAACTGAAAACCCACACGCTTATGTGGAACACGTTCGGGATTCTCCGAAAGTAAACGTTTCTTGTGCGATCTCTCGCGAGGCAGTGTATGGGCCGTTCTTTTTTATGGAAACGACAGTAACCGGCATGATATACCTGGATATGTTACAATTATGGCTTATGCCTCAGCTATTCAACGACTTCATTATCCAGCAAGATGGTTGTCCTGCCCATTTTCATAACGAGGTTCAACAGTATCTTAACACAACATTACCTCGGCGCTGAATAGGACGTGCGTCTGAAAAAGACCAATACATTATGCTGTGGCCACTAAGATCACCAGACCTCATGCCATGTGATTTCTTTCTCTGGGGTTACGTGAAAGATAAGGTATTTATCCCACCAATGCCGCACGATATCGCTGAGGTAAAGGATCGCATAATCAATGCAATCAACTCTATCGAAAATGATATGTTAGAACGAGTTTGGCAAGAGCTTGACTTTCGTGTTAATGTGTGCCGTGTCACCAGAGGAGCACATATTGAACATTTATAAACTTTAACAAAAACTGTTTGAGTCTCTGCATCACCTCGTACAACTTTCATTTAGGTAAGTGAAATACTTTTTTTGTACTGAATTTTTGTAACTCCTAAGAACATTATGAAACGCCCTTATATTTAAGGTGAAATATAAAGTATTAAAAAAAAGTATATATATATATATTTTTTTTATTAATTAATTCAGCTGTTCATAAGTGGACTTTACTTTTTTTATAATTAATATTATAACTTGTAAGTAGTGATTATGCTAGTGTATCTGAGGACTAGATATAATATCGAAACGCTTCATCATAATACACATATAATCAATGATCACATTAAATAAAAGCATGTAAGATATTTAATTTCCTTATGTGACTTGAATTTTATATTTTAAAAGTTTAGTAAAAACATAAAAAGCTTAAAACATGATATCTTAACATATAAGCCTAACGGCTCATTAATTAATTTTTTTTTTCGTTTTCAGAACAATTATTATATTAATACCGTAAGTGATTAAACTAAATTAAATAACACTGATATTAAATAAATCATAGAAATACATCATAAACAAATGAAAAAAGTTTCAAAAATTAAGCAAATGTTATTAAAAGAAAAGAGGAAATGAAGAGATGAATAACGTAAGTCAAATGGTATTCTTGAAAGTAACAAATCTGATAGCGAGAAAAAATATAAATATTTAGTTAAAAAAATTATATATGTATATATATCTTATTAATTATTTTATACCGATCATAATATTAAATGTTACCGAATTATGAAATCTAGAAAGAATGAAATTAAATATTTAGAAAAATTTGAAATGTAATTTTCAGATAAGGTGAAAGAAATTAAATGAACAGGATAAATAACTAATTACTTCCTTGTATGAAGTAAAGGAAGTATTGTGACCGCGAAATATTTCGGTTTCCAGATTTCAACGGATATATCCATTTTGACTAGTTTCAGCGTGACGTCCGTACGAATGTATCTCGCATAACTCAAAAACGATTAGCCGTAGGGTGAAATTTTGGATTTAAAATTGTTGAAACATCTAGTTGTGCACCTCCCGATTTTATAGCAATCGACTGAACCAATAGTGTCCAACAAAGCCCAAAATCCAGAAAAATTGGATTTTCGACTTTTTATTAACTGCAGTGATAAGCCCTCATTGAGAGCTTTTCAACAGTATAACATAAGTGGTACCTATTTTCATTGGTTCCAGAGTTATAGCCAAGTAAAAATTTAACTAATATAAAATAAATATTTGGACCTTAGAGAAGGCACATCGGTTCGATAAAATTTCATTTCCTTTTTTTTAATTTAAATATATTGATTTATAACAATTATTAACCTTTCATTGTAAAAAAAAGTTTTACGATGAATAATAATTCAATAACAAAAAAAAGAAAAAAAGAAGTTTTTAATAAAATAAAATTTTATGTACTTTTTATTTTAAAAAAAAATGCGTATATGTAATTTAATAGGCGTACAAGGAAGTCATGTGTTGTACACATCAGATTTTTTTTTAATAAATTGAAAGGAGGAAGAAATATATTACATGAAATTTTATCTGTATTACATAATTTAGAAATATTATAATTAATTAAAAATTTTGGTTTATTTCATGAAATTTTTGGCATTCTATCGGAGGTCCTGGGTTCGAATCTTAGTCAGTCATGGCATTTTTCATATGATAAAAAAATTTCTTTTCATATTCCCACGTATATGTATCTTTGAAAGCTTCCGTTGTGAATAATTTCATAAATAGAAAAAATAAATAAAAAATAATGGCAGGAAAGTATCACTTGGAAAAGTACCACTCAAACTGAAAAGAGGAAACGGTTTTCAAAAATTAATAACAAAAAAGAAGATGAATAGAAATACAAGCCAGAGAAGAATATATGGAATTTTAGTTGATCTGAAGAAAGAAGGAGATTACAAGTAAATGGAAAAACAGTGCAGTAAAGAAAGATAGGGAATGGTTTCATTGAAATTTGTCGTCGGACTGGTTTCAACAATCAGAATGGTAATATCAAGAATCTTCTTGCACTGCAGACCAATTTTCTATCTTTGCATTTTATCGTGTTCAAATAAATAGGATCTTATCCCTTACTTTAAATAGCTTTATAAAGAAGACATGTAATACAAATATTTATTTACATAACATGAATATTAATAAAGAAAACTTAGTAGGGTAATTCAATCAACAAAACTTGGTTAAACAGATGAGGTAGTCTTTCCATGAAATTTAAATTACGTTATAACCAACGATAAGTCGGAAATAACATACAAAATCTTACACTGAATATTAAACGAGTTGAAGTATATAGAGGACAGACTTCCTTTGAATCAAATCAAATTCACTTCTTCTTTTAAAAATAACAGGAATGGAACTAAATAATCCTGGAATATCCAAAATGTAATTTATTAAAAAAAATTAAATTTAAAAAAATAACAAGTTCCGAAAAAATGCCACGGATAGGATTTTTTCAATAAAAACTGAATTTTATAATACTAAGCATCTCTCCGACCAAGCTTTAAGACGTAACTGGAGATAGTATTTTAAAAAATCTGATGTGGACACATCATTTCTTTGTACGCCTATTAAATTACATAAACACATTTTTAAAAGTACATAAAATTTTATTTCACTAATAACAACTGATTTTTTTACATATTTTTTTTTATTGTTAATATTGAATTATTATTTATTGTAAAACTCTTTTTACAATCAGAAGTTAATAATTATTAATAAATCAATATATTTAAATTAAAAAAAAGAAATGAAATCGGATTCGAACCAATGTGCCTTCCCCTTGCAAGATCCAAATATTTCATTAATTAAATTTTTATTGGGTTATAACTCTGGAACCAATGAAAATAAATACCACATATGAAATATCGTTGAAAAGCTCTCAATGAAGGCTTACTGCTGCAGTCAAGAAAAAGTCCAAAATCCAAATGTCTCAAAATTGAAATCCCGCTTTATTTAGAGATCTGATTGTACATACATTTTTGGCCCACTCGATTGCAATCAAAAGGGTAGGTGTACAACTAAATGTTACAACAATCCTAAATCCAAAATTTCAACATCCGACGGCTAATCGTTTTTGAGTTATGCGAGATACATACGTACGTACAGACGTCACGGCGAAACTAGTCAAAATGGATTCAGGGATGGTCAAAATGAATATTTCCGTTGAAATCTGAAAACCGAAATTTTTCGCGATACAATACTTCCTTTACTTCGTAAAAGGATAAATAATATATTTTTTGGTAAATCTGTTTTTAGAAATATTATTATTCTGTGATTTTTTGAAAGCTGGTTATGACTGTTAAATATAAGTGTAAAGAGTATGCAATATAGTAAATATGAAGAGTTAGTAAATATTTTAGTTTAAAAATTTTTCAAATTAGTAACTGATTTATCATATAAACATATCAGCTGATACATTATGCTAAAACTCGTTTTCCTTTACCTTTCTTAAAATTTTTTACGGACTTTTCAAAGTATTACTTTTGGTCTCATGGTTTGTGTTGGGGGGGGGGGGTGAAAATTAATTTTCTTAAAGTTTTGAGATATAAGGAGTACGAAAATACCATTTACTTAAAATATAATTAATTTATATATATATAGGTTCAAAAAGATCAATTTCACTGAAATTTAGATTTGCTGTAGTAATGTATCTGAAGTTGTCCAAGTGAAAATTTGATGAAGATTGGTTGAGTCGTTCTTGAATTACGCTCAATTTAAGATCGAAAAAAATTCGGGGTCACGTTGATTGTGTAGTGGTGTATTTTTTATACACCCTAATGCAGTGAGTCACAGTGGATTTGAAACGACGCTTGTGCGTAGGGTCTACTAGTTAATCGAACGTATTTTATGCGTTGTACTCTGAAAAATTAATGGGTTTCTGACTGCGAAATAGTGAGGGCGTGGAAAACGACAAGTCGGTCTTCCTGTGCAGAACTGGACAGGAGTTTTTTTTTTAAATATTAATCTACAAATTTAGCAAAACTTAACAAAAATTTTTATAAATTCAAGAACTTACAAGCAAATAAGTAGTGGTAAACAAAAAAGTTACCATTAATTTAGTTGAACGTTTTAATTTCAGAAATAGAAAAAAACACATGTAGATCTTTTACTCATTATTAAGAGTATTAATACAAGATATTATTAAAGAATTATTATTTATTATAAAATCCAGTGACGTTATAAAAGCTATCCTATGTTTATTAATTATATATATACTTACCACAAAAAATAAAACAACACAAATAGTTGTACAATTAAAATTAACTTTTATTTTTTTTAACCTCCGGGTCCGCCGTTAGCTATTGCTTCTGAGGATGAGATGAGTGATTTATAGCATGTGTGAAAATGTGAAAATTAAAGCAAACTACAAGTATTAATTAATTTCCATAAAAAGTCATGTTTGTAATGTCGCAAATTCAAAGATTCATATATTAACTCTGATTCGCTAAGGTACAATTATGTAATAATATTAATCCTATTTATAAATTAGATGAAATGATAAAGCTAACATAAATCCATAATTATTCCTATTAGGTCTGTTAAACATAGACTCCGTATTCAAGGATAGCGCATAAATTCTGATGGGTTTAATTTATCTGTTAGACGTATATGCGTAGTGAATTATCCATTCATGACAAAATCTGTGTTCGCACGAATAGAAAGATGCTATATAGAAAAACGTATAGAAAGGTGGAAAGATTTAAAACAGAATCTAAATTTCCTAATTTTAAACTGCTCGAAATTACACATGTACACTCCCACGCACATACACAAATATATGTGTGCGCGCGTCCATGTAAAAGAGGTTTTTTACCGTAGTAGTCAATCAGATTTGTTTGTGGTACGCATCCTACACTCACTAATGTAATTATACCCGCTGTACACAAACTTTTATTTACTAATTATAAAAAATTAAAAATACTAACTTAATGAAGAAACATGAATTTTTTTCATAAAAAACAAGGTAAAGTGAAATATCATTGTCTGTAAAAAAAAGATAAATAAGAAAGAAAGAAAGAAAAAATAAATTAAAAAAAAGGAGAGAAGAAAACACAACAATATCTCGCCCTTGTCACAAAAGGATTATATTTTTGAACAAAAGAAAACTTTTTTGATTGTCTTCTTTTTACACAAAAGGCACTTCACTTTGTGTCTGTGTGTGTGTGTGTGTGTGTGCGCGCGCGCGCGTGTATGTGTGTGTTTGTGTGTTTGTGATAATTAAAAAAACAAAAAAACTTCAATGGGGAAAGTATATTAAAACTTATTAAAATTTATGACTGTATTAAAAACATATTAATTTGTTTTTTATAAACACCTTATGCCCACAATGTTGACAAATATGACAAGTCTTTTATTATAACAAAATACTGAAAACTAATAAACGTGTTATGTTTTAAGTTATCAATTTTATAAATTAATCAATTCATAGAAATATACAGTTTCCTATTAAAATAAACTGAAATATCAAGATGAACGTAAATATAAAGTAATATCCAGTTGCTAAAACATTTTAAAATAAATAAATAAATCTTAATTTCTTTTAAAATAAATATTGTATTTTAAGGTAGGCATATAATTCGTAATAATTTCTCTTTTTACTTGATGAATTAATTCACTACAGAAGCTTGTAAGTGGGAATATGAAAATTAAATTTTTGTAGCGCAAGAAAAATTCCTTACCTCACCGGGATTCGAACCCGTGACCCCCGGATAAAATGCCAAGGCGTTACCACTCCACCACGGATGTCAGCTATATATTTATAATCAAATATTTATTTATAATGAATCACATTATGGAAAATTTAAATAAAAAATAAATAATTTAATAAGTTGACTTTAAAAAAAGAAATAGAATGTACGGTTGGGATTTTGTTGAAAACAAATTAATTAAGATATATACAGTTATAGAAGAATAACGGGAAAGGAAAAAAACGTCACTTAGAAGTAATGCATGTTCCCGCAGTTATGTTATAAAACCTGTGATAGGTTTATAGGTAGAATGAAGTTTAGATGGTTGATTACATTTCTTGGTATATAAGAATATAGAATATATCCAGGATTGATTATCGATAGATCTTATATTACAAATAAGATCGATAGTGTGTAAGCAATTATCCCGGAGGTCAGACTAATACTTGATTACTTAGCTTCTGTAAAACAATTAATAAAAATTATTTACCCAAAAATATTTTTTTTTTTTTATCCAGTTCTGTACAGAGTAGGCCTGAGAGAAGAAAGGCCGAGTAATTCAATCACTTTCTAATAAAAATGCAATATTTTCATCTTTTCAATATGTAGCTATAAAGTGAGATACTAACCCTCAAAATGTACGCATTAGGTTAAAAATAAATCTTACTTTTATTTTAGATTTAATTCCATCATTTTATAGCAGTACGTTTTTAGAAACATCGTAATGAAACTTTAATGTTTATACTAACAATAAAAATGAAATAAACAACAATCAAAATGAAATATGAAATAGAAAATGTTTTAAAGAAGGTTAAAAATGATGAGTACAATAATAAAATAGTAGCAAAAAAAAGCTAACAGAAATTTATTACACTTTCAGTTTATCTCATTAGAAGCATACAACGTTACAGCAGACTAGAGTAAGAAAACGAGAAAAATAGAAAGAGATAAAAAAAGCGAGAAGAGTTTACCAAGTTAAGGGTGAAAGGAGGTTTATGAAGCTATAAGTCTAACAAATTTTATAAAATTACAGTAGGAAATGGAATGGAAAAGGGTAATACAAAATTCTTCCCTTCTTAATGACAGGAAAACTTTTAGATAGAGATGGTTTTAATCTAGGTATTTCTTTACATTTTATTTTTTTAATTTACTTATTTATTTTCTTACAAGATAATTAAAAAAAGACTGTTATGTTTTACATTACATTTTAGAATCTACATTTTATTTCTTCATTAGAAATTAATAGATGCTCTAAAGCAAACCATTACAAAGATTTATTCATTGGTCTGTAACTAAAACTGTAAATTTCCGCGGATAATATCATGAAATACAGGATCCATTTTAATAAATAAAGCAACTTTTCTAATTACAACTACATTCTCAATGGATATTATCCTTTCTTTTTCCTGTTTAGCCTCCGGTAATTACCTTTCAGACCCGGTGGGTCAATTGATATTATCCTACACAAAGCCTAACTCAGCATATATCTATATAATGAGAATCTATATGCTGCCTACTTTGTCGTATTTAAAAATTATTTTTATTCTGTAAGTTCAAAAATCAATTTGGAATGACAGAATGAATTCTGGAAAATTTGTTAGAATTGATTTTTTTTTTAACATTAAAAGAAAGAAACAAAATTTACAGGGAGAAAGGTTAGTTAAACAGTTAGGTCGCAAAATTGGAGAATTTTGATTTCTACCCATTATAACTTTTTTAATTTTATTTTTATTAATCATGGCCGGTTAGTATTGATATATAATTTATTTATATAATAGTTTCCACTTACCAACAATTTTTAATACTATGTTCGAGCGTTTTCGGATTAGTAATCCATTCTCAGGAACATTAATATGTTATAATTATTTACTTCTCATATTATTAATTGTACTAGTTTAAATTTTAAAAACAAAAATTATAAATATAACAATTGATCGTCAAAATATAAAATAATGTAAACGTTATCCGTCATGTCAGTATGAAGGTCTCAATTGTTATCTAAGTTATAATTTTTATTTTTTAAAATTCAGGTTAGTATAATTAATGACATGTGAAGTAAAAATTGTAATTATAACATATTAATTTCCCTGAGGATGGATTACTAATTCGAAAACGCTCGAAAATAGTATTAAAAATTGTTGGTAAGTGGAAACTATTATATAAATAAATTCCATCACTTTTTTGTCAATATATTTCGCGTTGTACATCTTATCATAATGTTAATATTTTTTTTATTTATTTATTTCTTTACAAACATTATAAGTTTTTTGTGACCAGTATGATTTAAAAATCATACCGGCTAGAGTACAATTTATTAAGCCACTTCAAAGTGTAAAAATATTTTTTATCAAATTAATCCTAATAAAATAATTAGTGCTAATTAAAATTAGTGCTCATAAATAATTCTGAATTGTGATCAGATTTAAATTCTACTACAATTCAACATTTAATATTTTCCCAAGTTGCTTCAATTTGTGTATGTGTGTGAAAATTATGAAATAATATTCTTCAAATATTATTTTAATATAGGTTTGTCAAGAAAGAATTTTTCAAGGAATATTTAAAAACTTCCGATTCATTTACTATATCATTTTCTTTGTCAATATTTTTTCTTCAGTTAATTATAATGTAAAAATATAAAAGAGTACGAGATGAGGGTGAACCAATCTCATTTTCGTCATAGGATCTGTATGAGTGTTATTAAAGGGATCAGGATGGTCAGTAATATGCTGTTTAAAAACTTAACCTAGTATGTATTTCTTCTTAAGAAACAAGAAATACAAATTCCTTTTCACCGCGACTGTGTAATTCACAGAATTGCCTATTCACTAACAAGAAAAACTGAGGTAAATTCTATATTCTTTTCATCCGATCAATCAGTCATGCCAAAATTAAATGGCGAGAAAAACGAAAGAAAACGGATTTAACTACGACTAAGGTTGCATGGCTGTTACATATGTCTTTTCGTCTGGAGAAGAGACAGCAGTACGGTCATAAATAGGCGCATAGTAGGCTGTGCGCATTGAACATGTGCGTGTTTTTACTTGCACCGCTGTTTGCCCCTTTTTCCTCATACTTTATTAGCAGGAAATGTTGTACACCTGTAATGTAGCTTTTACTAATTTAGACACCCAAACACTTAAAAAAAACTCAATCCAGGATAATGGAAATTAATAATTAAAACTGAATCACCAGAGAATTTTTTTAAGATAATATTCAAATTTAGTAATTGTAAGAAAGCCAAGAAAAAAAAAAGATAGTCTGTATAAATTAAATTAATACGTATTCATGGCCCCTTGCTGCTGAGGAGCGTTATTATTACAAAATAATATTACAAATTTTTAAAATATAAATATGTAACCTACATGTACATAGGTTAAAAAATAGGAAAAAACCTATTCCATTTCCATCACATCTCACCCCACAACTACGTTGTTTTTCTCTTTCCTTTCCTACCACAGATAAAATGCGTGCTCAAAACCTATTTCCAATCCATCCAGACGTTCTACTGGATGGATCAGCTGATCTTTTATTTCTGCTTGGAATGGCCCACAGATATGTCATCAAGCTCTATCAGACCTTCAAGTGATTTTCCAATGAGTAATAACCTCGGAAAGTTCCTCAATTAAATAATAATTGAAGTTTTTTTGGGGAATTTTCAGAGGAGACTCAAGGTTGAGGTTTGATGACGCTTAATGACATACCTGTTGATCATTTTGAGCAGAATAAAAAAATTAATCAACCAATCCGTCCAGTAGAACTTCCAGACGGACTAGAAATAAATTTTCAGCTCAATTTTTTTAATATATAAGATGGTTTATAAGTTACCAACTATTTCTCTGTGTCTTATGAGTTGTCTTTAAATAACAGCCGACTTGAATATATTTTTTAACTTTTAGAATAAATTACTTAGTATCTATGTAGCCTTTGTTACAGCTACTCGTACTTCTTAGTAAGATAATCCTGCCAATAAAGAGATTAAACAGTTTTCTTTTGTTTTTATAATAATAATAATAATAAAAGTAATTTATTTACCCTTTTAATAGGTGTCTGTCATCTTATAAAGGTAAACTGCAATACGGAGATGTACGATCTTTTTCAATTTTAAACACCATTAACGGCCAAAAACAATCAATATTAATGTTTCTTTAAGGATTTAAATTTTAAATAGCGACCTTTTAAAATTAAAAAAAAAGAAGAAATACAGAAATCATTTAAATGTCAGAAAAAAGGTTCAACGTATTGGGTTATTTTACACGATTAAATTAGTAGAAATATTTTATAAAAACTTTGACATAAATTTGGACTGTTTTTAATGATTAATCTCGTGTAATATATTTGCGAAAATCAATTATGGAAAAATAAATCACAATAAAAGTAGTTACCAAAATTTACGAATTTTAAAAAGAAAAAAAAATTGTGATTAATAATACGGGTTTAATAAAATATTTAAAATATTTTGTTAAAATATATTCAGAACGTAAACTACAAAAAATAAATGTAAAAACAAATTAAGCAGCTCTGAAAAACATTTCAATTGAGACGTAATATAAAAACTAATAACGCCATAAAAAATAGTAGAAACACATTTTTATTTTAGAGCTACTCATACCTACTCTTCGAGGATATAATCATAAATATATCGAATAGACTTTTCGTCGAAATATTATTCGAAGAAGATTTTAGAGTTGAGTAATGAATGTTGTAACGACTATTCCATTACATTACAAGTTAGAAAATGATTGATGATGACAGAAATACGACTTCGTTTGACAGATATGTACGGTAAACTATCAGACAGACAACATAATGGTGGTTCAGAAATATTAATAATGAAATCATTTTTTTCTTACATTTTTTATAAAATTTTACACATGTTAACTTACAATTAATTAAACTTTTCTAGAAATAAATGATTAAATATAAATTATACTATAATTTTTTTGTATTTTGTTTGATATTACTATTTTAACGAATCTCTTACCCTTTCGTTTAAGTAATAAACTCCAACTTTTGATTAGCGACGTTACAGTTACGCCATTTTTTTACAACTCGTAAATAGGATTTTACACTACCATATGTTCTAAACTCGATAGAACAGTCTTTTTAATAATTAAATTCATCGTAATATAAAACTAAAGATTTATACTACAATATTATGTGTAGGCCTACTATGGAAATAGAAAATTTATTTATATTTTAAAAGAAAAAAAGGAAAATTAAAAAATAGTTAAATTATTTTTTTTTCTATGCTAAAATATTTAAATAAATTATTTTTTAGCCTCCAGGACCACGGGGTATTGCTTCAGAGGAGGAGATGAAATGGCAATTTTGTAGTGCGTGAAAAGTTCCATGCTTGCTTGTAAAATATGTCGGCCTCCGTGGCATGAGTGATAGCATAGCATCTCAGCCTTTCATCCAGAGGTCCCGGGTTTGAATCCCGGTCGGGCGAATGGTATTTTCACACGCTAAAAAAAATTGTCATTTCATCTCATCCTCTGAAGCAATACCTAACGGTGGTCCGGAAACAAAACAAAAAATTACGTGCAAAAAATTGAAACCTAGATGACCGATTTGGTTTTTAAAAATCATCCATTTACATAAAAACTGCAAAAAAATATTTTTAAAAATTCTGGCGCAGTTCTGCGTAAAAAGACACTTTTTTTTATTTTATTTTGTAAAATATTTTTTTTTTATAAAATTTTTTGTGCAAGAAATAAAATGAGAAAATTAAAAGAAGTATAATTTTAAAAAAAAATTATTTAATAGTAAAATTAATTTTCTATATATTAGAAAATTAAATTCTTTTAACAGTAATTTGATGAAATAATTAAAAATAACGATGACAACGAATACAAAGTCAAATATGAGTACAAAAAATAGCCAACAAAGTCAAAATAACAAAGAGAATAAAAAAGTTAGAATAACAAAGTCAACATAATTTTAAATTGAGGTTATATTGTTATCAACCTTAAACTGAGAGTAACTGAAGAACGAACATACCAATCTTCATCAAATTTTTACATGCACTTCTTCAGACAAACTACTACAACATAGCTAAATTTCTATCCAATTTATCTATTAGTTTGAAGATTTTTGAGCCACAAAATTTTATCCGTGAATGGTATTTTTCTAATCCTTATATCAAAAACGTATAGAAAATTTAACTTCATCCCCCCTTTCCCACCAAAAAATTAGCTAAATAAATAATAAGGAAATAAACAGTACTTACGAAATACTGGAAATAAGTATTTCTAGCAGGTTGTTTTTTTAATAAGAGTAAAATAAAAAAACTACAAACAACCGCTGTCGAATTCCTTTTATTTCTTTTTTTTTTACTTTTAAGTAATTTTTTTATAAAAAGATTTCAGCGCAATCTTGTATTCCAGTTTATTTCAAATACCTTAAACAGCTTAGTTCTTTATTTCCACCCTTACGGCTATTTAACAACCACACTTCAACCCTTCTATTTAATCTTCATGAGTTGAATTACTTAAAAAAAATTGTTTCAACCTTTCTGTTTTAAAATAAAGATAGGTATTTTAGGGTACCTAGGAAATAAGAGGAAGTCCTTGAATATTTTTAGTTTCCTAAGGCTTCGGATTTAAAAAAAAAACAAAAGAATGATATTAAAAACACTGAAATTAAATGATTATATTTATTCGTTTGTAAGGTTAAGATAAGAACCTTATCTATGTTTAGTAAATTAAATTAAATTAAATGTAATTTTAATCACTTTAAATGTTTTAATTTTCCTGTAATGGAAAATCAGGAAAATTAATGGGAATGCATCCCAACTAAATGATGGTAGGGGGTGTTGTACAGATATCTCGTTTCATAGCATAACGAGACACAAAGGTAAAATCTGACAAGCTTTGTAAGCCGACACCTGTAAATTAACTGCTTATTAGAAACAAGAGATCTAAGAAATAAATTACTATGTTCCAAACTAATTGAATTATTTTACATTACTCTTCAGTAATCAGTTCTCACTGATTTGTAAGAGAAGAATTTTCGATAAAAATTTTAAATAAATTATTACTTTAAAGACTATATCATGTTCATTTTTAAAAAAAATTAAACGCGTAGTTTTTTATTTTTTATAATATTCATCATAACTATAAAAAAACCGGTTTAGTCTAGACGCATTGATTCTTGTTTAAAATTTCGAGAATATTTCCAAGATAAGTCATTTAAATTAAAACATTTTTGTTGCTTCAATATTAATATATTTATTTTAAACGAGATCATAGAAAATTATCTCAACATTTAAAAGAAATTGTTAACAAAAGTTTTTTTTATTTCTTTTATTTTTATTCTCACTTTCTTTTCTAAAATACATCCTCAACTTAGAAATACTGAAAACTTCCTTTTTCTAGGTTGTCGTTTTTTCTGTGAATATTTGTGAAAATGGTTTTACTTAACCTACGTTACAATGAGAGTAACCACAAATGCATCTTACGAGTTGTGCTGTTCTATCGTTTACAAAGACGTACTCAAATCGAGATAATCCTTAAGCTTTTCTATTTTTCCGCAAAAACAAAACGATATATTAGGAAAAGTTAAATAAAATAAACTTTAATAAACTAGTATATAAATAACTGTATTAAACAAAATTAACCACGATATAAGGATTCAATCTTGCATCTTTAGATTAAAATATTTATCATTTAATAACTTAGTTATACAGATTTCCTATCATAACATCTGTAATAAAGTTATTAGCTGTATTTAGATATACTGACCCTTCAGTGTAGCTTAATATTTTTATGTAGTACATAAGAGATTAATTATACAAGAAAATGAAGATATTAATACGAATAATATTTGTAACCACTTAGTAGTAGAGGCTTAGTGTACTTTTTGCTACTTTGTAGGCCTAGAATCTATTCCTGGCTAGATTCTGGTAATGGAAATTTATGAAAATTTCATTCCAGTTTTTTGGCAAGTATACACTTAAATTTCTCTATAAAATATAAATATTATAGAGATTGTAAAAATAAGTACAGACTGATTAACGAAGAATAAAATAAACTTTCAGGAGATGTTCTACTGGTGAAAATAAATAAAGTTCATATAAACATAGATTCGGGAAGGCTTCGTTAGCGAGTGTCGGCTGGAGAAATATAGCTCTGATTTCTGCCTCTTCGTAAAATTAAGCTTCCAAAATTTGTGTCCCAGTAATTACTGGGACACAAATAATTTTTTTAGTTTTTATGTTAAGTAGTGTTAAATACACTACTTTAACATAAAGTAGTGTATTTTTCGGTTCCAATATTTTGTGTTTTTCCCTGATTTTTCAAAAAATACTATAAATACAGTTATGAGACTACTTTTTTAAATTTTAAATTTACTCATTATTTTGGGTCCTGAGAATTTTTTTGAAGCCAAAATTTTCTAGCTTAATTTTACCATTTGCAGAAATCATGACGAAATGTTTCGCCATTTTTCGCGATATTCGTTAACGAAGCGTTTTTGAATTTGTAATTATATGAACTTCCACCAATGAAACATATTCTGCAAGTTTTCTACATTCATCGTGAATCATTCTGAACATAAGTTTATTTAGTCTAAAGATAATAAATAAATCACGAATCACAGAATGTTTTCTAAGTATTATATTAATTTCTCATTTCTTAGGTAAGTTATTTATTATTATAAATAGGCCTACTTTATACCCAATTTTAACTTATTAATTTTACTTGGTATTTTTATAAATGTAGCAAGCAAATTAATAAGGGACTAAGATATTATTAGCGTATATTGTATGCTAATAATGTAATTATAGCATATATATTACAAACTGAGAGCTTTTCCATTTTTCTACATTTATATAATGTTGCTGAATTTTATACTGTTCATTTTATTTTTTTTATATCACCTCGAGGCAAAGTGTAATGTTACTGGAAAGACTAAATAAAATATCAATTTCATATACGTTTCCCCGTTAAATAACTACCATTATCACATGAGCCATTTAACAGACAAGTTGCTGACAACAATGCATTTCGTGAAAATACAACAAAAGGTTGTTGTAAACGAACGAAAAAACGTTTCTAATGGAAAAAAGTATTTCAAAATAAAGTATATGAGAATAAAAATGACTGGAAGAGAATGTGAGTTACTCAATAGGGAAAAATTTCAATATTTAAATGTTTATATATAATTAAAACGAATAAAATCATGCAAAAACACGTATATAAGTGCGTATATATACGTGTGTGCCGTGTAGACGATTTCCGCTGAACTGGCCTAAAATAAAAATAAAACATATTGCATAGAAAAATATAGGAGTCTTAACTATCATACGATATGTAATCGTATAAACATTTTATATGAATTTATTCTTTATTACGACTTTTTGATTTAATAATTTAAAAAATTAGTTTAAACTATAATTTTATGAGTTACAATCACATACATCAACGTTTTTATTTTTATTTTTTTTGTTTTAACTTAAAAAAAATTATAAAACTAAATTTTTGAATGGAGTTTAAATAATATTACAAAAATGTTTAAAGATTTTTACTTTTTAGTTTTACATTAATCAAATTATTATCATACATAGCATGAGTTCATTATTTTTTTTAATCTGGATTTAAAACCCCACATAACAGTTTTGCAGATTTTGCAATTTTTTACACCCGCACCCTTAATTTACCCCCGTACGAGGGGATGTTTGCAAAACTAATCATAGAATATTGTACTGTCACCCGACCTTAGTAACTGTGCAAATTTTCGACTATCGGCGATGTCAGGAAGTATGTTAAATTAAGGATGTAAGATTTGAAAACAAATATATATAAAAAAAAATATTGTGAGTTAAAATAAAAAAAAGTTATGGTGTTTTCAGTAACACTACATTTTGTAAAGACTAAAAAAACCCTTGAGAATTTTTACAAAGTTCAACCCAATATGAAATAAAACTCATTTATTATCCCTTTTTTTTTATTCTTATTATTTTTTTATTGATTCAAATTAATCCTTCTACTACACAAGATACTACATCGAATTTCATGAATGAAGGTCAATAATTTATACTTCATATATAAATCTAAATAAACATCATTATAGATATAGGACATAATTTCTTAAAAACGATTTTAGTACTTTTGGACTCACGGGATCCGAAAAAAACAGCCGACAGAATATGTAAAATTCGGTACCGGTATCCCTTCAAAATAGCCCAAGACTAAATAGCGTATTCTTAAATAATTCAATACTACATGTTCAAACACAGATAAGCTCTGGTGGGGGTCGAAACGATAATTAGAAATTAAAAATAAATTGCTCGTTACTAATTTCTAAGGAAAACAGATTACGAGAAATCCTCGCAAAAAAAAGAAGTGGTTTAAATTTAAAACCAAACATAACCTACGCTCGCTAACCTCGTCTAATTTGCGTTAAGTATACAAATTTTATCGGGGCTTTTTTTGCCGGGCTATCTAGTCTTGGGCTATTTTAGAATAGGCTATTTTGACGGGCCACGGTAAAATTCAAAATGAGTCCTTTTTTATGACAGTGAGTTTTATTCATAAAGATACGAAGGTCCTTCGAAAAGTTCTCAGCCCAACAAAGAAAAACAAGATTTTTCAGAAATTTTTATTCCTTAACGTAGTCATATTTAGATCAATGATTTCCACCATTTTTAATGTCCTCGGTATAATGCGATTTGTCTAATTCTGTAAAATAAGCCATTATCTCAGCTTTGATCTTATCATTTGACGGGAATCTTCAACCATTCTCTTCGAGTAATATTTTTCAAGTATGGGAAGAGAAAGTAATCCCTAGGAGAAAATCCGGCACATATGGAAGCACTTCGAGACGTAGGTCATAGAGTTTGTAAAAACTTGAGGCGTGTGTGGAGACACATTATCTTGGTGAAAAAGAACGTTTTTCCTGCCATATGTGGATGTGGACTAAATCACACCTTCAATCAGTCCAGTAGTAAAGCATTGGAACTCCCCAGTGATGGTCCTGCCTTTTGCTAGATAGTTTATGAGCACGACACCACGAGAATTAAAAAAAAAAACACGTAGCCATAACTTTCTAGCAAATAGACCTTTTTCCTTCTTTGAAGCATATTCATCTGCTTCCACTCATTGCTTGGGCTTTGACGTGTAATGGTTGAATCCATGTTACAAAACATCGATGTATCTATTGTTACAAAACATCGAAAACATCGAGTGTTTTAATAAATCTAAACACCCTTGAGATGTGTTCAGTCGGATGCATTTTTGGTCGACCTTTAACAAACGTGATAAACATCGAAAAGAAAGGTTTTTCATATATAAAAAAACATCGTTTAAAGTGTAGTGGATAGGGTCTATGCAATTTTTACAGTGTGACCAAGCGTACCTTCAATCGGGGATCATTTAATACGGTATTGTGATTTATTGTGACGATTTCGTCAGTCGTAACGGTTTTTGAGTGTCCCGAGCGTTTAAATTCAGCAGCCCATTTTTTACCGTCGAAAATGAAAGGCAAGAATCCTTTAAAATGGAATCTAGCTCATTTTTTTATTTATTGATATTATAACTTTTAAAACAAAGTACTTTATAACAGCTCAAACTTCTATTTTATCCATTTTTAGAAAATTTCAAAAGTTTATTTTACTCGACCGCGATAAATCGAACTAAATCCACGAGTCTGAAATTTGGCTGCATCCCATCTAAAGAATCATACCTGGCAAATAACACAGTCATTTGGTCATACTTGCTCCATCTCTATGTCAGGTCGAAAACTTTTCGAACCATCCTGGTAAAGGTTTAGGTAGTTAGCTTAAAAAGTATTTATTTTGAACATAGTTATCGTTACTGAGAAGTTCCAAGTCTAATTCCCGATGGCTTGGTCTGTCACTTCATTAATCAAACACAAACTTCTGAGAAAATTATTCGGAACAAACGAAAAAAACCAATTGCATATTCCACTACATTTCAAATTATTTATATTTCGAAAATGCAAAATATTATTCTAAACATTTATTTAAATTTTATTAAAACTTATCACGGATTTAGAATATGCAATTACTGGATTTAATCATATTTCTGTCAGAATAAACTTTTACATTCTTAAAATAGTAATGAATCAGTGTATCATTTGAATTTCATAGTAGAATTAATTAAATCTTATAACTAGTTTACTGAGTCATAGTATAGTAGTTCAAGAAACTGTTTAATTCACTCTCTATAATACTGAACAAGATGTTCTAACGTCACAAACTTTGTGATATACTATAAGGCATCATTTTGAAAACTTTCTTCATTAGGGAGAATATATCGGTCTTTAGGCAAAGTAAACAGGCAGTAAATTTTAAAACACAAAATGTCTCCATCAAATGTTTTTTATAACGAATCCTTTTCTTCGTATTATATTACGTATAAATCGATATATAATGCATCGCTGAACTTAGAAAATCATACCCTATACATTTCTGAAGTTATTTATTGCTGTAAATTGTTAGAATAAAAAAAATATAGTAAATCTTATTTAATTATATAAAAAATTATTTTTAAAAATATAATTATACTATTTTAAAATTGTCGGATTATTATCTATTATTTGTATTTTTATAGTTTATAATACGTTAAATAAGACTAGCAAATATAAATACAATTTCGGTCTTTAAGAAAGAAATATTATTTAAGATATATTATGATATAGAACTGTAGGTAACAGGAAACCATTCCTTTCCTCCCATTCCTTACTATACCTGGCATGTTATCCTTGTTATTTAGAGAGCTTTGCAATTTCTTGGGAATGAATTATAACTAAAGTCAAATTATCTAAATGATTATCAAACCAATATATCTATCTGCTTATATATATTTAATTAATTAATTTTAAAAAAAAATAGTCTATTACGTTAACTTATTAACTTGAATAAAACTATTCAAGAAAATTGTTTTCAGGTTTAAGTCTGCTTAAAACTGATGGACCTGATGGATTCATGGATAATGATGATCTACATTAAGATAAGCAGCCAAATATTTCTAAATTTTTATACGTTTTTCCTGTTGGTTTGATACTAACACTAACATGATATAAGAAATAAAGAAAGATAAAATATTTTTCATGGTGTTTCCTTTAAATACAGAAACTCAAATATACGTATTTTCTTATATAAATGTTAACCGAGTCTATTTATTCAATCTGAATAAAAGGAAAATACTATTGTTATTTAAATAACATTATTTTAGAATGAATAAATAAAAGTCTGCTTCAGATAAAAAAAAAACAAAAACATTAGCGTAAAGATAACTTTCTTTTCATTCATTCTTTTACTTTTTTAGAGTTAACTGAATATTATTTTTATTAAATACTTAGTAGTTAACAATAGTAGACAGCTGTTGTTGAAACCATTTTATATTCTAATCTTTCTGATACTTATTATTCTGATACAGTTAACCTGTCAAAAACTGACATTTTTTCTACCTTCTATTTTATTAAAATATTTCCTTGTACTGTTTTTTTATACAAATAAATCTAATCAAAAAATTGTATTGTAACAATTTTTCTAGTTGATTTACTATATAGATTTCTGTTTTACAAATTGTTTAATAATATAATAAAACTTAATGTTTACTGATAATATCGGATTATTTATGAAAATTCTGATGATATAAAACTCCATCAAGAAATTACATTTAAAAATAGTAATAGAAAATCTTTCTTTATCAAGGGTGATTTTTTTTTGTAAAATTTTAAACGTACACCATATTTTTATACTTTCTAATTAAAAATAGTTTAACTTTTTTAACCATTTACAGAAACTATGTCAATGTAGATGGTAAGAATATTGTATCCACATCCCGAAGTAGATAAAATCACTGGAGTGAGATGAAAAGAGTAGAAAATTGTATATTAGTCGGGCTCGGTGCCAGCAAGGCAAAAAAATAAAAAATAAAAAAGGGTGTGTAAGTATTCTAAAGGAATTTTAAAAGCAAAGGGAATATATTTCATTCAGCATTTAAAAAATAGTTATCATTGAAACATAGATTCCAAATATAAAAACGTGCATTTTTTTAATATTTAAAAGAGAGCAATACTTAATAGGTCAACAAAATTAAAGGTCAATAAACTCTACTTGTTTTTTTTCTGGGACCAAATAGTTTTAGGAGATCGTTTTCATCCAGTTGAATATACTAGTGCATATCAGCATGTCAAGCCTATAAAAGCGACTGCATATCGTCCCGATTTACCGGTAATATTCAATTAATGTACGGTAATATTTACCGTACAATTGATACCATTACTCTGCTCACCAAATGGACAGGTTTTGTAATAAATATCATGCAGAATAATAAATTTTTATGGTAGCCATTGCTACACAAATGTGAAGTAAGTTTCTTAGATCTTAACCCACCAGGATTGGTCTAGTGGTGAACGCGTCTTCCCAAATCAGCTGATTTGGAAGTAGAGAGTCCCAGCGTTCAGTTCCTAGTAAAGTCAGTTCCTAGTTATTTTTACACGGATTTGAATACTAGATCGTAGATACCTGCGTTCTTTGGTGGTGGTTGGGTTTTAATTAAACCACACATTTCAAGAATGGTCGAACTGAGACTGTACAAGACTACACTTCATTTACACTCATACATATCACCCTCACTCATCCTCTGAAGTATTATGTGAACGGTAATTACCGGAGGCTAAACAGGAAAAAGAAGAAGTTTCTTACAGAGAAAATTAATTAATATTGCCTGAAAAATCTGGTAAACATCTAAGAAATAAGATTTTATTGATGTTTTTACTTCTTTAACTATTTTTATACTTGATATCTCATAAAATTAATTAAATAGCAAATATTTTTAAAACAATTCAAACTTACTGCTGACATTCAACAAGAAATGAAATCAAGAATTAAAATACTACTATCACTATGAGACACTGGAATAGTTTAAGCAGGGGTATGAGTTCTTTATTTAAAGAACGTATAAAGAAATAAAAAGAAAAGTAATAAATACGGGATCACTTAAAGTTGGAAAAATTAGCAGGTTAAATTAAGAGATAAAATTATTACGTTATTTAGAAGAGGTATCTAGAATATGTGGTTAGAAGTGTAGTGCGGATGGAACGATAAGGAACGAAAAAGAATCGATGATAAATTGATGCAACAAAGAACGTAGAAAAGACAATGTCATTAGACCGAGGAGCTCCAATTAGCTTCAGTATTGAAAATTCTTAATTCAATTAAGTCGTTCGTAAAAGAGTTTCTCTTTGTAGTTTTCGTTTATTAATACAACAGATGCACCTTGTTATATTCATCTTGCAGTTAAATTTGATCTTGACTGAACGCTTGTGTTTTGATGTAGTGTGACACAAATTCAAAATGGCAGCTAGAGATTGATTGTATTTTACCGTGTTGTATGACTAGTAACACAAATAATTACAAATAGTCCGTAAAAAATGTGAATTCTGTTTAGTTTATTGTTAAACTAATTTTTATTGTTTATTTAACTGGTTCATTTTAAGTTAATTTGTATCGGCTAAAATCATATCCCTTTTTGCTTTTCTCTATATTTTAAATTTTAATAAATCGATATACTGTTTAATTGCAATTTTATCTTTAACGTTCATAAATAATCATGTTTTATATTATTATTATTATTATTATTATTATTATTATTATTATTATTTTATGTTAATTATTGAGTATTATTCTTTTTTTAGTAGGTGAAAGGGAAGATTTGTATTACAAGATATAATTTTTCACTTCCTTTTTATAACTGGTTTGAAACTAACAAGTATAATTATATACTATTAAACATGTCTTTTAACGACTGTTTTAATTATCAAACCCTGTGTTCCGATTATTCTGTTGATTTTTTTAATAATTTATTAATCTTCTTTTTTTCGGTGAGTCAGAGGAACCTCATTTACGGGCGAAGTGTCGAACTCGCTAACTGATTCCGCAAAATGTCATTAAAAGTTCGTATGTGTGCCTGCGCCCTACCGATTAAACCTCCTGTCTCACCAACTCCCCTCCCGAGACTGGATCCGCAATTGAGCATTGCACAGCCCCGGGAGGTGCCTTTCAGCTCGGGGATCCAGAGTCACTGTGCATCATAACCCATCGCCCATCCACGCAAGCGTGGACGCATGATAGATCCGCAGGGAGCTGTCGATCACCCCCTAGCTCACAGGTCCTTTTCTTCAACTGATCATAGAACTTTACTACAACTTACTTTGTCTTCTTGATCAGTCCGCTTCCAGTGATCCGGATCTCGGTCTTCTTAGCTCAGGGGTACGAGAGTCCTCCCGCTTCCTCGCTGCCACCAACCCAAGCAAGCCCAGACGAATGACGACTCCACAAAGGGCTGTCTCCTATCATCAGTCCGCTTTACACAGTGAAATACCACATGCGAGGTGGACACCACCACCTCGCCACAGTATGAGCACCCCTCGTCATCGGCTCTCCTCCCTCCCGTACAGGTATGTTCTGAAAGTACCGTGGCCGGTCAGAATTTGGATGAGCCAATAGCTCAGCTCACCAAACCTCTTCCCAAGCCACGTCCTAACAATTGTTGAGTCCACCGGCCTTTTTGTGACATGTTCTACCTCATCTGCCTCTTATCCAACATCGTTTCGAAAGAGCCTCTTTGCCCCTCTCCGTTGTACACCCTTGTCCTGTGGCCCGCCAGTTGCTGCAGAGAAACTACACCAGCGATTACCAACGCAGCATCGGTTGAGACAGAGTTATAAGCCGTCGCAATCCACAGTGCAATTCGTCGTTGCAGCCTTCAAGAAAGTGGCGGTTACGCTCAACCTTCATGGCCCTGTGCCATACCGACACTCCGTAAAACAATACGAAGGGCACAACATGGGCGTAAAGCCGCCGCTTTGAAGTACCAATCCAGCCATAATAGTCAACTGAACCCGGACACTGTCTTCTCAGCTTTTTGGTACACCTCCTTTACATGCCTGGTAAATGACCGACGACCGTCCACCCATATAGCCAAATACTTGACAGCAGGCTAGAGATCCATCAGGTGGCTCCCAACATGAATGTTGGTCGGAAAAAGCTTTCTCCTTCCCGTTACTGCCACCGCCCCCGTACCTCTACCTAAGACTCCACACCTCCTATTGTCTCACGAGCTGTACTAGTTATCTCGTCTTCAGTCTTAGCTGAAGCTAAGCAAGACAAAGTCGTCTGCGAAAGCTGTCGGTGTGACCCCCAGAGGGAAACCCATGCTGAGCACCTTGTCATACACTAAGTTCCACAGATGAGGGCCCAGCACAGGCCCCTGGGGAACACCACACGTCACATTAAATCTTAGTATCTTCCTTCTGAGTACGAAAATCAGAGTTCTTTCGGCAAGATAGTTTTTAGCAAACCGCTGCAGGGATCGCTGGATCCCACTATCACTGAACTCAGCGAATATGGACCCCCATCGGAGAGAGTTGTACGCGTTTGTCACGTCTAAGGTGACCAGCACCGGAATACATCTAGTTTTTCAAGTGCCAGCCGCTGCTCGGTCAGTCTGGTCTACAATCATTCTCACCGCGTCCATCGGTCACCTCTTCTCCCAAAAGCCATATTGATTTTCATGGAATCCTCCATTGGCCTGAACGTCTTCTAGGATCCGGCTCGCAGTCATTCTAAGAACTTACAGAAATTATTTTTAAGGCTTATTGGGCGGTACGATCTAGGACCATCCACTGTTTTTTCTTCCACAACAACACCAACCTAGCTTCCTTCCACAAGGAAGGAATACACCCATTCATCAGAATAGTGTTCATGACGTGCAGGACCGCCACCAGGACCACATCTACCATAATGCTTACTAATTCTACAAGAATCTCATCTGCCCCGGAACTCTTACGAAGCCTCATCCTTCGTCCTGCGCGTAGCAGCTCCTTCATGTTAAAGGGTTCAATCTCCTTCACCTCCACAGAAAATACACAGAAAACGTTTTTCTAAATATTCCATCTACTTTTGCACACATAATCTACAAATCTATTAATGTTTAATAAAAACTTTAATTAAAAATTTTAAATAAAAGGTTACGATGTAAAAGTTCTAAAATATACACGCTACAGACTATGAACACAGTACATAGTATAGTAACCATACTACAACTATTTAAGTTCGAAACTAAATGTTTAAATAACTGAAACATCCATGTTTATCAGTGATTATTTATGATGTCAATTTAGTATCTTCTCTTTTTATAAAAAGTAAACGAAGTAAGACATTAAATTATGTCTCACCCTCTAAGGGACTTACTTAAAAAATATATTGCAAATTCTTTATTGTTAAAGTTAATTTAAAAAAAAATGTGTTTCGTATTTTTACAGAATATATTTAGTTGACAGAGGTATTTCAACGCATACATTATTAAATATTTTTCAGAGAATAACATCTATTTGCGGAGAATTTAGAACCATAAATTTAAACTTATTTTTTTAAATTATCTTTTATTTACTTTAATAAGGTGAAAAAAATGTTTTTTTTATTTATTTTTTTTTTATTATTTAATTTGTTTAAATTACTTTATTTAAAGCCAGTTTTATTTATGCAGTAAATATTAGAAAAAAAACAACAATTTTATGAAAAATTAAAATTCAAAATCATTAATCACAGAAAGTTTGAATAGGATTATTTAATATTTTTGGAGGTGCCGCTTAACAAAAACGGTATTATAATATACCTTTAACTTGTTAAGAAAGAATCTCTAAGAACAATTTCTTAGAATAAGAAATAAGGTACAAATAGATACACAACTTAAAAAAAAATCATTCTACATTACAAACTACTGGATATCCCCTCTTTTTGGAATAATTTTGCATGTTTATAGTTTTAAAATACATTTTAAGAAAAAATTTCATGTAATAATTATTGAAAGTTTTATTTTGGATCGAACAGATCTTGTAGGTTTATTTGGATGGGACAGGTTGTTTTTGGGAATAAAATATTTTTTCTGCGAGGGTATCTACGTCAAAAATTATTTTATGAGAATTTATTTTTGTTACAAAAGAACGGACATCAACAGTTATTAGTCATTAGCCCGTTGAAAATTGGTAGTTATGAAAAGATGCCAAGTTTGACCGAGATTCGAACCCGGAACCTCTGCATGAAATGGCGTAACGCTACCTACTCAGCCACGGAGGTCGACAATATAAAAATTTTATTTAAGTAGAAACTATCATAAAATGGTAAATTATTATTTGTTTCGGAATAATTAGAGGCAATTTAAGATAAAAATTTAAATAGAAAAAATTCTAGTTTTGGAAAACAGCATTAATTAAAGTAAATACTCTTCTTGTATAGTGTTTATATATGTAGAGTAGAAAATCTGATAAACCTCTACAGACCCGTGATCTGTTGCAAGAAATGCGAATTGTAACAGAAAGATCAATTCTGTTTTAAGTGGTTGAGAAACAACGAAATCGTTTAAATTAAGCAGCTTAATAAGTTATAAATTATTAAGAAGCTTATAAGTTTAATTAAAATGTTCTATAACGTAACTCTATTCACGGACCGTTACATGCATGATGTTAAAACGTCACATGATAGAAGTTTTTATACAGGTGTTAGTTAACTTATAGTGACAGAAAAAATATTTAAAAAAATATTATTTGTAGGTGAAAAATAATTTCCGTTGTAACTTGTTATACAGTATGAGCTTTTCCTACTAGAATTAGTAATTTCCTCCCCAACCACTTTGCCTTATTTAAGTTAATGGTCTGATGCACCTCGGCCACTCATGTCATTCTGCCTCTCCCACTTTAAACCACACAATTACATTATATTCTCTCTCTTTCGAATTGTAGCTCGGCAAATTGACCACAAATTCTCTAATCTTTCTCTCTTCCGCACTGTATAATAGTAAAAATTATTTTTACTTTACAGAAATTAAAATGACTTTATTAACTGTTAATGACTAATTGGTCTTCTGTTATAATAATGCTAACACTCAAAACTTCTTTACTTACTGTTCTACCGGGTAATTCTCACCGGGATCTTATCGTATGCTCTCATATTTCCACGTAAATATGAGAACAAAACTTATTCTTTCACTTACATCACTTATTCTTTCATGATTACAACAAAGCTCTTTTATAAAAATAAAAAATAATAATAAAAATTAGCGTATGTCTAATAACCATTATAATAAAATATCATCTTTAAAATCGTCAGCTTGGCTTAACCTAGTTAACAGCTAATACCAAAATTACTTGAATACCTGCAACTAAACACATATACAATACGAAAATTAAAAAATTATGAAGCGATTATTGCATAGTTATTATAATTATTTAGCCACAAAAAAAATAATTTATTTTTTATTAAGTACTTTTTTAATTAAGTTATTTTTACGATGAAGTGAAACAGGACAAAATTACTGAAAAAAATCCCGAACGTAAAACTACGACGCGAAGATGATAAAAAAAGGAAGATTTTTTCCATACATCGAGGTTTTAAAGTCCTTTTTAAATTTAGTCAATTTTTATATAGATATAACTTAATAATTTAAATTCTCTTATACTATTTCGGAAACAAAGACATGGTAGCACTTCGGAAACAAGAGCCGGTAGCCTCTCAGCTTTTCATTCGGAGGTACCGTGTTCGAATCCCTGTCAGGCATGGCATTTTACATATGCTACGAAACTCCATTTCCATATTCCACGCACAAGCTTTGAGCTTATATGGCGATATCAACAAACAAAAGAAAAAAAGATGTATATGTATATAACCGAAATTATACTACGTTGACGATGACTGATATTGTATCACGTTTCTGACACACGATAATTCATCAATAATTCAGTAATTCTGAAAATGTATTACCTGCACACAACATATTAACATAATCAGATTTTAAACAATCAATAGATAGCCGATCGATTTCAATATCCTATCATAAAGAGATAATTGGCCTCAAATTAAAAATAAAATTTACTAAAATTTGAATTATTTTATTTAATTTACTAGTATGTTGTAACAATATTCATTTACTATTACTTTTATACCATTTAAAATTAAAAGAAGACGAATATGTAATGGGTAAAGTAACAAGCTTAACTCGACAGCTGAATGGCACGAATCGGTTATTCCACATTACAGAAATATGATAATAAAATTTCCATCAAATCAAATTGTTTGACGGAATTTTATCAGCTGTCAGTGTTTTGTATACATATAAAATCAATAACCATAGCATTTTAACAATAGACTAAATATAAACAAAAGAAGTAGTTTCCGACTATTTTAGATAAAATATTTTGCGAATATAAAAGTATCTTATAAAATTCCATATCATATAAATCCTTAATACTAATGATATGATATATTTATATATTCGTGTTCAAATTTATAATATCTCAAAGAATTATTAAAAATGTAAAATTACTCCAATAAGAGATCAACAATTGACTAGAACTGTTTAGCTTACAAAAATGATTGATAATGTTTCTTGAAAATTTAATAGCCGTCTGAATTTTATCAGTATGAAAGACAGGCAAATTTATTTCATTTTTGTTAGAAGATTATTTCAAGTACTACGAGCAGTTAGGGAACTAGCGTCACGACAATATACTACTTACTTAAACAATGTAAACTTCTACGAGTAATAATTTCATCCTCTTAAATACACGTTTACTAATTTATCTTTCAAGTATGAGGGTAAAAGATTTTGACATACTGTTGACATTGTCAATATTTGTTTTTTTTTTATTTGTTAGACATTTTTATCATTAATATAAAAAGGTTTTTTTCTAAATAAGTCATTTCTTCCCAAATTTGATTTTCCACTTATTTACAACGAAAAATATAATTATTAACAAAATAACAGAATTATTAACAAAATCTCAATTTTCTTCAATAAAAAATGAAAATAAAATTTAGGTTTTGGCTTCCTTGTACAAAATAAAAGTATTGTGATCGAAAAAAATTTTGGTTTTCAGATTTCAACGAAAATATCCATTTTGACCATCCTTGAATCTATTTTGATTAGTTTCGGCGTGATGCACGTTCGTACGTACGTATTATCTCGCGTAACTAAAAAACGATTAGCCGTAGGATGTTGAAATTTTGGATTTAGGACTATCATAACATCTAGTTGTGCATCTCCCCTTTTGAAAATAAAAAAAAAAATTTGATTTTGAATTTTTTCTTAACTGCCGTAATAAGTCCTCATTGAGAGATTTTCAACGATATATAAGTGGTACTTATTTTCATTGGTTCTAGAGTTATAACCAAATAAAATTTTAATTAATGAATTATTTGGATCTTGCAAGGCACATCCGTTCGAATCAACTTCAAATCTTTTTTTAACTTTTTTTTTTTAATTTAAATATATTGATTTATTAATAATTATTAATCTGTGTAAAAAAATTTTTAAAATGAATAATAATTCAATAAAAAAAAAAGAGAAAATATTAGAAGTTATTAATGAAATAAAATTTTATGTACTCTTTAGTTTAATAAATATGTATATGAAATTTAATAGGCGTACAAGGAAGTCATGCAGTGTCCACATAAGAATCTTAATATTAAAATCCTTAACGTAAAGATTAAAAATTTATTGATTTTACTGTTATGTTTTAAAAATAACCACATTACTTTTAGATCCTATTGTTTGCATTTTAATTCAAATAAGAATAATTCTGTTAAACATTATAATAATAATTTTATAATAGATAGGATTTCTATTTCCTGAATGGAAATCAACTTAATATTCGCTAAACTGTAAAGCACGTCAGAATATTAAAACCACGTAGAGTAATCAGTTAAGTCTACAAGTCGATAATTCAAACTCAGCAGTGTAAGTGGTCCAATCAATTAAACAAACAAATCATATAACATTTTTTATTTTAGTCAACATGAATTTAATCATATGAATAGAAAAAAATTATTAATTTTAAAGTAAATCAATTTCTTTGATCTACAAGAAAATTTTTTATTAATGTTTTATTAAGTTAAATTAATGATCAAGTTTTTTATTATTTTACTATCCTGGTATCCATAGCTCTAGAGCTATGTAGCAGGAAGAAAATATGGTAATCAGAAAAAAAATTGTTTTTTTTTTGCATTTCTCAACGTTACATGATCCATTTGGGGGGAGAATCCCTCCCCACAAAAAAAAAGTATGGGGTAATGTTCGTACGTACGTATGTACGTGTGTTGGGATGTTTGAAGCTTAATAACATTTGAGTGGATAAACCGATTTTGATGAAATTCAGTCCAGAGACTTGTGTGTGTCGGGGGTAATATTTTGGTAAAAGTTTGGGGTCAATATCTCTAGTAGGTGGGGTAGATAGGTGGGGATAGGTAGGGTGTTTGTTTGATTTTTTACTAAGTTCAGTTCATGCGTACATGCGTCTTACCATAAAACAAAATTTTCCCCTAAGTTCCCCCTTCCCCAAAAATCGAAAAAGCTAATTTTTTATTTATTATATATTTAACAATTATTTTTTAAATGTCTTTATAGGCATAGTTGTACAAGAAATTCAATAATAACTTCTGAGACAATATTGAGAGTTGGGGAGCCGATAGAAGGTTTAAAAAATTAGATTTTAAAATTAAAAATAAATGGTTTATTTAAACTTTTAATATTATTAAAACATTAATTAATAAACTTGTACTAATAATTTTATAATAAAACTTAATTATAATTTATCCCTCACCACCTAAAAGAAATCGTAGGCTAAAATTGGTTGAACATTTTTAAGTAGATTTTCTTATTAATATCTTCCATTCAACATAGTAATCGTAGAAAAATCGAACACGTTATTGCAAAGCGATCTGGGGGGAGAAAAAATTTTAAAAAATTATTTTTTTTATTTTTTTTTGGTTTACTTAAACATGTAATGATAATTTAACGATAAAATTTCATCATAAACTAACCAATTCCAGGATAGTATAACTTTATTGTCAGATTTCTTTAGTCCATCTTAAGATTCCATTATCTCACAAGGCAAATTATAGTTCATCAGTAAGTATTTTTCAATTTTTGGCGAACACTTAATTTTGTTATACTTAAGGAACTGTGATCCAAGAAATGGGTACATCATCCATAATCATCCGGAGATCGGGTACCTTTGCCAAAGATAGAGAGAGACCTTATGAACAATTTAAAACCAGCTTAAACAAATTGCTTTTCTTTCAGACATTAAAGAGATTTCTGAAGCAAGGTTCTGGTTTACGTAAAGGGAAACCTCACCTATACTCAGACTCGTGGGACATGTAGAATTATCCAACTGAGCTACACAGACCCTTCGGCTCGATCCCAATTTGAGGATAATATATTTACTAACCTGAACAGAAATTATTAAAAAATAAAGTAGAACAAGAGAATTTCAATGATAGTACAATCATCAGGGAAAGCTTTTTAGGTCAAGTAATATCATTTTAACATAGAGAAATTCTATTTTTTTTTATTTAGACATTTATAGTCGAATGACATTTATTTTCCACCTTTACTGCAGACTATCCGACTACAGGCGAGGTTAATCTTCTTTTACGGATGACACAGCTGTTCTCGTTGTTGATGCCAGCCCTACTATAGCATCAATAGCCTACAATTTGAGTTGGAATTAATAAACAGGTGGTTAAGTACAAGAAGAATACGCGTTAACCATGTGAAATCGAAAAATGTGACATTCACGAATAGAAGAGAACTGCCCGCGAGTCCACCTTGATGACGTAATTCCACAATCTGAGAGTTTGAGGTACCTAGGTCTACACCTCGACCGTCACCTAACATGGAAAGTTCACGTAAGAAGGAAGTGAAGACAACTTGAGATAAGTTCACGGAAATGTACTATATCCGTGAACCGTGAAAGAAACTATATCCGTTTTCATTTGTCCTTGTCTCATAAGCTATTGGTATACTCAACAGTTCTAAAACCTATCTAGATACCTACGGGATCGAACTATGGTGTACTGCGAGCAGAAGTAATATCGAAATGATACAGCGGTTTCAGAATACGGTAGCTAGGTGTATAACAGAGGCTCCTTAAATTACAAGGAACAATGAGATCCAGAATTATTTAGGATTACGGTCCGTGCGGAAGGAGATACAACGATTTGGTTTAAGTGTCCCTAGAACTTCAGGTCTAGAAGGTCTTCAGACTTCGGTCTAGAACGTAGGTACGTTCTAAAGTGTCCTTGTAGAGTCTTAATATGTCGCTTAATATGTACATAACTCGGATCTGCATATTATTTATTATCTATTCGTTTTTTAATTTCAAATTGTTTTATATACTTTCCTTTTGTTTCACTGGTTCGTCTTTTTTTTTCTTAATTCTACTTATATTATTTTACTCTCTGTTGTTCTAGTTATGTTGAGTGACATTTAAAATTATTCATTTTATGAGCTTGTCATTGAAGGTTTTTTATAGTCGTGTGTAATTTTTGAGAAGCTTTACTGAGGACTCCTTATCATGTAATTTGGAATGCGGTCCAATTTACTAAAGGTTTATGTAATGTAACCGTTTGTAAATATGCTTTGAAACAATAACAAAATATACATATAGTCGATAAATTAATGATCAACATTATTACTTTTTGTACACCCTGTAACTCGAAAACTATAGAACCTTAAATTGACAGTTTTGCACACTCCTATAAACTAAAACTTTCATGAAAGGGGTCACTTTAAAAATTATAGTTAATAGATAAAATATTATTCTGCCTCCACTTTAAAAATGCAAGTGTACACTGTACTACTAAAGAGAAATAATTTTATAATACAATTTATACAAAATTCTGACTATAACAATATTATTTAACTTTTTTTTTATAGATGAATGAATTTAAGTAGAAATCGATATATTTCCATAACAGTGTCTTGATGGATAAATAACATTTATTATTCAGCTACATACCTACAATAGTATGTAGCTGAATAGAAGATAATAATTTTCTTTTCATAATCATTTTGAATGAAATGAAAAAAATGCACTCCTATTTAGGAATTGAATTCTATATGAATAAGAAGCCAGCATTCTAACTACTACATAAGCTTGCAGATCTAAAAAAAGTCTATTCATAGGATCTTAGTAATTTTGCATTTGAAATCTTATTTTCTTAGAGTTAAAATGTAAATCTGTTTCACTGTGAAAATTACAATTTTATACAGCATGAAAAGTTATTACATATAGTTTTTCATGTGGCAATGGCAATAAGAGTATAACCTATATTTATATAAAAAATTAAATTTTAAAATTAAAATCTTTTGATAGTTAAATTCTTACCATGAAATAAATTAATTTTAATTATCATGAAATTAAACTTAATTATTACCATGAGAAACTGGAATTTTTATGGGTAAATTTCTTTTAACTTAAAACATTATTGATACTTCACTGAGTTTCAACGCAGAAAAATTATACATACATGATGTTTTATCGTTTGAAGACGCCTCTGGTTTAAAAAAATTTAACTCCATCATACGAAAGGATTAATAACACCAATTTTTTTTTTTTATTACACTGTTTTTACTTATCATCCAAATCCGAACAAAATTTATGAAGTATTTTTATAGAACATTATTTTCATATTTCTGATAAAAATAGTGAAAATGAATGTTTGTGCAAAGTATTTAAAACGTATAAATAGTTAAATTACTATTGTTAATGAGAAAGGAACTAATGTAATCACAAGTAAATTCAAGTATATAAAGGTATGATAACGAAATGTAATACAATTTTTTTCTGATACTGGAGTATATTTTAAACAATTTTGAATAGTCCTTAGTATTTATTTATGAAGCTTTCTTATGTTTTGTTAAATCGTTTTACATGACCAAGTTTTTCATAGGTTCATAGGTTTTTCATAGGCTAATTTTAGAAAAACTAGCAACTATTATGAAGAAAGGAAAGCTCAAGTACGGTTAGAAAAAAGCAAGGTTGTAGTTTTTTAAATTTTTGTATAAAAATGTTGTAAAGGAATTTAAAGAAATGTTAAAAAGTTGATAAAAAAAATCAAAGGAACAAAAAACAAAATTTTTTTAAGGCATGATGGCAAAAAGTAGCGAATCTTAGCGAAAGATTTAATTTAAAAATAAAAAGCAAAGATAATATAATATGATAGTAACGAGAAATAATGAGTTAAATATTAAGTTACAATTTAACAGAAACCTAAGGAACAATTTTTATTTAGGTAGTGCATATAAAATATTTTTTTGAAAAAGTATAGCTTATGAACAGAAAGGAACTTTCTCACATCTAACGTATTAGATAGTTATTAGAAAAACCTTTTGTTAATATTTTACAAGAGAGTAGCATTTTATATCAGCAAAATACAATAGGAAAAAAATAAATGGTAAATAATAATAGGTATGTGAAGTATGTTTAAAAAATAATGAAATAAGTTGATAAACTTCTAAATGATGAGTTGTTGAAGTTCCAAAACGAGTTCAAAAAAAAATCCCTTTCGGTACGCCAGAAGGCAGAGGTAGTTTTCACAGGTGCTAAATAGGAGATAAAAAATACTTCCGCCTTAAAGTAAAGAAAAACTTCAAATTTACTCTTTTAAATAATATTTAAAGAATTAATGACCGCTTGAAACCGTTTCAATACGCTGCCTATTAAGGGAGGTATGAATTTTTTTGTCTTCAAAACCCCATTTTTTTCACCCCCTGGATCAACGGTTGGTGATATCAAAAACCTTTACTCATATAAGTTTAAGGACCTTATCCCAAGAATAGTAGGAATTTTAAACGAATTCGATATTTTATTTAATAAGGAAGTTATAACGATTTTTTTTTTCGAAAAAGCCCCCCCTCCATTTCCACTTCGATGGTCTAATTTTGGCCGTTAACGAACTCGAAAGAGATTTTGGAACAAGTTATTTTAAGGAAGAATTTGAAAGTGATTGGCACAAAACTACGGTAGTTATCGTGTCCACAAAAAAGTGAAATATATATATAAACTTTTGAGCTGACGGTGGTTTTGGGGTATGGGGATGTGAAACGCGAAGATATGTCGGAATTTTTCGGAAATCGAATCATGGTACCCAATACAATAGGTAGCTTTCTAATGAAATTTACCTAAAAAAAAAGAGAAGCCTGTGAAAAACTACAGTAAAGGTACATTGTTGGTAATAAATACTGGCACACAGGTTTAGCTAATTTATTAGTGAAAAGAGAATGGATGATAAAAGTTTTAAAGGAAGGCGAATAAAAAGTAAATTGAATGTATAGGATATTATAAATCCGTTGAGGTTAAAATGTAGTAAGGAATGAAGGAATAATTCAAAATCACGAATAGAATGTCAGTTTTCTTTTCATTTTATTTCCGTTTGTTATTTATATAATAGAATGTTTTACTTATCTAATGTCATACAGAAAATGGATGTCTGATCTGCGTCAGTGTAATATAACGTGTTCTATTTTATGATTAACTCATCACCTAAGTTCTAACCTTTTGAATGAGAGTATTATTCATTATTAATTAATACAAAAAAAAAAGATTTAAATATATTGCAATATAATAACACTTTTAATAACGAAAAATGTTTTGTTTTTTTTATAATAAATTATAATAAATCTTACCCTGAACTAAAAAGATATTTTGTATTTTTTTAGTAATAATATATTTTGTATTTTATTATTTATATTTTAAAGTGGCCACCTAAGTTAATGTTTCCTTTCAGTAGAATAGGACTAATAATAATTAAGAAAGAGGTTGCCGAGTCGTTAATTCAGCATACCCACACGCTGTAAAATGTAATTAAGTCTAAAAGGATTAAACTGAGGAGATTAAGTCATGAATTACATTTACCACACAATATTACTAATTTAATTGATAATCTTCCTTTCATCTTACGTAAAGTTTAAGTTAAATCTGTATAGAGTTATGATATTGAGCGAACCTTATAGTAATAATATCTTGAAAACTTTTAATTACCTTAGAGGGAAATTACTGTATAATAATAGAAAGAACAGAAGACCACGTTTTACAGATAAAATAAAATCTAATCTTAACCATTTTTGGTCTAATTTTTTTTAATTTAAGTAACTATCGATTAAACTTAGTAACTATTTCAAATAATTTATATCATGAAAGTTATTTGTATCATTTAATAGTAAATTAAGAGGATATATTAAGTCTAGTCAATAACTAGACATCTAATAATGATAAATTCTTCTTATTTTTATGAAAAAACAACTTCAAAATTCTCATCAAATAAAGCACTTCATGAATGAAAATGTTTTTTTTTTTTCACTACAGTAAATATGAAATTAATACTGATCTAGTTATATCAGTCAGATTTTCCAGTCGATATCTAGTCATCTATTAGTATTTAAGTTTTTATTTCCATTGATTTCAGCAGTTGCAATAATAAAGTGAAAACTGTTCAGCATTATTATAAAAAAAAGTTTTAATAGTACTGACACAAAATTATAAAAAATTACATGTTTGAAAATTGAATTTATCATGGAAGAACATCGTACATAATTTGTGTACATGAAAAGGTGGTATATTTTATTTTAAAAATTTTGTTATGGTTGACCTGATTTTTCTATTTAAAAACTGTCCTTAGAATAATTAATTGTAAATGAAAGCAATATAGTGGATATTTCATTTGTTTTGTTATTTTCAGCTTAAATAAGGGTAGAATAATAAAAATGAGTATGAATTTTTGAAAATATAAGCGCAAACTATAAGGAACAGCCGAAATTCATATGTTTTAAGTAGGATTTCCCATCACGGCTTCGCCGTGCTGAATGCTTATAGAACTTCAAAAGTCGGATATAATTTTTTAATAATTATTTTTGGGCTGTTGCTGTCAAAGTTAACGCTATTCAAAACTTGTTGGTAAAATTAAATGATTAGATAAAAAATTTGTTCACAAAATAAAATTTTTATTCAAATCAGGTAGTTGAAATGAAGTTGGAAAAGAACTAATTTACTCCAAGCACAGTAAACTCCAGAAGTTTCATTATCCCATATCTTTGTAATTTAAGTAGTTTGCACATTTTAATCATATTAACGTATGAATATTTTTCAAGTGCAGATAATCAATTTCAATGGGAATAATCAGAAAGCTGATTTGAGACCTTACATATTTCTTTCAAGGTTGAACTAGATTTTGAGCCGAGTGTATATGATGAATTTCAAATTTTTCCGACGGCTCAGCGTAAATTTATGTCGTCTACGATCTTAAATTTTAGCATCCCTTGAAGTTTTTGGAGTTCCTAAAACTTAGGAAGAAGAACAAGGCGGAAAATATTAGTACCAAACTGAAAGTCAATTATGTGTATGGTTTATCCTATGTAACTTCAAAGTACATAAAAATCTATGGATGCTACTTTATTAGCGTGAGGATGAGTTCTCGCGGGTTATTTAAGATTTGACAGTGATATTAACTTTATTCAGACATTCTGAAAAAGCCGATATTGATATCGAAATTCAATATTCCTCAAACTATAAAACTTTATTAAATCTAAAAATAGATCATTCCATTTAATTTTAGAATCATAATTTTTCTTTACATAAACTACAATAAAAATACAAATTAATATATTATAGACAATGATATTAAATTTAATAAATCATATAATTAATTACTTTCTGAAGAAGTCGATATTGACATAGACAACGATCAATCGATTAGACGACGGTATTAAATTTAGTAAAATTAGTTCTAGGTTATTTATTTATGATCTTTTTTATAATTTATATAGTAATGTGGTAGATGAAGTTTAAACTGGGGGTCATAAAAAATTCACAAATAAAATTTTTTAATTGGTTCAGTAGTCTTATTATCAGGTTACCAGAAAAAACAAAAAGATGTCTCTTTATGTGGTACTGAGATGAGAAATCTACCTATGCTTGGTAAAATAACTTCAAAATATGGTGATTAGATACGTTTTAATTAAGAAAATGTAACTCCTTGTAGTGCAGGAGTATTTTACGACAGTGAAACAAAGGTTTCTCATTACTGGGAACTGTTTGCTACCATGCAACAGGAACTTCTCTGCTATCGTAAAAAGGGAAAAATTTGCATTTATATATAAAACTTAATTTTAGGTAGAACTGATTGCCAACACTAGTTCTCGCTTTCTATTTATTGAAACATCAGTAAATAGAGTAAAATTAAAAAAAAAAAAATATTGTATTTAGCTACAAATTACAGGTGATGATCCATGAACTTTTCGTAGAAAAAATTCCTTAACGTTATCAAATCTTAGTTATCCAGTCGCAAGGCAAAGAAATTGCAAGGTATTGGACAGTGAACATATCTCCTGTGAATATAAGTACCTTACAAGCAATAAAACTGGCAAAGAAAAACAACCGTATTGATATGTACCAGTATATTCTAATACTCGTATTTCTACCAAAATCTATCAAAAGTAAGTAAAGCGTATATCACGATATAAAGAAACAAAATTTTTATTAAATTTTTCATATAGTTTGTAGAAAAGTTTTTTTAGAACTGTTTACGAATGTATTATATTTGTAATCCATGGTTTCTTTTTTTTAGTTTTTTAAACCTTTAAGTGAAGGAAATCTAAGTATTGTTGTATTAAATGATTTTATTAATTTAATGCATAAAAATTTATACAATAATTGGGATAAAGATAAAATTTTTTTGATTTGATTTTAAAAATAGTTTTTGGCTATCTGGATTACACTAATAAATAAATTGGACCTTCATAGTTTTAAAGTTGAATTGCGATGGAAAATTATAATCTAATCTTACTTAATTTTACTTGGTTATCTTAAATTCCAATTCTGAGTTTTCAATAATACCTTGTGGCATTTATGATAAATTAACAATTTTTTTTAATGATTATTAGAAGAAGCATTCTTCAATTTATTTTTGGTCTCTTCTATTTTTAAATTTCATTAATGAACATCTTCTCAGTATCAGACGAGTAAAATCAAATACTTTCCAATAGTATTCTAACTTTATATTAGTGACAAACAATTATGTAATTTATGTATGTATAATGAGTGAGAAGGTTTTCTGGAATGATGTATGATGGTTCAACGTTAATATATTTGAGACAAATACTCCAAAACAAATTTAATTTTATTTTTATCATCCATAATAAAACTACTTGTTCAGCTTTTAAATATTATTGATTAATATAAAATATAATTCAAAATAATTTTATTTGAATTATACTTATCCTATTAATTAATTAGTTAATCATTAAGAGCAATTAAGTTATATCATCATATTCAATGGTAAACCAATTGATATAGGATATTTTTTTAATTATCTTATTTTAAGTAGGTTATAATATATTAATTAGATAAAATGTAAGTTTTATGGAACTTCTTATTTTTACAGAATTTACTATCAATTCATAAAAACGTTATTCCTTGAAACGGCTTACACGGTAAAAGCAATTGATATCCTGACATAGTAAAAATAGGTCAGAATGTTAAATGTTTTTTTTTTTAGAGGTTTAAGCAAACGTATGTATCACAACACAAGGGTTTTTTTTTAACTTCTAAAATTTTTTTTATTTTTTAAGTAGGTATCCAAAATTGAAGCCGATAGATTTAGCCATTTACCTGGACATTTGACTGTTATTTAATGCTAAGTATTCAACGATAATTTAAAAGACCACGTATAAAAATTTCTTTGAAACATAAATATATTTTACAATTGTACTTCAACAATTGTTTTATTTTATACATGTTTTTAATATATAAAAAAATGATGCATGAAACAATTTGAAATAAAATTAAAAAATAAATAAGTATACATTATTTAATACACTTCATTTATGTGACTGGAATTCAAAGGAGATCACGCAACAATTAAATTGATGTAAAATAAATTGCTTAATAAACCTAGTTCCTATCTGTTTTAAGTCATTAAATCTGAAACAATTACATTAAATTAATGTATGTCAATACATTAGATTTATGAATTGTTTATAACAAGTTGATCATACCAATAACACAATTACTGTTTGTTTAGAATATATTTACGTATCTAATATAAAAAGACAAGTGTTTATAAAATCTATAAACTGTAGCTGAATGCAATAAAATGAATGAAAATATTATATACATATTAAGATATTCGCCTCAAACAACAAACAAAAAATTGTGAAAATAACTAATGAATTTTATTTGGCGGGGTGGGGGAGGCGAAAAACTTTTCACGTTATCATTGCCCGAAAAAAATATATAAAAAAACTAAAACTAGATTAAAACACCCGGATGTGATTTTGTATAGTAAACATATAAATATTTAAAAGAAACAATTAAAAAATAATTAAAAACTAAGCAACAGTAATATAAAAACACAGAATATTTGGGAAAGAGTCCATGACTAACTAAAAAAAACAAAATTAACATCCAGCATACGCCATATGATATACACAGACGATAAGGACCGTATAAATAATCACATTTTTTGAATCAAAATGCCCATCCTTTATAAACCGCGAGACATTCGATAACATCATTGCATTGTTCCCCAAATACTTCGCATATCGCCCCTAGTTTAAACTTGCGACGCAATGCCACATAACAGATACAATACACATGGATGTGGTGCACTGTTTGTTGGCAATCGCAGCGAGCACAAACGGGTGCATATGTTTGCGTCATCAGATATCCATAGTCATAGTGTGCTCTATTCGCAAACGGCAAATAATAACCTCCTCTCGACAATTATTTCTGCATGAGAAGCTCCACGGTGACTCAGTTTTCTTAATTGGACGAAATTTATTACAAGTACTAGCATCCCATTCACTTTGCCACTCATTATAAACTACCCTTTTCAGAAAACAGACAAGCTCGTTCGAAACAACAGGATTGGTGAAAGGAAGCTGGAAACAACTACAGCGCGCTCATTGCCTGAAATTCCAATATAGCTGGGGATCCAGAAGAAACTCACAGGTGAATTATGTTGTGAAATAACACACTGAATCTGACAGACAATAGGGTGTCTGGAATACATCTCACTAATCGCCCCTGTAAGGCACTCATGAAATCTGAGCAGGCAAAGTACACGTCGAAATGTTGGGCTAATAATAAGGCCTTATTAAGGCCTATTTAAGATCTAATTAATAGCACACTGTTTCGCAACAAAAGTACTAACGATGCTGGGAAGGCCAAACATGAATGTTCTGTTGCCAATCACAAAAGCACGACCAACAGAATTAACATTTTTAGAGCCATCCGTGCAAACTATAGCATCAGGATTCACGCTTCTTATAAGATTATGGAATTTTTCTCGTAATTTAATCAGATTTGTGTTCTTCTTTTCATAGGGACGAAAATCAAAGCAGTAATTTACTAGAGAAGGCCGTCAAGGGTGGTGGTAACATGGACCAACAGTAAGGATGGGGGATAATTTACCTTTAGTGCTAAGAAAAGGCGCTGAGCTCTGATGCCTAATGGAGCAGTAGATGATGGCCGTTCTTCATATCGATTAACATGCTGGTTAGATAATACCGCATCAAAGGTTGGATGATTTGGTTGCGCATTAATTCGAGCCAATAGGAGCATATTATTTGTTTTCATCTATTCCAAAGATATGGCTCACCATTGTCCACGTGCAGACTTACCACGGGGCTTGAGCGAAACACATCTGAAGCAAGACGGATAAATGAATGATGGACTGCACCAAGCATCTTTAAACCGGTGGCCCGTGCCGACGAATAAGCCACGCAGCAGTAGTCTAACGGGAATGGACCAGAGCTCGGTAGAAACGCAATATGTATATACGATCGGCACCCCAACGAGTATTAGATAGAACTCTCAGCATATCTAACATTTTTAGACATTTTATCTTAAGCTCCTTTAAATATGTTACTCAAGTCAGTCGTTGGTCAAATCACAATCCTAGAAATCTTACCTCCGTGCAGTATATGTTGTGTTTTGACGCAACCTCTCATCTTTAGCTAACGTTCAATATGCTACGTAAATTAAAAAAAAATCATCTACAAACAAAGCACACATAGTGGATTTTTGCACGCAGTTTGTTATACTATTTATGGCTACGGCAAACTAAGCAACATTTAGGACAATTCCTTGTAGTACTTCGATTTCTAGTATGAAACTTTCGGATTTCGTCGTTCCAACTCAAACTCGAAAGAACCGATTATTGAGAAAAGCTCTGATGAATGCAAGGAGATTCCCTTGTATACTCCATTCATGAACTATATTTAGGACTCCTCTTCTCCATTCCGTGTCTTACGCGTTTTGCAAATCGAAAAATACCGTAATGAGAGGTAAAAAGGCGTTTAGATTAATAGCTTCCAGGGTAACTACGTGATGAAGACATTCGTATGAATGTTTACCTACATAGCAATTAAGCATGGATCATAGGGGCAGAAGGTTAAAAAAAATAAATATATTTGAGAAGTGGTACTATCGACAGATGTTGACTATTACATGGAAGGAGAAAACCTTTGAGGAAGTGTTACGAAAGATTGATGAGGTGTCATATTTACGAAGCTTATTAAAGAAACGGCCGGACACTTGGATGGGGCATGTACTACTGCATAATAGTTTTTACACACCATAATAGAGGGCACATTTGAAGGAAACAATGTAAGAGATAGACCAAGACTAGGGTACATTGAAAAACCCGTACAGGATGTTGGATGTAAAAAATATATGGAAACAGAGAGATCAGCACCAGATGGAAATGCCTGGAAAAAGAAGACTGCTGAAAACCAATCCTAGGATTGATTACAATAAGAAGAGAAGAGAAGATTGTATATTACAGAAAAAAAATTACAGTTTATTATTAATATAAAATGTATGGAACAACAAATAGTTTGTCAAAGAGGTAATACGAATTAAATTACTAAAAGGTAATACAAAGAAGTAAATTACTAATCTATTAACTAAGAATGTAACATCTTCAAATTTACAACGTAAAAGCAAAATTTGTTTAAATTTTTCCGGTAATCGCAATAAATCGTATCTGTTCAGTTTGTCAACACGTCACAATTTTGACGTATTGATTTCACACAAAATTATTCAGATGGTCTCTATGTCATTGCTCGCATTTTTAGCGAATGGATTAATTATTTCCTTCATTGTAACAACCCAAATATCGTTTTATATAAATAAACTTTTATCCTTAGAAGTATTTTTTTAAACAGTAACGTTCCAGAATTTTAATATTACAGTGACTCGATTTACCCAAAAGTTTAACACCATATGTTTAGACCAGTTTCATTGGCTCCATACGGCCATCTTAAATTCACTTGAGATTTGAGATCGTTTCTCAAACATCTATTAAATACTTCTAACCGTCAAATCGAGTTTTTACTTTTTATTTTTATGTCTTTCTTCCAATGAGTCGACGATCCAGTTATACTCCGTGATTTATATAACTAATTTTTTTTTCTGAATAATTATTTATATGAATAATTTACTACATTATTCGATGATTTTTTTTTTTTTTATACAACATAATCTATTTAGTGAAAAGTACTTCACGAAAAGAAAGAAACACAATTATATTTTATTTCATTAAAAAAGAGAAACACTTAAAATGAGAAAATGTAAAAAGAAATAATACGAGTTAGATATGAAAACGCTTGATGAATAGCGACAGAAAAAAGGAAGGAAATTACAAAAAAAAGATAAAAAAGAAAAGGAAATAAAGAACTAAAATTTACAGTGATGAAGTGAGTATGAACTTAGATATTATACTAAAGAGAAATTGATCTACAATTTAAGCAATTTAAATGTATAGCATATAGTATCATCAGTTTAAATGTATCATACATATATTGTATATATTGATATGTATATTTTGTTGTGAGTATGTATATATATATATATATATATATATATATACAAAACATGTCGAGTAATTAATAATCTGCGTTTAGCAAAAGCTAATGAAAATAAATTTATGAAAATTTGTCTACACGATTTTCTTACGGTGTAAGTACATACTACGTAAAACATTTTCTGAAATTTTAATTTAAAGAGTTAAGATTTCACAGTAACAGTGAAAATTTTATTTTTTTAATTTCTCGGTAAAAATGAAGATATCAACTTCAATTTTGTTGTATGTATAATCTTCATGTGAATATCGAAAAAGCAGTTTCTAGATTATTCGAAATTCGACCTTGAAAAGGGTGAAGAAAGGTAAAAATATTTAAACAGCGATTGTAAATTTTCCTTATTTACGACTACACTAAACGAGATATTCACTAAATAGGGGCTTGTAAATACATTTGAGATAAATATATAAATATCATTTTCGGGTTTTTACGAATTACGATTTTTTTTAAGGGGTGCGAGGGTATACGGCTTGGCGGCTCAACCAACACAGTCATTACCATTGTTACTGTATAAGCGACGCGACTGGCTGCACATGCCTCCGGATACTTGATTAAAAAGCAAAATAAAAAAAATTAAAAGACTAAAATAAAAATTAGAAGCGAACTACGGTCATCTCCTAGTGGTACTTGTCGTGTAACGCTAAAAAACTGGGCACATTCATTTTTATCCGTAGGATGGACGGATAACCAGCTATAACTACTATTTTTAAGGTGAAGGCCGACTATTTCGAAACCGGTTTTCTTCAAATTACTCAAAGTTTCAGGTCATGTATTGACAAACTGTTGCTCTAAAGAAACTACAATGCACTGATAATTTTTTTTTTTAATTGAACAGGCTTTAACTTTTATGTATCATTATAATTTTCAAAGCATGAGTTTAATAAACACAGCGGGATCCAAAGGGCAGAAGGCTCTTCCCCTTGGCACTTCGCTCATTTGGCACTGGCTCACTTCGCTCGGAACGTATTCATAGCGGGAGTTTATTTTCTCCCTACTAATTGCAGAACCTTGGCAAATGTCCCTTACTGCAGTGTCTTTCTATTTTATCTAGCGGGTTATCATCTCTTTGTGGTGGTTATAGATTTTATTTGTTTTATTTTATTTATCGACGGATTTCGTGTTTGCGTTCCGGTCCAACTTCGCTCGGTTGAATAGCCCTTGATCACGACGGGAAACGCAAGAAACCAAACAGCGCGGTGAAGCCGTGATGGGTATGCTAGAAATGCATCAAAATAATTAATTAATTAATTTACTGCACAAAACTTTGCATAGAATATTTAAATGTTAATCGAGATTTGTTACCTTATACAATTATTCCCATTGTTAGAGATGGTGCGTGTCTTTTTCAAACAATTTCTCATCTCTCATGTTATACACAGCTATCGATGACCAAATGCGGGAAATAACTGTGTCACATGTGGTTGAGAATTGGGAGGAATTCTCAACTATAACGGAAAAAATTGGGGTCACAACAACTCAAGCTACATGAATATTTCGTTAAAATAATTGGGTAAATGATTTGATTAAATAATTTTTAATTATAAAAAAATAAATAAGTTTGTTATTAAAAAAATATTGCAGATGAAGCCGCATTAAAATCACGACGGGAAAACGCTAGTTTATATATAAAACAACATGTCGTAAGTGATTCATAATCAGCGTCCAACAAAAGCTGCTGAACATAAATTGATGAAATACGTAAACACGATCGTCTTAGGGTGTAAATGGATACTAAGAAAGAATTTTTTTAATTTTGAATTTAAAGAGTAAAATAGAATAACAGTGAAACTTATTAGTTTTAATTTCTCGGTAAAAAATGAAGATATCAGCTTGATTTTTGTTGTGTGTAATCTTCATGTGAATATCGGAAAAGAAATTTCTAGATTTTTGGAAATTCGACCTTGAAAGGAGTGAAGAAAGGTAAAAAATACTTGAACAATGGTTGCAAATTTTCCCCATTTACGATTGCACTAATACCAGATATTCACTAGATTGGGCCTTGCAAATACTCTTGAGATAAATATCTAAAAATCATTTTCGGGTTTTTTTCAAATTTCGATTTTTTAAGGGGTGCGCTGGTGTACGACGCGGCCGCTCAACCAACACAACCACTGTCTCTGTTATTGTGTGTGCGATGCGACTGGCTGCACCTACCTCTGGTTATAAATAAATAAAAATTGATCGCGACAGGAAAAGCAAGTAACCATATAGCGCGGGCAAAGCCGCAACGGGGATGATAGTGTATGCGCGTGTGTGTGTGTGTGTGTGTGTGTGTGTGTGTGTGTGTGTATATATAAAGGAAATACACCAGAAAAAAGATGAGCTGTTGATTTTACGCTTGTGTCAGATTATTATTAGACAGACGAATTTGGGTCAAACCAAAAGGAAAGATAAGTTGTAAAAATATGAAAACTATATAAAAAAAATTTTAGTAAAAAAAAAATAACCAAGTGGAACGTAAAATTGATAAAAATATTTAATTGTATAAATAATAAATTGAGGGTATTTAAAAAAGTTACCCTAATAAAAAAGAATTGATTGAAAGAAACAAGAAATAACCCCAATAGTTTAACTAATAAGTTACAATAAAATATTCAAACTAGACAACACACTTTGACTTTTTTTTTCTAACAATTATGACCCCAACAAAAAGTAATTATTTAAAGAAATAACCCAGACAAGAAAAACTTCATTGAAAAGTAAAAAAAAAAGAAAAATGTTTAATTTATTTAAAATTCAATATAAAGTCGACATGAAAAAAAAATTCAACAATTCACTAATCTTAATTAAATTAGCGTCTATTTCAAAACAACAAAATTCAAAAATATATTACTTGGTCTTTTTAATTATTTATTTATTATTCTTTTTAAATTAATTTTTACTTTCCTGGCATTATATCTCTAAAGCTATGCTGCAACAAGTTAAGTATGGTAATCAGGCTAAAAATGGAATATATTTTTATTTTCATTTCTCGACACTACATGACCCAGGAACACGAAAAAACAAAAAATGTGGAGGGTAATGTACGTACGTATATACGTGTGTTGGTGTGTTTGAAACTTAATAACGTTTGACTGGATATAACGATTTTGATGAAATTCGGCACAGACTCTTGTGTATGGGGAAATGTTTTGGTAAAAATTTGGGATCAATATCTCCAGGGAGTGGGGTAGATATTTTTGGGGTTATTTTTCTCAATACTTTTCAAACATAACCAACCCCTCTTTATACTAAGATCAGTACGAATGTGCATGCTTATCTTACCATTTAAAAAAAAAATTTTCCCAAAATTTCCCCTTTCCCAAAAATCGAATAACGGGGTCTTTGTATTTATTACATATGTTTTAACCGAGTTTAGTTTTATGTCTTCCTAGGCATAGTAGTAGTGCAGGTGACCCAAACAAATATTTTGGTGATAGGGAGGGGAGCCCATCCAAATTTAAAAATATGTTTTTTTTTGTTATTTACTTAAATTTTTTACAATAATATGACAATAAAATTTCATCGTAATTCATCCCACCCCGAAAAAATAAATTTCTGATAAATTTTTATTGGTTGTACATTTTTCAGTGAAACTTTTTTTAATTTATTCCATTTAATCCTAGTAAAGTTTAAAAATCAAAATATTTTCTTGGTAGGTAGAGGTGGGATCAATTTTACAATAAAACTTCATCATAAATTATCTCCAATCCCAAAAAAAGTATCTTAGGTAACGTTTTTCATTTTCATTATATTTCCACTATATAAGAATAAATAAACAATGCCAGGTAAATATTACAACTTTTTTTAAAAGTATAATTAAAAATATGTCAGTCTTATTTTTATTGAAAACAGGCTTAGGGCTTCAATAAATGCTACCTATACATTTATAAAGAAATGTTATAACATTATTAAAGCTAACATAATAAAAGTCATAACATTATAAATGTATAACGTTTAATTTAGGCTTAATAAATTATGCCTATTAAATATTAATTAGGATATTCATTAAAACAGAATATTCCCGTTAATGTGGTGTTTTTATTTCTAATCGGAAAATTCGATAAAACGATATTTAATGTTAGAAAATGACAAAAACAAATAATTTTTTATTCATCATAAATTTCGAATTAAAACGGTTAATTTTACTAAGGTTAGAGTTATATATATTTAAGTTCTATAAAATCTTTTTATTGATATTTGGTTACTGGATAACTTGAATTAAATAACATTATATTCCAGTAATCAAATAAGATTTAATTGAATTAAATAAGAATTAAATATTTCATACATAATAACCTGTATATTTTTATTCTTAGTTAAACAACGCTTGCTTTTCTATAAGTAAGAAAGTCATAAAAAGAGAAATATTTAAATCAAGTCAGAAGTTAAATACTCCTTTCTATTAAGTCACTTATAGTCCAGTATTTAACTGCCAATTCACCGAGACTATGTGAATGAATGAGAGTTGTATGATAATCCAGAAATATCCAAAATATTAGTCGAGAACTGTTAAAAGTTTTCCAGATCAGGATGTGTTCAAATTTATAACGCATGTAAATTTTTGTTAGGTTAAATATCCTTAATGGTTAATTTTTATTTTCAGTGTTAAGGTTTTTTAATTTAATTTTTTAATTTAAGTTATATTTTTTAGAACCAAAAAATGTTGTGCCAGCATTTGCGGTTATTCCTCAGGTTCAAGTTAATTTTTTTAGAATTTAGTCTTATTTGGTTTTAATATTTTGTATTTAGGTGAAATTTATATAATAATTTTTTTTTTCTATGTAAATTTGAATTTAAACCAGGATTAGATACCCTTTTATTCTTAATTAGTAATTTATTTCTAAGGTACTATATTTTTTATAATTGAAATTTAATAGATCTGGCGGTTTTTAAATCTTTTTAGAGGAACCTGTAATTTAAATGATATTCCACGATTTTTTGTACCTTTTTTTTTTCTTGTATATCTCTGTCGTTGAGTGTAATGAAAATTTATTTTCTTTTTCTTTTTAAAGATTTATGTTAGGTCAAGATGCAGTTATAAGAAGGTTATTATGGGTTACATTAATTTTTGTTTTTTGATTTTTTAATTTGATTAAATTTGAATTTGGATTTAGTAATTTTTTTTAATTAATTTTTTGAATTTTGCTCTTAATTATGTACATATCGCCCGTCACTCTCATAAATTGAGATAAGTCGTAACAAAGTAGATGTACTGGAAAGTGTATCTAGAATCAGATTTCGGTTTATTCTTATTTACAATAAGATTTTTTACTGTTCAATTCAGTTGAGTCTGATAGGTTTTTTTTTTTTTTTTTTTTTTTAAATTTTTTTTGTGTTTTTCTTTTTTTTATTTGATTTTTTTTTTTTAATTTAGTTAATTGTACAGTATTGGATAAATAAATTTTATTTTAGAATAATAATTTTTTTTAGTACCTTTTGTATCAGGGTTAATTAATTTTTTTAATTTATTTTTTTTCCCCGAATGGTGAAGATCTATCTTAATCTGTATTTTATTGTAGAATAATTATTTATAAGTTTGGGATTGTAGAAGTTTGGTATTTTATTGTAGAATAATTATTTATAAGTTTGGGATTGTTTCGATATGAAATTCATTTCTTTTTATATCTGGTTATCTGGTAAATTGATTTAATCGAGAATTTCTTTTTGTTAATTTTATTATTTTTTTTCATTTTGAAATTTTATATTAAGGTGGATAAGCTCTTTTTTTTATATAATTTATTTTTTTTCTTTTTCTTGTTGGATTAGAATCTTTCATCATTTAAAGTTCGTTGTAGATTAAATTTAATTTTTTTTTTATATTTATTTTTTTACTGGATTTTAATTAATTTTTTTATTTTTAATTATGATTAAATTAGTAGATTTAAAAATTTTATTTATGAATTAGGCAAAAAATAATTTCGCCTGTTTATCAAAAACATGTCCTTTTGTGATTTATTTAAGGTTTGGCCTGCTCAATGATTTAAATAGCCGCAGTATTTTGACTGTGCTAAGGTAGCATAATAATTAGTCTTTTAATTGAGGTCTGGAATGAAGGGTTTGACGAAAATTATACTTTATTTTTAAAATTTAATTTGAATTTTATTTTTAAGTTAAAAAGCTTACATTTAGGAGAGGGACGACAAGACCCTATAGATCTTTATTTTGTTTTTAATTTTTTTTTTTAGTTTATTTTTTAAATTTTTATGAATTAAATTTTGTTGGGGTGACAAATAAAATTTAAATCTTTATTTTTTTTTTACATTTTTTTATGTAGATTTGATCCTTTATTTTGATTAAAAGATTAAGATACCTTAGGGATAACAGCGTTATAAATCTGGAGAGTTCCTATTGATAGATTTGTTTGCGACCTCGATGTTGGATTAAAAGTTTCTGTGGGGTAGGTTTTACAGTTTTAGGTCTGTTCGACCTTTAAAATTTTACATGATCTGAGTTCAAGCCGGCGTGAGCCAGGTTGGTTTCTATCTTCTTTAAATTTATTCTAATTGGTACGAAAGGATTTTTGGTAACATAATAATTTATTTACTAATTTGGCAGATTTAAGTGCTTTAAATTTCGAATTTAATAATGTATTTTTACAGTTAGTAAATGTTTATTCTTAGTTCTTTTTTTTTATTTATTTTGATTCTTTTGGGTGTTGCTTTTTTTACTTTATTTGAACGCAGGATTTTAGGTTACACTCAATTTCGTAAGGGTCCTAATAAGGTTGGTCTATTTGGTTTATTACAGCCCTTTAGCCCTTTAGAGATGCTTTAAAGTTATTTAGAAGGGAATTTTATTTTCTTGTTTTTGGAAATTATTTAATTTATTTTTTGTACCTATTCTGGGTCTTTCTGTTTCTTTGATTTTTTGATTAATATTTCCTTTTAGTTTTAATTTTGTTGGATTTTCTTATTGTCTTTTTTTTTTTGTTGCAATTATTATTTAAGAACTAAAAACAATTAATGATTGGAAAGTAGAAGTGAAACAGACTGCATTAAAAGTGAAATAATTTTAATTTTAATAAGATTCGATCCATCGATCCTCATCATGAAAACGTAAACATATAACCGTTTTATTATTCTAAAAATTCAAGTTGTGGGTTTTTACTTATGTAAAAAATAAATGTATTTCTTCGTTTTTTATCTTTTATAAAAAGCAATATAATTTGATTAAATAATGTTAGGTCTCGTCCATTAGTACTAACAGCAATTGATTAAGAATTGAATAAGTAAAAAATTAAACAAAAATAGATACTTACAACTAGATGACAATCCTTAAATTTTTCTCCACTAGGAGCGCTACTGATAAGAAATAATACTGGAGATGCAACTAAAAGTGACATGACCAGTAGCATTGCAGCAGTTAACGAAGCTTTATGTACGCTATTATTTCCACGCAACCAGGCACATGGTAAACAACATAACCAGCTTCCAGCTTCTGGGAAAACCCCAGCTCCACCGCCACCAGCTGTTTCTACTTCAACTCCTTCGGGATGGTGATGATGATGATGATGATGAAACGAGTGATGATGTTTCTGATGCTGCTGCGATTGATTCGGTTGTTGTGACTGTTGTGTCTGTTGTTGTTGTTGGGATGCTGTTGGATTGCTGTTCTGTTGTGGTTGTGTTTGAGATTGAAACGATTGTTGCTTCTGCAAACGTTTCTGACCGCTTTCTTCCATAACGGCAAAAAACTGAAAGGAAAACATAGAATTAATAAGAATTATTATATGTTAAAGAAAAAATTATGAAATTTTTCCTAGTCGTTGAAAACATTATTATCCGTTAATAAGTGTAAACTGAAATCAGTTCGGTATCATCAAATTTTGAACCGACAAACGATTTTATTAAAATTTGTATTTGATTAACAAGAATCAATTCTTTTAGGTAGATTTCATAAAAAATTTACCTATTGTAATGGGTACCATGATTCGACTTCCAGAAAATTTCGACATATCTTCACGTTTCACATCCTCCAGACCCCAAAACCACCGTCAGTCTAAAAATTTATATTTACATATATATATATATATATATATATACACTGCGCTTTCTTGTGAACACGATAGCTGCCGTAACTTTGCGCCAATCACATTCAAATTGATACATAAAATATGACTCAAAATCTCGGTCGAGTTCGTTAATGGGAAAAATCGGATCATGGGGGTGGTGATGGGGGGTTTTTCGAAAAAAAATAAATATGGCTTTAACTTTCTTATTAAGTAAAACATCGGATTCGTTTAAAGTTCCTAATATTCTTTGGATAAGGGCCAAAGGGTGGAAAAAATGGGGTTTCAAGGACAAAAAAAATCATAGCTCCCTTAATAGGCATAGGAATCATAAGGAAATCTTGTTAAATATAGCAATAGTTTATAGTCTAATGAGAAAACTTAGTGTCCGTAAAACATGGAAAGTATTGTTTGATACGAGCTCGTACAATTCGAATTCGCCTACCCCTATTTTGCCCCGGTGAAATCTACCTCCGCCTTCCGACATGCCGAAAGGAATTTTTTATCATACAGATCCACGCCTTATAAATTGACAGAAAATACCATTTTACGCTGTTTTAGCTCTTTTGAACAATAATTTTAGCTTTGAATAACGATTTAAATACTATTTATGTAAATAATTTGTAAACTTAATAAATTATAAACTATACGGATTATAAATTATAACTTAATAATTATAAACTATACGGATAAATTATGAACTATACTTACTAAACTAAACTATGATTATAAACTATACTAATTATATATATATATATATATATTTTACATTAACTGATCGTTGAATCTCAATTTTCAGAAATTCTGAAAATTGATTGATATAATAATATTGATAAATATAAATATAATAAATAACATTAATTTAGTAATAATAATAATAATAATAATAATAATAATAATAATAATAATAATAATAATATTGTTATAATATATTAGTCCATAATTTGTTTTGGAAGATGTATCCTGTAAACCATACACTACAAAATTCATAATTAAAATTCCTACTGTAATAAGAATTTTATAATTTCTGTTTACGATTTCTGCAAAAAAGAAGAAAAGAAATTGCAGGAAACAATATTATTAAATTCTAGTAATGTAAGTAGGGCTTAAAATTTATCGCTTTCCCCGCGATAAAGTTGAAAATTATTTTTAATTTTTGCCGTCCGTAATTATTTTATTATCCAAAGAAATCTATTATTAAAAAACTCAAAAAGCAATATTTTGAGCTTTTGAAATTACCTTTTAAAAATCTTTCATTACCATTTAAAATCTTTCACCCACTTGATGAAGATTAAAAAACAGACATAAAAACCTGATAACGTATAACCTTGAGTTTAACTATAATAATTAGGGCATGACCTCTCCTGATCAAATTCTGATACACTTTTACGGATCCTTTTTGCTTAATATTTTAGTTTTGTTTTTTTATATTTAATTTAAGAAGATAATAATAAAACTACGACGTAAAAAAAAATTTTTGTTTAAAATATTTAATTTTTTTTTTTTTATTTCAGCTGATTATTACGAGTATTTAATTAACGTATCATATTGGTATCATTTATGATCCAATTAAATCTATAAATTCATTTACAGAAGTCTATAAAATAAATATATATTTTTTTAAATGTATAATTAAAAAAATATGTATATTAGTGGGTGTAAATAAAAAGGAAAAATGTACGTTATATTTATTTATTTTATATATTATATACAGAGGGAGAAAAAAGGTAGAGAAAGCTAGCTGACAATATACTGGCAACTGTTTTTAAGTACAAAAATATATTTTTTAAACAAACAATACTTCTAATCCATAGGGTTGGGGCGTTTTTTATTTTTACACCATTAATAAACGGAGGATACTTTAATGTTAGAGATATTTTTATATGAAAACGAGCCGAAGTCTTTTATTTGTTTTTTAATGTAAAATACTTTATACAATTTTTTTTTCACCGTTACACACAAAGTTATTCATCCCTGATCGAAATTGAATGCTTTATCCACTTTTTACAAATAAAAATAGAATCAAAGGAAATTATATTTAAACGAATCTGTAGCTCCTTCAATACTGTAACTACATTTTACGGCTTTTTTCTTTTTTATATAAAAATTGGAATTTTATAAAATTGTTATTTTTACTTGATATTTACTTAAAGAATATCAAATAATAATCTACCAGTACCTAATAGGAATTTTACGTAACAATATGTTAGACTTCTTTCTCTACGTTCAAAAGGTGAAACAATTTTTTTTTTTTAAAGTCATCATGCTTACGTAATTGATTGACAGATCTCAGTGATAAGAATGGTAAACAATTTTCAACTTGGACCCAATCTCATTTCCAGAAAATTTTAATTACCAACGTAAAGTTCATAAAACAGTCCAAATTAAAAAAAAATTACAAAGTATCAAATTTTACTGTAACAACCAAGAAAATAAAACAAAGAATTCGTGTAAAAAAAATAAGTGTAAAAAATGGATAAATTACAAATTAGAGAGAAGATAAAAGAAAATATCTATCTATAAAATAATCCCCAAATCTCGATTAAATTGATTACATCCCTAAGTACATGAGTTCTTTTTTTAATAAGGATTTAAAAATTTAATTATAATCGAACTAGAACGGTTCATTAGCGTTACTAAAAAAGAAGAAATAATAACCATAATCCTGCACTAATAAAACTGGAAATATGATAAAAGTTTAAAGACTATTTATTCATCTACCTACCAACTTTTATAACCAGATTGGTCGGTTATTTTATGTTACAATTTTAATGATTTAAAATTAATCTGAATTTCTTAATTAAATCTGTTATAAAAAAACAAACCATTCTCATTGCATTATCTGTGCAATTCATATCGATATTTTATAAATAAATAATTTTTCTATGATAATGACAATGTATTCGTACATGACTCGTCTACGCCTCAACATTTACAAGCAACAAGAGACCAATTGTTAAAATCGGTCTCTTATTACTTGTATCATTAACAACAAAATTAGAGTAAGTACGTCATAGTCTTTTATTTTCATTGTACAATTAAGAGTAATGTTTTTTAATTGAATAAATAATCTTGTAATTTTTTGTCTCAATGAATTGTTTTTGTTTATGGTTAAGTATGAAAAATGTTTAATAACACATTTAAAAAGCCTTTTTCTCACTGATGTTTGTAATTGTATTTATTATTAAATTTTCATTTAATTAAAGATTTTTAATTTTATTTACGAAATTTCATACAGAATTCCAGCAACTTCAGTGAATAAAAATATCAAAAATTTTACAATTTTATAGAAAAAACTACAAAAAAAAGGTGACAACGAAGTAATTATACTTCCCTGGCATTGGTTATTTATTCTTACATAGAAAAATATTACTTAATTATTTATATTATTTATAAAAACAATGACATGAAAAAGTTTAAAAAAGTTTTAAAAAATCGATATTTTTAAACTCTGATTGGCTCCCTCGTCCTCAATATTACCCTCTCAAGTTTTTTATGGGGGGGAGGCACTACTACTATGCTTAGGAAGACATAAAAATTTCGTTTAAGAATAATCCAATAAATAAAAAGACAGCTTTTTTTAGAAAAGGAGGAGACTTTGGGAGTAAATATTATTTTAATGGTAAGAAAATTTTTACACATGTTCTGAGCTTATTATAAAGTAAGGTTACATTTGAAAAGTTTGAGTAAACTGACCCCCAAAGAAACTAAACTATCTATTCTATCCCCTAGAAGTGTGAAGACATCTCCACACTTTGGAGACATCGACCCCAAACTTTTTAACAACAAATTGACCCATATGCACAAGTCTCTGTGCTAAAATCGGTTTAACCCGTTAAAAATTATTAAACTTTAAACGCTCTAACATACGTACATCGTACGTAAGTATGAATATTAACCCCCACTTTTTTTTTGTTCTTTGGTGTCCCTGGGTCATGAAACGTCGAGAAATGCTAAAAATCCCTTACTCTATTTTTTTTACTAATTAACATACTTTCCTTCTTACAGTTATAATCTCTAGATCTATGATGTCAGGAAAGTAGTATCATCCAATTTGGCGCTACCGCCATCCGACCTTAGAATTATAATAATTAATTCATTCTCTTAAAATCAACTATTTATATTAATTTCTGAAAATTAAAATTTTAAATGATTTTGATTTTTCACCTGTAACCTACATTTACAGATGTTAAAAGATTGAACCTCATTAGTTTTCTTTTCTAAAAAAAGATTAATTTAAATTACTTATATTAAATTATACAGGGAAAAGTAAAAAGCAATAAGTTTCAGTAGATGTGCTTCTTTTATTTTTTCAAATCGTAAAAAAATCTGATTAACAATGATAAAGAAAAATCAAGAAATGTATGCACTGTTTGATTAGTGAACAACATTCAAATTAAAGAATAAGGAGGCAGTAGAACTTAGGAATTTTATGAAATAATGATTCTACTCTTTTTCTGATGTTTTGTGTGAGAATGAAAGCAGTATTATACAGTCACTTTCTTTAGTAATAAAATAAAAATTTCCGTACAAAATCTTTACAAAGATTATGTCAAGCAAGAGACTTACACTTTATTTTTATCTGAAATAATTCATAATTATTAAATCTGAACATTTTGTATAGATCGCTAACGATCTTCTCTTACTTTGCTTGTTCCTGTAAATAAAATTAAAACATCTGTCACATGGTATTTGATGAGAAATGTGGTGATAATTCAGATTTAGCTATAAATTCTCTGTATCCCTAACCAGTATATAACAAATTTCAAATAAGAACACTATGCTAAAATGACTAGAGTTTTATTTCCGGTGAAGAGCGAAACGAGCGATAACCTACCCAATATAAAAATGTATGTAAGATAGCTGAAATATTTTTTACTTTTGAAAACTAATGTAAGGAATATTTTAAGGAAAATTATTCTACATAAGTATCATGAAATAAAAACCTCGTGTACTAAAATTTAAAGTAATATGAGATTGGATAAGAAATGCAGGTTAAACTCAAGAAATTATTCGTATTATGACGTTAAAATTATCCTATTTACATCTTAAAATTCATTGAGTTAGTTACTTGAATCAAATTTTTTTAGCCATTTAATCTTTAACCAGTTTTTTATACTTTTTCTCATTACTGATTTTTAACAGTTGTGTTTACTTGCATTTCCTTACTAATAAACTAACCCGATTAATTTAAACTTATTATATGATCTAATAGTAATGATTTATAAAACAGTCAAACATATAAGGTAAAATTTCATAAGAGGTTGTTTTATATCATCCGCGAAAATTCACTCAAATACACAACTTAAAATTACATTGTATGGGAAGACAAGCAAGCTTTTTAAAGCTTATTTTCCTTGTCATTCCTTGTGCCAAAAACTGTCGCGAGGAATTATGCCAAAACTAATAATTACCTGATTAAATGTCACTTTTTTGAAAAATTATGTAAGTAGCACAATAAATCCGGTAACACATTTAAAACAACATCCTACAGCTTACGTTCCCGAGATAATTACATAGGTCAAGTTACACCTCTGAATTGGATATTTTGAGAATTAAATTGAAAACAACAAACCGTTTCAAATAACAAGAATATCGATTGATATTAACACGCACAAATTGAAGTTTATTAACATTTTCAATTACATAAATATTCTAATTTTGTATATCTAAAACACGGGGGTTAAATATCAACAATGACCAAAAAAGTAGACGCTGAACAGCGAAATATCATAATAAATTTGGCTGCCGTGCCATAGTAAGCGTTGTTCGATTAGTATTTGTATGAGTTAATAAAAGTATTATTATCCATAATAACATTTGTGTAATTAATTATTTGAAACATTATACTCGTATATCACATAGCCTTATTTATAGAATTAATCAATTTTCATAAAATTAAGTATCAGTACAGTGATATATTTTTTTAACTTTTAAAGGTTTTATTTTACTTTGTTATCAAATACAGATTGATTTTACCATTAAGAATTATTGTCTGTCTACATCTTAAAAACCATTAATCATATTTACGTGAATATTTATTTGTAAAAAAACTAATGAGAAGGGATGATAAAACTATGTACGATTTTTTAAAATATGCCAGAGGCAGCGTGCCTTTCTTATTCAAAAACAATCTTTTGTCAGTTTTTCATTTATGTAATAACTAAAAAATTGTATATGAGTAATAATTAATGCGGACACAATTTGAAACAATATTTATTTTTAAAACTTTTATTAAACGCTAACTGAAATTCTAAAATTCTTATATAAATATATATATATTTTTTTTAACAAAACCAACTTCAAAAAATCTGCTCTAAAATCTAATATATCTAAAACTTAGAATTTATTACTATTTTTCCCCCTTGATATCGCCACATAAGTTTGAAGCTTGTATGTGGGATATAGAAATAAAATTTTGTAGCGTATGAAAAGTCCCATGCCTGACCGGGATTAGAACCCGAGTCCTCCGGATGAAAAGCTGAGATACAGGATGTCCCATATAAAACGCATCCCAACCTTATATTGGTAGGTATTGAAATAATAAAAAGGCATGAAAATGTAAATGTAATTTTTATTATTACCATCCATCACCTTACATTTAGAGTAAATGTTGGAAGTGGCCGCCATCTTCTTGAATACAAGCTTCAATTCTTTTTACAGCGTTTCTTGCAATCTTTTGTGTTCCTTGTTATTAACAGAACCAGTCTCTCTAAATTTTGCAACTAATTTTAATACTGATGTTTTGTTAGGAGCTGGTTTATCTGGGTACTTATGGCGAAACAAATCTTGCACTGCAACCACTGATTTCGTACCGAAGTACGACTCAACAATGAAAACACGTTCATCTAGCGAAAACACCATCTTGTCTCTAGCAATACACTGAAGTTATGATTGCATTGTTGTTACTATCGGTAGTGTTCTACTGCGTCTTCGCGATGTTCAGATGTTGGACGAGTCCATTTCAGTAACGAGTAAGGAAGTAAGCTTGAGTTTTGAAATTTCATGGATGAGTGATTGATGGGTTGCGTTTTATATGGGACACCCTGTACTATGATACCGCCACGCAGATCAGCGGAGTTTACTTAAATTTAAACTTCTGATCAGTCTGCAAAAACACTGTCTGTATAAGAAAGGCGGCTGGTAAAAAAAAGGAATGCAGAAAAATAATGTGAAGAGCCTGTTACAAGTGTTACTAAGGGTCTCTGAATTGTGGAAATATGTATTAGTTATTTAATGGGTTTTGATAAAAATAAGAAAATAAATTCAGCGAAACGACGTAACGAGAATGCTAAACGAGTATAAACTAAGAATAGTTTTTTTCTACAAAATACGAGAAAATATTCTTAGTGTGAAATTATTTATACAGTATCATTAAATTATTATACAGTATCAGAATGAGATCATTTTTTTATAACTAAGATATACAATAATCCCACTAGCCGATCAGGCTCGCTTCGCTCGCCAGAACGTCTAGCCAGGGAGCTCTGCCTCCTGGATCCTCAACGCGTTCGTATCCTCATGTTTGTGGCAATATTAAATGTTTTACAGAAATATTTTAACAAAAGAACTATTAGTGTGTAGAGAATATTTTTCTGAAGATTTCGGTGTTTTTATATTTAAAATAGGCTTAAGATATAGAATTTAATAATTTTAATAGAAATATAATGTTTAACGCTAGCCATATTGATAACAGGGAGTTGGTTTAGGGACGCCATCTAGTTCGTTTAGTATTATGTGTTCGTGTGAATTTTTGTTAGTTGCCAGTCCACCTGCTGCTATTGGCCCAGAGCGGACCGCGTGATGCGCCGGGTAGCTGCGCACAAACGACTCTCTTCTGCTAAATAAAAAATACTTTTCTTTACTGCTAAATATAATTAAATCCCTTTCTTTTATTAATGAGATTAAATAAATAAAATGAATGGAATGTATGTGGTCTGCACCAATAGCAGTAAAATAAAAATGTGAACACAAATGACAAATAAACCCACGCATTATCATTTTTTTAAAGAGTCCTAAACAATACTGATGGCAAAATAACGAAAAAATCATCAAACCATTCATGTAAGCATTATATTTTCCGTTAAAAAATGTTTCACTTCAGTTATTATGAAAAATTTTACAATGATACCGTTCCAAAGAATGTTCTTTATTGTAGTCTGTTAATTTTTTTTTCTTCATTTTTATCACTTTTTTCAAATTCAATCATAAAAAAAATGTTTAAAACTTTTTTAAAGTTTAAAAAAGTTATTTAAAAATAAAAGCTCTTGTATTTTTAAATAACTAACTTTGTTGTTAAATTGTAAGCGGTGACTCAGTTTTGGCTAGGTGAACAATTTTTTTCTTGTTTGTGACATATAAAAAAAAAATTGTGTGTAAATATTTCCTATGAAATAAAATCTTTTTCGACAACGTTTTGTTATAGATAGTAGATTATTATTTTTTTTAAGATAAAAAATTACAAACTATTTTGCAATATTTAAAAAGTTCTACATTTTAAAATTGCATAAATGCGCGTCAAAAATACAGAAAGGGCATAATAACTGCGTTTATATTAATATTTACGATTAATTATGTGTAGAACATTGTTAATCATATAAATACATAACTTCATTTTTTTTTTAAGTAGTGATTTTGTACATATTTGAAACGTGTGCCAAAAAGATGAAAGAAGAGCGTGTTTTAAGGGATTTGAAATGTGCTTGTAGAGACAAATTAAAACTATGAAATTGATAGAAAGAAAGAGGATAGAAAATTTGAAGAGAGTGAAGGTGGAAAGGAACATTATAAGGATTGTAAGGAAAAAGGATAAAATCTTGGTCCTGTCACATATTACGTAAAAGTTGTCTGCAGACGAAGGAAAAATGAAAACCAAGAGAGATAAGGGTTTGAGAATGATAACATACGTCAATGTAGGAAGAAGTTATAAAAAATGAAGGAAAATGCTCATAACTGAAAAATTATGGATTTCCACTTGACATCTGTCAGAAGATATTCACTGAAGAGAGAAAGAGAAAAAGAGAGAGAGAACTACATAACGCAAAATATTAATTAAACGGTTTGTGGTATATAAAGAATTCGATGTCAATAATTTCCCTGCAGCAATATATTTTCCCCTCGAAGGATAGAATGTGGAAAGATATTTAATAATTATTCTACCTATTAAACATGTACAAGATCCTTTGCCTAATATCTCTAACTAAATAACAAGCCGCGAGGTCTGAAAGTTGTATGTTTCTATAAAAGAATCTACGAGTACTTGGGAATTACCATGAACACAATCTAAGCTTAAAAATCAATAACGAAAAGAAAAGGAAGTAATCAAGTGTAATAAAATCGAAACTAATGATAGGATTACGTGATTTAGAGTTTTTAGATTATAAAACATCAGAGATTGTGTAATGGTAATGCAATTTAACTTCCAATCTTAGTAGTATGGTAGGAAAAGAAAAACAAATTACAGTGATTATTTTTTTTGTAAAGATTTATTCCAATATAAACATATGCTAGTATAGGACTGATTTCAAAATGAAATTTTTGGGCATATTTATTTTTAGTAGTGCAATTTAATAGTTAAAAGTGAACATCAGAAGTAAAATCAAAGCTACTAACAAAACAGTGTCCTCCAAAGTTTCTGAAAATTTAACCCATATCTACGTGGTAATGTCGAAAATGATTAATACTGTTATCAACCTTAATTCTTTTTTATTTATTTATTTATTTCCTTATCAAAACAAAAATAAATAACAAAAATGGTTTTCTGAATAATTTATTAAACAAATAAAAATGTATAATTTCTATTTGATATAATTAATTAATAATAAAATTTAAATGTTCTTTTTTGTGTGTTTTTGGTGGGCGAAAAACGCTTTGGCGTTATCATCGCCCGTAATAAAATATGATAAAAAAACTGCCTTAAAAACTAAAAAATTAAAAACTTACAACTAAAGTGTTTTTAAAAACACTTAAAATTAAGTCACAGCCGTAAAATATAAAATTGAAAATAATCTTAAAACTAAAAACGTAAAATTTAACTAAAATAAAAAAAGTTTTAAAAAAAATTCAAGAGGGGGTAAACAGTTCCTTTTCGGATAAGGGGAAGACTAGAAAATTAAGATAAAAACCTAATCTTAATTAAAAACTAAAATATTAAAAAGCTAAAACTTAACAATTAATAACATAAAATATCACTAAAAAACTTAAAACTAATATTACTAAAAAATAAATAAAACTACTATCACAGGTAAGAAACTTAAAAAGAAAAACAACTATGTATATACACAAAAACCAAATAAAAATGAATAAAATATAACGAGCTCCTAGAGGAGTCTAAAAAGCTCCTTCTCGGACAACAAAAGAAAATAAAAATTTAAAATCAAACACATTACAGTAAAAAAACACATACCACTATTAAAAGGTATGTAAAATACATACATCTAAGATATAAAAAGACCCGGTCCAAAACTTCCTTATCATTGCCCAGGATTTGACGAATGTTCCTGGGGAATTTAAATTTACGACGCAATGCCGCATAACAAATGCAATCCACAAGAATGTGGCGCACAGTCAACTGGAAGTTGCATCGTACGCATGTTGGTGCATTTACTTTTGAAATTAGACATTAGTGTGTGACTCTAGTATGGCCTAACCGCAATCGGCAAAGGACTACTTCCTCTCGATGGAGTTTTCTAAAAGACGACTCCCATGGCAACACAGTGTTTTTAATGTATCGGAGTTTATTATCCACTGTGGCAGTCCAGTCACCTTGCCACTTTTTTCGAAGAGCGTGTTTTACATAACTGCTAAAATCGCATGCAGTAACACGATTGGTGAAAGAAGGTTGACTACATGTGTCCCTAGAGCAGAATCTGCGCGTTCATTGCCCACAATTTCTACATGGCTAGGGATCCAGCAGAAGTTCACTTCTGTCTTCCGACGGTTCAATTGCGTTTTAAATTTCGAGAACAAACGGATATCTAAAATAAAAATTTTCCAAAGCTTGGAGTGCACTAAACGAGTCGCTACAATTGAGGATATGACGATATTTTGGGTTAACGATATTTAAAGCATTATTGATGGCGTACAGTTCTGCAGTAAATATACTTGTAACCTTAGGTAGACCAAACATATAGATTCTGCTATTAACAATAAATGCGCTTCCAACGGTATTATTCTGTTTCGATCCATCTGTGTATACTATTGCGTCTGGGTTTATTCTGGCAAGGATATGGTGAAACGTTTGCTGAAATACGATAGAAGGTGTTGATTGTTTCTTGTATATGGTGAGATCAAAAATAAAATTTATAAGGTTGATTCTCCACGGCGGATACGAACAGGGATACGTTGGAAAAATAGGAGGTATGTCTACATTTAAAAGCTGTAGTAACTGCCGGATACGTACACTCATAGGTGCAGTGGATCGTGGATGGTCCTCATATCTTTGTAAATTAGGATTGGCAAGATCTTCGGTAAAAGCCGGGTGATTCAGTTGCTCTTTAATACGGACAAAGTAAGATGCTGAAAATTGTCACGTCTATTCCAAAGTGATGGTTCACCGCACTCAACATATATGCTAGCGACAGGGCTTGATCTAAAAGCCCCTGTAGCAAGACGGAGAGAAGCGTGATGTACAGCACCTAACATTTTCAGCGCGGTATTACGAAGAGTAGGCGATGCAACCGTAATCTAAACGGGAACGAATTAAAGAATAATAAAATCGCAACATACATGGCCTATAGGCTCCCCAGTTAGTGTTGCTAATAACTCGCAGCATATCTAAAATTTTGGAACATTTTGTTTTTAGTTCTCTGATGTGTTTGACCCATGTAAGACGGTTGTCAAAAATCAAACCTAAAAACTTGATATCGGAAGTGATAGCAATTTTCTTTCCGTTGAGAAAATCTTGCGGCGTAGATGGGTTCCGCAAGCGAGAAAAGACTACACATTTTGTTTTCTCAAGTGAAAATGTGAAGCCGGTCATCTTGGACCAAGCTTCAATGCGAGATATTGTGTTCTATATTAGTCTCTGTGCTGTGGTTATTGAACGGGACGTAATATATACGGAAACATCATCAGCAAACAACGAACATGAAACAGGATGGGTGCACACAATCAGTAATAATGTTGATGGCTATAGCAAACAAGGTGGCACTTAATACACTTCGTTGAGGGACTCCATTCTCTCATTCTCTAAAGTGACGCTACTCGATAGAGAATCTCCAACACGAACACGAAAAGTTCGGTCATTTAAGAAACCTCTGATAAACTCAAGCATGTTGCCCTTTACTAGGGTAAACATACCCTTTACGAGGGTATTTAAGATATCATATCGCCAGGCCGTGTAGAACGCCCTCGTGATATCAAAGAAGATAGCGATGAGGCGCTGGCGTAGCAGGAAAGCGTTTTGAATAGCTGTTTCCAATGACACTAAATGGTCAATGGATGATCGTCCTTGTCGGAAACCACACTGCTCTGGAGATAAAAGGCCATTATTTTCTAAGTACCATGTAAGCCTGCGGTTCACCATTTTCTCCATTACTTTGCACAAGACACTTGTCAAGGATATAGGGCGGTAACTTGAAGAGCTTTCTTGTCTTTACCAGGTCTAAGCACTGGTATGACAATGGCTTCTGATCAGACCGAAGGGAAAACTTGTGAGGAGAATAAACCATTATAAACACACAATAGGTGTTGTAGCGCTGAATTTGGAAGGGTCGAGATCATACTGAGACGAATGTTGCCAGGATCACGGGAAGGTATCACGTAAGTTTTTAAGTGTGTGTGACAACTCGTTGAATGAAAATGGTACGTTTGATTCACCGACCAAATCACTAATGTTGAGCGGTAGTAATTCCGTCTGTATTTTGTACCTATGAAATTCGATACTGTATGATGAAGTGAGAAACACCAAACGGAAAGAATCTGCCAAGTTACTTCCCACTGCAGAAGATGATGTAAGGAGTTCTCCTTCATGAATAAGTCCGAGAATGGATTGTTTTGATGATCTGCAAGTTGTACGGATCTTCTTCCACACAGCAGACGTGAGAGTAGTGCGTGAGATGGTGTCCACGTATTTCCTCCATGACTTCCTATTCCTACTAGCATCCATGAATACTCGACGACATATCGCTCTAGCCTTACGGTATAAATCTAAGTAAGTATTCATTTGTACGCCACGGTTAAATTTGCGCAGTGCCTGTCGTTGATTGCTAATAGCGTTTCGGCAATCATTCCACCAAGGAACAGAATGACATCTTGGGTTTCCCGATGTTTGGCTGATATCTATCAGCCATTCTCAAGTATCATGGACGTAAAACAGGAAATTTGGTCAAGGATGTCTGAACCATCGTCATACTGTGATTGGAAGGCTTTATGGTATCCGTTCCAGTCCGCCTTTTCAACAATCCATCTCCGTGGCCTTCTTTTCACCTTGCTGTCGACAGACCGAAACCAATAATAATTGGTCTGTGATCACTGCCGTGAAAGTCATCACAAACAGACCAATTAAGATGAGGCAGTAAATTCGGTGAGCATAAGGAGAGGTTGATGTTAGATAATTTACCTGATGATAAAGACATGAATGTGTGTGTCCCATTATTCAGTAGACAAAGGTCAAAGTCTTGTCTCGCTCTATTTATCATATTTCCTCGAGAGGAGCAGAAAGGGTGAGCCCCAGGAAATATGGTGGGCATTGAAATCTACTACTATTAACGACGGGGATGGTATTTGCGTGAAGAGTATGAAATTTCTAGAGCGCTGAACTCAGAGTTCGGTAGAGATACAAATTGCATATATGCAATTTGAAGGGGATTTGAAGGGGACCTTTACTGCAACAGCAGGAATGAGGGTGGTTAGTGGGATCCTTGTGACCAACACCTCATTCTTCATGAAAGTAGCAATTCCACCACTCTCTCTACTGTCTACTAGACAGTCGCATCTCTCACAGAAATACCCTCTAAGTGTTATTGGATCTTGTTGTAGAATAAGTGTTTCCTGGAAGCACATGATTAATGGATCATGTGCGTGCGCCAATACTCTAATATCTTCAATGCGGGACCAAATACCTCTAGCATTCCAATGAATAATGTTCATAAAGGTAGTAAGATACAGAAATACAGATAAATATATGAAAAATTAGTTGTACGTGATTCGGTTTTTTTTGTATTTTTGATTTTTTAAAGAACTCCAATGCCCTGGGGTCGGGTGATTCTTGAACCATATCCTCCAGTATAAGGGGTGATGGAGGAGGATGTTTAGTAGAATGGGATGCCGCAGATGACATCCCAGAAGGGATGGTTACGTGGGTTCCCTTAACAGGGAGCTTATTAGATGGCTTACCGCCAGCTGTGATTATTCCTGCCCGTGCCGGTAAAACATTGGGAACAGGAACTTTCATAGGGATCCCACTGTTGGAATCACTAACAGCAACGATAGACTTTTTGTTCATCTTTGTCAGCTCTGAAATAGTGGCTGTTAGTGATGCAACTTGATCAGATAACATCTGTAGAAATATTTGTAGCTCATTGCAGGATCCGCAAGGCTGATTACTTAAATATGTAGGAGCTTGTTTTGATGTAGCGATAGCAAAAGATACGTCTGGTTTAACCAGGTTCTTTGAGTTAATAGTTTTTTTTTATATTCTCTGCGTGCCGCCGGAAAAGATAGTTTCCGGAAAAGATAGAATTGCCTTTTCTTACTTAAAAGTTGGGCAATCTCGGGAGCGAGCTGTATGTGAACCACTGCAATTAACACATTTTTCATATTCTTAGCAGTTAGCATCATTGCGGCCTTCCTTAGCACATCTACCACGGATCTCTGTTTTCGAGCAAGATGATGTAGTGTGACCGTACCCGTGGCATTTAAAACATCGTTGAGGGTTGGGAATGAAAGTTTATACTCAAACTGAAAGATAACCAGTTTTTATTTTTTCCGGTGAGACTGGAAGGTTGAAAGTCAGTATAAGAGAAGGTGTTGGTTCTTCCATTCCGTTTTGCCTTTTCATTATACCCTTCACTTCTACAACACCTTGAGCACAAAGCTCATCAGCTATTTCAGTGACATCTATATCCATAAGATCTCGGCAAAAGATTATCCCGCAACTAGTATTTAGGTTTTTGTGGCATTCCGCACTTATATTTATACTGCCCATATTACAGAGACGTAAGATAGATAGACTATGCTCATCATTAAATGTTTCAATCAGAATCGATCCGTCACGTAATTTTATGATGTTCTTCGGAGAACCGCTTGCACCTGTTATAACTTTGTTTATCAAGAAAGGTGCACACTTTGGAAGGAGCCACGTTTCTGATTATTTCGGTGAACAACGAATCGAATATTTTTAAATAAAATTCATGTCTAATGATTTGTAATTCTCTTCTGTAGTACTTTTATCCACGTCAGACAAAGCTGACCGAGGCCTCTTCACATGACTAGGTTTAATGTTTTTTTTCAGATGAACCAACAAGCATGATATTATTTGTATTTGGAACTGAAATTTTGGTTCCACGAGTACCGGTGATAAAACGGACCACTCCAGCAGAGCGCACGCGTACTGGAGCTAGAGATAAATAAAACTGGATTCGCCCTGATGCCCAGAAGACATCGTTCGAGACTCACTACGTAGATTCATTCACCCATCGGCACGATAGTTCCCTCCTTGGTTTACAGTTGCGTTTCATAAAATCAGCAAAGGGTGTTGTTGTGTAAGGGTATATGTTGCAATTTGTGTAGTATTCTTGGTGTAGTATATGTGTATAGTGTGAAGTGTTCTGCAGCTCAGTGTGTAGTGAGAAGAAGAGCTGCAGAAGCTAGGCCCGTGGGGACGCCAACCCCCAAAGTCTTAAAGAATAAGACTCCCCGTCGGGAACAAATATTTTTAGCATTTAAAAATTTATCATATACATCAGTTATAAAGGATTAAATTTACTCCTTCGTTTATAAAGTTCTGAAAAGGAATTAATATAACTATTTTTTTTTTTCAGAAATGAAGTAAAACCTTCTTCATGAGTGTTGTAAATTTTTCCTATTTTAATAACTACACCTTAAAGAGAAATTGAACAAATTTCTTCCAGGTAATTTAAAACGATAAAAAGTAAGAAAATTTTATACATGAAGGATTTTTTTCAGATGGGATGAAATACTCGTAAACGTTTGTAATAACATTTAAAAAAATTGTTTCCATTTTAGTAAATCCTAAAATATTTTAAGAAGAAATAACCGGAAGTTAGAAAAATTAATAAAAAAAAAATTTTCCTAAGGAGAGATTTTATTTTTTAAATATATAATAATTATTTCTAATTTTTTATAATATTATTTTTACATTATTTTTAACAAACTTAAAAGTAAAAAGCATATTTAATTAATATGCTCAAGTAATATTAGTAGGGTTCTGATTCTTTCAGGATATAATATCTTTTTATAAAACTTATCCACATTCGGATTTTCAAAAATTAATGGGAATCAATCGCTTTCATTTGCAAGCTAAAAATTATAGCTACAGATTAAATTTATTCTGGTGTATAAAGGAAATTAAAAATTCCAAAAGTACGAAACACACAACACACATCCAATACATGCACATGCCTGAAATACTATTTAGAATTATTTCATTATAATAATGATCTTTGAAATATTAACGAAAATTAATATTGCAAGGAATTTGTTTCCCTTTTCATAGATACGAATAATTTTTCCCCAATTATTTATTTAAAAATAACAAAGAGAAGAGTAATAATAAAAGGTGGAAGTGAAAAAAACAATATAAGAGCTTTAGGATAGTGGTTTTACTATTTAAGAAATATTTCTAAGGTTTGAGTTAATGAATAAAAGATAATGTTTAAAACGATTGTAAAAAAATATGAGAAAAATTAGGTTGAAAAATAAATATTTTAGGGAATTTAGAATTGTTATTAAATTCCTTAACAGTAGAAATCATGAAGGTAAACCTAAACAAAAAATATGAAGGTAAAGAAAACAAGAGCCAAAGACTAAAGAAAATATTTGGAAGAATGAATGTAAAAAGTATTAGTAGAACAGACCAGATGCAAAATATATTCTTAAATCTGATGTGGACACCGCATGATTTCCTTGTACGCTTATTAAATTACATATATTTTTTATTACCTTTTTTTTTATTATTGAATTAAATTATTATTTATTGTAAAAAGTTTTTACAATCGAAGGTTAAAAATTATTAATAAATCAAAATATTTAAATTAAAAAAAAAAACGGAAATAAAGTCGAATCGATGTTCCTTCCCCTTGTAAGATCCAAATATTTCATTAATTAAAATTTTATTGGGCTAAAACTCTGGAACCTAAGAAAATAAGCACCTCTTATATCTTGAAATCTCCTAATGAGGGCTTATTAGTGCAGTTAAGAAAATGTCCAAAATCGAAATTTTTTTGGATTTTGAGTTTTTTGGACACTTTTTGTCTAGTCGATTGCAATCAAAAGGGAAGGTGCACAACTACATGTTACAACACTCCTAAATCCAAAATTTCAACATTCTACGGGTAATCGTTTTTGTGTTATGCGAAATGCATACGTACGTATGCATCTCCCTGAGATACGTATGCATCCCTGAATTCGTAAATGGATTCAGGGATGGTCAAAATGGATATTTCCGTTGAAATCTGAAAACCGAGATTTTTTGCGATTGTAAAACTTCCTTGTAACATGAACAGCGCAACATAAAAAGATTAGCACTTTAATTATATAATAAAAAATATTTACGATTAAAATCATATTAGTTATCAAAAATATAATCACATGTATAATATTAAAATAAACATATGAAAATACTAATTAAATAGAATTACTTGATTTAATGAAAACTATTTAGTATGGAATACAAAAAATTCCGGGTATTTTTTAATTTAGTATTATTTCCAAAATTTAACGAAAGTGTAATATTGTTTCTGTAAAAAATCGTTTATTTTTAATAAATGGGTAGCAAATTGTTTAAATGTACGATAAATTATTAGAAATTAAAATAAGGCCATATTAATAATAAAATAATATTAACAATTACAAAGTGCCTTATTAATAAGTCCCTTTGTATTAAATAAATTTTTGGGGTGAATTAAATGAAAACAGTTCTGTTATCTTGATTGATAGACATGGGATATTGTGTTTTTTTTAATTATTTAATGAGATATGCGAGCATAGATTGTTATGATCATTTAGTCCGATTGGAAATTTTTAGTGTATGAAAAATGCCATGGCTGACCGGGATTCGAACCCACGACCTCCAGGTGAAAGACAGAGACGCTACCACTCGCGCCACGGAGGCTGATATTATTATTAATTAAGAATAAGTGGACTATTCAATTTACCAAAGTATACACAACCTAGCTATAAACGCGTCTCCCAGTAAATATTATTAATTTATTAGATATCGTCTACATTATTTATATTTATGGGCGTTTACAATGATTTGACTGCCTATTTTTGAATTTTGAAAACCCATTCCGAATTTTAGCGAGTATTCCAAGAGATGATATACTTCAGATGGGAAAATACAACATCATGAACGTTATGGGTAGGACAAACAGCCTGTTCCATTCCCATAAACTCGACCACTCAGTCTCACAACTGCTCCCTCCATCTCTTCCTCGGCCGTCCTATTTTTCCCATATCAACCGCTCATAATCCCACATAATCCTTTGAATCCTATTTTCATCCATCCCGTCTATATGACTCATCCACTCCTGCCTACGTTTTGCAATCACGCTTCCAATACTGTCGACTCCTAATTGCTGATGTATCGCACCGCTGCCGATATGATTCTTCAATGAATCACCCAACAGTCTACGCAAAAATTTCGTTTCCGTAAATTTAATTCTTCCACTTAGATGTAAAGTAAAAGTCTCAAAACCATACAAAAATGCCTGTACCTCCTTGTTTTGTAAAATTTAATAACTCTTTCCTTCCTTACTTTACCGACAAGAGTTCTTTTGCATGGTACCTAGTAGCTTCTGAAATCTAAGCAGCTTATTATCAGCCAATCTAATTTTAAAAAAGACAGATGGCAATCCAGATAATCAAATGCAGTTACTTGTTCTAATCTCATTGTTTACCACTACGCACGGGTTCCTCACCTACGAAGCCTCACCTTTTTCATCTTAGTAGATATCTGCAAATTGTATGGGTTTAATATGGAATGCAACTTAAACACTGCCAATTGCAAGTTTGCCATTGAATTTTCCAGAACCACTTGATCATCCGCAAACAGCATTGTGTCTAGTTAAACCATTAATCATAAAATGATCAAGTTTTTTGCCAATCCTCAACACTGTCAATGTATAAATTAAATAACGTAGGTGATAACACCTTTTAGGTGACACCCTTTTCTGACTCCTTGATTTATTTCACACATTCTTCTATTAACTTGATCACCCAACTTAACACCAATATGGGTGTTATAATAGAGACTTTGTCTCTATTACACACTTGTCTCTATTATACACTTGTCCTAATCAAGTGTTCTGGGACATCTTGCCATTTTAAAACTTCCTACAGTCTCAAACGAGACACCTTATCAAAAGCTTCTGTGTACTCAATAAAAGCTACTAACATTGGAATATTAAATTCACGGTGTTTTTCTATCAATCGTCCAAGTGCAAATACAAAGTCTATGTATAAGATCTTCCTCCGCGAAATCCATGTTGTTCCTCCTCTAACTTCATTTCCACAATACCTTTTAATCTATTATTATTATTATTTTAACATAAATTTTGTATCTGGCTTTCAACAAGCATCTAACTCCATAATCACAATCTTGCCTGTTGCCTCTCTTAAAAACAGCTATTACCAGAGATTCCGTTCAAGATTCCGGTACACTTCCCGACTTCCAGCAACCATTTAGAAGGAAAGTAATCTCATCATGAATCTCAATTGTGCATATTTCATCAACTCCATATTCATTTTTTTAGGCCCTTTGGCTTTCCTATTTCTGCAGCTCTTTAGTGTATTACTAAGCTCCTCCACTGTCAGACCATTAACATTTGTATCAATATGCATGTTTATGACATACCCTCTCATGAAGTTCATAAAAATTGAAAGTAATTTAACCATCTCTCTTCTGAAATTGGACTAACTTGTAAAGTATTCCTATTTCCTTGGTTCAAACAATTTAAAATTTTATATGTTTTCCCCTGCCTTCGTTAATGTTCAATATCACTCACAAATCGATCCCATTCCTGTCTTTTATATTTTCGTATTTCCTTCTTCACAATAGCCGATCTCCTGCTGTAATCATTACAATTTTCAGGTGATCTGTCCAGGAAATATCTTAAGTAGGCAGCCATTATTTCTTGCAGAAGAGTAGCTTCATTCCAGAACGGAGGGCTTTTCCTACTGCCCTTCTTCTTCCTTTTATCAAGAATTTCTGAAGCTGTCTTTAACAACATAGCTAACATCTCTTCCCATTCTCTATTAATATTACAATTACACGGCATAATGAAGATATTCATCCAACTTCCGCTTGTAATAGTTCCTAATACTTAAATCGTCAAGTAGATTAACTCTAAATGTTTCTTCAGAAATCGGTTATCTAAACGGTGGTCTTTTCCAAATACAAGATATTGCAATTTTTGACCATCAAAGAAGGTGATCAGTATTTTTTGTATCCACAAAAAATTCTTGTATCTTGAAAGGAAGGAAATAATTTACAATTCCATAACAATAATCCACCGATTCCCTCGTGCAACCCATGTATGTATATCCTTATTCGGAAAAAATATTCATGATCTTTAAAGAATTCATCGATACAAACAGCCTGCCCGTTAACATATACTGTCGTCTCTCCATGCCTTCCCATAATTCTGGCACCATTTTGTTGCCTATCCCGGCATTAAAATAACCCGAAATTACAAGGTAATCATTGGAGTTTATCTCAACCATTTTCGAATGAAAAATATTGTAAAACACCTTCAAATCACCTTCCTCTTCCCCTCCTTAGGTGAATAAATCCTAAAACCGTTATAAAACTGTGCCCCTACCTTTAAACGAACATAAATAAATATATAAAAGTGTATCATTAATAAAAAGATAGGAGTCAATATTTTTTTCTAAATTTTCTGTTTATCATTATGGCAACCCTTGCTGCAGCCTGCCACTCCACTATATATCAATGTAACATCTCCAATTTCTTTAGAACCTTTCAGTTTCTTGTTTGTCTCGCATATTACTGCAACAACCAGTCTAGCACTTCAAGCTCTCTCATAACCTCAACTTCCTTATTATTCAGACCACAAATTCCAAACTGCCAGGTTAAATTTATCTTTTTTCCAAAAATCTGCCCTCACTGCCGTTGGGAAAACAATTCCTCCTCTGCCTTTGAGCCCATTGATCCGATTTTTTGGTTTTTGTCTACCCTAAGTACATATTTCATATGAAAAAGTACATAAGTCATATGAAAAATGTCGGTGTATTGCCATAACAGGCAGAAGGGTACTAGACCCCATTGCTGTATTTATGAACGGTAATGTCACTGAGGAGGAAGAGGTTCTAACATCTGTAAGAGTGCCGAAAATATGGTGAGGAGTCTCAACATCATAATGTCAATGCAGAACGCCCCTAGGGCATCCAAGTGCAGACTGTTAACATCAACAATAATATCTTCACTCATGTATGCGGTACCTGTATGGCATCAGGCGATAGACATTGGTTGTAACAAGGAGAAACTTGTCAGAATACACAGGAGGATACTACTTGGCGTGGTGGCCGCTTATAGGACGGTGTCCTACCAAGCACTCTGTGTGCTTGCGGGGGTGCCACCGATCGATCTCATCGCGAAATACAGGGTTGAGAGGTCTAAGGGAAAAATAGAACAAAAGGCCAAAGAGGAAATCAATACTTTGTGGCAAGAAAAATGGACCAATGATGGTGTGGGTCGATGGACTAGGCGGCTCATCCCTGAGATTACACCGTAGGTAAGAAGAGGATACGGTGAAATGGACCATTACTTGACACAATTTTTCTGTAGACACGGTGTATTTAATTATTACTTAAATAAAATAGGCAGAAGGGAAGAAACAACCTGTATGTATTGTGACCAACATGACGATGCGGAGCACACCTTTTTCATGTGTGACAGGTGGGCCGTCTTGAGATTTAATCAGAACATCAATGGATTAACACCTGACAATATAGTGCAATTTATGACTAGCAGTGAATATAACTGGAACACAGTAGCAGATTATGTTAGGCAGATTCTAACCCAGAAATTTGTTGATGAAAGAAGCCAAGGATATTAGTATAGACTAGGGTAGGGAGGACAGCCTCAGCGGGGAGGGCCGACATGCCGAGGTGTATCGGTTCCAATGAACCGCTGAGGACTCCAGGGGCTCTAAGTTAGGAATATTGGAAAAGGAAGATCAGTGAAAAGACCCGACACCACGCCACGTCAAACCAGGTATGGCGTGGTGTCAGAAATGGGCAAATCTAAATAAGGAACTCTCAAAAGAGCTGAACCAGTGGGCCGACCTGCCATGCCGGACGTACAGCCGGTGGGTGGGGAGGCCAATTAGAGTCAAAAGACACTCCCCTGGGTGGCGTAATACCAAGTCGGTTCGGCCCAGCGGAGGTGAGAGAGAAAGAAAAAAAAAAGAAAAAAGTACATATTTTATTTCGCTAGTAACCTCCAACCGTCTGGTTGGCGAGCACACCCCATTTCCAGGGGCGGCAACCGATAACAAATCCAGTAATATCGACGGGGGTGGAATATGCATAAACATAATAAATATTTAATAACGATGACAAGTTTATCACATTATTGAGGCATTTCAAAGAAAACCAATTTGATCAACCCAAGAGAATCTTTTATCTAATAGAAAACCCCAAGATTTTGCACTGTGGGCAGTACAAATACTATCGTTATCATTAATGGGAATTCTAATCACACAATTAACAATGTTACGTCTTCCTTAGGGTACAACGCTACATGCACAAAACTATGCAATTTTACACATGTGGCGAGGTATTACCATAGTTCCTACTTCATCAGTAACAAATTGGAAATTGGAAATTTCTATTAAAAGTAAATAATAAAATTAAGAACCCTCTAAAAATAAAACTGTTTATAAAGTAACTGGTTGTTAAAACAATAAAATATTCTATTGATTTGTACACGTATGTTGGGTACCATATTGCCTATAACTAAATGATTCTAAATTATCTAATACGAGAAACCTCACTCAAGAATGACAAAATTTTCAAAAAATAAAATCCATACTCTTTTGCTAAGGAAATTGAAGTATTTTTTCTTTGCCCTCACAGTTTAAAAGAATATATTGCTGCAATTCAGCAAGTTAACCTATCTAAACTACCAGGCAAACAGCCCCCTAGCGACAACTTTACTTTGTTTACAACAAGCACTATAGAACCAGTTACCATAAAATCATTGCTGCAATAAATGTATCCTGTGGGAAATTTTTCATTAAAATCTTAAGTAACATTAATTTACAATTCATCTGTCTCCTATTCTCACTAGAAAAACGTGATTCTTAACACTAAAACAAAGTCGACTTTAAATTAATAAATTACATTTTTTTTAAACTTATTCAGTTCTTATCTTTTGACTTTATGAAAGTCAGAGCCAAATTAAAAAAAAAATCCCTTTCGGCACGTCGGAAGGCGCAGATAGATTTCACCGGTGCTAAGTAGGGCATAAAAATGATTTTCACCTTAAAGTTGCAAAAAACTTCAAATTTACTCATACAACAATCTTTGCATCTGAAAATATTTCCACATGTTTAGCATATGATAAGCCGCATCTTCTTACAATTTCAGCAACATTTTGGTCATCCCTTGTTGGTCATATCAAAAATTGTTTTAGACAATAGTTTTAATTAATGTTTAGAAGGCTAACGACTACTTTAAACCAATTCGAGACCGTACCTATTAAGGGAGCTATGATTCTTTTCTATCTTCAAAACCCCATTTTTTCATCGAATTTATTTAAATTTTTTGAATAATTATACGAGTCAAAAAAACAAAAAAAAAAATTATGTATACCTCAATATTAAGCTTTCCTTTTCTTTTTTGTAAAAAGCTTATACGCATGATACTTTTTTTCAATTTAAAACAGTTTTTTCTCGTATACAAGCGCACACATACAAACACACACCTATTCTTATACAGAAGTCTACAATGAATATTTAAAACTGTAATTAAGAACATAGGAAAAAATTATTTTCTACAATCAATAAAATAATATGAAATTAATTACATAAAAAGAGTCTTTTGAATAGAATTTTTTTTAAATAAAAGATATCTAATGAATTATATTTTAAAGTGTGCTTTATTTTGCTACAGAATTCATATCCAGGAATTATAAAACTGTAATACAATTCAACAAGATCTCAACATCAGCAACACTCATCGTATTCTCATTCAAATGTTAAAGAGAAAAGCTTTGTATGTGGTTATAATACGGAGTGGTTATGAAAATTTCAATGAAATATTGGATAAAAAAAAACTACATCAGTGCAAACGATGAAACAAAATTTGATGCTTATTATAAAAAAAAAAGAAAAAACAAGAAAATTCATTATTGTATAAATCAAGTTTAATAAAAACATATTCCATTTCTTTTAGCATTAGAAGATAAAATGTACATATTTAAAAAAAAATATTTATTAAAGAATACAATAAATACATCTTTCATATTAAAAGATAAATAGAGAAAAAAAATCATACCAGAGTATTTTGAAGTAGTTAGTAAACAAAATATAGATAGATCACAAATAGATTATATTCCGATTAAAAACAATAGTGAAAATAGTGTTCTTTCTAACTTTGACACAAAATAAAAAACTCACTTCATTTTTCTTATTGAGAGATATTTTGTATCAATTTATTAATATGATATAAGTTTACAATTGTAGAATATCGCTTTTATAAATCAAGACGGGATTTTCATAAAAAAAAGAAAAAAATCAAGTCTTATTTTCGGTACTTGAAACAAAATCCTATGAGGGTTCACAGTCTAAATTTTAAAACAATGAAAACTTTGTATAAAGATGTATGCGAAGCGATTATGCTTTACGCAGCACCTGTTTTAGCGAACAGAATGAGGTATAAAAGCTACCCCAATATTTCTGTTGAAGGTTCATCATCTTCTTTTACTTACTGTGACAAAGGGATGGAGGACTATTTCACGTGAGGCAGTACCAGTTTTGCGGGTGCTAAACCAATTGACGTCCTTGCGTCGGAACGTAGTTACGTTACGAATACGATGAAAAGAAGTCAGGTGAACTAACTGCGCAACGTATTCGGGAAATAAAGGAGGTAGGTTTTGGTATTTGGCAGGACAGGTAGGATAAGGTAGCAGATGGATGTTATACGCACGGTCTCTTTCCAGACGTAAGGACATCAGGAGTCACCTCGCGTATTTTCCAGAACCGGTATGTGACTCAGTTCATTTCGGGGCTTGACGCATTTCGGGACAATCTGGCTTAATTTGGCTTGGCTGACTCGGTCAGTCTCCTCAATGCTTAATATCGGATGATGCTTATCATATGCTGTAAGTCTGCTCAAAATACGAGTTTAGGCGTGCAGAGGTGATCAGGGAGCTTGAAGGTATTGTTTCGAGTCCGGATCTACCAGCTAACTGGAAAGTTAGAGATGAGTGGCGCACTATAGAAAGATTTTTAAGATTTTGGCGCTCGAATGGACTGCAGAAGGTGTTTGGTGTAGAATAGTAGTAGCCTGGGTGGCTAAAAACCTTTTTGAATGCTTTTCTGCCAGAGTAGACGCATTCGGCAATTGTGCCCGGTTGTTATTTGGTATGTTCGTGGGTTAATTGGTAATTTTAGTAACTTTAGTATGGTAGGTTAAAATTGCGAAGTTGCGAAAAACTTTTGAGGGTGTGAGATTAATGTTTTGTTGTAGTTCAATTTGAAAATTTTTATTGGTTATCAGTTTTTTTTTTAATTCGATTTAGGTAAGTTTCAAAAATATCTTTTGTTGATGAGTTTTAACAACGATTTTCACCGAAAATTTCCTTTTTGTTTTACTGTTTTAATTTTACGGTTTTTTGTTTTAATTTTTTTCAAAAACTAATCGTTTTTGAGTTATATGAGATACATACGTACGTACAGATATCACTCCGAAACTATTCAAAATGGATTCACGAATTGTCAAAATGGATATTTCCGTTGAAATCTAAAAAACCGAAATTTTTCGCGATCACAATACTTTACTTCGTAGAAGGAAGTAAAAGAAAATTTTGATTCAATGTGATGGACCCAAAAAGGTGGACAAAAATTTCAAACACACCACAAAGTAGTAATTTGCAACTGTGTAGATTCGCAATAGTTTCTACCTCCTACTCTCTTTCAATTTTGAAATATGAAGTCATACTTTAATATCACCTTGCACATCTGTAGTTAGTTCAAAGCAGTTAATTGATATAATTTAATGTATTGTTCTAATTGTTCAAGTAGTTAATAACATGCAAAATTAGTAAACGAATCTAACATCCAAATTATGAGTAATTATATACTTATAATTATGTTACCCCATAATTCATTCCACCTTTTCCAATACTTGCGTTCTTTGTTACCTCGTAAAACTGTTTCACAAAACTTCGTGACTAAAATATCTGTTTATTAAAATTTTTCCCATATAATGAATTATGCGGCGCTAAATTATAAATGTACTCTTTACTGGAAAAAAAGTTTATTATTTTACTTTTAATTACATTTTTAAAGTATAAATTATATTAGACTTTAAAATGAAATTTTATTTATAAAAAAATCCAAATCCTTCTTTCTGAATGAATCCGCTTCTCGCACAAGCGTTTTTATCGGGACACAGTACTTTTTCTGTACTCAATAGTGTGCACTAAAACCGGTCAATAAAAAGTAATAATATGTTCAATTTTCCTCGAGTTGTTTGATCAATTTTTTTCCGTAATAATTTACTTTTTCTTAAGTAATTACAGCGTACTACGTAAGAGTACTTGAGTTGCATTTCATAAAATATTTTATACTTTATTGATCAAACTGAATTCAATAATGTGGAACCGTTGGTAACTTTCCAAATGCTTGATCTGAACCAGAAGTAATATCAGTAGATTACTTTTGGTTCAGAGTACATTTTACTCGTAAACTTAATTGAGGAATTATATATAATCTCCAAATTTGATTCGATTATATTTCAATTTGCTCAACCTTATTATCTAAATAATTTGTTATTATTGCTTATTATGTTCATAAAATAAAAGGGAGAAATCCGCTTTTAGTGGAATCTAAAAAAAAAAAACAAATATAATCAGGAAAATAGTGTGTAAATAGCCTAACGCAGTGGAAGTGCTTGTCTTTTCTTTTAGAAAGATAAATATTGAAATGCTGCCAAACTAATCATATCGTATGATTTCGGTTTATTATTTCTGTATTCCTATTTGTTCAATTCCAACTAAAAATACATTCACACTTGATAATGTAGACTGTAACAGGGTTTGTACCTTTATTAAGAGTAAAACATATTTTTATTTTCACAAAAAGCAATTTTTTTTTTGATTAACGGACATTATAAAAGAATATTTTATAATATGTTACGCAATTTTTAATACTTGCTTTATAATTTATTGTAATTTTTTCACTAAAGATCATTTCTTGTAAAGCGAAATGCGTATAAAAATTATTATTAAAAAACAGCTACGATTATATATATATATATATATATCATATATATTTATATATATGATATATATATATATACACACATAAATGCGAAAGTTTTTCTGTTTCTTTATTTGTTTGTATCAGAATCACGTGAGAACCAACCGATCGATCTCTTTCAAGTTTTCAGGATAGATTCATGTTATTTCAATGAAGGCGTGTTATCTCACGCCATAGATCATCGAGAACCTAGTCCCCTTGTGAATGAAGTTGTGAATTAGATATTCAATAAAAAAAAATGAATTTATTTAATTCATTATTATACGAGGTATGGCTCATAAATAACGAGACTAATGTTGCTACAGAAGAACTGCGCATGCGCCAAATTCGTACCACCGACAGCTGTGTAGCATGAAGCCTTTTCTTTCGATTGTTGCCACTTCAGTTTCTGCAGGCATATTACTCTGGCCATGGTCTTCGTCTGGATAACATCTGTTTTTTTTATTTTGCCGAAAAAATGATAAATGTTTTATTAGAGCAAAGAATTGTCCTGAAATTTCATATGAAACTTGGAAAAACCGCTACTGAAACTTATCTTTTATTAAAAAAAAGTATATGGCAGTAAATTTGTATCACGTGTTCGGGTTTTTGAGAGGTTTAAGCGTTTCCAGGATGGCCGAGAAGACGTTGAAGATGATATTCGCCCGGGTCGCCCTTCCACGTCACAAACGAATAAAAATATTGAAAATATTGGCAATCTGATGCGATCTAACCGTCGGTCAACTATTCGTGCAATTGCTGAAATTGTAGGAATTGATAAAGAAAAAAATGACCCGAATTATGAAAGAACAAGTCATGAGTTCTTCATCAGGACAACTCACCGGCTCACACGACATTGTCTGTCAAGACATTTCTAGCCAAGTATAACAACCCAGTGTTAGACCATCCGCCTTATTCGACTGACCTAGCGCCATGTGACTTTCATCTGTTCCCCAAGGTCAAATCTGCATTAAAAGGAACAAGATTTTAAACCGTTGAAGCTGTGAAAGAAAAAGCGGTTGAAAGAGCGCGTCATGAAAGAGCTCATAGAAGAAGACTTCTAGCACCTTTTTGAACAATGGAAAATTCGCATGGACCGTTGTAGAATAGAGGAGGGGTGTATACTGAAGGGGATAATAAATAAATATGTATAAGTTTAAAATAAAATGTTTTACAGCATTGGTCTCGTTATTTAATAGCTACATCTCGCATTTCTGTCACCATGACAATGAGATAGGTTGTTAAGTTCTCCTTGTCAGTGGTATGTGTACTTTAGTTACCATATTTATTACTATTGTGTCTTTTGTAATTTTTTTTCAGGTTTATATAAAGCTTGAATACCTTAACTGTTATTTATCAGTATTAATCTCACAACCATGAGGGTAACGAACAATGCGGAGTCGACCTGAATTCTTGGAGTCCAGAGGGTGGAGCTCTTGGCTAATTGGCCGGGCGACCGAAACGACCTCCGACCGAATACTATATATATATATATATATATATATATATATAAAATTTAAAAAAGAGTCTATATTTATTTTTCCACTTTCCATAGTAGGAACGACATTAATCTTAATTACCTACGGATCATATCCCTACTTATCGTACTTAAAACAAATCCATACCAAATATAACTGTACTGTAGATTTTCATAAAACAATTCAATTTTCTGTAATAATTTGAAATATTGATAGCTCCGACTTCACTCCTCTGTTAACTGTATTTAAAAAAATAAAATTAGGAACGCTGCCCAGCTATTTTGATTAAAATTTATTCATCCTTGTTTTTAATATCAATTTACCTATTAATTTTTAAGAAAAAGATTAGAGAATCAAAATAACCTAATTACTTCATTAATTTTTTTTTTTTCATAAAAGTATAATAATTCAAATTTTCTCAGAGCTCTGTGACCATAAAACTACCTATTTATACAACGAATTGAATATGGAGTCAAAGATTAAATTGGCTTCGCTAACTGGAGCAACCGAAGTAAGTAATGGCTTGCATAAAATTTTATTATTTCTATAAAATGATTGCTTATTTATAAATTGCAAATACTAGCCTTTACCTTTGTTGAAAATCATGTTTTTTTTTTAATAGTAAGTAATCACATTTGTAATAGTTTAATGGAAATATTTTTATCAAGGGCCTAAAATATTTAAGAAGTGAATATTTCTTAATATTTTACGAGAGGCATTAAATACAACTGCTCCCAGACTGGTCATAAACCTTTGGGACATGAAGGCAAGCGATAAATTTTAATAACACTCCGACTTAAACTATCTATAAAAAATAAACATTGTTAGTTGTACTTAATCTCCTTTATGATAGTAGTAAATATTAATAAGTGACCTCTCGTCTATAAAGAGGATAATAATTACAGAGAAATGAATGAGGAATATCAAAAAATTGCTCAAGAAATGTTTTCGGTTAAAACTGAGCAGTTTCTGCAGATAAATATTTTTATTAATGATTTTACTAAAATGTCCTTTATGCAATGAAACGGCAAAACTTTCTTACCATAAGAGAGATGGCACCTTAAAATACTTCTAAATTGCTCTATAGCTTAAACTTGAATCACGGCCAAGAGATCAATTTAATATTTAAAATTCTGCAAAAACAAATGAGCAGTTAAGATGTGATGTTTTAACAGAAAGAAGGACACGTACAGTCAGCCTTAAATTTTTATGTACATTGATTCTTTAACTGTGAATATCTTCAATACATTACAATAAATAACACACAAACACACATGCACGCACTCACACGCAAAATGTATATATTTATTTAAATGAAACCTTTACAGTGTATAGTAACAATAAAATAGTACATGAACAGCCTTTTACGTGATAGAATATCATTACTTTTTTTAGGCAAAAGAAGAAGGAAAGAGAGTTACAGAGTGAGAAAGTGTGACAGAGCTGAAGAGCATCGATTGCTTTAACTCGTAACAGCTCCAGGGCGCTTCACTTTGGCTTCGTTCCTCAATCGACTACACTAGTAAGTTTAAAAAGAAAAGAAAGGGTGGTAGGTAACCTTACTTTGTTTTCTTGTCTTTTAATCCTGCTATGTGTTATAAAGGACATACTTTTCTACCTAAAACAGTCTTTAAACCTTACTTAAATTATCTTTTTTTTATACAACATACTGTATTTTTTTTTTAGTTAGAGCAATAACTTCTTTTTTCTTCTATATATACAAAAAATATATATATAAAATTAACTTAGTATATGATATAAAAAACGTATATAGTCATGTAGGAAAATTTAATAAAAACCTTGAATATATTTAACATTTAATTACAAATACAAAAAAATATTACCTGGAGAAATTAGCAAATAAAAAAAGATTGTTTTTTTTTTTAACTCCATCGTCAATAAAAATATGCTCTTAACTATATATAAACAAAATTGTTACGATTATTTTTAATTATTGTTTATATTTATTTGTTGTGATATGTGTACAAAAGGAAACACAGTCTTTTTAGAGCATATTTTATTCTCAGTATAAAAAATGTGCTTTACACAAACAGATCAAACGTTTTCCATCTGAGAGTCGCTTCTGTGTTATTTTTTTAATATAATACTTTACCTAAAGAAGGATGGATTGAGATATTTCAATAAATTTTCTACAAATACTTTAATAAAAAATTAATATTAAAAAAATTCTTAAAAAATATGAATAAATATGGAAATCTTGGGTTTTTAAATTATAAATCATAGCAGTGTCACTACTCAAAAAATATTATTAATAAAAAAAATTGTTACCTAAAATCTTAAATTATAAAAAAAGTAATTTTTAGGATATATAAAACAAAACAGAACAGCGCAATCTCTAGAAAAAATTAATCCATAATAAAGATAAGATAGTTTTATTTGATTCTATCACAATGGGGATCGATATAATGATGCTTTTTACTTTCTTGCACGAAATACAAGGAAGTACTGTAATCGTGAAAATTTTCAGTTTTCAGATTTCAACGGAAATATCCATTTTGACCATCCCTGAATCCATTTTAACTAGTTTCGGCGTGACGTCTGTACGTAAGAATGTATCTTGCATAACTCAAAACCGATTAGCCATAGAATGTTGAAATTTTGAATTTAGGACTGTTGTAACATCTAGTTGTACACCTTTCCTTTTGATTGCAATCGACTGGACCAAAAGGTCAAAAAAGCCCAAAATTCAAAAAATGTGGATTTTGGACTTTTTCTTAAGTGCAGTATAAGCTCTCATTTACAGATTATCAAAACGATAAATATCATAAATCGTACTTATTTTCATTGGTTCCAGTTATAGCTAAATAAAATTTTAATTAATGAAATAGTTGGATCTTACAAGAGGAAGGCACACTGGTTCGAATCCGTCTTCATTTCCTTTTTTTAAATTTAAATACATTGATTTATTAATAATTATCAATAATAAATTTAAACAAATATAAAAAATTATTTATTTTATATTTATTGATATTCAATTACAACAGTAAAAAAAAAAAAAAACAAAATAAAAAAAATCAGAAGTTATTAGTGGAATAAAATTTCATGTAAGTTTCATTTAAAAACAAAAGGTGTATATGTAATTTAATAGGCGTACAAAGAAGTCATGTGGTGTCTACATCAGATTTTTTAACATAGCAGAAAGTATGTTGAAATAAATCAGGAATTTTTTTCCATCTTTATTTTCTATTCCTAATGTGTACGTTGCAATCAGTTCAACTTGTGAACAATAAGCAACCTCATGGCCCAATGAGATGAAGATAACATGTAAATGTAGAATAGACTTGTACAGATTTAGGCCAACCATTTCTGAAACGTGTAGTTAATTAAACCTCAACCACTAAAGTTCACCGGTATCCACTGTCTAGTATTCAAATCCGTATAAAAGTAACCTACCATTACAAGAATCTGAACTTCATAACCTTCGATTTTGAAACTCATCATCAGACGATTTTTACCATTAGACAACAACCCGGTTGATCAAAACAGGATTTTGGAATTTTTTACATTTACAATTAAATATCTAAAATCTCTTTTCTTTTCTTCAGCACAATGATGTTTTAAATACCTATAATTGACATGAAGGACAGAAAGCCTGGAAGGAATTAATCCCTTTTATTCTGGCTGGCACTTTGTAACAACTATCGATGGATAATAATGAAATAATTTTTTTTAATACGTTAAAAAATGCGTTATATGACCTGCAAACGAACCCAGAACCTCCGAATGAAAAGTAGAGTTGCTGCCACTCCTTCACGAAGATCGGCATAGAATTTTACAGTGAAATTATCAGACATTATTAATAATTCATACAATATGCATTACTATCGATGATGTAGCTTGAAATTATACACCAACAGCGTTCGAAATAGATGACATTAATTTTTTCTTTACAAACTTTTAATAGTGTTAGAACTACTAGAATCAATTATTTAAGTTACAAAAGTAACTTTTTCCTACTACATAAGTTAAACTGGCAAATCAATATAAATTGGAACAGTATTGAAATATTGCTAGCAAGATCAATAAAACTGCAGGATAGAAGGCAGAACAAAGATATTCCAAGTGATATTAATAGAACTGTGACAGTGGGATTATATTTAATAAACGGTGAAGGCATGTAATATACGTTGCGGTAAGGATTACTTTAATAAGTTAGGTACGCTGCATTTCAATAATATCTGACATGCATATTCAGCAAACTACTTATTCGACGTAAAATACAGAAAAACATAACATAAAATCTACGAAATTTTAAAATATTTTCACAAAAAGGATGGATCAGCATAAAGATAAGGAGAAAATAGAATAATTATAATTTTTATAATAGCATTTCGTAAAAAAATATAAATACGCGTAATTATAAAATAAAATTAACAAACTGCATTAATAAATCTCAAAAATCGTCAATTTGTTTTCAATACAATTAACTTACTTTCCTGATGCGAGAATGTAACTCTACTACAGAAGATCTATAAGGATGATAATTCACTGTAACACGTCTCACGGTAGAAAAAGCTTTTCTTTCAAGAGTTATATCTTACGAACCCCTTTGAGGAAAAATTACCACGTTAAAACATAATCCTTTACTGTGTAACTTTTTACGTCCTTGTCACTTGTTACGCATAAATGTGTAACTTTTTTTCGCTTCTTTCCCCGGTAAAGCAATTTCATAGTTCTATAAGCTCATTAAGAAATTACGTAAAAAAGAAATTAGTATTATTGATAGATACTATGTTACCAAGTTTGATGTAAGCAATTTAGTTTAAAAAACTTAAGCAATAAAAAAAAGACAAATTATTACATGAAACATAGAAAAAATTTAATAAGACATCCTTTAATATAATTTTTCAAGTATAATAAACGTTAATATAATTGTAAACAATAAGTCTATAAATATTTTTTAACCGATTAAGATTCTCTTTATAAGAGAATTTGATCCGCATGAATTTTTTTATGTATGTTGAAATTTTACCCTCGACGAACGATAATTAAAGAATAACTTGATTTAAATAATCCTTTTTTATGCTGAGGAATCTCATTAAAAAGAATCGAACCGAGACTCTTGTTACAAGAACAGAATAGGAAAGAAGCTGGAATTATTTTTAACGAACACTTTGAAAATGGATGTTTTCGTGAGCCAAAAGGTGGCGTACAAAGTTATGAAACATTTCAATTAGACAAATAAAGGTAATTTAGAAAAGGCATTCAAGATAAAGAATGAATCAAATGTTACAGGAATTTCTGGTATAAGTAAGAAAATTATGAAGCAGATGAGGATAAATTTTTATGGTCATTAGGCCATAAACTTTTATGTTATTTTTAAAAAGTCTGACAACACATTTGTAATACTTTCCTGGCAATGAGCATTTATTTTTATATAGTAGAAAAATAATGATACAAATGAATATAAATCAGAAAAAGTTTAAAAAAGTTTAAAACATCAATGTTTTTAAATATTGATCGACTTTCCCACTCCTAATATTGACCCAAAGTATTTTTATTTTTTTTTGATAGGGTCACTTGTACTCTACTATGCCTAGAAAGACATTAAAAAATCGGTTAAAAAATTAGCTTTTTTCAATTTTTTGGGGAGGGGGAATTTTGAGGAAGATTTAAAAATTGGTAAGATAAGCATGCACGCATGTATAGAGCTTACTATAAAGTGCAGTTATGTTTGTAAACTTTTGGGAAAATTCACTCCAAAACCTCTGAGAATATTCAAAAATTTAAAGTACATAATTGACGTACTTCATCTAAAAGAAAATAGAGTGATTTCAGAAGTGGTACGTCATCAGTTGACGTGGTATGACACTAAAATTTAATAGCATTAAGAAGAGAGTATAATCTTGAATTCTCACTTATTATTCTTAGATTTTGATATATTCATTTAGTACAAATGTTCAAAATTTATAAAGCGGTAGGTACATCAATTATTATTGATACTGGAACAAAGTTTCTTGGCTCAAGAAACTTAAGCCAAGGTGTAACACGAGGATGCAGTTTGTCTCCGACCTGTTTAATATCTATCTAGACGACCTTATTAGGCAAGAGAACTCTAAGGATTGACCATTGTTCCGTTCCACGTCGAGCAGTTAGGTGCTGCGATCTAGTTGGTGCTGGCGCTAACCAGAGGTGAGGCTCATATTCTACGTTAGAGTCCCGCCCAGTGCGATCGCATTTTTCATTTCGTCCGGATGGACAATTAGTGTTAGTTATATTCTACGTAAGAATCCCGCACAGTGCGGTGGTGTTTTTATTTCAGTCCAAGGGGACTCATAGTTTCTTGATAACGTTCAAGTTCAATTATGACTAAAGTGTCATACATTCTTAAGTTTAATATAACTATTGTAATTCAATCAAAATGTCAAGGGTGACAAGAAATTAAACACAACGATTCAAGAAGAACATAGCGTTGCTTCATTTCATTATGTACCATCTCATCAAAAATATAGTCCATACTAGCTCTAAATTTTACCAACCATCTTTAAAAATAAATGATAGGTTGTCTTTTAATAGTATCTTATCTGTTAATAACCTAATTATAATCACTGACTCTGAAGAGAACTTACTAAAGTCCATTTTTCAGAATACTTTTAGAGTTTCTAATTTAATTACGTCTAGTTTAAAGATTAAACTTACGGTATTTTTAAGAAAAACCTTGACATCAAAAAAAAAATGTAATGTCTTAATTACTGAACGGATACAATTTTAAGTAAACTACTTACTTACTAATGGCTGCCGATTAAATTTTGATCGAGAGATTTTACAAAAAATATTGGTAATTTTCAAAGTTTATATGGAAAATTTACATGAACAAGAGGAAAAATGCTAATAAAGATACCTAGATATGATTTTAAAATGTCATAGGATTCCAATCCTCTTGTGCGGTAATGAAACGTAACTCTTTTGAGAAGAGTTAAACAAAAGTTAAAAGCAACAGAAATGCGTTTACGAAAAGTCAAAGATTGCAAAAGAGAAGAAAGGAGATTTATCATAGTCTCTTAAGTACACATATATCAAGTTTATCGTAAGTATGAGTTCACGAATTTGAAAATTGAGGTTGTGCATAGGAAATTCCAACTCTATGTAATATCATTTTATTTCAGATGTTTTACATGCGTTACAGTTATAGTGTGTGTTGTGACAGCCAGTATAAAGCAATAAATTAACGTATCCTTTTTTGCGGAAAGCAATACATTATGCACACAGAGTTTTCAGCATTCAGTAGTATCGGAAACTGATAAACATATGTGTCTGAAAATTTGTCTTTTTCAGTGTGTTTCCATTTTTTATATTTTATAAACAGAAATTCATATCTTAAAGATGGGGATTGAAATATTTTATTAATATTTGTCTTTCGTGTTAAATACGGTAAACAAATTTGGAATTTAAGGAAGTAATTTGCAAGTCTTTAAGGAAAGTGACGATAATCAAAAATTTTACATAAATTGATTGAACTACACTAATAAAAATAAAAAGGAGAAGGTGAATATTTTCCCAACGTAATCCGATGAAACCCGTTTGAAGGATTTAAATCAAATTAATCAATTTGATTTATCTGTAATCAATATTACAGAAGTAATATCATATTTATGGCAATAATAAAAAAATCTGCCAACTATTTTATTCACAAATTCCTTTTTTTGTCAATATAAGTATAAATATAGTAGTACTAGTAATAATAGTAGTAATACGAGTGCTATTTACAAGTACTCAACTTAATTCCTATATCCTTCATTTATTCGTTCGTGACAATCACCAACAATTCCATAATAGAATTATATTGTAATCAATCGGTTAGTTCTGTTGCACGAAGGAGTAAAATAATCTTTTGAATTAAAAAAGTTTCGTAATTTATTTTCTCCTTTCAATTCGTAATATTTCAATTTTTCCTTCTCCTCCATCAATGTACCTTTCACTTGTTTTTATTATAATTTGATTAAAACTTTAATAGGTTTTCTTTTCAGTATTTTATATTTAGTCCGATTAATAATAATGAGGATTTTCATTTAACTATTTAAAAAGATTCAAAAACATTTTAAATGTTTCATATTTTAAAATTACATTCGTCTTATAACGTAAAATCAATATGTGGTTTTTAATTACCTGTTTTTTTGATATAAATTAATTTTACTCGACTAGAATAACTATATTAAAGGAAAAAGTATGATGATCATGTTAAAAATGGGGTATCGGGTTTTTTTTTGGAAATCTTGACGTTTTAATTTTTCCAACGACTTCATCTACACAAAAAAAAAACATACGTATAAGCGTACGTAAATATGTATGTGTCGCACTGCTTTTGGTTTATTTATCAAAATTGAAAAACCTATTTTCTTCAAATTTGGCTAAAATATTTCTACAAATGGAGCGTTGATTATATTATTTTCTTTTATCTCCTTAACGGCGTAGGGTATATCGTGTAAAAACCAATTTTGTTTTTCTTTAGTCATTTTATAGAAAACTTTATTAAAGCATATCTGTTGCAAAAATTTGTTTTCAAAAAATTATACTTCACCTCTTAAAATTGGAATTAAATTTTTTCTTCTATCTCCCTTCAGTTTAAATATTTTTCAAAAATTTTTTGAAAGTTTTCACTAAATAAATAGAACGTCTACAGGAACGATTACTACAAGATATGTATAGGGTGTACATTTCAAGAAAAATGTCTAATTTTTTTTAACGACTTTTTGAAGAAAAGTGCGATATTACTATCGGTTGCACGATACAATTTTAAGGGGAGGGGGTAAAAATGAATTCTCTTTACTTTTTGAGATATGAGGAGTACGAAAATACCATTTTCTTAAAATCGGGTTTCTTTATTTAAATATAGGCCTATGTATAAAATTCTATGGTTCGAAAATTACGAAAAACTACTACATCAATTCCATTGAAATTTAGGTATGTTGTAGTAGTGTATCTGAAGTTGTGTATGTGAAAGAAAATTTGATGAAAATAGGTTGAGTCGTTCTTGAGTTACGCTCAATTTAAGGTGGAAAAAATGTGAGGTTATGTTGAATGGGTAGTGATGTATTTTACAAACGCGCTTATGCAGTGAGCCATAGTGATGAGCGTTGAAACTACTTTTATTTTAGTCTTTATTGAAGTGGATGTTAGATTTACGGAAAATTTACTTAATTTTTTTAAGCTTAACCCATATAGGAATATTTTTATATATAGGTTAATATTTTTTTTTTTTTAATCCCAATATATAGATTTATTAATAATTATTAACCTGTGATTCTAAAAAAAAAAATGTGTATATCTAATTTAATAGGCGTACAAGCAAGTTATGTGATGTCCACATTAGATTTTTTTTGTAGAGTGTTTAATATACTATATATATAATAATAATATTATATACAATCTGTAGTGTAAGCGAAATTAATTCATAAAAAAATTAATGTATTCATAAGATAATGTTTCTGTATTATGTCGTTTATTTTAGTTTTAAAGATGGCTATGACATTTTTAAAACTAAAAGTACTCCAATTTTTTAAATTGGAGTACTTTTCACTCAATTTGGTGTCGTTCATAATTTTTTTTATGGTATCACATGGAGAAATAGTAATTAAAACCATAAAATTATTTTTAATCTTTTGTAATGGTCTATAATACTATTAATTAATGGTTAAAGGAAATATCCGAAGAATTCATATATAAAGGTTTTGTATGTATATGTGTTTTTAGAGAATAAATAAGATGTATAGCATTCCCACATATGACTATATTTGAGCTTAAAATCAGAAAATGATAAAAAAAATTTCCAGATCAAGCTGAAAATTCAAACAAGAATTTTAATTTCAACAATCATCACTAATCCGAACGACACCAAATTGAGTGAAAAGTACTCCAATTTTAAAAATTGGTGTACTTTTAGTTTTAAAAATGTCATAGCCATCTTTAAAACTAAAATAAATTCCACGGCAAGCTTACTTGAAAAAGTAAGGAGTGAAATGGTTTCCTGTTGTCTTATTCTGTGAGTCAAATACGATGACCTATACTAAGTCCGCGGAAGTTAAATTTATAAACTCAGAACTTAGTTAAATTTCATTCTGTTCACGACAGAAATTGCGTGTAGAGTGAGCATTATTATTTTCAGAGAAAGCAATTCTTCAGTAGTATCTTTTATACCTTAGATGATTTACAAGCGTCATATTCCATAAAATGGATTGAGGTAGCAATCGTGAAACAAAAAATTCGTGTAACCCTTTTATATTGTGAATTAATAGATTATGTAGGACTAAACTACTTCTACAAAGTAAACGAAAACAAAATTAATAATACTTGATAAATAAACATTAATTTTGTTTTATATATTTGTATCTACGTTTATATAAAATTCATTAATCACAAGTTATTGACTTATATCAGGATAATAATAGTTTCAAGGCTTTCTATTAAAAAAAAAAAAATACTATATAACATCACTTAAATAAAACCTGCTTTATGTAATCATGAAAATATATCAATACCATATAGATGACTTTAACACATTTAGATTGATAGATTATTTATTAAATATTACAAAAAGTTTTAAAATCTTGCTTTATACTTTTTAGTCATACTTTAATCAAATCAATTATATTATAGTCATACTATAATACACTGCATGAGTTTAATTTAATTAGTAGTCTAATTTGGATTTCAAAAGATAATATCATATATTGAAATTTTATAATATATTTATAAAATATTAAACAAATATTCAATTAAACATTTACTATACAAATTAACGAAATAGTGAAGTTTTTGCATAGTAAAGTTTTTGTTTCATTTAGAAAACCGCCAGGAGCTGTTTGAATGGTACGGAGCCGAGTGAATCATCAGGAGCTGTCTCAACATACCACCCTCCAAAAATCATCTGTTTATATATATATACATATATACATATATATTTATATGAATAATGACGAAATGTTGTCAAATTTGAAACCACAAAAACTCCCACACCAAGTTTTTGTCATTTTTTTATGTCAAATGACTATCGGATTTGTCATCTGCGACCCCAAAAACCCCGCATAGCCGTGTTGCAGATTTTGCAGGTTTTTTTGTTTTTTACACCCACACCTTAATTTACCCCCGTACGGAGGGATATTTGCAAAAGTAACGGTGAAATATTGTATTGTCATCCGACCTTAGTAACAGTGTACAATTTCATCAATCGGCAATGTCAGGAAGTATGTTAAATTACGGATGCAAGATTCGAGGACAAACATGAATAAAAAACTTTTTGCGTTAAAGAAAAGCAAAAAAAAAGTAAAAATATGTAACATGCAAATTAATAGCTGTAATCTTTTTTTTTCTTTTTTAACTCTAACTGCAGACTTTTAGTCGCATAAAAATCTAACAAATTATATTTTAGTCGCAGTACAAAACTATAACAGGAATTAAATTAACGTAGATCTTGTTTACTGGTAGTTTTATGTTAATACCTTCACTAGTTGACTGTAATTGTATTTAATAAGTGAAGATAGAAAGTTAGAAGAGGTACTTAAATTTACCAGTAAGCTTAATTTTATTAGATTACCAGTTTTCTTAACTTTATCTAACATTAGTTTTAGTTCCTACGTTTATTTAAATTTAGTATTAACTTCATCAGATTATATGCGCCTGCAAGGGGTATATATCGTCATTGGCTATTTTATATTTTTAAATAAATAAAACTACTTTTACATATATTATATTATCACAATATTTAAAATATTGTGTGATTTATGTAATGCATATAAGAACAAGAATTCAATAAAAATGCTTTCTCTAAAAGTAACGATATACATTACTTTTTATATATTTTTTTCAACTTAAAGTAACGGCTGTTAGAACATTCTTCATAACTACCTAGTTGTGCCGAATGGTATAATTTAATATCATTTATTTCTGTAAATTGAATTTTATTCAAAAATAAATTTATTACAGTTTTTAATATGTGATTGACGATTGCAACTGTAAGTATTTGAGAATATTGAAATTACATAACAGATTTTTCAATCCAGGACGAGTTTGTCACGTCATATTTCAACGCAAGGTAATGTAATATAATACACTTATTAATTATGTGAATTCAACAGTATAAACGGAATTTATTATTATGATTTTCGTGTATTGGAAATATAATTTTGGAAATATCCTATCTATTAACTCCAGCCGTTTCCTTAAGAATAATTTTTAAAAAGATTTAAAGGTGGTTAACATTTAAAGGGGGTTATCTTTAAAAAATATTTTAATTGGTTAAGCGTAGGCATAAAGAATAGAAAGTTTGATTGGCTTGTACGACAAAAGAGGTTGATCCGGAACTTCATATTAAAAGGAATTCAGTAATTATAAATTTCACTTAGCGAGTGATATTCATGTTTTGCACTTAACACTTGTCATATGCCAGCGCATGGAGTGGACACTTACATGTTAATCATTTTCAAGATTGGGAAAGTATCTAATTTATTATTAAAACTTCAATCAATCAACTAGGCACTTTCACCGATCTTCAGTTAATAAGACATTTAATAAATTTATATATATAGTTGTTCTACATGTAGCGTTACGCATATTAACAGATCGGTTACCAAATTTTAATCTAGTGAAATTCCAAAAGTTAAGCATATCATTTATTTTTTGCTTAATTTTATATATAAATTTAACTCGCCTCTATTTTAATAATAATAAATTTAAATATTAATAGATATTTTTGTATTAAATATGTTACGCTAACCAATTTTTTTATCTATTTTGAGAATACAGTTTTTTACTTAATTACCAATTGCCCATATTATCTTAATATTAGATAATTTTTTTTTGCAAACTTGTCACAAGAAGAATATGGTAGTTCAGAACTGAATAAAATAACCGCATTTTGGGAAATTTGGCGTGCTGATATGTACTCTTAAACTGAGGTAACCCTTAAATTGCTTACCCACATTCGGAAGAGTGGGCCGCTTAGGTGTCCCACACTCGATTATTGGGCGGTGAATCCCACGTAGCTTCGGATTTTCGGGGGTAAAGTAAGACCGTAGTCCCGGTGGGGGATCCCTCCGGAGGTTCCTCACTAGAGGCAAGGCGTAAAGACTGGAGTCCCGGTGGGGGACGCCCTTGAGGTCTTAGAGGCGTGGCATATCACCAAAAGACCGAGTCCCGGCTGCCTAGGAAGAAAGGAGATAAAGTCTGATTCGAACCGATGTGACTTCCCCTTATAAGATTCAAATATTTCATTAATTAAAATTTTATTTGGCTATAACTCTGGAACCAATGAAAATAAGTACCACTTAGATATATCGTTGAAAAGCATTCAATGAGGGCTTGTTATTGCAATTAAGAAAAAGTCCAAAATCCAAATTTTTTTGAATTTTGGGCTTTTGGACACTTTAGGTTCAGTATATTGCAATAAAACGGGGAGGTGCACAATTATATGTTACAATAGTCTTAAATCCAACATTTCAAAATCCTACGGCTAATCGTTTATGAGTTATGCGAGATAAATACGTACGTACAGACGTAACGCCGATACTAGTAAAAATGGATTCTGGAATGGTCAAAATAAATATTTCCGTTAAAATCTGAAAACCGAGATTTTTCGCGATCACAATAATTCCTTTACTTCGTACAAAGGAGTAAAAATTAGACATCTTATCCACTATTCTTAAAATTATCCAAATACATAACCAGTGATATACCAGTATAAATGAATTATCTAATTAGTACAAGAATTTGACTTGTGAGCCCAGAAACAACAAAGGAAGAAAAAAACATCTTTTCCATTTTTGTAAAGGAAGTTATCCAACAACCACCTTTATTGAGGTTTGAATAACACCAAATATCATTAGAAAGTATGTTAGCTACTTAAAAGGTATTAAATTATGTGAAAAGATGTCCCTACTCTTTGAATAAAATTTTGAAATACGGAACCCGTATTGTCCGTGTCCTTCCTGCCCCCTAGACCGTTTATGAAAAAAAGGTATAACATCAATGCCCCATATACAGATTTCACGGTAACTAATTCTATCCAAATCGACCCATCTATCCTGAAGATACCAAGCAAAAAAACAGGACAACATACACTGTGGTATCTTACCGGAACATTTTGCTGCATTTATATTTTTTATTAGAAGGAATCATGAAACGTCAAGATCTGCAAAAACATGCGAAATTTTATCCGATTAGCATACTTTCTTTTATATAGTATACTATATATCTATATAACCGGGAAAGTAAGGATAAATTAACGATACTAATTGATTACTAAGCATTTATTATGAAACACAAAAGTAAGTATTTTAAACCAGGATTTTAGGATAAAAATAAATCTAAAAAATAAAAATATCTGTTGCAATTCTATGCAATTCTAATACAAGAAATAAATTTAGTTTAAAAATGTTTAAACCTCCAATCAATTAATTGCCCAACAATACTAATTGCACGCCTCTTTTAAAGGGTGGATAGTTAAAATTTGTTTTAAGAGGGATAAAGACAGTATGAACCTTAAACCAATCAAACAGATATCGTCGGCTCATGAATATTTAATATCCCATTACCAGTAATGAAGAATGAACCTTACTTGTTGAACTATCAAATGGGATCAATATTTACTAGCCTGTTGGAATTGTAAATGGGTTAATCCTTTTAAAAACTTTTCAATCTTAAGAAAAAAATTTAATTTAAAAAATTTAATTTAAGAAGGAGGATATCTCTTTCATTGATTTAAAGTTCATGGTGCCCTTATCTTTCTTGAGATGTGTTATTTGCTCTAATTATAAAAAATCTGTGCACTGAGTCTTGGAGGTTGGAATTGGAAATTTAATGGTTTTTCAAATTTTTAAATTAAATTTACGTCTTCTATTGGAATTGTTTAGAATGACAATAACATTTTTTTTTTATTTTTTATAAATTTTATTCTTATTCCAAAATCCTGTTTAAAACAATTTGTTATAGTCTTTTGTAAATTCAGTTGTCATGATCGGTTCACGGATTGCTTAGAAACTGATTATTCTACATATCTTTAACACTATAGCGTTCTTGATTGTGGTTAGTATGATGTTTTCTAGAATTTTCAATTTATTTACGTAGCCTTTGTGGTGATTTCTGTTACGGATATAACTATTGGTACTATCGTGTCTTGATTTTGTTTCCAGAGTTCCTTTAATCTTATATATTTTAAAATTTTCTTGACTTCCTTTTTCTGTAGGTAGGAATCGAATCGTAGGGACGGATAGTTCTATGAAGTAGGAGTTCTTATTCTTCTTATCTATTAAAGTAATGTAGGTATATTTCCAATAACAGTTTATTCGGTGAGTAGTGTTCTGTCACAGTATAGTTTTGCTGTTTCATCCTCTAGGATTGATTCTGGGGTGTATTTATAATATTAAATTTCTGTTGTAATTAAACGTAATTTGGTGCGATTTCCGGTGAATAATTTTTACACCTATATCATGTCTTTCTGTATAGTATGTGTTAGTATTTTACAACCTTCGCTTTTTTATTTATTTTCTTTTTTCATTTTTTGTTTTTATAATTTTTCTACTTTAAGTATTGATGATAATTTTTGAATAATCAAAATGATCATCTATGTTTAGATTTTAAGTAATTTTTTTTAATAAACTCTTTTTAAAAACTAATCTTCTTTGCCAATTTATTTTAAATAACCCTTTAATCATATCTCTTTGTATTTAGTAGCTTCACATATTTTAATATGTGAAGCTACTAAATATTAATTTTTAGTATTAGTTTTAATATTATTTTATGTATTTATTATTTTTAATTAATAAATTCCCTTTAAATACTTTAGGGTTATTTTTTTTAATAATTGTATATTTTATTAATTATTAATTAATAAATCACGGTTTTCCTTATCCATCAAGGCAAATGATGAGAGCAGTTCTAGTTTTTATTCATCGAGTAACAATTTTTTTTCATTCATGACTTGAATAATATAATAAATTGTTTTTTATCGATATGAAAAAAGAAGAATTTCTCTAATAAAACCCAATAAATTTGTTGATCAAAATTTATAATATTAGAAAGTGGCTAGTACTTTGAATTTCTTTAAATTTAATGTTTTGTTGAACTGCAAGGAAATAATCTGTGTTATTTAGAGATCTGAAGGTTGTCCACATTTATATTAAAAGTATATAAAATGAGCAAAAAAGTATTACACAAAATTATCAGAATATAGATAATGTGTGAGACTAATTATAAACAGTAATATATTGTTTAACAAAAATTTTGTCTAAGTAAATTATTCCACCAAATTAAACTAACAATGATAAAGTAAAAAAAAAATATAATTTTCCAGGAATGTAAAATATATTTGATACAAAAAATATTCCTGTTTTGGAAAATGTAATAGCCGGGTAAAATTTTATTTAATTAAAAAATACTTTTCCGGATTAATTAAAACTTTAATAAAATTAAAAAAACTTTTTTATAAAAAAAATAAAAAATTTCAAAAATTAATTAATTAGAACTTTTATTTTTAAGAAAAAAAAAGCTTTATATAATCAAGAATTTTATTTAAAACTAAATAAAATATTCATTCGTTTTTTTAGTTAATTTTTAAACAGAAGGAAAAACTGAAAACCCCATTAGTTAAAGCTTTGTTGTTTCTTTTCTCTAGCTTAATTCTAATACAATAATTAGATTTGGTCATGTTATAAAAAAGAGAAGGACGTAAAGCTTTGAATTTTACATGAGTTTATCCTACATTATTTAAAGTTTTAAACAACGAGCCCACACACACGTGCACGCGCACTCACATAGTCACACAAGCACACACATGCACAATATTTGAAGAGTTACGGGATGAAGGCGGAAAAGGGAGAGAAAGAGAAACAGATTTAACCACATTTCTCTTTGGTAGGTCAACTTATTCAGAAACCCCAACCCACTATAATATCCCCTGCATTTACTGTCATTCTACAAGCAAGCCAACATAAGAGAAATGTCCAACTCCATCTCTATACTATTGAACTAAGCCACTCCCCCAACCCTGGCGTCTATCAAGCATTCTCTGAGCTCTATCATTAATCAATTTGACCAATCCAGATTCCGCTATCAATTTTCTTCACAGCGAGAGGCTTTTCTGACTTAACTTTTAATTCTTAAAAAATGTAACTTTTCATCTATAGTGCTGAAAGTCATTTTTTTCTATCTAGTTACTTTTTTTTACAGAAAAATCCTTTTTCTATATTACTGTATATGATTTAAAAATATTTCTCTTATACATCACTGTAATACGTTTTTCTAAACGTTCAAAATAAAAATAAAAAAAAATATATATATATAATTTCCGCATTTATATTTCAGAAAATTATTATTATTATTACAAATAAATTATTTATTGTATTTGTATAAGAATGAGTGAATCACTATGTAACACGTTTCACGTGATATAGCGTTATTTAATCAGAACCCAACGGTCTAGTGGTGTACTTGTCATCACAAATCAGCTGATTTTGAAGTCGAGAGTTCTAAGGTTTAAATCCTAGTAAAGGTAGTAGTTACCTTTTATGCGGATTTGAATACTAGATCGTGGATACCGATGTTCTTTGGTGGTTGGGTCTCAATTAATCACACACCTCAGGAATGGCCTTCCTGAGACTGTACAAGACTTTATTTACATTCATACACATCATCCTTATTCATCCTCTGAAGTAATACCTTACGATGGTTCCGGAGGTTAAATAGAAAAGAAAAGAAAGGTATCATAACCCAAATCTTTAAAAATATGTTTTTAATTAATTTAACGATAAATAGTTATGTATATTATTATTTTTATTTTTCTTGATCTCTGCTTTTTGCGGTGAATCGGTTAGATTTTAGCAGGCAACTCAAAAACTAAATCTACGGAAGTGCTTACTTTTATTATTATAATTCCATTAAAAAGAAGTATACTAAATAATTAATGAAATAAAAAGAAATGTATGATTTTTATTGTTATAAAAATGTTTAACAGATACAAAATAAAAAAAAATTAAATTTCAAAAGGCAACCCCACATAATTAATTCTGGGACAATATATAATTCCTACAGTCTGCTTTTTAAAATTTGTGTTTTATAAATTCAACCATTTGTTTACAGAGATGGCCTCAGTTATGTGAGTGGTATAAAACGAATCTCTTCCCTTCCAACTCCCAATTACTATACTCAATTCAAAACTACACATGATCAGTCACGAATTAATGAAATTCGTGAGCCAAACGTTCAACCTAAATTTAACAAAATAAAAAAAATTTCAAATACGAATTTCAAAAAAAAAATAATTATTGACAAGTAATTTCAGATTTTATGATCAAAAGTAAAGCAAATATGAAAAATTTAACTTAAATAATTTTTAGACCTTCGGTTTCATATTATTAACATCTCGTTTAAAATTAAAGATATTTATTTAGAAATAAAAGGTCTATAAATTTTTTGAACACCTTGAACATTGAAAAAATTCTATTTAGATTTTACATTCATTTTTAAAATCAATTTTGATTTTACAAAGCAGTTTTAATTTTACTACATACAGCATATATTAAAAATATTCATCCGATTTCAAAAGACTTAATTTTTTAAACAGATAAACTTATAATCTTGCGGTAAATTAAAAAATACAAGTTTGAATATGTCATTTTTCTTAAAATTTTCACAAATGCTTATTATGTGTCTCCGGATTCACGGCATAGATTTATACGTTAGTTGAACTCATTCCACACTCGAGCGATCATGTCTGGCGTAACTGCAGCCGTTGCTGTAATTAATTTTCGTGCCAAATTTTTGAGTTCATCACAACTTCCTAGTAACATCTAAGGAACATTTCCCCGTAATACTGTTTTCCATAAAAAGGTACGGATCGTTAAACTTTCCTCGGGAAATGGCGCAGAAGATATTGACGTTTGGTGTGTCCTTCTCTCATGCTCGACTGTTACACGCAGCGGCTCTGTTTTCCATATCCTTACGTTTTAGTGGTTCACCTTTCCGAAGAAAAATAGCCTTGACACTGAATACTAATCGAAAAAGTATCATCTTCTTCTTTCTTGTCGAGGATAAATTCACAAAATTCCAGATGTCTATTACCTATACGGAGGGCTTGTACCAACTGAATTCTTTATGGTTAAAGGATTGAATCCGTTCCTCATATGACACGTCAGATACTCATATGAGAAACGGCTAGCTCTCGGCTGGCACGACGAATCGACTTTCCCGGGCTACGTACAAACCTGTATCGGATGCGCTCAACGTATTAGCCGACACACGGGAACGACCTGCTGATTTCCTTTATACATCCTGTTTCATGAAACTAGTGGTGTCAATGTTAAATATTCTGAGGATTAGGAGGTGCAGTGCAAGAGTACTGTCGACGAAAATCACGCTGAACAATCGTAACGGACCCTCGCAATTGTAGAAGCGGAGATCGCAGAATGCTTTCTGTTGTAAGTTGCCAAATTGTCATACACAGAATCGAGCACGTTATAAGGGAGGCACATACCGACAACAAAGTGAAACTCTTGAATCCCTCTTTTATATATTATATGATTCGTTCGTTAGCAGCAGATGATTGTGTACTTAAATCGTTTTTTAATCGGGTGAACGTTTTTGGTAAGACACAATAGTACACTTTTTTATTCTAACATTAAAGATATATATATATTTTAGAAACTGTAAAAAAATTTAAATTTATTCGTGATCGATGTAGTTTAAATTCGATAAATTTTGATGTATTAACGTTAACCAAACTGTTACTCAGTGACCTATTCTCATACTGCTGTACATTCTTAAAAAATTGATAATACATTTATAATATTTGCATTTTTTTTACCTACAGTTTCTTTACATTTTCACTATAAGTTTACCTGCAATACCTTACTTTACTGAAACCTGTTACAACAGCATCATCTCTAAAAAAAAAAAATTGATAAAGAAAATATTGCGGCGAGTAAAAAAATGGAAAAAAGATGTTAAGTAATGATGTATTTTTTCAGAGTAAAGAGATAAAAAAAGGAGCTGCCCTAATATTCCTGTCATTTGTGTCGCCTATTTAGAAGCTCTCTTTTTACAAAATAGTGGTAAGAGGAATATATAACCTATCAAATAATCTGTTGCTCTAATAGACAATGATTCACACACTTTACATAGTAGTGTCATGTGTCTAATATTTTAATCTAAAAAAAATCTATCTAACCTACATATTTAAATAAAAAGGTTTCAGGTCTTATTGGTTATAAAACCACAAATACTAGTTCAAGTATTTTTCAACCTATAATTATTAAGCTACAACTAACTTTACCATTAATAAAATTACATAATTCTCATATATTTACAATTTTATTTATTTTCTTATTAATTTTTCATACATTTATATTTTTTCTATAAATATTTTCTAATAAATTCATAATTAATCAATTTTTGTTAATTTTTAAACATTCATACCACATATTTTCATAACGAATAAGCTTCAGCAAATAAAAATTTTAATTACGTTAGGTATGGTGACCGTATAACCAATAAAATCGATGCTTTATTTTACATAGAAATGTAAAACATTACTATGTTTAATATTACATAAAAAAAATTTAATTTAAAACCGAATGCATGAGGCAACCATGTACATGCGGAAAAACTAAGAGATAAGAAAAATAAACTGATAGACGTTTGTCATAATTAACTAAATATCGACTATTATTTGCCAATGTATGCATTTTTGTGTAAATGCGCGCAATTAAAATGCCTATTTATTTACTATCTGGTATCCACGATTACATTTTAATAAAAATCTTGTTTTCTTACTAATCTACAGAGTTTAACATACATACACAAAACATTGGTAATTAATCTTAAGCTAAATTTAAGAAACGAACTCAGGACCTGAACTAAATACATAGTTTACTCTACCGCATAGCTACTGAGGTGACTACATTATTAATATCAAAATCTATGTAATCCTTTAATTCTAAATGATACATGTCTACATATGAACATTTCTAAGGACATATCGATTATCAGGATTAAATAAATAATAAGCTGTAAAAAACGGTTTTTAAAACAACATGCAAATAGAATAGTAAAATTAGTCTATTAAATTTTTTTTAAAAATGATGGAATTTGGATTGTTAGAAAAAATCTCATCAGCATATACGAAGGATTATTTTAACATATTTTACTAAAAATAAATATAAAACTGAAACTAAATATAAAATAAATATTAATAAAAATGATATATAACGCAAAATAAATGTATAGAACAACAAATAATTTAAACCAAACAAGTTGTTATACACACAATTTCTTTTTGTGCGCTTCAATTAAAGTGAATCATCTAATTCTATTCTGGTGTTAGTCTTATCGTTCTTAGTTAATGTTATATTCATAAGTTTCCTGTTTATTACTGTAATACCTGTGGAATCTCTTTATACTTTATCATAACAATTTAATTGAAATTCAATACTTATTTAAGTTTATATAAAAACCGAGAACTATGTTCTCGGTTTATTTAAAAGAGATGGAATAAAAGTTTCTATCACATTAATTCCAATAGAATTGCAAATAAAAAGACGCTCAAAGAACTTATAGAATAGAAACTTAAACTAAAAGCATATTTCGATTTTTATATAATAATCAGTAGTAAATAAAAAATAAATTAATAAAGTTATAAATAAATAAAAACTTATTTAAAAAATGTAAAATAAAAATAAATAAAATGAAAAAAGAACAGAAACGTAATTCATGATAACACTGATAAACATAATTTTTGTTTTCTAACATGCAATACATGATTTTAATCGGTTTTTTTGATGCTGAAAATGAATATGAACTCAGAATCCAACCAAAGTTTTTGTAAAATTTTTAAATTTTAATTAAAGGATTTGTTTCATTTTTCAACTTATAGTTAGCATTTTATGCTCCTATATTATTTTTTTTGTTAACTCAACTTTTATTTTTTAACTTTGATAACGTAATTTGTAAGCTATAAATAAACAATGCTAGACAAAGAATTAAATCATATCATAGTCAATATCATGATATCATATCTAATACTGAAGAGTGAGCCTTCATGGACAAGATTAATCATGTCAAACATGTAGCTGAAAACACAGCTGTGTTGTTTGTATTAAACACTGGATTTAGGAATGAATTAATTTTGTTCAGTCTATTGCTGTTTTAAGTTTGTTAACAGTGCAGTGTCATAATGTCTCGAAATTGTGTAAATGATGTGGATGCCTTTTGTTATACTCTGGTGAGTTTACCGTAAAATCAGATAGAAAAAACATTGCACCTTTAATTAAAAATGCATATCATTTATACCTTCAGTGTAAAAGTGGTGATCTGGATATGACGTGGGCTCCTCATATAGTATGCACTAATTGTTCTGGATATTTAAGAGAATGTCTGAAAGGTACACGGAAGGCTTTGCCATGTGGTGTACCTATGGTTTGGCGTGAACCAAAGGATCATGTAACCGATTGTTACTTTTGTTAACAAGTGTATCTTGAATTTCTAAAAATTCTAAACATACTGTAAAATATCCTTCATTGCAATCTGCAATCAGGCCTGTACCTCAAAGTGAAATTATTTCAGTTCCTGAGCCACCTATGAATATATGTTTCGAGAGCAGCGATGAAGAATCAGGCAGTATTGAAGAAGACAACAATGATTTTGATTTTGAATTATCTTCCAATAAGCAACATCTTACATCACAAGGTGAATTAAGTGACTTGGTTAGGGATTTAAATTTACCAAAAGTCATAGCTGGAACATATGTGGTGATTTGAAAGTTACAGCTATATTTTTAGGGATGTAGTTTGGCTATACTACATACATGTGTTTTCTTTGTGAATGGACAGCCAAGCTAAGTATAAATATTATGTCACCAAAGAGTGGAAGAAACGAGACAACTTAACTACAAATGGGAAAAAATATTATTCATGAGCCCTTAGTTGAACCCCAAAAAAATATGTTTACCTCCTTTCTATATCAAGCTAGGACTAATGAAAAATTTTGTAAAATCAATGAAGAAGGATGTCCCGGATTTTTGTACATTAGGCAGAAATTTCCGAATGTAAGTGAAGGAAAAATTAAAGAAAGAATATATGTTGGTCCTCAAATAAGAGAGTTGGTCAAAGATGATGTATTTAACTCAGTATTAAATAATGTAGAAAGTGCAGCTTGGGCTTCATTTAAAGAAGATTGCAAAACTTTTCTCGGCAAACGAAAATCCGATAATTACCACGATATTGTTAATCAACTTCTTACTTCATACAGTGCTATGGGATATAATATGTTTTTGAAAATACATTTCCTCAATTCACATCTGGATTTTTTCCGGACAACCTCAGAGACATAAGTGACGAACACGGTGAACATTTCCATCAAGACATTTCGGTGATAGAAAGGCGCTGTAAAGGGAAATGGAATACTAACATGGTAGCTAATTACTGTAGGACATTAATTCGGGATGTGACTGAGGCTATTTATAAAATAAAAGCATCTGCGAAATCATTCTAACAGAGGTATGGCCATGTAAAATTATACATTTTAGATTTTTTACGATATTTTCCTTTAATTTTTTTTGAAGCGTGATTTATTTAAAACTAAGGATGATAGAAAAATTTTATTTACAGATTTGTAATGTACCCAAAAAAGTAATTCAAGGAATGGTATCACACTTAAAGAAACATTAAAAAATTTTTTTTTTTTGTTTATCAGTATAATAATTCAATAAGTTAGGATAATGTGTTATTAACCAAGCAGTGGAGCAGAAACAAAGTAATTCTGTGACAAAATTCTCAGGAGTATACCGACAGTGCCATCACATGGAACGGGATTCGTAGTTGTTTATTTTTGTTTCCTACTCGCAAATATCGTTTTCTTTTTTTTTTTATAATTAACAATTTTGTGGAAAAAATGGCGTTTTTTTTAGTTTTTTCTTGTACAAGCAAAATTAATGGAGCAATCTGAATGCTGTAAAGGGTTGAATAAAGAAAATAAAAGTTTGAACAAAATGAGCTTTGGAACGACTCGATCTGACCATTAAAACCGGTAAAAATCTAAAAAAAACGGAAAAAAATCATCGTTTTTTCAAAAATTCACAATTTTGTCATTTTTCAAGTTGTAGCGCTGGCCCTTCTGATGTAAGTAGTGATTTATATGTTCTTTATTTGTACAACAGACAGGCGCTGTAGGATAAATAATTTTTGCACAATTGCAATTTAAATTTTTTAATGCACTATCTTGCCGCAGGACTGGATGCTCGGAAGGTAGTCAGATTTCAATTTTCCAAAAAAATTATGAAAGAAGAAATAAAATACTCAAAACGTATATTCTTATTTTGCGTTAAAATACAGGGGAATAGGTGAAAAATGTTCCCGAACATGACCAAAAACGGCCGAGCGCATGTAAGCAGTCGTGGTGGTAGGGGTCAATAATTAATTAGGAAGCCGCGCGCGCCGCACTTTTATTACTATGCGCATATGTGCTGCCCTCATCTGGTGTTGACTTTCCACTACTCGACTGCTTTCACGCGCTCGGCTGTTTTTGGTCATGTTCGGGAACATTTTTCACCTATTCCGCAGAATTTTAACGCAAAATAAGAATGTTCGTTTTGAAGTATTTTATTTCTTCTTTCATAATTTTTAACAGAAAATTAAGGAGAAGAAGAAAAAAAGAAGAGCTGTTAAAGTGGTTACGATGAAGAAAAAATACATCAATTATAATAAATGGAATAAAATACTTGTTTTACATTGTTTAAAATTATAAGCGAATCTTCATTTTCAAATAATTTTAAATCTTTATCACAGTTTTTCATATTTTTTTTAAAAAAATAAATAACTGATTTATTAATTATTTTGTTTATTAGAAAGATAACAAAAGGTAAAATTATTAAATAAAATAATATTTTAATCAAATCTTCTTTAAAAAAAAACCACAAAATTATTCACAACACAAAAGGAAAAGATTGAAAATGAAACCCGCTGTATGATGTCATAAATTTTTACACGCTATTCAGAAGAAGAGTATAGTGATAAAGAGATGAATAAAGAAATGAATAAAAAAGATTTCGTAATGTGATGTGATATAGCACTGATGTATGACAATTCTAAGTAGCTTAGTAACGATAAAATAAGATATTTTTGCACTAACAAGAAAAAAAATTCATTTTTTCAAACGGTTATAAATCATAACATGAATAAAATTTCTTTGGATGGAATCTAACTAGTGAAAAGGAAATGGGGAGAGTAACAAATAGGAGAAGAAATATCATTTGACTCCTTAGGGACTTAGGAATACAATACCTTTGAAAAAACCATGAAACGTTTGAAAAGAAAGTTCTCCGTAATTGATTTTTTTTCTACCATTGTAAATTTAATTTTTTTTCTTCTTTATAATCTAATTTCTACTAATTAATTGCTATATTGATTTAAAAATTCTTTAAATAAAAAGTTCAGTAAATTACTTAGGACCATAATTGATATCAAAATAGTATTCTATAATTTTTTATTATCAAAAGAAAAAATTTCCTTTCAACGAATGTAAAAAAAATCAGACCTTTACAAAACATCAGAGATACTACACATTAGGTAAATTTGATCGTAAAAAAATTAAACAAGTTCAGATAATACAATAGTGCATTGGAATGCTATTCGCCTATTAAATATTTTGTCCTGGTTCCACAAATTTCGCCCCTTTGAGTAAGGCTAGCTTCTAAATCGAATTTGTGTCTAACCATCATGGCCTATAAATCAGCAGTTCTTAAGCTAAAGATTTTTTTCGAATTAAATTAACAAATAATTACAACTATTTTAAATTTCCTGACATTATAGCTCTAGAGCTATGCTGCAAGAAGGAAAGTATGGTAATCGGTCAAAAACTGAAGTACGGGTTTTTCATTTCTCAACGTTTCATGATCCAGGGACTCCCCAAAAAAAAGAAGTGGAAGGTAATGTTTGTACGTTCATATGTACGTGCGTTGACGTGTTTGAATCTTAATAACTTTTTACTGGATAAACCGATTTTATATGAAATTTTGAACAAAAACTCTTGTGTATGGGGCAATTTGTTGGTCAAATTTTGAAAGCAATATCTCCAGGAGGTTTTGGAGATCAATTTTTGCAACATAACTCCACTTTATATTAAGCTCAATAAATTCGTGCATGGTTATCTTACCATTTTTTAAAAAGATTTGACCAAAAATTCCCCCTTCTCTAAAAATCGAAAAAACTATCTTTTTATTAAGTGCATATTTTTTAACCAATTTTTTCATGTATTTCTAGGTATAGCTTTTGTACAAGCGACCCAAAAAATACTTTGAGTTCAATATTGGGAGTGGGTAAACTGATCAAAGTTTAAAAATATCGATATTTTAAATTTTAAAAAGTTTTTTTGGTTTATTTTAACTTTTAGTAATATTGCGATAAAATATCATCATAATTCACCCTTCCCACCAAAAATAAATAAATCTTAGGTAACTTTTTATACATTTTTACATAACTTTTACAATACTTTTTAGTAATTTTTTTTTCCACTTATTGAAAAAATTCATAAAAAATCCAGACACATTACTATATGATATTTTCCAATTATATAAAGTAAAATAAAGTTTTTGTATACTTATGTACATATTTGGAAGGATTAGGGTGTTTGACTTTACCGGACAAAACCTCATCTACAAAATGGGGTCTTCAGTATTTGGCCTTCACGCAGAGCGACTCAAAGCAAATCACACAGAAACTAAGGACTTAGAAATCTAATTCACTACATCTTAAGGACTATTCAGCAACAAATGTTATAAAATCTTTAGGGCATCCTAGAAAATAGGTTAAAAAATAAGAAAAAAAGTGGATATTGAGTAACTGATATCTACTGAAGAAGGAAACATGAAAAAGCCATCCAAAGGAGATGATAAAAAAAAAAAAATTATGGTATGGATACTACGGTTAGCACCCAGGAAAAGAATAAATGGAGGGAAACCGAGGGCAGAGTAGCCAAAAGACCTAGAGCGGGTTCTTCGGAGGAGGAAGAAACCCCTCCTACTCTTGAGGAAATTACCTACAAATTAGGTAATGCAATCACACAATTGAGACACATGACTGGCAAGGGGAGTCAAATTGCAATCAAAGCCCATGAAAGGGAACTTAAAGAAATATATGAAGACTTAAAAAGACTGTGTGAAGAGAAAGCGGAGACATGTAATCAGACCACTCAGACTGAAGGTCATTACATGAAGGTCATAACAGCGAGATGTCGGACATTTTGGATGTTGATCTATCAGACGAGCAATTGATAGAGAGACTGCCCTCCAGATGGTCAAGGTGGGTGATGAACAGGATCACTCAGGTTAACGCAGCAAAACCTGGAGAGGGTAGTTGTCACTTTGTAGACTTGAATGGCATAAGACCAAACAGCATATATGCAGGAGCAACGCCTGGTGCAATGTTTCTTCAGGAATCAACGATACTCGAAGACAGTAAGGTCACAACAAATGGTACAAGATACACAGTCATCTATGACTCCAGTTGCGGGGATAAGGAAATGGCGTCACACGTACTTAAGGCACTAAGAAGAGTAGTGGGTAACTCTGAGTCTTCAGTTTTCGTGATACCAAATGGCCCTCCAGGCATTTTGATTAGGAAAATAGTAATATATATTTTAAGGAAGGGGAAGACCTTACTAAGGATGGTCCTCCCCAATCCAAGTGACAATGCGAGACCAAGATCCAGAACGGCGTCTGTAAGGCGAGGAACCCCACCGGTCACCGAGAGTAAAACCATTGTTGTACAAGCACAAGGGAAAACATACGTGGATCTATTAAAAACTATGAAAGAGAAAGTTAAAGTAGAGGAGGTTGAAGAAATTCTTTCTATAAGAAAGGGTAGAGATGAACAGCTAGAAGTTAGGGTAAGTGGAGTACAGAAGGCAGGGGAGTTTTCTGCAATGCTGAAGGATAGAGCAGGGGATCTTCAGGTCGATATACGTAACAAGGGAGACCATAGAACAGTTGTACACATTAAGGACATGCTTGGAGATACTACGGAAGGTGAGCTAAAAGAGGCAATTGAGAAGGTCCTAGGAACGGGTGAGAGATTTCAAATAACATCTATGAGAGACGAATACGGTAGTACCAAAAATGCTACAGTAATTACTACTCAACGCAGCGCAACAAAGTTAATAACAGCAAGACTGAGAGTAGGCTGGGTTTGCTGTAGGGCATATATCCGCATCGAAAACAAAAAATGTTACCGGTGCTGGAGCATGGGGCATGGTAGAAGAGAATGCAGGGGCCCTGACCGCACCAACTTATGTTTCAACTGTGGTAATACGGGGCATTTCATCAAAGACTGTAGGCAAGCAATGAAGTATCTCGATTGCAGAAGTACAGAACACAGAACTGGGAGTGTGAGCTGCAATAAACATAATGATTAAAATATTATTAAGTAATAATAATAGAAGCCTACTATCAGGAGACCTGACGCTGGAAATAGCCACAAGATACAATGAAGACTTTCTGGTGTCTACGGAGCCTAATGTGTATTCGGCTGCCAGAGGTCAATGGATACCCGACAGGAATGGGGCTGTGGCCATCAGAAGAATACTCGATAGAGTGGATTATAACTTGTACAGCAGAGAAGACGGAATAATAGCTATTGAATTAAGAGACACGATTATTGTGGGTACATACATCAGCCCCAATTGCACTATAGAGTTTTATCAAAACCAGATATTTAACCTACAGCAGATCATGACCAGATCGCGGAAAAGAGTGGTAGTGCTTGGAGATTTTAATTGTAAAACTACTGTAGTGGGTGCCAATTCTACAAATGCTAGAGGTAGAATTCTCGAGGACTTGTTGGAGGTTACGGGTGCGTGCTGTATAAATGATGGGGCTCCTACATACAGCGCAAGAGGTCACCAATCTACAATAGACCTGGTAATTGTGGATAGTAGGTTTAGAGCAGATACCGTCGAGTTTGCTGTCCTTACCGAAGAAACTGGTAGTGATCACAAGGCCGTATTGGTTAACATCAGAGATTGTCCAAGGCGGGTAAGGCAGGATAATATTATCTCTAGATTAACGGATTTCCAGATACACCGGGTGTCAAATAATGTGGCAAATAGGATTAGGGACTGTGAAAACATAGAACCGGAGAAATTTCAAGAAATAATCAAAGAGGAAATTGCTAACATACCGCAGTCCAGTAATAGATATCATCCGGTGTACTGGTGGACCAGAGAAATCGAAGACCAAATGAAAATCATGCAGCGTCACAAAAGAACTGCTCAGAGGTTGCGAGCAAGGAATAGTAACGATGAAGAAAGTCGACGTGCTGCCCAAGACTATAGACAGGCCAGGAAAAAGCTTAACTTTCTCATTAAGCAATCTAAGAGGAATAAATGGCAAGAGCTCTGTAACGAACTTGACACTGACCCTTGGGGGAAAGCTTTTAAGATAATTACCAAAAGGCTAGGTAGACAGGTGCCAACGTTGAGTAAGGAGGAAGCGGAACGACAAGTTAGGATTCTTTTCCCTAGACCTGAAAATCAGAATAGGGAAACAATTGTTTGTGAAGGTGGCAGATTCACAGAACAAGAGGTAAAGGAGGCCATTAAAAAGTTGAAAAACCGGAAAAGTCCAGGGCCGGATGGCATACCTGCAGCCATCATCAAGACTATAGCAGGAATAATACCCTGGGAAATTGTGGATCTGGCTAGTTATGGTCTACAGAACTGTAATTTTCCTGGCTGCTGGAAAGCAGCCAGGACGGTTTTTATACCCAAGGCGGGGGTAAATAATGGATATAGGCCGATTACTCTTATTAATAATATGGGAAAGGTGGTTGAGATGCTGATAGAAGGCAGGCTTAGGGCAGAGCTTGAGGAAAAGGGCTGTCTACATCCACAACAATATGGATTCAGAAAAGGCCGATCTACCATAAATGCCTTAGAGAAAGTTAAAAATTGGGCTTTAAATAGCAGGAGCGGTACCTGGAGGACCAGGAAAATCCCCCTAGTGATAATGCTGGACATTAGGAACGCGTTCGGATCAGTACCCTGGTCATCTATAATTGATGCATTGCATGAGATGCGAATAAGCGAATATCTAATAAATCAAGTTAATCACTATCTACATCAAAGGTTTCTTGAGATCAAAACTTTGGAAGGTAAGGCAGTTTTCCAGATGTTTGGTGGCGTTCCTCAAGGTTCTGTGTGGGCCCAACCTTGTTGAACATTTTTTATGACGCAGTCTTCAGACTGAATTATCCTGAAGGAGTTACTGCAATTGGCTATGCTGATGACATAGCAATCCTCGTTGAGGATAGGGATGTAGATAACTTAGAACGCAAAGCCAATCTGGCATTAGGAATTATAGATGAATGGTTACAAAGAAGCCAACTACAGATAGCCCCAGGGAAGTCCAGTTGTATTGCCCTTTCCGGCAGAAGACCTATTAGAGGTATAAATTTGAATATCAGAGGAGAGCCAATTATGCAAGTCAATGAGGCAAAATATCTGGGGGTCATACTCGATAAAAATTTGAGATTTAGCAGACACATTGATTGATATGTAGTAGGGTCACTCCAATGGTCAAAGCTCTGAGAGGACTCTTCCAGAACCATGGAACACCAAAAATAGAAACTAGGAACATACTAGGAACAAACTAGGAACTGAGGACATACAATTAGTATTAAACGGAATAAAGAAAAATTGAGAAGCGCGCATAGACTTGCACTGTTGAGGGTGGCCGCTAGTTACAGAACGGTGTCCTATGACGCGCTTTGCGTAATAACAGAGGTTCTACCAATAGACCTGCAGATTAAAAGCAGGATGCTTAGATATGAGGGACTACCACAAGACGAGATAGCGGCTCAATTGGAGCAAGAATGGCAGTTGGAATGGTCACGCTCAAGAGTCGGGGATTGGACTAGAAGAGTAATCCCTGATATAGGTAGGTGGTATGGAAGTAGACGCGGAAACGTTGACGTCTATATGACACGGTTATTATCGGGGCATGGATCTTTCGGGCAGTACCTAGCCAGAATTGGAAAAAGGGACACACCACAATGTGTTTATTGTGAGGAAACAGATAATGCGGAGCACACTATATTTGTATGTCCTAGATGGGCTGAAAACAGGAGGGTAATTATAACAAATCGATTAACACCGGATAATCTAATTAATTGGATGGTACAAAATCAAGAGAACTGGGACTGGTTCAGAAGGTTTGCTGGAGAGATCCTGAGAACTAAGGAAGAAGAAGGCGGTAGACTGTGATTAAGTTAAGTAGGGAAGGGTGGACAGTCTCTCCGTGGAGGGCCCGTATGCCCTGGTATGCGGGTTCCTGCGAAGGGGGAGAACTCCAGGGGAGATGGGAATAAAAGAAAAGACCGAGTCCCGGCCGGCGGTGTGTCTCCCTGCGGGCGTCTAGGCGCTTTGTGGGGTGGGTACCGTCGGTTAGAGGCATAGGCGTAAAGACCGAGACCCGGTTCCCAGCGGAGGGGCTGGGGGACGGCATCGCCGGATCTTGGCCCTAACGCGGGGAATTAGAGGCAGGCAAAAAATAAAACAAAAGATCCAAGACCGGGAGGCCAACCTGCCGTGCCGGATGTAAAGCCGGTGGGTGGGGGACGCCCCCTTTGAGTAGAAGGACACTCTCCCCGACTGAGTATACTTAAATGGATATCCGGTCGGGGAGAGTAGAGAAACAAAAAAAAAAAAAAAAAAAAAAGAGAGATGATAAGAATGCCTCTTACGAGTTAGGGTATCCATCCTACCAGGAATTCCTGTATAAGTCGAGCTCTTTCACCCAGGATATAAATCGTGGGTGACTTTGACGTGAGTTATTGTCACTATTGCAATAACGGCAATAATTCAGTTATTGTCATACTGTATTGTGGGAATTAAAATTCAGTGGGTTATTACCATTGATTTTCTGTACAACATTTTATATATCTGCTTCAACAAAATAAATTTCTTCAAACTACTAGAGCCATCAAATGAAACCAGGCTTAATCATCAAAAAGGAGAACTCATATTCAGTCATTATATGACATGTTAAACTATTCAATTCAACTATAATTATTTTTTTTTAAAGAGAGACACGGATTAGTATTGGTGTTAAAAACCAAACCTTATTACGTTTATCCGAGTTAAATCCAGTAAAACTCCTTGTTTTTACATTCTAAAAAATATCACGATAAATCAGATCAATTTTTTTTTTTTAATTCATACGCATCTCTTACACTATCAACTACATAAAAATTAATATCGGGGTGTAAAATAATATGCGTTATACATATTTCCATAGAGCAGGCATTTTCTCGAAAATAGCAGTTTTATTTTCTTTTTTCTTCAGTTGTTTTCTTGATACGGTAAACTGTATTAGCGTAAATATTGATTTCTTGAGATACATTCAGAAAGATAAAATCTGTAATAAAACGAATGATTGACTTTATTTTCCTATAAGATGGCCGATGTAACGTATAAATATATGTTCTATTTGAATATATGTATATATTCATAAAGTATATCTTTAGAATGTTTAACTAAACTATAGGCACTGTTAGATCAGGTTCTGGACTTGCCTGTAGTAGCCAGCACAAAAGTAGAAATGTCTTTTCTTCGTAGCCATCTACTTCTCCTTTGCCTAAAGCCTCTACTTATAAGTAGGAGAGGGAGTAAAATCATATTCTATTAATCTTCTCTTTATTTTATCAATTGTAAGCACCAGTGTATGTATTTATATGAAGAATTTTTACAGTAATCGTACAATTTCACGACCACAACTGCGACATTACTACAATCGTATTAGAAATAGGGAAGCCGATTTACTTGTCTCCAATAACAAATTACTAACCATTTATTAGAAAATATCATTAATTTTTTTTTTTAATTTCAAAACCCAAACTTTCTTCGTATTCCTACAACTCGAACAAATATTATTTTTTTTATAATGCCTGTTTTTGATTTTTTTTTTTTTTTTTTTTTTTTTTTTTAATTACTATAACTAGATTTTTTATCAATCTAAGTTTTTATCATTTATGTATCTTGGTTTCCTTTAAAGAATTTTTATTTATATTTGTATTGTTATATATTCAATTTTTTTTTTTCATAATTTACTTAGCAGTATTGGTATATATTATAAATAATTAATGTGGTTATACTAAAAAGATATTCCCATAAAAAAAAAATAAAAATCTTAATAATAATAATAATAACTTTTCTAAACAGAAATGTCAAAATAAAAATAAAAATTTAAGTTATTCTTTTATAATAAAGCCTAAGAATGCAAATAAATTAATACAATGCAAATTAGGGTACAGGTGGGCTATAAAATACATTCTTTACAGTAATAACATTCAGAAGGTATAAAAATTTTATGCACTCAAGTACTAGCCGTGTTTGCGCTCTTCCGGTGAACGCGCGCGTTCATTTAAAAAATATTATAATATTTTATATTATATTATTCGTTTTGTAAATCCTACAATTATTTGAATATTAGCGTGGTATTACGTAATTAAAAGAATAAAATAAATAAAAAATAAAACCAAAAATGTATAAAAATAATAAATTAGAAATGTATATTATGTATAATAAAATTTAATAAGTAAGAGATTATATACTTATAATTAAAATTAAATTAGTCGTAGAATGAATTCAGTTGAACTCTTCACCTTAGTTGATCCAGATAAGTGTTATTAATATGTGGAGTTGGATTACCAGCATAAGATTTACAAATTTTCATCCTATATACACAATAATTACTAATTATATTATTCGTAATTATCACATAATCTTTTCATAACATCACGATTTCCTTTATTTTATAAAAACTAACTTTAAAAATAAATTCTTAACAAAAAAGTTTTTTTTTTCAGTGTTATAAAATTAAATAACATCGTAAAAACTTCTCCGTGATTTAAGCGTTCCTTGGATGCCAACCAAGAATAATTGATTTCAAAAATGTGTGTGATTTATATGTGTCTAAGAATCACAACAGATGAGTACACAATATCCTGAGAATAGATAGACAATTTAATGGATTCTCAAGTAGAACATATATTCTACAAAAGACAAGTATTTAATTAAATTTTGAGTTCAATTAAACCAACAGATTTAAAAGCAGGAGGAAATTAATATTTTGTAATAATCAAGAATTCATGATTCTAATAAAGGAAAAATAAACATATTTATAATATTTTAATAAATCAACTAATCAGTAGCAGAACTAATTATTATTTTAAGGACCGAGAATTCAATGTACGTATATAAAAACTGTTTTAAGCTGATGACTTGTAAACACTAACATGAAAAGGTCGGCCTTATGTTAAATAGCTGATTAGCTGATATTGAAACTTTTTTTGTTTAAACAAATGTAAATATTTATGTAAACACACACACGCATATATATAAAACAGTAAAAAAAGATACAAATTTATTGAATATAAGATTGATATTTTACGTAAATTCATTAAGAAGGATTTACAGCTTAAACAAAATATTTCCCCCTCCACTAAAAAAAAAATTATGATTTAAAATACAAAGTAGAAATAGCAGTTGATGTTTATAATGTACTTTTGCTTTTAAGGAAAACATTTTGTAATAGTGAAAATATTTCACGTCGAATAAAAATATTTATACTAGATGTTTTTGTCTACGCGCTGCCCGTATTTCTTTATTTTTTTCTTATTAATAAAATATAGCTTTAATTATAATGAAAGTTTCATTGATAAAGAATGGTAATACATAATACCAAATATTTTTCTAACGGTAAAGATAGAGAAGTGACAAAATAATAATTAATAAATTATGTAACTGCTCGTAAAAATGTTTTTGAATATTTCAAATTTTGCATTACGCCGCTGATAAGTTACAGGTGATCAAAATAAAAATGTGAAAAAGATACTAATATGTTATAGAACTCATTAATAGCGTGTTAATTTGTATAGAATACGTTTAAATTACTTAAATAAAAATAAAAGATCACTTGAAAATTACATTTGAAAAATCTTCGAATGATTAAACGCATAATAACTATTTAATTAATTTTAATTAAATATCTTAAATGTTTTGATTCAATTCAAAATGCGCTACCAGAAACGAATAGCGGAAAACCTGCGCGCGTTGGTGGCGCCACTTACCTCTAGAACGTCTCAAAGAATCACCCTCATCACAGCGACGCCTGGGGCAGACTGAGCGTCCCGACGTCTCATCGATCCTATCGATGACAATAACACGCATGCTCAAAAATTTTCAGCTTCCATACTCATTGAAATAAAAGTTGCAATTTAATAAGGCGCTCGTCATTTAAGTAATAACGTCAATTATCTATTCTTGTTCGTTCTTAACATTTATTACTCAATAGTTGTTTTATACTGTGTTCTTCCGGTAATGAGTTTTTAGTTATCGTTAAGTAAATATTACTTCTTTTATTTTTTTTAATAAAGATTATAACTTTAGAATCAATTCCTTTTTAATTTTAATTAGAGAATTAGATTAAAATTTCTATATATTAATTTTTATTTTCAACAGAACTCGTTACATTTAACAACCTAATAATATAAAAACATTTTTTAAATTACCAAAACAGAAGCAACTTTTTTCAAACAGCTTTTGTTCTTGAAAAAAATTGTAAATTTTTTTTAAAGGAAACTGTTATATTAATTATTCCGTACGTAGAGGATTATGTAAAAATCGATTTTTTTCCAACATCATATATATATATATATAAGTAATATATGAAGAGCAACGTTTAAACTTTTTCGTTTATTTTTAATAATCACGAAAACTACCGAACCAATCATTACGAAATTTTCACTGCAGCTTTCTTATGATTCTCGAAATCTTTAACACAGCTTGAACCTCAAAAATTTCACTACTATATACATAAAAAAAAAATGAAAATAAATAAATAACCTAGAATTTTTTTTGCTAAATTTAATGTAGCTCACCGGGGTCTAGTGGTTAACTCGTCGCAAGCTAATTTTAACAGCTCGTTTAACAGCTAATTTTCGAAGCTGAAAGTTCTGAGGTCCAAATCCTAGTAAAAGTTAGTTGCTTTTATATGGATTTGAATATTAGACAGTAAATACCGGTATACTTTAGTGGTTGGTGTTGAATTAACCACAATTCTCAGGAATTGTCGGCCTAAGTCTGTACAAGACTACACTTCATTTAAATGACATACATATCATTCTCATCTCATTTGGTCATAGGGGAGCTGTTTATTGTTCACTAATTGAACAGTTTGCAACGTACACAGAAATATAAAAATAAAAAATTTAATGTGATTGTCTATATCAAAAGATATTGTCTTATCAAATGTGATTGTGCATATCGATCGTTGCCTATGTCAATATCGACTTCTTCAGAATATTATGTGTGTTTTATTAAATTTAATGACTGTCTACTCTGGCAACGTCTCGCAAGAACTCGTCCTCATGCAAGCAAATTAAAACACTGTAGATTTTTTGTATCCTGAATTAAGAAGTTTCATTAGGATAAGTCATAGACATAATTGTCATAAATTCTACTTTTTATTTAGTATTAACACTTTCGTAACGCCTTGGTCGGCGAGGTCACAGATAGCAAGAAGTAGGATTTATGTTCGCAGACAACGTCAATATACACCAGAGCGTTCTCAAAGACTTGAAGAACAACGTATACGCTCGACGCAAAACCGAGTTCAACCTTCGAGAATTACGATAGGTCTCAAATCAGCTTTTGATTATCATTCTAAAATTGGCTATCTGAATTTGAAAGTTATTCAAATAGATAACAGGATTAAAATATGTGACCGTTGCAATGGTTACTTACATAAAAAATGAAATAATGAAACTCTTGGACTTTGCTGAGCTGGGAGCAAAGTAGTTTTCGAACAACCTCAATATTTTACTGATTTCACTAAAAATGTTATTTTGGGAACACATCCTATATATAAACATTTCATTTTATCCGGTAAGTTGTGAACAGCGATAACTCTGAGAGCAACAGCCTACACATAATTGCTAATAACTATTCCAATTTTTGAAGTTCTATACGGTTATAAGCGCGGACGAAGCATCGATGGGGATATTAGTGTAAACTATATATATATACGAGGTGCGACAATAAAGTAATGAGACTGATATGAAAAAAAAAATGTTGCTCTTACCGTTTTAGTCATGTTTAGTGTTGTCTCCTTAAAGTAGTTCCCCTCTGATTGCACACACTTATTCAAGCGCTTCTGCCATTGATGGTAACATTTCTGGAACTCATCTTCTGTAATATCCTCTAAGACCCTCATCACAGCTTTTTGGACATCTTGTGTCGTTTGAAAATGGTGTCCCTTGACCGCCATTTTGACTCTTGGAAATAGAAAAAAGTCTCACGGAGCTATATCTGGTGAATAAGGTGGCTGTGGTAGTACCGAAATTTGTTTTGAGGTTAAAAATTGCTGTACTGACAGAGCAGTATGGGATGGCGCATTATCGTGATGCAGAATCCAATTATCAGCAATGTTGGCACGGACACGAAGAACTCGTTTACGAAGTCTTTCTAAAATTTCTTTGTAGAAATATCGGTTAACTGTTTGTCCTGGAGACACCCACTCTTTATGAACAATTCCCTTGGAATCGAAGAAGCACACAAGCATGCATTTCACTTTTGACTTTGACATGCGAGCTTTTATTGGTCTTGGTGATCCCTTTGAGCACCATTGTGAACTTTGGCGTTTTGTCTCTGGATCGTATTGAAAAAACCAACCTTCATCACCAGTGATAACACGACTCAACAAATCTGGATTGATTTTCGTTTGCTCTAACAGATTGGCTGCCACATTTTTCCGTGTTTCTCGCTATTGTTGTGTGAGATTTTTGGGGACCATTTTTGCACAAATCTTTCTCATTACTTTATTGTCGCACCTCGTATACATATATACATACATATGTTACACAAACACAAGAGCGCGCGCTGCATTTTTTGAGAATACCACTATTCACATAAGTCAACCCCCTCCGGAGAAAATAATAATGGTATCACTCATTGAGCTGAATATCACCTCAATTCTAGCAGGCTTTGTATTATAATACGCAACTTTATATTTGGCTCAGTGAAGAATTCAACAGGAAACCACTACTCTTCAGTTTACCTGGTTATCCCGGCATGGGAAGCTTTTCAGTCATAAGGATATCTATGTCATTTTTGTAAATGTCATTTTTTATATCTATATATATTTACATATAAAACAACATGTCATGAATGATTCATACTCAACGCTCACCAAAAACTTAAGAAGACAGATTCATGAAAATCTGTATATATATATATATATATATATATATATATATGTTCTTACGGTGTAAGTGTACATTAAGAAAGGATTTTTTGAAACTCCAAATTTAAAATGGAGTTAAAATGGAGTAAGAATGAAATTTTTTACAATTTATTTTTGTTTCTCGGTAACAAATGAAGATATCAACTTCATTTTTACGTGTGTAATTTTCATGTGAAATCTAAGAACAATTTCTAGGTTTTTGAAATTACGAGTTTAAAGGGTTAAAATTAATTTTTAATTATTTTTTTAAACCCAACTATTTTTTTTAATTTCTCGGTAAAAGATATCAATTAATTGATTTTTGGTGTGTGTAATATTCAGGTGAATATCTAAAAACCAATTTCTAGATTTTTGAAATTCAACCTTGAAATGAATAAAGAAAGGTAAAAACGTTTTGTAAAATGATTACAAATTTTCCCCATTTCTGATTATACTCAACGAGATATTCCCTAGATTTGGGCTTGCAAATACTCTTCAGATGAATATCTAAGAACCATTTTCGATTTTTTTTTGGATTTCGATTTTTTAAGGGATACGACAATGTTTGGCGCACGCGCCGCATCGTACACTATCGCTACAGCCATCGATTACTTGAAATTAATCAATAATGGTTGCACCTGCCTTCGATTACTTGACTAAAAAAAATTTTAAAAATGTTTTTCTTTTTAAATGAGAAACGAAGTACGGTCACCTCCTTCTGTCGGGACCTACTGCCTGCTGTCAATCCTCCTACTGTCCTTCTGTCGATCCTACTGTCGGTTCCTCCTACTGTTATCGGGTAAAGCTAAGAACCGCACAAAATACATTTTCATCCATACGAAGGAGGGTAATCAGCTATAACTAATATTTTAAGATGAAGGCCACCTATTCTGAAACCCGCATTCTTCAGAGCACTCATAGTTTCGGATCCTCTACTGACCAAACTGTTGCTCTGAAGAAATTACAATACACTGCTATTTTTTATAAACTGAACAGGATTTAATTTCTATTTAAAATAATTATTCTCACAGTTATAAGTTCAAGGAATACAGGGGGTCCAGGTGGCAGAGCCCCCTGGCTAGATGGAAGATTCCTGCTACAAATCCTCTGACCGTGAGGGGAAACACAAGTAGTCATATAGCGCGGGCGAAACCGCGATAATGATGTTCGTGTATATATGTATCTTACACGAGCAAGATACATATATACACGCTCTGCCACCTGGACCCCCTGGCTAGATGGAAGATTCCTGCTACACATCCTCTGACTGTGAGGGGAAACACAAGTAGTCATATAGCGTGGGCGAAACCGCGATAATGATGCTCATGTATATATGTATCTTTTGTTTTATTAAATATTCTTTTTTTATGAAATATTTATGAAAATATAATGAAGTGAATCCACCAAAAAAGAAATTGAAGTAAATAAAAAAATCCTTGAATTTATACGAAAATACCAAAAAAAAGTGAACTGAAAATATAGAAAATGTTCCTCCGAAAATATTTTTTAAACATTTAAAATAAAACTATTTTTTACCACTGATTTCGTGGTTCATTTGATACTATTTATTTTCATAAACCTGAAGAATTGGCAAAAAAAATTATTTAAATTAAATATTAAATTCAAAATTATTGTTAGTGTGATAATTTAAATTAAGGTTATCAGAAACTATCATAGGCTTGGTTTATTCGTTCTAGTGCACAAAGATATTTATTGGAATCAAATTTAAAAAATTTTTTAAATGGTTCAAAAAAATTAAAACTGTAGAATAAAAAAAAAACACAAAGAATTTATATTTTTATCAGTTTAATTTAGTTATTTTTAACTATAAACAACGAAAGACTGGACGATGTAATTTCATTTTAATTCATTTTATCAATCAGCAATTAAATTGTATCATTTAATGAAGTCTCACAAAGAATATATTTTACAGAGAATTTGACGGACCCATAGTAAAAATAGTAAATATTATGGCTTTAATATTTTTCCCACATATTTTTCAATTGAGATTTATTGTGAACATTATGCTCATATAAACTTCATAAAGAAAGGAGAAATCTATAAAGATTTAAAATATTTATATATAAAACTTACTCGTAGCGACTTTATAGTCATAGGACATAAGTCCAATGACTATAATTTGTATTTTTGTGGCCTCATTTATTGAAATAAGCCACAAAGAAATTGGCTCAGTAAATTTGGAGGTTGTAGAGTTTAACTAGACTGACAGACGAATACACATTCAAACAATGAAGATTCATGAATTATAAATCAGTCCCCAGGAAACAGATTTTTTCTTTTTTTCTAGTCGTCTCATATTCTATTCAGTTTTCTCTTTCTCTCTATCTCCCCATTGAGACTGGATACGCCCCTAATCGCATGAAATTGTGATTGATCTCAGGAAACTTATTATTATTCACACTACTGAATAAAAGTGATTAGTATAAAAAATAGTAGAAAATAAAAGTCACATTTTAAGTATTTCTAAAAAAAAGAATCAATTATGAACACTGTAATTAAATCATTATTCTATTCAAAAAATAGTCTAAGATAAGTCACTTAAGTCTAAGGATAAATTATATACATAAAAGAGCAAATTAAACGATAAAAAATAAACGCGTTGAAAATATATATTAATTATTTAAACACAAACTCATGAAGTAATGTTAAGGTAAATACATTAAATATAAAAAATTACTACAAAATAATTCCTAATTCAGTAATCGCTATTGAAAACTATTTTGAGCACATATTTACGTAAACACTGAACGGGATGCAAATTAATCGTGGTGGTTTTTTTGTTTTTTTAATTATTTTTTTCTTTTTTAAATTCGTCAACAGAGTTTTATTGCAATCGCAAAAAAATGTTTTAATTGTATTTTAAGTAAATTATCGGGAAATGTTTTCTAATGGTTGGGAAATTGATTAAAAATGGTAACAGAACCGTAATAAGACTCTTTCTCGTACGCCGAAGTATTGTGATGAATTATACGACAAGGTTCCATTGCCTAGTATAGTAAAATGGATATTGTTATTTTTATTTGACTTTCTTTAACTCAATGTTTTTTTTTCATGTTTGTCCTCAAATCTTGCATCCCTAATTTAACATACTTCCTGACAATGCCTGCTGATGAAATTTTACACAGTTACTAAGGTCGGGTGATAATGCAATATTACTTTTGTTTACATTCCCATTACTTTTGCAAACATCCCCCCGTACGAGGGTAAATTAAGGGTGCAGGTGTAATAATTTAGCATACTTCCTGACATTTCCTATTGATGAAATTTTGCAGTTACTAAGGTCAGCTGACAATACAATATTCCACCATTACTGTCGCAAACATCCCCCCGTACGGGGGTAAATTAAGGGTGCGAGTGTAAAAAATTACAAAACCTACAAAACGGCTATGTGGGGTTTTTGGGGTCGCAGATGACAAATCCGATAGCCGTTTGACATAAAAAAAGAAACAGCGAAAAAGGCGGTTAGAGAAAGCGGGGCAGAAGTATCTGGACAAAAAGAAGATAGATGTGAATAATGAAGCAAAGTGTGCAAGATTAGATTCACATAGCCAATACAAAGCACAATGAAGAGCTGCCGAATAAACAAAAGAACGTGCAGCTCAATTGACAATTCAAAGACAACGCCAATCACAATCCCGTGCAGCAAAGACCACATTTTGATTGAAAATTTGTTTGATATTTTATAAATATATTACAAATTTCAATATATGATGTTGTCTTTTGAAATTCAAATTAACCTACTAACTCATGCAGTATACGATAATAATTTGATTAAACTATGACTAAAAAGTATAAAGCAAGTTTTTAAAAATTTTTGTAATGTTATTTTAAGAATAAGATACTATTTTTTAGTAAAGACTGCGCGTCCGAAATACTAACATAAGGATAAGTTAACGCATTTAATTTTCTAAAGATAGCTCTAGAGGATTTATATTTATGGGCGGAAAAAGCTTAAAAGTTTATTTTAATCATATTCGTTTGATAGAATTTAGCAAAAAACATTAATTTATTAGTTACAAAGTATAGTCGACTCTCTCTCACTAATACATAAGTATATTTTCGCTGGCCTAGTTTTTATTTCGAATTAAATAGTAACTTAAGGTATTGCAGCATAATTGTACTCCTGGTAATCTAGAAGAATTGTGTTTTTAAATGATTTATAAAAATTTGTTGGGATAAATTAATCATAAAATAAAAATAATAAATAATACTTACTTGAAAGACAGAGTAGTATTAAGAACAATTAATTAATAAATATTCAACACTAACGAAACACTACAAAAAAGTATTTGAATCTATGTTTGCAACACAAAAAAAAACAAAAATTAATTTAAAAAATACACCATATCTTGAATGAAATTCCAATGTCTTGTATTTTATATTACTTTCCCGGCGAATATTACCAGAATAGGTACATTGAAAAGAAAGTACGGTGGTCGTGTCAAAAAAGGAATGTCGGTTTTTTCGAAAAAATTTACGTTTTAGGGTCCAAATAGTTCATCAAGACCAAAAACAACATATGTATGTATTATGTACGTACGTATGTACATACATACGTTATACGTATATACTGAATTACATTACAAACTATATATGTACGTACATTCATTATACCTCATGATTGACCAAACCGATTATATTCAAATTTGGCTCATATATATATATATATATATATATATATATATGTGTGTGTGTGTGTGTGTGTGTGTGTGTGTGTGTGTGTGTGTGGCATTGATTATATTTTTTTTTTTCAAAATTCCTTCAGGGTGTGGAGGATATTGCAAAAGCAAACAATTTCGATTTTCTTCAGAGGCATTTTAGAGGAAACTTCATTAAACCAAATTTGTTACCAACAATGCATGCATAAATAATAATCAAAAGGTGAGGGTTGATTTAAAAATAAATCAACCCTCACCTATCAAAATTTAATCATACTTCTTTTGCTCACTCTTCCTTCGGTTTAAATAATTTTCAAAAATTTGTTGAAAGTTTATACTTTATATATAGAATTATCAAGATACGCCTACAACTTTTTAAAATTATAGATGCCGATCTAAAATTTTAAAAAGAAAAAATATTTTTTTAATTTTATTTTTCTTATTTTATCCTTTATTGATTGGATTTAAAGAAAATTTTACTTATGAAAATTTGTTAAGCCTAACCTTTATTTGAATATTTTTAGAAAAGCTTTTCTTAAAAAAATATTTCCCATCTCTAAAAAATGCATATTTTTTTTTTATTTTTTCTCAACGCTTTTAATTTTTATTATTAATAGCCCGTAAAGTCAATACTTAGCCAGTTTTTTTTATATACATTAAAAAACACTAGTAGAAATGCCCTTTTTTTATTATTCTGTATTTTTCAAATTTTCTTATAAATTTCTTTTGTTATTTACTTATTTTAAATTTGTTTCCCTGCATCTGCTGATGATCAGTGCTTAGTAATTAAAACTCTTAGATCTTTATTTATTCATAAAGAGTTTTTTTTTAATTTTCTATTTATGAACTTACAAAAACATAACTTTTCACGTAACAAATTTTAATGTTTTATTTACTTTTTATTAAATTTAATCAAAACATGATCGATAAGAAAAATAATAAACAATAGTTATTAAGTTATTTAAGTTAAATTATTTATTATTTACTTAAATTAACTTATTTACTTTTTATAACATACTTATTAAGTCATAATTCATGTCAGTAGAATATCCGATAGATTTAACTCCTAAATCATCCTTAAAACTGCCGGAATGAAAATACTTATATACATACTTTATAAGAGAAAACAAATTAAAAATGTTTAACTAAATCCATAGTTATAAAAACCAAATTTGAATATAAAATCAAAAACAGTTAGGTAATTTTTTTTACTGAAAATCAAACACGAAGCTTATCAATTAAATTTCTGCATTGATAATCAATGTACCGATTACATTTTTCTCTTTACTCCCAACTCAGTGTACCGAATAAAGTTATTTTATGAATAGTTAGAACACGATACAACTACATTTTCATTCTGTGCATATACAAGAGTCAATATAACAGCATACTCATTACACACAACTACAGAAATAAATAAAAATAGAAACAAAGATAAACAAAACAAAAAATACATGACGTTAACATATATGTATAAAAAATAACTCGAGGAAAACATGTTACATTTAGTAATTTTGTGTTCAGTGTATTCTTTACAACAATAAACAAAACAAAATAAATAATTTCACAAAGTAGATGATCATTTAACAAACAAAATACCCCTGGGATACATAAAATAAACTATTTCCATCGCATAATATTCTACATCGTTCAAACAGGATGCAGTTTTAAACAAAGAGGTAATGATCACGTAAAACACTCCATAACAGCCAACAATTACTAATCACCTCAATGACACAAATCCACCAACGCTGACAAAAACCTTTAAATTCTATACACACATAAAAGTTATTAAACATATAAAAAACAAAAACACAAAATAAAACAAGAGATAAATATTAAAAATTTAAAAACACGACAGTCAAAACAAACATTGCTGACAAACGTTTCTGCTTAATATAAAATAATTAAAGAGCTTGATGGTGACAATTTTGTATATAGTATAACTCTTTTTAAATTTTTTTAAAAATTTATTTAAACATGTATATAGTTTATGACACTCTCGGTCAAAGATTCCAACGCGGAATCATAAATCTAACTCGGTTCAGCCGTTGAGCTGCTACGGTGAAAGAAACATACATACATACATATACCGTAAATACATACACTCCTTTTTGGGCAGTTGTGTAACAAGGATAAAATTCCAATGACCAAAGCCATATTTAATTTAAAAAGGTTCTAATAAATCACCGAAGAAAGAAAATACAAAAAAAGGAAAAAAATAGTGTGTAAAAATGTCAGCAATTATTTTTTTAATAATTAAAATGACTGTTTAAAAACTAATTTATTTATGTCAATATTTTAATATAACATTGATTTTATATTTCTTTAAAATTGTATGGTTATTTTTAATGGTAGGTTTTTAAATCCGTTAAAAAATTAATAATTCTGTGTGAAAAATTATACTTTCTGTAAACAACTTATAAAATATAATTTATCTGCGAAGCCGCAGTGAATTAAAAAAATAAAAAACAAAATGTAAGTTATGATGGTCAACAACAATTTCCATTTTTTTTTTAAATTTCATTATACAGGCGTTCGAAAAATGCTGTGTACTGGAATTACAGAAGTACTATGACATAATGTTTTTCGTTATTACTTTGTATTTTTATTTCATTATTTTAATGAAACAGATATTACAATAACTGGAATAGTTTGTAAAGGGTGCTGAAAATGACGTCTTCCAACATCAATGTAACTCTGCACACGTTTCAATTTTTCAAACACTTTAACCAGCTGATATACTGGAATGTCTCGTATGTATGCCGTAACTGCGGTTTTTATTTCGTCAATCGTGCGTGGTCTGTTCCGATACATTGCTTGTTTCGCTGTCCGCCACAGAAAGTAAACTGGAGGAGTCAGATCGGGCGATCATGTAGGCCATAAACCTCTCGAAATGATTAGTTCACCAAAGACATTTCGTAAAAACGTCATTGACCTGATAGCTGTGTGCGCTGTGACCAAACGTTGTTTATATATTTGATTTATTACAATTTTTTTAATTTGGGTGGGTGGAATGCAGGTGGATAGTGGATGGAAGGCGGGCGTATGGTGGGTGGATAATGAACGCTGAGTAGATGGATGGTGGGCGGTTAGTGGGTAAATTGTGGATGATTAGTAGGCGGTGGATGAGCGGTTAGTAGGCGATGGGCGGGTGGTTAGTGGATGGATATTAGGCGGAGGGGAATTCCTGAACAAATTTAAGATATTTATTATACGCATTGATTCATCATAACAAGACTCTCCGTTGTCAAGCACTTAAAATATTTAATAATGTACACGATTTTGTGAAGAAAGAAGCTATAAATTTAGAAACATAAGAAGATGACAAACATTTAATACGCATTCAAAAATGCGAAGAAAGAACCGCTGCAGCTGCAGCTTATGGGATTTCAAAATCATAAGTTCAAAAACTCGGAAAAGGAAAGCAGGATCTTCTCAAATCTAAATTACAGTTGTGTTCATTCAGCACACCAAAAAAGTATAAACAATATTCAAAACCAGTTAGTGGATAACACAGTTCAAGGCATTGTAAGATGGACAGTTAACGAGTTTCACGCAAAACATAATGTACTGCCTACATTAAATAAATTAAGCTAAGAACTTCAAAAGAGTGTTCAATTTAAAGGTTCTAGAACTCGTGAACGAGTTAGGCTTTGTGATGTAAAACTGACAAATCAGGAAACTTTTGATTGAAAAAGAAGACATCTGATGTAGGAGGATAGCATATTTAAGAAAAATGGCCGATTGCAGAAAAGAAAATTCTTCGATTGTTTATTTGGGCAAATAGCATATTTTAACGTCCCATTCGATGACAAAATCGTGGTCGGTTGCCCGTGATGCAGAAGTAAAAGTGCCAAATATTAAAGGTGATCGGTTAATTATAATCCACGGTGAAGGAGAAATGGGGTTCATTCCGAACGCGATGTAAACTTGGAAAATGAGTTCAAAAAGCGGTGACTATTACGGCAGCGTCAATAACAACAATTTTATGAAGTGGGTATCAGAAAAATTAATTCCTGGTCTCCCGCCCAGTCCGTGGTTGTTACCAATAATGTGCTACACCACAATTCACTTCTTGTGAATCCTCCGAATTCAAATGATACGAATAGTACCATGATTAATTAATTGGTTAGAAAAGAACAATATTCCGTTTAATAAAGCAATGTTAAAACCACAACTGTATAGAAATTCAAAAATGAAGTACCATTTTGATGATCTATTAAAATAAATTCGAGCATCATGTTCGGCGACTTCCACTTTACCATCCCGATTTAAATCCGATTAAGATGGTCAGCTCTGAAAAGATATGTTGGTAACATATAAAACATTATAACAATAAAACAAAATTTTTAATGTCAGATATTAAAAAATCCCTTTCGGCACGCCGGAACGCGGAGGTAGATTTCACCGGTGCTAAGTAGAGGATAAAAAATATTTCCACCTTAAAGTTAAGAGAAACTTCAAATTTACTCAATACGACAATGGCTGATTGAGAAAAAAGTTTCACATGTTTAGCATAAAAGTTCCATCTTCTTACAATTCCAGCAATATTTTGGACATCCCTTGCCGTAAGGGTTGGTCACATCAAAAATTGTTTCAGATAAAAGTTTTAGGTAATGTTTAGAGGACTAACGACCACTTTAAACTGATTCGATACTATGCCTATTAAGAGAGGTATGATTTTTTTTTATCTTAAAAACCCCATTTTTCCACCCCCTGGGACATCAAAAAACTTTATTTAAATAAGTTTTAGGACCTTATCCAAAGAATAGTATGAACTTTAACCGAATTCGATATTTTACTTAATAGCAATATTTTGTTTTTTCAAAAAGCTCACTCATTTCCACCCCTATGCCCATTCCATCCGATTTTGCCCGTTAACAAACTCAACCGAGATTTTCGGTCGTTATATTTTATGTATAAATTTGAAATTGATTGGCGCAATATTACGGCAGTTATCGTGTCCACAAGAAAGTGAAATAAATACGTGTGTGTATATATATATACATAAACTTTTGAACTGACGTTGGTTTTGGAGTCTAGGGGGTGTGAAACGCGAAGATATGTCGAAATTTTCTGAATCATGGTACTCATTACAAAAGGTATCTTTGTTATGAAATCTACCTAAAAATTAGTGGGGAAAAATGAATACCATATTGCAATCATAAATATTACTATTCACAGTCCCCCAACTGCATTTAAATATTTTCGTTGAACAAAATTTTCTTATCGATATAAGAAGACCTGATGAGAACATTAGGCAACCTTAAATGTCTGCTATTTTTGCAACATGAAAAATATATTCAAACAAATTAAAGTTGTCTGAAAGTTGATTAGCCACACATTATTTTATTTAATTAAATATTGCATGATGTTTAGTCTTTTATTTTCATACCTTGTTTTCTTTTCTTAGTTCGATTCATTGTTGTTTTTTTAGTTAAATTTTTTTATTTTTTTATTTTATGGCAGTGGTTTTTTTAATTTTTACAATTCTTTTTATTATTTAATACTTTTTAGTGACCATCGAGAAAAATTTACGATTGAAAACTTACTGATATAACGCATTCGACGTACTGAGCCATAGCTAAACTTACAGATTTCTCAAGAGATTGAGTTCTCGAGACTTTTTATCGCGCGGATCCAACAGCAACTATCCAAACAACTAATGGCTTTTGTATCCAAACAACTCTCTAGTTGCCTCACGCGACTAAGTGCTACGTAGGCCTAGTCCCTGGCAAAGATGTGAGTGCTCAGATCTACGACAGCTCTATCTAGGAAAGTTCCTTGTAGTTTATGCACTGACACAGCCCAGCACAATATTAGTAGCAGCAAACGCTGTTCCACTTTGCCCTGTTCCCTAAAGCATCAAATTCGACAATAGTGGGTTCAACCTGATGCCGACAGCATTACCTCTAATCGTACTGTCATCAAAATCTACAAGGACCGTTGTCCAAGGATTGTTGTGGTAGCTCGCCAGGCTTAAGCTGGTTTTGGCGTAACGCAGGCCACGCGATTTTTCTGAGTATATCGGTTAATTTTTGTTCAGGTTTAGTTCCATCGTAATTTTGTATTATATTAGCGAATGGATTCGGGGATGGTCAAAATGGATATTTTCGTTGAAATCTGAAAACCGAAATTTTTCGCGATCACAATACTTATTTCACTTCGTACAAGGAAGTAAAACATGTCTTGAAAAATCATCTTTAATGAGTGAATCTTCCAAAAACGTCCAGAATAACATTGAGTTTTACACTATATTAAATAGAGTAAGAAGCTAGTACAATCGCTTCTTGTAAATTCAGATCTGTTTCTTATTTTTATAGATGTGGTTTTGTGTGGAGTATTTTGAATTGACAGTATTGTATTCTGATAGACGTCTGAGATTAATAGAAGTTCTAATTTAGATTATTTTTCCTTGATAATCTTATTAATTGAAATAACTAGTAATGTTATTAATTGAAATAATGAAAACATGTATGTTCTTAAAACACAAAGTGTAGTAGAAAAACTCCTATCTTTACCGCTTGCTGAAATAGCTTTTTTTAATTTTGAATAACTGTATTGAAGAAAATGAAATAAAAAAATAATAATAAAATGATAATGGTCTGTTCTTAAATTTAATTATCAGTAATTTTTTTTAGTGAATACTATCAATTATCTGTTTTGCAACACTGATAAACCTGGTTATCTAAGACTAGCTTTTCTTTTGTTAACATGTATTAAAATCATTTAATCCAGCTTGTAAAAATACAATGTATACCTGAAAATAGTTTCACATGAATGAAATTGTTACTCTTATGATATATTAGTATGAATATTTTTATATGTTCTCAGATTTTCAACAAACTGGTCAATGTCATAATACATTAGCAATAAATACATTTTTTCATCATACAAATTAATAGTATATTACAATTATTTCAATTATATAAAAATTAAAAAATGAAATAACATTTTTAATAGTAAAATTTATATTATACGTCTTCGTAATTTGCTCCAATAAACAGTAGATGATTATCTACTTTTGGTATTTTAACTAACTCATACATTATCAATCTAATAATTGATTTAATCCTCACCAGCATTAAAATCAGAAGTTATAATACATCTGAACAACACTGGAAAGGTATTATAGGTGTAAAGTAATAGATTAGTACTTTTCTCTTTGAAATAATATGGCTGCTTGTTAATAAAGTATTTGATGATTAACTAAACATTTACAAACCATCCATTGACTACGTACTGATAAGCCATAGGATTGATAAGCATGAGTCAAGGATTAACTAATAATAATAATATTACAGTTCAAAACAACCTTACATAAATAACATTTAAAATTTAAGATATTATATGATTGTCAAAAAATATGTTGCACAGTAAATGTAATCTCATAATCTGATTATATCAGATCTATTCACTTGTTGTAACAGCTACGTTAAGATACATTATTAGAGGTTATACCAAACTTCTAACAAATTTTTCAATATAATCCATCCAAAAACCATTTTTTCAGTCTTAAGATTTTATAGTTTAACTTTCAATTATCCAAACTCTAAATTTGATGATCTCAAACTTTGAAGATCTCTAATTTGATTTTATATGTGACCTACACAATACCTTATCTTTTAAATAATACCCTGATTTTAGTGTAACTCCTGAACTACATGTAATACTAAGTAAGTAAAAATATATATTTGTTTATGAATGATTTATATTTGAGAAACACTTTCTAATATTTCTTAATGTCTTTAAGTTTATAATCAGAAAACAAGGATACTCTTATAAGTTGATAAGAAAAATGCGAAGGGAACAGGTAATATTACAAGTAACACATGTACTTTTATGAGCAGAACAAAGTATGTTTTGGAAGTTTCCTTTTGTACACTTTATTTATTGTTTATGAAACTGTTACAAAAGGTATTATAAAAAGATACTTATTTTCATTATAATTTTTATAATAGCAGTTTTATAAAATACAGTTACATAAAGTATTTAAATAGTTTTTAAAACAAGCATTCGTTACTGTAGTTCTCATTATACTGATATAGTTTGAATTAAAACTTTTGTCATTTAATCAGTGAACAATATTAAAATTTAAATTCAACATATCAAAATTACTCAAAGACGGGCATTATTGGATTTTAGATATCTCTCTCTCTCTCTCTGGTTTTACACTTTCATCTTAAAACAATAGTTTTAACAACTGATGAAAGTAAAATAATGTACACAATATTATGATGTTGGAGCTATACAATACTATGATTCAAGAAGTCTCCTTGTATTGTTCTAATTTGCTTTCCGCCCAGAAATTATTTCTGATGGCAACTTTGTTTTGTAGTTTACTTTTGTCTTCTTACATTTTTATGATTACTTACCCCGCTATACATATAATTATTTTTACACATGTAAGGAAGGTTGATTTGACCCGATAAATCAACCTATCAATCAATCTAGTAAAGCTAGACTTTACTAGATTGATGTCTTTGGTCAAGATATCAATTTTTTGACAAAATAATAATTTTGTGAATAGTAACTTAAAATGATTTATAGATGTTGAACATAAAACAATTAATTCCTTAAGAATGCAAAAAAAATCTTGAAACCACATTCTATGTGATAATAAAACTCAGATGAAAGGGTGACAATAGTTTTACATGCTTCAACATAAATATTAATGTTATCAGGATACAGATCATCATCAAGTATCTGAGTATTAATTTTTCACCGCCTACAATATATATATATATATATATTCATGAAGGTGAATGAAATATAAATAATAATTTTTTTAATAAATTTATTGATTAATAATATACAAAATTCTTACCTTCATCATTTCTCTATATAGTCTTCTGCACAATCAACATGCTTTTGCCAACAATTTGAAAGCTTGAATATTACTTGTTTATAAAAGGTTTTGAGGACGAGTCGTCAACCATTAGCACATGTACTCCTCGATGTCTTCGTTGATTTCAAATCATTCCTCTCCAAGCAATTCTTTCAAGGGTGCAAATAAAAAATAGTCACAGAGGTACAAATCTGGACTTTAGGGAGGGTGGTCAAGGGTTTCCCAGTGCATCTTTTCCAATTTTACCCTTGTCAAAATTGTAGTGTGTGTCCTGGCTTTGTTATGGAAAAGAATGACATATCTGATGGGCATACCCCATCTTTTGTTTCAGTATGTGGCTTTTGTTGACTGTAGCAGCTGGCAATAGTAAGCCACATTCACCATTTGTTAACTGTGGAGAAAATCAATGAGTAAAACTCCCCTTGAGTAAAAAAAAACATTGTAGTAAGAACTTTTCAGGCTGACAGATGGGTTTTGGCCTTTATACTTCCTTCGCCACTCCTTACTCACCATTTTTGACTCCAGAGTGTAATAATCCTGTGTCTCATCACATGTGACGATGAACTCAAAAAACCATCGCCCTTCTTGGCAAAATCGATTCAAAAGTCTCTCTCACAGATCTATAACCTCACCTCTTTTTGATTTTCGATGAACAACCTTGGAACCCACTGAACACTAATTTTTCTAAAGCTAACATGACCAGTGATAATGGATTGAGCACTACCATAGCTGACGTGATTTCTTCAATAGTGAACTGGCAATCACCTTTAATAAGCTCTTGAACGGCACGGATGTTGTCAGCCGTGAGACTTGATCTTGAGCTTAGATCATAACTTTCGTTTTCTACACTTTCTTGCCCACCCTTAAATTATGTGGCCCATGTATACACTCGGTTCTGGGACAAAGTAAGATCCCCAAACTATACCTTTAAACGAGTTAAAATTTCCGCGGATTTAACACCTTCATTAGTTAAAGACTTTATGATTACACGTTGCACAACAGACAATGGAACCTCTTGCTCACTCATGGCTGTACTGATGACAGAACAGAGCAAAGGAGCTAACCAAGCAGATTCCCCCTTTCTAACATACCAAACATTAACCCCCCATTCTGCCATCTAGCTCGGAACTGCTTGCTGCATAGAATAGTTAAAATTACCATTTGAATTTGATTCACCTTCATACATACAAAATTATATGTAAAATTTGTGAAATAGATGATCTAATATTATGTTATTAAATTATCTGAATTACTTTAACAATGTTTAAGTTTTAAAAAAATCTCTTCATTTAGTTCTAAATGTTGGATATTAATCCAATTTTCAAAAACAAATATATTAAATGTTTAAATCACCAATTTGGAGAAATTCTTGCATGCAGTCCCCTTATTCAACTGGTCTCAGATTTGACTCTTGGGAAAGGGATTTAGTATATTTCAATATCATAAATGATATTCACCTTGTACATTATCCAGTTTACATTAATTATATATGGTAATTAGATTAAACCAATAAAGTAATAAGTCTATTGCAATTGTGTAATTAATTAAATTATTAATTTTACAGGTTATTTTGATGACAGTTTAATATCTTCTTTACTGAGTGATAGGACAATATATTCTTCACCTCTGTTAATGTATGAAGTAGGTTTTCATTTTCATGCATTAAATTTTTGGTAACTATATATCTATTCAGTCACAAGCCATGTGATTGCCAGCAAAGAGTTAACTTTAATGTCAAACATATAACAATAGTAAAATATATATATATATATATATACAGTTATATATGTCTAACTGCAAAATTACAGATGTTATGTGACCCAATTCAATAATAGATATTTAAATAAATTTTTTTTAACAAATTTACTTTTCTAAAATTTTTGATACCTTAAATCTTATTAACTGTTGTAGTCACTGATTACTAAAACCCTACAGCGTGCAGTAATTCTACTGAAGATAAACTTCATAAACCTAATTTTCAATGCTAAATGAAAACTGATCAATCATATATGATTTTAACTATTTACTGTTCATCATTACTTCACATCATATTTGTTTTTGTTATTTTCCTAACCTGAGATATATCAGATATTGTAGAAAAATCTGGTTCGATAATACCATTTACTTCAGTTTTCTTACTTCTAAATTTAATTTTTCAAAATCTTATTATTTCACATCTATTGTACCACAATTTATTAAAGGAAAAGGAATTTCTTCATACAACCAAATTACAACTATGTTAGTAAAAATAATAGCTAGTAACTCTTCTATTAAACAGGATATGAAAATCTAAAATTAATTATTTACCTTAAACAATGAAAAATTTAAAAGTAACTCTGATAGTTACTTATATAACTGATAGTTAGCCACAGATAATTAATAAAATTCAATACAAATAATTCTATTATTCCATAAGATTGTGAATATGCGTCTCTTGCACCTAAGATTAATACACCTAAAATTTAATGTATAATTTTTTTTTATGTTTTTTTTTTATATTCTGCTATATATCTGCTACATATTTTTTATGTTATTATTATTAGTCCTAAAAAAAATTCTCTCAAGTTTTCCACGATGACTGTAATAGTGTGTGACCTATCTAAAACATTCATTAGCTCTAATTTATAAAATAAATCTAGATTTGCCTAAATAAAAACTAAATATACATAATTTTACAAAAAACGTCTAACATGAAACTGGGGTAGTATTTACTATAGTTTTAAAAGCTTTATAGTGCTATCAGCTGATAAGTAACAATTACTGTTACCTTTCTAATGTAAAATAGTAGCCAAGTCACTTAACTATAGTGCTGTACAGGAATCATTTTGTAATGGATTACTACAGTCAAATGTTTGTCTAACTTAAAAATACAAAAAGGTAACAGAAACTAGTAATATCTTCGGGCTTCTAGTATCTAAATAATTTTGCTGGTCACCACTTTTTTATGGTTTCCAGTTAATGCTACATTCTGACTAGATGACTGTGTAATGTAACACAACTAAATTAGTACAGAATCTATACAAGGAAAAGGTTCTGATAGTATATGACTATCACTTATTTAGTACTGGTTCATACACTCAGGATATGTATGACTTAATAAAATGGGGTTTGCATTATTAACACTTCTATCTTTACTTCTTTGAACGGTGACTTTACCTGTGTCAAGTTAATGTACAGTCAAGTACAGATTTGTATCTTTTATAAATCAAAATTTTATTTCCTAAATGTTCAAGATGATATAAAAATCCATAATGTTTTTTAATGAAATAACATGTCATATTTTCCAGGATAAAATGTTCATATTATTCTCAAAATTTCTAAGTAAGTTTCAAAGAGATTTTATTTATTAATTTGTAACTTTAAAAAAATATGCAAAAAATTTCCTTTCAGAAAAGTACAATTCAATAATCATTATGTGTAAGTAAATTTGCCAAAATATCAAATTTCAATTAAAAAAATAGACGATCCATTTTAACTTTATTATGACAATTTTTCAATAAAAAGAAAAAACCTTATTGTTTTTAAGTGTATGTCATTATACTTATTTACTTCTGAATAAAAAATACCTCTTTGAAATTCAATAAAATAAAAAGAAATTGCTTGGTTTTAAATCACATCAACAACTTCAACAATAAAAGATTTCTTGCCGACCTCCATGACCGAGTAGAATAGTGTCTCAGCATTTCATGCGGAGGTCCCAGGTTTGAATCCTGATCAGGCATGGTATGTTTTCATATGCTACCAATTTTCACTGAGGTATGACCGTAGCTGTTGATGCCCTGCTCTTTCATAACAAAAAAAATAAAAGATTTCTTGATACAAATTGACATTTTTAATATTCTTAATTTGATAAATAAGGGAAGATTTTTATTCCATTTTTCTAACATTTAAATGATGTTTTAGTGTCTTTGTTGACAACCTATCAATCAGAAAGAAAGATATTTCAAATATTTTTCAAGTAAAATATATCTGTTATATATATTAAATCATCTTTAAAAATAATAATTTTTTATTTTGTGGAATTTTCAGTATTAGCAAAAAAAAAAACAATTTGACTGATATCAACAACTCTAAATTCAAATCTGCTAAATTAATTTTTTTTTAGACTATAACTTACTACAAAATTTAGTACATTTGGGCAAATTTTAATGCAACAAACGGTTGGTGACATCAGTATTTTTTATTCAATCTTTTTTAATTAAAAAATAAAATGATATATTTACATAATATTTTACCAAAATTTTAAAATTGCAGTTATTTGAAATTTTAATATTTTGTGAACATATGCAGAGTGTTATAATATTCTATAAGTGTCAAGTGTATAAAATTAGATGTTTTGACCTAAGTATAAATGTAACAAAAATAACTACAATTACGATCAAATTGAAACTAAATATACATTTTACATACATTTATATGAAGTCATGAAGCCATGAAATGCAGAGTACTAAACTGAATTAGAGTTCACTGAAAACTAATTGAAAGTTCAGGATGTGTTTATTGGAGCTTTGATTCCCCCAATTACCAACAAACAAAACTCAGCTCACAATTCCCTTTTATAACTTTGAACGTAACTATACTACATCTATTAATGTACTAAAATTGAATTATTGTTCTAAACAAAAGAAATTTTTTTATTTGTTTTTAGTAATTAAAAAAGACATACAGGAATACTAAAACAAAAATTAAAATTTATATGGTAAAATACTTTTTCTACAGTAATTTTACAAAAATCTATCCAATTATAAAATAAGAATTTCTCTAATTAAAAGTTGCATTGACATTAAATTTCATTCAGTTTTCCCTTAAAGTTTATTTAAAGGAATTTAATTAAAGATACTTGATTAGTAATTTTTTTTTTTAAATTAAGAAAAAAGAGTACAAAAATAAAACATTTAAATAATCATCTAAATTTACACATAACTTTAAAATTTGTATTCCAAGTTTGTTTAATATAAGAGTTTGTAGAAAACCTTTCCACTTAATCATAGGATACTACAAATTAAAAGTGTTCTGATCTGGAAAAAAATGGTTCATTGAAGTTTTTAATTCAAAATATTTTGTAATAAGGCAAAAATTAGGAGTATTTCATAAAATAAAGCTAAGGCAAATGATAATTAACACAAATAAACGATTTTGTAGAACTAGGTCAACAACCAAAAAATATACTAAGAACAATGAAAAAAGTAAACAGTTAGAAATGGATTAAACATTTCTGTTGACCATAAGTTATTATTGAAATTCTGGTACGTTAACGACAAGTAATCTAACTGGGATTCCCTGAGGATAGAGATCTGAGAATGAAATTGTATCACACCTAAAACACGCAAACTATGGCTGAAAAAATAAAAGGTAAAACATGTTCCGGCAAAAAAAAAATAGTAATAATAATAATAATATAAGAGTGAAAAATATCCAAGGTAATAATATGGATAGATAATTTGTTTTCAGTGATAAACAACATGTGAACGAATACTAAATTTCCAAAATTATAGTTCAGGTATCTCCTGGGACAGAAAAATCTTCCTGTAATCTGCAATATAAAGAATATTCACAAGCTTGTATTTTAAATTTGATAATTAATTTCTACTTAATGGTCTAATATAAACTGGACATTTTAAAAATCAATTATCTGGAAAAGTTAAACAGTTATTCAACTATCATCAAGGCGTCAAACTGATTCAAACAATAAAGCAGTATTTACCTTAAACAGTAAATATATAACATAAATCAAAGCAAGAATTAAATTTACTAACCATGTATCTATATTTTTTAAATAGTTTTATTCAATATATTTTCATTTATTCTCTAAACAATTAATATTTACTCACCTTTATTTTATCTTTTAGCTATTGTTTATTCTTAAGTTAGTTTGTTACTTGTTTTCAAAGAGTTAATACCCTTTATTATACATAAAGGCAATATATGAGGTCAGTTCAGAAAATAACAGACCTTTTTAATTACACAGCATGGAGATCCTCAGTAACCAAATGTTCTTGGATTGTTGATATCTCGTTTAGTTTTTGTGTTATTGTTATTTGAGTGCAAGGATTTCTGGTGTTAGTAGCGATTTTTGTAATGTACAATTTTTTGATGATTGAACTTTTGTCTCAATTTCATCGTGATAAACCCAGCTTTCTCATCCCGTTATGATCCTTTGCATAAATGTTTCATCATTATTGGCTCTGTTTAAAAAGTTGTTAACAAACGTCCACTCTTCTTTCTACAGTTTGGTCAACAAATGAGGAACAACAAACTTTGCTGCGATTAGATGCATGTTCAATTTTTCAGTCAACGTCACGGCATGATCTAATTGTGATGCTAACCTCTTCTCCAAGTTCTCTGATGTCATTTGGGGATTTGCACACACCAGATCATTGATTTTCTGAATGCGGATGTCATCAGTTGAAGTCAAAGGCCTTCTTGGTCGAAGGCCATCTTCAATCATCTGAAAACCAATTTTAAATCATGAAAATCATTATAACATTACATATGACCCAGAGCATTGTCTTCTGGTTTTTGACGGGGTTGCCCTCATTGCATACGTTGACGATTTGGCAAGCTCATTGATGGGCCCACAAAAGATGTAGTGGAGGAAAAAGTGAATAGGGCCATAAGACAGATAAGCATGTGGTTGGCAACAAGTGGGCTATGACTCACTCCAAAAAATCGCAACTCGTGGTAGTGGCAGGCCGACATAAGATTAGAAGTATTCAAGTTACAGTCGATGGGGTTCGACTAGAAACAATGCCCTTTGTGAAATATCTTGGAGTATGGTTCGATCAAAATGGGCTATATAACTGGCACCTCAATAAAGTATGCAGTAAAGCAGAGCAAATCGTTAACGCTCTGAATAGACCAATGGGTACCAAATGGGAACCCAGAGCATATAAAAGAAAGCTTTTGATGATAGCAGTGACTTCTATATTCAGAGATGATCAAAATGGATATTTCTGTTGAAATCTGAAAACCAAAATTTTTTTGTAGTAACAATACTTTCTTTACGTCATACAAGGAAGTAAATACAGATATAAAAATATTATTACAGGATATTTTAAACATTATTGGAGAAGATGGGAAATAGTTTCTTTTTAAATCCTATATACACAGTTATGTTGACTGTAGTAATCAGAAAATGATCAAGAATCAATTTTAATAGTTTAATACAATTTTTTCTTCAGTTATAGCTGAACGAGAAATAGATTACCTTATAAGTGATTATGATTTCAATTTAATCTGATCTTTCAATTTTTAAAAATAAAACTTCTTTCAGTTTGTATTTTTTTTATCCTTATGACATAACTCTGTTTTTTGTAAAAATATTTTATTATCGTTTCTGTTATCCGAAGTCTGCGGTCATGAGAATTAATTAATTTTTGTATAGTTTTGTTTTTATTATCCGTTAACACATTTGTTAAATTATTTTCATTCTTTATAAAATAATTAAATTTTCTTCATATAATTTCTACTCTGTTTTTCATGAGTATTTCACCTAAACATCTGAGTAAAAGTTTACTTATAAAATAAATATTTACTAAAACATCTCTGGTAATTGGTGCAGTAATCTTTAAACCAGAAATATTAACTATAATTATTATTTTTTTATAAATTATCAGTCAAAAGATTAATCAAGAAAAATGAACTAATGATGTAAATAATAAATTAAGCGACTTATTATACTCTGTAGCATATTTGATGACAGCATGTAGCAAACCACTAAACATAGTATGTCACTTTTGAATATATTGTAATGACATCATTTTTTTTTATAATTTCCAGACAAAAAACTACCTCCACATAATTATTATAACATAAAAAACATCATAGTACAAAAAATTCACTGGCATCAGGGGTCAGTTTTAATAGAAATGGTAGTTGTGATAAGTTAGAAGAATTAATCTTCAAGATCAAACTCTTCACTTCAATCTAATAGATAACACTAAACACAGATTTGAGTAAGTTTTAAAATATTATTTTGTGTTCATGAAGCCCCAATAGTTATTCACACTTTATAGAATCCAGCCTTAAAAATTACACCTTTTTTGAAAAAAAATAAATCTTATAAAGCATTAACTGATAAAAGTTATTAACCACTAATAAATACCAACAGTGACCAATGACACTCTCATTTTCAAGATCCTCAATTCCAAAGACATCCCAGATAAGTTACCAACCTCTAAATAAAGTAAACTTATAGTAAAAACGCAGTTACTATTTATCATACTATTACAATATGTGAACAGAAAGTTTGACCCTCGCCAACTGCTGTGTCTATACTATATTCATTAGCTTATAGAGTGAAAAATAAACAAACGCTGAATGTGCGTGAGTGAGTTCATCATGATTCTGCTGAGTCACATCCCATGTGACTCAATCAGTGCCAATTCACTAGTCATCCATATCTATATACAATATAATCATTACTCAAATATTATCACCATATAATTAGTCATATAATAGTCATGTAATCAAACATTTGTATAATGTTACGTCTTCTCAGTTCTAGTAAAACCCTTGATCTTTTCATATGATGACTCTTTTGTTCTTGTGTTCAATTTTTGTATTTCTGTTACTTTACTTTAACATTATTTAAAATTAATATAATGCAATTTTTTTTTAATTTACTGTAACGTGAGCGTAGTGTATTCCTAGATTTGTGTCTATATGACTTAGTTATACCGTTATTTTGACGTGTCTGTATCAGACACGAATACAGATGAATCTGTATTCATCTGATAATAATGGACAATTATTGATGTCGCCTCTGAAAAAAGCCACATAAAAGGCCCTTAAGTCATGCAGAAAACACTTCATTCTAAATGCTTACAAAAGATAATTAGAGAGACCTTCAGCAACCATTTATTATTTCTTATTTCTATTCTTTTACTTAATTTAATTTACCCTTTCAGTAAGTAAATTAATGTAATTTACTAATGATCAATTATAAAGTTTATCTACAGTCATTTTTTTTTTATTTTAGCACCTTTCTTGCTAATAAACTTCATAGGTTGTTTTTATTTTAAGCAGAATAATGGGTACATAGTCTAAAGTTTTCCTTAAAAGATTCTCTGCACCTCACTCACTTACTGCTAAAATATCTCATTGCAATTTTTTTGCTGGAAATGCATTCTATCAAGAAGAATGTAAAGAAAACATTTTTAATTAAATTTTTTTTTGTTCTTTTCTAATTTTAAATGGAACATTTAGACTACATTGTTCTTTCATTCTAATAAAAGAACAAATTTTTCTCTGGAAAAAATTATAAACAAAACTATCTTAACATTATATTCATACTATTGCTATTTATCACCAAGCTTATACTAAGTTAATCTTTCAGAATAACTTGAAGCGAATGAGCTCAACAATTTGTGATAATGGTTACAGCTCATATGAGGTCTATTCTAAAATTGACTTCTGATTAATGCATGAAAAAGGTTTTTATGCGTAAGTCACCTACCTAATTGCATTACTTGTCGACATAGTTGCTACCTACAAATATTATTTAATTTCATTTGAAAACTCAGAAATTATAAAACATGTTTATCAAACACAACTGTACAATTATTAAGCATCACCAACTCCCTCTTCATTGTGCATAACTGTGCAACCTTCTTCTATCAGTGAGCACTTACAGTGGTGTCACTCATATCCAAAGAATATAACATAATCGTTGGTGGATCATGATAGCATTGTGTTCTAGTTGAACAAAACTAATACACATTTGGCGTGAACATCATAGCAGCTTCCATTTTTTTTTTGTCAAACACTGCTTTACCAGTACTTAACAGAGTGGATGATGTGCAGTACATAACAAAATTACAGATTACCAATGGATACTCAGAATGTACTGTACTGTTATGGTAACCAGTTTATTTTCGACAAGGAATAGGAAGAAGCATATTTTGGAATAGCACTTAAACAATTTGAAAGAATGCCTTTAACTAGACTGAAAATTCAATTTGATGAAAAGTCTCACATATAAATAAATCACTAATGGTTTATATTTATTTCATAACCTTACTAAAGAATGCTATTTATAAGGCCTACCTACATTTGACTTACTTCATAACAACTGTAACTTACATTGTAACAATAAACTGACCATCATTATTTATTTATCTCGTTTATCAATAATTCACACCTAAAATATTAGTATAAATGTAGACTATATTTCTAACAGAAGTATTTTTTGACTTGATCATTTATAAACAAAGTTTTCATTAACTGACATGCCATGTACCTGACCACTATTTGCCCTAATTGATGTAGAGTCTACAGAAAATATTTTTTTTTAAAAGCTTTAGTAATTAGTTTTTCTAAGCAATTTTTTTTTTTTTAATAATACATACCTTTTAATTTTAAAAAGTTCAAATGCATTAAAATTTGTAATAAAAGGTTTACTGTATTTGGGTCCTATTAAATTTTTTTAATGAAAACACTATTTACTGAACATGTATTACTTTAAATAAGCAAGGTAAGAGCTGTGAATGATTTCATCATTCTTCTCAATAAAATTCCATTTTTCTGTCTTTTTAATATCCTGAGCCTAAGGTACGCATCCGTGTGCATTCCTACAGATCTGCCACTGCTGTAAACAAACATATACCAAGATATTATCAATACTTTCTGTATTAAACAAAATTGTAGATTTTCAATAAGATTAAGAATAAATTATAATTAATTAAGTATATTATGAAACACGACAAAATAATTTTCTTTTAATATCTCTAATTACCATGCAATAAAAAAATTATAATTAGGAACAATAAAATTATATATGAAGATACTAGAGAATACTTCAAACTTTATTATAATTTATAATTTTATCAATAACAATCATTATGATTGTACTATAATACAATAAATATTTACTCACTATAATATTTATATATTTATATTATATATAATATATATATATAAGTACCTACACATTATGATAAGGTAACTTGCACCGTCACTGGTCCTTAGTTGGTAGTGCTTTTATGAGGCCTATTTACATTATTTAATTCACACAAGCACATATTATAATTATTATCATATAATATGTGAAGAATTGGTGAATATTTAAAACATATGTATATTATTAAGGACTGTATTTTTATATATATTTTTTTACATTTCTGAAAAATTTAAAAAAAGGGACACAAATATGAATAAATTGATTTTTATGGAAAAATTAAAATTAACTTTTATGAAAGCACACAAAACTTTGTATTTTTTAAATGCAATTAATAAGAAGAAATATTTAATTTTATACATAAAACAGATTTAAAACATTTATGATACTGCTTTTTCACTAAAAACCCTTTTTAAAAATTGTATCATACAAATACAGTGAAACCTCCTATTACACACACTATTGATTATAAAATAAATCCCTCTTAATATAGTAAAGTGATTTATTGCCTACATTTCATGATGTGTAATTCAATATCAGTAGTACTTCATCAATTCATAAAATGACACAGAATGTAAAAATATATAATGAAATTAATATCGAGTTAAATTGCAAAACATAACTGAAAGGTGTCTTACATTGCTTATAATGTAGCTAAGATGTAAAGAATAACTGTTAAACAATAAAAATATGATCCAGAGAACAACCTTGTTTGTTATATAGATTTATTTCTTCTACATAATTAATGAATTTCAATGAAAATTTTACCTAAATATTTGGTGAGAAATTGATACAAGAGCTAGAATTTTACTTTAATATATTCTCTAAAACAATTTAGACAAAGATGTATCTGAGATGGTTAGTTATGCATTCAAACCTCATTAAAATAAAAACTGAACTAAAAATGTGTGAAGAATGAATAAGTGTGAAGTATCAAATATTAATTATTGAAAATGATATGTCTATTATGTTTTTGTAATTTTATTTAAAAAAATTAAAATAGTATCTTGAGCATTAGTTATATAACTGAAAAATTTATTAAATACCTTTATTATTCATTAAAAGGAGAATTCACTGTAATAATAATAAATTTTATCATTAAAAATTTTGTAAGCAGTGATCAGTACAAGAAAACGTGTTTTCATTCTAGCCAGCTATAAAAATAAAATTATTTTTAATTTGTGCAGAAATTTGGACCCTCTGATTAGAAAGTAGTTAAAAGATTTTGTAAACAAACTAATCTTGGCGCCCGCACCATATCGTTTGTTTCTCCTAAGTTTATAATATTATTGTTATTAAATAAATCAATATATAAAATGAACAAAAAAATGTATTTTTAACAAAATTTAAATATTATTTATTTAAAATCATGTTATAGTCATTAAAAGGTAAGTTTTAGTGTATATAGATTATATAATAAGTTCATGCAATACCAGCTATCTACGTTTTCTATGTAAAAGAGACTTCTTATAAATTATTTACAGAAAAGTGAAATTTTAAAAATAAGTAATATATTTTATTTTAAAAACCAGTTTTTTTAATTTATTTTTAAATCTAAACATCAACTATTCTTAGACACAGAGCTACAATATCCTATTATATGTTGAGTGAGGGAAAGTCAGCTAGTATTTATAATTTTAATATATATTAATGTTAGCTATGTAAAACATACATCATATCTAATTTATTAAATTAGTACTGAAGAGTTTCAATTAAAAAAGGTTTATTAGGTAGAACACAGGAATATTAGAAAATATAAAATAATATTAAGTAGGACTAATAGATACATACATTATTATGAATCACAATGGCCGAAATTAAATATTTATTATTTTTTTTAAATTAACAAAATATTTAACAGAAAAAGTTAATAAAAATAATAACAGCATTTGTATAAATTTCAAGTATATAACATTAAAAAATAATTCAAAAAGAATTAATACAATTAATTTAACTAATTTTAAAATCAATTAAAATAATATAACTACACAATAATAAAAATAGTATTATTTTAACAACATAAAACACACTACAGTATTTTTATAAACAATGATGACACCAATAAAACTATTAATAACAATTTTATGTTTCATAAAATTATTCATCTATACTTTTTTTTAAGAAATATTATTAAATTATTTTTAAAAAAAAGTTTATTTTGTGCAAATACTGTATAAAAATAAATTTTCTATAAAAAAATGTTTAACACTGCATAATAAATGCAGGTAATACTTTTATTGGAAATTTTAATTTATATCCCATAATAAAAAAATAAATTAAAAATTCATACAAAAATGATTTATTTATATAAATATATATAAAAGAAAGTATATATTTTCTTGAATCTAACGCAAAATAAAAAATGAATAATAATAAATTCTCTTAAAAAGTTGTTATAATTAATATATATATATATATGTGCGGTAAACACAAGTATTAATTAAATGAATGAAATTTATGCAATAATTTTGTCCCTGAATTTGGTTTTTAAAACATTACATAAAATATAATGTTAAAATTATTAAAATTCATTTCATATAGTGCGATTGAAATGGAGATTTTTTTTTATATAAGTTGTTCTGGGATATTTTATAAGCAATGAAAACCTGGTATGTGACAATTCCACTTAAGACATGATATTAAACAAAATTTATGAGAGAAATTGAATGTTAACAAAAATCAGTTCAGGGTACATCAATGACCTTGAATACTCATGACATGTACCCTAATTTTTAAAACTGTTTTTTTTTTTAAATTTTCACATTAGATCCAAGAAAATACTATAATTTAAATAAATAATAACTACATTTCTAAAAAATAAATATTTTTTTATATTTAAATAAAATAAAAATAAATCAAGAAATGATAAAAAATGAATATCGATGTAAAAAAATATCTTGCCAATAGTGGTAAACATAAATAAAAAGTAATGATATACATGTGAACAGTTATTTTATATTGATGTATAACAAATCCTAAGTATTGATTGTATATATAAAACTAAATAGCATGAAGCAGTAAACCAGTGTATCACATTAGTAGAAACAGTTATAATAGCTATAAGATTAGCATTGTCAATGCAGACTGGGAAACATATGGAAAGATACTTGAAATATTTCTTCAAACTAAGGAAAAATTTTAATATTTTTTCATACCTCCACTTTCCGCATATCCATAATTGCAATAAGTTTCAAATTTCCTTATCATAGGTCCTTATTAATAGTATGGACTTACCATAAGTCCTTATTAATAGGACTTATTCAGTCCTATTAATAAGAACATAATAACATCATCAAAAAATTCCTCCCAACAGGTAATAATTAACATTTACTAGTATTGACAAGTTTTTTTTTCAAACAATATTGTAATAAAAAAATCAGTATGTGAGCATTTTAAACATAAGTATAATAAATAAATAATAAACATAGGTATAAAAGATATATTGTGAACATAAAAAAGCTTACAAAATAAAGTCTTAAAATTTAATTTAAAAATAATAATTTTGTTATAATAACAAACATAACTATTCAAAAACTAATAGTAAGCAAATATTAATGGTTTGATTAAAAATATTTGTTTAAAAAATAAATAATGTGTTTTAAATTTTAATGTACTATATGTATTTTTTTAAATTTATTTAGGATAATGATACATATGTTATTAATAAACTGAATGTATTAAAAGGGTCATTTTTTGTACATCTAAATTTAAGCTAAGTTTTGCAGGATATGTTTTTAGAATAATATGACAATTATTTAATTCTACTTATTTTATACTTTTTTAAATTTATGTGTATAAAATATTTAAATAAATATAGTACAATAATTTCAACACATTTATTTATGAAAAAAATTAGTTGTAGCTAAAATATATGTGATCACACTGTTTGACTATTAATTTTTATAATTTTCAATATAATTAAATTTTTTTATTTATTTATGTTTAAATTTCCTTCATACAAATGTACTTATAAATATATGATGGTATTATTCTAATACAAAGTTTCATTAAATTTATTTTATAGTCAAAATGTTAAAATTTTGATGTGTTTTGTATGAAATTTATTTTTATTTTTTTTTTAATATAAAATTAATAAAACAAATTATAATAAAATACAATTAATCAGTTTTAAATTGCATTTTATAGAAATAAAAATAAAATAAATATATTTCTTTTAATACATAGGCTAAGTTTAATATTATTTTTATGTTTATAAAATTATTTTTTTTTTGTTTAATAAAATATAGAAATAAAAAAATTTAGCAATCACAATGGAAATATTAAATTGTACTTTTTGTGATTAATAAATAGCCTATTTATTTATCTTAATACAAAAAATAAAATTTCATTGCATTCTTAAAATTTTATTTATCTACATCATTTTATATACTACCAAAGCTTTATAATAATTTTTAAATCCATAAATGCTGTCAAAACTAGAGTCATAATTTACACTTCAAAAGTATCAGACTGAATGGTCATTTGATCTTGAAAATGCTACCATTTACAAAAGCATTTGCATTACTGGCTAGGTGTTTTAAAATTAAAATATGTAGCAACACTCAAATGTTCCAAAAATGTACAAAAAAGAAAATGCTCATGCAAAATGACTAATGCAATTGCTGGAAAAAAATTAATACAGTAATATGTACTTTCACCACACAACAAACAACAGTAATTAATTAGCCAGGAGATTTATCAGTCCACAAAAATTTTTAAATGACACTATATTATATCATTAACTAAATTTGTAAATATAACATCATTTATTGTGAAAAGGATAAGAAATTTTATTTCATCATCAGTAAAAAAATGATGCTATTAGTAATCAATCACAGTAAACCTAATTGCTATTGGTGGAAACATTGGATTACAGAAGTCGAATTTGATTATAGAAGTAATTGGTTGACATCCATATCTGGAATAGCAAGAATGTTTATGAAGAGAAACAATTATTTAACTCAAGTTTATTTAATGAAATATCATAAATTATGAATTTGTCAGTTCAAGAAATATGAAAAATATCTTTCTAAACATACTAATAACACTCTAATCCTTCTATTGATATTAATAATACTACTACTACTACTAATATAATAATACAATCTAAACCACATAACAGTTTTCTTTCTTGATCACCAAATGTAGTTTACATGTAACTTTACCTCCAATATAATCTAGTTTAAACTTATTTTATAAATAAATATTATGCTGGATAAATTTATATCTATTCAAAATAGCATCGAGTATACCTACTTATTCTACGGCATTTATAGAATGGCAACATTTATATCTTTAACTGGGAGTTAGGATTATTCAATTCATTTTACAGACCATTAAAAATTTCCGAGAATGGTTAAATAGTTTTTGGATCAACAGATGGGAAAGTGAGATATATAATTACTGGTTCAAAAAAAAAAACAATTTTTGACATCTTGGGTAGATTTATAACTATCCATAAGTTACCATTTCACAAGGCCAACTCAAAAAAACTTTTATTGTAGAGATCCATGGAGTGTGAATGAAATTTGTGAAAAATGTAAATTACTATTTGTCATCTCTGTACAAAATATAGTCAGTCAAATGTCTGAAAAGTTCAACTCTCCTTTTGTTCACTTGCTACTTAATGAAAGCAAGATATGCATTATTAATTAACTAATTATTTTTTATTAATTAAGTTTCATGCAATTAATCAACATGAGTAATTACATAAGTTATTGACCAATGGAAATATTTATCAGATGTCGAAAACTATGCTCAGTCACTTGAGAAAGAAAATGTCTAAGTACTTATTGCTAGAATGCAATTAAATAACCTTTTACACAGAAGGAAGCATAAAAAAAGTTCACATCACCATCTGTTGTTTAGAGAAAAGACTTCACTTTGGACTAAACTGTAAGAATTTCTGAATGTAGGGAGAGAAGGCAACAATAGAGTAGTTGGACAGGTTTCTGGATTCCAATTAACCAATTTCTTTAGGTTTATTTAAAAACCAGTTTACAAAAGCAAGTCACAAATAGCACAAACTCATCCATTACCTATTTGGAGAGGTGTGGTAAATCTCAAGAGAGGCATTGTAGATTTTAGTGGAGCATTAATATAATTGATTAGCTAACTGTCAATGTGTGGAGGGAAAATACTTTACGTACTTTGTGTGAAAATATACAGGAAAGATTTGAACAGCTTAACTGCTTACCACATATTAGAGATCACATAATAACATGATAGATTAAATTTTAAAATAAAGGTATAAAAACAGCATGTTACAATATTTTTTAAAATTATACTTATTTTTAGTCAAGAAATGTTAAATACTTTGATTAAAATTTTCTAAATTAAAGAAATATCAACATATTTTGTTGAATGATTACTTTCATTTTGTTTTCCTGAATGTTTAGTATCCTGATTTAAAATTGTGAAGTAGGCTGCTGAAATTTTCACACATTTCACAGGTCATAAATTTTATTACAGGCTAGATAGTTATTCCTAATTTCACCATATATTTTTTCACTAAATTACACTTTAGACTTAGACATTACTTAATTGATGTTTTATATTTAAAATGAGTTGGCCTGATTTGCTCATCCCAAAAATACTCCATGGAATAAAGGGTAAATTTATCCATACATTAAAAATATGTTTTACTTTAGTTAGTATTTATAAAATGAAAAATTTTCAATTTTTGTCAGTTTTAAAGTTATTTAATGATTTGGAACTTTTAGGGATGCACTGTATAGAATGAAGCTGCAGATTTATAACCATTTTACAAACATGAGCAACATATTTTTATTTTTTTTTTATTTTCAACATTAGTTAGTTAGATAGTAGAAAATAAACAATGATAGTGTTATGAACAATCACTGAATATTCAACGAAAACTAACTTCTACTTCTAAGTAATTCATGTAAATAGGGTATGTTCCTTCAATATAGGATATGATATTAAAACTACAGTACTAAATACTATCAGACTGGGAAGTCAACTAAATTCCCAAATTCCAGAATAACATATGCTTCATTAAATTCTTCAAAAATGAAGATAAGTACGACATGCATTTAAAAAGAAACGTATAAATTAAATTAAAATTTGTAATCTAAAAAAATATTTACATTTCATAAAAGATTATTTTAATAACTAATTAATAAATTGATTTAATAAAACTATTATCTTGTAAAGTTCAATTTAATGATTTTGGAATTCTTACAATTAATAGCATTTATAATTACAACTAAATTTTCTTTTACATAAAATGATGTTTAATTAAAATAATTTTAGTGAGTGTAATTATTGTTTATCAACCTTAATATATAATACTGCAAAATAAAAATGTGAGGTGATATGCTGACCACATTTCATACCTAAACAATTACAGATGACATTTTTTTGATGCAGGTTGACAAAATTGTTTTTCCTGAAATTATTGTCTCATAAGACTTTTTATTTTCACATACTCTGTGCCAATTTAACTTATTAAAAGATAGCAAAAATAAAGTATTAAATTTTAATAAATCCTTCAAAAAATAATTTGAAATACATGTAACCTCTTTTAAAATACTTAACAATATTAAACATTTTGTATAAAAAATTGTTTAAAAAATATTCTTCAAAGAAACACTATCAACCCATCTTTGTACTTATTTATTTCCTGAGTTTTATATTAACAAAACAATTATCATTATCGTATAATAGTTTAGGTGCAAAATGTACACATACTAATTAACATTTGGAGAAAACTCAAATTAATCAGTATAAAACAAAACAGTTTTTGATTACGTAATTTTAGGCCCTTCACATTACGCTATCACAAACTGTTTTATTACATGTAGAATATTATTTCTGTATTTAACTTAAAACTAATAAAATATGCACTAATACAATTATTTTTAAATTGCATTGACTCTTAATTTCAATAGCAAAAATTTATTTGGGATAGATTTACTGTAAATTTTCCAGATCCTAGAAGGAAATCAAATTCAAGAACCTCAATGTTGAAAACAAGCACAATACTATGAGTAAAGTTTTGTGGTTAGTAATTTTTTTCCATTTTGAATAAGATTTTTTTTTAAAGACAGCTTGTTCTCAGTAATATTTTATAATAAAATTTTGAAATTTAAACACAACTTGATTTTTCACTTTTTAAGTAATGCACATAATTTCAGAATTTTATTCATAAAATACATGTATCATAACTTATTTATTTAAACCATAATTTTATAAATAATTTTGTCATGCAAAGAAAGAGAGATCCATTTTATCCAGAAAACACATTAAATGGAAATTTTATTTTAAAAAAAAATTCTACAGAAAAAATTCACAGTATTTGAAAATAGATAGAAAGAATTACAATTAAAATTTTAAAACTAATGCAATTAAACTCTGCAAAAAAATTACGAAAAACAAATTTATTTATAAAACTTGAGAAAGTTTATAAACGTACAAAACCTGGAAAAGGAATTAATTTCTTAATTATTAATAACTGATATTTCTTTATTAATTAATTATTATACACCATAATACAGTTGTGACACATTACCATGATATCTAATATACAAAATAATTTCATTTTGAAACAATGTACATTTAGTTAAAATGCATACTTTCTTCATATAGCATTTCATTGACAATCTTAAAAAAGTAATTAACCTGACAAAAAATGAGATAACTACAAACCTATGCTCAGTTTTTTCTAAATTTAATCCATCCAATTTTGTATAATTTTTCCTTATTTTATTATACTGATTCAGAACAAATTGTAAACGTCAATTAAAATTTAGCTGTTACTCTAATTAGTTTTAACCAAATTACATTCAATGAACCCCAAAAAATAAAATATTTATTATATGAACTAAATCAAATCTTAAGGGTCGTTGCATTACATGGACATTGCTATCACTTCTTTTTCTAATTATTTTTATATTATAAAATTTTTACTTTTCAAATGTTAACAATCAATTTTGGAAGCCAATATTCCTTAATACATCAAATTTTTTTTAAAGGGTCAGTGTTGAGGATGGTGTATTGTCATGTAGTAAAATTCAGGTTAATAACAAATCTGAATTAATGAAAGAAAAGTTTACTTGTTTTAGCATAATATATCATTGTAGCTGGCTTCCATGGCACGATTGGTAGCGTCTCGGCCTTTCATCCGGAGGTGCCAGGTTCAAATCCTGGTCAGGCATAGCATTTTCACACACACCAAAATCATTCATCTCATCCTCTAAAGCATGCCTAACAGTGGACCCAGAGGTTAAAAAAAAAACTAAAAATATCATTGTAATGAGCTCCTTGAGACGTATTTTTTTATATAATCCTACTTTCCTGTTTGATAAAATTGTATGAATGGTTTATCATTCATACAAGAAATGCTAAAATCTACCACAATCAATCCCAAAATTAATCCAGACACAAAATTTGATTCATTCTTTTGAATGATTTGCACACAATCATTTGTGTCCTGACACATGACTGAATACATTTTATCATGAGAATGTTCAACTAGTATCATCTTTGATTTGGAAAATCAAGTTTCATCAATTTTCACAACACATTATTTTCTTATAACGAAAAAAAAATGTTTGAAATGTATACATTTTGCATGAATTTTTGTCAACTGATAATTTGATTCCCATAAAGCTAGATTTTTTCCCACCTATACAGCTATTGCAATATGTAAAGCAAAATAAAAAATCACAACTTAATAACAAAACTCAAAAATGTAATATTAGAAGATGTAAATTAAATCAAATAATAACATAACCAAATTTGAATAACAAACACTTTTTTTGTGTTTGTTCTTCTGCTTATAAATACATAAATACTTAAGTATTGCTTAGTATTGTGTAACGTACTACATAATACTTAAGTCATACTTATATTTATACTTTTCATAATGGTACTGAAATTCATTTGAACAAAATCTAGTAGTAACTACACCTTTAACTTTATTTACTATTATTTTGAATATTTATTATTAAACAGTTCATATGTGATGATGTTAAAAAACTGCTTTAAAATATTTTTTTTCTTTAATTTATCTAGAATATTAATAATTTAAATAATAGAACTAAGATTTAGATTTTAATAGATTAGAATTAGAGTGAGATTTCATATTCTGTATAATACACATAGTGTTACAGTAACATTCCTCTATTACTAGTAAAAAGTATATATGTTTATAGAAATTGGTATTACTCAGCTAACAGATTAGATACTTAGCATCATATAGTGCAGTAGTCACCATAGCATTATCCACTAATCTATCATTTTTCTTCTTTTCATTTTTTATTTGCCTGTGACATCTTATAGACAGATAGCATCTTCAGTTCCTTATTGTATTTATCTATAATTGTTGCATTTTTTTTACATTGAGAAGGAAATATATATTTAATTAATTTATTTTGTTCATTTTAATATATTCTATAATAAATTACAATTGATAATGTTCAATGTAATTTGAAAAATTACCAGTTTTATTGAATTATATTATTTCTCAAATATCTTCTATAAAATTTTAATTTTTAAAAAAAGTTAAATAAAAAATTTCAAGCAAGGTATATTTCATTAGATTTAATATACTTCTAGCTATTAAAATTTAGTACTACCTTTTCTGAATATGACCATTTCTTCAGTTAATAATGTGTCATAAGATCAATCAAAAACTTGCACTGAAAATCAATGATTTATGGTTTATAAACTGTATTGTTAATGGTGTGTGGGTGTTATTCAATCTGCATATTCTTTTCATTTGTAAAATATTTTTCATATTTAAAAAAGCACTATAAAAGATTCTTTAAATTCTAATATTAATATTACAATAATAAAATAAAGTATATAACATAAGTTACAAAATCTATATTATTTATTTGGTTTCAAATTCTTTCAAGCTGTCTTCAACTTACTATTTAAAAAATTTATCAAATAAAAAATAGAAAGGATAACAAGTTAAAAGCAGAAATTACAAAAGCAGCTATATCATTTACCAATACCAATCTCTATGCAACAAAATCATGTCCTTTCCTCTAAAGAGTGTAGCAAGTGTGTGCGTAATTATGAACATATTCTTTGTTGATTAAGAGTATGTAACACTGTAATGATAATAAAGTTCAAATAAAATGTTAATTAAGTAGTGATTTATAAAAAAAAGTTTTCTAACAAAACAAAAGAATTTATAGATATATATGTATATATTTTATTTGATGTGATGTTAAAAAAAAGATAATATGTATTATATTGATATAATAAAAATAATAATATGTTATAAATCTAATCTCATTTAAATACACCTGAAACAATGTATATATAAAAACACATAACTTATAAAACATCAAATAATTGATGAACAGTTTTAGTACACATTATACTATTCTTTAAATTTTATTTCATAAATTTTCAGATATGAAAAATACATTTTTACCTTTAGATATTTTATTTAAATACAATATACTCTAAACAAAATGCACTCTAATTACTGATACATCATAATATCTATCACAGTTATCATTCCTTTGAAAAAGATTTACTATTTTATATATATATATATATATATATAATATTAATAATAATAATAATATTTATAAACTAATCTACTCTTCTACATTATTAAAACATAATTACAGAAAATTTTTTTACAATGATTAAATTACAAGATTTTTACTCGTTATCTTAACAAGACAATAAATAAATATGTACTGTATTTTAAGGTAGATAAAACTAAGAATGATATAAAAATGAGGTTTTTTTATTTTTCTTTGCAAATCATAGAAAACTCAGTAAAATTATGAAAAACCGTGTTTTTAAACAAGATGAACTAGTCAAAAAATTACAAACAATTTTATTGATATGGTTATATTTGTTATTAGCAAATAGAAAGCACATTATAGTTCATCAGTAGGCCGATTGCCTATCTAAAAATATTTATTACTGGAATATTGATAATTTTCCATCCCTATTACATTAATACATCAGTCATATAAGACTGTAATAATTTTTAATAAACAAAATACGTCCTCAATTTAAAAACAAGCAGTTAGTATAATTTTTTTTTTTTAAATCATGCAGGGAAGAAAATTAAAATCATCTACAATTTATACCCAATGATAGGGAATAACAATTACACCAATCTCAATCTATTTACCAAATAGTAATTTTTCATAAAATAATTTCAATTGCATTATTATTATTTAGTACTTTCTAACCAATGTTAAAATAATATATTTTGCACTTAATATGAGAGTTTATAAATTATGATAAAACACTTATAATAAAAAAATCATCAGAAATATTTTTAGCATAGATAATTTTAGTAATCATATTTAAAAGAAAAAGTCAAATGATCAAATAGTATTTTCTTTATTAACTGACCTGTTATGTTACATTGATATTTTTAAGTTAATATGTTGATGCAAGCAAATGAAGAAATTTTTAAAATTTATAAAGCATTTGGTAGTATTAAATGATAATTTTAGGAATTTACTTTCACCATTCACATTTTATTCCGTTCTTCATGCGCTTTTTTGACAATGGCAAGCTTTGAATGCGGATCAGACACTGGTAGTTCACTGTAAGGTGGCTCTCGGGTACCATGTAACATTAATGTCCACTCTTTGATAAAACCAGATTGAGGTACTTGAGAATTAAATGTAACCTACAACAAATTTATTTCAACAGTAATAACTAATTTATATTGCAATGTATTGGCTTTTAGTTTATTTATTAATTTTTTTTATAAAAGTATTGGTAAAAAGATACACTTACTAATGCTAGCTCTCAGACCTTATGCTAGTGATGTCATGTTTTTACTTTTCTTTATTAACATATAACATACATGAATGTATGTAATAGGACAATTTTAGAACATGTGCCATAAAAGAAATACAGTAAAATCTATGGAATAGCAAGTAACAGCCAAAAAATATATCTACTCTTTTTATTTATCCATAATTTAAAGAAGGCCTGACAAATGGTTTATACAACTCTAAATAATGACAAACTTTCATTTATACTGCTCTTACTAGAACCTTACATACGTATTGTATATAAATATAATATGATGAATTAGTTAACAGACACAACAGCAAGAAGTACAATACAATTAAAAAAAAGTTTTCATTTACTATGCTCAGTACAAACAAATTTCATCTGCATCAATGTTGTTTTGCAATGCTAGAAATGGGTGAGGCATAAACAAGCTGATAAGTTTTTAATTACAGTTGATCACCACATTGTTGTCGAGCACCAATTTTACAATGATTTCTGGATAGAACACTGTTAGGAATCCACCCGTAAAGTAATGGTCTATATCAAACCATGTGTTTGCCATAAATTTGATGTTAAAAGAAACTCCATTATAACCATTAATCTCAGAGATATTTAATATGCAAGAAGACCCTTCTAAAGACTCTTGTTATTGTGAGTTAAAAAATAAGATATTAAGAAGGGTCAGTGCATGATTTAAAACCATCATCTCGACGTTCTGTATCAATCTGTACATCTGAAAATCTAAACTGTGTACAAACAAGGTCAGCTTGATGCCATCCCATTCCACTTGGCATATCTTCTTGAAGTCTTTCTGTACAGTGAGTTAAAAATTCATTCAATAAAATTCAGGTTGATCATGAGTTAAAAGAGAGAGAAAGAAATAAAGCAACAAGTTAACTTTTGCAAATAGTTTTGGCATTGATGAAAAGAAATGTCAACGTGCTTGATTATCTGGTAAAATGTCTGATAAAGCCTATTTTCATTCAAACAATTTTGTAAATAAGCAAAACTGTTGCTATTGGATAGAAAAAATCCTTTGGGAATTACACTTAAAGTCATTAAAAAAATCAACCACACGATGTGCTGTGACTTTACTTCAAATTATATTGGAATTTTCTTTTCGAAACACACAGTGTTGTTTCTGTAATGATCAAAAGTATAGAAGCTACTGTAAAATGCTGGAAAATTTTTACTGGACCAATTTCTTGATTACATATCAATGGGTGAAAGGTGCATATTTTAGTTTCAACAAGATGAAGATATCAATCACTTACAGCCTCTAAATACTAGTTTATATTAAGAAGAATGTTTCCTAGGTTTCTTAATACTGTGACATCATCAGTTGGTTAACCAGATCTCTAAACAGTAAATCTTTCCTTTGGAGATATTTGAAACCCAAGGACTACAACACATTTCCAGCCAATGTCCATGAACTGAAGAAACACATTCATGAGGCCGTAGATGACATTCCACAGGACCTCTTACAAAGAATCATGTATTCTCTCCAGATTCATTAGAACACTGTGAAGAAAATGATGATGAACATTCAATGGTGAGCAAATAATGTTTTTTAAAAATTAAATTATAACAAGTTAAACTTCATTAAATTGAATACGAGGGACGATCAGAAAGTAAGTTACACCCCCTCTATGAAACAAACTTATACACATAAGAAAATTTTTTTTACTGAACAAAAAACTACATATTTTTATCTATTTTTCTACATAATCACCAAGATTTTCTAGACACTTTTCATACCTTGTGACAAGTTTTTCAGTTCCACTCTCATAAAAATTTCATTCAATTTTCTTCAGCCATTTAAGGGTTGTTATACACATTCAACAGAATATTGAAGAAAATTGACAAAAAATAAACTTAAAAAAATAAATACCTACTTATTTTAAAAAAAGTTCTTTTACAAATTAGTTTAACTGAAATAGAGTTGTTATTTTGTCTCTTCTGCTTTTTTTGTCTGGCAAGATAATTTTTAAATGTGAGAAATTAAACATCATGCTGCCTTGAAATCAGATCTCATTTTTTATTCCAATAAATTTTTTACAGATGCAACACATTTTATCACTTGTGTATAAGATGTAATCTTTGGAGATCTCAATTACTATAAACTTGAGTGTAAACTACTTTATTTTGTTATGTAGTGCCATATGTAAAATCTATAGGATCTCCACTTTTTTTTACACATGCTTGTTAACGTTAACACAGATCTGTTTGCTTCTACGTTGTAACTTAGACAACCAATGTACTGCATGGATAAATATCAATGTTACTTATGCTTTATACACAAGAAACTCTTGTCTATAAACCCTAAATTAAATCATAGAACAATCAGTACTAGAGGTAGTTTCACATTGATTTGATACACTACGTACTAATATTAATTTATAGCTAATGATGAATTTATGGCTGTAGCTGCTTAAAAAATAAGTCTAGTCTTCACTTTTATTTCAATAGCATTCCCTGCTATGGGAATTTTAAATTTGTATATGTTTTCATATGATGCAGAATAATATTCATATTAAGAATCATTTTAAAAAATAAATATTTTTTGCATTTGGTGTTAAATTAAATAATAAAATGTTACAGCTATAAAGTAATCTTAACAAAACAATGGATTTCTCTAATCAAATAGCAGCATCTCCACCTCCCTGGAAAGATTTCAGATTTAAATTCCACTCAGGTTTGGTATTTTTCATATATTAAAAATTTATTTTATCATCTCATGCTTCTTACAGTGAACATATCATTTAAATTAAAAATGTAATACAGAATATTTTACCTCAAGAGCCCAAGTTCCTTGTGGATATTCTCCCCAAGTATGTGTTGTCATAAATGGCCATTTTGTAAATCCATCCCGATGATCATCATCATTGACTCTCCTACTCAGAATCATGGATCTGTAATAAATAAATGTTCAACTTTGAAAAGAAATTCATCAAATTAGAAAATCGAAGATTTTTAAAATACTCGTATTAACAAGAAGAATCAGTTACACTTAACATCACATACATACTACAGGATGTAAAGAATAAAGAAAATGAATAATGGTGCCATAGAACAAATCCAAGGATTGAATAAGGTGATGTAAAAGACTGACAAGTGAAAGTAGGTTCATGGGAAAATCTTTAAAATGCTACATCTAATTGATCACATTTTAAGGGATTTAATGGTTTATTTATTTTGTTAGAAGAGGGTCATGGGGGATATCTACACAAGAGTATGATAACTGATGAGCGGTGTGAGTGTATATAGATAATAGATAGTTAACAGAAACTATGTACGTATAGATTTTAAGTAATAATTTGCCAACCTCCATGGCAGATATTAGCTTGTCTGACTTTCATTCAAAAGGTTCCGGGTTCGATTCCAGTCAGGTTTAGAATTATTCACAAGGTGAAAAATTCATTTCTCATTATAGAAAAAAAAGAGGAGAGTAGCAGCCATGATTGGGCATTAGCAAATAGTTAATTAAAATAAATAAATGGAATGAGTTTTTAACAACTTTTATATAAAGCCACAACTGCATTGAAATCACATAAATTGACGTTTATACAATGCACAGTTAAAACTTTGTTAATGACTATCACACACTACTGTAGTAATGCTATTAAAATTTCATGATACAGACTTGATGGAACAGAATTAACTCATAACCAGAGTTGTAATTTTATAACAGCCATAAGTTTTGATTTCCCACTTTTCCGTAACTTAGACAACAAATGTACTGCAGTTTGAAACAAAATTTTGAAATGTGCATGCCTAATTTGAAACAATGGGTGTCTGTGTAAAGGAAGAGTATAGAGGACCAAAAGGATCTGAAGAAAATATTGAACGTATCATGGAAGTTTTTCTGTGAAGTCCTAAAAAATCTATTGGGAAGGAAAGCCGCGAACTAGCAATAAAGTAATGACAGTGTAAATGTTTTAAGGAAATGCTTATATATGCATCCATAATGTTTACAGCTGTTATGCTTTCAGACTACTCTGTATACGCCAACTTCGCAATTGAATTGTTACAGCATGAATAATGACTTTATTGATCATATTGTACTTCGTGATGAGTCAAAATTTCATCTTAGTAGAAAATTAAAATGTTATTTGTGTTATCACCCTACTAGTATCTGAGGGGTCAGTAAATCCTCATGAACTCTTAAAATGTAAAAGGAACTTGACAAAATAAAAAATGTTTCCTACACAATATCACAACAGCAAGTTTACAAGCCATTCTTTTTCAATGAAGTGAGCCTACAAGATATTATTTATTTGGATGAGCTGTGTGCATAGCTCTTTCCTTAACAGCAAGATGGAGTGAAGAATTCTATTTGGCAATAATATGGTGCGCCTCCTGACTGGCAGAACTCTGTATGGGATTACAGAGTTGAATGACATTTTCCTCAACCACTAGATTGGTCAGCATGCACCCAATGACAGAGCTTGTTTGCAGTGACCTCCAAGATCACTCAATCTGACCCACATTATTTTTTTCCTTTGGAGTTTTATAAAGGATCTTGTGTATGTGCCTCCTCTGCCAATGATCTACCTGATTTGAGGTACAGAACTGAAGCACCTGTCACATTTATTATTCCAGACATGTTGGTTAAAGTATGGGACAAATTCTCCTTTCGAATGGCTTTGTGCAGCATAAAAATATGTGCTCACATTGAACACTTCTAGGGAAAAACTATTTAATAAGAATTACTCTTTCATTTTATTTTTGATTCAATACTGTAAATCAATATTAAGAGATATTAAATAACTTTAAACCCAGACATTCTTTTTTGTTCATCCTGATGGGAATCAAAGTAAAAAATTTAGCCATTCCTAACAAGATCTTTGACTGACCTTTGACTGATCTTAGACTGAATAGCTACTGGATAATAGCTGGGTTATTTTATTCTGTAATTTAATAACTATGTTTCAACAAACTGTAAAACCTAAATTTTAAACTCGCTATACATACTCTCATTATAGAGTTGCTAGATTTTTTCTCAAACTAATATATCGTCTCCGATGTTGACATCATTGCTATGAATTCTTTTATATTCTCACTGATTGATAATAAGTACAGAAAATAGAGAACACTGAATATGCTCAACAACAGTGAAACTCATTCATCAGTAAAAAACTAGTAAATGGTAAAGTAGCACACTAATTTTTATAAGTAAAAAAATAAAAATAGACCAAAGGAGACCTAATGAGAAAAATTTCAGCTTGCTTATGAAAACAAATGTGAATGCTGCTAATAAACATTAACTAACACACAAGTTTAGAATTTTGAGAACCCTTAAAGTTATTAAAGAATAAATAAAATGCAAAAAAATATTAAGTAAAATGGTGAATATATTTAAATAGGATTAAGAAATAATTACTGCATAGATGTATTTTTACAATTTGTAATTAAAAATCATATTCATTAAATATTTTATTAATAATTCAATTCATTATATTTTATTTAAATTTAAGTTAATTAAGATTTTTAATTTTAAATGTTATTAAATAAATCTGATACATTAAAAAAGGTTTTACTGTTTCTTGGTTAATCAGCAGAAATTTTATTTTTAATTAATTTTTAATCAATAAATTTATTAATCATATACTAACACAAAACTAAATTCAAAACATATTTTTATAGCAGCATATAATATATATATATATATATATACATGAGTATTAATTTTTTGAACATTTAAGAAGATCCACCACTATCTTATATTTAACAAAAAATTAAGTTTCTCTTTTATATTTATCGACTACCTTGGTCTATTATATAATTTTTGACAAACTGAAAGAACTTTAGCCATTCTCCCACACACATGTTAAAATATATTTGTTTGTTTATTTTTACAACTAAAGTACTTTCAATCTCTGGAAAATAATCATATTAAATATACTGGTTTACAAAAATTAAATTAAATTATATATAATATACACACACATAAATTTTATATATATATATATATATACACACATACACACACACACACACACACACACACACACACACACACACACACACACACACACACACACATTTTAATTTTTATTTTAATTTTACCATTAAAGTACAGTCATTACCGAGGATCCAGGATCTGTGAAAGTACTTCCATGGTAAAATTAAGGTAAGATAACATATATCTTATCTCAATATTCTGTACTAGGTGTGTTATATAATTAGAATTTAAAATACAATTTAACGGTACAGAGGAATAATATGAATAATAAAAAGATTAATTTCAGTAAAATATATGTATAAAATGCAGATAGAATGTAAACTGAGCATTGAATTATCAAAATAATATTCTACATTCAAACTTAATTGGAAAATAAACAACTCAAATTATAGATCGGCTTGAAGAATTAAAAGCATTTACACAGAAATGCTAATCAATTAGAAGATAATTAACTGTTTCACAATTCTGTCTACCCAACAGTAAACTGTTAAATAAACAATTTAATTTACAAGAATCCTGGTTAATTCTTGTTTTCTTCTGTCAGCTTGATTTTTTCTTACGTTTTTAATTAAGAAAAATGCTGACTTAATCCCTTTTAATTTCCTCTCATTCTCTCATTTTCTTGTCAAACGTACTTTATCTACCTCTTGTTTCCATTCAGTGCCAGCTGTTTTTTTTATTTATTTTTTTATAAGGACCATTTAAAGCTTTCTTTTTCTTTTGAATAGAATTTATCATTAATTTGGAAAATAATTAACCTGAGAAAGTGTTTATATGTGTCTAAATTTTCTTAGAAGGTAAACATTATTTATTACACCAATTGTCAGTTTTGCAAATTATTTTATCAGCACTACTCTAATCCATGTGTCTGGCCATAACAAATTCAAGATTAAACAGTAATAATTTCAGCAATCTCTAAATTCTAATTTAAAAAAAAAAAAAAAAAACATTTGTTTTTAGTGTAATTATAGAATTACCAACTGAACAAGTGGAATCCTGCAAAAAATGATTCTTGGTATTAATTTGGTAGTTTAACTGATCTGTTTATTGTGTTTTGGTTGTTTAAGTTTTCATTTAACATTAAATTCATTAGCACATTGGTCAACATGAAATATTGATGAATTATTTGATCTTCAAAAAATTATACACACACACACACACACACACACACACACACACATATATATATATATATATATATATATATGAGACTTACTTATGACACTGATTTAAGTATATGAAAAGATGAATATACCATATTCCTGATAAGAAAAACAAAGTCACAAATATGTTTACACTATCAAACTGTTACAGAAGTAGCTGTGCAAGAAAAAAAGGGCTGCCTGTGCTAGAAAAATGCCACGGCTTTCATTTGGAAGATTCTGGGTTTGAATCCTTGCATGGTATTTTTTGTATTCTAAGGTTTCATTTAACATCATGAAACTGTAAATGGGTGTTGGTCTTTTGTCTGTACAGTAAATAAATAAGGCAGTTCAAAACTTTTTATCAAATAGAAGTAGCCAAAACATTTGTTTTAGCATTTAGTTAAAATTATGGCTATTGGTTTAGTTATTTGTTCACTAATGTCAGTGTTTTAAACCTTTATTTTAACATTTTACAACTAAATATTTTTTAAGATTTTAGTCATGCCACAGCTATGGTCTTTACACATGGGCAATATAAACAAATGGCTGTGTGTAAAGTTTAGAAGTTACATAGCACTTTTTAAGCAAACAAAACATTGTAGTCAAACAAAACATTACTGTATTATGTTCACAGCAAATTAAACAATAACATTTGTGCATTTTCCTCATACTGTTAGTTATCATATCAAATAACTGAAAAGTTAATATGATAGAAATGTACAGATAGTTAATGGAATTGTGATCTACATGTATATCGGTGAGGTAGAGTTGATGTACTGTTACACTCATCAGTGAGATGACTTTCCTAGATCACCCTGTTGTTCTACCCATTCCTTTATCAATGATTTATTTGAATTCTAAATGACATTCACTTTTATATTTTTTTCTACAAATTTATACATTTTTACCATTAATCTAAGATTATTTCAAGAAAATGAGAAAAATATGGAGAAGCTACTGAAAAAAAATAAGCTTATTATTTTATATCTGTGTTTGTAGAAAATGGATGTGCATTAAATGAATCAAATAACTGAAAATTATAAATGTATTATTAAAAAGCTTTCACATCCACCTAAAATTTTTTGTCTTATTTCTATAACCTATTACTTTAAACTAAAATTTGTGTAAGTACGTTTAAGAAGTATTTTGTTACAAATAATAATTTTAAATACTATTGAAATTTATTTTACAATGGAATGTTTTTACCACCAATCAGAAGAGTGGAACATATTATAAAAACACACATAAGTAGAATTCAGGTCACCATGACGACATTATTGGCAATAAAAGTGATAATGTAACAAATATATTACAGATACAAGCCATCATTCTATAAATAATAAATATCCACTAAACATATTAAACTCACCATCATTCTCATAAATAAATGCAAACTTCTTTTTTTATGAACCATGGCACTTTGCATTAGGATAATTTAAGTTGTAATTATTATTATTTCTACCTTGGTGGTACTAAAAAAAAATATTACTAGCTTAATAAATTTTTAAAGAAATATAAATGTAACTTATCGTAATAAAGTAAGTAATTTTATAAATTTACCTGGTACCCATGGGTGATGTTAAAAATAGTTCTACATCTCCTCTTCTTGTGGCATTCAGTGTTATAACTGCCTGTACATGTTCCAAATAGTTTACTTGTGTTTCAGTACCTTGACACGCATTTGTTTTGATTTTCAACTGGACAGATCGACTGCTAGGAATTTCCCTGAAATAGTACAACTAATATAGTGTATTAACTTCACTTACATTATAAATGAAAGTGAACATTTTATATATAATTATTTATCATGATCTACCGGTACAACAGTTCAAATCCACAAAAAATTCTATCCAAAGTTTTATTCTGTCAATCTTCAAGATAAAACCATTAGTAAAAATTACTTTCATAATTTTTCAAGACAAGAAAAATATACAGTTTGTGAGTTAAAACAAAAATAGGTGGCTGTGAAGTTCAAGGGGGTTATAAAGAAATAAACATTCTTCTTAAGAGAGGATTATGTTATCCTTCATTTAAATATAAAATTACAATTATTAGTCAATACTGGAAGGACAGGTAGAAGGAAAAAATTGTGTAGGCAGGCCACGTTTGGAATATGTAAAAGAAATTGTTAGGGATGTAGGATGTAGGGGGTATACTGAAATGAAACGACTAGCACTAGATAGGGAATCTTGGAGAGCTGCATCAAATCAGTCAAATGACTGAAGACAAAAAAAAAAATTATTAGTCATCATGTGTATTAAAATACTCTTAAATAAAAATGTTAAGTAAAAAAAACTTTAAAAAATTTTTTTTGAATAAAATCAATAATTATATTGAATTCTATAACTGAACTTTTTGAAGGCAGTGTACAAATTGAAAACAAACAATACCATCAATTTATGAAATCTTAATTAGCTGGTAACTTCAAGTAATTGAAATTTAAAGACATACTAAAAATAGGATTTCCAACTGTTAAAATATACATTTTAAAGTTTCATTAGTTTTTCTTAATTTTATTTAAATTTTTTTAAATATACAATGTGATATATTTCACATGGTAAAATTTTTCATCCAGAAGCTTAATGCTTATAATATGAATTAATCTAATTCATATGTTTAATTTGTTTATTAGTTTATTCATATTATTTATCTAATATGAATTAGTTATACATATATTTAAAATATCAGTAGTCCTACAAAAAGATAATACCTATATGAAAAAAAGTTTCATACAAGAAACAAAAGGGTAAGAAATCTGTGTCTTGATAAAGAATTTAGAAGGATCTCAGATTCTTCTGAAAGTAAGACTGTTACTAACTAGACTAAAACCTTGTTTTTTGTAGTAAACAGTCCAACTCTCAATCTTCTTTAAGAGTGGTAAGTCTTCCACCATGTTGTGCAGTCTTGAACCCCAGCATTTCAAATGGTTTCATCCCTACTCAAAAAAATGTATTTCAACTATGAGTAACTTTTTGGGGTTGATGCAGGTAAATCATCTTTTTATTATCTGGAAGTAGTTGACAACAATACAAACAGTAAACTCTAGAACTTATTACTTAATAAACAAAATGGAAAAATTATGTAGCTGCTGAGTACAGCATTCATCCTTCACTGTTCATTTAATACAAAAATATAAAGAATGAAAGAATAAATATAATGATAAACAAAAAAGATAACATAAAGATATGAAGATTCTCAAGATATATTACATGAAATCTAATTTACCAAATATTGTACCAAACAACACATTTAACTGTAAACAGCAAAAATTTACAAATGGATGTTTATATTCTTTTTTAATTAATTTTAAATTTATTTTTTCTCAAAAACTTCAGAACAAATGTAACAAACTTTATTGTTACATTTAATTATATAATCTCTTTTGGTCTGTCATTACATAAGTTTAAATTTTAAATTAACATTGTCACTGACAGCCATGGACAAGCCAAAAACTATTATTAACATTCAAAACTTCAAGAAATGCAATGACATCATACCATTTAAATCTTCCTGAGAACCGGCCAAGCATCTATGCACACAAACATACACACAGATATTCTGTTTCATGCGTATAGATTGGAGAAACACTTTAACTTGAAGATAAAAACAAACAATTTAAAATATGAAATAATACGATTGAAAGAACAGTAGAAATATATTTTGTTTTTGGTAAGAATATAATAAACATGTTATGTGAATATTAGGTGTTCCTCTGTGTATGTACGTGTTTGTGTGTGGTTTTGTTCAAAATAACTGAATTCTATACATATAATGAGAAAAGTTTTCACTTATGTTATGTTTCTACCACTTACAATAATTATTACCAGAGCGGAAATATGTCAACTATGCTTTCATTGAAGTTATGGTATTCAAATAACTAAACATGAAGTCTATCGCACAGGATGCATGTGGTCAGGTAAGTTAAGTAAGTTGCTGTGATAGACAAAGTACATTTAATCTGTTTCCAACTATAGCAAACAGAATGAGAAGTACAACAAACTTCCATATCCTCTTGTCACTTGTAACAAAACTGTTATGCCACCTCTTATAATTAATCAAATGACATTTACTCTATATACAATTGTGTATAATGTAATGCTCAACAAAAATTAATTATCAGTAGGCATTTTCTATATGGCACAGATGAAAAGTAAACTGAATCACAATGAATAGAATACCTTTATTTAATTAACAATATTAACAAAATTTAATAGAATTTTTCAATTAAAATTTATAACTTATTTTTTGTACTGCCTACAGTTTTTTTGCACTTATATATTCTATTAGAGTACTGTCTCAAGAAGCGTTCAATTATGTTAAAAATCATTCAGTTTAATCCATTATTAAACTTGTTATTAAAATATAAACAATGTTTCATAATCAGACTAATAATTTCTTGTTCATAGGTTATATTTTTAATAAAATATAATATATATTTAATTTTCAAGTTTTTGTTTAGTAGAGGTATTCAATTTTTATCTACAAAAGATGGAAAATGATTTGGCTTATTGTATAAGCAACGTATCATCATGTAATGCAGTTGTTGATACATGTTTTTCAACCAGACACACACACTTCCAATTTAGTGTTCACTACAATTAAAGTTGAAGTGTTTCCATGGTTTATGTAATCATGGTTTTTTACAAGAAACATACTATGCTGGAAATAGTAAACTGATTAGTAAGTTAATTGATAGCCTAACGAAGAATCTAGATTCAAACAAGAATATGAGCAGTAACAGATTCTGTGTATAAAAAGAAAGAGATTCTGTGTATAAAAGATAGATTTTTTAATATTTTTATATTTTATGTTCACAATATAATGATAAGAATAGATAAGATAATAATTATAAGAACAGTGATGAGATAACAAAGATCATCATACATTACACTTATTCTGAGACAATTCAGTATCTCGTAGCTATAAGTAATATTATTAAACAACCCTGTTTCAATATTTATTCTATAATACAATATGGTATCACACTGTTTAATTTTAATTCACAAAAACTACCCTATCTTGCAAAAACTGATTCAGAAAAGAAAGTACAGATTTATTTTTAAATTAAAAAAAATAATTAATATTTTTATTTTTATTAATGCATTGAAAATTTTCAAATAGAAAGAGACAGAAGGATATAAACCTGAATCGATTGATGAAAGAAAGGCAACAGCAAAAGAAAAAATGAAAACCTTTTGAGAAAAGAAAAAGAGGTCAAAAGTATACAAACGTGATTCATAGTAGTTAAAACAAAAAGATAAAATGTACTGAAAGTGTATAATACAACTTTTAAAATAGAGTTGTTTTTAAAATTAAATTTTTGTGAAAGTGAACAAATTAATGATACCAATAAATAAATGTGGCGTACGGTTATTTTTACAAGCAGTATTCTATTATCATTTTTACATTGACATTCATATTAAACAAATGAAAGAATAACTTAAATAGCAATTTCATCTGGAAGTCCCAGATTCAAATCCTATTCAGCATAGCACTTTTCAAACACTACAAAATTTCCATTTTCATATTCCACACACAGTTTCGAGCTTACTTGGTGAATTAAATAAAAAAATAAAAAATATATATATATATATATTTATATACTTTATTTCACATACATACATATGTAAGCTAACCTAATGTTTTACCTGTTAATTATTTGACAGAATGTTGTGTAATGATGAAGGAATAAATATCAAAATTTGTCATTAACTAAAACAGTAATAAAATGTTTGAGATATTTATTTAAACTAGCAAAACTTCTAACCAGCAAACACGTTTTTTTACTACAATACTTTACATAGTTAGAGATTTCACAATATATTAACTACAAGGGCTATTTAGAAAGTTTTTGACCTGACAAAAAAATACAAGAGTTTCTTCTTTTTTTTCAATATAATCAACCATGCAATGTGATACATTTAATGCATCAACACTGTTCAACATTTAATACCCTCAGGATAATGTGATTTGTCATACTCTATAAAAGAAGTGGTTGGCTCAACTTCGACCTCATCATTTGAAGTGAATCTTGTCTGGGTAGCCATTTCTTCAGGATTGGGAAGAAAAGATAATCCCTGGGAGTCAAATTTCGTGAATATAAGTGCATGCAGAAGCACTTTAATGCATAGGTCATGGAGTTTTGCAGCAACAACTCGAAATATGTGTGCAGGTACAATATTATGATGAAAGAGCACTTTATTTTTTGATAAAATGTGGATGTTTAGGATGAGTAGCACCCTTCAATCGGTCCAGTAGTAAACCATAATACTTCCTGGTGATGGTCCTGTCTTTTTTCACGTACTCTAAGATCACCACATGACAAGAATCCCAAAAAACCATGGACTTTACCTGTAAATGGAATAGTTTTCATTCTCTTTGGCACACTTTCACCTGCTTTCACCCTGTTTAGACTGCTTGGTCTCAAGTGTATATTGATGAATCCATGATAACTTCTTAATATAAAATCTCAAAGAAACTTGGCAAAATTGCATTTAAATAAATCTAATCATCCTTGAGAAGTGAGTTCACTCATATACATTTTTGGTCGACTGTTAATAGATGTGGCACCCATTTATCTTTCACACCCAAAACATGTAAAATGTAGTGGACATGGTCTAGAGATGTATGAATGTCACCCAGCTCGTGTACCTTCCATTGGCGATCATATAAAATGACATTGATATTTTTGGTTTTTAGCAATTTTTGAGCATCCCAAGTGTTCATCATCATCTTGAATGGATGTTTAACCATGTTAATTTAAACCATGTTTAAATTCAATAGCCCACTTTTTTTTACCTTCAAAAACAAAGAGAAACAATCTTTTAAAGTGGAATCTAACTCTTTTTGTATGACCATCAGGGTTAAACCTTTTTACAACAAATTATTTTATAACGGATCAAACTTCAATCATCCATTTTTCAGAAAATGTCAAAATGTATTTGCTCGATCGCCACAAACAAGCAACTATATGTATTCATCTAAAACACTGCAATGCAACACACCCACTAAAGAATCATACTTGACAAATATTTAGCCAGTTTATCATAACTGCACTCTTCTCTGTGTCCAGTAGAGAAATTTCACAATAACCCTGGTATTTGCAATACACTTAGTTTTTGTGCACTAATAAATACTTTCACTTCTCTATATCAGGTTATTAAAAAGTCAAGTAACTAAATAGCAAACTTAAGAAAATACCAGTTCATAATTTATAAAATTATAATTGTCGAATAAAAATTTTGCAAAAGTACAGCACTTTTTACAACACAGCCAGAAAACAACACCACCTGGCTTATGAGACCTGCATAAAATGATTACTGAGGTCTTTTATTTAGACCCACAGTGTCTTTATTACAGGAAGTAACTTAAAACTGTAATTGGATAAATAATACCAAGAGATAGTCTTAAGTATTTCTAGATCCAAGTGTGTTGGGGCAAAAACAAGCACAGCTGTTTTTAAGTTCAAGCTATAACGCACAGATTGTTTTATTAGTCAAGAAATAGTAACCACTTGTTCCAGATGTCCAACCATCAAAGATGAAAGATTTTTAGATAGTTTTCCTGCTTAGTCATTTCAAAGAAATTTTTTAGACAGTGTTTTAAAAACTTTAAAATGTCAAATTTCCATCCATACCAGATTAATGTAAAACATACATTTCATGTGACTGAAACAAAAGCTTTCTATGTAAAAGTGATGGGCAGAAAGGATGTAGGGAGTTAATTCACTCATTAAAAATGTTATTTCTGTATTAAATAAATTTTATTTTACTGATGAAACTTGGTTGTACCTAAATGAATAATTAAGTAGGCAGAACAGTATCTTTGGAAAACACAAGGACTACATATCTGCCATTTACAACATTTGAAAATCAGGGCTTGGTGTATCATATGAAATTAGGTTTTTATGCAATTACTAATTCTATTTTTTTTCGTAGTGACAACAACATATGAACATTAACAAGAATTTATCATGGACTTCAGTGAAGCAGCTAATGCTGCTTCAAGCTGTCGTTTAAAATTTATTGACTGCTCTAGAAAATGGTCAGTTTCAGAACCTTTATTAGCTGCCTGGCTTGACAAAAAATTTGGTTTACAGATTTTAAGTGTAATTCACATGCAACTTCTTCTTCATTTTTGTCTTCATCTTCCAGAGTAGGTAAAGGATGTGTTATCAGCTCTTCAAGTTCTTCTTCTGCGATTTCTTCCTTGTCACAGTGCATCAGTTCCTGAACATCTGAAGCATCAATTTCAGTGAAACTTTACCTTGAATTTTACATGCTATTTGAAAGATATTGTTCACAATTTTATCAGCAATTTTGTTTTCTTAGTTTTTTCAGTTTTCATTTTTTTCTTAACAATGTTGGGCGCCACAGATTCTACCAGCATGCAATTGATAGCTGATGGTTTAATTCCATCAACTGACTCCTTAATGTTTGCATTGTAATCTGCAATGGTGCGATTTTTCCACCATTGACTCACAGTCAATGAATTATCCACCTCTGTTTCACTACTTATCAATCCACTGAAAGTATGCTGTAAATAATAGGCTTTGAAAGCAGCAGTGATCCCTGATTCATCCAAAGGTTGAATCAGAGGTAATGTGTTTGGTGGCAGAAATAACACTTCTACATTAGGGTGCAAAAATTTTACTTCTTCTGGATACCATGTAACATTATCAATTAAAAGAACTTTATATAGCAAAGATAAGTTCAACATGTTTCACAAAGAAATGAAACTACTCAATGAAAAGAGATGCTGTTACTCACGTTTTTTGGTTTGATTACCATAAAACTGGAAAATGATTTTTATTGTAATCTTTTAACACCCTTGACTTTAACGATTTGTAAACAAGACTTGGTTTCGGCATGATGTCACCAGTAGCACTGCAGCAAAACAAGACTGTCAGACAATCTTTAAATTTTTTATTACCTGGAGGTGATCTTCTCTTTTTTTAATAGAAAGGTTCATGAAGGCATCCTCTTCCAACATGAGCCTGCTTCATCTGCGTTAAAACCTTGATCCGCTAAACAAAAAGGTTATGCAGTTGTTCTGGAAATAAGCGCACTGCTTCATGGTCAGCTGATGCTGCTTCTTCATTTATGCTAACATTGTGCAGTGCAAGGAAAACCATTTCTTGAAGTTTTCAAGTCTTTGCTAGCCTTTACTAGCAGAAAACATAAATATATTGGCCCCACTTTCATTGTCAGATTTAACAAAGTGGTCATACAAATGTCATGTGCTTTTTGCCAAAAAAAAGTGTTCTAAGGTACTGAGAAGTAACTTTTTTTGCATAAATTCATAAATTCAAAGCTTTACCAGTCTTTTTAATGTTTGTGTCATGACATGCAGACAATGAGAACCCTTAATTGATTGAGAAGAACCTACCATTACTCTTGTTCGTAACTTTTTTCTTTATGTAATAAACAGTTGATTCATTAACATTAAACAGTTTTGCTACTGAAGCTATGCTTTCACCACTTTTCAGTTTATCAACAAGATTAACTTTCGTAATTAGAGGCATAACTTTTTGTTGTCTTTTCTTTTCGTTGTTTACTTTGGAGATTTTTGTTTAATAAAAACCAGAGACTTCGTAACAACTAAAAAAAATAACCGTGACATGTGTCTTGGAACTTACTAAAACTATGCATAAAAAAAATGTATCTGCTCAATATCACAGCTACAACTTGCTGGTTGGTTGTTTTTACTGTACGTACTGAACTTGAGAAAATGGCATAAATAGCCGACGTGCCAAGTGAATCAGTTTGCAGATGAATCAGCATTGGCACCAAGACTGTTAACAGCAATGGAGCAGTGGCTGGCAATGCCTTTATTGTCATAATTAGGCTACAGATAAAATAAACATTTATACAAAAATATACACATCACATAGGTGTTGTGTATATTTTTTTCATCTATTAGGTTCTACTATTGTTAAATAAATGTTTATTATTTAATAAACTATCCTGCTATGCTGATAACCTCTTCCCAAATACAGCTGAAAATATTGTTTTCAAATGATAAAAGTAGTACAGTAATAATAAAACATTTGTTAAATTCTGTACTAAATGTTAATTCTTAATCTATTAAGAATATCTTATCTTAATTATATCTTATCTTATATCTTATTATCTTAATTATATCTTATCTATTTGCACATATACAAGTAAATTTCACTCTTTAAAAAGATGGATGAAGCAAATGCGAATAAGTAAAACCATGAATGCCAAATCTGCAAACAGCAAGGGACTACTGTATTTTAGATTTATTCAAAGAAAATATGAATTGTTGAAAAATATGATAGAAAATCCTATAAAAAGTTGAGAAAGTGAAAAGAGATACTCAAAAATAATTTTTCACTATTAAAAATGAATGCTTTTAAATTATTAAGCTTTTAAACTTAAAAAGTTAGTTTAAGCCTTGACCCTCAAGAAAGCCTCAACCCGATCAATATGAGAAAACATATTAGAGTATTAATTAAACATGATAAGTACTTTCAGCATTTGTATTGTATGACTCATACTTCACCAATATAGCTCAGTTATCAAATTTTCAGTAGTAAATACATAATTTAAAAAAAAGGGAATACTCATGAACACTCCAGGGAAAATAAGAAACATTGTTATGTTTTTCATAGATTTTTTAAACAGACTTTTCACAGATGCTGCAATATATGACCATTTCCTGAGACTTCCTGGTAATTAAGTGTAGTACTAAGTTCCAGTTTTTCAGGCTGACATTTATACCATCTTAAGGTTGTTCACTGGATCTTAAGATTAATACAGTCAATCTCAATACAACTCCATAAATATTATAATTTTATACAATTAATAGATTATACATGTACATTCTTATTATTATTGATTAACAAGACCAATATAGTGAAAGGTGTTGCAGAAAAGTAATGCATCATTACTCCTAGAAATGTAGCCTTTAACATCCTCTTCATGTTGGTTAAAAACAATTGCTATGAGAATTATTTGCAGGCATTTTTGCTCTTCCATGCTACAACAGAGTGGAACCAGTCTTGGCACCAGGATATCAAGGCCCAATGGAAGCTGAAGCATTTGTGAAGGAAAAACTTTTCCCTGCATAAATCGTAGAACTTGTTCGTTTTAATTGCTTACTAGTGACCAGAATGATGGTTTTTGAGTGAGGCAATACACACGCACTCGAAAAATTTACAAAACTATTCAATTTGACAGACTCGGAGAAAAATACTCTGGGAATGGTGTTAAGTGACATAATGGAATGTTGCCGTTAAGCCTCTGTAAGACATCCTGCTGTAGCAGAAAGTTCACAAGAAAGGTTTTCCTTTTTCATTACCATTTTTGGATCTAACTGAAGACATCTTTACCAAATATTTGCTAAGGCAATGCAATTTGTAAAACTAGTCATGAGTCTCTCTGATCAGATTGCAAAAGACCTCATATGTGAGGTCTTTAAATGAAAAACTTCCACAACTTTTGACCTTGTTTTTCCAGGAGTGTGTACATTCCTGATCATATATGAAGGTTCAAGAAGTCACCAGTCGTAGAACTAAACGGGCTTAGTTAGATAGTCACTTCATAAGGATTACTCTTAATGGTTGAAATGACTTTGCAGACTGCAAAGCCTTTCCCTTATAAATAAATATGTTCATTTAATATTTTTTCAAACAAAAATGATTTCTCATTTAAACTTCAGTGGTCATTTTTTATACCTATATAAATAAAGAAACGCAGAATTTTCTATAAAAGTTGCTGGAAGTTATATAAGTTAATTATAATAAGCAAAGTAATTATAATATGTTGCTAAGAATTATATGATATCATTAAAAGCAAAATTAATCAAATTTAATCTTTATTTTTAAAACAATTATCATCTATTTAAAAAAAAAATGAATTTCAAAGTTTATTACCATTGAAGTTTTTAATTTCAAAGTTTTATTTTTGATTTAACTATGTTAGAAAAAAGTCACTTTTCAAAAACAACAAAACCAAAATATTGAAAGAGTATTCCAATTAAATACCTGATTTCATTAAAAAGCTATGATGAATGCATTAAAATTTAAACCATGTAGCTAGTTATTCTAAATAAAAACAAAGAGTTTAGTCATTCAGTAACACAGATAATTCAGAGAAAGCATATTGATAATCAATCATTCACTACAGACAAAACATTACATACAGATACATCTGCTACCTACTTAATAATAAATATGCATTTCAAATTGAAACACAAATGCTTACTACAATCCCCTTTTGTGATACAAAACAAAGCTAATAAAGCTCTTTGTAATCATTAGAATGCCAATTGTTGATGCGTAGAAGCATAAATCAAATTTACAATTTCACAGCTACAAACCAGAAACTTCTCTACAGTACTAAAGATGTTTGTTTTCATTGTGCTTTGTCGCTTTTCTCATATATTACTAATTTATGTAAATACGAATTACAAATAAACACATGGCTTTGTTAAAAGGAGTTTATTTAATATTTTATACATTATCTAACAATAATTAATGTACAACTCATACAACCACTTCCTTTCACTCATAAATGTGCATGTGCGTACAAACATACATCTTGCACCACCTCCACCATACAATCTATGTTTTAATTTCGTTTGTTGAATATATTATCTCCCTGAACAATTAAATATCTCATTCAAACTATAATCCATTAAATACAACTAATATGAATAGTTATGCATCATTATCATAACAAACTATATCAATACATAAACTTAAATGTATTTTATATATAGCTTAGATTAACTTAATTGTATTTTAGGGTTAAATTACTGGTAGTGTAACCTTTCATATTATGAGGATAACTGTTTGATCTTAAGATGTTTTACTCACAGTTAACTCCCCATTGTCAGTGATACTTCTATTGTATTCATTCTCATTGTAATTTTTATTAATGTTTAATAATCTTTACTTTGAAATCATATAATTTTTATGCTTCAAACACTTTTAATTTAGTCTATTGATCAAAACAATAACATAACATTTCTCTTACGGGTTGAAAAAGTGTACAGTAATGTATTGTTTTGGTGTAAATAGGATTATATTAATTTGCTGCTACACATTCTTCAACTGTTTTTCTTATGGTAAACATGCTTGTAAAGCATTTAGTACATAAGCAATACTAACTTCAATTAGTTTCTTTCAGTATAACAATTTATTGGATCAGTGAGGAAGATTACAGGGAAGAATTTTTATCCTTCTTCTTTAAAGCTCTGTTACGAGATGTTTGTAATAATGAAAATGGCTATGATATTTTTGGAATGACTTTTGTAATGTCAGGTCACCTAAGATTTTTTTGATTATGACAGCTAGCAGACATGAACATGCTCAGAATACCTTGTAGCACAAGTATCAATTTGTCCACATTTTTATTTTTTACTGTTTTAAATAATTATTACAAAATATTTTTTAATGTTTTCTCTTTGAATAATTAAGGAATAAATAAGGTCTATTTGGAATAGTAAAAGTTCTACATTATTAATGGAGAAGTAGTTAATTATAATTATAGACTTAATGCAAATGCCAGAAACATTCTACAGCATTACTGGAAGATTGTATTCAATCTAAAATAATGAATAAAAAACAAAATTGTGAATAATTTATTTCAAATATATATTTTTATTAGATTGTTTCTAATAAATTATGATCACAGTAATGAAAATAAAAGTTACGTGAACTATGAGAAGAGAAAAAATTCTTCAGCCCTAACTCTAGAAGTTTTTGCTGGTTCTACCTTTATTATCGAAAATAAAATATTTAAGTTATACTCTAATAATAGAGGATTTAATTTTTTTTAATATATTACGTGCATGTGCTCACACACACACACTATATATATATATATATATATATAACACATATCAACATAGTTAAAATAAAATTATAAGCCAAACATAACTTACGTAACATCCTGAACTGTACCGCCCTGACAATGGTATCTAGCTGGCACTGTTTTCCACTGTTTAGCAAGAGCTACCATTGCTCCAGCATCTAACACGCCAAATCCAAAAAGATGATTGAATTCCAAACCAACTCCATTCATTGTCCAATGAAATCGACCTTTGGCATCAAATAATGAATTTCTTTTTGATGTTAAAACAGTAAGATGTTGAACATCCCTCCATGACAGTTGAGGGCTGTAGACACAAAAATTATACATTTTATGAATACGATGTGTGTAAACATTTTTACAAATTACATTTTTTTTTTAAGTTTATTATAACTCTGTTATTTAAGTGAGCTGTTAATAAAAATAACTGTTTAGTTATTTTTCTTGTAATATTAAAGGAACTTGATCTTAATCTAGTTTATATTAAAACATATAGTGACTTTTAACACATTGGCGCAGTACTAGTTACGTATGTTCTGTATGAGTATTTAAGAAGAGAAGTCCTGTTCTTCTTTTGATTTCTGTGCAGCAGATGTATTTTTCAGCTAACCTCATTTATTTTTTTATGTCATACTTAAGATTAAAGTAATTCTTAATATTAAATTCTGATTTATTATTAAATTCATACTGGACCTGAATGAGCATCATTTGAATATAAAATTCACAGATAGTTTTATCAATGACTGACAGTATTAGAAAAGGCAAAGCTTACAGGATACAGGTGTCGTGTAATACATCAGTGGAAACACAAATTCTGAACAATTGGAATATGTATTCCACAAAAATTACATCCATTAAAAAGAATACCACAGAAAATATGTTACTTAGATTTGAGTGGCTACAATTAGTGTATTTATGTCAGGAATTCAGGTAATACTATTCTATGAATGATTGGAATCAGGATAAAATCACATGTCGAAAAGTAAATAAGTTTGCAGCCTACTTAAAGGCAATATTATCTTAAAATAAAAAGGTATTTTAGAAATATAATATATATCAAAAAATATGATCAGTACATTTTTCATATTATGTTTCATTTAGGTCTCCAATATGAAACTAAAAAAACTTATTTTCCCATGATATCTTAGCATTTATTACTTAAATGAAGAAAATTAGTTCATTACATTATTATTTGGGGACCATATAAAAGATATTAAATTGATTTAAGAAATGAGATGTCAGATTAATTTCTTTTAATCTTCATTGAAACTAAGATTATAAGAATTACATTATTATTTGGGGACCATATAAAAGATGTTAAATTGATTTAAGAAATGAGATGTCAGATTAATTTCTTTTAATCTTCATTGAAACTAAGATTATAAGAAATACCTCCCTCTCCGGAAGAAAAACAGTTTTCATCATTTATAGATTCAGTATGTTACCTAAAAGAATGGATATTGAAAAAAGTACTAAATAAAATTTTAGCAAGCTTTACAAAGAAAAATGTATTTAAATTCTGAAAAAATGTTCCATTCCCTAAAAAATTAAATCTTATATACAAATAATAATAACTTTATATTTTTAAAAGTAATAATAATATTCTAGATATCTTTTTTATTCTGTAGTAATATAGAGTAATAATTATATAAGATATTGTTATTTAATATTTTATGCATTCAATATGTAACATCTTATGATAGTGCAAAAAGTAAAATTACAATGTGTAATAAATTCCAGGCACTGACAGAATGATAAAAAGGACTGCTTGATATACAAAAAAAGCATGTTTTACAGCCAACCAGACCTTTTTCTCCTTTTTACTGGCCGAGCTTGACATATTTTAACATTCAGGACAGTCTGTTCGTTTATAGTGTGACCCAGTGGTTCATAACACTATCGTAAAATGTTTTACGATAGTATATTACGTACACTTTTTTATTTATTTATATATATATATATATATATATATATATATATGTGTGTGTGTGTGTGTGCATGTATTTCCCAAATTTTAGAATGCAAGGTATAATAAACATACTGACAATCAGAAATTAGCACTAAACAGTAAGCACTAGAAATCATCATCAAAGAATCAAATGAACAGTGGTGACCAATCTACTATAAGAAATGTAATTAATTCCGTATTTATTTCTGTAATTAATCCTATGTATCATTAAGTCTATACTTTATGAACTTCAAAAGATGGTACAGTATTATTCAAATTCAATTTATATTGTAGATTTATAATCAACTTATAGATGACATCAGATAATTTATACATTTTACTTCTCTTAACATTATACAAAATAATAATAATTAGACTAACTCAATAAAAATTAAATTTTGTATTAACATTTTTAAGCTAATAAAGATGTATGATATAAGAAATATATTTTACATCTACAAGAATACACTTTTTGCTAGTTTTGTTTTCCATGCAATTAAAATAGGGCTGATGAACAACAGAAAGCATGCACCTAGTTCATAAGACCCATGATATTTTATCAGGCAACTTATGTGTCTGTTTAACTCTGTTTACAGTAATACAGTCACCAGTCTATTTTTTAATGTGAAACCTGCACCCTTTTTTGTTAGTATCAAACCTGATGTACATAGCATCGGTATTATCCTGATACACCATACGATAATCTGATATTGCTGCTCAAATCTCACTGTAGATCATGGAAATTTTTTTAGTAAATACTGTTCACCCATCACTATTTCCAAATCTACTTAAAAAATTGTTTTCAGGCCTACAGTTAACATGAATTAATATATTAAAACAATGAAGAAAAACTGCTAAAACATTGATAAAAGAATTTTGAACAAATAAAAACCTTAAATTAAACCATTTACATTGTGCCAAATAAAATATAAATAACTATACTCCAGATTTCATAATTCTTAACAATTATATAAATTTAAAAAAACCCCAAAAAAAACAATTCTCTCATTAATATGCATATATTCATATTGTAGTTTATCCAAGATAGAAATAAAACAATCATTTAACTTCTGAATCCAGTGCCATGAACTTATAATGTAATGTAATTAAAAATATGTAAATATAAACCAAGTTATGCTGTACTATTTTTCTACTAGGAGATATCCATTATTATATCATCTATTATTAAACTTAAAATTTATGCAAAAGTTAAAGTTTGAAACCATTTCACTATTTTACACAACCCTAATAGTTCTTAAAAGTTTTATTAAAACTTTGTTTAGCATAAGCCAATATGTTTTACTATAATAAAAAACTTTTATATAAAAATATTCACACTTATCCTATACCATGAGTACAGATGTGGGAATTAAAAAATACAACAGAAGAAATGTTCTTGAGTGGCTATTTTCTATTTAATAACATTTTATATTATATTAAAGAAATAAAATAAAGCAATAAAATATATTAAATAGTACTTTAATGAAGTGAAACATTTAATGGCCCAATATAAAAGGATGCATTAACTTCCCTGTTGATTAATAGAAAGATCAATGGAAATTAAATAATTTCACTTCCATCTCTAAATGAACTGAACTTAAATACACAGTAAGATTTTGTGTTGAGAAAATAATAAATTTACGCACCTGCAGTTCATTATAAGAAATTATATTTGAAAGGTAAATTTTAAACAGAGTAAAATCTGATCAATGGAATTCTGGTTTTTCTAGCATTTTGTTTTACAGAATAAAATATTTAAATTCTAAAACAATCCCATATAAAACAATAATAGAAATGTCCAGTTATATTTTTAAAAGGAATAAATTCACTTTATGGAATCAATAACTGGATATTTTCTTCTTTTCTCTATTTAATAATATATTATAAGTAATATTACAAGATCACTGCCATTCTAAATAGAGTAATTCATGAACATGAGTTTACAGAAGTAATTCAGAAAGAAACTGTTCGTCCAGGATTCGCTTAAAAGTGATGTTGAATAAAAACTTTGATAATTAAATCCAGAATAACAGCAGTTTGGTAAACTACCATTTGAAGAATAAGAATTAGAAATCATGAAAAAACTTGAAGCACAAACTGAGGAAGAAAAATGAGAAGGAATTAATAATGACCAAGGTACCAACTCAAAAAATGATAAATGGTTATGAATTAAAAAATGTTATTAAATTCTAAAAAATTCAATAAATCTTGTGAAAAGTTTAAGTACAGTGCCAAAATTTCAATCAGTTTGATTTTTTATGAATTTTTTTTATAAGTTTTCATTAAGTTTCACAAAAAACAATCAAAGCTGAAGATTTGGCCAGTTTTTAATTGGTTAACATTTTTATTATCACCGCTTACTTATTTTTAGTGTTTATTTAACGTTTAAAAAAGCAATGTGGTAACCAGATAATTAAAGAATCACAATTATTTTAATACTACACAAGAAATTTATGAGGAATCTCATAAATCAAGGCTCAATCCAGGTCAACCTTGAGATATTCACAGGTTATTTTCATGCCAAAGCAATATAGTTTATATAGTGGCCTACTGAAGCAGTCAATCATTTTAAAAAAGAAAAAAATTGTTTAGATAAAAAATTCTATTGTAAGTTAATATGATAAATCAATATTGTCGTAAATGAAATTGTCCTTATTAAATATTAAACCAACTTTCACCAAAATGTTATAAATAAACAATATCAAAATCTGTTTCTAATATAACCCTCTTGTTTAATAATATAATTTTGTGTTTATGCCTGAACTTGATCTAATATACTTAATCTGAATTAGTTTCTGGATTAAAATGTATTATATATGGTAAATGTCCTAGCTGGTCTGATGGATGAACATTGTTGTTAAGTTTGTAATTAAACTTCATGTCATTAACAGCAGGTTTACAAAATTTACAGAATTAATTACAGTTATTTTCCTTTACCTTAATTAGAATATAAATCGGATCTTAAAATATTTATTGTGACAGTGGCTGCTGCTAACTGATAATAGTCAGATATGTATTTACTTGCAAAAAAAAAAAAATGTATATGAGTATGTGTGCGTATATGTATATAAATATATATATATATATATATATACATAACACAATTAACTAGCTACTATACTCTATTCCCTTAGAACAATAAATAGGTGTGTTGAATCCTACTAAATGCCTTCAAAGAAAGAATGACAACTAACTCCTTTATATTCTGTTTATCCTGGCTGGTATCTGTAACAGTTGATAATGGATGACAAAGAGATAAATTTTTTAAAGAAAGAAATAATAAAGATTTAACAGATATTTTTTTAAACTACAATCATGATTTACAAAAGGAAAAAGGAAAAGATAACCAAGGAAACACAGAGTTTGTCTGCATACTTTGTTAAAATAATATATACAAAGGGTAGTAAAAGAAAAGTTAGTAGCATTTGCCCAGATCATGTTTTACAGAGATATTTTTATCACTGCAACACTATTATACTTAAATTTCCCCAGCTGTAATAATTTTTTGAATCTGACAGGAACAGTTGATCCATTATTATTTACAAACATGTAGCATCAAATGCAAGTAGTGTCCAAATTAGAGGTCAATGCAGAGATTTATTTTCTGTGGCAAAGAAGTTTTAACCTACTGAAATTCATCTTAATTAGAATGAAGTATACTACAATGGTACAAATTGTTCAAAATTGACCGCACATATATTAAGGATTATTACTATCAGAAAAGGCCATCAACTTATAATAAATGGTAAATAAACATATTTTCATAAACATTCATTATACTGTCATTTTATATAACTGGAACTATTATACTGACTATCCCTCAAATATGTAGTATTATAAAATTTACAAAATTAGTTTTCCAACATACGTAATTTTTTTTTCTTCTATATTTAGAATTTTCATAAAGATCCTAGCTTCATCAGATCATTCAGGGAAATTATGTTAAAAAAATAGTTAAAATAATAGGTACTCTAAAAGTATTGAGCCTTTTGTGCATGAAGTAGCGTTAGCGTATTCTGGCAAAAGTCAAGGAAGACTGGGATGTCAGCAGTCACGACATCACCAGTGACCTAAACATCCATCTCCTGGCAACAAAATGAACTCGATGTTTGGGTGCCACAAGATCTGACTCAGAAAAATATAGTAGATTGAATTTCTAACTGCAAATCTCTACTGAAACGTAATGAAATCGAGCCATTTCTGAAGTGGTTGATCACAAGTGATAAAAAGTAGATAACCTACAACAACAATGTGTGAAAAAGACTGATCAAAGTGAGGAGAAACTTCACAGTCTGTGGCAAATCCCACACTGATGCCCAGGAAGGTTATGCTGTGCGTTTGGTGGGAATGGAAGCGCATCAGGCATCACAAGCTGCTACTACCAAGCAGAACGATAGACTCAGACCTGTACTGTTGACAATTAGCATGATTGCACCTAGCAATTCAAAAGAAATGGCCTGGACTGGTCAACAGAAAGGGTGTTCTATACCATGCTGACAACGCCATGCTGCATACATCTTTAACAATCTGTCTGAAAATGAGAGAAAAATAACAATAACAGTGATCTGAAGTGTGCTGCTAAAGAAGCTACGTTTTCATATCCACTGCTAGATACAAACTCAGTTTCAAAACGTTAGACTGCACATCTAAACTGGTTAAAAAGTTATATGACCCAAAGTTTTCATCTGCTAGAACCAAAACTGAGGAAATTATTGTTTTTTATATTAACGTTTTTTCACCATTTATATTTGATAATGTGTTGCGTTCCAACATTGGATAGCTCAAGAAGTGAAGTAAAACTTCTTCCGATTGTTGTAAAATATTTCAGTCTGAAGGAAAGAATTCAAGTTAAACTTTAAATTTTGATTAATTGTCAAGTGAACTGCTCAAATTTTGAATCAGTATCTTTTGCAGTGTGTGAAAAAATACAAACTTGAAAATTTGGTTTGTTATACTGCTGATACGCTAACAGTAATTTTGGTGGTGTTAGGAGAAAAGTTCAAAGTTCAGAAAAGTTCAAAGTGATTTAGATAGACCTATTTTAGGAACTGATTGTTCAGCACACATTGCACACAATTCAGTACAAATAGCATGTGATTCTCTACCCCTGGACATAAAAGTTATTGTTACAAAAATTTATAAATATTTTCATATACATGTACAGTAAGAGTAGTGAAACTTAAAGATTTCTGTGAATTTGTGGAAACAGATTACAGAAAAGTATTATCTCATAGCAGCACAAGATTCCTTAGTTTGTTACCTGCTATAGAAATTGTTTTTCCATTTTTGATGGAAAAAAATATGTCTTTAGACAAATGCCCAAAATTTTTACTTTATTTTTTTTTTAAATCTGGAAAGTGAACTGTTTTTAAAATTTTTATATAGTACTCTACAGTTATTTAATAATGTAGTTCTGAAATTGGAAGCTAATTCTATCAGAGCAACAGAAGCATTACAGACATATTCTGAATTAATTTGTCAACTTCAGGAAAGAAAAACCCACAAATTTATACCACCTTCTACCAAAGAGTTGCTGTACTCTCTAAAAGAAAATAATGATGTTCAGGAACAAAAATTCTTCTCAAATGTAGACAATTTTTATAATTCTAGTATCCAATATTTAGAGTTGTGGAGAACCAGTTTTGATAAAGTTAGTAAGTTTCAGTGGATAAATTTACAAACTGAAATTGTCTGGTCTGATTTAGAAGAGAGTACACAAGTTGTTAATGAAATTATAAAAGATTCCATAAATACCGATGACCTATTTGATGAATGTACATTGTTGAACCGGTTAATTAAAAACCAAAGGGTAGGTTGTGGTTCAAGTTCTGAAAACGTACCAGATACTATTGAAGAGAAGTGGAAAGCAATTTTTAACGTGTTTCAAAAGACTGATATTTCATGTTGCAATATTTCTAAAGTAGTTGAGTTTGCAATGTCTTTGCCTGGGACATCTACTCCAGTTGAGAGAGTTTCTTTTTTCAATTACAGGGAGCATTTGGTTTGCAGAAAGGGGAAGACTTTCAATATCTACTGTTAAACATCTGCTAAATATTAAAATTAATTCAGAACTTTCTTGTTGTGAATTTTATGATGTAATTAAAACAAGCAAACCATTTCTGAAAAAAGTCATGTCTAGTGAAAACTACAACTGAATAAATAAAGTTTAATATTTCAGTAAACTGTGAAGACTTTTCAATAATTTCAAAAGTATGTCCTGGGTTGGACCCAAAAAAAATATGTTAAGCCTAAATAGTGCACTTTTAAATTAATCTATTTAATTAATTTTTATGAGGTTTCCTTTGGAAACCACTCCTCCTCTTCACCCAACCTTAATGTTGAAGTATGTAAAATTCTTAAATTCTATTCCACGTCTCGAAGTTTTTTTGGACAGTTTATACTCAGCTTTGCACTTTTCCTTCTATTTTCTCTACAGGGTTCATCTTGTGCAACATCCAGCAACTGTCTGCCATCATCGTAGTAGTCCATTTTCCTTGATACCTCTTTTACGTTTCTTTTATGTCTGGATGAAATCTCTTCGCTAATGGCACCAAGATTTTCAAGAAAATAGTTCACATGTGAATTTAAGAAGTGAACCTTCAAACTCTGGGAACAGCCTAAATTGTTGTACTTCTGCAGCATATTCTCAACAATTGATTTGAAGTTTGGATCCTTTTTATTGCCCAGAAACTTGGTTACTTCACCTTTAAAGGCTTCTCAGGCTTCTTTATTCTACAACTTCCATTTTGTCTCTAAAACATTACAATCTTTAAAAGGTTTTCTAATGTCAGGACCAGTAAAGACACCCTCTTTTAGTTTGGGGGTTGATAAGACTGAAAATTTGTCACAGATGTACTTAAAACATTTACCTTCTTTTGGTAAGGCTCTGACAAATTGCTTCATCAAGCCTCACTTGATATGCAGAGTTGGAAGGAGAACTTTATTCAGATCTATGAGAGCTTTTCAGAGCACATTTTAGGTTCCAGGTTATAATGAAGCTCTTTTTGGCCAATCTTTTCTTATCAATTGATTTTCTCTGTCTTTGCTATCCCATTCTCAAAAAATACAAGGAAACTTCCGTCCAAGAAGCATCAATATTAATTATTTTGAGATTGCTGCATATTATCCATTTATGATTTTTGTATTTAATTTTATTGAGAACAAATTCCAAATTATTGTAACCCTCTTTTAAATGGAGAGAATCTCTTACAGCTATTGATGGAAACATATTCCCATTGTGAAGAAGCAAAACTCTGTGGCTTCTTTTGGACAATTCTATGAACAGTTTCCAATTAGTACTTTCATACAGAATGTTAAATCGAGTCAAAATTCCACGTATATCAGTGCAGAAAACTAATTCTCCTTTTTCTGAAAAGTATGGAAGAAATTCCTTTTTTCTGTATCCTCTTCTCTGGACTGTTGTGGAACATGAAAATGTGGGGTCAGCTGCTACCTGGTTCTTCTGTTTAAGCTTCGAACCAGCAATTCTGAATTTTCTTTGGTCAGATATAAGTCTTGAACCATATCATTTAGTTCAGACTGTGAATAAAGATCTGGTGCACAGCTACCTCCAGATTCGTACTACTTGATGTTATCTTCATTTAAATCACTTATGGAACTGTCAATTTCAGGTAATTTTTGTGGTGGAATTGGCACTGGTACGTCTGGACCATGAGGAACTGGATGTAAAGTGGATAGCATATTTGGATAGACGATTCTTTTTTTTTTCTTCAAATTGAAATCATAAACACATTGAATTAAAGTAGCAATTAATGTTGTGATTTTGTGGATCTCAACACCATTGGAACTCCAAGTCTGAACGCTTCTTGTTCACTCTTTGACCACCATCTAAGTCCTTTAATATATTGTAGCAAACATAGTGGGTACCCAAGTTTTGTGTTGATTTCCTACTTTCACTCTGAAATATTTGAAGTACACTTGTCAAACAAAACTTGTTATATTTCTTTTTTGTCTTTCCATTATTAACTCAACACCAATGTAAAAACAAAAAATCTGCAGAATTTTTATAGCCTCTTGAATCCATTTTGAAAACAGAAAGTTTGCTTTATGACCTGAAAATACACCACCTTTATGGCCTAAATATATTTTCCACAAACAAAAACACATTTGATCATTGAGGACGGAAAAGAACTCGATTTGCGCATGCTGATGGTTGAAACAGCATTAATAGTAGTTGTATGGTGCATGAGTGGTCCAGATAGCTGTCAATAAACATGCTACATCTTGTTAAATCTTGTCACAACCTGTTGGCCTAGCTGTCAACTCCATGCACTCACTGAACAATGGAGAGCCAACTCTCCCATCATTTCATAATCTTCAACTCCCCACTTGCTCCTCTCCAGACCACTCAACTGCTTAGCTATAGGAATGCATAAAGCCGAAAAGTTAATATATTATATTAATTTATTATTAAAAATAGTTTTATGTGTATTTTATAGTATCACATTTTCGCAATTTTTCAACTTTTTACAAATTTTGAAATTTCTTTACATATATTTTTTGAAAATTCAAATAATTCATTAACATATTCATATTGATCACTGTGCTAATATTTAATATTTGTAATTAATATGGTTAGTTTAACTTATATATTTACTGTGTTTTGTATATATATATATATATATATATATAAAACAAAACTAACCATATTAATTACAAGTATTAAATATTAGCACAGTGATCAATACGAGTATGTTAATGAGTTAATTGAATTTTCAAAAAATATATGTATATATTGCTTTTATATTTCATTGTTCTCTTGAATTGTCATCATAATATGTACAGTATTTATTTAAAAGCATCTTTTAAAAAGTGTCTATATACATATATATTTTTTACATATAAAATGCAGATATCAATGAGTTTCAATTTTTATTTACATTTTGAAATTTCAAGAATATAAGGTAAAAATATTTGTATATAAATAAGTTTTGTTAAATTAAAATAAATTTTGTGCAATATCTAAGAATATAAAGTATTCTTATATTCCACTCCACTGAGTGCAAAATTATTCTTATAGCTCAGAGCATTTATAAATAGATATGTATAAAGGTAGGGGCCAGAATATATATGAAATCAGAAAATTCTGAATGTGAAAAGTTATTGATTATTAATAATTGTATGCAATAAAATCTGAAGTTCAAATAACTTGAAATTTACCTGAAAAATTGCTGTGCAAGTAATAATGAAATTTAATTCATAAACATGTTTAACTCAATTTATCTCAGTCCAAACATTATCAGTGACAAAAAGAATTAAACTTAAAAAAATAATCTAAAATTCCTAAAAAAGTGGAAAATCAAAAGTTTACTCCTTTAATGCCTCTACTGTAGATGTTCATATAGCTGATTTTTATAATTTTATATTAATATATATGAAAATATATAAATATATATATGAGAAATAATCTACTAGCATAACAAAAACATTTCAAGTGAAATGTTTTTAATACTTTTAATACTGTTTAATACTTTTATTATCTGAAGACCAGTCAGGTTTAATGCAAGTTTAAAACTGTTACTATCGTTATTTCTTAAATTTCTCCTTATCCTTTTAAAGTTTATTCCTACTAAACCAACTGAATTGGTGATCAGTGATAAACTGATATTATAGATGTTCTGTGATGATGCTGTAGACCCTGGTTCACCCCAATTAAAGGTACAGTTATTTTTAACTGGTTTTCAATGTTCATGTTATCAATATATTCCAATTTCTGGGTGTCACTGCCTCTGTAATGGTTATCCTCTGAGACTGGAAAAGTCCAACTAAACGACTAATTTAGCTATCAACCATTTTTGAGGTAGAATAACCTTAAACAATTTTTTTATATGTAATAAAATATATTTTATATTTTACACGCAAATGTATATATAATATACATGCACAGAGAGAAAGACACACACACACACACAGAGAGAGAGAGAAAGAGAGTGTGAGAGAGAGAGAGAGAGAGTGTGTGAGAGAGAGAGAGAGAGAGAGAGAGAGAGTGAGCAAACCATAGAAATGTTTGTATGACAACTGTTTCAAATTTTACTTGCTTTTCAATGTTAAAGCTGAAACTGGCAACATAAATACCCTGCACTCCAGTAAGTAAATCACAAAAAAAAAATTCCAGTCAAAAATCTAGGACAAGAACACTTGCTTAAAATTTCAAAAAAAGAATCTGTAAAGTTGTTAAAAATTCTGTTTAGATAAATTTTAAATAAATTTAGAATTTTTTGCTAAAAATCTTCCTCAGATAGTAATCATAGAAAAGCTATTTTACATAAAGAGGAACAATAGAATCAAAATTATCAGAACAAAATGAAAAAGAAAACTCTTCAAACATTAAATGATATTTTTTTACATTTACTGAGCATATAAAAAGTTTCATCAAAAAAGTAAAAAGCTTAATTTTCTGTCCAGTATTTTTTTTCTGCTACATCTCAGGTTCATAGAGGTGAGTAAGTATAAATATATAAAAAAAAATTTGCCAAATGTGGAACATATTTCAAAGAAAAATAAAAAAAGATGCAGTTATTTTAGTTGTGTAAATGGGTTTGTTTATTAAAGTAAGTTCACTTCCTCCTTCATTCAAACAGGTTTTAAATTCATGCATAATCCTGTAAAAATGGAAAAACAAATACAATTTAAACATATAATGTAGTAATTTGATAATGCTCATAAACTAAAATAAAACAGCTTTTACTTCAGATTTTGCATAAAAAACAAAGCTAATGTGAAAATTTATACTAGCAAATCGTTACGAACAAACAACACTTTATTTATATACATATTTTACAGATGCAACTCCGTGATTTGAATTCATACTGCGTTAGTTAATTCATTAAGAAAAATGTATTTTTAATTGTGAAATTTTTGATAATAAATTATTATTGTATACATATATATATCAAGAACTGTCTATCCTATTTTGGTAAATGAAATATTTAAATAATATTAGCTGAATTTTATTCATACGATTTATTCAGCAACTCAAAATTTTGAATCATGAAAGATGACTATAAAATACAACCTGTGCTTAATTAAGATTTATACCTCACAATTTAATGGTTTGTTTGAAAATTTATTACAAAAACCCTTCCTTAAAGTTAAGAGAAACAGTGGTAAAAGGATTTCCAGATCAAACCAATGGTTTCTGAATTGTAAATGTATTTATTTATTAACAAACAAGCATATATTCTGATTAATAAAATACTCATAATGTTACTGTACTACTAACACAGTTTTTGGGCATCCAGTAGTCAGAATAGAGGTGTTCTCACCCTGTTTTAATTTTTTATACATACTAGTTTTCTAGATTTAAAACAAGAAGAAAAATAAATTATAAAATCTGGAAATAAATATTTTATAACATTCATTTTTCCCAAAAGAAAATAATGGAGAAATAAAAAAAATTGCATACACAAAAATATTATAAAAAGTAATATATTTTCAATCAATTTTCTACTTTTGGTAAAGCTGAATATTATTTTAAGCCACAAGAAAAATCAATAATTTAGTTTTTAATAGGAAACTGCAGTTGTTTGTTTGGTTTACTGAAAAAAAAAATACCACGTAGAAAAATAGAAAAACATATACACATCCATGTAAAGAAAAAAAAATTATTAAACAAAAAAAAAATTACTGCCTCACCGAAATAGTTCTTTTTAATAAATTTTGCAAATAAAATTATTTCTTTTTTACATTGACTTAAAATGTTTCCAACTTTATTGGGTTATCTAATTTCTAAGCATATTGTTTTCCTATTGTCAATACTTTACTACCATAATATGCTGAATACAAACATTACATATAAACATATGAGTATATATAACAATTTTTTTTTAAATCTTACAAAACCAAAAAAAGTATCTAATAGAAGCAAAATTTTAATTTTTTTTTTAGAATACAAAAAACTTATGACAAGAAATACTTACTTTGCTTCCAAAGCCAATGCAAATACTCCAGCTGCTTCTGGTGCAGCTGCTGATGTACCAGAATGTGTAGTTGTACATTTTCCATATAAATCAGTTGTAGCCTGCAAAAAAAATATAAATTAAGAAAATTTAATATAATTAAATACAGAAGAATAGGATAACAAAAATATTTTAAAATTATACAAAAGTATTAAGCCAACAAAAGTATATAATATATATAATAATGTATATACTATATATATTATGGTATATAGTATATTATATAAGTACATAATATCTTCTGAAACAATCATAGGCTTTTACGCAAGGCTAATACACTTTTTAGGATGAAACCAGAAACAAAGTAGGTCAGTTATTATTGTTAGATAAGGACAAGAGGAGTAAATTTATATATTAAGTAAATAATTTGTCGCTCACTCTTGCTAACAAGCTGAATTTGTTTTTATAAAATACTAGTTCAGTATTAAAAAATTATAAAGTAGTTAGTTAAAATACTTGGTTTTTATAAAACTAATATTCCATGATGTTTAACGTACATCATGGAAGAATCGTTGTGCAATGTATGTAAGCTGTTATAGCTATTGTTTAAAAATTTCAGGAGGATGATTTTAAATAAATAATCTATAATATCAGTTTATCACTGATCACTAATTCAGTTGGTTTAACAGGAATAAACTTTAAAAGGATAAGGAGAAATTTAAGAAATAACGATAGTAACAGTTTTAAACTTGCATTAAAACTGACTGGTCTTCAGATAATAAAAGGAAAATGTGTGTTCTCACGTTGTTTGATATTTTCTAAATAAGGACTTAGATATGTGTTCACTTGAAATGTTTTCGTTATGCTAGTAGATTATTACTTATATATATATTTACATATACATATATACATATTTATATATTTACATATATATATATTAATATAAAATTACAAAATTCAGCAATATGAACATCTACAGTAGAGGCATTAAATGAGTAAACATTTGATTTTCCACTTTTTTTAGGAATTTTAGATTATTTTTTAAAGTTTAATTCTTTTGGTCGCTGATAATGTTTGGACTGAGATAAATTGAGTTTAAAAAGTTTATGAATAAAATTTCATTATTACTTGCACAGCAATTTTTCAGGTAAATTTCATGTTATTTGAACTTCAGATTATATTGCGTACAGTTATTAATATTCAATAACTTTTCACATTCAGAATTTTCTGATTTCACATATATTCTGGCCCCTTCCTTTGAGGGAACTCTGCTATGCCCTCGACAAGGATATCTGGGGAGACGGCTACAAAATTGTAACCAAAAAAGTTTGGTAGGCGGCGTCTTCCCGTTCTCGACAGGGCAACGCTATTGAGTTACGCAGAGGCTCTCTTTCCTAGATGCGGCGAGACGAACCGCGAGGAAATAACTACCACTGACATCCAACGCGCACCACAGAAGAGCGCGTAGTGGTCAATTGTAATATCAAGCGGGGTAAGAACTTTAGCTTGGATGGCGCCCGCACATCGAAGTGGAGGGTCTTGTCTCATGTGGTGGTCTCGAAAGTACTGTATGGATTCCCAGTTGGGTCATTCGCGCTGCAGAGGGGTCAAACACGTACAATTCTTAGTCATATTGACAGAACTATCTCCCTTTGGGTATGCTGCGAGTACAGGACAAACTCAGGCGATTCCGGCAGAGTAGTGGCCGGACCTGCGCCCCTGGATCTCCTCGTTCGGTAGTGAGACGAGTTGTACAGGGGGAGTGAGTAAGGCGGATGCAGAGGCATCGCTTGTCTGCAGATGGTAGGAGAGATGGGATCAGTCAACAGACGACAGATGGATCCAAAGACAATCCCGGATCTCCAAAGATGGGTGTGCCGAAAACACGAGGTACTAGGGTACAAGTTGTCCCAGTCCCTTACCGGTCACAGATGTTTCAAGGCATACTTGTGCGCGCAGACGCTGAGATCCTTCGCGGATTGCGATTACTGTGGGGAGGAGGACACCGCGGAACACTCGGTGTTGCTGTGCCATCGGTTCCTGCAGAATAAGGAAGCATGCAACATCTAGAATAGGAGAATTCGGCGTGCTTACCCCAGAGAACATCATTGGGTCTATGCTACAGACCAAACGATCGTGGCACGCGATGTCCACTATGATCCCGACAAGTACAAGGCGTGGGACCAGCAATGGAGGGGCGGATAGAGGCAAGACATGGGGTGCTGTGATAATACCGTAAGGTGGGCCCCCCATCCCATGTTGCAGAGGCGGAGATGGTTTTAATGGGAAGGCTTGCAAGAGAGAGTCCCACGGATAGTACTATGGGGTATGAGACCACATGCTGCTTATAAAACGTTTCCTCTAGTCCAAAAAAACCATTAACAAATTATTCTGGAGAATTAATATTTTTATAAGAAAAATGTAATACCATTAATTGTGGAAGGATTATAATTAGAGTCTTTATAAACAAAAATATCAATTTGATTTCATAAAGTTTCAAATATAACGTCAATGTTATCTATCAGTAAAAGAATATTCCAATATACCTTTGTGCATCACTTAATTACTTTTTATTATTTTCTAATAGTTTTATTTATGATATTAGCAAATAAACAATGTGATACTAGATAACATAGTAACTAGTATCAAGGGATTAATAAAATGTTTAAAATAAAACGAATGTTCCTTCTCGCTACATAATATGACTGTTTAGTAAGGTTTAATGAATATTCATGAGTTTTTTACTCCTGGAATAACAATGAACAGTTGCAAATTTTCTTCAGCTTTTTACCGACAAGATTAAAAGTGTTTGCCAATAGAACCGCATACTTTTATCATTATTTATTCCATGGATTATAATTTTATTTATTATTTTAAGAAAAAAACAAACAAATACAGAATGTGTACAAAAAGAAATTTTGTTTACACTTCGTATATAGCAGTAATAGGATAAATAAAAAATTTATTACAATTAACTCAAGCTAAAATTTTTACAGTTTCAGAAATTAAAAAATTATTTTTTACGATCCCTTTTCACAATCAACAATATTTACCTATGACCAGGGTTTTTAATATGCGTTGCAATTTTTGAAACAAATTATCCTACATTAAATAATTTCTGAGACTTTCTTGCTATATAATAACCTGTGTATAATAACAACAAAAATAATAATAAGCTGCACATCATTCATTATAAGAGTTAAACATTTTGTAAACAAAATGCTGTTTTACCATAGGTTACATCGAAAAATATGCCTCATTATCTGATGTTAACAACTATTATAGTTCATTAGTTACTGTAGATGACTGCAATAATTTACATTCAACAATGAATTTAATATGATACAAACACATAAGATCATTCTGTAATTTTATACTCTATATTACATTGATTTACCATATAGAATTTTTACTTCCTTCTACGACGTAAAGAAAGTATTGTGATCGCAAAAAATTTCGATTTTCAGATTTCAACGGAAATATCCATTTTGACCATCCCTAAATCCATTTTGATTAGTTTCGGTGAGACGTCTGTATGTACGTATCTCACATAACTCAAAAACGATTAGCCGTAGGATGTTGAAACATTTAGGACTTCTGTAACATCTAGTTTTGCACTTCCCCTTTTGATTGCAATCGACTGAACCAAAAGTGTCCAAAAAAGCCCAAAAGCCCAAACAATTTGGATTTTGGAATTTTTCTTAACTGCAGTAATAAGCCCTCATTGAGAGCTTTTCAATGATATATCATAAGTGGTATTTGGATTTTGGAATTTTTCTTAACTGCAGTAATAAGCCCTCATTGAGAGCTTTTCAATGATATATCATAAGTGGTACTTATTTTCATTGGTTCCAGATTTATAACCAAATAAAATTTAAATTAATGAAATATTTGGAACTTTCAAGGGAAGGCACATCGGTTCGAATCGGACTTCATTTCCTTTTTTTTATTTTTATTTAAATAAATTGATTTATTAATAGTTATTAACTCGTGACAGTAACGAAATTTTTACAATAGATAATAATTCAATAATAACAATAAAAAAAAATATGAAAAAAGTCAGAAGTTATTAGTGAAATAGAATTTTATGCACTTTTAAAAATGTGTATATGTAATTTAATAGGCATTATTTCATATGTGCATATGTGCATTTCTGGTGAAACATCTGATTATTTAATATTAATTGAAAACTATAATTTAGAATCGTATTATTTTTGGATCTTCTAGTTTAATTTTATTTAATTATTCTGGAATTTCTTTTAATTTTATCCACATTAAAGTTAACTACAGAGTGACTGAAAAACAGAGCCTCTAAGAACAACATATACACTGAGGCATACAAGCTCAATATTTAATAAATTGCAAAAAATTCTTATCTTTCAGTTCATTACTCCTCTGATATTGTCGGACAATATTCTTCATAAGTCGGAGTTGATCATTATTTCGTTTATTTGTTTTTTGTTGTCAATCATTTAATCGCTCTTTGGTTTGATATAATTGTTCTGATCTTAATTTGTGTACACGTTCTTTAATTATCGGATTTTTTTTCTTTATATCCATCATCCTCTCTTAATCTTTTTATTCTTTCTTTGTTTTAACGTTTTCTTCCTCTTTATATTTATCATCTTCTCTTAATTTTTTATTATTTCCTTGTTCTTAACATTTTCTTCCTCTTCATATCTATCTCCTTGTCGTTTTTTTTGAGATATATTTCTTCATGTTATCTTTCTTTTTCCTGTATGATTGTTTCTTTTTCATTTTTGATTATTCACCAAATAATTCAATAATAAAAACTAAATATTTTACACCAAGGTCGAAATTAACAATTGTAACCAGTATACAGGAGTTCACTAAACGGAATAGTTTAATTATTATTAAATTTTATTTATACGACACACCAGAAATCTGAAAATTTTGTTAATCATCAACTCACGAAGATATAAATAATACTGATCTAGTAATACGAGTAATAAAGGGACTTTTACTCTATCCTAATATTTCATGTAAGATTGCTGAGTAATAATTGTATAAATATTTGATGTTAATAAAAACTAATATTTCAACATTTCAACAATTGTACAACAGTCCACTTTGTTAAAGAATTGGAGGATAGAATCTCACTTTCAAATGAAATAAGTTTAAATGAAGTGCAAAAAATAAGTGAATTTTAATTTAATAGGCGTACAAGGAAATCATGTGGTGTCCACATCAGGTTTTTATTATTAAAAGAAAACGTACTTGATCGCTCTTAAACTGAACTGAATTGCAAAGTAACATTTTATACAGATTTAAAGCAGTGTTCAACCAAGAAAAATAAGAACAACGTTTAGTGGAACAACCAATGGGATTTTCTTGAAAAACTTATGCCTAATTTTTACTAAATCAATTGAGAAAAAGATTTTGTTTAATAACAAAATTCTTGAAATCAGATACCATAATTAAAAAATATGTCATCTAATAAAGTATGAGCAGTTTATATTACGTTGGGTACATCTGGAAGTAACTGAACAGCTAGACAAGATTAGCCTGATTTCATCAGTCAAATATATGTAACTTCAAAAAAAAAAAAAATGGCTTAATTCCATAGATATTGGTAGATATACAGGTACGAAAGGACAGCTTTTTTTCAGGAACCCTCAAAACTTTAAAAACCTGCGGAAGGGACGATCGGACGTCACCACTTCCTCCTGTTTCAAAGCTAAAAAAACTGTCAAAATTAAAAAAATAATGTTTTTTTACTATCTGTAAATTTTTATTTTAAGTAGTACTTACTGATAAAGAGAAACGGTACTAAAATTTGTAGACATTTGCCACTAAGGTAATTTTTTTCTTTCATCGATAAATGTAATTTAGTAATTAAGACTGAACGATTGAGCACGGGAGTATATGTAAAAAATAAAAAAATAATTCCAACTACTAGCGGAATTCTCTCCCAGAATCTTTCACATGAAAATCTCTTTATATATAAATCACACACCACGTGGACAAGGTTTTTGTGTGGATAACTAATAAAAGTAACTATAATTTTTCAGAAAATATTATTCGAACTGATGAATTCATAAAGTTTCAAATTTAATGATTTTTTTTTAATTTTAATTGAAAAAGAAGTCGAATTTTGTTCCAGCTGTAACAAAACTTTTAACTTAATTAAAAACTTTTTGCTGATTACAATTGTAGACTACTGTATTTATTTAATTAAATGATTTTCTTTTCGTAAAGTAAATTTTCTTTGAACTCTGTTATTATTTCTTTGAATTCAATTAACACAATATTTATTCGATTTTTAAATTAAAAGAATACTTCAGATCAATTAGAAATGATCAGTTTTTATTATATAATTAATTTTTTAATGACCTTGTTTTTTCTTCGTTTTTTTTCTTTTAGAAATTTTCAAATGTAGGAGAAGGCAAGAGCCGTCAATTAAGAAATTGACTCATTTTTTTTCGCAAGGAAAAATTCTTATGGTGGTTCCTTCGTAAATTCTTCCAGATGTAACATCAGTCGAAAATTTTTTTAAATAAAAATTAAACGGTCATGTAGATTATTTAAAAATACCCTTTTCATACCAGTCAAAAATTTCTTTCAATAAATTATAAAAAATATAACTTACGTATAACGCCTGAAGACTGTTTAATTCAATGAGTTTAAATTGTTTTAATATAATTAATATGGTATTCAGTACAATAGTATTTGTAAATAATAATCTAGTTATTCGATAAAATAGATTGGCAGAATAAAAAAGAATACAGAAGGCAGCTTGATAATTTCGTTGCATCTACAATATATATTGGCGAGCGTATATAGAAATTTCACGTTTTTATTATTTTTAAACATGACTGTTTTATGAATTAAATATCGGGTAAATTTATTGGTAACTGATAATAAAACACAAACTTAAAAGCTTAGCTGCCGACCACAATGTCTTTATGCTTCACATAAAATAAAAATCTTTATTATTTATATATATTTAGATTTTTTGTGTTTGTACCGTAATTACGCAATATTGAATTGGTCAGCTGACGTTATTGTGATATTTAAATTATTATCATGCGAAACACGTTTCGAAAATTGGTAAAGAAAAAAGCCAATACTCAATGCACCCATTTCAGACATCAAGACTCATTCCAAACTATAATAGATCACTCTTGATTGTTAAGGGTTTTCTTTTATATTCAATTCTATTTTTAATCAACATTTCCTAACCTTTTCTATTTCCTGTAAATGTTTTTTGTTTTAATACAGGATTTATTTTTTTAAATAAAAATAAACTTAATAAAAATATAATACCTAGCTCATAAAACCTATTAAAAAGTAAAATATAGTATTTTTCTTTTAATTTCAATTTTAACTTTCAACTTTCAAATTTTTGCTTTAGTCAGTAAGGATTACTTAGACGTTAATGGTTGTTTGATTTTAGTTTGGTAATGAATTAAAAAACTAGTCGAAATTAAAAAAGAAAAATTGCATTATTTTTTATTTATTAATATTATTTTTTAAAGCGGCTTTGTTTCTTCAAAAGTTTGTTTTATTGTAAATAATCGTTTATTAATTTAATTATATGAAGAAGTACAAAAGGAGCGTATTCAATTCAACGTATTAAATTTACACAATGAAGAAGGTTGTAATTGAAAGGAGGTTGTTTCTCTCGGTGTGATTCTATGTGCACCTTCGCACAAGTTATACTTTGACAAAAGACTAAAATGGAATAAAAATATCGGTATTAAATGTGAAACATTTTGTAAGAGATTTAAACGACTATATCAACGAACATTTCTGTAAATTTAATTATATAAAATATCTTTTGTGACCTATTTGAAATTATGCGGGTCAAACATAGAGCTGTGTGTAAAATCATTATTTATTACACACTTCAGAAAAAAACTATGCAAAAAGCAAAACTGATTTATAAACCGATGTAAATCTAACAAAATTATTCATGATTACCTCTGCAAATCCTATTTCCATGACATATTCCTCAAATTATACTTTTTAGTCGTTTATTCTATCCATATTAATCCTCTAAGAAACTAACTAAAGTGACGACACGGTAGAGATTTTCAAATATGAAATAATAAGTATTCACCGCTAACAAAAAAATTAATCAAAAATACTCCGGAGATTTTCGTATGGTACTGTTTTCCACACATGGTCTTCCACATTAAACATCAATGTTATCATTCTCATAATTAGCGCATTAACCAGTTATTAATAAAAGCAATTGTGAATTTATTTTTAGGTAGATTTCATAAGAAAGCTACCTATTGTGATGGATACCATGATTCGACTTGAGAAAAATTTCTACATATCCGCTTTCACATCTCCCAGACCCCAAAACCACCGTCAGTTGAAAAGTTTATATATTTCACTTTCTTGTGGACACGATAACTGCCGTAATTTTGCGCCAATCACTTTCAAATTGATACATAAAATATAACGACCCAAAATCTCGGTCGAGTTGGTCACTGGGAAAAATCGGACCATGGGGATGGAAACGGGGAGGCTTTTTCTAAAAAACAAAATATCGCTGTAACTTTCTTAAATAAAATATCGAATTCGTTTAAAATTCTTACTATTCTTTTGATTAGAGACTAAAACTTACCTAAGCAAAATTTTTGATATCACCAACTATTAGCCCAGGGGATGAAAAAAATGGGGTTTCGAAGACAAAAGAAGTCATACGTCCCTTAATAGGCACAGTATCGAATCGGTTTAAAGTGGTCGTCAGTCCTTTGAACATTACCTAAAATCTTTGTCTGAAAAAATGTTTGTTATGACCAACCCTTACGACAAGGAAATATCAAAGTGTTACTGGAGTTGTAAGAAGATAGGGCTAGTATGCTAAACATGTGAAACTTTTTCACATGCAACCACAAGTCGTATTGAGTATTGAGTAAATTGAGTCGTAATGAGTAAATTTGAAGTTCTTCTTAACCTTTAAGGTGGAAATTATTTTTTATCCCCTTCTTAGCAGTGGTGAAATCTGCCTCCGCCTTCCGGTGTACCGAAAGGCGGAGGCAGATTTAATGGCATTTTAATTAAAATTCCATCGTGAATTCCTTGAATATAAAAGAACATCACTTTTCTACTTGTGGGATCTTCCAGTTTCTGGTGTAAAATCTTCTACTATTTTTATTACTATTTTTTTCCTTCTTCATTCTCTTATAAATGATTCGAAATTGTTATATTTACGGCTTACCAATCATTGCCGGTTTCCTCAGAGTCGCAAATATTTTTTAATTTTTCGCCGGCAGAAAATGAACGCAAACATTTTACCCAGTTCATTTTTACCAAATTGTTAAAAGTATAACCTGAACGCGCAATCAATCTTTATTCTACTCAACAGATTAAATGCTCAATTTCATCGAGACTACAAATACAGCAAAGTATGAATCACCGACAAACAGGCAATTACATTATTAATAACGGATGACTCAAATTTTATAGCTGATATGTAATACCACGATGTGTAATAAAATACCGGTATAGGTCTCTACTTGGAAATTCCTGCTTGTCACGCGCAGTTATAAATTTCATGACTAGACAAGAGTTGCGCGTCTCGTATGTAAGCAAATACGGTAATATTTACACACATACCCACATGATCCTAAATTTCAGAATTTTGCATTAAACTGTTCCTTAGAATAAATAAAAATTTTGTATATATATTTTTTTCAGTTTAGGCCACCTATTGACCGCTTGAACAATTTTGCATATGGTCTTTAACCTTTTTACTCCAGTAATTTCTCTTTTATGTTTTAAGTGAAGCAGTTTTCTTTTTTTCAGACCACACCATATTGACTTGTGTATTAGTTCTTGAGACTCACTGAAATTCTTGATTTTGTCTCGAAATGTATTCCGGTCTTGTGTTTTTTCATTGGTGATGTTTATTTCTTGCACATCTTCTACGTATTACATCTTTAGTGTACTACGTCAATTTTTAAGACAACGAAGTAGTTTCTTTTTTTGAAATCATCACTAAAGCCATAGTTTTTCCTTTCACGCTATTTATTTAAATTTAATTTAACATAAAAAATTAATAAAATTGATTAATATAGAGCTAGGATGTTTAGGTTACCGAGCGAAGCTAGCGAATGTTACGCTTAGTTAATTTATATCTATAATTATATACATCAAACGTTTGCGTTATTGTTAATATAATCATATTAGGATTTTTGTAAACATTTATTTATTATATAAATATAATTTAACCATACATAAGATACACTCGCTTCGTTCGCTAACTTTGAATGATTAACACAGTAATGTTTTGTGTATTTAAATAATAATAGCATTTTTTTTCAATTATTTTATTTATTATTTAAATAATCAAACCATTTGTTTTAATTAGTCGAGGTTAGCGAGCGAAGCGGGCGAATGTTACGTTTGGTTAATTTATATCTATAATTATAAACAGCAAAGTTTGAGTTATTGTTAAAATAATCATTATATCCCCACTTTTGTAAACATTTACATTTATTTCATTCAAATAATTTAAACAAATTTCAGCTACGCTCGCTTCGCTCGCTAACTTTGAATAGTTAAAATAGTAATGTTTTTAGTATTTAAATATAAAATGCATTGATTATTACAATTAATTTATTTATTATTTAAATAATGAAAACATTATTGTTAATTAGTCGAGGTTAGCGAGCAAATGTTACGTTTGGTTAATTTACATCTATAATTACAAACAGAAATGCTTATATTTTTAATATATAAAATATGTTAATGTATATGGTCGACGGGCTAATAAGTTAGTCCGTTGTATTTTTTTCAATTAAGCTGCTATTAGTTATAACAACTGGGGTAGACTAGTGGTTAACTCGTCATTGTACATCAAAGTCGAATCTTATAAGGTTCAAAGCTTATTAAAGGCAGTTACGGTTATTCGGATCTGAATACTAGATCGTGGATACCGGTGTTCTTTGGTGGTTGTCTATATATTTACCGGAGAAGTTACATTACACTGATAAACCGTTAAATCATTAATTGTTAATGCGATTATAAATATAAGTGTTTAAAGAAAAACAAAATTTGTTTAATTTTTGGAATCAATTGATCAGTGACATCAGAGTATATTTGATTATACAATACAAATAATAATCTTATATATATATATATATATATATATATATATATATATATAAATTAATGTTTGTTTGTTTGTCGTATGCGTTCCTATACCATTCATCCGATTGCGATGAAATTTTGATGAGTTGTTTTGCGAATACATAATCATTGTTAAATAGGTAATAAATAAATAAAAGTTTTCAAACAGGGCTTTTTTAGAATATGAATTTATTGTATTATTTTATTTAATTTCAATGTAAACTTAAATAATTTTACATTCTGATTCTATGTATTTTTTTTGACTTAATTTTTCAATTTATTTTTATGGTTTTTTTTATGTATCATACTACAAAAACACGTATTTTTATTTAGTTAAATATTTTATTTTAAATTAGTTCTTTTATTGATCATTCTATTATAATGATATGAACTCGCGGGTAGCGCTCAAGGCGTCTTTTGCTACTTGCGTCAAGGATAAATATGTTGAATAAAATTATATATGTAATTTTCAATTGACAATAAATAAAATGAAAAAAATAAATAAAAATAAGACTTGTAGAGAATTTTATTCAGAGAAAAATGGTACATAAATATAACTGCTCTAACACTCATTTAATCTTTCAAAAGGTATTAATAGATAGATATATTAAGTCGCTTTTCAAGGAAACCTTTTTAAAACCTCACTCGATAATCTGTAAAAAAGTTCTGATCTTTTGTCGTACAGATAGTATCGACCACCTTTTTTTTTGGAAATAAAATACAAACTTTTTTCACATGCAAAGCGATAACCTAGCATAAAAAAATGTACATGTATACAAACATTTGAAGAACAGTTATGGAAAATCTCAAATAAAAAATAATAATGAATTGTAGTTAAAAACAAACCAACGTTAAAAACGGGATTAAATAAAATACTATGAAATTGTTTTTTAAAGATGAATTTCTCTCTTCGTAATGAGCTCAACACTTGCGCGTTTGTGCGTGAGAATATTATGTGTCTTTCCTAAGTATAATACGTAATACAAAGAGGAATATTTATTGTACAGTACGTGACTAAAAACCACAACTAAATCGTAACAGAAAGGATAGAGAAAGAACAAAACTCTAATCGGCAGAGGACACGGAAAGGACGGTTCCAAGAAAAAAAAATTCGATAGGAGTTCTTATCAGGGTAAAACGAGAAAATGAGTGAACCAGAAAGGAAATAGCCAGACAATTCGGAGCTGATTCTAGGAAGAAAGTGAATAAAAGTGGCACAAGACACTCATATAAATAAATAGTAGTGAAGAATAGCAGTGGCCTACATCTACCGAGCGTTGTATAAAAGTTAAAAGGAACGGGAAGAAAAAGAAGCTGAAAAAAGAAGCCCCATAACTTCTGGATTGCGTTCACTATACCAAACTCAATTTAACGTGAACACCACACTAAGAGTCATTCTCAATCACTTACATGAAACAGGTAGTGGTGTAGTAAGAAGGGACAGTCTATTTTCTCTCTTTTTCCACTTAACTTCAGTTTCACCCACAATCAGAGTATTTCCCGATAAATGTTTCCGCCTAACACTGTCATTCTCTTATATCTTATCTTTCATTTAATAAAATGTGTCATTTATAAATTAAAAGCTCAAAATTAAATCATTTTCAAATTTACTGATGGTATTATAATCATGACATTTTTATGCAGTTCAAATTTTTTAAAGTTTTTTTATTTTTAAGCAGTCTAGGAAAATTATACATTTACAGTAGTTTTTAAATAAAAATAACAATAATAATATCGGTAGTTGGAAGACAAGTAATCGTGTAAATGACGCGCATAATACCACAACTCGTCAACTTTTACGAAAAATTCAAGTACGAGATATGTAACCACGTGATACTAAATACTACAAATCACGAAATTTATTTGTTAATATTGCACTCGTTTTCAAACCTTTCTGTTTATTTAATTCTATTATAAATAGTAATTTTTTATATTATTTTATTTTATTAAGAATTCTTTAGTTCTAAAATATATTGCTGGAGTAAAAACGAATAGCTGAGGATTTTTTAAAATAAGATTTTCATTAAGTTCATTATTTTATCTTAATAGGTTAGCGCATTTGCAAATTTAACACATTTAGCACTCTGTAACATCGGACCTCCGAAATTACAGAATACCAAATGCGCACAATCACACGTTTCATTGGCACATATTGATAAGATTACTTTACAATTGAAATGAACTAATTTAAAATATACTATAAAAAACATCTAATAGGTGGTGAAGACTAACAATCGGTTCTTCCCAATAAATAAATGGTTCTGCTACCATTTTGAAAACAAAAATTTTGTAAAAAATCTCTACGTCGTTCTGCCTAATAGCAAAGAACCTTAGTATTATTCCATAAAAACCGGGAAATGGATTTGGTCATAATCACCTTTAAAAGCACACACCAAATGAACCGCCAATAGAGTTAAAGAAGGGCTTCGGTTTGTTCGACCAAGTATTATACTCGTACTTACATCACTTACATCAAATATTAAATTACATTTACTTACAAACAAAGGTAATAATGATTAAAAATAAATTTATCAAAAACCGAAACTATCTAGTCATTTACGATGCGGGCACTGAACATTGTTCGTACTGTCTAAGGAAGGTTATGCAACGGCGTAACCAGTGGAGATACAACTTGCACAGCTCTCAGCAGCAGAGGCTTGGCGACGGAAATTTCCTCTCAGATTTTCCCTTACTGCCTAATAAATTTAGTGGATATAATAAATCCACGATTATATATTGAGTAGTGAATATATTAAATATACATATCATTTTTATCTGTATTTATAAAGTAATATTCATCCGACATGGTTTAATTGACTTAATTCGTGCGGGACCAAATCAAAACAACATGCTATTCTTTTTTTTACAAGTCGAAGGGATTTCAAATAATGCTAGGTTTTGCGTACAGGGTCATGAGATGTCTTCCGTTAAGCGACATGGAAGATAAATGGCGTTGTGCAAAGGCAAGTTGGAGCAATTCTGCTCGTTTAAAAGACAGTATGTGATTACAATCCACAGACTAAAATTGGAAGTAGTGTATATTTCCTGTACGCTTGGTTTATAGAATAACCAGTTTTTGAAAGAATTTGGTACGGCTAATGCTGTAACCGATTAAAAAAAAACTTTGTACGGGGACGTGTTACTCCGTAACCCAGTAATAACAGGCTGGAACTGTCTGAATGTGTAGATAAAGAAGAAAATACAATGTGGGGACGGTTTACTCAGTGGCAATGGGTGTTTGCAGAAATTTTCAGAGAAATAAAAGAAGTTTTCGTAAATACGGTTCTCAATCGAATAGTCACGTTACTAAGTGTTATAAAGAGAATCATTAAAACTGGAACAAACATAATTTCTGACAGTTGACGGAAGATAAATTTAGTCCACATGTTACAATTTTACGCATCAAACTGTTAATCACGCGATTAATTTTCGAGATTCAATTCCCAACGCGAATACAAATACAACGAAGAGTTTTTGAGCAGCAACGAAAAGACTGAATCACAAGGAAAATGACACATCGAGATCTACAATGGACTCCTATTTATGTGAATTCATATGGCCCCAACGTAACATCGACAGTGACCTGTTCGATCAAATTTTTCAGGGTATAGCCTTGTTGGCCTACACAACAGTGAATTTAAGTAAGACTTACTTTTTGCTATTACAATAGCAATTTAAGAAATACGTCCGCTTTCGAAATAAGACCCAAAATTCGTTTATCTTCGGACGATTCGTTAGTAATTATTAATGAAAATAGACAAAAACGTTCTGAAATTACAGCGTCACTAACATTTTAGCATTTTAAGGTTAACCCTTTAACCCGTTAATTATGTTGATGATTAATACCTTCTAACTGCGTGGATTATTTTGATAATTGACAGCCGATCGTGCTCTTGAATTTTAACTGCATGTATTTCACTTCATTTTCATGATACCAGAAGAAAGATTTCAATATAATTACATAACTTAACAGCGTAATACTACGGCAAAACGCGTTAAAGGGTTTATAATAAATAATTCTTTTATCACCTTAAAACCATAAACTCAAACAAGAAAATAGTTCATATATTACGCCAACACCGGGTGTAAACGGAAACAAAACTAAGCTCTATTACCAAATTTTTCTTCAGAAAAACTAAACTAAAATAAAAATATACAACAGGAACTCCGCAAATCTGTAAAAAATCACTAAAACGCTCGTATACGAAAATATAGCCAAGAAACTACAAACCAAATGTGTATGAAACTCAAACTACGGAACAGCTGAAAAATTTTGTTTCTTTCAGACTTCATTATTATTCATTGTATAATAGTAATTATAAAGATAAAATATTTTAAACCGTACTACATTTAGTCTAAGGTCTCTTAGTACAAATTGCAGTTGTTACATTGTAGAATCTGACGGCATGACATAATGCGTAATATTACGGCAAAATGCATTGGGATGCAATACGTAATAACACGGCAAAACGCGTTAAGGGGTTGAAATTGAAGATTAGTAAACACTTTACCTTCCTTTCAGTCATGTAAACCGCAGTTAAAATAGTGAAATAGAAAATATTATTTCTACATTGCAAAAAAATACTTTATGTAAGTATCTAATTATTATGCGATATCTACATTCAAAACAAATATTGAGAAATTACATTTTACTCGAAATCTTAAGGTAGGTACTAAGTTTGACAAAATAATACGTGTTCAAGTGAGTTTAAGTGTTTAAATCCATAACAGGGTTCAACTACTGTTTTATAAATAAGATACTACTGTATCTTTTTTACACACTTCATCTTAAACCGTCACTGATAGGATACGTACTGATTAAAAAAATACTTTAAATATTATTTAGTACACTTGAAATATACGTTACCATTTCAATTTACGGTATAGAGAACTCCATCATTACAAACCATATGGTTTTATAATGAAGTTTAACATGAAAACGTTTTTTGTACTTTTATCATTCTCCTAATGATTTTAGCAATTTTATTACCTTTAAGTATTTTCATACATACATTGCATTAAAAGATATCTTAAAGGATTTTAATAAATAAAATAACAATATTCACATATAAAGAGCAAAACAGTAGTAAAATTAATTTTCTAGATCATACTATTGTAAAAAAGGATAATAAATTACAATTTAAAATGAAACAAGTGTAATTATTCCTACTGAAGAAAACAATCAGTAGACTGAAACTCGTCCCACTTCAGCTATTTTATAAGTTTATTAAATAATAAAAATAATTTATCTAACGACAAACAAAAAGAAAATAAAGTAGAAGAAATAAAATAGAATCAGAAAACATTCACAACATAAATCATTACAAATTTGAAAAAAGTTGTTTCATAACAGTAAATATTTTTACTTCTTGGCATCACGGATTTAGAGCATTCGATCCAAGTGGGCGGTAACACCCCCTTTTGGGCGCTGGAGAACTTCAGAGGGGGCGGTAGAAGGCCCACAGAAAACTGGGGAGAAAGCACATCAGATTCATCCTTTATATTAATGTAAATGTAATTTTTCAATTGAAAGCTTTGTTTTAATTACTGTATTGTTATATTGAATATGCTCTCACTGTTGTTATCTAACTATATAGATACAACTGTAATTTTTTTGAAAGTAATTTTAATAAAAATACTTGATTATACATATGATTAAATATGCGTTTTAATTGCTCTCATTTAAAATGTAAGTTTCAACTTAGAAATAGGATATGCCACGTTAAAAACAATAATCGTAATTGCTGTTTTTAAAAGAGCATCTTAAAAACAGCAACTGCAATTATTAATTTTAACAGATGGTAAGTTTAAAAATTTTGGAGACGCTAGAAAAGTTTTGGTTCTCAATGTGGGCGTTGGGTGAAAAGGTTTGAGAATCAATGACCTAGAGTTGGAAGAAAAGTCAATCAGTCAAAAATGAGGTATGAGTTTTATGCATTTCTTGACGTTTTATGACCCAGAGACCCCAAAAAGAAAAAAAAAAGAATAGGGAGGTAATGTTCCTTACGTACATTTGTATGTATGTGAGTGAGTTGGCGTGTTTAATATTTAAAAACTATTCACTGAATAAACCGATTTCGATGAAATTTTATAGAGGGAACTGACTTGTGTATACGAAGTGCGACAATAAAGTAATGAGACTGATTTTTCTTTGCAAGATGTGGCAACCCTGCAGCTTGCGTAGGCACACCATTTTTGACCTTGGTCTATAAGCTACTTCTAGTCCAAGCGGGACATTGATGCAACTGCTCAGTCGTGAGTTGTGCTGTAATAAGTGAACACGTGTTTGTGTCTCTCGTCACAGAAATGTGGCATAAAATTTTTAGTGAAGGCAGAACGAATGTTGAAGATGAAGACCGCAGTGGACGACCATCAAGCTCACGGATAGATGTCAACTTAACCAGGGTGCGTGAAATTGTACGATCCGTGAAAATGATATTATCGTGATATTATCCGTGAAAATTATTGCAGAATAACTCAACATCGATAGAGAAACGGTTCGTCTAATATTAACTGAAGATCTTGGTACGGGAAATATTTGTGCAAAAATGGTCCCCAAAAATCTCACATAACAACAGCGAGAAACTCGGAAAAATGTGGCAGCCGATCTGTTAGAGTAAACGGAAATCAATCCAGATTTGTTGAGCCGTGTTATCACTGGTGATGAAGGTTGGTTTTTCAATACGATCCAGAGACAAAACGCCAAAGTTCGCAATGGTGCTCAAAGGGATCACCCAGACCAAAAAAAGCTCGCATGTCAAGAGTGAAATGCATGCTTGTGGGCTTCTTCGATTCCAAGGGAATTGTTCATAAAGAGTGGGTGCCTCCTGGACAAACAGCTAACCGATATTTCTACAAAGAAATTTTAGAAAGACTTCGTAAACGAGTTCTTCGTGTCCGTGCCAACATTGCTGATAATTGGATTCTGCATCACGATAATGCGCCATCCCATACTGCTCTATCAGAACAGCAATTTTTAGCCTCAAAACAAATTTCAGTACTACCACAGCCATTTTATTCACCAGATATCACTCCGTGCGACTTTTTTCTTTTTCCAAGAGTCAAAATGGCGGTCAAGGGACACCATTTTCAAACAACACAAGATTTACAAAGAGCTGTGACGAGGTACACAAACACGTGTTCACTTATTACAGCACAACTCACGACTGAGCAGTTGCATCAATGTGCCGCTTGGACTAGAAGTAGCTTATAGACCAAGGTCAAAGATGGTGTGCCTACGCAAGCTGCAGGGTTGCCACATCTTGCAAAGAAAAATCAGTCTCATTACTTTATTGTCGCACCTCGTATGAGGCATTGTGATGGTAAAAGTTTGGGGTCAATATCTCCAGGGAATGGGAGGGTTTTGTGGTGCTCAAGTTTTACAGAAATTTGTAAACGTAACCCCACTTTCAATTTTTTTTTTAAATTCCTCCCTTCCCCAAAAATCGAAAAAAACTATTGTTTTATTAATTGCATATTTTTTAATCGATTTTTTTTTTTAATGACTTCCTAGGCTAGTAGTAGTGCAAGCGACAAAAAAAAATACTTTGGGGACAAGAATTGCCCTTCAAAGTATTTTTTTTGTCAAAAACTTTCAACCAAGAGCCAATAAAAGTTGAAAAATATCAATTTTTAACTTAAAAACCTCTTTTTGGTTTGTTTTAACTGTATAATTTTATTACAAGTTTAAATAGTAAACTTTTATCAATAATATTGTAAAAAAATTTCATCATAATTCCCCCTCCACCACAAAAAAGAAATCTTATGTAACTTTTTATTGAATGTACATTTTTTAATGAAATTTCTTTTACTTTTTTCCATTTAACGTAGCAGACATAAATAGATAAAAAAATTATTATTGGAAGGTGATTTTGATGGCGGGGAGTAGAAAAAATGAAAAAGAAACTGATTTTTTTTAGGATAAGTTTACACCTTTAGATTTAAGCTTGGGATGAATGAAAAATATTGTACACAAAACAAAAATACATTCTCGTGAGGAATTGAATTAATTGTCCGCATTATGGATGCGGCTTAGCAACTTAAAGACAGTCCTGAAGAACTAAAAAAAACAACAAAATCAGTACAGAAGCGTGCCAAGAAATGTTTTGAAAACTGTAGTAATCTTTATTTTACAATTGTTATGTAATGTCCAGTTTTATTAAAATTTTTTAACAGTAATTTTGGGAACTATTTTATTTAATTTTTCAGGTCAAAGACAATAAGAAATCACAAATTCTGTCCTTTATTAACGTCCTTAAATCTTCAGTACCACCTCATTTCACTGGGATAGCTGAAATTCGAGCGAAATCTTTCAATAGACGTAACTCGCAAACGAAACATTTTAAGACATATGTACTTTTTCCATTATTTTCACGAGCAGAATAGGTTATGAACGTCCCGGGAGAACTTCGTGATACAATCTGTATAAATAATACAACAAAGTTTCAACTTGTAGAATAAAATTATTTTTTTTTAAATTAGCAATAATCGTATAAAGTATTAAAGAGTATTTTATTTTAAGGTTTTAGTATAATACTAAAACAGATCAAAAAAGATTTTTACTAAAAAAGTAAAATTTCTAATTTTATATCTAACATCATAATATCTTATTAAGAACATTAAAAACATTTGGTTACCAAAGACGTTTTCTAATCGGCCAAACCGCAAAAATTATGCTATGAAAAAGATGTGCAATATATTGTATGAGTTGACCGGAGAAGCCGGGAAGAAAGAAATTGGAATAAAAAATGAAATTCAATGCAAAATATATTCTTACCAGTAAAAATATGTAAATATAGAATAAAATAACAGAAAGGTTGAGATTGTACTAATGAAATTATATTTAGAATAATTCCTGAAATATGAAATTTCCAGTTGCATAAACACAAATAAGTTTCTTTATAAAATTCCAGCTTGGGCATGAACAAATATTCATTTATTTATTTTTTTTTTTCAGCATTTCATTACTGAATATACATATTTCATTAAAATCATCGCTTTTATATAAAAGTAAATGTTACTTTTTTCATCCAGTTATACGAAAAAAAATATATATACCGAGGAAATAAAATACATTAAATTCTTAAACGTTTTTTGTTACACATAAATTAATATATTTTATATAAGAGTTCTACACACTTTATACTTAATTCAATTAAACCTTTATACTTTAAAAAAAAATGTATACTTTATTCAAAAAAAAAAGTACATTCTATTGCGTGGTGAATTGCGATTAAAAATGAAAGATCAAGTCGCATATTTAAATCACAGAACAAACATGAATTTATTATTTATATAGAAATGTCCAAAATGCAAATGGAGTAAATTTTTTTTTCATTTATTTAATACTATTTTTTGTTTTTCATTTTTAAATACACATTTTTATACAGTATAAATATTGTGAATACTCCATTCATCTTTTCGTATGAAAATATATTATAGAATATCTTGTTAATGATTATTTCAATATAGCACAACTGAATTACCAGAAATTGAAATTCTAATTCTATTTATAATATTTATAGCATACGTTTGTAGGAATACAACCATACCCGCCATGAGTTTTAAATAAATGGCTATTGTTACTTCCATCCAACCAGAATTTATCATCTAAATAGACTGCATTTAACAAGTCAGTTGCAGCTTCATTATATTATCATAATCATCTGATTTTTTTTTTTTTTATTATAAAACCTATTTCATTTCAAAAAATAAATATGATGCCTTGTTATAAATTGTTATTCCACACTTATTCCTTAATTAATGTACTCATATTTTATTACGAATATTTTCATTAAAATAACATGAGCATATTGCAAAAATAAATCATATATACGAGTAATATATAGAAAACCAAATCCGCGTGAATAATTAATGTTTTCAGAATAAACTGTTTAGCAAATTGCATCCTACCAGCAGAATATAATTATTTATTAAAAATAATAGTTATAATAATTAATTATTAATTAATAATAGATTAATTAATTAATAAAAATTATTTAATAAAATTTATTAAAGGTGGTAAAATATGTATCTACAGTTTTAATACTTTGAATTGTGATTTTAATTATACATATCATATAATTAAACGTTGTTATTGAGAAGATAACTCTAAAAAAGCATTAAATAATAGTTAATAAACAAAACCAGTAAGTGGGAAAAATTAATTTTAATAAATTAATTAAGAATATTATTTTGTCTTCAGTCAAAATAATCATGGAAACTATTAAACGTTTTAACTTTTTTTTTAGTGTTTCAGTATTTTTTTAATTAAAAAAATTTGTAACTTTTTTAAAACAAATTAACTATTTAAAAGAATTTAATCATATATCGTTGACTACGAAAGGAAGGGGTAGTCTGTTCGGCTGGTACACATGTTTGTCTGTATCCTTATAATTTCAGATAAACTAATTTTCATAAAATATCAAACCTAACCTAACCCTCCAAGTTAGTCTAGTGGTTAAATTCGTCAACGCAAAATCAGCTGATTTTCGAAGTCGGGAATTCTACGGTTCGAGTTCCAGTAAAGACAGATGTTTTTATACGGATTTGAATGATAGACTGGGGATACCAGTGTTCTTAGGTGGTTGGGTTTCAATTAACCACACGTCTCAAGAATGGTCGACCTGAGTGTGTTGCAGACTACAAGTTTACCGTTGCATTTACACTTACATTGCACTACGTCAGGCAAGCCGATACCGGTAATTACATTTGCCTATATACACACATTCAGACCTGGCAGGAGCTAGAAAACTAGTTAAGAAATATAATAATACAGCAAACCTATTACTTTAAATTACGTTAATAACACTGGGTACGTAACGTTATGAAGAAAAGTATATACATATATATTTGTTGGAGATCATTACACAATAAGTATTCCAAATCCATTTGAAACTTAAGTAAGGTAACGGTATCAATTAAAATTTCTTGAAAACATGATTTCACAAAAATAAAGCTTAAAATATGATTATGATTTAGTTCATAATTATGTAATTGTATTTTTATTTTTTTTTCTAAATAAATCTTAAGGTTATTTACAAATATAACATGAATCTATCTATCTATCTATATATATATATATAGTTTTCATATATATATATATGAAAACTTTTCTCACCGTTCAGTCATAACATCAGAACGGTTTATCCGATTTTAATGAAACTCGTTGATCTGGTCTTAGTTGATTTCAAAATCTTGAAAGAGTATATACATTTTTTATAAATTAAAAAAAAAAAACAGAATCCTTCTTACTCATAATTTTTTCCCCCAATTTCCAATATCAATTAATTTACTAAATAAAAAAAATGATTTAATGAAAATTTGATTTTCATTAAATACTTAACTCCATTTTTTAAAGAATATATTCCATATACTTAGAATTCTTTTCATAAATCGTATGGCTGCCTTCATAATTATATTATCTCTTCTATCAAAGAGGAAAACAATACACTTAAAACGATATTAACCATAAAATGATGAGATTTATTAAATCGGGTTTCTGTAAAACGATATTGGTTATTGGCTTTACAAACAATAAATAATATTTTGAAAATTTTACAATTTTGAGAGAAAAAATTTGTTAAAATTCAAAATTGTTTTGAATATTCAAATTAAAAAAAAAATATTCTCTGAAACCTTATTTATGTTGTTCTTTTTTATTGTTCTTTTTACTTTGTATTTTGCCCAATACCATTATTAACTGTTATTTTAAAATAATTTTCCACGGCTTATTTTAGTTTATTTTGATTTTCAAATTAATTTTTTAAATATTTTCATTATTAATTTTACTAAACAATAGCATACGAATGTAATGTTTTTTTATTTTCATAATGTTTTTTTTTTTTTTGTAATCTACCTACAACACCAAGCTTTAGAAGGGAAAGTATTGTAATCGGTCCAATTTGGGTATATGCAGTTTTCACCGGATCTTGATGTTCTGACACCTAAGGAACCCAAGAAACACAAAAACCGGATGGAAATTTTCTGGATGTTCGTATGTACGTTGTATGTTCAGTGTAACCCTACACTGATATCTCCTTAAATCTAAATCCCCTTATATCTCCAGAACTACTCGACCGATTTTAACCAAACTTGGTCATATTATTTCTATATATGGGATATTGATTCCATTAAATTTTCAAGGTAAAAGGTCAAGAGGGTGAGACTGTAGAGGAAGGTCACCCTGATTTCACCTAATTAAGGTTTTATTTTTATTAGTTAAATTTATTAAGAATTCAAAAATAATATTTTCCAAAAAAGTCTTGAAAAATCGCATCCCCATCCCAAAATATTCTCTAAATAAACTAGCGGTTTAGTGGGTATACTGCGTTATTCATACCTCCTCTCACCACAAGAAGCGCTAGTGTAGACTGACGTACAGCTGCTGTAGTCTTCTGCTATGTTATGACGTCACAGGAGAGCGGTAAATTAAATATATAAATAAACAATATTTAAAGGGTAAAAAAGTATTTAAAGTGGCCGCTAGTACCACCACTCCCGCGCGAATAAAATACGGTATGCGCGCGCTTTAGTTAGAATCATTAAATTAAATAAACAAAAAATAATATATTTAAATAAAAGGATAAATATTTTTAATTTAATTGTGTGTGTATGTCGCGGCTTTATGTGAGACACGTAAGCCGTGCATCTGAAGAAAGCCGCGTGACGGGAAAGTCCTACAACTGTGTTGTCAGGTTTTTTAAACTATCTTTTCAAATTAAATAGATCTAAAATTATTATCTTTCTAATATAATAAAATCATACTAAAATATGAATTTGAAAATTTGTTTGTAACTTAATAACGGAAAAACAGCTTTGTTTGTCGTTAATCACGCAAAAAGCAGCACCGATTACGATAAATTTTTGTATCTTGTTCTTTTTTGAGACATATAAGCTACAAAAAATCTATATTTATGTTAATTTTTCGAAGAATGTGAGAAATTATTCAATTTAAAAGTTTTTAAAAACTTTATTAACCTGTGAAACGTGTAAATTTCTTCATTCAGCTAGTACTACAGTGCATGTATCTTTTTTTATTTTCTCTCTTTTTTGATTTAAATAATTTACCTTTTTTCTGAAAAAATTTTTATTTAACACACAGAGTTAGATTTAAACAATTTTGATTCTTTTTTACTATGAATTTAATAAATATAGGTTAATTTTTATCTGAATCATTTCTCGAATATGAGCAACTATTTTTGAGGGACGGAGGCGAAGGCGGTTGTTCAGTTGCATTCATTTTTTTTTTTTAAATTGGAAATATTTTAGAGAATGGTAGTAAGATTGAAACTTCGAAAAATAAGAAAAACTGATTAGGTTAATTTTTATAAACTGAGTTAATATAATATTTTGATATAGTTTTTTTTTCAAAATAAAATAATAAAATGAATATTCACTGATGAAAAAGTTAAAATTTTGTCTGCATACTAAGAGTGACAATGGAATTAACTTGTTTGTGTCATAAAATATTTATACTAAAACAAATGTCATAACAAATTCAGGTCATAAAATAACTTACTTTGACCCCCTTGAGAACTTCATTGTATATTTCAGACAAGTTATTATTTCCAGACAAGGTATTAGGTAATAAAGTATAAATTAAACTCCAAATAAGTACCAAAATAAACATTACATTCCGCTCCTGCAATTTACATTAGATATGCAATATAATTTAACTTAATTTCCTGAACAATCGCAGAAAAAGTTTTACATCGAAACAGACAAAAAAAAATCTATAAAAAAAATTGTATAAATGTTTAACAATAAAAAAAGAAAAGTGCTTAAACAAAACTCAGTCCAATATAAAAAGTTATTTTAATACCATCCTGACTTCACAGAGGAAGACATCCTCTATGTGTCGGTTTCGGTCACCTCGCCATTCCCTCAGTACCCAACCCTTATGGGCTTTACCAGAGGTCATCTTCAGTACCACGGCAATAACATCTTTCAGTCAAGCCTCAGCCAGGATGCCACCGATGCGAATGACACAAGCGACATTTCCGTCAGCGTACTACTAACTAATATAAACTCTAAACAAAACCTACATACCCAAGTTTCAAACAAGACTGAATGACTTTCTAAGAACGAAGGAAGTGAACTCTATCTACTCGAAAGGTAAAAATGAGTTCGACAAATCATAAAACGCAACACAAAAACAATAAAAAAACGGTCAAAATCCGTTTTATGCCCACAACGCTTCTGTAGTTATTTAGTTCTTAGATGACGCTACTGAAACGCTATATTGAAATAAGAAAATAAATAAATAAAATTATAAATATAATCTAACCAAACTTAACCATCATCACTTCGCTCGCTAATCTCCACTAGCTAGTCAAGGTTAGCGAGCGAAGCGAGCATATGTTAAGTTTGGTTAGATTTCATTTATCATCTTATAATCATTTATAATTTCATTTCATTTATAATAATTTTTTATTTCATTTATAATTTCGGTATTAATTAAATAAAAATAGTTTCATTTATTCTTACATTAAACCATTTATTCATTTTCAATATAACATTTCAGTGACGCTATCTAAGAACTAACTACAGAAGTATCGCCTGCGACATTAATACCATAAATCTGGTATAGCCTCCATAAAAAGGACATTTTCTCTACAGTGTAATATTAAAAAATAATATTAACCCCCACAATCTTTCTTTAACCATGTATTTTTTTTTACAGAAAACTACAATTGTTTGTTAAATTATTACTAACTCGAAAGATAAGTTGAATATTCCGTTTTTTAGAGCGATTTTTTTTTTTTAAAGTTAAAGAGATGAACTATAAGATCTGTCCTTTCAGGATATTATATTTTATTTTATTTGTGTTTTCTGTTGGGTTTTTACTTGTTTTTAAAGGAAATATATTCAGCTACGTCTGGTCTTCGATAAAATTTTTTTAATTATAGTAATGAATTCGGAGGCGTTCTCCTTCCATAAAACAGATTTTTTTAATTGATTTACCAGAACGAATGCGTTATTAATTTACGTTAGAAATTATTTGGGTGTTGGAAGTAGAAATTAATAGCAATTGGTGGCCGGATTACTCAGTCAGATCGGATGACCTAACAATACTATGAAAACCAAACGGTTAATTGTGGCTGAACCTGTCACATAATAAGATCTAACAAATGTGTATTCAAGACTTTTTTTTTTGGGGGGGGGGGGGATTTCATATACTATTATACTAAAGGTTAATTTAAAACTTTTAATAATTAGCAGCTGATAAAATTAGAATACAAATATGAACTAAAAATATGAAATACAAATATAATAATGAAAATAAAAAATGAAATAAAAATAAAATATAATATAATAAAAATACAAATATGAATATGAATATGAATATAAATACAATAATAATACTAAGAATCTTCGTACATAGACACCTAAAGATAAATAACCAATAGTATTAATTTTAATATTAATCGTTGATGTTACATTGAAGCGGCTACATGAGAATTACATTAAAATACCCCAACTACATAACAACAATCATATTTCAAATTCAGAGATATTATTACAAACTATATAGTCATATTTTATGTCAGACAGTACGGTTAAGAGATTATGACAATGTAACGTCTGCAATTTATAATGTTACATACGCGAAGCATTCGGATATGAAAAGCAATTCAATTGATTACAAGACTATAAACAGTTGAGACCAAGTGACATAATACGATGACAAATTATATAGAACGTAAGTAGCTTTATAAACTGATCTGCATAACATCATTTTAATGATAATGAAGAAATGTGTAAACATATGCAATTACAAGATATTTATAAGATGAAAAATGAGTACAATGTTTATCGGAGCATACAACATATTAAAACTTAAGATTGTATATTCAATCGTATCATTAATTGTTTTTTTTTTTTTGTAAAAAAATAGTTTTTTATAGAATATAACGTGAAAATATACTAACAAAGATAAGTAACACCATAAAATAATTATTGAATATGAGATTAAATGTTATAATTGTGTTAATTAACGGGAATTACGTCGAACCTGAATTTATTCTCTAATTCGGGGTGTGACGGAATAGTTTATATTTCAGTGGGTTCTCCTCACGCCACTCGATTCAGATTATAGAAAAATAAGCTTCTCTAGGAAGTATGAACCCATCCTTGTCTGGCTTTTATTTCTAAAGATAAATCAGGTTTGTCTCAAGATTTATGGTAATTAGCATAAGTATATCTGAGACAAGATATATTAAAATATTAAATAATATTAACAATTAATAAAATCCACCTTACCAGTACGTTGAGATAAGCTCTAGATGTTTCGGTTTACTTGAAAGCCATCATCAGGAGTTAAAAATATTACATTAAAATCAAAAATTAAAAAATTATAAGTTACAATGTATAAACAGTCATGACTGACCATCCTAGCAGTATACTGAAGGAATATACATGTACTTTGGTGGATTAAAAAAAAATCAAACGAAACCATGAAATCAAGGAGATTATTATTAGATTAAATTATTATTTTTGTATTTACGAGTATATTTTTAGTATATTTTTAAATAATATATCATCTTTAAATATTTTTAATTCATTAATTAAATGTTTATTATAACAGTAAATAGATATGTTTCTAAATTAAAAGCATTAAAATATTTATAAAAAATATCTAAGATTTTCATTAAATTATTATGATTGTATGTATGACCTTACTCTCTTATATATTTGGCCAACTTGGAGTTTCTGGATTTTTATTTTTAATGCTATTTATGTGATCCTTTGCACTTATTTGCGATTTTGCACAATTTCCGATTGGTCATATCAATCATTGGTATATCATGTTGCAATCCTCAGAAACAAGACTGTATACTTACTCTTTATTTATCAAATTTGTTATCATTATTAATGATTTTTTTTATTATAATTATTATTAATATATTTAATTAATTTATTATTAGTAGAATATGCAGGTGGCATGCCATTTCTTTTTTTCAATTTTTTGACTAACATGTGTATATTCAATTTTTATGTATATTTTATCTGGTAATAATTATGTATTGTTATTTATATTAATTTTATTATATAATTTGTTTATAGTACCAACATTATAACCGTCAGCAACATCCCAACCCAGTAGGGGAAGACACACGCATAGTGACGTTCCGGTCACAACCCCCCCCCCCCCGTTCTTTACCATGTTGGGCTTTAACGGGAGTCATCTATCGCCCTCTCACTTATTACATCTCATAGTAATAAGCCTGGCTTCGTTGGAGTGCCACCGATGTAAATGCCTCGGTAAACATTTGCATCGGTGATTTAATAATTCAGCTTATTGCCTTCGCTGAAGGCCTCGTCCGGACATCTTGAATGTCCTACATCGTATCCCTCTGAACTAGCTAACAGAGCTCGCGGATGCGCGAACGCCGCGCCTAGTTTTACTTGTTATGAGCCAATTTCGTAATTCGAGGCAAAATAAACACAACATACCACCAAACATGTTGATCGCAAAAACGAAATTTAGTCCTAGTTCCCTTAGTGAACTCAACTTAGTTCAAACCCAAGACTTAGGTTAAATTATGGACTCCGGCTGGTTCACTAGGAAGAGGCGGACAGTACTTCTACTCCCACTCGACTCCATCGCAGAGTCCCGACATTCACCACATAAACCATCGTCGAGATGCCGCTACACCTCACGGCTGTATGGTGTCGCACGCCCATCGGCAGTGCAGTCGCCATCCCGCCGTCAGTGTCGTTTGCTCAATCTAATCTGCCCTCGTCAAAACGCCGCTACACCTCACGGCTGAATGGCATTCCACGCCCATCGGCAGTGCAGTCGCCGTTCCGCCGACAGCTTTTACAATTGTAGTCACCTCTTATCTAACTAACCGTAGCTCACCGTTAGCAACAGCAATGCTTTTAATTATTTCTATTTCTTTATTTAAGGAAAATTGATCATGTTTGAAGTGCTTTATGGCTCAATGAATCAAAAACAGCCATCTTTGGGACCAAAGATGAAATGAATGGTAATTAATTATTGTGTTATTTAATGAATCTTTACAATATATTTCTAATTTTATTTTGTTATCTATTCTATTATTATGTGTTTTTAGATCTAAAAAGTTCAAGCAAATTTTATGTATATCAATTTTATTAAATTCATGTAATATTATATTTGATTCATTTTGAACATTTTCATTATATAAGATTTTTTTTTTCACCTCCGGAACTACCGTTCAGATATTGCTTCAGAGGATGAGATGAATGAAAAGTAGCGTGTGGAAAATGCCATGTGTGACCGGGATTCGCACCCGAGACCTCCGGGTGAAAGGTCGAAACGCTACTACTCGCGCCACGGAGATCAGCCTCATTATATAAGATTATTTATAAGTGTCATCAACATAACGTTTACACAATAGTATATTATGTCGAGTCAGACTTTTATTAATATAAATATCTTTTAAAAACTGCAAATATATCTCTGCCATAATTGCCGAATACGGTTCACCCATAACCAAGCCGAATGTTTGTTAATAATATTGATTGTTGAAAGTAAAATTGTTGTGAATGCAGTTAATTCACAACATATTTTAATCATATTAATTAATTCGTTTGTATGATATTTATTTATTTCATTATAGTTAAAATATTTTTTAACGACAGTTAAAGTTTTACTTATGTCTATATTAGAATACATATTACAGATATCTAACGACATGCATTTTGCATTATTGTTTCTGTTAATATAACGTAATATATCTATGATATTATAACCATTTTTTAAATTTTATGTGTTATTTAATTTATTTTTTTTAAATATTAGCTACAAATTTGATTAAAAAATATGTTGGTGAATTTGTAAAATGGTCTTACGGGTGTGTTAGTTTTATATATTTTTGGTAAAGTCTTCATAAAAGGCGCACAGTCATTAATATTTATTATTATTATTTTTTTTTCATCCGGTATAATATATTTAGATATATTTATTAAAGTTTTTGATTTTGTTTTATATATATTTGTGGGATTTTTAAGTTTAGTAAAATTATAATTTATAAATTTATTTGTTTTATCTATATAATTTGTTATATATTATATGATGACGGGTGTACCTGTTTTAATCAGCTTCTACTATGTGTGCTTTATCATTAATTAGTTTAGTTTTAACAATTTTTTGTGTTTCTTTGAATTCATATTATTTATATCGTCCTTTATGGATTTATTTTTTTATATCATAATTAATATTATTTATTAAAGTAGATATATTTTTTCTTATATCTTTGTCATGAATCTTATAAATGTTATCTGCAATATCAATTATTGTTTGTTTCGTTATGTATATTATTTATCTTGTTTAATATTATATTTATATGCATATGTTATCATATTTCCTTTAGTATACTGATAGGACCGGACAGTCGTGACTGTTTACACATTTTAACCTATGATTTCATAATTTTTTACTTTAACGTAATATTTTTAACTGATGATGGTGGATTTCAAGTAAGCCGAAAGATTTAGAGCTTATCTCAACGTGCTGGTAAGGTGGATTTTATTAATTGTTAATATTATTTAATTAATTAACATCAGCGGTACCATGTTCGAGAAATTAATATTAAAATATATTAAATATATATTTATTTTATTATATTAAAATATTTATTAATTCATCAGTAATAAACTGATCCGAACGAGGTAAAAATATTCCCAGCGGTTATAATTTGGAAGAGCGCCTACAACCTTAAAGGTTAGTCTTAGGAAGCTACTGCTTGTCACGTATCAATGGTTCACTTGTCACGTATCATTATGAACCATAAACTCCAGGAAAATTTTTATCCTTCAATTTTTTCTTGACTTGTTTAATTTCTGAAAGGATCTGATCATTTCTTTACGAGGCGTCTTTACTGAATTTAATGGAACCTGCGACGTCTTTTCACACTTGACATTGATTGGCTAGTTGTTGGCCTATTTCTACGATTGTCTGACTTTTGGTTCCTTTTTTTTAGTCGGGTGGCTATATAATAACTGAAATCTCTGTGTTTTTTTAAAAACTGATCGTTTTTTATCCCTGTTAAGTACCAAACTCTAATGTTGGGCTTATATCATCTTTATTCATTGAAGAAATTTCGGGGTTTATATAAGTTTTTTAATCTGTACGTTTCCCTCAGTACCATCACATTAATGAACATAACACGATCTACTCAACCAATTTATTTTACAACTAATTATGACATTTTGGTTATTTTCTTACGACAAAAATCGATTTCACTTCAATATATAAAGATCAAACTCATTTACTAATAACCACATCTTATTTCCTATATTTATATGAGTAGATGACTAGATAATTTAGGCTTTGATTAGATAATTTAATATGGCAAAAATATTCATAATAATCGATTAATCGAATCCTTTGAAAGTTTAAACGAATTACCTGATCAGGCGAATCGATTTATTCAGTGAAAGAGTTAATCAAACGAAGAGATAAATAAACAATGACGAAGTGTCAACTTTTCCATTTTACTTTTGCTCGTAATTTTTTTTTCTCGAATAACGATAGGTATTTTAATCAAACCTTTCACTTAAAGATAAGTTTTAATTAATAAAGGTTAAGAACAATTTTTTTATTAGATTTATAAAGACAAAATAAAAAAGTAATTTTGTTTAGTAAGAAATAAAGCTACATTAAAAAAAAAGTGAAAAGAGAAAACTTTTATATTAAAAATCTGATGTGGACATCATACGATTTCCTTGTACGGCTATTAAATTACATATACACATTTTTTGCTGCACTTCATTTACACTTATTTCATTTGAAAGTGAGATACGATCCTCCAGTTGTTTAATAAAGTGGACAATTACACAACTGCATTGTGGTGGACACCACATCGTATCACCTTTTTTTGTGGTGTCCGTATCAGCATTTTATATTAGTTTATATATTAATTTTGTTTCACGTCGCTCAAGCAGTTATTTGATGTAAGTGAGAACTTGTTGGATCCGTAACCATGCACACATCGGTTCGAATTCGACTTCATATAAATTTATTTTTTTTTACATTTAAAAATATTGATTTATTAATAATTTTAATATTAATTTAATAATAATAATATTAATTTATTAATAATAACCTCTGTAAAAAATGTTAAATAAAAATGAGAAGTCTATAAGATTTTATTTCCCTATTAACTACAAATTTAATTTTTTTTTTTTTAATTATTATTATTGAATTATTATTAAATTAATATATTTAAATTTAAAAAAAAGTTAGAAAAGTATATGTATGTGAAGTCTGACTGGAACCAATATAGCCTTCCCCTTGTAAGATCCAAATAATTCATTAATTGAAATTTCATTTGGCTATAACTCTGGAACCAATGAAAAATAAGTACCATTTATCGTTTAAAAGAGCTCAATGAGGGCTTATTACTGCAGTTAAGAAAAAGTTCAAAATTAAAAATTTGGATTTTGGGCTTTTTTGAACACTTCTGGTCCAGTCGATTGGAACAAAAAAAGGGAAGTGAACAACTAGGTGTTACAACAGTCCTAAATCAAAAATATCACCATCCTACGGATGCTAATCGTTTTTGAGTTATGCGAGATACATACATACATACATACGTAGGTACAGAAGTTACGCCGAAACTAGTAAAAATGGATTCAGGGATGGTCAAAATGGATATTTACGTTGAAATCTGAAAACCGAAATTATTCGCATTCACAGTATTTCCTTTACTTCGTACAAGGAAGTAAAAAAGAACGAAATTGTGAGCAATCATAGCGGATAAATACAATAAAAGATGAATGACTGACTACTATTCAACATAACAGAAGTAAATTTTTTCACGAAATAAAATATTAAAAAAAAAAAAAAAACAATAAATTACTTATTTTTTTACAGTCCTAAAATATTTACTAAAGAGAAAACTGTTAAAAATAGAAAACTTATTAACGTAGTTTATATTAATAAGCATTTTACGTGTGTTTTTCTGTGTATGTCACATTTGATGGCAATTATGAATTCATCAACAGTTTGTCGGTGGTATTAATCGGTAATCGTAAAGGAAAAAATAAATTAACTAGTATTATAATTTCCTGCCATTTGTTATTCATTCTTAAATAGTGGAAAAATAATTAATTATATTTAAAAAAACTTTCCTAATTTTTTTTTGTGTTGGGTTTTTGTGTTAATTTTATTGTAAAATTATTATTATATGTTTAAATAAACCAAAAGAAAATTTGAAAAATTAAAAAATCTATATTTTTAAACCTTAACCGGCTCTTTCACTCTCAATATTTTTCCAAAGTTTTTTTTTTGAGTCAGTTGCACAATTATTTTAAAAAATTCTGTTAAAAAATACATTATATATAAAAAAAATACCTTTTTCGTTTTTTTTTTTGGGAAAGGAACCAAACTTTTGGGATAAATTAAAAAAAAAAATGGTAATATAAGTATGCACGCATGTTCTGAACTTAATATAAAGCGAGGTTATGTTTGCAAACTTTTTAGAAAATTGACCCCCAAAAAACACGCACGTATGTACGAACATTACCCTCCTTTTTTGTTTTTGGGGGTTCCTGGATCATGAAAGGTCAAGAAATGTAAAAAAAAAAACCTATACCCTATTTTTTGACTAATAACCAGTTTTTCCTTCTTGCAGTATAATTCTGGAGCTGTGATGCCAGGAAAGTAATAGGTTCGATTCTCAGAAATGACTAAGATATTTTAAAATAAAATTATAGCGCTCTATTCCAAGTAATAAGATCAGAATATTTTTGTTTTCCTAAAAGTTGGTAGAATTTTCTAGAATATATTGAAAATGATCAGTATTTAGGTTATGAAAATATATATATAACACATTAATAAAATGCATAAATAAAAACTTACCACACCAGTGTTGGGATCTTTAGCGCCATTGCTAAACGTAGATGCGAGCGTCGATGAACAACTCTCATCGTAATGTGCATTCTGGCCATCATTAATTGCACTATTGATTGAAATGGTCCACATGCTAGCAGCGTAACCATCACAATTACAGTCATCATCTTCACCCCCATCACCACTTGCCCAAACATAAATGTTGCCCAACTTATTACGGCCCTGCAACAAATAAAAGAAGATAATTACTAATAAAAAAAAAAAAACATTTTTTTCAAAACAGGAACAGAAAAACAGAAATAATTGGAGTGAATTAACTGCAACAAGCTTTCTTTGTCTAAGATATACGACGTATTTTAAAACAACGCATTCCCTACAATATTTTTCCCCCAACAATAATTTGTAAAACATTTTTTGATTAAGTGATGCAGCGGAATTTTTAGTCTGAGGTATCTAAAAAGTACCGATTTTCATCACTCAATTTCTGAACAACTGCATTTTAGAAAAGTATTACAAAAGTAAATGTTTCATACTGCAGACTACATCTCCTTTCCATTACATAACAGTAAGAGTACCACTGACTGTCAATAAAAACACCGGTAAATAAAAAAATTTATTTTTTCAAAAAGAAACTTTGTTATTCGATTTATCAAAGTATATTTTTTTTAAATTTAAATTCTGGAAAATACAAATATTTCAGAGTAAAAATAGGGATGATTTTTTAAAGTTTAATGAGTGACCGATTAATTTTAATTAAAATAATAAGATTAAATAATTTTTAGAAAAAACTTTTAATGACAAATGCTGTTTGTTGCATCTGAAAAGAAAATGGCAGTGTGAAGGACTGCCACCCAACATTTGATTTGGTTTACCATGTTTTAAGGTTCTACACATCATTTTTTTGTAAATTGAAAATTGTTAATTTTATTAAATGTAATTAAATTTTGTAATTACATACTTTAAATGAAAAAATTGTAGTAACATTTTATTTTATCTAAAACAAACCAAACACTTTTCTGTAAAGTTTTATATCTTAAAATTCGTAAAATACGAATTCAGTAAGGAACATAATCTAAATTAAAATGAAATAGCGATTTCACCTTTATGATGAAATTCGTACTAAATATAACATTAATATTGTCGTTTTCATCCCTTCTCAAAATAAAAAAATTGTATAATCTGAAAAAAAACTTTTTCTAATGTGACGTTGCAGTCTGTTCAACTAGTGAACAATAAGCAATCCCCCCTGACGGCCGAAAGAGATGAAGATAATTAAATATGAATGACATGTAAATGAGGTACAGTCTTGAACAGACTCAGGCCAACAACTCCTGAAACGTGAGGTTAATTCTACCCCAACTATCAAAGTATAACCCACCGGGTTGGTCTAGTGGTGAACGCGTCTTCCCAAATCAGCTGATTTGGAAGTCGAGAGTTCCAGCGTTCAAGTCCTAGTAAAGCCAGCTATTTTTACACGGACTTGAATACTAGATCGTGGATACCGGTGTTCTTTGGTGGTTGGGTTTCAATTAACCACACATCTCAGGTATGGTCAAACTGAGACTGTACAAGACTACACTTCATTCACACTCATACATATCATCCTCATTCATCCACTGAAGTATTATCTAAACGGTAGTTACCGGAGGCTAAACACGAAAAAGAAAGAACCATCAAAGTATACTGTTTAGTATTCAAACCCGTATACAAAAGTAACTAATTTTTGCTACGATTTGAATCTCAGAACCTTTAACTTCGAAAATCAGCTGTTAAACAGCTTAATTTGATAAAGTGTAAATACCCTAATTTCCTATTGCGTCAAAAAATAAAAACATTAAACCGTATGAAGGTAAATATTTTTTCTTTAATAACGATTCAATGAAAAAAATTCTTACTTTTACTGCAAGCCAAATCAATTTTCTTAAATGTAGATTTTATATTGCAACAGATATCAGAAGAATTTTATGGCTGATAATTTTTTTTTTAAATATACTTTAGTGTTAATTCCTTATATTTCCTTTATTTTAATAACGAAGTTATAATACGTTAAAATTGGACTACCAAGAAAGAATGCGAAGAGAAAGTTACTTTTAATGAGCAATTATGTGTATTTTTTCAAGTTTCTCTTCAAATAGAATGAAATTTTCAACAAAAATAAGGAAAACAATTTTTTATGCGGTATTAATATATAATTTTATAATATTACATAAACTTTTGTAATATTTCGTAACGTATGCTGAAGATAATTTACTATATTCGAACACACCGGGTTGATCTAATGGTAAACGCGTCTTCGCAAATCAGCTGATTTCGAAATCGAGAGTTCTAAAGTTCAAATCCTAGTAAAGGCAGTTACTTTTATACGGATTTGAATACGAGATCGTAGATACCGGCGTTCTTTGTTAGCTGGTTTTGATTTTCAATTAACCACACATTTCAGAAATGATCGACCCTTAGACGGTACAAAACAACACTTCATGTACACTCATACATATCATCCTCATTCATCCTCTGAAGTAATAACTGACTAAACAGGCTAACAGCTAAACAGGAAAAAAATAATTTACTGTATTCGAAGTTACTTAAAAGCAATATAGAGAATAAATATTAATAGTAAAAAGTAGGACTATAAAAATATTAGAAAATAATGAAACATTTCATTACTTCATACGTAAAGCAGACAGACGAGGAAAAAATGCATAACAAATATTTTTAAATTAAAGATTATTACCGAATGAAAATTTGGAAAATTTAATGGAATCAAATAACACATTAACTTCTATTTAGAAAATAAAGTATTAAAATTAATCAAAAACTCATTTCAACAAATTATTTAATGTCATATTGGTTAACTCCCTAAAAGGGAGGTGATTAAAATTGTTTTTGCAGAATTTTCTAGATTATTCGTAGTTTGTTTCAGAATTATTTTGAAGTAAATAATAATTTTACTTATTCTCTTATAAATAATGAACTTTGTTTAATAGTACTGTTATACAAGAATTAAGAAGCATTCTATTTGTTAATATATAGAGTTATTTTAATATTTTCTGCGGCTGACAGAGTATTTTGTTCTAAATTATTATTAAAATAATAATAATTTTCATTGGTGATTACACATTACCTGTGATTGAGTCTCTTAGGGATCTGGGAATTATATTTGATAGAAATTTTAGTTTTGGCCAGCATCTTCAATTTGTTTTAAATGCATATAATAGGGAACTGGGCGTTATAAGACAAAAAATATTTTTGGAGTCTTGAAACAAAAAACTATTACGCCTACGGAAGAAGTCACCTTGAGTACACTATACAGGTCTGGACTCCGTTCACCAACTATATCGGATGCACCAGTTAAGAGTTACTGCAAAAAAGGTTTTTATGTATTTGTTTTTTAAGGTTATTAATGAATTCTGTACCCATAGTTTTACTATATCTCAGTTATGTTCAACATTAAACAATAGATTTTCAATTCAAACGTGAATTATTGCAATTATTAATGTTGTGTAAGGTTATTAATAATTTAATCGGCTGTTCGTCATTTTGAAAAGATTTGTATATTTTATGTGCCAAAGTTAACTAGAAGTAGATGTTTTCGTTTGTTATTCCCGGATCCTAAATCTTGCAGTATGCCAATTCCTCATTAAATTCTGATCTTAAACTGTTCAATATTGTGAGCTTAATTAACAGGAATATTGATCTGTTTAATGATAGTTTGTTTAAGTACAGACGTAGGTAGGTGGAAACCTATGCACTGATTTAGCTAGTTGTGTTTTTTTTCTTTAAGTGGGCCGTCCCAACATGTTTTTTAATATTTTTATTTATTTTCTTAGTTAATTTTTTTAAATTTGTTTTCATATATTATTTTTTCTGTAAATACTTTAGAGAGAAACTGCTGCAATTCTTCTAATGTTAAGAAGATATAATTGAGATGTATATTTTGAATATTGAAGGTCGTATTTGACTTTCATCTGTATTTACTAGTAAATAAATATGTAATCTATTCTAATTAATAATTTACCTTTACACATAATGTATTCTTTATTTTTAGTTTGTCTCAAAAATACAAAATCTTTTGTTTCTTAAAAATAAATTAGTATTAGTAATTTTTCTAGTATAATTAATCGCAAGATTTTCTTCATATTCTTTACTCAGATAAAATGAATAAAAAGATTTACAATTGAAATATTATAAAATAGCTGATCGTTCTGCCCAAATCTTCTGCCACAATTCTGTCGTCGCAAGTAAAACTCTAAAAACGGTAAGCATTAGATCGAACGAAATGGAAAAATGATAAATATATCTTTTGTATTACTTGTTAGTCGATGTTTTCAGTCTACCGATGTGAAATTAAAAAGTATTCTAAAATTACGAAGTTTAATTGTCGCGTGTTACATCATCTTGACAATATAAATATACTTAATTTAGGCTGTATACTTTTTCATATTTTAAATCGCCTTTTTTTTAATAAAGTCTTTGCTTAATTAGTTACTTCATAAAATAACGGTTTTTAATTAAAATTTAAAAAGATAAAAACATACATATGCAATATAAGCTCACACTTCTATTACTATAAGGATTATAGAAGAACAGCTGCAAAACCATATGAAGTATTGGGATTATATGCAATAAATTTCTCTTCGCTGTAAAATGAAGGTCATAAGAAAAATATAAATTTTTATACAGCAATAAAGTAGCGCCAATAATGTCACGTTAAACATCATCAAGAAAGCAATTGTGGTCAAGATCTGTCAGTAAAGAACTTTATAGCGAAATTATCCGGCCACAATATTTCTTAACTATTATTAGATAAACGCGCGCGGGCGCGCACATCAAAACCTCAAGGGCAAAAAAAATAACCGATGAAAAACACATAATTTTTGAATCAACAAAAAAAGAATTGTTAATTATTTCTCATTCGCCTTCATCATTTTTAAATCATAAATTATTACATAAACCCAGATTCACTAAATTTAAACCACTCGGTTATTTATCAGCCACATAAAGATTCACAATTAATTCGGAGTTTCTTCTTAGCTGAGAAAAATTTGCAAGAATATATCTTCACAAAAGAAAACATTTAATAAAAATTCTCGCAACCTTTATCCAAGTACATTTTTGTATAATTCAATAGTTATTTTCGGAGCTAATTTTATATATATTGCAAAAACACTTGTCTGAACCGTCATGTTTGCACGCGAAGCTTGCATAAAAATTCGTCGTAGAAACTTCTAGCTGCCATTTTAGCTCGAGGATTTATTATCAAAATTTAATTACGTCACAAAGTAGTCCAAAAGTAGTAAAAAGTTTCGAATATTTAAAAAAATTAATAATCTTCCTCGGAGATTAACAAATAAAACTAGACCAAGAAAAGTGAATTAAAATCGGTTAATATAGTCAGAAGTTACTGATCAACATAAAAGCATATTCTGATCGAAAATACTCGTATATACAACTTAAAAAACTATAAAATGCCTGAAAATTAAAAATAAAGAAAGAAAAATCAGACAATTATTAAAGATTTACTACAGTAAAATTTAAAATACTGAATCATTTTTTATCGAGGTTTGGAAATCGATTTTATTTATATTTTTAAAATTTTTTTTATTATATAAATATTTTATATTTTATTTAAGGTCTACCCTACAAAAAAAAGAAGCATTTTCTGAAGAAAAATTCTAAAAAAAAAGAGAAATATACATCGTAACAAATACGAGTACAATAAAATTAATAAAATGAAATAAGTAATTACTGAGGTAAAGCTATCCTATATAAAAAGCATGAGGTAAAGCTATCAGCAGTTTGGGAATATGTACTATTTTTTAAATTTCCCAACTAATTTTATATTTTTACGTTAAAAAAGTTTAAATACAAGGAACATTTAAGAAGATGTTTATAATAATTTTAATTTTTAATAAATTATATTCAAATTGTATCGGTAAACATGTAATTTTTTGGCTAAGAAACTTTCATAAATGTTATCAGAAAAATTTTCAACAGGAACAACAAAGGAAACTCTTTTAAATTTAAAATAGGAGGGAAATATTCTCATTTGATCGTGAATAAGGCTTAAACGTACATCAAAATAAACATATTACGAGAAGAATTTCGAATTATTTTTTTAAGTTGGTTAAAATATTCATATAATAAAAAAAAATGTGTTTTAGTTCCATTAAAAAAATTTACAGAAAATTAATTACAAAAAATAAAGTTTAACACTTTCGTAGATACACTTTACGTTAGCATCAGGAAAAAAATTATGAAGAGAATTTAGTTTTTTCTTATTTTATCAAAATAAATTGAAGGTGATGGAATTAGCTGATAGTATAAACTAACTGCACAATGAAGCGTTCAAAAAATAGAGAAAATAGAAACGTTTTCAAAAATGTTTAATAAATTTAAATAAAATTTATGTGCAGTAGAGGTTATGTTCTCTGTTATCGACCTTAAATTGATCGTAACTCAAGAACGATTCAATCAATCTTCATCAAATTGTCAAATGTACAACTTCAGGTACTCTAACACAACATATCCAAATTTCAATGAAATTGATCTAGTACTTTTGGAGAATTATGAACCACAAAATTTTATACACGAGTGTTATTTTGGAGACTTTTGAACTAAAAGATTGAATATATGAAAGGTATTTTCGTACTTCTCATACCTTAAAAAATAATAAAGACTTATTTTTAATCCCCAATTCCACCATGTAAAATGTAAAACTGCACATAAAATTTATGTGCAGTAGAGGTTATGTTCTCTGTTATCGACCTTAAATTGATCGTAACTCAAGAACGATTCAATCAATCATCATCAAATTGTCAAATGTACAACTTCAGGTACTCTAACACAACATATCCAAATTTCAATGAAATTGATCTAGTACTTTTGGAGAATTATGAACCACAAAATTTTATACACGAGTGTTATTTTGGAGACTTTTGAACTAAAAGATTGAATATATGAAAGGTATTTTCGTACTTCTCATACCTTAAAAAATAATAAAGACTTATTTTTAATCCCCAATTCCACCATGTGACCAAAAGAAATACTTCAAACTGAGGTTATGTCGTCTGTTTAAAACTTAAATTCAGGATCAACTCGACAAATCATTAACCTTTCACATGCACAACTTCAAATTCACTGCTACAGTGAATTTTAATTGCTCTAAACAGCTTTAAAGTTAATGGTATTTTCGTTCCTTCATACCTCACAACGTAAATAAAATTCATTTTCATCCCCAATTCTATCAAGAGATCGAAAGTAATACCATACTTTGCTTCGAAAAGTCTCTAAGAAACATGATAGAATTTTAAAAAACAAAAATGTTTAACATAATAACTACAAATAATAAATAAAGAAAAGTGTAATACAAAGATGTTAATTTAATTATATAATAGAATACAGAATAAAATAACGGTATACCAACAACGTTTGAACAATAAGTAATCAACAAACTAAATGCTACGAAGCTACAAATTTTAAGGAACTCGAATGAATAAACTAGTGAAAAATCTTATTATTTCATTTCACCACCAAATATTTGTAGTTTTTCTTCATAATATGTGGCAGTAAAGTTATGACAGCAGTTTGTAACCGTCACGACCAGTCAGTCTGTGTTGTTTCAGCTGTACTTGTAACTCTTCATCCCGTATGATGATACCAAAGGTTTTATTAACTTATTTCATACAAATGTAACGAAAAATGAATTACAAATTCCCTACTTCTAAACAACGATGAGAAGAAGTATCACTACATATCTTTATACAGTTCATATCTATAATATAATTAATGAAAATAATATAATTTTGTATTTCTCCGATAAATTGGTTTTAATTCCATAGACTAATTTTTTTTAATTTATCGATAGTTAAGAAAAATTATAAAATATATTGAATAAAACACTTTAAATAACAGAAAATAATTTACGTTTTTAAGTAAAATATATTTTCTCTGTCACACCGTTGACTACCGTGACGTAATAGTATAAGTGATTCTAATCGCAACTTAGGGTAGCGATTACAATCGCTTATTTGAAATGAATTTTATAGCGTGAAAAAAAACTTCAACTGACCGATATTTGATAATTTATTTTATTTTTTAAAAAAAAAGGAAGGTTCTGGATTCAAGTTCCAGTAAAAAAAATCAATTAATTTCTCATAAGCATCTGTAATTGGGGTTAATCTGTAATTAAAGAAAATTACTACGCAAATATTAATTTAAATAAATTATTTATACAAAATAAATGTTCCAAGAAAGATTTTTAAAAAAAACATACAAAGAACAATAAGAAAAAGAAAAACAACTGAACTACAAATCCAAAACTCATAATTGTACATATACAATATACACAGACTGTATCACGAATTTTTTCCGGGATTATCATAAACTATTCAACTTGTGAAAATTTAATGGGAAAAGTGCATATAAACATATGTCCTAAAATGCTTCGTTCGCGAATTACGGCTAGTGAAAGATTTCGCTAGGATTACATCTACCCCGGTGAAATGAGGTCGTACTGAAATTTTTAGGACGTTAATTAAGCCACAGAATTAATGATTTCTTATAATTTTAGACCTGAAAATCGAATAAAATACGTTTCACAACCGTTCTTCAGTACCTTTTTAGAGATCTTAGAGTGAAAAACAAAGAATTGGGGCAAGAAATCCTGTTTTTATGTTTGACGTAAATAACTTTGTTAAATGGGAAATAAATACATAAAACTTATAAAGAAAACTTGTATATAATTTAATTTTGAACAAAATGGTGTAAGATAAGTTGAATAAATAGAGAAAAGTTAGAAAAATTAGAATTTTATTTAGAAACAGTACATTACTACACTTGTTAGAAAAGAACATATTTAGTGTAAACAAAAACCTAACTCTTTTTTTGTGAAAAAACAAAATTTAATATTAAAAGTACTATTAAAAAATTTAAAAAAGATTAGAAATTACAAAATAAATTGTAAAATAAAAATTACTTAGATAACATATTTTTTATTAATTATAGAAGTACAATAAATTATTTGAAAAATTATTATTTCAAAGTTGGTAATAAAATAACAGCAGTTGATCAACAATGCTCAATAATGTATTAAAAATCATTCTATCAGATACATTAAGTAAATCGGATACTGTGAACGTGCCGTCGTTAGCAAAGATTTCTGTGAATTTTAACTTGATCGGTTTGTCGTTGAAGTAATGCGGTACTTATTTAGAAGAGTAACGTTGGTATGATATTCTTTTTGGGTATCTGTAATGGTTGGTCATGCTACAACTGCTGCAGAAGAATATGAAATACGTTTTCCGAATCGCAGGATTCCAGATCCCAAAACAGTAAGCGCGACTTTTCGCAATCTTCAGGAAACAGGCTTAATACCTAGTACTCGTACCAGCAACGAACGATCTCTCCAACACGTCGTGTTATCGATGAAATTATTATCGACGCAGTTCAGTGCATTGTAGGCGTCAGTATATGACGTCGTTTTTAGCAGAACGGAGTTTCGCATTCGATAGTTTGGAAACCACTTACACAAAATAAGTTTTATCCGCATTAGTAAACAATCAGTTCAACATCTATGCCCAGAAGACAGTCGCCTTCGTTTGGAGTTTTGCAACTAGTGGAATACAAATCGACAGCTCTACAAGTTTTTTTCTTTACCAACTAGGCAAATTTCACTCGAAATGGCGTCAAAAACTTACGCAATGAGCACAAATCGGCAGAAGTAAATCCTAGAAGGAAGGCATTTTTCTACACCGATTTAGCGTTAATGTATGGTGCGACTTATTCACAATCAACTGTTTAGACGTTAATATTACTTATGGTTTAAATGCTGAGGTATACTTGCACTTTCTTTAAGAATTGCCGCAGCTGCTTGAAGATGTTCCTCTGGCACAGAGGCACAAAGTATACTTCCAGCACGATGGCGCGCCTCCTCACGTTTCTTGTTTCATTTCCTCTCACTTAAATCACCATTTCCAAGAAAGATGGATCGGTCATGGAGGTCCACAATCGTGACCACCAAGCTCGCTTGTTCACCTTTACATTTTTGTGTCTTAGGATGGATGCAAAATATTGTATCCACAAAAAAATTCATTCTCGTGATGACTTGTCTACATTATGGATGCGGCTGACCAAATTAAGGACAGCCCTAAAGAACTAAAAACAGTACAGAAGCGTGCCAAGAAATTTATTAGAAATGGCAGGTTCATTTTTGAAAATTTAACCGTTGTACTTACTCTTAGTGTACTGTTTTTAATAAAATACTATTTTTTCTAACGTTTCTTGGTTTATTCAACTTATCTTACACCAGTTTGCTTAGAATTAAATTCTTTACAAGTTTTTTTTTTATATGTTTTATATGTTTATTACCCACTTAACAAAGTTATTGTTCGTCAAACATGAAAAAACAGTTTTTAACCCAATTTCTTGGTTTTAACTCTGACTTCTCAAAAACTACAGCAGAACGATTCTTAGACTCATTTTATTCGATTTTTTTAAAAGCCCGTAAGAAATCACTAATTCTCTTCTTAATTAACGTCCTAAAAATTTCAGTACGATCTCATTTAACCGGGGTAACTGAACTCCGAGCGAAATCTTTCACTAATCCAAACTTGCAAACGAAGCATTTTAGGACATATGAACTTTTTCCATTAAATGAGTAGATTAGGTTATGAAAGTTCCAGGAGTATTTCGTGATACACTCTGTATATGTATACATATATATATATATATATATATATATATATATATATATATATACATATACAGAGTGTATCACGAATATATATATATATATATATATGTATATATTTAGACCAGAAGACTAGATGTAAATTTTATACTTGAGATACATTCATGATATCAGAATTTGCAATGAAAATTTTATTTATTATTTATTTAAATAATAAAACACAAATTCGAGTACATCTTTACTGTGGTAATTAAGCTAAATCTCAGGCAGTAAAAGAATTCTATAGTCAAATAGACAAACAAGACGATAAAACAGTACGCTTTCTCAAAATATAACTATTTATTTTTTTTAGCAACGTGTCTCTGCACACGATGAATGGGAAAAAGTAATAAACTGCCTTTCATAAATTTTCTCAACTATCTCATATCATTTTCCCTCTCTCTCTCTCTCTCTCTCTCTCTATATATATATATATATATATAATAATTATTAAAAAATAATAATTATTATCCAATTCTTACATTTAAAAAAATAGAACAATGTAGTATTTGTTAAACTTTATGAGCCTAACCACGCCATTGTCATCTTACTGAAAGCAGGGAGATGACGGTTACATCCAGCACTAAAATATATGTCAGTATTTTAGTTTTGCTCGTAATTTACACAGAAACGTATTAACATAAAAAGATATACAATCATTTCTATTTTGCTTAAGCTGACAATTTTATATATATTTTTTTAAAGGAACAACTTTTATTTAATAACCCCGTTAAACTATTACGAACCTGATAATATTATTTTTAGAGTAAAGAAATAAAAATATTTTAGGTCAATTAGTTAAAAAAGAGGATAAAAACTAACTGAAGTTAAAAAACTCATTTCTAAGGGTGTATTTCACCCATGTTTTTAGGAAAATGGGTGCAACCTACTTGTTAAACAGAATTAGAAAAACTATCCTTATCATGATAAGGGCTTATTTAGAGAAAAACAACTTTTGAGGTTTCAAGTAAATGAAACAAAACTGTTCATCAAGTGGCGAAAAAATGCTTGGGCAACGGAAAAAGCTCCAGAACTGGTTACATTATATTCGAATTCTGGTTCAGTTAAAATAATTAAAAGTTTTAGATTGCTCTGGCAGGTCACGCGAATGGGGAACGAAAGAGTCGCTGGTAGGATTTTAGTTGGCAGACCTAATGGAATGAAACCATCGAGTATACCTAGACGATGATGGGAAGATATTAAGTATGATCAGGAGTAAATAGGATGTATAATTGGGTTGGGTTGACTGAAGATAGGGAGAATTAGCGGGTCTTTATAATTGCGGCTATGAATTTTGGAATTTCTGAGGCTTTGCAGTAAGTGAGTGGAAAAAGCAATTGAGAGTGAATTTAAAAAACATTTTCTAACGTTATGTTTTCGTATAGTATTGGCTTATTGGCAAGTTAAAATTCCTTGCATTAAAAAAACTTTTATGACGATCAATGTATTTAAAAATAGCGCAATGTTCCCCAACAACAATTTTTTTTTCAAAATGTAATAAATTCAAAATTTAATGAAAATCTATTTCAGGTTACTTTATTAAACCGTTAGTATGATAAAAATAGATACCACCACACATCCTTACACAAAAATTGCCCCTACTAAGTATAAACACCTACGAGTTTTTTAATAATTTCCTTTTACATTAATCGTCTGTAGATTACTTTTTTTCAGCCAGTCTTTATTTTACCTTCTACTGACTCAACAGCGATTTTTTAATCAACCTGTCTTGATATATCACAGCCAAATAACTTTCCTATTTTGAATTGTTCTGATTAACTTCTATTCTCGGTTCTCTCTTTTCATTACTTTTTCAATTTTTTCTCTTTCTCTTGACCACTTATACCCAAGCAATTTAAAACGTTGGAATATATAAACATTGGATAGAGGTATTATATTTTTACCCACAACAATAATATTTACCCCCCAGTTATACATTGTAGAGTTGAGATCGTAAATAATCACACCCAATAAATATATAGGTAAGTATTTTTATTAGTTACTCAAAAAAAAGAAGAAAATTAATGATCAACTCCTTCAATTACCTTATAGAAACTGAATAAAGAAAATTATCAATATATTACCTTTTTTTGTCGACAGAGAGCGGTATAGTAAAGAAATGAATAAAATGAGATAAGAAATCAAATAAACTCAAATTATTCTTCAATATTAATTTTTTTAATATAATGTTACAGATAGTAGAATATTTTTATTGATGATATATAAACTAAAATTTATTTTTAAACCAAATTAAAAAAAAAAAATGTATCGAAAAAATTAATGAAACATAAAATGTAAAATAAAACTTTCCTAGATTTATAACCAACTGAAATTTTTCAAAATTATATTGCGACAAGTTTTAATTTCAAAATAAATTAATTAAAAAATGCATGCTTTTTTTACGTTTCAGTATTCGTGAAAGTTTGAGCGACAAATATAAATATAAAAATTGTATGAGGGCGGAAGGTGGAGGAATATGTTTTTACTACATGACAAACCACTCAAGGGAAGTCATATTCGTATTTGAATAACTCACCCATACATACAGCTCTTTTATAATGCGTTATATATGAACTGAGAATATATTTAGACTATCATTCAGTTATAAAAACTACAGGGAATACTAAAATAGATAAAACTGTGATGAAAATTTTAATTGTTCTAGCAATATTCCATTTAAAAATTAAAAAAAAAGTTGTTTAATAATTCAGTTGATGGTGAACAATATTTATAACTTACTTTTGTATGATTATAATTATAATATACGTAAGACAGACACAATATCAAACCATTCATTCATAGTGTATAAGACTGCTATTAATATAAAGTAAAAGATACTTTATTATTTGGTGTTAATAAAGGATACTTAGAATAATGCAGTACATTTGCGATGTAAATGTTCATCAGTAAACAAATAACTGTTAGGGATTAGCTCCTAACCTCAACGTTACATTAAAAAAAAAAAACAACTTTAGAGTTCAAAGAAAAAAATAAAAATAAACTCATTTGAAACAAAACATTAATTAAAAACATCCTTTGTCAAGAACGGAAATTTCTTTCCTACCAATAAAAAATCCAGACCAATCGCTCTATTTTCCATTCCCGTTTCTACTATTATTAATGTTCAATCCCTTTTCAGTTGAAAATAAATGTGCGGACGGTACCTCTGAACTCGCTAAAAACGCTTATTACAGCCATCATATTATTATTCATTATAACAAAAAAATTGTTTATAATATTAGCTTAATGTACAGCGTAGGTGCAGAAATAGGTACCATTTCTTATGTTTTTTTATATTATTTTAATTTACTTGCCCACCGGGCTGGTCTAATGGTTTACTCGTTGTCGGAAATCACTTGTTTTAACAGTTTATTTTCTGTGAGTTCTGGGAATTCAGAAAATTTTGAGGTTCAAATCCTGTAAAAATTAGTTACTTTTATAGGATTTGAACACTATTCAGTGGATACCGATGTACTTTGGTGATTGGGCTTCAATTAACCACACGTCTCAAGAATGGTCGAATGGTCGGTCTGAGTCTGTACAAGACTATACCTCATTTACGTTTCATATATATATTCTCATCTCATTGAGCAGTGGGGTGCCTTGCTTACTGTTCACTAGTTGAATAGATTATACAACGTACACATTAGGAATAATTTTAATTTACTTAGCTGACGTACGTCAGCTTTCCATTACTTAAAACAACACTTTCAATAACATCTGCATTTTTTTAATGTTGTTTATTACAAATATTTTAGTTGTTTTACTACACATTATGCTAGTAATTTAACCAGAAATCCTAAAAAGGATTTTTGAAGGAGAACTGGAAAATAAGGGATTCTGTAAAAGTTCGAACAATTAGGTACAACACCACCACCACCATCTAGCCCAACCGCTTTCAAAATACATGATAAATTTGATCAGACTGCGTTCATCTGTAATGTGGGAAAGAGTGGTCTATCAGTCACCAATAATGAAATGTTATTGCTCAGGCCTTCGGGCTTCAAAGCCCGAAAAACTCATAGAACCACTGGTGAGTTGAGAATTGAACGCAGATCTTTATTTATCTGATGCAAAGTTAAGGTTCGAAAATGTCTCGGCCAAGATTAATGCTTCAATTGTTAGAGACTGATTCGAATCGTCGTTTACAACATTTTGAGGTATTTTTAAACGAAGAAAATGGTGGTTATTCGAAAAATTGTTTGGTCCGACGTAGCAAACTTTAAACTGTTCAGGGTCAGTTAACAAGCATATTTATGTCTTATTTAACAAAGATCCCGGGCGTATCAATTGAGAAGCAGCTGAATCAATCTGGTAAAGGAGTTCATGTAAAGGAATTGTGCGACCTCTCATTTGCAGTGCAACTTCAGACCAATACGTGTATCTTAAACAAGCTGAATACTGTAGTTTCATTTTCAACAAGGGGTTTCTATCAACTATACTCTAACTGTGCGGGACTTGATCACGAATTTCCCAACAGGTGAAAAAATCGGTGAAGATTAGTTGAATGTTCTCTGTAAGAACAGGAGATAGAACGCCTGATCTTATCGTAATAGATATTTTTCTTTTTTGGAGGTTATTAAAAATAAAGTATTTACAAGAAAACCACGACATGATTCAGTTCATTCGAAAAGCATGTCAAGACGTCGATGAAAACAAAGAACTTCGTAGAAAAGTATATGCTTGAACACAAAATCTAGAGTACAGGAGGGCGCGAATGACGACCGCACACAGCTTGAATACTCAAGAAATTGTTTTTAAATCGCAATTTCTAAATGAACCTTATTATACTTAAATTTTATTTACTTTTTATTTGCACGTAATCATTGATCAAGATTATTATTATTAAATTATGCCAATATAGCTTTTATACTGAAATATTCAATACTTTAAATATGTTTAAATGGTGTCAATTTTTTAATAAGTACATTTAAAAGAAAATCTCTTATATAGCAATCAATCTTGTAAAAACATTTGAAAATAAGTAACAATACTAAGAAATCATTATGTCTTACAACCAGTATTATACATACGCAACTTAGTACCATTTTTTCCACGGTACGCCTAATTCTTTCAATAAAAAAACAATTCCAACTTGTTTCCTTAATATTATTATTTTTTTTTTGTCTTGTTTAACCTCCGGGACCACCCGGAGGTTGCTTCAGAGGATGAGATGAACGATTTGTAGCGTGTGTGAAAATGCCTGACCGGGATTCGAACCCAGGACCTCCGGATGAAAGGCCGAGACGCTACTATTCGCGCCACGGTGGCCGGCAGCGAGTTTAGTATTCTAACTTCAGGTTAACATTCCCTCAATTCATTATCTTTTAAGAATATTAATTTCCAACAAATATTTTGTAAAAACAACCTTTATTTTTGATTTGTGTTTTTAATTAGACATTAGGGTGTTAAAACAAGATACTCGGCTAACATGAGAGCGTTAGATCTCATTAACACTGAGGTTTTTCGTATATCTATGGGTTTTCGTATAAATCGTAACAAAATAACAAAATAAAAGAATCATTCCGAAATAAAAATTAATATCATGATTTTACAGGTATTTTATGAACATAATTATCCTTTATGAAACGGAACATTCCCTATCTAAAGAGAAAAAGGTCTAAAATATTTAACTTATGGGCATAAAAACAACTGCTACGGGCATTTCTTAAGTAATAAAAGCAAGTTAAAAATTAAAAGTATATTACAGTATAAAAAATAAATTGAAAAAATAGATAAAGTAAAAGTCTAATTCATTAAGTCTAAAAGTTGAAAGAAAGACTATCAATTTTTAATAAAAGACTTATTTTTTTAATTAATATTTAAAAAAATATATTGAAACTATATATGTATTACGAAATGCATAATTAAAGATATCCTTACTTTTACCTCTAACATTTTAAGTGTTTTATACTGAAGTATCGCCATTTACTGTAAACACATACAACAGGAATAAGATTTAATTCGCTATATATTGTCAGATAAAGTACAATTACGGTGAACAATAATTAAGAGACGTAAAACAATAACTCGGTATTAAACAAATACTCAAGAAAAAATATTAACGCATTCCTTGAATTGTAAGAGTTTTATTACATTTACTAATAATACAATTTAAATTAAAAAAACTTTGTCGCAGTAGGTGCGCCAGAAGAGCGGATTCTCGGATTTAGTTAAGGAAGAAAGTTGCACTGCTGTAATGGTTTTTGAAAATAATACTGCTTTCGGTGTTTTTTATTTCATGTTACGTTAGTATCACGCATTCTTTTATAATACTGTTAAGATACTGTTGTATTGTTCCAATAAATACATTATACTTGTATATCTGTGTTTTTTCTTCTTCCTTTTCACATAATTGTTGAGTTGTAACCGCATCAATCGCTTAACACTGATACTTGCCAATAACCGACTCTGATACTTTTACCCACAATTTGTGTGGTTTTGAAGTCGTGCTCACAAAAAATAAAAGGTTCAAAATGACCCAAAACAATTAAAACTTCAAAAATGATTTTTTGGATCCAATCACTTTACTTCATACCACATCATAATTTAGATTATTGGGAAACTAAAGTACTATAGCGAAACTAACTCGCACCTGGCGGTGCTCGTAAAAATGTGATTTTTGAATTGGAATCATTGCCAAACCAGCTCGTACCTGGTGATGTTCACAAAAATTTAATTTTCGCTTTCTAACATGTCACTTTTCAAGTTAGGAAAAGCAAACCTGAAAAAGAAACTAAAAATAAAGTTTTTTTAACTTACTCTGGTTTCTGTGAAACGATTCGCTAAAAATTAATAGGGTGTTACTTCTACTAACTTCGGTTCCTATGAACCGATTCGTTTGAGAATCAATAGGACTCTATTCCCAATAGATTTAAATCAACCCACCATGATTTAATTTAAATCGGTTAAGATTTGCCTCCAGCAACACGGATGAAAAATTAAATGTATAAAAATAATGCAGAATTGTGTTCAGGAGACTTTAAAACGTTAAGAAAAGTGGGTTCCTCCTCCTCCCGAAAACCCCTTGATTAATCTATTCAGGGAAAGTAGCGATTCTACAGTTTCTTTGGAAATCCGCAAAAAATCTCTGAAAACAGTTTTCCAAAGTAAACAAAATTGTTTTTAAAAATAAAATTTATTTGTTCAATTTTGGTCATTTAATAATTTTTGATACGATGCCCACGCCAAATACTTCAAATGCTCAATCTGAATACGATGGAGCGGATTTCCGTTTGAAATTCCAAAATACTTACAACGAAATTTTGTTTTAAATCTTTTAATGGCCATCAAATGGTTTTTTCCAACCTTCAGTTTCAGCATGCAAATCACAGAACATGGCTTCAGGTAGAGTAACGTAGTGCGATAATTTCAAAATAATTTTTAATACAAGTCATTTACGACTATTCACTTTATATATATATATATTTCTTCTATCCGAGTGTATGTGACTGAACTCCTCCTAAACGGCTGGACTGATTTTGATGAAATTTTGTGTGTGTGATTAAGTTGATTCGAGAATGGTTTAGATTCACAACGTGATCCGATAGAAAATATTTTTTTAATTTATTTATTTATTTATGTGTTGTTGTTGTTGATCTTGGGATGGTTAAGGTTCACAACTGGATCCGGTAGGCAGCGCTGCAATCGCGTTTGGAATTGCACGCTTATTGAGAATATTATATTATTATTTATTGATTATTTAAATAAATAATTACGTTTAAATAATTATTACGTTTTAAAGAGTAATTAAAAAATATACATTGTGCAAATTTGTAAGGTGCAGTATTGAAGTGGGTATTTTACATTATTTTTCATGAATTTTAATGATGTATACACATGATTTCATTAACAATCAACTTAACCTAAAAATTTTAATTGTCAGTTCTCATCTGATTCTATGCAACTTATGAAGTATTGAACTGCTCTTTGAAATAAAAATGTAAGTTTGAAAAATAAATTATAACATTTATAAAATTAAAATATAAGTTACTTATAATAATTATAGTTAAAGTATATTTAAAAAATTTAAGTTATAATTTTTGTAGCTGATTAATTTTGTAAAAGAATTTCTAAAATTGTTTTTAATTTACTTACATAAAATTTGGTAAAATAGATGTTAAAACAAAGAATTAGAAAATAATTAAAAAATGAGAGAAATGATAAAAATTTTTACTAAAATTTTAACTACATTGCTTTTTTTTTACAGTACTTTAATTTTTTTTATTAATTGATTAATTAAGCTATCACAAGTTTATGAAACTTCAAAATTATTAAATAAAAAAAAAAAAATGTAGGAGGTACTTTTTTAGAATGATATTAAGAGAAAATTAGCAGTAATGTGGATTAAAATTTATTAATTACACTAATTATTAATTTTACGACGTACACGGCATACACAAATAGTCCATAACCGTCGGTTAAATAGAACTGCAGAAGATCAATTGACGGACAATGTAAATTTAAGAGACCAGGTTGTAAACGCAGGTGCAAATGAAAGTAGGGGCCATCACAATGAACGTCTTCGAGCTAAAGTATCGAGACAAAGAGAGGCACGTCAACGAGTCACCGACACACACAGAGCACATGGTCGACAGCGCGTGCAAGAACGTCGCGCATTGACACGTGGATCACTTCACCGTTTGCGTTCGAATATGAGCCGGAACTAGACTATTCTACACATGCACTAATTGTCATCGGCAATGTGGTCAAAGAATGCCAACACTGTCATGCATTTAAATACAAAGGTGAATCGGCCGGTCTTTGATGCGCATCGGAAAAGTTTCACTTCCACCATTGAATTCACAGCCAGAACCACTGAAAACACTATTGGTTGGAGCCACATCTCAATCGAAATTGTTTTTGCATAAAATTCGTAAATTCAATTCTTGCTTCCAAATGACAAAAATCGTTCAGAATGATGACGGTCGTAATTTTGAATCAATATTTAAGATTCAGGGCTAAGTGTATCATCAAATTGGTTCTTTGTTCTCAATGCCTGATTCCGATCCAAAATTTTTGCAAATCTACTTCATAGGCAATGAGGAGCAACAAATTAACACACGCTGCCGATACAACCACATCGAGCAGATGGAGGAGCGAGAAATAGTGGCAACTTTGAAAACGTTTTTGCGTTGGCAATTGCTTCATCAGGCGTTGCAGCGACATTGCTTGATGGTGGGCGGATTGCGCATTCAGCACTCAAGTTGCATTGAACATTCACACAAATCAAGACGCAATGTGTAACATAAAGAAGCATTCAGGCACGGTTGAAGTTTTGAGAAAATGCAAAATTATTATCTGGGATGAATGCACTATGACTTACAAGCATTCACTTGAAGCTCTCTATAGAACGCTGAAAGATCTCATAGGTCGAGTTGTGATAACTGTACGCGTGGTGGTTTCAGGTATTTTAAAAATATATATTTTTTTTTTACATATTTTTACATCAAAACGTTCCAAACAATTTATAGTTTATTTGACAATTTTTTTAATTTTTGGATTTATAATGTTTGAACAGGACAACGTCTGTCGGGTCCGCTAGTATATATATTCAATAGAAGAAGGACGATATAATAGCTCTAAAAAAAATAATAAAAGTAATTAAAAAATTCTTCTTTAAAAAAATATGATAAAAAAAGATAAAAAGTTTTTAATATTTAAATAAGTTTTCCTCTTTTTATATATTTTTGTTCTCCTGATCTATCTAGTACTGAAACTTATTCTTTAAGAAATATTTAGTCCTCTACAGATTAATTGTCTCTCTATAAAAAAATAAGAGTTTTACATTTACCTTAAACAATCAGCTTCACTAAAAATCAATTAATTCGTTTCTTTTGTGAATTAAGAGAACTCATGCGAGAGAAAACCCACAATTATTACAACCATAAAAAGGCATATATCGAGCAATACACAAACAAATTTCATTTTTATATACTCGTAAACATTTTACATACGAATTTTATTTTTTCAGGAAAATTGTAATTTAAAGAACATACTCATACATACTCATACATTTTATTTTTAAATAATAAATTATGAATATGAAATAATATTTAATATTTAACTTTGTATTTAATAATAATATGTTAACTCCACTGATTATAATCCATGTATATGATAATAAGAACCGCTCGGGGCTATATGAAAATTTATGTTGTGTAAGAAACGCGTTACTTAATGTTAGTTTAAACTACAGAAGGAGGTTTTCATCGAAAGTTTCAACATTCTCGATGTAGCATATTATAAAACACGTAAGGTTGTCAAAACTTTAATACCTTTAAAATAAATGTATGAGTTATTCATTCAAAAGTTACGTAATGAAATATTCATAACCTTTCAGCTATTGCATTAAAATAATAATAATGATAAATATGTAAATATTAACAAGTCATACGAATATTTAAATTATAAACCGTACTGAATAGCAATATAAAAAAAATTTGAATTTATTCTAATTTATTTCAGAATTACGATGTTATATGTTTTACATCAAGTAAATAATAATCAATGGTGGTATCTATAAAAGATCAATAGGTTATAAATGTGTTATTAGTAAGGCAAAATAAGACTATTTAACAAATATAAATTTTTACTAGAAATTCTAATTGTATTAAATATGCCTAATTGTAATAGAAAAAGGAAAAATTATAAGAACTTAATACCTTTAAGCTCTGTAAGAAAGTTTCTGTATTCCTATTAATTTAATTAAAGGTTCTCATTCATTTTTACAGCTGACGATGAAGAAAGAAAAAAAACAGGATTATATATTTTTTAAATAGCGGGTTTTACGCTTCTTGTAAACTGAGTATTGCGGAAACTATGTATAAGAGCATAGTTAAGGTACATGCGTATTTTATATCATTCATTTGTTACGACACAATATTTCATTTTTCTAAATTGATAAATCTGATGAATTAATTCAAATCCATTAAGAACAACTCAAATTTGTAAGCTAAGAGATGATTTCTAAAATTATGATGATATAATTGTAATATTTAGAACGCGTATCGCCAATGAAACTCTAAAATCAATCTTTTTACCCTCTGTAATTTTTTACGTTTTTCTTTACCCCTTCAAAAAGGAAAACTTTGTTAAGTCAGAACATTTGAAAAATCGAAATTTTTTATTCATTAAGTGCAACAATCTATCCAGTAACCAGGCTCATCGCTGGGCCTTTCAAACTAATGTTAGAAAATTTTAAATTTTCAACCTTGGTCTCAATTATTTAGTTAAAAAAAACCGCTAAGATTCACAAAAAATTTCCATTCCCTAAAAGTGAGCTGTTCAGCAGTACAATAATCGGACAGTTAGTTATATGAACGGCCGACTTAGAGCAACTAGTGATTTATGATTTAGTAAATTATGTACGGAATAATACAGTGATCATACCATTACGTATTAATAATAAAAAGTTAGAAAAGAGGTTCCACTTACATCCTAAAAAAAAATATTTTTCCTTACTCAAAGCCAATAAGAGAAAAAAATTAATTGAACTGACTGATATATGACTAATTTTCCAACTTTTTAAACAACTAAAAAGCGGAAACTGAGAATGTTAATTTATTACTGAGCAACGATAATTCGAGGTAATAGTTAATTAAGGGAGTTTAATCTCTTACAATAAAATCATTAGGTTTCTAATTTAGTTTTAGTTGAATGAAGAAATTTTACTTAGTTGTTAATTTAGCGTGTATTATTACAAAGCAAATTTTTATTGTAATGACGACTACAGTTTTAAAAAGGGCTTAACCGCGAATCTATAAATATTCTTTAGTTATTGAGTAAATATTTAATTTCTTCTTTCGGGAAACTGTATATAATTATAGCTATCTTGATTCTATAAGAATTAATTTTTTAGCGGGTGAAAAATTGCCAGGCTTGACCGGGATTCAAATCTAGAACTTTGAACATCCAGTCTGAAATGAATAGAACCTACCTTCTCAAAAGCATTTTGGAGTTAATAATCCAGTACAAAATCCGGAACTATTATATAATTAATATTACTGTAACGAAGAATTAATCAAAAAGTTTCAAATTTTTGAGTTACAAATAAAGAATATAATAATTATTTTAGAAGGACAAATATAAAATACATTTTAGGATGAATGTGTGCGTATATATATATATATATTTATATATATACTAGCAGAGCCGGCAATGCTTCGCTATTGCTAGATTTGAGTATATATATATTTATACATTAAATGAACACAACTGAAAGTTTGAAAAAACATTAACAAAATGAACATTACGGACTTCACAAAATTTAACCTTTTCTCTTTCTCCCTTTTTCCCCTTTCCCCATTTCCATTTTTACCTTATTCCCATTTCCAATTTTCCCCCTTTCCTCTCCCATTTTTCTTTTCCTTATTTCCCTTTCCCCTTTTTTCTCTTTCGTCCTTTCCGTTTCCTTTCCCCATTTTCCCTTTCTTCCCTTTTCCGATTTTACCCTTTTTTTCCGCGCGTAAATCGATCCAGTAATTTTTTAGTCTATAGCGGACACATACATCGGAGACATTGAAATGGAATCGTAAAATATTTGCGTGTAATCGTAAAGCAACACAGCGTGTGTTGCTTTTACGTCCGACAGATAGCACTGTTTTTCAAGGAAGCATGTTTTTACCTGTCACAGGTGTGACATCTTAGGTGTATAAATATTAATAGTAGGTATATTATAAAAACACGCGCGTATTCGAATGCAACGATACGTCAAAATTTCAAAGCAATCGGTGAAGAACTTTCGGAGATTTAAGATTTTGAAGAAACGAATACTTACATCTTTATTTATACAAGTTTCTTTTATTTATATAAGTTCTATTTACTTAATCTCATAGCTCTTTCAATTACTCATAGTATTATTAAGAAGTCTATAAAGCTGCATTATTTCTACTTTATACTTATTTATTTTCAAATTTATTTAACCTACTAGTAATTTTAGAAATTTCAAAAATCTTTTCATATATTTCGAATTTTCGCTTTAAAAGGAAAAACATCAATATTAACAGTGATTCAACAAATTTATTTATTTTTTAATTACTCTAAATTCATCCTTAAATTGTTTTATTGTTTTAACTATCTTTAAAAAATATAGAGTAATGCATTGTTAATTTCATACATTTCCATTAGAAACATTCATAGTTTAAATTAATTGCAGCTACTAATTAGATAATAGCACGCTGAATTACACCTTATTCTTGGCAAAATTCTTTTCACTTAATGTCACAGACTTTTCAATCGCTCACTGAATCATATCTCTAATTGAAATTATTTATAACGGTTTTTTTTTTAGTTAGAAAAGAAAAGTTAAATTCTGGCAATTATCTCATAGAAGAAAACGATAAATTCGGTAATACTTAAGTACAATTTGTGTATTTTATAACAAACACAAAGTAGTCGACCTTCGTATCAGAATGGCAGCATTTCAATTTTTTATTCAGAAGAATCTACGAAGATTCTTCTCATACATTCGAATCCCGGTTAAAGCCTGACCGACATTTATCGTACAGTACAAAATTCATTTTAATCATAAAAAAACATCGGTTTAATATTTGCTGGTATGAAATAATTACATTTAAAAAAAGACCATATCTTAACATAAGACATTCTGTATTAAACGACATTGACGTAAGTTTTCTTGAATAAAATTATAAAAGCGCTATAAAACACGTCAGTTTAAAAAGATCTAAAAGCTACAAAAAAAATTTCAGTAAAGGGTAAATGTGACTAATTTGTCAATAAAAAAATGAATATATTATTTTCTCCGTTAATAATATCAACTTCATTTACTTATGTTAAGTCATGCAGTTCAATTTCTCCTCTCGCGATCATCATTCTATATGTTATCAAAGGTGAACAAAATAAAACTGTAACCAATAGAAAATTATATTACAACATTAAATTGTTTGTAGTCTGTATGCAGACTTCAACAAATATAATATTGCTTATGTATACACAGATAAATAGTAGGAATTTATTTACTATTTACATTAACTCTTTAACTATTTACACGTAAAGTTTAGAATTGTTAGGGATAACCTAGGTATGTAAAACTTGTTTATTAATACTGAATAATTACAGATTTACGCTCTCATTTGAATAAATTGATGGATCATTATGATTTCGACAAATCAAACATTATATATAGCCTATTATTTGTGAATTTAAACTGGGTTTCTGTTATTTGTTAATAGCAAATTTATCTTAACTGTTTCCCCTGCTGAGTTGAGGTAATATAATAAATATGAAACGCATTGTTTCTCAACAGAAATGGGTAATTTAATTTGATTCTTTATACTGTCGGTTCCATCAAAGCATCAAAGGTAAAGTAGAACTATTATTTTTGCAATCTATGAGAGTAATCATGTTTAATATACATCCAGTCACTTAACAAGAAAATTGCAACATAGGTATTATTAATAATCAAAACGTACAATAATTACGTAGAAAAAAATTGAGAATAGAAAAACACACACACACACACACATATATATATATATATATATATATTTGTTGTGTGTTTTTCTATTGTTTTTATATATATACATATATTCCCTATCATCCTCGTCGCGGCTTCGGCCGCTCTATATGGTTGCTTCTGTTTCCTGTCGCGGTCAATTTTTTTTTTAATTTTATGTTTTTCAGTCAAGTAACCGGAGGTAGGTGCAGACAGTCGTGTCGCACATGTAGTATGCAGTTCAATTTCAACGGCTGTGTTGGTTGAGCCATTACGGTGTACACCATCCCATCCCGTAAAAAATCTAAATTCAAAAAAAACGTGAAATGGTTTTAAATATTTATCTGAAGAGTAATTGCAAGCCCAAATCTAATGAATATACAGTCGGAAATTGGGAAAATTTTCAATCATTGTTCAAAATATTTTTACTTTTTTCAGCTCTTTGAAGATTGAATATCAGAAATCTAGAATTGGGTTTTAGATATTCACATGAAGATTACACACGTCAAAAATAGAGCTGATATCTATATTTGTTACCGATAAATTAAAAAAATAAATAAATTTTCATCCTTTAAACTTGGAATTTCAAAAGATCCTTTCTTAGTGTACATTTATACCTAAAGGAGAACGTGTATACAAGTTTTCATCAATTTATCTTCCGCATTTTTTCTGGGCGTTGATTATGAATGACTCAATACATGTTATTTTTTATATAATTAATTTTTAAGCTATATAAATAGTAATTTAAAGATAAATGACTATTCTGATTTGTAATTTAATTAAAACTGTAGCTTTTTAACATTTTTTTTTTTTGACAATAGCATAGTTTTATTTATAAAAAAAGGTGTTTTAACACCAGCTACTGTACGCCTTATCCACTTTTAATTAAATGGACACACACATGCACACGCGTATGGTGATTAATTTTAACTTAAAAAATAAAATTTCCCAAAAATCATGACGGTAGAAAGCCAACTTTCTCTAAATCAGAAACAGTGTTTCAATTTTCTTTACCTAATTTTCGAAGAAATGTACGGCATTACTTTCGGTCGCATGCGTGAATGAGTGAAAATGAATTTTCTTTATGCTTTGAATTATGAGGAGTTGGAAAATACCATCCACTTAAATTGTGGTTTCCTTATTTACTTATAGGCCTATCTGTAAAATGTTGTAGCTCAAAAATCTCCAAAATTATTATATCAATCACATTGAAATTTAAATATGCTTTAGTAACGTAACTGAAGTTATGCATATGAAAATTTAATGAAGGTTGAGTCATTCTTGAGCTATGCTCAATTTAAGGTCGAAAAATTTAAATGGTGGAAGTTGGAAGCGTGGTTCGTTATGATGCTGCCTGCAAGTTGGAACGTTGATGTTTCTTTACCTGCAGCATCTACTGTTACCAATATTGTTCGGCATTACTCAAAAGGAAACAAAATATCGAAAACTCGGTCTTCTTGCGCAGAACTGCGCAAGAGCCTTTTTTATAAATATTAATAGTTAAATAATTTAATCTTCATACAATTTTGAACATGTTGAGAAAAAAAGATGTAAAATAAAAAAAAAGCTGCTAAAACTTTACAAAAATGAGATCCAAAGACCAATAACCCCAAATCATTTTGAATATTTGCTAAACAGCGATAATAAAGAGTAAATAAATTATATGTTATTAAATACATATTATGTATTATTAAATTATGTTGGAAAAAATTCAAAAAACATTTGCAGGCGATATCACAGCCTGAAATTGTTACAGAAGTTACAAAAGTTAAAGGTTATTTTTTTAAATTATTCAGGTTTAATTTTTATCAAAAGTGTATCCATCCGAAATCAAACAAAAGACGTAAAAAAAAATTAATATCATACTACGGAAATAGATAAGTTTTTAAAACTTATTAATCAACAACTAAATTAATATTATTACGTATTAAAAATTAATTTATAATATATGATCTTTTTTCTTTTGATTTTTCGTTGATTGATTGAAAGGAAATTTCGAACTATTTCTGTAACAAGAGATAAATATTAAAAATTAAAAAACATGACTGACAAAAAAACATTGCTGAGAAACATTCGTTGTTCTTTAATATAGTATAATTACTAGGACAGGATAATTAAAGAGCGTGCCGGTGACAATTACGTATACAGTATTTATATGTAGTATAATTTTTATCAAATTACTTAAATTTATTTAAACACACACATACACACACACACACACACACACACACACATATATATATATATATATATGTATATATATTCAGGTAGGCTATATATATCCAACAACACTCCCGGTAACATAAGGATTCCGATGCGGGGTCATACATCTAAATCGGTTCAGCCGTTGTGATGCTACGGTAGAAGAAACATACATACATACGCCCTAATACATTATATTCCTTTTTTGGACAGTCGTGTAAAAACTGTGTCTAATATTTCAATTTTAATTCATTTAAAATTACTTACTCTTATTACCGTATATGGATGGCGATGTATCTATTTAATGAAAATTGATATAGCCACTTTTAAATGAAACAGGCACAAATAAATATACCTTCTGCATACATAATCCGTCACTTGCATGTCGGAAAAAATAACTTTTTAATCTTTCCGTAGATATATTTATATAATTCAGTAAGGTAGCCTGAAATGTAGTTTTTTTATTTTAGTTGGGGTTCTTAAAAATATCTTTAAGTTCGATTTATAATTATATGTTTACTATATAAAAATAACGTAAAATTGTAGTTTATAGATTCATAAGTCTAATAAAAGTAAGAACTGCCAGTTCCAAATCCCTTTTGAAAGCCAATATCTGGGTTATCTTTATCACAAAATAAAATGTTATAACTGCAGAAAAATAGTTCCAGCGATTTACTTCAGTATAATACTATCAAGATTAAAAAATAAAGAAGATGGTGTAAGAGCAAAGGTTTTATAAATGAAAAAAGGTTACAAGATGTAGGCCAAGAAATAAGAACAATCGAAATAAAAGAGGTCATAAGAACGATAGAAAATACTGCAATCGAGTTAAATGGGATTGCATCCGATATCTGGGGAATAAAATACAATAGAAAAGCTTTAATTTTGGATTTTCATCCAATACTCAATATATTTACTATACTATCACTCTGGATTAGGATGCTTCCAGTGAGTGAATCATTCGTTTTTTTTTTAGAATAATAAAAAAATTTAAGTAAAATGAAATGTAAACCAAATAATATAATACGTTACTAAAACTGATATAGACATTAAATATTGAATAATCTGTTAAAAAAAAAATTATTTGTTTGAGAAAGTTTTTTTTTATATGTATACGACTTTAAATATATATATATAATCTCAAGTATATATATATATATATATATATATATATATATAGAAATAAAATATTACTTTATTATAATTCCAAACGGAATTAAAAATAAAGAAATAAAAAAAAAGAATTCTTCCGCAGTTCTACGCAAGATCAACTTTGCGTTACTTTATTTTGTTTGAAAAGGTGTAACAAGTCATTCTAATCTAAAATTTTATATAAAAAGAGAAGAATAATTAAACAGATTATTATTTTTTTTTTTTAATATTAAATTGTATTTTCTGATTATAACAAAATTAAATTAATTATAATCGTAATTTAATGAAGTTATAGGAAAAAAATATTTTATTTTATTATACAGTGTCCCACGAAGAAACTTCCATGACATGTTCTACTGGTGAAAATAATCAAAAAGATTCATAAAAAATAGGTCTGGAAACGTTTTATTTTCGAAAAAGGCTAGCTAAACATTTCGTCCGCATTTCAGCTCTTCGAATAAAACGATGCCCTACTGTAAATTTTTGGGATCCAAATGAAGCAATTAAGTTAGTGGTTGCTTATGTAGTTTAAGCTGGGAAATAAGATTAAATATGTCCCAGAACTGCAACTCCTGTAGTTTTTAAGATATCCGACGTAAAACACAAATTTCGGTGTCGAAAAACAAGTTATTTTTAGGTTTGCAGTAGAATAGCTTTGTTAAATTACTAATAAATGCGAAAGATTTAACAAAACTTGTAGAGAATTTAATTCCGAAAAAATTAATGCAAATATTGCCAATAAAAAGCAAAAAAAAAAAAAACTATTAAAAATCGGGTTTTATTGACGAAAACTAGATAAAAATTTTATTATACATCATAAAATCTATAAATCATTCAATTTAAAAACAACATATACTACACATAATAAAATCATAAATTTTATAAATAACAAGAATTCAAGTAAAATTTTAAATTCTAGCGACAAACATAATTTAGATAAGCATGGTGTATGTAGCTCAAAATAAGAGGATTGCCATTTGGAGTATATCGGTATGACTATCGTTCATTTTCTACCAAAGTCAAAGAATACATCAATTGTACATAATAAAGGGCTATAAAGATCGTTAAAATCTTGCAAGACATATCTTGGAAACTAAACATAGATATGATCCCGATAAATTTATGGAGGTATTAGATTATTCCAGTAATTTTTATAACTCTAGTAATCTTGAGAAATTTCACGTATTTAATACTAATGATAAATTAATTAACGAACAGATTCGATTCGAGGATGATATTTTGTACCTGCAAGTGGTAAACGACAATTGTTAGGTTGGCTAACTTGACTATCTGCCTTCCCCAGTCCACAATAATCATAACAAACAGTGACATATATACAAAAGAGACGTTATTTTTACTTTATTGACAATCACTTGCTATGAATTTTTTGATTGATTTTACTTATAAATTTTATTTATACTTCGTATTTTAATATTAATTTAAATGGATAATTATCCTCCTGAAGATGCTGAATAACTGAAAACATTAGAGGAAATATACTAACCGATTGGTAAGGTGATTTCAATATTATATTTAAATTATAATTTACCAACGGTCTCATGCTTAGAAATGTCAATATATATATATATACTTACATAAAATCATCTGTTGCATTGGTGGAACTCTACCTCCAATTGTGTTTAACTAACCTAATAAATAAAATATATATAATAATAAATAAATATATAATACGAAAGGTAAAGTCGATAGATGGGTGGAATATATTGACGAGTTATACGGAGGAAGACCTAGAAAAGGCATTCGATAACGTAGAATGGAATAAAATGTTCAGCATTTTAAAAAAATTAGGGTTCAAATACAGAGATAGAAGAACAATTACTAACATGTACAGGAACCAAACAGCAACAGTAACAATTGAAGAACATAAGAAAGAAGCCGTAATAAGAAAGGGAGTCCGACAAGGATGTTCCCTATCTCCGTTACTTTTTAATCTTTACATGGAACTAGCAGTAAATGATGTTAAAGAACAATTTAGATTCGGAGTAACAGTACAAGGTGAAAAGATAAAGATGCTACGATTTGCTGATGATACAGTAATTCTAGCCGAGAGTAAAAAGGATTTAGAAGAAACAATGAACGGCATAGATGAAGTCCTACGCAAGAACTATCGCATGAAAATAAACAAGAACAAAACAAAAGTAATGAAATGTAGTAGAAATAACAAAGATGAACCATTGAATGTGAAAATAGGAGAAGAAAAGATTATGGAGGTAGAAGAATTTTGTTATTTGGGAAGTAGAATTACTAAAGATGGACGAAGCAGGAGCGATATAAAATGCCGAATAGCACAAGCTAAACGAGCCTTCAGTAAGAAATATAATTTGTTTACATCAAAAATTAATTTAAATGTCAAGAAAAGATTTTTGAAAGTGTATGTTTGGAGTGTCGCTTTATATGGAAGTGAAACTTATCTGAGAAGAAAAGATTAGAAGCTTTTGAAATGTGGTGCTATAGGAGAATGTTAAAAATCAGATGGGTGGATGAAGTGACAAATGGAGAGGTATTGCGGCAAATAGATGAAGAAAGAAGCATTTGGAAAAATATAGTTAAAAGAAGAGATAGACTTATAGGCCACATACTAAGACATCCTGGAATAGTCGCTTTAATATTGGAAAAAACTTTAGAAGGAAAAAATTGTGTAGGCAGGCCACGTTTGGAATATGTAAAACAAATTGTTAGGGATGTAGGATGTAGAGGGTATAGTGAAATGAAACGACTAGCACTAGATAGGGGATCTTGGAGAGCTGCATCAAACCAGTCAAATGACTGAAGACAAAAAAAATAAAAAAAATAAATAAGTAAAAAAATACATAACGGTCAGGTAAGGTGGAGAATCATAAGAAATATGTTATCTGGAGAAGTTAACAATTTTAATGATTATATTTTAATTTGTAATGCCAACTATCAAAAGATAATGAAATATATACATTCAAATATATCTCCGTGGCAGAATGGTAGCGTCTCAGTCTTTCAAGTGGAAGTCCCAGGTTTGAATCCCGGTCAGGTATGACATTTTCATAAGCTAAAAAGTTGCCGTTTTATATTCCCACGCACAACTTTCAAGCTTATATGGAAAATTAATTATTAATAAAATAAGACAATAAATTCTTCATTAAAAGAGTTGAAACCACAGAATCTTAATTTTAAAATGTCTAAAGATAAATAACATTATCTGAACTTTTATTTTTTCCCTACAGATCTTTTTTCAACAAAATTCAAAATAATCGAGAAAATGAGAATTATTTTTTACCAAAAGAAGATATGAAGAAAAACAGTTCAATCCTGGTTCATTACTAAAAGAAAAAATTCCGTGCTTTTTTCTTTGAAAATGGTTCAGTTGTTTTTTAATCAACTTTTACAAATCAGAAATATTCCACAACCGGCAGGACATAACCGGAAAGAACAAAGACCGACCGCAAATATTTATTCACTGTCTAAAATAATAATGTATAAAGAAAATAATTTTTTCTAGAAAATATATCTTTTTATCCTATATAACATTAACTTAGATTAAAGGTAATGTGCTCTTACATACAACGTAGAAATTCTTAGCTACGAAATTAAGGATTAAAATCTGTATCTCATCGCTTAGTTTAAATTCGGTTTCTGCGGCATTCCTCTAGTTAAGACAAACACCACAATAAACCTTTATATCTAATCCACTGTAAGCAACTACCGTAATTAATTTCTCAGTAAATGTTTACAATACATTGCAGACACTTCAATTCCAAAATACAAAACTAAACAATTAACTATTTGCGTACCCTTAGTCTTGTTAGATTACAATTTCATAACCGTTGATATTATATTGCAGACATTATATTGCAGAACTCTATAAACATTCCAATTATAATCTATGATTCAAATTAATTTTTTTTTTCTTTTTTATTATAACGACGCAGCAACTTTACAATCTGTTCAGCAAGATAATTGAGCAATAAGTAAATAAGATCTATTTGAACTAACATTAAGTAGTCACAGACCCAATGGCTGGTGACTTAAAGATAACAACGAAACGAAAGAAATGAAATAGAAGAGCACTCCGTAAAACGAGACCATAAAATCACCTAACTGAAACGATAAGGCAAACCAAGAATATTGTTCCTCAGCGATCTTGAAAAATCACTGATCGTGTTTTTCAATAAATTGAATAATAATTCAATTACCAAATAATTCGGGTGCCGATCCATACGATTTTGATAACGTAGGCTGACCAGAGAAATTTCCTGCCGAACGGTTCGCAACTTAAGATCATTATACATGAGGCTATTGTTTATGTACCAGGGTATGTGTAGCATTTTTCGCAGTTTTTTGTCTCTTAAAAACTTGAACAAAAAAAATTAATTAATAAAAAAATATGTAAAAACAATTTTTAAACACCATTCTTAAATTAAACGCACTAAAAGGTAAAAAATAATTACAGGACGGTATCTCAGAATGGATTTGACAACAAGCTTTGATGATGACATGTAAGATTATGTAAAAGTCATACATTCAAATTAAAAATTTGATTTTTTTGCCAATTTCTCTTTATGCATGATGAATGGCCTAAAGAGTGGGGAATAAAGATTTGTACTTTGACATGAGCTCCTCATTCTTTACGCCATTTATCATGGATAAGAATAAATTGTCAAATACATCAAATTTTTAATTTGAAGCTATGACTTTCACATAATCTTACATATCACCATCAAAGCTTGTTGTCAAATCCATTCCGAGATACGTTCTAAAATAATGTTTTACCTTTTAGTGCGTTTAATTTAAGAGTGGTGTTTTAAAAACTTTTTTACATATTTTTATTTTTGTTTTCTACTTTTTAATGCATTTAATATGAGTGGTTTTTAAAAAGTTTATTTTTATATATTTTTTATTTTCTACTTTTAATCTTCATAAGTTTATACTTCACAGCTGCACTAGCGCACAGGTTTGAGCGATCTTTCGAAGTTTTCATGCCTCCCAATTTCCAATACCGCAGACAAGAGCGGCTTTAAAAGTTCATCTATCTTAAAATGTGTACACTCATATACACTTCAAACACCACAAATCTTAGGTTTCTAGGCTCACATATTAAAATTTCTCACGCATTCTACACTGAACCAGTCAGTAACGTCGATCAATACAAGAAAGAAAATTCCGGATTTCCAAACTCCAGCCATAATTTAACAAAAGTTGCGGGATATTTTTTTTCACCGTGCATGTGGTCGAGTGTTCAAGTTCTGTCGGCAGCAAAATTACTTTTTTGAAACTTTTTGAGTTTTTGCAATTTTAAGGTGGTTATAATCCTTATAATCTACGGGGGGGAAATGCGTAAGATGTGGTTAAACTTGAGAATTAGTTTGACAACCTTAAATTTTTCAGAACGGTATGGTATTTCGCTGTTTTTACAAAATATACGTTTTAGAACTTATGCTGATCCTATACCTTAACCAAAATTCCTCTGGGATTTTTTAAGTTTATCCCTTAAGTTTTAGGTAATAAAAAAAATTACAAGCATCTTTTTTAGCTAGTAAATTAATATGATTCCTTAAAGAAATAAAAAAGAAACTAAGTCTACAACGAAGATTTTAATACAATTGAACCAGGTGGAATTTTTTCATGACTACTCTTACAAAACACAACCACATTATTCAAAACACGAAATTCTCTTTAGTATTCATTTTAAATTCTTAAAAGAAAGCAGCAGATCTATGGAAAATAATTTTGGATGGAGGTTTTTTTATTTGTTTGAAGTGTATTTTCAATTATTTACCTATAGATTTTCCCTTTGAAGTAAGACATTCCATAAATGTATCTACAATTTAAAACATATCTAGAATGTGCCCATCAACAAGAGTAAAATAAAAACACAATTTAAAATGGAATCAATAGTCTGTACGAAAACATTAAAATGTTAAACAATTATCTAAGAAATCGAAATTATTGGTTTTGTGAAGGTTAAATTCTGGAAAATTTTGTTGTAATCTAATACAAACAATTTCATTTCTTCAATTAGAAAAAAAAATTGGAAAACACAAAATGGAATAAGTATCTCTGGAAAGTATTTAATATTAGAAAAGAGTGGAGGAAAGAATAGAACCTTGAGGAACACCAGTTTTAATTATAAAAATATTCATTTCATTCTCATTAAAATGTACGAATGTAAGGAAAGAAATATAATTAAAGAATTATATGTAATTACGTAAAAAATGTTATAATTATAACATTGTATTTTTAATAAGAGATCTTAATGTTATTGAGAAAGTTTTAACCCAAACCTTAGGATATAATCCTAATATAATCCACATCTCAAAAATATATGGTTGAGAAACATTGAAATTCTTTATATAAGCTTATTCAACTAGTAAGATCAACAAAGAAATAGTATAGAAGTTTTATAAATTTAATTAAGCTCCCATTCAAAACTATTGATATTTTATTTATACCTAATCAAAATCTCCTTCTTTCATAATATATTTGCGTTTTATCCCGCAATTGAAAACAATTACGTATTCAATCTTAAATTCTGAACATCTATTCACTTGTCTCAAAAAAATAATAAAATAGTTTTCGCAAACGTTGAAAAATGAATTTAGTCATATTTAAAATTTCATTGAAATATAATCTAATTTTTAATATTTTCATATTATTTGCACGAACGCTACGAACCGTCTTTGGAAGAAGAATTTTGCAATTTATAGTCTAACGGGTGGATATTACAAAAATATATAGCTGCATAAGCATTTACGAAAATTATTATTCGAAAATACTTCCCCATAAAAACATATAGTTAGGTTTTACGCGGGATCTCTAGTTCTTTTTGAGTAAAGTGTATGTTTTTCATTTTTTTTGAATTTAGCTAAAGATATTAAAAGGTAAATTTAAAATTTTAAAATCTTAAATATGTTTCCTGCAAAGAGGATGCTTTATTTAGAGCCCCTGCCCACTTTTTCGTCGAACTGTGTATATTTTTTTTCAAACAAACGATATATTAAATTAAAAATATGAAAAGAAAATAACTAAGGTAAATGCGAGACAAGTCATCGTAAATATTATTTGGAATTTTAAAACGGAGCTCTCTTTCTGGTCATGCCGAAAGGATTACTAATAACCGAAGGGATGTAGATGAATCGGTTATTATTTAATGAAAAAGCAAAAGTTGAAAAAAAGTGGGGTATTCTATTTTCTTAACGAATTAATTCTGCACGGAAGCTTACAAGAAGCTTGTATGGAAGCTTACAAGTAAGCTTGAAATACGGAAATGGAACTTTTTTAGCAAATGAAAATGCCACGCCTGACTGGGATTCGAACCCGGAACCCCCGGATGAAACGCCGAGATGCTACCAATCCGTCAGGGAGGTCGGCGGAATATTATTTATATTAGCCCAAAATAAATTTTTGAATGTATAAGGACAAAAAACAAAATTCTACTTTGTTTAATGTTAACGAAATAATATATATTACTAATGTATTAAAATTAGAATACAGAAAGGTTACGAAATTTAGAAGAGACAATACCGATCAGTCAAAAACCATCATCTGCTGGATGCTGGACTATAGTAGATATTTTATGGCCCACCTGTTTAGGCTTATGTGATGTTTCGAATTTGTATCTTTTTAATATTCTAAACTTTCTCTTTTTCATATTGATATTGGATATAATTTTAATATGATGTTATTATTTGATTTTAATATTGTTTTTAACAGTAATTCTAATTTCTGTTTTTTTGGGGTTTTTTTTGTATAAGATTATAATAATCATGTAAAATACTATTTAACATTATAATTGTGGCAATAAAATAAAGGTAATTAAAAAAAGGACAAATTATTAATTACTTTAATTTTTTATATTAAATGTACGTTAGCTAATTTGCTTATTATTACATTTTGAATTTAATATTTGTATTTGACTCTAATATTGACTCTCACATTAATTGTAACTTTCTATTCTTTGTTACATAAAATCATTACAGAATATTTTAATGTTTGCTCATTCTAAATGTAATTTGATTTTTTCATTCCTGTTGTTTATTAACATTTTACATAATATTATTTCTCATACTAAACGTAATATAAATTTTTTTTCCTATAAAATTACTAGATTATAATAATACTTTTAAATATTACAACATTATAATTATGACACTATCACAATAAAAGGTAAAGATAATTTCAAAGTTTATATGAATGTAATGTTTGTAGTTATATTATGACTTTGAAAAGATATATATGTAACGTATAAATTATTAATTATTTTAATTTTTAATATTACTAAATGTACGTTTGCTAATTTGTTTTTTCTCTCAAATAGCTTTTAAGCTAGAGAAATAGAATGTATTGCAACGTAAATAAAAAATAAATACTCCTACATAAATGTAGGAGTATATTTATAAAAGAAATTATTCAAAGGCGTATTGAATAAATCACCGCTTCCATTTATCATATTAAAATGATTATTTAATAATCGATGCATATAATGGATTATACATTTAAGTAATAGAAACTTCAACCCGTTTTAAAACCCACCAAAAATAATTCTATTAAATGTAATAAAATTCAAAACCCACTTAATAAATATTAATTTTCCATAATATCTTAATGAAAAAAAAAAAAATTCATTTCGAATATTTCTATTTATTTTAATAATATTATGTTATAAACTAAATATTTTTATAACTGGAATATATATTATGGTACATTATTTTATTTTGTATTTTATTACTGATATTTTATGATACCGTTAAAAATATTAAAATTTCCATTGATTAATAACCATTTGAAAACTCAATACAGATGTGTTTTTATGTTATTAAAAAAAAAAGATTGTTTATAATAATTGAAAACTCACCAAACTCTTACTCCTAAAAAGTTAAGAAATATAATTTTTCTGCTTGTCAAATTGACCCTCTTAGTTTATCAACAATGGAATCATCCTCTTAAATCAATTTTGACCGGTGCATTTGTAAAATTCATCCTTACATACTTCCAAAAAACTGTAATATTCAGTAAATACCAGCGGCTGTCTTTAACAAGGATATCCTGCCGAACACCGAAAAGACTTCAGAACTGATAATGACAAAAAAGCTCAATCTAATAAATAAAAATTTTTCGATTATTTTAAATGTTTTGTTCAGGAACCTTTTCAATATTTAGTGCTAAGAATGTCTGACGCGATTTCAGGAATTTCTATAAAATTTGAATGGAAGTTACTTAAATCAATACTCGACAATAACATAAAAATTAAATTAGAAATTATTTTGGAATAAATAAAAAAAAAAGCTGACAACAAAGTTGTAATACTCGTACTTTCTTGGCATAGGTATACTTTATTTAGTGGAAAAATGATACAAGAAAATAAACCACAAAAAATTTAAAAAATCGATATTTTTAAACCTTGATCGGCTCCTCACTCCCAACATTGCTCCCAAAGTATTTTATTTAGAGTCACTTGCACTACTTTTATGTCTAGAAGGGAATAAAGAGATATAATATGCAATAAATAAAAAAGATAGCTTTTTTCGATGTTTGCAAAATTTTGAGAAAATTGACCCTGAAAAACTATCTACCCCATGAAAATGCTGATCCCAAAATCTTACCAACAAATTTCCCCGTATATACGAGTCTCTGTACAAAATTTCATAAAAATCGGTTCATCCAGTCAAAATTACTAAGCTTTAAACACAACACACGTACATAGGTAAGAACATACCCCCACTTTTTTATGTTTCTGGGGCCATGAACCGTCGAGAAATAAAAAAACACTCACATCCCATTTTTTGACTGATTATCATATTTTCCTTGTTGCGGCATAGCTCTTGAGCTATGATACCAGGAAAGTGAAAACACGCTTCATTCAATAAAAATAATAAAATTTCTTAGTTGAAATAAAACAAAAGATTATTTCATAGCGACCAAAAACGTTAGAATAAGAAAAAACCAAATAGTTCTAACTTTATGACTCCTATTCTAATTTGTATTTTTTAGATGGTTAATTCATCGCAAAAATTATAACTACAAGTGTGTTTGAGATATAAAGAAGCACGAGAAAATGAAAAATACTAAGTACTACCGCCATTTCTGATAATTATAAACCCCACCTAATAAAAAAAGAATTTGGTTCCTTCACGGGAGAATAAATACGGGTATGGATATTCTTTACGTATGATGTACGAAAAAGTATTACTATGTAATTACCCATTCTGTAATTAAAAGAAAATTTATTGAAGGCTTATGTTATTTATAAGAACTTGAAATTATATAAATTTAGAATAACTTAAAAATGTTTAATTGGTAACGAGTAAACAAGTAAATAACGAGAAAAAGACATTTAAATTCCAATAATTTACTTAATTCTGTTTACCTTTTCTAGTTCATGCTTTTACTCTTTTAAAAACATAATCTAAATTATAAATATCAGATTCAAGCATAAACTAATTTAAAAATGATTTTATTCTGATGGATTGCACAAGTTTTGTAAACTATTCGAATTTTAATTAAACTCATTATTCTAAATGGTTAGTACGTAAAATATGTCATAAAATGATTTAATAAAAATGATGTAAAATCATTTTAAAAAAAAATTATTTTACATGGCATATTTACGAGTCTTATAAAAAGAATATCAGATGAAATAACGTACATTTTTTGTAATAAAATATTAATTCTATTTATTAATATACACCTTAAAATATAAATTTTAGTAAAACAAATGAAAAATTTATAATAATATTTTAAATATAGATTAAGTGATCAACGATTTGGAAATTTTTACACAGATGTCAATATTTTAACATATACGTAAGCACCCATTTGCGCGGAATTTACTCAAATCAGATTTTTCAATTTAGTAAGTGGAATATGTATATATATATATATTCCACAATTTTCTTATGAATGGTTATTTATCTCTGTAGTGAAATCATCTACAAATATATTAAAAAATAGATACATGAGTAATTTCGAAGTCAAGAGAAAGTTTTTTGCTGCAACAATAAATTCGATGAAAAAATATAAAACAACCGCATAATTTAAAAACAGATTATTCTGAAAATAAATTCGATCTATACGAATTTAAAAATAATAAACAAAATTAGTAACTGTGAGTTTAAATTAAATGGCTCTAGAATATGTGTGTTTTATTTTAATGACTCTTTTTCTTTTTATTATTTCCTAAAAACCTACTGATTAATAAAATAAAGATTTAATTTATTCAAAATTTCTTGAATTTTAATTTATCCACTCAATTTTAAATTGTAATAAAAATAAAGATAATTAAAAACAAAATATTGTTTTAATAAAAGTAAACTTCCATCAATACTGGAAAAAATAATAAGTACTAGATGGTCAGGTGAACTAAACGTAAAGGAATTTTTTTTTAAGAGAGTGGTAGGTAGAATTTCATTAGACATTTACTGGAAATATTAAAAATCTCTCAAAGTCTGTTATTTCTCTTCTTTCAATTGAAAATACCAAGGTTTTCATTATTTTTACTTACTGCCTTACGAAAATCTTTTTTATCTCATCGGAGATTTTTCTTTTAATCATCTGTTTGTGGGTATTTAATATTAAAACACTTTAAAATCAGTGATTTATTATTTAAGTAGATTCAAAATTTTAAGGAAAGTGTATGGGTGATAGTCTGCGTAATAAAAGATATTAATAAACTTTTAACCGATAAGCCACAAAAATGAATTATGCATTGAATTCCAATTTTCATAATTACAACTGAACAGCATTAAATAGCAAGCGATTTTGCTATGAACTGCATATTTAGACGGACATTAACGATTTTCTCATTAACTTCACAAAATTTTAAATGAATACCGTATGTTTATACTGGCCTTTATCTCTATGTACAAGCCACTTTATTATAGCTTTAATTAGTATTGCTTTATATTAAATCTATATGAATATTAAAAGCAAACATGCCCGTGTGCACACTCGCTTCCCACTCCCACAGATATGCGTCAATGTAATCAGAATGAATGGAGGGATTTTAACTTACAACAGTTTACGTAATATAATTCTTTCATTTTCAGCGCACGAAATAAAATCGCAATAAAACAGAAAGTACGTGTATGTCAACCAGAATTTTTCTTTATTTCGAAGCTAAAAACATTACATTGTTTTCGAAAAACAATATCATTTTTATGCATCCAAGGCTTTGCTTGACTTAGCCAAGTCTGTGAACAAAATGTGAATGACTCTTTCGAACAAATTACCTTAATTCCACTAGCGTTGAATATTTGCTTTCAAGTCATGAATCGTTAGTGATTTGTTGCTGTATACTTGTAACTTAACATAACACCAGAGAAAAAAGTCTGAGTAAGCGAAATCACACACGATCTTGGTGGCCAATTGACATTTAGTGAAATTATCGAATCATCAAACCCAATAACTAATTTTTTTCAGCAGCTGTGGGGTTTGTACCATCATCCTGTTGTAATCACATCTCATTCAAAACAAAATTTTCCAGATTTGCATACAAAAAAATCACGAATCATAGCTCTGTAGCTTTCACCATTTATTGTAAAAGCATCTTGTTCATTTTCTAAAAAACAAAAATAGCCCACTGATGCCATAAGCCCATAATGTACACCAAACAGTGATTATTTTTTCGGATGTAATGGTTGCTGTTGAATAATTTGTGGATTGGAATCATCTGAAATACGGCAATTTTACTCGTTTACAAAGGAATCAAGCCAAAAATGAGCCTCATCTGAAAAGATGATTTTTTTATGAAAATTTCGATAATAAATTTTTATGATTCGTATTGTTTGTTGAGGCGAGTAGCGTTCATGATGATTTGTCATAAACTGTTGAAAGCAAATGACGCTAGAAAGATTTAAAAAAAAATTCATTCGCCACCACATTCTGTCAATTTTTTGCGCCCAATTTGAAAGACCCCTTATTTACACAGGTATGAGTATTTTTACATATTGATTTAGGAAATAGATTTTCTCTTGAACGCTTTATTATAAAAAAAAAAAAAAAAATAGTTATAGAAATGTCAAAGACTAATCCATAAATCCATGGAGACTAATCCATGGTAATCCAGATCACTATCAAAAATATTAAAAATTACTACGTACAATTCGTAATACGTAAAATTAGAAAGGATTTTTCATTTAATTTGCCACTATAATAAAATGGCCGATATTTGATCGGCCACTTTGTAAAATATATCCGATTTAAGTGAAATCAGTTATAAATTAGGGTATAATGTGAACCTAGCATTGTTGGTAATATATTTTAATACGTAACCACTTATAAAAACAAACTTTAAATATAATTAAAGGAAATACTTTTACAGGTTGTTAGAAAATTAAAGAAAGTTTTACACACACACACACACAACTGAATATGAATAAACGGTAGAAAGAAACAGAAGTGTACAATTAATTACAAAAACATTGTTTTATTTAAAGTTTGAAATCGTTATCCTTCATCATGAACCCAATTTCAATTTTTTAAATTGCAATGAATGTCATGTGGTGTATGAAACTGAAACCATTTTTCCGAATATTTTTTTCGTCTGGTTAGGGGAGTAATCCCATTTACGGACAAAGTGTCGGGCTCGCTAACAGGTTCCGCAGATGTTACGGCGTATGTAGCCTGCGCCCTACCGATTAAACCTCCACCTCACCTGCCCGCACTCCCGAGGCCAGAAACTGCATTTAAGCATTAGTCAGCCCCAGGAGGTGCCTTCGAGCTCAGTGTGTTCCGAATACTTACTTATATTTAAAATACCAATAAATAAAAGCTTTTGATTAAATTTAAAATAAAATCCTTAAAATAGGATTCTAGTTCACTTTTCGATCTAATATAGATACTTTACAGCTAATCTGAAATATGGAACTCATGGATAAAAAGATGGAACATCATTTCCCCTTTAGCAAAGATTATATATGTTGCCATAATTGTAACGGTTATAGGGAGGGACCTGATAAGAATCGCAAATGTCTCCCAAGATTGATATACGAGGTGTATGAGAAAAGTAATGAGATTGGTAACGCTGCAAGCGATCTGGCAACTCTATGTCTACCGGTCTGTGCTAGACCGGTTTGTTCATCCCTTCCACATGCTCAGTACGAGATTCAACTCCGTTAAGCCAACGCATTATTTTTGACAGCGCCATCAGTGAAGTTGTGTTTTACAAAGGTGTCCTTGAAAGGCTAAGGAAAAGATCGATTCGCATGAGACCAGACATTGCAGACAAGTGGATGCTTCTTCATAACAATGCCCCGTGTCACACGGCCATTTCCATCAGGAAATTTTTGACCTCAAAACGCATTCCTACGGTTCCTCAACCCCCCACCCCCCACCCCATTGACCTGATTTGAGTCCTTGTGACTTTTACCTTTTCCCAAAATTGAAAATGTCTTAAAAGGACGTCATTTTGGAACTCTGAAGAACATTCAAAAGACTGTGACCGACCAGTTAAAAGCCCTACCCGTTGAAGCCTTCCAACGCTGCTACCAGGAGTGGGAACAACGACTCCGCCGGTGTATATAGCACTGAGCTTAATATAAAGTGAAGTTATGTTTGCAAAAGTTTAAGAAAATTGACTCAAAAAGCTAATCTACCCACTTGGAGATACCGACACCAAAATTGTACCAAAAAATTGCACCATAAACACGAGTCTCTGTACAAAATTTCATCTTAATCGGTTTATCCGGTAAAAGGTTATTAAGCTTCAAACATGTCAACCACGCACGTACGTAAGAACATTAACCCTCACGTTTTTGTTTTTTGAGGTCCGTAGGTCGTGAAATGTCGATAAATGCAAAAAACTCCGTACCCAATTTTTTGACTGTTACCATACTTTTTTCTTGCAGCACAATTCTAATGCCAGAAAAGTAAAAATTTATAAAAATTTTCCGATTTCATTAAATGATTATAAAAAAACAAGTGTTAGTAACAAAAACAGGAAAACCATGTTTTAGATTACATAATCTCTTTTGTTCATTTAAAATAAATTTCACCACAACGATTTTTTTACATAGCTTATATAAAACTGTTTTTAGGAATTATTTCTTTCCAAGACGGCATCCATAAAACAACTTGAATAACGCTATCATGTATGTTTTATTTGATTTTTCCTAAAACTCCGTACCAACAGCCTATGATACATTTAAAATCGTTATTCAGATTAAACAGCTTTTATATTTAATAGGTCCACTAAAGGTTTTCCACGTTACAACAGCCTTTAAAATAAATTAATTGCTCTTGACTACGTGTGCTTTCTCTTTCGCAGAAAATTAATAATACGTATCAAAATTAATTTTAATTACTCAAGTGATAAAGTAAAGCGTAATAAAGTTTATTACGCTAATCTTCTTCATTTATATTAAACATGATTATTATCTTTTTGTACGTAAAACCTCTCATTAATTAAAGATAACAGATTTTATAGTCTACGTATCATTGCACCTTGCATAATTAATCAGAAATAATAAAAAAATTAAATCAAATAAAGGCCAAAATATTATTCTAAATTAAAAACAGACAATTAATATACATAACAATTAATTTATATATATTTTTTCCAAAATATATTAGAATTATTATTTTACATTTTGCCTCAACGTAGGAGAAATTTATATAATGTTTAATTTCTTAAACGAAAGGAGTATTTAATTTGTTATTTTACTATTTAAAAAAATATTATTACGTTTGTGACAGTAAAGCAAAGAAGGTAGAAGAGATAGGATTCAGAGTTATTTTTACTTCCTTGTACAAGGAAGAATTGCAATTGGGAAAAATTTCGGTTTTCAGATTTCAACGGAAATATCCATTTTGACCATCCCTGAAACCATTTTGACTAGTTTTGGCGTGACGTCTGTTCGTACGTATATATCTCGTATAAGTAAATAACGATTAGCTGTAGAATGTTGAAATTTTGAATTTAGGACTGTTTTAACGTCTAGTTTGCATCTCCTTTTTTTAACTTTTTTTTTAATTTAAATATATTGATTTATTAATAATTATTAACCTCTGGTTGTAAAAACGTTTTTATAATAAATAATAATTCAATAATAACAAACAAAAAAAATTTAATAAAAAATATATGTAATTTAATAAGCGTACAAGAAAGTCATGTGATGTCCACATCAGATTTTTTTCTGAAAATAATCATGTTCATTATAAAGTTAAGTCCCTGTGGTGTACAGTGATATTACAATTTGTAAATCCGAATAAAACTTGCATTTAGGTAGATTCGCTTTTCTGTTCTGCAACAATACATTTGGTTCAGTAAGAATGAGCTCGAGAAATCAATTCACTAATTCCTTTCCTTCGTATGACTGGAATGAGTTGTTTATTATTATTGAAAGTGACTTGTGAGTCATGTCAGGTCACCTACAATTTACGGTTAAGGTAACGATACTTAACGACTGAAATTGTTAGGGATAGGATAAAATGATGTAATGGGATTAAGAGCGCCGACTCCAGATTAAATGGGATAAGGACAGGGCAAAGAGAAAGAATTTTAAAACCAAGATATACATTAATATAGTCTAGTCGGGAAGCTCCGCCGCCCGGACTCCGGCTGTGTTCGTTATCTTCATGGTTGTGTGAATAAAACAAATTTCGAAACAAATTCATTTGAAAGGCGTTGGTGTAGGTTCTTATATTGTTTAGAAAATCTCTGGATTTAGGATGCTTCAAGTATTTAACCTTTATTTAATATTTTTAGATTGAAGTACTTTATTTTAATAAAAAGAAGTAGGAGGAAAAATTAATTTGTATTTTTTTTTAGTGGCTCTATTTCATCCACGTTAGTGCTTTGTCACTGTTTTTTGTGAACGAGATTCATCGGCACTATTGTCATTGCTTTCTCTATCATTGTCAGCTATTATAAATCTTTCGGTTTGCACATAGGAAACTGTCTATCTAATCAAAATTTTGTTTTATTTTTAAGTTATGACGACAATACAGCTTCTAATATTCTGTCACCAGCTAAGGATTTTTTTGGCTATTTTTTTATAACATTTTGCGGTGACATATTTTCTTCCGTAATATGGCTTATTATTTTCCCTAAATTAGCTCAATCGGGTTCTGGTTCAGGATGGTACGGTACCAATCTTAATAAGTTGTGACTGTGATCCAACAGTATTTTTTCAAAGTAGTACTCTTCATAGCGAAGTTCAATTAATCGCATTAATTATTACAGTTTAGTTTTTAAATATTTGTTGAGCATGGAGTATTTTTGCTTTGTTGCCATTCTAGCAGTTTTTATTTTCTGCAATTTGAATTAGACGTTTTGGACAGTTTTACGTTATGATAGTGAGCACTGCCAATTGGCAAAACTTAACAACGTGGAAGATTTGAAATTAGTCTTTATTACCACCCATTTTTTGTAGTCCTCAACATTTCTTCCGTTTGTCCTTATTTCATGCTCAAATTAAAAATTAAAAATGCATTCGTTATATCTCCAGCAGAACTACCGGTGAGCATCAATGGTGGCTGCGATCCTTTAGATAAGGGATTTCTTGTAGCCATTAATAGAGAAGTATCAGTCCAACTGCATCTTCCTTCTTACGTATGTAGAATAAATCGTCTGAGAAAATAATTGGTCTTCCTCTTCGTCTGCAAATCTATATTTGTTTTGTTAATCGTTTGAAACGTATATCGCGTTTTTTCACAGAAATTTTCATATTATTTTTAATCTTCTTCTATTTAAAACCCGTATTCCTCAAAATTTTCTTAAATTTTGAGAGAACAGATCCCAGATAAGGGATCTGTTTACAAGATTAAAAGTAATTTCTTTAACATCGGCAAATGTTTTATATCGTATATACAAATTACATACAATATTTCTTAATGGACATTTGAGAAAAATTATCGATGTTAAATCTCTTACTGATTCTTTTTTAATCTATGGGCTAGCTGAAATTCTCCATTACTGTTACAACTTGACGTACAATTACGTAAGGGGTTTCTTGTAGAAATTAATAGAATCATCAATCCAACTATATCTTAGTTGGACAGATATGTCGCAAAGGTCAGTACGCGAACTGTAATTTTTGATCGTAATATTGAATTCATTTTTATTTTATTTTTTTTTGTAAAGGGTTATTATACAGCTGCTTTCACTTTTTAAAGCAATTCTTCGTTTTAAATTTCGATTACATTTAGGATTTTGAGGCATTGTAAAGGTACGCCTGAATGAGAAGGTAATAAAATCATTAACAAAAAAATTGTTGGTGATGAAAAATAATGTTCATGAAACACCGAAACGAAAACACGACTGCAACAAAAAACTTGCTACACACGATATTTTATCGCAACACACTATCCCTTTCGTTGAACTGTTAAAAATACCAACATTCTTCAGGTAATTTAGGTAGAACTAGTGCACATTTATGTGTTTAAGCTTTTTAAACTTTGTCAAACAAAATTAATTAAAATTGAAATAAACAGAACTTCGTTTGATTTTCAATTCTTTTTTTTTTGTGTATCGAACGCAAAGATAACATGAAAATAAAAGGGATCTTATCAATTATTTATAGACTATTTCTATTTATAAAGAGTAGTAGGAAGATCACGCTCGCCCTTAAAAATTAAGTTACTCGCCTACGAACGAAACTCATGTTAGAAACTATCGTGATATTTTAAAAATAATTTATCGATATAATAAATACAATACCAAAATAAATGTCAGTCTATAATTTTTCTTTATCTTAGTTTTCTTTTCTTAGTTGTTATTAAATAACAACTTTGGAACTATAGTGGTTTCTCTACCAAAACTTGTTATAATCAACGAAAAAAATATTATTACACGAAAATTTCGCTATAAAATAAGATACTTTCTCTGTTTAAACTTTACTGTTTAGCAAATGATGAATAAATTAAAAAAATATACGTTTAAAAACTACATACTCAAAGTTCATTTGAAATATTAGTAAAAAGTTGTAAAAATTTATTCAATATTTTTTTTTTTTTATATATATTTAGTTAGGTCAAACGGTTCGTCTCAAAGATATAAACCCACAAACGTTCTAATAACAAATCTGCTACAATCACTGTGGAATAACTTATAATTTGTTTTATAAGCCTGTGTATTTTAAGTGTTTCTTGTGGTGTTAGAAAAATTTCATTATTAATTATTTAATTTTCGCTTGAGAATTTGTTTCAACTTGATTAAAATGTTATTAATTAATGTTAATTTTTATATTAATATAATCTGAACACTAATTTATATCTAATTTTAATATTTTCATTAAAATTAATGTCAATTAATTGAAAAATAGTTAACTGCTATCTCAGAATATAACTAAGTGAAAAAGTAAGGAAATTGAAATCCGTAATATTTCCAACAGATTTAGAGTTTTCTAACTTATTACAATCTAGAAATTTATTATAACCTAGATTCCCTATCCTTTCTTCATCTTACAAAAACTAGTCAGGCAACCGCCTACAGACACCATATGCGACACCCTCCGCGAAGGGAATACATTGGACCTTCCATGAAACTAGCCCCCGCCCACCATCAGGTGCACTCCTGCTAGCCCGAAAGACCATCAGTGAACGGACTCAAGGGGAAATGCATCAGGATAATCTCCCATGGAATAACCCGAGTAAACTTTTTTTCACAAACACGATCTACAAATGATCGGAATGCCCGATCCCAGAATCTGGCCATCTTAAAAACAAACTAAAAGTTTACATATATCCGTCATTAAAAATTAAATACCCGCCAGCAAAATAAAAATCTCTAACAGCAAGGGATGATCTTCATGCTCTGCAATAAATAGGAGGTTAAAACATCCCCGATATCCTCGCGTTCCCTTCCCTTCTGAAATTCGATATTTTTTTTTTCAATTTGACTTAGATAATCACTCATCAAAGTCCTTTCTTTAATAACACAGAGTAGATTAGGACCAAGTTATTTGCATACGATAGTAAATGAAGGATTAAACCTTTATAAAGTGAATATTGAAATAAAATTTTCTTATAAATAAAAATATCGAGAAATCTTAACAAAAGGTAAGAAATGTAAAAAGGTTGATTATCCTGGAAAAAAAACTGTAGACATAAAGCGAAGGAATTTTGGATGAGGAATAAATTAGAACAGTGGTTCTCAAATTTTCCAGTCACGTGGACCCATAATTCATTTGATACGAAGGTCCAGCAATTATTAGTTTTGTAGCATTTACAAGAATAAATAAAATAACTTATTTAATTTAATTAAAATAAGTAAATAAATTAATATAGTCATCTTAAAATAACAGAAGCAAGTAAATGTAATAAAATTATAAATAACCACACAATTTAACGAATGAAATTGTTTGTTATGGTTAAACTGAATTATCTGTTTTAATAACCAAACATTATTGTGTCTTATTTCAAACAAAATTTGGTTTCTTGTAATTTTTTACCGACTTTTAGAAGAAAAGTACGGTATTACTTTGAGTGGAGAGGGTGAAAATGAATTTTCTTCCAATTTTGAAGTGTGAGAAGTACGAAAATATCATTCATTAAAATCGTGATTCCCAGATTTCCATATATATATTTAGGCTTATGTATAAAATTTTGTGGCATGAAAATCTAAAAAACTATTACATCAATTTCATTGAAATTTAGATGCTATAATAGTGTATCTGAAGTTGTGCATGTGAAAATTTGATGAAGATTGGTTGAGTCATTCTTGAGTTACGCTCAACTTAAGGTCGAAATAATTTGGGCGGGGCAAGTTAAAAGCGTGGTTCGTTATAATGCTCTAAGTTAAAACTTTGACGTTTCTTTATCTATAGTGTATTGGTAGCAATATTGTTATTTTTATTTTCTATTCTACGTTTTTGACGTGTTAATTCTTTTTTATGCATCAAAAGTTTTTTTGTTTTTGTATGATTTTAGATTAGAATGAGTTGATACTTTTTCAAAAATAAATATAATAAAACAACGAAAACTGCGCAAGAGTATTTAAACTAGAAACAGCATAAAAATTACAAATAAATTGTATAAAAAAAAAAATCAATGTTTCAGTGCTTTTTCAGTAAGTTATTTGTACCTAATACACAAAATTCAAGAAGTGCTGAATCGTACAAACGTTATGTATGAAAAATAACAAAATAATTCTCATTTTTAAATACAAAATATTGTCTAACGAAACAAATTATTTTATATTATATTTTGAAAAATTTCTGTTCCGCTTACTTAGACATTCAATATTAATGGAATAAATGTACAAAATGCATAAATTATATACATGTATAATTTAATACATATATTAATTTTATTAATGTGCTTGGTTCACCTAGACACTTTTCAGAATCGTTGGGACGATTTCATGGACCCCATTTTAAAAATTACTATTACTATCATCAAAAGGAACAACGAAAGGAAATTCGGAAAAAAGAAAAATCAAGTTTTGTAGACTATAATTTGAAAGAACAAAATAGAAATGTCAACGTTAAAAGGAACAAATACTCTTCTGTATTATTGAGGATCAACTATAATCTGCAAAGCAAAAAATGTAAATAAGAGACGAGTTATTTTTAAAGAGATAGTTGATTTATATTTCAAATTTTACTAACGTATTAAATCTAAAGGTAATTAATTACATAGATTTCTTTTCACTAGTAAGACATAACTTATCGATTAAGAAAGATATTTCTGAAAAAATATCATTAATCAGTGGTAAACAAGAAAAAAATCGTAACTAATAACCGTGAAATTTGATTTGAACATAGAGTACGAGTATAAAAAGTAAATAGTGTATATGTATGATTTAACAAATTGATATTATGCAAGAAACCTTGTATTATAATAAAAAGTATAACTTTACAACTGTAAAAAGTCTGTAATAATTTTAACAAGGTTTTTAACAAACTGGCAGAGATAAAATAAATTTTCTGCATAACTCTAGGGGGAATAAAACATTTCATTACAGATATATTAGAAAAAAATCCCAAACTATATAGCTGATATTAAAGTTGTAAAGAAGTTGAACCGAGATAAATCTGAGTTGCGTATTTAAGTTAAAAGCGACTTTAAGCAAAGGTTATTCCCTTTTTCATGAACTTAATAAATACTAGCTGCTCAGCCCGGCATTGCTTCGCTCTGCTTTTCGAGGCATAAAAGGAAATTCAGTTTTTGAAAACCGGTTTATTTAACGTAATCTTGTAAAAATCCATAACTTTAACTTTACTTATAAAATTCACTAAAAGTTTATAAAATAATTGTTTTCCACACAACCTATGAGTACAAGCAAATATGCGGTTTTTTTATGGTCTTGAACATTTTTTCAAGACAAGATTAATTTTTGCGAGCCTCACATTAACTGCGTATTACAAAAAATTACTGTAATTAAAAGTTTTTTATTATTTGTTTTCCAGTACTTTAATTATTCATTTCGATTTCTTATTTCTACTTCATAATTTTAACATTAGCCCTTGTACTGTAGCAAATGCGCTGTTTGAATTTGTAAAATTGGTCATACCGTCTTTCAGATATAACTGAATTTCGGAATAAGAGAATGACCGGACAACCGGATAATCGAGAGTTTAAAAGAAAAATATAAAAATCACTCTCTGCAATAAATAGAAACTTTTTGCCGAATTAGATTTTTTTTGTATACCTATGGAGTCCTTAATCTTTCAAAGAAATCAACTCCGTTTATATATATATAAAATTTTTTTAATGCAATATTAACTTGTTGAGGATCTTCTAACTACTCGATGAATAATCAATATTAAATGAAATCAGAAAAGGATAAAGGATAGTCAAAAGAAACAATTTTTTAGTTGTATCATAGTTAATTTGAGTAATTACTTTATGATTATAGTTCATTATTTTACGAGGAAAAACAATCACATAAAAAAATTATATTAATATATATTTCTTTAAATATAATATAAAATATATATTACAAGTATAAATAATAACAAGTACAAGTAATAAAAATATAATAGTATAACAACTATATATCTGACCACCACGAGACATGTACTAATGAATCGGGATTTTCCGCTAGTGATCGGTACATTCCTGTGCCTGTTATCTGAGCACATTATTACTTATGTAGTACGGAATGACATCACTCGGACTACTGATATTTTATACGCTAAGCTAAGGAGGACGGTACACACACAGACAGACAGAACACATAGAAATACGCTTTAGCAAGTTAGGATTGTGATACTTATGATAATGTATCATTAAAAATAAAAACGTGTCAACGATTTTCCATGAATTATCGTTGTAGAATATTGAAACTGATGGATGTTAACCGCAGTTATAATATATATATTTTTTTTTATATTACTATTTGAAGAAAATAAATTTTGTAGTAATCAAGAAAAGTCTCTGTTAATTTTTCGGACATCTCCAAAGATAGATCTATATTATTCACTATTCGTGAATGCAAAGGACTAAAAAATTACTTTTTTTAAAGACCTAGGTGCTTCACGAAATGTTATTAAAGGATGCACTACTAAAGTAGATAATGTTGTTACATAAATTTATATTCAGATTAATAAAAATAAAATAAAACATTAAAAAACTGAAGCGCCTGTCTGTACTTGGAAAATTTTGAAAAGTATAAACATTTCTTTCTACAATTCTTTAACAATTTCTTTAACAATTCTTTAAACATGTCTTTTAACAATCAAATTTATGTAGAAGTGAATTTTAGAGTCAATTTTTGTTAGCTGTCTGTTATTTTTGTAACATTGCAATTTCAAAGCAGCCTATTTTTTAGGGTAGCATCCCTTTATTTGACATCACATTTTTTTTATTAAAGCAAGATGGAACAAAATTAAAAGGGAAATAGTTAACAATAACCTTTCTTTATAATTTACGCCGGGATTCCGCCCAGTTTTGATATAAGATCTTTTGTTTTCTTACTTTTATGTATTATTTAGAAAAACTGTCACAAAGATATAAATTAAAATCTACATAATTTAAGACAAATTTTATCTTTAACACCAATCGAAATCTCGGCAAAGGGTACCAACACACTAATTTTTTTAAATATTTTTCATTGATTTTCATATTTATTTTTCACTAGCAGACCCGGCAAGGCTTTGCTATTGCTAGATTTGAGTGTGTGTATATATATAAATAAATGAACACAATCGAAAGTTTGTTAAAACATTAACAAAATGAACATCACGGAACTTTACAAAACCTAACCTTTCCCTTTTACCCTCTCACCCATTTCCTCTTTTTCATTTTTTCCGTGTCCCCTTTTCCCCTTCATTCCCCCATTTCTACCTTATTTCCCTTTACTTTCCCCATTTCCCCCTGTTCTTGTTTCCGTTTCATTAAAAATGATCTTTTATCTTTTCTCCTACCCCCTTTCCATTTCCTTTTCGCGGTGTTTTCTTTTTTCCATTTTCCCCTTCTTCCCTTTTACCTTTTTCGATTTTTCCCTTTTTCGGCCATTTTACCCGCGCCTAAATCGGTCCAGTAGTTTTTTAATCTATAGCGGACACACATACTGGAAACACTGAAATGGAATCGTAAAATATTTAGTATAGCGTGTGTTGCTTTTACGTCCAAAAGACAGCGCTGTTTTTTTAAAAAAAAAGCATGTTTTTACCTGTTACAGGTGTGACATCTTAGGTGTATATAAATAGTAGGTATATAAAAACACGTACGTGAAAAAAAATAATGAATGTAACGTTGTGTCAAATTTTCAAAGCAATCGGTGTAGAACTTTCGGAGATTTAAGATTTTGAACAAACGAACATTTCATTTTTATTTATATAAAAATAGGAAAATAATTAATTAGCAGGTGCATATGTAACAGCATTAATATTTTTTTGTATTGAACGAAACAATAAAGGTTTTGTTTGGAGAGAGGAATAAAGCCTCTCTCCATGAGAAATTGTTTCATATATTGTCTTACATAAGTTCATGATCAAAATCATGAACAAATTAATTTCACTACAATTTCTAACAATGCAAAAACAAAGTACAATATTTATTCAACCTTTGAATCAAAAGTAAAATCCACTTCTCACTTTTGAATTATATTACAAAAGGCTCCAGTTTTAAAAGACATATATGTGTAGGAAAAATGCACAGATTTGCAGATAGTGTTAGATATGCATCTAACGTTTGCATATAGAATTGATGATTTTCCACATAGAATTGATGATAAAGAATAACTTTAATCATTATAATAATTTAAATAAAAATGATAACTACATACATTTGGTTTCTGTTTATATATTGACAAATGTAATAAAATAATTCTTAACAGAATTCGCTTGTTGAAATCTATTTCTTAGTAAAATATGAGCTCCACTTCTACATCAAAGAATAAAATTAAACTTTTCGCATATTAATCGCTTAGAATAATTTAAAAAGAAAAAACAAATTAAAATAGGTAGATAGCAGCAAGTAAACGAATTACGAGTATATAAAATGTTTAAATATCATCCAAAACACATACACACACGCACGCGCATACACACTCCCCCTTTTCACAGCTCTTCCATCCTCCCGCAAACCATCCCTCTCTTTTTCCCTCCATCTCTCTCAATCGCTCAAAACACATGAACGCATGCACACCACACACACTCTCGCCCTCCCTCAAATCCCCTCCTATCAACCTTCACACCCTCCCACATCACTCCCACCGTTCCTTTCATCCCACCCTCTATCCTTCTTTCACTCTACCTCAATCACTCAAAGCACAAACGCGCGCGCACCCTCTCACTCCCTCCCTCTTCCCCTGTCACACACTATCACTCCCTTTCACCTTCTCTCACGCTCAGTCTCTCTAGTAAAATTATTTCAATAATTTAACCGGAAAAATAAAATCTAATGTAAAATGAAATAAAAATTTTAAATAATTTTTTTTTTTTTTTTAATGAATAATACATCACAGGAATTCTGAAAACAAATGGATTTATTTTAGCGTAAGAAAAATGCAAAACCTGAACGGGATGATCTGGATAAAAGGAAAAACTTGATTTTTAATCCGGAGCATAAGAAGAAGCGGATTGATAGTATAAAAAAGGCAAATTTCTACAAATAAAAAAATTTTTATAGGAAAGAAGGAATCATGTTAAATGTTTTTACTATAACATATTTGGCTTTTCAAAAGGAGTTGGAAAATGTAAACGAATCGCTCAAAATATTCGAAATTTGCAACATAAATAACCTAGTACAAATACCATAACGTATTGCTGACAAAATGAAAGTATCAGATGAGAAATACAAGTCGTTTATTTACGAAAAATGAATAATATATGTCACATTCTGGTATTCTGGTTTTTTATCCGGGGACAACATTTCTTTTTAGTAAAACTGTTTTCTATTTTTATGTAATTATCATAAGTTAATATCATTAATTGTTTTACATGTTTTTCAACTTTTTCCATTACAAGTTTGTATATAAATATTTAGTCATTTTATCCAATGGCATGGTTATGATCTGATGTTTAATGAATAAAAAGATTCATCTATATGAATCTATGAATCTATATGTATCTATACGAATAAAAATATTGCGTAAAATTTATTTTTGTTTTTAGCACAGTTAATGTAATCGTATAACATTAATATTGTATTCGATATTAAAATATCCGAAATTTGTATAAACCGAATATTTTATTAAGAATTAGTAAATTTTTTTCCAAATCCTAAATAAATTTTTATATTTAAGGATGGAAATGAAAATGCTGTAAGATGTAAGTTGAATTAAAAAGGTATTTTTGATTATGAATTAGATTATATATATATATATATATATATATATATATATATATATATATATATATATTATTTTTTTAAACACCAAATGCAATAAAGTATACTATAAAAATATCACTATATTATAACATTAATTATTAAAGGCAAAGAAAAAAAAAAATAAATTTAGTTAATAGCAAATTGACTATAAGGTTGTAAAATTAAATAAATATTGAATACCTCATTTACACCACGAACTATGGCTCTCATAGTCGCATTTCGTGGTCCATCCACAGTCTTTCCATCATCAGTAGGACCCCAAGAAGCGCTGTAGATATCAATTAAATTCGGTTCATGACCCATAGAATTCGCTTCAATGAGATCTGTCATATAAGGTTGATCTAACATACGTATACCTGAAATGCACAAAAATGAAAGTAAATTATTTACTACAACAAATTCAACAACAAAAATTAAAAACGAACAAATCACAGTAGGTTTTATTTAAACAAATTTGAACACTTGTATTTTAACGTAATCAAACCCGAGACCAGCGAATGTAGACCAGCCCATGTGTTGGCTTATTACTTTCATTGAAGAGTATATAATTCAATGTATATATTCAGTCGCCACAAAATTCACCAGATGGGTGTGGGTTTTTATTAAAGAAGAGTGGTGTATCTGTTTTCAAGTAATTCTTTATATCAGGATGAAACACAAAACTTATTGCAGTATGTGTTTGAGTAGGTCAATCAATGCAAACCTTTGACCATTAATGTGCAACTAATATCTCGAGAAAAGGCACTCCCGATAGGCTGGGGAAATACGGATGAGATGAACATACAATACCTGAAAAGCACTGTAAAATAACTTTTTCGTGAGATTATTTATTAGAACGTTTGGACGCCCATCTGAGGGTTGAATGTCTCCGTTTTAATAACTCTCTTCTTAAAACTTTGAACTGTTCGATTAACTAAGTCTTCTTAAGTTTTGGTTAAATGGACCAGTTCCCACATATTTGTATGGTTTGGTGGGGATAGTCTTGTCTAACGACCTGTCCAAGACTCTGTTTTCTGTGAAGTAACTACACAACATACCCAACATAGGACTAAAGTGGTTATCGAATAAAATATGATCACGCCATTTCTCCCAATACATACACTCATACGTTTTTTATTTTATTACTGCCCTACATTTAAACAATCGATTATTAATTAAATATAACTGACTGGGTCCAGATCGAAGTGTTAGGCAAGGATTAGATTAACAAATTATTTTTAAAAAAATTGTCTTTTTCTGACACTGTTCAATATTTACGTTGGAGATATGAAAAGGAATATATTAGAGGAGGAAATATGTATAGAAGGAAGAAAAATAGGATACAAAAGGTTAACGAACAGACCGTTAAGCAATTTTATGTTAAAGTAAAAAAGATAAAGAAGGTAGCAATGATGAATGATTCTTAGAATGCTGTCATCTTCAATATTACGTTACTTATTAAATGTTTATAGAAAAGAAAATTACTTTTTATATAAAATACATCAGCCCACAAGTTTACTGATAAGTAGGAATTATATTTAACACTACATATTTCATCTGTGTTCAAACAGAAATCTTGTCGGTAAAAGTATTTAATTTTCTGTTAGCATTGTAATATTTATTTATTTACAGTTCACACAACAGGCTGTATGCTGAAACACAATTTAATGGTTACATCAACTATCAGGCTGGTCGAGTCTCAGTCAGATTATTAATAAAATCCCAATAATCAAAATAAACAGTTAAATACAAGAATTTAAATAAATAGTTTAAAAAGTAGCGATGCATCAAATAGATAAATTTGAATCCAGGAGAATTTCAGAACAGATAAAGCAACAGGCTGACTGACAATTGCAGGATATTTCATATTTACTTCACACCATAAATATTCCTACGTATCAAAATAGTTTCCATTTTCTCGTAGCAAAAAGAATAAGTAAATAAAACGTAGTTAGTACGGGAAAGCATGTGCATGTATCACATTGCTGGTGTTGGAAAATCAATATACCCTGTCAATAATAGAATGGTGTACAGCAGAAAAAGGTTTAGGTGTTATACCCAACGTGTGTTCCAATAAAATACGTTTTATAAGAAAGGTTTTTAAAAAAAACACACTTTTCCTTTTTTTTAAATAAAAAAAAATTCAAGCAGGTGTAAAACAAAATCAAAACCACTTCTGTTGTAGTTTAAGGGAAATTAAATGAAAAATTTAAGACCTGAGTTTTTTACTGAAATATAAACAAATATTTTAAAAAATATCTTTTTTTTTAGAAACAGGATTAAGTTATTCGTATAAAATCAGAAAAGAATATAACTTCCCTAAAATTAATTAATTTAACAAGGGTGTTAAAAATTATACTTTTCAAGTATAATTATTTATAGGATTTTAATTAATTAAATCGGTTACGCTTAAAATCAAACGAGATATAATAAACATTTTATAGCGCACATACTCTACCTGTATATTTACTCATGCACAAAAATCGCTCTTTCCATAAGCCTATACATCTTTGTGAGATATTATTAAATGCTATTATTATTTAATCACAAACTGCATAAAAAAGGTAGGTAAGAAAGCTAATAAATCAATTATTGTTGAAGAAATACCATTACTAAATCTCTGCACAAGTCAGAATTACTTTAATTTTAATGATAACTACTGTTTTACTAGAAAAGAGTTTAACAATAGGTTGATCTTTCAGCTTTTATTTTTTAAGTGTTTTTGAAATATTTGAATAACTTAATAATTACCAGCATTCAAAATACCCGCAAATTATAATTAGAATAAGATATTTTAACGATATTTTAATAAAATATAAATCACTTTAGATTCCGAGTCACCAAAATTACAAAATTAAATATTTTCCATAAAGAAATAAAATAATAATAAAAGTAAATTAAAATTGATTCTTTATCGAAAAAACAATATTACAACAATTAACAAAAAATCAATCCACCTTTATCACAGAAAAAAATTATTATAGCATAGATTAATAGAATCCTAAATTATATAAATCATAATGTTTCTGTTAAATTAAGAATTTAATAAAATATATAAAAAATAAATATGGTAACTATATATAAAAAAAAACCATGAATTAATTATTAATTAATGAACATCAGTTTAAAGGTAATAAAAAAATAAAAACATAAAAAAAACAAATTTTTAAACGTATATAAAAAAATAAATGAATTCTCAACATTAAAAAACAAAAAATAATTTTTAAGCTCCTTTAAATAATACATTAATTTCTTTAAAAAATAATCTATAAAATCTGCTTTTAAAACAAAGTAAAAATTAAACAAAAGAAGTAATAACATAAATCTTATTTTGTTATTTATAATAAGTTATTATAAAACTATAAAACATAATGACAGAGCAAAACTGTAAAAAATTCTACCTACGTAGGAATAACAAGTAGAAACGTTCAGGAAAATTTAAAGCCGGCCTCCATTGCGCGAGTGGTAGCGTCTCGGCTTTTCATTCGGAGGTCCCGGGTTCTAATCCCGGTAGGGCGTGGCATTTTCATACATGCTACAAATTATTCATCTCATCCTCTAAAGCAATACCTCGGTGGACCCGGAGGTTTAAGAAAAAAATAGGAAAATTTAAAAGAATCATAAAAATGTGATAATTAGGAATGTCCTATTTTACTTATCCTATTTTTAAAAAAATTTATCAATGAAAATTTAATAATCGAGCAAGTAAAATTTGAACACGCTGACCAAGAAAAATAATAATTTTAATTTAAAAGATGTGTAATTCATAATTTAAAATATACTTAATATTTTACCAAAGTAAATTTTATTATCTACCAATATTATGCAATTGTAGCAGAAAATTAATTTTATTTCAATGAATGGGTTAGCAAACAACCATCATTATAATTTTAAAGTTTTTAATCAATTTCTAGTTAAAAATAAAATGTTCTGAAGAAGTAGACGTGTCTGTGAAAATAGTCAAGAGGAGATTATAAAAGAGAAAAAAGGATTACTTACTTAAAGTTATAATAATTAATTTTTATAAAATATTTATGTTAACTTTAAATTTCAAAATATATGATATTTAATTAAAAGACAAACACTCCTTTTAATTGTGCATTTTCTTACACCATACTTCTCAGCGGTAAGGAATATTCCTCAGCTTGAATATTCAGGATAAAAGTATTAATTTTACTGAGTACACTTATATAACTAATACATTATCAATTATTTAGCGACTGTATATCCTAGTTAAGGATAAAAAGCTGGCTGTTAATCAATATTTTGTAACTCCCCAGAGCTGCCTAATTTTCTGATAGCTATCGATCGTTCAACACCAGCTTTTGAATCACTTGAACCAATAAAATGCGTAGATTAGTCATCAACTAAAATACAGGAAATTATTAACCGATACGTAAATTTTATATCCGTGACAGAGATGTTATATATCTTACTATATTTATTTTTTTAAAGTATATTTTAATCTAAATTTCCGTATACAGTTCATATGTCCTGAAGAAGGAGAAATTTCTACGAAAATGAAAATGTAAAACAAAATTTAAAAAAAATAATAATAATATATTATAAAATAATATATAATAACAAATATATAAGGGAAAAAACTATGTCTTTTTTTACATATGTTTTCTACTGCTAGGGTGCCATTTGCTTATTTAAATTAAAATACTGTATTTTTTTATTAAAATCAATATTCGCAATAATTTATTACTTTATACAACAATCCGGAAGTTTTCAGCTTTCTTGGTATGGGACCTGTTGTCAGTTGCGTCCCTGTTACTTATAATTAATTTATCGGTGTAGCTTGTTACATCGCAAGATCAGCGGGCCAGTATGTGTTGTTAATCAGAACCCAATAACAGAATGGTGGACTGGCAAAGCATCGAAAATTACAGTATTAAAATATAATTGGTTCGTCCGGGCCTCAAACTATTCCCTACCCGCGCGAAAAGGCTAGCAGTAACTATTTACTTCAAAGGGCGATGTACATTCATCTTAGTTTAATTTAACTTTACAACCAAACCATAATTTAGAACAGCCATATTTTTAACTCATAATTTTATACAAGAGGCCACTGAAATAAAATACACCCACCCCAAAAAGTAACGGGAGAACAGAATGTCGCACAACGCGACAGATGCTGCCATCCTTGTAGTTTCATTCCCCTACTAGTCCCCAACTCGTCGGCTCCCTCTCATTTTCTGTCAGTCGTTATAGTTATACAGCCGTGAACGCCTACTATGTTAACGCGGGATGAAATTTATAATTGAATTTCAACAACGTGCAATGATTCATACTTCAGAAGCTAGTAAAGTGAATACTGAGGATGACCCTCGTAATGATTGAACAGTTTCTGCAACTGATAAGCAGAAACAAAAGAGGATGAATGAATTGATTCAAAATAACCATTGGATCACAAAACAACGCTACCCAGACAGGCATATTGAAAGAACATGTGGACACATTATTGCATAACTGGGCTACCGAAAAATCTATTCGCGGTGAGTACTACGTAAACTCAAAGAAAAGAAAAAGCAAAACGAAAGAAATGTTGTGAAAAGCTTCTGGAAAATTATTGTGACAAGGAGATAATTTCCTTTTCAATATTGTGACGGTAAACGAAAATTGGGTTCACCAATACGATCTAGAAGTACATGCTGTTAGAGCATGGAATAAGGACGATGTCGTTCGACACAATAAAAAAAGTTCAAAACCAAACCCTCTGAAAAAAAAAACACTCTTTACACTGTTTTGGAGGTTCTAAATATGTGTTCGTGACCCTGTTTACTGTAAATTCTGTGCGACACGTAGAGAAGTTAGTACCTTAGCAGACGTGTTTGTCGTGGTAGAAATTCCACGAAGCCGATATTTCTACAGCACGATAATGTTCGGCCACACGTATCGCGTGCAACCACGAAAACTCATCTGGAAGTCGAAATTTGAACCTTTTCCACACCCTCAATAATCATCAGATTTGACACCCTGCGATTTTATCTTCTTTCCGCAATAAAAGGGGATATTTAAGGGTAATCATATCCCCCGGATGAAGAACTGAAGGTCGTAATGAAGTCGAAGATCATGGAAAGACCGACAGCATTCATAATTAACGGAATCTGAAAACTGGTTCACCGTTGAGAGAAATATGTAGCTGGAAATGGTGACTACGTGCAAAAATAAATTTAAGTTTTTACAAAGGGAAACTGAGCTCTTTTAGTAAAATAAAAAAGCAAATAAAATACATCAAACTTCAAAAAAATAAAAATTAAAATGTACAAGGATCACAACCAAAATTAAAAAAAAATACCAACACTCAAAATTAAAAATACATCAACAACACGATTTATAAATAAAGTAATTAATCCGAACAAAGAGAAACTAAAACCATCTTCCAATTCTTTGTCGGAAATTAAATCGTTCTTTGTAGGAAATAAAATGTACTTGTATGACACATGTTTCATTTGCAATTTATGAACAACTGTAGATTACATTTCATTTCAGCTAACCCTTGGAAGTATATATATATATATATCCTTTCTTTTCATAATATTTTAAACAATAAAATAATTTTTTAATCCACCTACATAAAATATTGTGTTATTCGTACTAGAGATAAAAAGTAACCGAATATATGTTTTTGATAAATGTTCATTATATGTCAGAAGTTGATGTAATATTAAATGTGCGTTAATTGATCTGTGTGTTATAATGATGTCATCGACTGAAATCAATCCCGAGTTGCCTAATTAATGTATAGGATGATTGTTAACAGAAGCTATTATTAATTAAACTGTTTACGTAATTGATTGAAACTGAACTGTTTATTTGATCACCCACAACATTCTACTATAAAAAACCAAATACTTAGGTTGCATTCTCCTTCCAATTAAAACTTTTGAAGGACGAGTTGCGCACAATAAAAATCACAATTGAAAATGTTTTTTTCTACTGTAATTCAATTGCAAAATGTTTCAAGGTTATTATTGTCAGTAATCTATACTAAGAATACTTTTAAATTATACAATAATTAAATATTAAATATTAAAATAATTAACTAATTATAAAATCGTTTATATTCTCATTTTAATTACTGACAATCTAAGAGTAATTGTTTTGTTAAACTGCATTGTAAATATTGTCACGAATAGATTTACTACAGTGGGACACCGATTATCCGAACGCATATTTTCTGGATGTTCAATTATCCGGACTAGTACAACAAAACTAGGCGTTTTAAAAAATAAAAATATAACATAGTCAAAAAACCAACAAAGCTATCTTTCATCAGAAAAAAATATTTTATTAATTTTTGTTTTTACTGAGGTTTCTAATTTACTCTTTTTGGAATTCGTATAGTACAAAATATACGTAAGTTTAGGTCTGAAGTTAATTAAATTTAAGTTTGAGTTAGTTAATAATAAAATTAACTTCTGAAAATATTGATGGAAATACATTAATTGATCAAATATCAATTATAATGTAATGACTAGCGCACAGGGCCACCACAGGAAAAACCACATGATATTTGTCTTTCGCTATGGACTGGTTAAAGCGTCAAAAGAATGCGATTCAACAGATATTTTTTATTTAAAATGATTGCATATTCTTGCAGCTTATAAAAAAAATCAACATTAAATTAAATACAGATTACAGATTTTTTTTAAGAAGAAATGGTGTTTTTAAAGTATGTTTGTGACTACTGGCTGCCGTTAAGTTTTACTTTATTAAACGTACTTTTACTTTTTACTTTATTCCAATTTAAAATTTTTTTTTATTTTTAGAAATTATACTTTTTGTAACAAAAGTAAATTACTTCAATTCCTATTCAATACATATTATGTTTTTCTTATACTTTTTTTAATAAGATTTTTAAATGAAATTTTTTATAAAACAGAGGGTATTTAATTTTATCTCAAAGATAATTTTTTTTTTAAATTCTGATTATTTTTTACCAAATTTCCACTCATACATTTTTTTTTTTTTTTGTATTACTGTATCCATATTTATTGCACCGTTGTATGTTCCAAAGTATCTTTACAATTTTACTGAAATACATTTTTTTTATATATATTTTTTCGTCTTTTTATGAAGTAATATCCGTTAAACATTAGAATGATATGTACAGTATGTATGATAATTTTTTTTTTTAATTTTCTAATTATCCGGATTCCGTCTTGCAATCCGGATAATTGGGATTTTCACTATATTTATTATTTTACTCCCATTCGTATCAAACTTTGCCTAGCACAGTCTCCATGTCAATAGATTATGGATGTAATTGATGTTTTAATTTTGTTTATACATTTTATTATTGTTGCAGCAACAATCACTTGTCCTAAACGTATACTCCTTAAGGAAAAAAAAATTTAGTAATGAAATATTAAGTTACGAAATTAAAACAAAAAAGTAAAACAATTAAAAGTAGCAAATATTTTTTTAAGAAGAAAAAGTCCCTTTCGAAACGCCGTAAGGGTTGGTCATATCAAAAATTGTTCAGACAAAAGTTTTAGGTAATGTTTGGAGGACTAACAAGTACTTTAAACCGATTCAATACTGTGCCTATTAAGGGAGGTACGATTTTGGTTGTCTTCGAAACCCTATTTTTTCCACACCTTGGGCCAGTGGTTGATGATATCAAAAAGCTTTACTTAGATAAGTTTTAGGCCCTTATCCAAAGAATAGTAGAATTTTTAAACGAATTCGACATTTTACCTAATAAGAAAGTAATAGCAATATTTTGGTTTTTCGAAAAAGCCTCCCATTTCCATCCCCATGGTCCGATTTTGCCCATTAACAAACTTGACGGAGATTTTGGATCGTTAAATTTTGTATATCAATATGAAAGTGATTGGCGTAAAATTATGGCAGTTATCGTGTCCAGAAGAAAGTGAAATATATATATAAACTTCTGAACTGACGATGGTTTTAGAGTCTGGTGGATGTGAAACGCGAAAGTATGTCGAAATTTTTCGGAACTCGAATCATGGTACTCATTACAATAGGTAGTTTTCTTATGAAATCTACCTAATAAAGCAAAAGAAAACATACATTGAAATAAAATAATAGGGATAATGAAAAAAAAAAAAAAAAAACAATAATGGGGGAGTTGGATGACCATAAATGAGATGATAATAATATCTACAAACGAACCAAGTTTACATACGTTTATTTTTTTTTCCATAACAAAATACAACGCAGCTTTTACGGTGAAATCAGCAAAGACAAAAAAGTTTAAGCGTACAAACTAAATTAAAGAAACTAAAGTAAAAAAGTAATTATTTAGTAGTAAATTACCAGCTATTTTTGATTCATAGGCGACACCCACTCCGCATACCCCATTGTCACGTGCAGCTGCAACCTCTCCAGCACATCGTGTTCCGTGGCTGTTAACAATTAAATACAGCAGTATAATAAAATGTATAAATTAATTTAAAAAAATACAAAGGTTTTATGAATACTATTACGTTACAAACAAATGATTTACTAATTACAACTCAATAGTACATATTTCCTTTTTTCAAAACAATTTAATTAACAAAAATATACCGAATTCAATTAAATATTTTATATAAACCTAATAAAAAAAAAAAATAATTGGATTTTTTAACCAATAAAGATTCATATACCTGACGTCCAGTATAAAATAAATAAATATAGGCTATAGAAATTTCCAATAACAGTGGAGAGATAAAAATGAATCTCCCGGATGTGAAACTCCATTAGGTAAGCCTAAACCCTACATCAGTATAGTATGACAGGAATATAACAGTGAATGGTTTTTTAATACAATTTTTTTTTTTTAAATACCATTAGTATTTTTACTTGTGAATTCTATTGTTTAAAATAAACACGCAGTGTATATCAATAAGTTTTTGTTTGTACATTAAATATTTCAATATTTCAAAATGATTTTTTCCACAATCTTATCAAATGAAGGTGTGACATGTTTATATACATATATATATATATATATATTAAATATCCACATAAGCTTGAATATAGAGAATGGATCGGGAGGAAAATGAAATAATTGGGAACTGATTCTAGAGCTTGAAATAAGGAAAAGGTTCATACAAACATACATCCGAAAACGATTTATTATTGAAAAAATTTCGTCCGGATTTTAGTTCCTGTGGTAAAATGAGGTCATACTGAAATTTTTAAGTCGTTATAGAAGGGATAAACTTGATGGTTTCTTAGGCTTTTTGGCCGGAAAAAACGAATAAAGCAGGTCCCAGAATTTTATCTCCGTAGTTTTCATGATCCTACGTAAAACAGAAAAATTCAGCGACAAAAAGCATATTTTTTTAGGTTTGAAGTACAATAACTTTATTAAATGACTAATAAATGCGTAAATTTTATTTAAGAGATCTTACTCCCTTAGTTTATTATCTATAAGGAGGGATTACATCCGAGGTATGCGAGTAAAAAATAAACACACGTAAAGAATTGATCGCTCGCAATCTCACTGTTGCCCACATCAAGAAACGCAAAGTTATTATTACGTAGGCGACAGAAAATGTAAGAAAACGAGTTGAAAAATGTATCGAAGTGAATGGTGGAATATTTTAACATTTATTGTAAATTAATAGAGTATAAACCAAAGTGAGCATGTTTTTTTAAGTAATATTTTAATTTTTAACAGGTCTAAATTTATTGTACTAAAATCAACTGTTATTTTTTTAATATTTTTATTTATAGTCCCATAAACAACTAAAGTCATTAGTGACTTATCAGTGTAATGTAACAGTGATTACGTTACACAGATAAATTACCCGTAAATTTGTAGTATTGAACTACTCCTGAGTCGTGTATATAATTAAAATTTAACAACCAAAGAAAACCGGTATCCACGATCTAGTATTCAAATCCGAATAAAAGGAACTACCATTATTAGGATTTGAACCTGAGAACTTCGACTTTGAAATCTGCTGATTTACGACGACGAGTTTACCAAAGATAAACCCGGTGGGTTGTTTCTAATTTTTACAAATTCATAACATTTTCCAGTTTTGTTTTTAATAAAAAAAGTGATTTTTTTGTTTTTATTTTTGTTTTTCATAGATTTTATTACATCAACTTTCTCAGAATTAAATTCTATACAAGTTCTGGTAATAAAATTTATGCATTAATCATTTAACAAAGTTACTGTATTTCAAAAAAAAAAAAAATTGTTTTTCGTCTCATTCAAACATAAAAAATCATCAATTTTAGCCCTTATATAACGTTTTAAATATTTTATTATGTCCTCATTTAATCGCGGGAACTGAAAGCCAGGCGGCATTTTCGCTAGCCGTAACATATGACGTTTTCGGTCATATGTTTGCAGGAAAGTTCACCACTGAAAAATTCAAGCTGTAAAATCAGTCCCCAAATTATTTCCCTTTTCTCCTAAATCAACCTGTATACATAAACTATTTTTAGGTCCTTGTACGAAGTAAAAAACATCTAGTAGCGCACCTCTCCTTTTGATTACAATCGACTAAACCAAAAGTGTGCAAATAAGCTCAAAATCCATAAAAATCTGGATTTTGGATTTTTTTAAACTGCAGTAATAATAATTTTCATTTTTGATTATTCACCTAATAATCCAATAATAAAAGCTGAGTATTTTACGCCGTAAGGTCGAAATTAACATTTGTAACCAATATACAGAAGTTCATTAAACGAAATAGTTTTATTGTTATTAAATTTTATTTATACGACACATCAGAGATCTGAAACTTTTGTTAATCATCAACTCACAAAGATACGAATAATACTGATCTACCAATACGAGTAATAAAGGGAATATCCTAATATTTCACGTAATATTGTTAAATTAATAATTGTATAAATATTTTATATCAATAAAAATTAATATTTCATCAATTGTGTATCTGTTCACTTTATTAAAGAATTGGAGGATCGTATCTTACTTTCAAATGAAATAAGTTTAAATGAAGTGCAGCAAAAAATTAATAGGCGTACAAGGAAGTCATGTGATGTCCACATCGCATTTTTTATTTTATAAATATTCATCTGATCTAAATGAAACCTTATATATTATTATAATTAATAATATGCTATAAATTTAGCAAATAAGAAATATATTTCTACTGAAAACTGATATAAACTTAATATTACAGATAAACTTAACACAGAATGATTAATAAAATAAATTGAAATTAACTTAAACCACTGAAACGAAAATACGACTACAATAAATACAAATTTTACTACAAACAATACATATACGTTAACAAAATATACAATGATTCATACATAAAATTATTTATTGAATAATAATAAAAAAATTCAATAAATATTTTATTATCAAACAGATTGAAGACTAGATTGTGAAAATGAAATAGATGACGAATATAATTCATGGATGAATGAGCTTGCATTTGAATGTAAAATTTTAATATTTATATCATGTATTAGAGCTGTAAACAAAATTAAACAAATAAATATATGTTTTCGATAAACTTATAATTAATAATACCAATACATTATTGATCTAATTAAAACGACTTTTTCAAAATATTTGAGATAAATACAAATTAAAATAAATTAAAAACAAAAAATTAAACTCATATAAGTTTATTATTTTAAAGGAAATTTTTGAGTAATACGAAAATACATTTTTTTTTTGCTTCATTCAGTTGGTAGCATTACAATCTTTGTAAACATACAATTTAGAAGTATAAATTTGTCTTAAATAAATGAATACATTCTCTGAATAGTGACAGCAAGAAAACAAAAAGGGCTGCAAATGACAAAGCCATATAAAGTGATTGTTCAAAACAATCACTTTTTTCACCGATTGTTAGATTGTATGTTTATTTTTTTCCAAATTAACGTAGTTGGAATTCAGTTGTCTTTTTACCGATTGGAAAAATGATAATGTTAAAGAATTTTGAAGACGTTGGGTAATGGAATTTGGAATAAGTAAAGAATTAGTGACAAGCGGTCGTGGAGAAGAAAAACCTCTACCGGTCACAGTAGAGGTTTTTCATTTTATATACGGGTCTTTATTTATATATATATATATACAACATGTATTTTATAGAATACGTATAAATACTTTTTTTTTTTAATTTAAAGGAAAAGTAACTGCACTGACATTAACATACGTTGGCTATTTAAATAATAATCCCCAAAAGCTATTACATTTTAACTTTTTAACTGATTTTAGTGCTATGATTTAAGGACAAGCAATGCATATATTTTAAGAAGAATGATAAGGTGGATGAAATGATCCTGTAGGTGGAAAAATATCAGACTCTAGCCAGGAATTAAACTAAGACCGGCTAATTAAGAAGTCAGAATGCTAATCACTACACCGATCGTTCAACACATTTCGTATATTCTTATGAACGCACACACATCTCTTTAAGGATAAAGATTTTTGAAATGAGTTAATCACTTTTCTTGTGTTTCATTTATCTATTCTCTGCTTTTGGGGAAATAGACAATCTGCATCACATTAAATGTAGTTCAATAAATTAAATACTTAATATTAAAGTTATTAAAAAACATTAACACAAGTGAATGGGTAAGAGAGTGGGTAAGAAAGAATGGAACGATAAACAAGTGAGAAAGAAGCGAGGTGAACTGAGTTCCAAGCGAAGTGCTAGTTCACAAGAGCTTAGGGACAAACAGTCGACCATTTAATCTAGGCAACGCCAATTTCCATTTTTTAGTCCAAAAGAGGACTAGAAATCCAAGCGCCAAATCAAGTAATAATCGCGGTTCTTATGCCGCGGTTATAGGACATAGTACTCGTGATGATCCCGAAGACAGATTACAGAAATTGATTTCCAATATAGTTTCTAGTTCAGCAAATTGGAAGCCTTATAGGCTTACTTAGCAAGATGATAGTCAAAATATGTTAATGGCCAGGTTTAATGCCCAGATTTTTTTAGGATAGGAACAACCGATGATGTCTTATCGAATTCTTTATAAGCAGCGCAGTGTTCCAGGTAGCTATCATAAAATTACCTAATTTCAGTAATGATCTTATCCAAGTGACGATTGAAATTTTAGACTCTCACAGGCCTCTCGTGCTATCAGCAGTCTACAGTCCTCCCCGCCATACGATCACGAGTGAATTATTCTCCGAGTGTTTTGCAACACTGAGCCGGCTGCATCGCGGATGGAAAATGGAGTGCTAAACATGTTCATGGCTCACGAATATAATAACTAGGGGTCGAGTTTTAAAGGATTTTATCATTAACAGCGCTGGAACTCTCGATTTTGAAATCAGCTGATTTGGGAAGACGCGTTCACCATTTTTTTTACCAAGCCAGTGGGTTAAGGTTCCAGACCAACTGGAGTTTTACGTAACATCCGGTATATCTCTGTGTATAATTTTGTAAAGATTAGATACGCTTCCACGTCAGATCAGTCACCTGTTCTCTTCACTATAAGCACGCTGGTAATTAGAAAAAATAAATCCCTTATCCTACACAAGAGTAGGCAGACTGGGAGTCTTACAGGATGCATCGAGGTTGAACTAGTCGTACCCATTGAGTTCAAATGTTCGGGTGATATAGACTATGATACCTGACCTCGGTGTTATAGGAAGCATCCTGACGCTCAACGCCTGGGGAAAAGAACGAATGGCAAGGTGAAGCAGATTATCCACAAGAAATCATGGATCTCATTTCAACCAAGAAGCGGCTCAAAAGGAGATCACAAAGATACAAGAGACCAGAGGATAAGACAACTTTAAACAGGGATCCTTGGAGAATAAAATGAGTCCTAAAGTGTTTCAAGAAGGAGAAGGTCAATCGAGCGAAATCATCTCACGTAATATTCACGATACGAAGAGGTAACTGCCAAAGAAGCCATTCCCCTGTGAGCTGAAAGAGTACGGCAATAAAAATATTATTCAGCGTTTCCAAAATAAATTTTCCAGAAGAATTACACGGACGGCACGGTCCGTAAAGAAGGAAATTCACAATTACTTAGGGTTACCGTTTGTTTGAAAGAAGTCGATTGATTAGCAATTAATTTCTGGCGATTAAATTGTATTGGGCATGTATTCGACCTAGGAACCTAATAGGTTCTTAAGTTGTTCATTATTAATGTATTTATGTTTATGATCATTTATGTTTCTAATGTTATTTGTTTTTATATTACTATTTTTCTTTATGTTGTAGTTTGTTTCGTAGGATTAGACTCTATGATTTCTAATTCATTACTGACTGTATTTTATGAATGATTATGCTAACTTTGATTTACATTCTTATGGTACTCTGATGTCTGGAATGTATTTAAGGTGTTTCAAGGGAAAATCCTTTGTAATTTGATTACTGTGATGAAGTTTACTTTTGGTTTCTAATCTACGAAACCGACTGTAAATATAATTTGAGATAAAAAAATATTAAAAATGTTTTTTTTTTACTGTTGAAATAACGTTTTCTATGCGTTATGTACGCGTAAAAACATAAGTTGAAATCAATATGAAATTTCGCTGGATTGTACAAACTTGAAGCTGTCAATAAATAAATTTTAAGTATTATACACTAATATTTTATTTATGTATTACTGTTATTCACTTTAATTGTTATTGAATCATAAAAAAAGAAATACTATTTAACTATAAATGTGTATTTTTATTTTATTATCAGTAGGAATTTTTTACGGCTTTTTCAGGTACTAAAAGCATAAGCTGTGCAGCAGTAAAACGATTATCCGAATTGTTTTTTTGTTTTTTTTGAAAAATGTATAATTGATGTTCAATTAAAAAAAAAAAAAAGATTCATAATATAAAGAATATTACATACCGGTGTGAAAAAAAATATATAAAAAGGTAATTGCTGTTTTTCTTATTCGACCACATACTAGGAAAAGTTGTAATGTATTTAACTGTTACGTACATTTGTCTTTTTCCTTCTACAGCTTCACAAATTCAACCAATTACCTATCAATTTTTATTTTATTTGTTTTATTACAATCAACTTCAGGGTTCATACATAATAAATTTAATTTTCTTAAACCTATTTTCGATAAGATTTAACATATATATATATATATATATATATATATATATATATATATATATATATATATATAACAACATATATATATAATTATAACATCATGATACCATAATCCTAATTATCGTATGACACGTTAAAATACCATCGGAAGTTAACTGCAACGTTTCTTTTTTAGTTATGTAAAGGTTTATTGCGATGTGCATTAAAACAATAATTAAATTAAAGTCTAAATTAAATAGTAGATGGTTTTTAATTGTAATATTTACTATAACTTACATTGTATTCCTTACATCCTAAATTTACGTTTAATCTGAAATAAAAATTATGATAAACCATTCGTACAAACCGATAACGTAATACTTTTTAGCTTTCATATTTTAATGGTTTATTTTCAGAAGGTTTTGTCAGCGGAGAAGAAATCTCAAGCAGGACCCGACCACCCAAACAATACTAGAACGATGTGGAGGAGGATGAGGAGGAGGAGAAGTCCGAATGACACCATGAGGGTGAGGAGGAGAGGAACGGACGCAAGCCACCCGAACGACACCAGGACAGACAGGTTAAACCATTGCACCATCAAATAATTTCATATCGTGTGATAGAAATGTCTTTTATATCATATTCAGTAACATTGGCGACGGTTTTATTGATAATAATATATGTTTATAACTAAAAGAAATCTGGCAAAAAATTGGCTTAAGAAAACTATTAGTTATATCGTAGTTCAATAAATTATAGGTTAGAAAATTAAATTTAAAAAAATTATATTTAGTTTACTGGCCAAACATAAATAAAAAAAACGTTACTCTTAAGTTTCGATGGTATTTTAACATATATATATATATATACACGAATATTTTTAAAAAAATATCACTGAAAATAAATTGAAGAAAATTATTATTAATTTATAATATATAAATCCTCTCAACACATGTAATAAAATTTAAAAAATGTGACACAAAAATATTATTGGCATACATTCAGAAAAAAACGAAAAAAACAGACAGATTCGATCAAATTTAACAATGTTCATAAAGCATTAGTTGACATATTATTTTTAAATTATAGCCTGAAAAAAGAAAAACATTATATAAAAAAAAAATTACAAACTACACCACGAAAATATATTGAATGAAAAAAATGTGGACACGTTAATACTCACTATATTGTGTTAATTATTTTTCTTTTAACCATTACAATAATAATAATTAATCAAAATATTCTTGTTAATTATAAAAAATTGATTTTATTATAATAGTTTTTAAAATATTATATTGTTGTTAAGCAATTAATTTAAATAATTAAATTAATAAACTAAATTGTTCAATTAGTAAATTAATTCGTTTATTTACTGAATATATCATTGTGATAACGAGTTTTGAGTATTAAAATGCTAATAAAGAATTGTTAAATGAAATAAAGTTTTTGCTGTAATAATCTGTATTAAGCCGGTCAAGCCATATCAGCTTGACAGATCAAAATATTGCCACCGGTTGCCAGGTAAATTGTATGTTATTTTGTCATTTATTCCGAAATAAACATAGCTGGAATTTAGTTGTCTTTTTACCGATCGGAAAACTGAGAACGTGAAAGAGTTTTGAAAACGTGGTTAATGGAATTTGGAACACCACAACCGCCAACGAGTGCAATAATTGCAAGAATTCACTACATGTTTGAAGTTAATGGGAAAGTGGAAAATGTAAACAAGGAGCGGCCGGGGAGAAGAAAAACATCTACGTGTCATGAAAAAGCTCCTTTACCCTTTAATAATAATAATCCACATATTTACACGATCCCCAAATAAAACTCTCAAGCATTAAAAAAAGGCAGTGTTCATAGATGTGAAATAGTTATTAAAAACCTTTTATAATACAAAACCTGAACTTTGACTTTAGGAAATTACATCCTGATTACATTTTACATTAGAGATTCTTTTTAAATACACCAACTAAAGGTTTGGTAAAACGAATTATAAAAATGATGAATATACTCTTCTTTTTTTTATAATGGAAAACATGCATCCGTTGTATAGTAGAAATGAATTATTTGAAAATTTTATTTTAAGCAGACGCAGAGATCTGTTGAATGTACATGTAGACAGACGCTACTATTTCGTTAATAGCGTCTGCCTCAAACTCTTATACTCGCTCAATGGATGACGTGAATAGGATTTCGTAACGCATGAAAAGTATATTATGAGAAATTTTTCCATCAACTTGAAATACTCATTAAACTACACAACATTGTTCAAGAAGATTTTTAAAGTTAAAAATGAAAATTACGGGTTTTCTAGATTAATCGTAAAAAAGCAACAAGTCATAGTTATCTCTTCATATACTAAATAATAGAGTTGGAAAAAAAATTTAATTTAATGTAAAATGAAAATGATGCAAATGTTAATGAAAACTAATGTAAATATAAATTATCGAATGCAATTATGTAATAACTAGTAAATAATAAATAACATTAATATTACATTATTATTTATTACATAATAAATTATGTAATAACTAGTGTGATAAATTCTAATACAGCAAAAAAAGGATTTTACTTCTTATAATAATAAACAAACAAATAATTTCCTCTATTAGAAAATCTGTTTTTATAAAATAGAAAAAATCATTATTAATTAATTAATATTAAAAAATTAAAATTTTTAACATCGTTGGGACAAATTATTTCATAAACCACACCGTTAACACTTAAACCGCATCGAAAAAAGACACAAAATTTTAACAGAAAAAATGTACAAAAATTAAGAATTGTGTCAAATCATATAATTAATAACATCGTAACAATCGAAAACGTCTTTATCAATATTTGATAAAAAATATTTGATAAAGACACCACATGACTTCCTTGTACGCCTATTAAATTACATATACACATTTTTTAAATAAAATTATTTAAAATTTTATTTAGTTAATAATTAATAAATCAATATAATTAAATTAAAAGAAAAAAGAGAAATGAAGTCGGATTCGAACCGATGTGCCTTCCCCTTGTAAGATCCAAACATTTCAATTAAAGTTTTATTTGGCTATAACTCCGGAACCCATGAAATTAAGTACCACTTACGAATATTTCCAGATATAGTTAGTTACAAACTATTATATATTATTTTTATATTTATTAAACGATTAATTAAAATGAGACTTTTACAGACGTTTACGAGAAAACTGTTTTGAGAAAATATTACCTAATTTTGAACTAAATTTTAGAGTAGCATCATCATAATAAAATACAATTAGTCTCTTTCATAAAATTCCAAAATTTTTCTGAAATCATTTAAGTGGTTTAATGGCAAAAGTCAACAGTACACAAATGCATTCGTTTGTATTAAAAAAAATATATACTTATTTATCACTGAAGATTTTCAAAACTTTAACATTAATAAAAAACACTTTAAAATCACGTTATTTTTACGATTTCAATAATCTTTTTTTAAGCAATCTAAGCTGCATTTTGCATTTATTGTGGATAAAACTTTCCTTCCATCAATTAATAAAATTTTTAAATAATTAACCTTATCTTTTATGATATGTCATTTCTTATTAAAATAAAACAATATTAAAAAAGTATTCAAAAAAAGTACAATATTAAAAAAAGTACTTCGTACAAGGAAGTACGTACCCCAAAAATTTCGGTTTCCAGATTTTAACGGAAATATCCATTTTAACCATCCCTGAATCCATTTTGACTATTTTCTTCGTGACGTCTGCACATACGTATGTATCATGCATAACTCAAAGACGATTAGCCGTAGAATGTTGAAATTTTGAATTTAGGACTATTGCAACATCTAGTTGTGCACCTCCCCTTTTGATTGCAATCATCGACTTGACCAAAAATGTCCAAAAAAAGGGCAAAATCCAAAACATCTGGATTATGATCTTTTTCTTAACTGCAGTAATAAACCCTCATTGAGAGCTTTTCAACGATTTCTCACGTGGTACTTATTTTCATTGGTTCCAGAGTTGTAACCAAATAAAATTTTAATTAATGAAATATTTGGATCTTACAAGAGGAAGGCACATCGGTTCGAACTCGACATCATCTTTTTTTTTAATTTAAATATATTGATTTGTTAATAAAAAAATTATTAACCTCCGATTATAAAAAAAATTAACAATATAAAATAATTCAATAATAACAATAAAAAAATCATAAGTTATTAGTGAAATAAAATTTTATGTACTTTTAAAAATGTGTATATATAATTTAATAGGCATATAAGGAAGTCATATGGTGTCCACATCAGATTTTTTCTTTTACGTAATAAAAAGTTAGCACACATAAAATTTCAGCGCCCGTGAAATAATTTCCATACGAAAATATGCTTAACCTAAAACACCACAAATGTCAATATTTTTGAAGCATTTCTTAAAAAGTTACATCTCAAAAGTATTTAATTTCCCTCAACCACATTAATAAAAGTTAAATTAAACTTATCTCCACTAAAAAAAAAAAAAAAAAAAATAGTAAAAAATTATAAATTTACTGCATAAATTTCATTGTTAGGAAGTGAAATATTTATGACATTCTGAACTATTCATATTTTGGGGGGGGGGTGGAGAAAATAACTATTCATATTGTCTTTTATCTCGGTTATAATAGTTAAAAACTGTTCCACCCTGATAATAATCCATTTAGTGAAAAACAAACAGAAAAGATCGATTCGTTAAAACAACAGTATATAATTTTACAAAAAGTTGTTTGCTTTATTGATGAGAAAACCTTTTAATTAAAAAATTCCAATAATTTATTATGACCTAAATAAACAACACATTAGAAATCAACTTTCGATAAGTAGAATTCAAATTTGAGGTAAGACACTTTTCTACGATTCCTTGCTCTTTTAAATTTATTAATTTAAAAAAAAATTATTAACTAGTAGAGGACAATTTAACTAATACATCAAATAATATGATTTATGTTAAATTGTAACTCATTTGTAAAAAGAATAGAAATTTAAATAAATATCTCTATAGGTACAGAATTTTCCAATCGATATTATTAATACTGGTTAAAGTTTAGAAAGCGTAATCACGTAGAGGCGCAGTAGTTCTACCTGAGGTTTTTGATTTAGTATTTGCACTACCAGTAATACAGAGGAGAGAATAGTGTACACGAAAGGATGTCATACGCAACAAAGATCCAGCCGCCTTTTTGCACTGTTATTAATTTTGAGTTAATTTTCAAGTTCTCGAAAAATACGAGTATATTTCAATATTTCCTCATTTCCATGTTATATGCACAGTATTACTGAATAAAAAAATACCAATTTTTTTTTTTACTTGCTTTTCTTTAACTCACAATGGTTTTTTTCGTGTTTGTCCTCAAATCTTACATCCTTAATTTAACATACTTCCTGACATTGCCGATTGATGAAATTTTGCAGTTACTAAGGTCGGGTGATAATACAATATTCCACCAATACTTTTGCAAACATCCCCTCATACGGGGGTAAATTAAGGATGCGGGTGTAAAATTGCAAAATCTACAAAACGGCTATGCGGGGTTTTTGGGGTCGCAAATGACAAATCAGATAGCCGTTAGGCATAAAAAAATGACAAAAACTTGGTACGGTCTTTGTGGTTTCAAATTTGATAGCATTTCGTCATGAGTCATATATATATATATATATATATATGATTTTTGGCGGGTAGTATGTTGAGACGCAGCTCCTTAATTAATTATTTAATTAAGTAAATGAAATAAAAACTTCTCAATTTCGTTACTTTATATAGTAAATGTTTGATAAAAAATTTGTTTGATATTTTATATATACGAGTATATCACAAATTTCAATATATGATGTTATCTTTTGAAATCCAAATTAACCTACTAATTAAACTCATGTAATGTACGATAATAATTTGATTAAAGTATGACTAAAAACTATAAAGCAAGTTTTTAAAAATTTTGAAAACTTTTTATAATATTATTTAAACTACCTTGTTTATTCACGGTTTCCTTCTTTATGCCTCGGCAAAGATCTATCCGCTTATTAAGACAAGGAGTATCTTTAAACAGTCAAAACAAATGTACAATAGTGACCGATTACTAAAAAGTACTTCAAGAAAATAGGCACTAAAATAGAGAAATTTGTGCAATTCGAAAGGTTTACGGTAGCTAACAATGGTAACGTAAGTAGTGATAGCACTGATGAATCTCAATCATCAGCTACACAGACAACAGCGGCACAAATTACATGAAGAGATAGAAAGCTAAATTAAAAAAAAAAACAATACTACTATTTTTTTGTTAAAATAATTAAAATAAGGAAATTAAAGCATTCAAACCTAAAATTAAAAACATTAAATAAACTTAGCACATAAAAATATTTTAAAAATAGGATAAAAACGTAAATAAATAAAAATTCCAATATCACGGATAACAATGGAAACTAATATATACTCCTTACAATCATGTACATGTAGCGTTTGCTGATATTACTTGTGCCTCGCTAACGGTCCAGCAATCCATCCCAAACCTACATGTCAACTGATGTTTTTAAAGTAGATAAGTAATCTTAAGAATATCGAACCGGAAAATAGAAAACATGAGAAAAAGATTTTAGACCGATAAAAATGATTCCTCTCTATTACATAATATAACTGCTGGCAAATGACAACAAATTTAACAAATAACAATTACTTAATTAATTACAAAATGTACGGTAAATTAATTAAAAATCCAATTTACTGGTGTTAATATAACTAATTAGAATTATGTAACGGAATACAATTTCAGTAAAAAACATTGAATGTTAACTGAATAAAGCAATTTATAGCAGATAATCCATAGCGTCATTTACACCTGTTAAGTACCTGTGTAGAAACTAGAAGAAACAGCAAGGTATTTATCTTTAGCAACTTAAATAATTATTATAGCAATCCTTGTTTCTTTGGCGCTCTCAGGCGAGTTTTTCACTTTCGTCTAAAAAAAAGATAAATAGAAGTAAGATTTATTGTTCCAAAGAGACAGAGTAAGTTTACATTTTTCATCTAATTTCAAAATAAATGTAATTATTATCGAACATTTAATAAACATATTTTTTAAACTGATTTATATAATCTCTATTTTTCAATCCATTCTCATAAACTAACACGAGATTTCTTTATTCTTAACCCCTCTTTTTTAAATTACAAAACGATTATTAATTAAATTACGATTTTTCCACAATTTAAAGAATTCTAGGTAGATTTCATAACAAGGCTAACTATTGTAATGGGTACCACCGACTTACGGAAAAATTCAACATATCTTCGCGTTTCACAACCCCCACACCCCAAAACCAACGTCAGTTCAAAAGTTTAAATATACATATATATTTCACTTTCTTGTGGACAGGATAACTGCCGTAATTTTGCGCCAATCACTTTCAAATTGATAAATAAAATATAATGATCCAAGATCTCGGTCGAGTTCGTTAATGCACAAATTCGGACCAGGTGGAAATAAGAGGGCTTTAAAAAAAAAAAATATCGCTATTACTTTCTTAAGTAAAATATCGAATCCATTTAAATTTCCTACTATTCTTTAAATAAGGGCCTAAAACTTATCTAAGTAAAGTTTATTGATATCGCCAACTACTGGGCCAGGGGGTGGAAAAAATGGGGGTTAGAAGACAAAAAAAAAATCGTACCTCCCTTAATAAGCATAGTATCGAATCGGTTTAAAGTGTCGTTAGTCCTCTAAACATTACCTAAAAATTTGTCTGAAACAATTTTTGATATGACCAACCCTTACGGCAAGGAACGACTAAAAGTCTCCTGGAATTGTAAGAAGATGAGACTTGTCGTATGCTAAACATGTGAAACTGTTTATCACTTGCAACCACTGCGTATTGAGTAAATCTGAAGTTTTTTTTAACTTTAAGGTGGAAATCTTTTTTATCCCCTACTTAGCACTGGTAAAATCTACCTCCGCCTTCCGACGTGCCGAAAGAGATTTTTTCGTTTTAAGCAGAAAAATTGCAAAGAACAGATATCGTAAGAAAGATATTAAAATAGACTAGAACAAAGGAAGAGATGTTTGATTAGAAAAGTCCTTTGATATTAACTATTTATTAAAAAATCAGAATGAATTTTGAAATCTTTACAAATAGGGTTACAATTTACTACACTTTTAAACAACATAAGAGTAAAAAAATAAACCATAAAGAAAATTTTAAGTATTATTATTATTAAAGAAAATACTACGTTTTAATCTAAAAATAACATAAGAGTTTTTTTTTAAAAAGAAGAGATTTTTAATTCTTGTTGGCCTCCTTACATAATACACAAAATTTTGTTTTGTAATCATATGTATTAAAGGAAAAGCAATATAGAATAAAATTTCGTGAAATTTTTTCACATAAAAAAAATTCCATGCAAATGAAAGTTGCCTCACATCAACATTAATCGAAATAAACGTTTGTAAAAACAATACGTAGAGAAAAACTTTTGTAAAAGGTTAAACATTTTTAGGAGAAATAATACTCACCCGTTTAGATAAGCTTATTATTAATTCATAAAATATTCTAGAATAGAAGGGAAAAATGAATACATACTAAACAACTGAAAAGCTGCTTATAATTCATATTAATTTTACCAATTCCTGTAAATTTTTACGTCACTGTTTCTGAACTTAACAGGACGAGTCTGCCAATTTATATTGTTTATTTTAAATTATATTAATGTAATATCTTTTTTAAAAAAATGTCAAACGTTTATTAAAATCCGGTAATCCTGTTAAAACAGTTCATTAAATTCAGAAATTTAATTATTATCAGCACGGATCCAATCAACTGCCAATAAATTATATCGACGTGAAGTGTATAAAGCTAAAAGCAAAGTAGGGAGAAGACTGTAACTAGAGAGTTCCAATGTGACCTTCAAATCTTGTTACCGGACTGGAGAAGAGAAGTTGTGGGGGTGAAATATACGGTTAGAGAAACGAGACGGCCTCTTGTCTCCCTAGGGATTCCTGTGCAAATTGATTCTGTTGGAACCTACAAAATCTGAATTATCAACCCGTATTGTGGCAATCTTTGATTCAAGATGAAAATTCAAAAAGATTCCCCCGTCATAACATAATTTGTATTAAATCAAATAATTCTAGAATAAAAAATTATAATTTACTGATTTAAAATTTAAGTCTTTAATTTTATTAAGTTTCGTAGTTAATAAATTAGACTTTTTCGCTGAAAAAAATCCAAGGAATAACACGTAAAACTTTCATTTTAATATTAAAAAATACAAATTTTATATATTTTGCGGATATCCGTCACCATCGTGGAAAAACTTGAATATAGTAATACACAAATTGTTCGTTTTTAAAAAGACTTCTAACTTTACAAATAAAAATCATAACGGTGACAAAGAAGTTTCATCTGGCTTGCTCCCGCGAGACTTTTAGCTTCTTTATCTCCTCGATCATTCAAAAAGAATTGAAATACTGCGGTCTTTTGAACTGTTACTTATCATAACAGGTTCTACCGTCAATAAAAACAAAGAATTCAACAACGTTAAGAAATGGTGAAAATAAATTTGAATCATTTTGTTCGTAGGGTCTCCTAGCCCCATCACTTTATTTAAATGTTAAAACAACTGAACCGTTTTTTAACAGTGTATTCTGTAACTACAGGCCAGTAAAAAAAAAATTACATTTTTTTAGAGTATTCTGTTTTTAAAAATATATCTATAAATTTTAAAGATGAAAAGCATAATATCTGTGAAGTTATGAGTCAAAGTATTAGAGGCACAAGTAGAATTTCAGAACGTCATGAGTGACCTGGTGTATCAAGTCTATGCTCACTTTTGATAAGGTTTGCAGTGCTATATCATGAATACACCAATTAAAATGAAAAAATTTATTCTCCAGAAACTTCAAAGTATAACATACATTGTTCTGCTTTTGGATGTACAAGGTTTAAATTTCTTTCCTTCTTCTTTCCTTGTTATCCTTCCTCATAAAACTCCACTTAATAATAGTGTAGGAAATAAATTGAAACCGTTCTTTTTAAAAGCTATTCTGCACAAAGTTATTTAATTTTAAATATTCAATTTCACTCATTAAAATCCAAATGCTCTTAATCACATCAAGGGATTCAGTTAGAGATTAACAAGTTTTTTACTACAATTTTTTGTACTCCAACGGGTATAAAACGACATATGTAATTCAAGCGCTCTACTAAAATCGTATGCTCACACACGTAATTTTATTTAATTACTTAACTTAATCAAATGTAATTAGTATCTGCTAATGTAATTCAGAAAAAATGACCATTGGGCGTAAAGTATTCAAGATTATTTTTATTTTATTTTATTGGTCACAATTTTTATGGAAATTTATTGCTTGAATTAGTGATTTGTATTACAATGGCCACAAGCTGTTTGAATCCGTATATTTTCCACTACTAATAAGTATACCAAGAAAAAAAATCTGTGTACAACACAAGACTCCTTGTACGCCTACTAAATTACATATACACATTTTTTTAAATGTGCATAATATTTTATTTCATTATAAGTTCAGATATTTTTTCATTTTTTTATTGTTATTATTAAATTATTTTTACAATCAGAGGTTAATTATTATTAATAAATCAATATATTTAAATTAAAAGAAAAGTTTAAAAAAAGGAGATGAAGCCTGATTTGAACCGATGTGCCTTCCCCTTGCAAGATCGAAATATTCCATTAATTAAAAGTTTATTTGGCTATAACTCTGGAGCAAATGAAAATAAGTACCGCTTATCACATATCGTTGCAAAGCTCTCAATGAGGATCCAATTTTTTTGGATTTTGGGCTTTTTTGGAAACTTTTGGTTAAATCGATTGCAATCAAAAGGGGAGGTGCATAACTATATGTACAACAGTCCTAAATCCAGAATTTCAACTTCTTATGACTAACTGTTTTTCAGTTATGCGAGATACATACATACGTACGTACAGATGTCACGCCGAAACTACTCAAAATGGATTCAAGGATGATCAAAATGGATATTTCCATAAAGTTTGAAAACCGAAATTTTCGCGATCACAATACTTCCTTTACTTCGTACAAGGAAGCAAAAAACTGGCAAAGTATTGCCTGACTTTCTCTTTTAAACCGATCATGTTTCAATACAATATCTTGCACATTTTTCTCATTTTGCAATTCAAACATTAAGGATCTGACAATAATTTCATCTTTTTAAAATTTTTTTTTTAATTTTAATCTTAAAAATTAAACGAGTCAGCCAAAATAAAAAACAAAACAAAAAACAGTGTATATTATTTAGAGATAAGGTAATAAATTTTAAGGAAGTTTTTCTAGAAATATTCATATATAGGTTAAGCTTAACAAATTTGCTTAAGCAAAGTTTTCTCTAAATCTGGAAAGAAAAGAGACAACTTTAACGGGTCACGAGAAAGTTTTCTCTTTCTTGTAATCCCTATCAATAAAGGCTAAAATAACAAAAAAGGAAATTTTCCATAAACTTTTCCTGGTAAGGGATCTATAATTTTTAAAAAATTGTAGATATTTCTAGTTCTGTATATGAAGTATAGACTTTAAAAAACAATATGAAACATATCTAAACCGAAGGGAGATAGATAAGCAAAAGAACAAAAGTCTTATTTATACAGAATGTATCACGAAGTTCTCCCGGGACTTTCATAACCTATTCTACTCCTGAAAATAATGGAAAATGTTGACATTGAACATACGTCCTAAAATGGTTCGTTTGCGAGTTACGGCTAGTGAAAGATTTCGCTAGGATTTCAGCTACCCTGGTGAAATGAGGTCGTACTGAAATTTTTAGGACGTTAATTTAGGAACTAAATTAATGATTTCTTATGATTTTTGACCTGAAAAATTGAATAAAAAAAGGTCACAGAACCGTATCTGTAGGAGTTTTCGATAAATCTGTGGTGAAAACAAAAAAGTTGGGGTAAAACAATGTTTTTTTTATATCTGACATAAAATAACTTCGTTGAGTGAGTAATAAACACAAAAACCTTTTAAACAGAACTTATAGAGAATTTAATTCTTAATAAAATGGTGTAAAATAGATGAATAAAACAAGTAGAAAAATTCGAATTTTATTTATAAATAGTACACTAAAGTGCACTACACGTACAATTTTATAATAAATGTTCAAAAATAATCCTGCCATTTTCAACACATTTCTTGGCACGCTTCTTTACTACTCTGTTGCTCTTTTTAGTACTTCAGAGCTGTCCTTAAGTTGCTCAGCCTCATCGATAATGCTTACAATCATGTTTTTCTTTTGTATACAATATTTTTATCCATCTCCAAACGAATAAATCTGAATGTGGACCACCACGACCGATCATTTTTCAGGGAAATGATGATTTGAATAAGTGGAAATGGCAAAACTGAAGTGGGGAGGGGCGCCATCGTGCTGAAAATATATTTATCGTCTCGGCGCTAGAGGAACAACTTCAAGCAGCTGCGGCAATTCTTCTTGAAGAAAGTGCAAGCAGATCTCAGCATTTAAGAAACCAGGTACTGTGAACAGTCTAAACAGCAGATTGTGAAGAAGACCGCACCATATATTGATGTCAAATTGGTATTGAAAATTGCCTTCTACCGGTTTTTGTGAGGATTTACTTCTGCCCATGTATGCTCAATGCGTAAGTTTCTGACGCCATCACGAGTGAAATTTGCCTCGTCGGTAAGTAAAACATACTTGTAGAGTTGTCGATTTGTATTCAACCAGTCGCAGGACTCCATGAGAAGCGGACCGTCTCCCGGGTGTAGAGTTGAACTGACTGTTTATGATAAGGATAAAACTTGTTTTGGTAAAGTGTCCTTCAAACTATCGAATGCGAAACTCCGATCCGCTATGAAAGACGTCGTGTACCGACTTCCTGTATTGCGCTGAACTGCATCGATAATAATTTCATCAATAGCAGCGTAGTATTGGACAGATCGTTCATAGCTGGTAAGAATTATAGGTAGTGAACCAGTTTTCTGAACATAGTGAAAAGTTGCGCTAATTGTTTGTTTTGGGATCCGGAAACCTGTGATTCGGAAAACTTATTTCATATTCTACAGCAGCAGCTGTAGCGTTACTATTACATACACCCAAAATGAATACCATATCAGCGTATCTTTCTGTTGTAAATACTTACGACATTACTTGGAAAAGTTATCCTTTTATTTATTGAATTTTTTAAGCGAAATATTCTTTGTCTTCCTAAGCATAATAGTAGTACAAATGGTCCCAAAAAGCTTTGAAGCAATATTGGGAGTAGAACAGCTGATCAAAATTTAAAAATATCGATTTTTTTAATTTTATAATAATTCAATAATTTAATTTAATTTCATAACTGAAGAATAAATAACCAATGACAGGAAACTAAAGAATTTTGTTGTCAGGCTTTTTTTAAGGTCCTCCTTACTATAAGACAGTTTTTCTAAAATTCAAATGAGGAATAAAAATAAAACTATTGAAAATTTCCATGATATTTTAATTAAAATTATTCCTAATTTATTTGTTTTTTAATCAAAACGAATACTATAATACTATTTACATCATATAGATATCTGAGCTTATACTGAACAAGATTATCCTAAATCCAGAATAAATCCTACCTTCGTTATTTCATATTAGTTTTCAAAATTAAATTATACAAAGAAAGAGCTATATTAAGCGGCAATTAATAAAAAGTCGTAAAGAAAAAAGATAGAAAACCGTTTATAAATCAAGAAGGTAATCTTTTAAAACTACATTTTGATTTAAATAACAAAATTAAATTACGAAGTACAATTTAATTTATTAAACAGTTTTAAGGTGAGACTTACAAATCGGTGTTTAGTTAACCTTTCAACGTTAACGTTTTCAATTAAATTAAGTAATTATATTTTCACGAGAAAGATATAACGCAATAGATTTTAAATATTTATTTATCTATCGAAACAAAAAATCGTTTTTGACAAACTGAAATTTTGAAAATTTTTAAGGAATTATTGATTCTTTTAAATTTTTTTATGAAAGCATCTACAGAGCTGTATATAACCTTTGTTCAAGATATTGCAGATTAAATGGAAGATACAAAGCAGGAATAGCTGTCATGATAAGTAACCCTTTACCCATTTATTTGTATTAGAGTGAATTGTTTCAACCACTAGTTTCATGAATAGCAAGTACACGGAACGTAATAAATATTCAAAAATATCAGTTCCCATTCCATTCCACGAAGATCGATTATAAGATATTTCACAATAAAAGATAAGAGATTTCTCTAAAACATCGATGGTTATCACGTTTCGAGCCTAAATATATTCGAGCCAACACGGAGGGTTTGGGAGGTAATATCCTTGAAAAATTAGGCTTTTTCTTGGGGAAATCAAATCTCTTTCGTCCATACTTTTAGTGATATTTTGTAAAAAAAGAAATTATGTTTTTTTTTTTTGTAAAACTAGGTTCCAAAGATTCACCATCATAAAAAAGATTGTTTCTTAAATAATTCGTATCATTCCTTTTCAGTCCGATTCGATTCAACTTCTGATCGTCGATCACTAAGTACAAAGATCTTATCATTTAACTAGTATGATCTTCGAATTGGCTGTTTATAAACAATCTGTCACTTTTCTTAACACGATGAAATTCTTCATGTATCGTGAACAATGTTCGATTCAAAATCTTTATGACCGATTTTTTTTGGGGATTTAAGGTAACATAGAATGGATTTAAGACTGGCCAATATATAAGACTGGCGGCTTACGTGGCGCGAGTGGTAGCGTCTCGGCCTTTCACCCGGAGGTCCTGGGTTCGAATCCCGGTCAGGCATGGAATTTTTCGCACACGCTACAAAGCATTCATCTCATCCTCTGCGGAAAAAATTCATCTTAACTGCGGACCCGGAGGTTAAAAAAAAAAGTCTGGCCAATATGATTTGCCAATTTTTGTAAACTTTCCTTGGCAACATTTAAATTATCTCGCCGCCATTCATTAAGTGTGATTTTTACAGATCGGTTTGGTTAATCGCTGGTAAAAAATTAAATTAATCTATAATTTAAAGTGTTGCAAATCCGACCTTCTTTTCTCCAAATCCTTGGATAAAAAGGATAACTCTATACTATCCTAAACATTTTAGTTAATTTAATAATATAAGTAATAATGGAAGTAACGAACATAAGTAAATAAATAAAACTTATGTCCTATATCTTTAGCATTGAATTTTATCTTAAAAAACGTTAATTAATTTGATTGAAATATCTTTGTAAATTCTCAGTAAAAATGGATAAAGATAACAAAGTATGGTAAAAACTGTGTACGTTTTTCTCATTTACCGTTTATAATTATAATAATTACTAAAAGACAATCATAAATTATTAATTACCAATAAAAATATAAATTGAAAGATTTATATACAAATTTAATTTATTAAATATGAATTGAAATATTAAAAATGTAAATAATTATGAAACTTTTAAAGTGAGAAATCATTAATTATTTAGAAATAATTAAAACCCTACAGACAATTAATTAAAACTTTTTGTAAACAATTAACTTAAAAATTATTTCTTTAAATTTGTATACATTAGATACAAAAAGTTAGTACGTAATTATTCAGATAAAAGTGCTCTTTACGTTATGAAGTATATAGGTATTTATAAAACAGCTAACGACAAACTTCCAAACCAAATCTACATATTAGATATGTTTTTCTGATTTGAAGATACGTATAAATAAATTAATAAAGTTACTTAACCAATTTTATTTTTAAAAAAAGTCTAACCTCAATTAATCTTTAAAAACTATTTAGACATTTTAATGTAGTTCAGTCTACTCGACTGTGTTTCGTTCAAATATATTTTACAAATATTTGAACGAAATATTTGTGAAACCCAAGGTAATTTAATGATTCAATGATACATCCAGTTTTTCGTGGGTAGATTCAACTCTGTTAAAGGACTTTTTTTAAGGAGCAATTATTACATCATATAACATTATTGAGAACACGAAGCATATCGTAAATCTGAATCTAATTGAACGATTGACATTCTTTTTGCTTAATAAACTTCTCACTTTTGTTAAGGATGCTCTGATAACTCTTCTTTTATTAATTTCTCGTTACAATCCTCATTAATCAACACTTCTGTATATCTGTACTCATTCGACTGGCTTGTTGTTTATGAGGATAGCCTTGATAATGTCTAGCTTAGCGCCATGTTCTTGGTTTTTACGATCAATTGAAATCTTTCAAATCAACACAGAATTTATTCTCTCCTTAAGATGCTAAAGATTGATACCGTAGAAATTCACATAGCGGAATATTATTTATTGTTTTATCATAATTACAACTGAAAGTAAAGGTTCATTTAATGTTTAACTGAACCCGTAGATTAAGAATAAACCCTGAAAAGCAATAGTGTTGGAATGTATATAAATATATTCCTATTTTACTCCTTTCTTCTTTTGAAATTCTCTTTCGACTATCGACAACAGAACTGGTATGATTGGATGCAACTACAGCTTCTTAATTATTCGAACGTTCCTAGGATCGACATCCAACATTAAAGACTTAAATCATAAACTCGGCGTTACTATCTGAAATATGAATCAACATCATCAGGAAATACTGCTTATTTAAAAATTTACTGGATAAAGATTCCACGGATCACAGTAAAAAAACTACAAACATCCCATTTTCTATTAAATCTAGTAATGAAATCCTTCTCTTTCAGCTGACAGCTAACGTAATGGAAGTTCATTCTTGGGTAATGAATTCACCACGTCAGTCACTATATTTACTTCGGATCAATATCAGAACTTTTATACAGAAACGTTCTATAGAGGTAAGGTCCATACGAAACCCACCGGGTTGGTCTAATGGTGAACGCGTCTTCTCAAATCAGCTGATCTGGAAGTCGAAAGTTCCAGCGTTCAAGTCCTAGTAAAAGGCTTGAACGCCCTTTACTAGGGCGTAACCTAATACCTAACTGTGATTCCCGGAGGCTAAACAGGGGAAAAAAAAGATCCATACGATGGTCAAAGAACTAGACTAGTTCTTTGTAATATGTTACCGTTGTTTTGTTTTTTAATCTATTACAACAGTTTTAAAATTTTAAAACAATCCGGATCATTTAAAAGTAAAAATATTTGTATCATGCAATCGATTTCTAAGTCTATTTAAGTCCCCATGTTCTGCAACAGGTTACCGATGACCGCAAGTTAAATTTAATTTTATTAAAATTTATTTTCGAACGTTACCAGTAAGAAACTTGAATAATGATATTATAGTAAAATGGTTTAGGGTAACACCAACGAGTGATAGATATTTTAAATGTACATTAGGAGTTCTCAATCCCTTGCTGCCGATGGTGTGCAATACCTCTCCAAAGGCAACTAATAATATTAATAATTGTCCAATAATATGCCGCCTTGGTTCAATATCTTTGTTACGTTAAATTATTCTTTAACCCATCGGGTTGGTCTAGTGGTGAACGCGTCTTCCCAAATCAGCTGATTTGGAAGCCGAGAGTTCCAGCGTTCAAGTCCTAGCAAAGCCAGTTATTTTTACACGGATTTGAATACTAGATCATGGATACCGCTGTTCTTTGGTGGTTGGGTTTCAATTAACCACACATCTCAGGAATAGTCGAACTGAGAATGTACAAGACTACACTTCATTTACACTCATACATATCATCCTCTGAAGTATTATCTAAACGGTAGTTATCGGAAGCTAAACAGGAAAAAGAGAGAGAGAGGTTTAATTATTCTAAATACTTTATTATTCACTGGTTTATTCAAATAGATTAAAGTCTTTATTTCGTTTATAATATAAATTATTTTTATTATGATCTTTGAACTTGTAATTCATATATAAAACATTGTTGTATTAATTTATTATATATTCGTAATAAACACAGTTGAGTCTTTGAAGTATGGAACAAGACTGACTAACAATAGAGCATTAGAAAAATTCGTTTAATAAGAGAAACAAAAAAGTGAGAATTTATAGAATAAAAAAAGAGTAGAAATTTATAAAGAGTAAGAAAAAAGTGAAAATGTTTATTTCTACAAATAAAAAAGGAGAAATTAAACCTGAGCCTTAACAATAATAACAACAATTTCAGAAAGATAATTTTTCTTTACATTTATAATTCTCTTTATTTAAAAATAATTACTCTCCAAATAACATTTTTAACTACTTCATTATACTTTTAAAAACTGATTTCTCATCTTTTTTTCTGTGGTCAACTACATTAGCCACTTCTGAGTAGATTGAAAACGGCCCAAAACATGAAAAATTTTTCGGTACTACAAAAATGAAAGTACTACGTTACTTTCTAAGCAAATATTACTCGTCAAAGTACAGAAAGCCTAAACATATAGATGCATAGTCGTTCTACCCGGGGTACGTGAAGTAATGTTGGTACAACTACTAACACAATGCCTATTGTGACAGGACGTAGTAGATAAGAAACCACTCGCCGATCAAACAATGTACCCACCCACTGTGACAACTAAGCTTTCTAAATTTTGACGAGTAATAGTAAAGTATTACCCTATAAATTTCATTTGAAGAGCACAAACTAGAAAATGTTTCGTATAATTCAGAAAATTCAATAAAATTTAAAACTTAATTTTCGGTCACCGTAAATTTATTTCACACGAATTGAAGAGAATTAGAAATTTATTGCATGAAAAAAAGTATGAAAGTATTTTCCAAGTAGATTCGGCTAATTTTTACATGAAAAAAGGATCTTATAAGTTAATAATATGCAAGAAGTAGCACACAGATAAATCTTCAGGAATTACCGTACGTATAAACGGTCATTCAAATAACTAACAGACCTGTAATATATTACATATACGAGGTATACCTCGTATTTGAGGTTCTGAAAAAACAACTTAATTATTTTAATTTTTTTCAAATTTATCGCTCTTTATTAAAGAACAAAAAATACACATGATCTCTTACCGAGTACAAATGAGAATCCTGACAAAAAGAACTGTAAAAAGTTCAGTCAAAAAAAGAACTGTAAAAAGAGTCAAATTCAAAGAATAAAAAAAAACTCAACTCATATACACACAATATGTTAACATTGTTGTAGATCAGCAGTTGATCAGTATCTCTTCTATGAAGTCACAAGATGGAGGATTAAATCTAAATAAAATACAATCACTTAGGATCAGATACAATTGGTTACTCTAAGTTTATTAAATCCATTATGCCGGCAATTTTCTGCAGTATTGTACACAGCTTATTCAGTGGAAGTGTAGTTTAACGGTAAAATAAAATACATTGATTTTTAAATTGGTAATAGTTAGGTATCAACCAACAACCAACAAAGTTGAATGTATTAAGTCATCGTCCACGCTGGAAAATATTTAAAGATGAAATATTTATTGAAAACTACACAATATGATACAAAATGAGGCAAATGGTACATTAAAAATAATAAACAAACTTTTGAGAATCGTTTCGAGAATTCTGATAATTATTTTAAAAGTATATCAGCGTAAAACGTATGCAAAGGTAAACATTTGCACAATTACTTTTGTTTATAATCTTTTTCTCTATATCACGGCAATAATATTTTACTTTCATTCAACGGTAGGAGAAACTCTGTTTTTACTATCAATTGTAAAACAAACAATGACTTTCATAATGAAAATTTTACTTTGAGCAAAGGGATATACAATAGCAAACATCATACTATACACATAACAAAATTATGAAGGAGGATTAAGTTACTAAGCAAACGGTAGAGACCTCTAACTGTTAATTTATTATTTGTTTAACTTCATGTTCGTACGTTTCAACAATAAAAACTGTAGGATCAACAAAAACAGCTAACGGAATATTTTTCGTGTAGTCAAACAGAAATGAGTAAAATTCAACATGTAAACTTTAAATTCACGTTCAATTGTTTTGTTTACGAAATGCACAGTCAGCCTGTTCGTACCTTGGGCTTGTTCTCGCCTACTCTATTCATTACCCACTCAACAACCACCTACGCATACGCACCTACGTTTATATATTAAGAATTATGAACTTACAGAATTTTATAATTCACTTCATAAAAATAAATTATTCTTATAATTTCGGTATTAGTCGCTGTTAAAACACTTCTAGGTGACCTATGCCTTTTATAGGGAACTCGGCAAAGAAAGAATGTAGAACAGAAAAAATGTTTATCTTTGGACGGTCTTTTGCGTACTTCACCATATGTTATGATTATCTGTATCCTTTATTCTAACATTACGATAAAAAGCCTTACCAATCACATAGAAAGCAGCTTCATCATCAAACAATGACATTCGATTCTCGGCAAGGATTTCATGCCTTCCATCTATTTGATCCATATCATCTACATCATTAAAAATGTGTAGCAGAATATCAGATGCCTTAAAAATAAAATAAAGGAACTTTTAATCTTATCATATCAGCCCCAAAACTCATACCGTTTATCTTTGTCATCGCCAAATAAAAACCTGCCCAATTGTAACCTATGTAGTTAAAATGTAAATGCTTGAATTAATAACGCGTCTAATGTAAAAGTTTGATTTGGTTTTTGTAATAAATATCCTGAATTTCTTCTGAACGGCCGTGACCGATTGCAGTTCAATATATAAAAAATATTACTAAGCACGTTCTAACCTTAATTTTTTTTTATAATGACCAACCAGCATTTCAATGAAATTAAAACAAACTGTGTTCATTAAATGTGCACATGTAATGAGTGTGTTAGTCACAAACGGACTAGGCAACACTAAAACGTAAAAATGTACAATCAACTATACTATAAAGATCAGTAAGGTATTTTTAATTTTCTTTACAAAATTAATCTATAAACTCTCTGTATTTAAACTTAGTCCACGCTTAGTGAGAAGGTCTTTTTTGAAAATAGGCAAACACTTAAGATTTTTTTATAATTTTAAATAAATTCTTACAGTTATTGTAACGTAGAATACCGTATTTATTTATGGATGTATTCTTGTATTTAGACGTTCAAAATAAAAGTCTTTGTTACGAAACAAATCTCTTTTTTTCAACCATCTTTGAATACATGGTGCTCAGATCTTTGCTTGCGCTAAAAAATTCGTAAAGTTTTCCAGTCAACACTTCTTCCGTATAATCATCAATTCCACATACTACTCTTCTGAACGTACATTTAATTTTAATTTAAAAGTTCCTTACAGAGAAAATATTGTACAAGAGCTGACCGGCCGGCAATATTTCACGAAATTGCCGACCGACCGGCAACAAGAGCCCTTATCAGATGTCTGGCAAATCCACAAATTTTATTCGAAGATTGAAAAAAGTTAGAGATTCGTTGTTAAAAACTTAATAAATGCCGAGAAGTCGACCGATTCAGTTCGGGTGAATCCAAACTATTTCCGGCGTTTTGAGAACTGATTCGGGTTCTCCATCCAAAACTACAGGGGAGTCGTCTTTCGGGAAATTTCGATTGAAACATCGAGGCGCCCTCCAGAGGGGGTCTAGATTTAAAAATATAACGCCGAAAATACGTATAAAAATATACAAGCAGAAAATTGTAAAGGGGCTTGTTTGTAAAGGGGCTCGAGGTCCGTCGATTCACGCAACTTGAGAAAGTGAGAGTTGCGTTAGAGAAAGGGAGAGGATGAATGAGTGAGGGGGTGATAAAAATACGCCCATCTGAATAGATAAGTTACTCCATCGCCCGTCCACCTGATTATTTTTTTAAATAACCGTTTTTATTTCACTGATCTTCATTTTATTTATTTTCATTAAAATTCATTATAAAACAACGTTTTTCAATATACTCGTATTTTTACACCTGCGTAATTTTATATGTTTATTTAATATTTTGTTGTAACATTTTGTTTTTGTGCACTCTGGTACAGAACAGATTAAAAGGAATTAAATACTATCTGCTGCTAATTTTCATAAAACTATAGAAAATTAATTTCTCGTTTAAAACAAATAAAGCGACGAACATAACTTCAACAGCACTAATACGTTAGTAGCTGTTGAAGAAAAATTTGTAGGAGAAATACATATTGAATTAAAGTCGAGTTTTTGATAATTAAAATACATTATAATAAACATTAAAAAACAGCCTAAAAATTTCCTACACCAATTAATATGTAAAATAACATGCAACAATACTTGTAAACCGTACTGTAACAATATTTGTGCTGCAATGAGTGCACTTCATGAACATAAATCTACAGATTGGAAACGATTCACTGATTCTTCGAAAATTAGACTAAAGGCTGTCCTTTTGCACATCAGCAAAAAATGTTCTTCTTTGCCTTAAGATTATATACTAACATGAAAGAAACATATGATAACATTAAAATCTTGTAAGAAAAAATTCAGTACAAGTACTGTTGAACTATACTCGTATGTTGCGATTTAATAGTAATTGCGTTTTTAACGTATGTGCAGATCGGTTATCCTGAAATTTGTTACTTTTTATGCGAATGAGAAAGCAAGGATAATACAAATCATTATCAGAAAGGAATCGCCAAAGCGTGAAGTACTTATGCCTGGACCAAAAAACATTGTACATCCACTGCTAGTTAACTCGAAAGTAATTCTTTTACCTCCACTTCATGTAAAATTAGGGATTTTCAAAAATTGTTTAAGCCGATGAATAAAAATGGTGCTGGATTTAATTATTTGGAAGAAAGATTTTGTCATAATAGTGGACACTAAAATCAATAAAAATAATTTTATGCATTCCCAAATACAACTTTGATTAGAAACGGACGATTCAAAGAACTGTTAAGTCAAGCGAAACTGTCAGTATGGAGGTCATTCAAATGTGTTGTACTGTAATGGTTTGTACAGAAGTACAAAACCTTTCAAGAAATCATAAATCGTATACAACTATAGTTGTATGATTATTATAGTCATGCAAATACATGGGGTGTTATATGTTGCTAAAAATGTATTTATTTCCTGACAATCTCGGCGCCATCAGTGATAAGCAAGAGAACGCTTTCAGCCTAAATTTCAGTCATGAAAACCGGTATCGGACACTAAAGAGAAAGTATTCAATATGCCATACACAAAAGGAATAGAACTACCACATTTTAAGCAAGTTGAGTTCCCTGCAGACATGTAAATTCTTAGATATCTTTCAAAGTTTAGATATGGATTACAAAAAAAAGGCGTGTGAAAAAGAAAATTTATTTAATATTTGAATTAATCGGGAAGAGTTCCATCAGTATCATATATTTTGTTCCTTTCTTTTCCTAAGAAAAGTTTAATTTTGTTATTCAGTGTAATTAAATCAACGAGAGAATCGTTAAATAAAAATACTATGTCCATAAAGTTTTAAAATAAAACATATATTTACTTCCAGTCAACTTTATTAAAAAATAAAATTTCAAGAAATATACAGCCTACCCGAATCCATATTGGTAGTATCGTATTTTACAAACAGAACACTTAAAAATCCAATTTTATTCCTATAATTTAATTCTAAGTCAATAAATTACAGAACATGTTACTCTTACAACAAATATAAGTGATAAACAACGGAGACACAATAAAATATAAACTTTATAAGTTAGTAAGTCCATACGCAAAGGTCACGGTTAGAATCAATATTTACTCACTCTGTCTGTGAAGCGTTGTAAGAAAATTAGAACAGTACTCAAACAGAAACAACTACAAGTTGTGAAACCAAATGAATATAAACAATGAAAACACAATGAAAACGTAACCGTAACACCCAATCAGGATACAGAGGGTGAATGAGTGAGAAAGAAATATTTGATTGAGGGAGAGAGAGAATTTTCAGATCTTAACGTGTTGAGAAACAATCCATTGAAAGCATTTACAAACCATCGTCGTGATGGTTTTGTATAATTAAACGACTAATTGCTAAGTTCCACTCGGTTTAGTGCAAGTAACGTCGAGTGTATTTACGTAAAACATTCCATTTCTAAGTTAATTTCAGAGAAACTGAACTTCATATTAAATTAATACTACTGCTTTTAATTATTCCTACTACATATTAATTCTCTACTTTTATACAGGATTATATATATATATGTAACATATATTTATTGGTCAATTTAATATATATGTGTAACAATACGTACAACAAGTACATTATATAACTATATATATATATATATATATATATATATATATATATATATATACGATGTCTATAAATAAAGTAATGAGACTAGTTTTTTTTTTTGGCAGCCAAAGTGGCAACGCTGTAAAGTTACTAGTAAACATATGGTTATATGAACAGCTGATTTATATCAGGTATTAATATGTTTAGTCTATTGTTGCCACGTGAGACATGAACAAACTTTTCATGAAACGAGTTTTTGTTGTGCGTTACAAAAATAAGCGATATTAATTATGAGCAACGTTGTGCAATCAAGTTTTGTGATAAACTCGGTGAGAACGCTACTGAAACTTTTTCAAAGTTGAAAAGGACTAATGGAGATGACGCTCTGTCACGAGCCCAAGTTTTTACGTGGTTTAAAGATTTTCAGATGGTCGGGAATCAGTTGCGGACGATCCACACTCTGGAAGACCGTTAACGTCAAAAAGTGACGACAATGTTGAGCTAATCAGAAACTTGAAACGGTACGACTGGCGATTTACTGTCAGAGTTATTACAGACAAATTGAATTTGAAGCGTAACATACTTCATCAAATTTTGCCAAACGAATTGGACATGAAAAACGTTTGTACAAAATTGGTCCCAAAAAACCTGACCGATGAAGAGAAAAACAAGGTGGAAGTGTGCAGTATTGATCTTCTAGGGCGAATTGAAACCGATCCTGATTTTCTAATTTTGTAAAAAATTTTATTACTGGTGAAGAATCTTAGATATTTGAGTACGATCCAAAAACAAAGTGCCAGAGCAAGGAGTGGAACACTTCAAACTCACCACGTCCCAAAAAAGGAAAAATGAGCAAATCAAAAATCGAAGCCATGCTAATTTGTTTCTTCGATAGTAATAGCATTGTCCATAAGGAGTTTTGCCTGCAAGACAGACTGTAAATCAATATGTTTACCGAGAAATTCTTGAAAGACTGCGGAAAAGAGTAGCCCGCGTGAGACCAGTCATAAGGACAACTGGATGCTGCATCATAACAATGCATCTTGTCACACTGCACTCTCAATTAATGAGTTTTTGCAAAGAAAACATTCTAGTAGTTTCTCAACCACCTTATTCACCTGACTTGTCCCTGCGACTTTTTACTGTTCTCGACTTTAAAAAACACCTCAAAGGATGCCATATCGGAACAGTAGAAAAAATGTAAAAAAATGTAACCGACAATCTAAAGGACATTATAATTTCTGAATTCCAACATTGCTAAGAAGAGGAGGAGAACCGTTTCAAGCGTTGCGTGGCTTCCCAAGGGAACTATTTCGAAGGTGATAGAGTCACCTATAGAGAAGGTGATAGAGTGGATTGTAAATAAAAAGTTTTTCTGAACCAGTCTCATTACTTTATTTACAGACCTCGCATATATACATGATTACACGACGAATTACAACTAAACGACGAAAAAGATTACCGTATTTATTCAAGTACCACCCCACACAAATAAGTCCCGAACCACGATTTTCCGGAACGAAAATCTAAAAAGAAAATCGAGTATATACCAGTATTTTAAAGTAGAACAGATATGATAAAATAAATAATAGGAAAATATTCAAAAAGTAAAGCAACTAATTCGTTGAATTAAATTGGATAATTAATATTACATTAATAATGAATTCAGAATCAGTGGGTCAGTAAAACGAAAAGAAAGTATCATGTTGAAAAGAATCATTTCAATACACTTCTTAATATGGGATTTTATTTTCAATTTATCACTCTCACTGTCAATCTCTGTAGAAGAGTTACCGGTAGTCTCCACGTCGCTCGGCCAAACTTGATCGTCTTCACTACCATCAAGTTCATCAGATATTCCGCATTTTTTTAAACTTTTCCTTACTAATTCCGTGGAAGTACCTTCTCAAGCATCTTTTATCCAAACACAAATCTGGTTAAAATCTGGGATTTTGATTCTTCCTGTAGGCGTGAGAAAGTAATTTTCATAAGCCATCCATTTACTGTGTAGTTGTATTAATGCAGATTTGAACGGTTTATTAATGCAGACATCTAGTGGTTTCTATACAGATGAAAATCCGCCAGGGATTATTACTTTGTCTTTCATACCCTTTTTAAAATTTCTTTCACTTTATCAGTCGTATGCCCCCAATAACTATCCATTACTAGCATAGCGGTATTTTTTTTAAGTAAATCTCCTGGTAACTTTTACCATTCACACCTGATCAAATCTAAAATTAAGGTTTCATCCATCCAACCTGATTCCTTTGCTCTGATAATAACTCCATTTACCTGTACGATAGGAAGAGTTTTTCTTTTAAAACAATGTACGGAGGTAATTTTGATCCATCAGAAGTAATGCAAAGCATAACACTACACCTTTGTTTTTCATTACTACCAGTGCGAATTGTAACAGTTTTTTCACCTTTTTTGTTTACGGTTTTGTGAAATGGCATTTCAAAATATACGGGGGTTTGATCAGCGTTCCTATTTGAGAAGGCAAATAGCCTTTATCTCTTCTAAGATTTATTAAGTATTTGTGAAAATGTAATATTTTTTGTTCATAATCGTCTGTAAGTCGTTGAGAAATGGTCGTTTTTCGTCTTATTGACAAATCATTTCGTGCAAAAAATCGTGTTATCCATCCACGGCTTGCTTTAAAATCAACTTTATTCAATGATTTAGCGATTTCATGAGCATATGATTGACACATTTCTGTCGTGACAGCATAATCCCATTTCCTTTTTTCCATAACAAACTCATACAATTTTTTTTTTCTATATCTGTGTATTTTGATTTTAATCCACGAAAAGCCGTTTTATTACCATTGCCTTAAAATAAATTACCGTATTAAACTTTACAAGATAAACTAAACAGAAAAAATGCACATAACCCGTCCAGATATACAAACAGTACAATGACTATGGCGAATAGACAAGACGACGATGGGTAACTGATACTGTTACTGTAGTGACATTAGAACCGGTTGCAGCCTATACAGAATGAATCAGTTTTATAAAAATACCGTAACTTCGCTCCTATTGATAATATGAATAGGATGTTAATAATTAAGGTTGTATTCTGCATTAGGAACATCCGGTATTTATAAACGAAAACCTAATGTAGCTATATCTGAATTAATTTAGTTCTAAATTAATTCAGTACTTCTAAGAAAACCTTTACTTTAAATAAATTATTCTGGCTAATGGCTATGTTTCAAGTAAGCCCCGCACCCTTATATTTTCTCTCCAACTCCAAGAAAAAAAGTGCGGGGCTACTCGAATAAATACGGTATTTACAAATATTATAAATATAAACAGCAGCATTTAATTCTGTATATACAAAAAATACCCTTGAACTTTTTTTATTTTTTTTTGGGATATTTCCACGTATCACAGCAAATCCAATGACGGGCGAGATTCTTCGTTTAAAAATCCTGCACCAACATTGAAAAATTTCAAAACCTGTAGTGACTTTTTATTCCCGAAGGAAAAAATGTTTAACCCCAAATATTTCAGCTGATTTATGTGAATCATTAGTCAGGAATATATCCATCAGTACGAAAATTTCCAAATTTTGAAATATTTTACGAATTTTTCTTACAATAGCTGCCGGTAATTGGGCTTGAACTTTCATCTTAGAATAAATCATTCGTTTTTACCACCCTCTCACTGCTTTTCGTTATCCTTGATCCGTTATTCTCAAATTTCGATTTAACAGATGAAATTTGGTCCAGTTAGGTCTATATTGAAAATTTCGAAATCTGTACAGCTTGACATCCTCAATCAGTAATTTTTGTGGACCGACCAAGGGATTTAGTTTGCTTTTCGGCCAACAGCTGAGGAATCTATCGATAAAACCAATCATCCAAGAAATAAAATGCAAAAAAATACTTTTACGCTAACGCAATCTTAAGCTGGCCGATTTTTTACTAGTAACAAAACAAGGAGTATTCTAATAAATAATACACAAACGAATAAAATTTGGTAAATGATCAAAATGTTTTGAATTTTTACCAATTGTTAAACCAACCATACATGATGAGTATGGTTGAAACCATACTCATCGTATAACACGATAATAGCCATCAAGTAATACGATTGTTGGAGATAGATTCACCAAATATATATATATATATATATATATATATATATATATATATATATAATATATATATATATATATATATATATATATATATATATATATATATATATATATATATATGTATATATATATATACTAGTAGAAATTAAGTTAAATTAAAACTCTTTTGATATTCAAATCAATTCATTTAAAACAAATCATACTAATAACGTACCCTTCAAATTATGTTCACATCATTATGGATTATGTGCACCCCTATTCCTGTAGATCATTGATTCTCAAACTTTTTCGCCCACCGCCCACATTGAGGATCAAGAATCGCCCCTAAATCTTTAAACTTACCATCTGTTAAAGATAATAATTGCAATTGCTGTTTTTAAAATGCGCTCTTAAAACAGCAACTGCAATTATTGTTTTTAAACGTAGCATATCCTGTTTCTGAGTTGAAAACTACATTTTAAATGAGAGCAATTAAAATGCATATTTAATCATATTTGGAAGCATTTTTATTAAAATTACTTTCAAAATAATATAATTGTAACTATATAGTTATATATAGATTAGATTAGTTATATATAGTTAAGATTCTTACTTCCCTTCCTCTTTTTTTTTTTTGTAAAAATAAAATAAAACTATAACTGTCTAGTTCTTCTTACTCATTATAAATTAATTGAATTTCTCTATACTCAGCTGGCCCTCTAACAGCTGATATTTTACGTGAATATTATAACAATGCGTTTAATTTTCTATTGTTCAGTATAGTACCAGCCATCAGAGACTCGACAAGCTTTATAATATGAATGTATAATTAATTAATATACAATAATGTGAAATGAATAAAATAGAAATATAAAGATTATAATATATTATAAAACATAAACTAAATAAAAAATGTTATTCATTTTATCGAATCAGAGAATAATCAAATGTTTAGAATAATTAATCCTAACCGAGGTAATAAACCAAAGCAGACGTTGTTCAAAGATATAACAATAGTGATATAATATATAATATATAACAATAGTGATTTTTAATATAAAAATACAATAATTAAAACAAAGCTTTCAATTGAAAAATTACATTTACATTGATGTGAATGATGAATCTGATATGCTTTAACGAGTTTGTTAATACCAGGCTCGAATTTAATAAAGGAGCTGTAAGTCGCCGCGTCCGGTAGCATGCAGCCAATTTCTGTATTTGGTTATTAGGACATTGCTACAGCATTAAATCCGCAATCAGATAAATACGACGATGAGAATGCTACCAGAAATCGTTGAATAATCAACCAAAATCCAGAGGACATTTGAGGGATTGGCTTTTGCAGCCAAAATTCTTGGTAGCCGTAGATAATTTTCTTATTTTTTTCTTTTAATTAGCCATCGACTTCTTAGACCGCCTGAACGCCCCCCATTTTCTGTGGGCCTTCTACCGTCCCCCTGAAGGCTTCCAGTGCCTACAAGGAAGCCTAATCGCCCACTTTGAGAAAGAATGCTATGGATGGTCGACAATTCATAACTACAATATGATTCAGTAAGGTTTAATAAATAAAGGAAACCTTAATTATATTAGAAAATAATTATATATTAAATAGATGACGTCAAAAAAAAAAAAGGCTATTCCATTGATAAAAATAAACAAACTACTCCAGTATTTCCTGCAAAGAAAAAGGAATCCTTAGGAAAAGCCTTGATCCGATTAAAATGACAAAATTAATAAATAAAGTTGTAAAAAGTTGGTGACAACCCGTATTAAAACTAATAATAATAATAAAAACTAATAATAATTATATGAAATAACAGTGTTTTATATATGAATATAATAAATAAAATCAGTTCAGAATAAAATAATTTTAATAGAGATAAGTATCATTCATTATTTTACGGCATTTAATTACACAACGAATGAGTAAGAAGAAAATGCAAGCTTATGTAATTAGAATTATTTAAAAATGTATTAACAAAATAATTTTGCTTCAATAAAAGGATATTTATTATAATTTTAGATAAACTGATCGTAAAATCGATACCTTAAGTCAGCGTTTCTCAACTTAGAGGTCGCAACACCCAACAGGTGTCGCGAAATTAGCCTACAACTTTACACGTAAACAACAATAAAATCATTTTATGAGGAAAAAAATCATTTATTATAAACATTTTACTTACATTTATAAATACACATTTAAAGAAAATAAATTAATGAGATGGTTGCGTTTGTTTTTCATTTAAAAGTCTCTCCGTTTGTGAACCTATGTTAAAAACACAAAAAAGCAAATCGTTTCAAGTGGCAAAAAACAATTTCTACATAGTTAGTTTTTAGCGCAACCATAGACAAAAATCCTTTTTCACAGCGGTAAGACGAGGTGAAAGGGATTAATATTTTCAATGCTTCTGTAACTAAATTTCCATATTCACTTCGACTAACAAGCCAAAATGTATCTAAATCTTCAGATGTGAAATGTAGTTATAAAGTTTTACCGGCAGAATGAGCTGGTCATGAATCTCAACCGGTAACTTAGCAGCTACAACAAGGTTTTCAGGAAATGGATTCAAAACACATTTTTTCGAGAAATAATTTTTATCTTCCCGGATATACTCCACCGACTCAATTTTTTTTAATGTTCGAATATAACGCTCTCACAGCGAATATTATGCAACTAGACCAAATTACAAGGAACACATACACATCAAGTTGGAACCTGTAAATTGCTTATGGATACTTCATGCATGCATGTTCATACCCGTCGCTATCAACGCAGCTAAATAGTTTTAACTAGATTTCATTGGGTTAGGGTTGGGGTGTCGAGAAATACTCATTATAACTATTTTTTCCATTTTTGGGGATCGTTAAGCTAAAAAGGTTGAGAATCACTGCCTTCAGCTGTAAATAAACTTTAATATCAATAAATAAAAAAGTATAAAAACACGTTTACGATCATTTTATTTATTCGGATCAAATAAACGATCTTGAGCGAAGCCTTAAAATTATTCCAAAGATTCAATAGTTTTAGTCAAAAACAGGATTATTGGAAATAGCTCCACTACTATTGTGCAAGCTTGGACCGGAATTGCAACGGTGCCATATTTGTCGTTTCATTAGCTACTCGGGATTGTTCTACGGCAACTAATTACAACGCCGACCGTGTTAGGATTGCCTGGATCAAATGTCAATTCAGTCTAATTGCCTAGTGAATTTAACATAATTATTATTCTTTAATCAAGCCATTTTATAAGATCAAAGAAATTATTAGCGTTCAACAACTCTCCAAAATTTACAGAATCTTCTACTCCTGCGGTTGCGCAATAATAAATTTCACGACAGACTATGAATATCGTAAATCAAATTAATTTACTAACCTCACGTTACTTTTACTTTACATCAACGACCTAAATCAACCGTTATCCCAACATCTTAGTCACAGATCACAGTCAAATACAGATATATCTGTATTTCAACTGATTCATATATTCTTATTTGAAAAATAATGCAAAAAAATATTTTTTTCATCTTGTATGCGTGATTTCTATGCTTCATAACTTCTGTGGTTACAAAATATATTGTTTTCTCCAACCAGTTTTTCTGCTACTGCCGGGTTTGTATGATTGTAATCTCTTTCATCCCCCACTCTCTCACCAACTCTCACTCACCACCATCACTCACTCCGCTCTCTCTCTCTCTCTCTCTCTCTCTCTCTCTCTCTCTCTCTCTCTCTCTCTCTCTCTCTCTCTCTCTCTCTCTCTCTGTGTGTGTGTGTGTGTGTGTGTGTGTGTGTGTGTGTGTGTGTGTGTGTGTGTGTGTGTGTGTGTGTGTGTGTGTGTAGGCAAATCTAGTAAACGTGTAGTCTGGAAGAGACTCAGGTCAACCACTCCTGAAACGTATGGTTAATTGAAACCCAGCCACCAAAGAAGACCTGTATCCATAGTCTATCATTTAAATTCATATATAAGCAACTGCCTTTAAAGGACTCAAACCTCAGAACTCTTGACTTCAAAAATTAGCTGATTGTGTTGACGAGTTTAATCACTAGGATAACCCGGCGGTTTTTATAAAATACTAGTTCTACCTGCCACGCTTCGCTGTGGCACATTGTGGTTGCATGGATGAGAAATGAAAAACAAAACAAAGCATACGTTTCATAGAAGTTTAATTTTGCAATACTTGTGGATATACAATATTTTTTTGTTTTTCCACTGTCTGCGTAGATATAAAGGCTATCTGGTTTGCCGACTCGGGAACACGCAACATACCAATCCGCATCTAAATCTAAACCACACAATTCTAAAGATTGAACTTGAGCTTTATTGATTAGATTGCAAATGCCAATCGAATTGGGAATTGCAATCTTTTAAATTAAAATGGTGTATCGGTCGGGATTATGGGTATTCGAGGAATGAGGACATCTTTACCTTTGAAAGGCCCCGTTAAAATCGTTGCTTCCATTACGTTATTCATCAATTTCTTAACTACAAGTCGCGTGCCGTTGCAGAGTTTTGGCTGATTAATATTCCGCAACAGGATAATTGTCATTTTTTGATCGAACCGTTGCTAGAATCAATCTAATGAGGAATGTTTTCCCAGTTCCTCCTGGTACATCCAAGAAGAAGGTCCCCCCCAACTCCGTCATTTATCATTTGCATTATGCGATCATAAATGCCTTCACGCGTTAATTTGGGAATGTTTGATTGGACATATGACTGAAGATCACCAATGTTGTAACTCTGTTCACGTAAATCCACATCAAATGAAGCAATCGCAGCTCGGCTGGGTGCTGGCATTCCCAATTGACTAAGAACTTTATTTGCAATAGCTACGCACTTGTCTTCAATATTTATCAATGCTTCGTTGTAAATGGCTTCTCTAAATTCCATGCTCATATTGGTATTTTCTAGGCGTACTCTATGCAAAATATCCTCAGCCATATGCGATCGATATCTTTCCCATAACTCTGTGGAAGATGAAGGGAAGCAAGCGGTCAATATAATTGGGAATAATGCGCGAATTTGGTTTGGATGTGCAGTGTTGCACGCGTCATTAATACATATATCCCACTGTTGGTCATTTTCTAATAAATTCAGAGCTTGGTGAAAGGCGCAGCTCAATCACGACACGATCACACAAAAGTACCTCGATTAAAGTGAATATTTAATTCAGATTGTATAATAATCTGAATCAGATGCAAGTGGATACGTTTTTTTTTTTTTGTTAATAAACAATGTAATTGGGAACAGGTATTGTTTCACATGTGACTGCGGTTGTCGTTAGCTAGTATGGCGAGTGTTCCCCTCGCTTCCGGCAGATGGCGCGGTCACTGGTACACAACTGACCGTTAAAAAAACTGTTTTCTCGCGGTCGCGGATATGTGACTGATGCGAAAAATAGATAAAAACAATCTTTGATGCGGGTTATATATCGTGCTAAAACTTGAGCTCAATCGGTCCAGAACATTTTGAGTTTTTGTAGCGTACACAAACGAACTTAACATTTTTATATATAAAGATTTGTGGGCTGCGAAAAAAAGCCCTTAAATCGTGCGAAATAACACATCATTTTAAATGCTCACAAAAGCAGAGTAATGCTTACAAATTACAGAATAATCAAACGGCGTTGATTTCAGATGTTAAAAAACTGCTAACGTAAGTAGAAGTTGTGCTGCTTCAGTGTACAACGTGATTCTCGAGTATGAATCTACTAATGAATTACGGTCTCCAAAGAAAACAAAACCCCGCAGGTCAATTGAGAAAAAGGTGAGAGTTTGATAAAAACGCGATTCGTAAAAAAATTACACGAATTTGAATTATTTAGAAATAGTTTAGCGGTGTATTATGTCCTTTGGAAGAGAATTCGGTTGTCTTCGACAACGATTGTTATCATTAAACGAAAAGAATTCCAGCCGTCTTATAGAAAAACAATGATATCAAAATGTGGCTTAGTTCAAAAAGGAATAATTTTTGAAGAGATTTGAGTTAATGTTCAATCATTGCAAAGGGTTTCGCGTATTAAAAGTAATTATAGTCCGTATAAAATTGGTTTGATACACAACGCCATATTGTTAAGTCGTGTTTTTATTCGGCTCCTAACGAATATGTTTGCCGGCCTCCGTGGCGCGAGTGATAACGTCTCGGGCTTTAATCCGGTGGTTCCAAGTTGGAATCCCGGTCAGGCATGGCATTTTCATACGCTATAAATCATTCATATCATCATCTGAAGCAATGCATAACGGTGGTTTCTGAAGTTAGAAAAAACAACAAAAAAAACGAATACTTAGTTGTGTGGTTTCAGTGTTACTATTTGTGAATTTTGTTATTTGCTTTTACATAGCAAAGAACGCTAAATGACCAAAAAACGATTGTTTGGTAATATATATGTAAAAAATAACCTAACAAAGGATTTTTTGGTCATTATGTAGGGATATTATTTTGTGTGTACTTGGTTATTTCGACTTTTTTTGTTTGCATAGTCTTAAGTCTATCTGGGCTATAAGAAAGTTGGGTGTTTTAATTTGTTTACTGTAAGTCATCCTTCTTCGTGGCTTTTCTTTTTGTTTTGATGTTTTTTTTGTTTTTTTTTTAATAAAATACAGATGTTTAGCTGTTAAATATAATTCAAAGAAATTTGTTACTTAATCAGTTGTGATTTTATTTACATTGGCAACGGCCATACGGGCTCTTTGTGATTGGTCGTTGTGTTTGACAGCGGCCATCTTGCATTGATCTGATTGGTTTTCCTTTGTTTACATTTCCATCTGATTTATTAGCCTCTTATTTATTAAAAAACTGTACAAAGCCGTACACAAACCCAACTTAATATTTTTATATATATAGATATATTTAATTAAAATTATGACTTTTATGTTTATTCTTCAAAAAATTTCAGTTTTATACATAACAGTTTATATATATTCAGTTATATGTATTAAGTATATATATAATATCCAGTTTCTGTTCATTTCTAAACCATGGTATCATTTAAAAACTTTTTTTTCCAATAAAGACCAATTATACAAGCTCGTCCGGAAAGTTCTCGGTCTGACAGAGATGGCGCAATTATGGCAAATAACTATGATATTTGTTAAGTGATATCCTTTAGATGGTTTGTAGCAAAGTTTTAGACGCTTACATTTAGTTGCTTGTATATAGCGATTGAGTAAAACAATCAAGTTTTGACATTTTCTGAAGAAAAGAAAAACTTGAATTTTGAACTGTTATAAAGTGTTTTATTTTAAAAGGTTTAACTCACAGGGTTCAACACAAAAAATTATATTCCACATTACCTTTACCTTCGTTTTCAATTGTCAAAAAGTGGGCTACTCAATTTTAACGTAGTTGTACATCCATTAAAAATGATGAACCCTCAGTATACACAAAAAACGCTGCTATCGACGAAATCGTAACGAACATCTACAACACCGTATTAAATGATTGCCGACTAAAGTTTTGCGAGCTTTTTGACACCTCAAACATTTCGATAGACCGTGTCCACTACATTTTATACGATATTTTGGGTGTGAAAATGCCTTCCACTCGAAGGATGCCGAGTTCGTTAACACTCGACCGAAAAACGCATTCGACTGAATACTTCTCAAAGGTGTTTAGCATCATTTAAACACAATTTTGCTAAGTTTCTTTGGCATTTTATAACAGAAAATGAAACACAGATTTACCATTACATGCCAGAGACCGAACAGCAAACCAAATATTGGGTAGACAGCAGATGAAAGATTCCCAAAGAAACCGAAAAAGGTATGGCTACAATTTTATAGAATCCTCTTGGTGTAATGTTCAGGTCCTGGCTTATTCCTAGTGGAATAAGGTAGGACTTTCACCACGGAGTTATAGGATTTACTACTGGACTGATTGAAAAATGCTATTCAGGTTAAACGTCCACATTTCGCCAAGAAAAGTTTTATTTCACCATTACAATACGTCCGCACATATTGGTTTGTTGCCGCAAAACTCTACGACCTTCGCTTCAATGTATACTTCCACATTTCCCAGATTTGGCTCCTATATTCCAAACTTGAAGAAATGGCTCTCTGTATGAAGATTCATTTGAAATGATGACATCAAAGCTGAGACAACAGTTTATTTTGTAGAATTGGACAAATTGCTTTTTACACTGAGGGTATCAAAATGTTGAAAAGTCATTTGTCTCAACGTATCGAATTATATAAGGTGACTGCATTGAAAAATAAAAACAAAAATTGCTGAAAAACCTTTTTTTTTTATTTTGAAAGCTGAGAACTTTCCAAATTGCACTTGTATAATAAACATTTTGAAAAAATTACGTCAGCAATAAAATTTTTATAATATTTATTATTAAAACGGAAAATAGAATATTCATAATTTTTAAATAGATTTGTGAAATTGATTTTTAGGTAGGAAAGAATAAATTTTACAAAATAATGTCAGTTTAACTTAAGGAGTTTTCTTTTATTATCACCAAAATATAGTATCATTTCAATTTCATACAGTGTCAGACGGACTAAATACATTATCTGTCCCCACGTATTAATATTAATTACAAGAAAATATTAATGTATCCATTTCTTACATTTCTTTTCAAAAATAATTTATGCAGCAGGATATAGATATTGCGATATGTGTATTTAAATCGATACATTTAAATTCCGAGATAATTTATTAATCTTATTTGAAAATTAAATATTATTTTTTTAAATATATCTATAAAATAGGTTACCGACGTAATCTCTTTTAACTATAAATTTTTTGTGTAGTTTTTATAAAATTTTTTAAAGAAAAATATAAAATAAACTCATAACTGATCAATCAGCTAGCCCCCTTTTTTCCACAATTTAGTTTATTTTCGAGTATATTAATAATAAATGATATAAAAATAAAAAAGTACATCACACATTATAATTCTTATAAAAAAATTATACTATCTAATTCTTTAAGTGTTTGTGAAAGTCCAGAATGAATGAATTTTTTAAAACGGATTATATAAAAACAATAGCAATCCAAATGAAAAAATTAATTAATTTTTCAAAATAAAAATTCACTGAAAAGCTAAAATAATGCGGTTTATTTACTTTTTATTTAAAAAAAAAAATATATCAAGAGAGATAGATCTGAATCGAAAATTGAAATTCAAAATGAATTCATTTCATGAATATCAGATCACTGAATAGTCGTCAAATGGTTATATCTAAGCCTGCGGTAACCTTATAAATCGGATTTCATACCACTTTCAGAATTATGTAAAATAGTAAGCGTAATATATAGACAACCATTCAAAAACTTTATTAAAATCAGTTATTTAAATATCATCGTTATATATCTATCAAAATATACAGTAAGCGTCAGTAAATTTAACTTCTAAAGTAATTCATAAAATTCGAATTGCAATATTTTTTTACATACGCAAAGATTTATATAAGTAAACATTTATCATATCATCCACGTACGGTCATGCGTGCTGCATTAAAAAAAAAATACATATAAAAGTACTTTCTACGTACTTTATTATCCAAGATCAAGTATCACGAAAAAACGAAACATTGTTAATAGAAAATTAATTTAAAAGATTCATCTAAGGTGAAATATTTTTATTATAAAATATAAGTGTTGCTGTAATATATTTCAATTACTTTACTTAAAAAAGGTAAAATAGAATCAGAGCAATGGATGATATTTAAAGATCAAAGAGTTAGGAAATAATAATACCGTAAAAAAACTTTTATTTAGAAGTAATGTATTGTTGAAGAAATATAACTTATCAAACTAAAACTTAAAAGGATAAGAAGTTAAATGTTTAACTGTAAGAATCAAAAGCACGTAAGATTAAAAATAAAACAAAAGTTTTGTTTTAAAACTTAAAACTGAACAGAAAGAAATATTCTATACGTAACTTGTCTTTAAAAGGGAAAAAGAGAAAGAAAATAGAAAGAAAAAACTGGATAAAGCAAAAAGTAAAAATACTTTCTAAAATTAGTACCTCACCAAGTTTTTATACCAATTTCTCACAGAATTTTCCTCCACTAGTTGTTGAAGTATATTTAATCATTACGTGATTAAATTTTGAAAAGAATTTTTTTATGATCTGTTATATTATTAATACTGAAATTAAATAGATTCTATGTTTTTTTATATACGCGAGACAGAGTATATTATAAAACAAATCTTAGGTTGTATCAGATTACAGCTAAAGAATTTTCTGCAATGCTATAACTATTCCAATTTTCATAAAATAGGCATAACGTAGATGTATATGTATATATGTATATATAAAAATTTTAATAAGTAAAAACATACTTTGCTTAAATGTTTATTAGACACATCGTCTAACATTAAATTTAAAGTGGAAATATCTCATCCTTTTGGAATCAAGACAGGAGTAGGGCAGGGGGACGGAGTGTCTTCTCTTCTCTTTAGAGTAGTCTTGGAAAAAGTCATAAGCGAATGGAGGAAAGCTTGTCAAAAGACCTGGAGCAAGTCAAATTGGAATATGCGTGAAATAATCTGAACACGATTGCCTGGTTTTTGCAGATGATCTCGCCCTCTTGGCAGAAAATATAGAAACGGCAGAACAACAATTAAATGTTGTACACGGAATGGCCAAAAAGGCAAACAAAAAATTTCTACAGAAAAAACAGAGTACATAACTTCAACTTCAACTATTAAGAATGCACCAAAATTGTTACGCACAGAGCTCAGAAGAATTAAGAAGCGGAGAAAATTTAGGTGAAGTAATCCAACTACGTAGAATGAGCACACATCATCAGGATTAACAAGATTCTAAAATTCTATGGCTTAATGAAGGACGTATACAATAAACGGATCTCAAGGATGGTACTCCAACCATTCTTGATAAACGGAAACCCGACCAAGAGTTTTATACGCGGTAGAATGCATAGCTCTGGCCCAAGAGGAGATAGATAAACTGGAACTTGTTGAAAGACAGAAATTAGATAAAATCACGGAAGTAACATGTATGGGAAGACGCATTCTACGGACGTCTGACAAGAATGGATTCAAAGAGGCTTACGAAGAGAATTTTTAACAAGTATAATGGTTCAAGCAAGTTAAAGAGGACCTAAAGGTAGCAAACATAAATGACGGATTCAAATGACATACGGGTGCTCAGAAAAATATCTTAGAATTCAAAAGGACCTTAAAGGAGAAGAAAGGATGCGCTAAACTAAAGCGGTCGGAAGAAAGAAGGAAGCGCCACAGTGAAACAATGGAGTATTGGAGAGCTAAAAAACTAGCCAGAAGTTCTATAAGGAACTACAGTGATCGATGTCAAAAAAAAAAATTATAAGCATAGTACAATTAAAGTACTGCGACTTTCAAAGATAAGAGAATGCAGACAACCAAATAAGAGCGCTTGGGAAAGAAATATTCAAAGACCCAGGTAACATTCGTTCAACGCGAGTAATATAAAGTGGCTGAAAACTGCAGGGCAGCATTTCGGACGCTAATCTGGGATATAATTATAAGCAAAAAAATTTTCAAAAAACATATGTCTGGAAACGTATTGTTTTACAGTTACAGCTAGCTAAATAGGATAGTTTCCCCTGGTTTCTCTTCTCAGATCAAAATAATAATACTGAAATCTTTGGTATCCTAATTTAGGAAAAGATTTGAAGATTTTATATATTTTTAACAAGAAAAATTTAATGAAAACGGTTCCAGAAATTTATCTTAAGCAATTTCCCGAAAAGTGTTAGATAAACGAACATTTTTTTAGGTTTAAAATTAATTAACTTTTTTAAATTGCCAATAGATAAATAAACAACAAATTATAAAGATAAATTTCTTAAATATAGTTTCCGCTGATATGATCTAATAAAATTAATAACAGTCGACTGTGCGGACATAATCAATATACACAATATATTAGAGTACATTGATAATATCCGTATAGTCATGACTGTTATTTTATTTTAATCTTGACTTTATTTTGTAATATTTTATTTCACCTGACGATAATTTAAGAACCGAAGAATCTTGAGATTTTATATTTTAACTGCTGATGAGGTGAATTTATTAATTTTAAATTATAAAAAACTGAATTATGGGAAAATCGTATAAATAAAGTTAACAGAAAATAATTACAGGCTTCATTAATTTGATTTTAATTTAAAAAATAACAGATCGATTAAAATTTTTAACAGACAAAAATCGTCTTCATGATGCTAAAGAATTGTTGAAAAAATTTAATTATTGATCTCAAATTATGTAAACCAGAAAAAAACAAAGAATACTTTAAGGTTAAATGGCTGTGTCTATAAAATTCGTCTCTATCTTGGGAAATGCTAAAGATAAAATTAAACATATTGAAACATCAAGCGTTTATAAATTGATTTGTAGCATCAATAATTGTAATTTGGGATAGGCAAAAAACTAAGAAAGTTGGATCAAGAATAAAGGAGCATTTCGCTCATTATAGAAATGGAGGGCCACATAAATCGGCTAAACCCTGCATGAAAACTAGCCACAAAATTAGTTTATTGGAAAAATAATTATAAAAGATGTACTAATCAACAGGAATTTGACAGTAAGAAGCAGCTTCATTGTTAAATAAATTTGGCGGATTAATACAATAACATGTTAATTTTTTTTTTTATATTCTTTAGTAAAAGTTTTCAGTCATAAGAACATTAAACTGTTATTCCTTCCCTTAAGATTTTCTTCGTGGGCGGGCAATTCTATTCGGTTGGTTTAAGATTCGTGTTGGCTTTATCATTCTTGAGATAGATTTTATCTATTCAATGTGTGAAAGAGGCGAGCGCTAAGTTGTGTTCAACAGTATGGAGGCTAGACAAAAAAAAAAAAAGTATGAATTGGAGGTTTAAATATTTAAGATATTTTTTAATTAATTTTCTTTCTAAAGTTTTAGTTAATAGTAGTTTTTTGTTCTTGAACTCTTGTACAAGTTGTTTTATCATTGTTCTGTTTTGTACTATTTCTTCAGATATATTCATTTCTTTCAGGTCTTTTGAACCTCTGAAGTTATTTTTTTGTAAAAGTTGTTGAAGAGATTTGTTATGTGAGCTTAATATCATTCAGTCTTTGTTTTTTTCCTTACTGATGATTATTGTATAACAATTGGCTATTCAGGTTTAAATTTTAAGATTAACTTTATTTTTTAATAGTCTTTGGAATTTAAACTTTTTTTAATTTTATTTTGGTAACCGTTTAACATAACTCTCCATTTTTATCTATTAATGATTATAAATTTATAAGGAAGTAAGAATTTTATTAAAAATTATTTGCCACAAACCTCTCTTTAATACTACCTAGGCTTTGAACAGAAAATTATGATACCATTAGAGAGGACAAAACGATCAGACGATGACGTATATGAACAGGGAAAAGTATATAAAGGAAAAAACAGCAGCCACTAATTTATAAAATTGTAACAAAATGAAGGAAACAAAATTAAGTCATTAGTAAACAAATTTTTGAAAACGTTTTATTAAATAAAGTGGCAATTTATATGGATTTTAAAATAATTGGTTATACTTTGAAACACTTCATTAAATTTTTAAAGTCATTTATGTCAAATAAATAAAAAAATTCTATATAAAACTTTCATAATTAATAACTTAGGATTAATAACAATATTTTATTCAAAATTGATATTATTTATTGAAAATAATTAAAAATTCTGTCAAAGTAACTTAGTATTAACTGCTTAGAAAAAAAATATTAATTTTATTATACTGAAGCTTACATTTTACGGTAGTCTTATTTTGTCTTCTTTCTAGCGCTTTCTTCATATAGCGAGAGAATCAGTCGATAAATAAAATTTTAAAAAACACTATATTTTTTCTACAATTTGAAGATAAAAATAAATTATCAATAAAAAATGCAAGTTAAACAGATAACAAATGTAAGGCATGGCATCATAATTCTTATCAGAAATAACTAAAGCTACCATGAAAGAGTTAACTAACATATTTAAATAATAATAAAAAGAAAATACAAATTTTTAATGACATATTTTCGACTGTGACTTTCATGAAGCAATCAACAATATGAACGCTCTCTCAAGAATTTGTTTTTAAAAAGTACTAATCAAGCACAATTTTATTAAAGTAGTTTATAACTTATATTAAGATAAAATTCATAGATTTATTAAAAGTATAATTAAACAATTAATATTAGGTATTGATTCTATTTTATTAAAAAATTACGAGAATATATATAAATTTTTAATTGGTGAATACTACAAGCTGAGATATCGAAACGGTTCAGTTAATTTAAATCGCAGTTAAGATTACGGAAATTGACATACGAAAAGACATTTCAATCATTTCAACAATTTCCGTAATTTTCAAAACGGGTTAAAAAGTACTGTTAAATCAATAAATAATTCCAGTAACGGAAATTCTGAAAGTGAAATTTCCAGTCTTAATTTTAGTGAAATGATTAATTTAATGTAAACGAAAAACGCTATAATTTCATATATAAGTCCGAAGGTTATTTTGATTATTTTTATTACACGCTAAACCAAAGTATTTATATATCATTGCGTAAACAGGCGTAATAAGTTGCTTGCTTGTTAATAAACAAAGAATATATGATAGTTCCTACGGGTTACTATTAGCACAGTTAATTGAAAGAACATAGTTCATTTTTACTTCAATAAATCAGCAATTGCAATAAAGCTTCAAAGAAAACCAATAATCTGATATAGAATTAGAATACGGTAAGTATTGTGTCAGCTGTTTAAAGTCCAATATCAAAAAGTTCATATAAACATATTAATATGCCTTAAAATACTTCGTTTGCGAGTAATAGCTAGAAAGCCGAAATAACGCTCCGCTTTCAGCTACCCCGGTGAAATGAAATCGTACTTATATTTTTAGGATATTGAGGGGAAGAATTAGTTATTTCTAATGGTTTTTGACCTGAAAATTCAAATAAAATAGATCCCAAATCGTATCTGCAGTAGCTTTAGAGAAGTCTGGGGTGAAAACAATGTAACTGAGAAAAAAACACTGTTTTTTTATTGACGTACAATAAACTTTGTTAAATAGGTAATAAAAACGTAAAATACTTAAACAAAACGTGTAAAGAATTTAATTCTTAACAAAATAGTTTAACTAGGTAATTAGTCTATAGTTTAACAAAATAGTTTAACTAGGTTTCATTGGTTGTAGTTTTTTTTTTTGGGGGGGGGGGTCGCGAAATATTAATTATAATTTTTTTTTTTTTTACTTTTTTGGGTGGGGGAGCTAAAAAGGTTGAGAATCACTGCTCTAGACTAACATACTTGTTAGTCCTACGCCACGTTCACAAAGGAAAGTAAAGAATCTCTTATTATTCTTCATACCAGAAGAATTATACTGTTTGCATTTCAGTACGACAAGCAAATAACATTTATCACTATGAGTAACACCATCTGTTCATCATAACTGAAAATTTATGTAAAATCATGATTCCTGATTTATCGGTCTTTTAGAACCGCAGCTATTTTATATGGCTTTATGTGTTTATAACCAGAAACACTGAACTGGTAGTGTACAAACATTTTAAAAGCACAACTTAAATAGTCAAGTTCAAAACGGAGACGGAGACGATCGACTGGAAGCAGAATGAACGGGTAGAAAACTAATATCAGGTTTCACCATCAGCATTAGCAAACGATACCAGTTCATTTCTTCATCATCCTACTCTCATGCATATTTGGATCTCCAACATTGCTTGGCAGATTTATTCTCTTTTCAGTAGGAACAAACGCATTATATATATTTATTCAGTAGAAAAGTCTGTACTTAAAAAATCTTAAAAACGAACATTTACTATATTAACCGACCAGAATACAACTTTATCACCCAAAAATTAAAATCATATTAAAATTAAGATACTTTGTTATGAATTAAAAATAATACTTAGAATCTGTAAAACAAAAATTAGATATGATTTAGGTAGAAAACAAGAGCCTATAAATTATTCATAATACACGCTTTAAATTGAAATTTAATGCGGTCAGATTGGAATTAAATGGTTTGATACTAATTGCAGAGCAATATTTTATAAGCATACAGAACCATAAAAATTTGATTTTTTATGGATTTAGTTGATTTTCGAACATGTCTGAAGCATTGATGAAATAATATTATACAGTGAAGAAAATTTAGAGTGTACAATTTTATTTTTTATACGGGCTAAACTGTTTCAGATTACCAGAAAAATTAATATTAATATAATAACTTAAATTTCTATCTACGGAATATTCTGGTAGATGGGACTTAATTAAAGTCACTGACACTGTAGTTATTGACATGATTTATACCAGACTCGGTAGAAAATCAACAACCCAGTCATATTATATTATTATAATAGATCAGAAAAATGAAAATTATTTAAAATAAATTATTTTTAAATCTTCTACTTAAATGTAGTATCAAAACATAATCTAGGAAAACCGGTTTAATAGGATCTCTTTAAAATATTTATCAAAACTAGGTTACATAAATGTACAATTACAAGAGAAAATAATTGCAAATAAAAAATATCTATTTTTTAATAAATAAGGTAAAATTTATTTAAATAAATTTTACGTATATGTAGGTAGCGCCTCGGCATTTCTGCGGAGGTCCCGATTTTGAATCCCGGTCAGGCATGGCTCTTTTCTTACGCTACCAATTTTCATCGAGCTAATGATTCCCACTCTTTCATAACAAAAACGTTTTTTTACATAATTTCAAATAAACTTATTAATTGCATTACCTTGCATTCAAAACAAATTTGCTTAATACTTTAAAGAAATAGTACGAAACCAAAATATAGATGGTAACTCATGGCTTTATTCTACGGATTTACATAATCCTCTTATAATTAAGTCCATCAAAATTAAATTTGAACAAAAGGATACGTATGATGACGTAATTGAACATGTAAATACTATTTATACTTACATACGAGTATATTACAAAATAAATGATATAAGATATTCATAATTCTCAATTATTATCCACGTGTGTGTGTGAGGGGTATGAGCGGCGGTGTGTGTGTGCGCACGCGTTATTGTATAACTTTTTAAATCACGTTATACAAAAATTCCATGAGCTACTAAAGGTATAAATTAGGTGTAACAAAAGTAATTTTTTTGCAGGCAAAATTTAGCCAGTTTTTCTGGATATGTCCCTAACAATATACTATTAAAGTGTAACTATTACAGAAATCTAGCAACTGTTGGGAAGTTTAATTAAGATTGGTTGAGGCGTTTAGGAGAAAATCCGTTTTCTTACTTAAACTTTCTACTCTTAATTGAAATAAAAAAAAAAAAAAAATATTGGTTTGTATCCAACTGCTAGGGCCGTAAAATAAATATAACTTAGAAGGGAAAAGCTCTCAAACATACCTTATAAGAAATATAAAAAACCTTTAAAAAATAATAATAAAACAAACTTAAAAAGAATCTATAAATAGTAAAGAATTTATGTTTATTTCTTAAATTTCTGAACCATTATTTAGCGTCGTCTTGAAAAATTAGAAATTTAATAAATTAATTTTTAGTTTTACTTTAGATATAAAAATAAATATATTTCATATCTTTTAGGTTTATTTTAATTCTAGATACGTATAGACCTGGAAAAACCCGTAGTGCTTGTAAGTAAACAAAACATTCGAAAGAAATGTAATGATGTCAAAGCTGCGATCTGATAAAAATAAAAATAGTGGATTGTGGAGAAATTACTTTTAGAGATTGGTAGCAAATATGAAGTAAGACTCTAGAAGCGGGTGAATATCTTTTATTTATTTATTTTTACATTAAATTTTCAACTAATATTTTTAAATTTTCCAACGAATTATAAGTAATTTTAGAATTAAATCAGTGAACACTGATATATCGTTAAACAGAAATAATTTAATAACAAGCAATGATGACTACAAGAAAAAACACCTTAAATTGTCTATATAAATGAAGTATAAAATCTTTTCGTTTTAAAAAAATCTAAATTAAAATTTAATAGCTTTACCTCGGCATCACCATAAAAACCTCTTAAACAAAATACAAAACGAACTACGCAAGTCAATCTATTTATTAAATAGGCAGGCTTTACACACATAAAACGAATACCGTACGTTCATTCGAAGCAAATTGAGACTTACACGTTTTTTTAATAAGTCCATTTATTAGTACATACATATTGCACATTGATTTTACTACGAAATTGGACGCTATAAAATTTGAAAATAAAAGCAGCACAAAAACTACATAAAAAAATTGTTTTATAAGATATTAACTCCTCGTCGTCACAAATCAATTAACAGCTGACTTTCAAAGTTGAAAATTCTGAGATTCAAATCCTATTAAAAGTTAGTTGCATAATATTCAAATCCGAAAGGATTTGAATACTGGACAGTAGATACCGAGTACTTTGGTGGTGCTGGTTCAATTAACCACACGCCTCAGGATAGGTCGACCTGAGTGTGACCAAAACTACTCCTCATTTACATGCCATACATATCATTTGGTCGTAGGGGTTGTTCATTAGTTGAACAGATTGCAACGTGTATATTACGAAAGAAAGACATTACTATACCGTAATTTCCAAAACCTCTGAAATTTAGAAATGAAATATTTTCATAATCCCAATCTTTAATTATCTAACTGTTCTTTATTATAAACTTAAAAGATTAAAATAATTTACGTATTAAAATTCAGTAGACCCGTAAAAAACAATTACGGAAAAAACTTACGCGTTTCTCTAGATACAGTCTAAAAACAAAGACGAGTCATTAGAAAAAAACGATCTTCTTTTAGTTGTTACTATAGGGGTAAAAATTCTCCAAAGTTTACAGTAAATGAAGCACCAACTCTTTAATAATTTTTTGTAATAGCTAAATAGAAAAAAACTTTTTTTAAGAAATGTAAAAGTTGTAAACAGTAAAGTTGTACAAATAAAGTTGTATTACGTTAATTCAAAAGCCTCCGTGATATTAGATGCAGCTTTATTTAATGAGATCCTGTAGTCAACCGGATTTCTTTCTTATGAAGTTAAAAATAAATTTTCATTAAAGTATAACCTAGGATTTTCTAAGCCAAATTTGTCCATCTATCAACAAATGACGATCTAAAGATAAAAATAGAAGACTAATATTATTTAAATTAGCCTATTACAGCTTATATTCCAATTTCCTACCTTCCATATAGTAAACTATTAACTGCTGTACTATCTAGAAGGAAACGAAAGAATTACTATTTAAAGAATAAAAAATTGAAAGCTTAATATTATTAAATTTTTTTTTTATAAGAAGGATTTTCAGCTTTTCCAAACTAAAAGTAGAAAACCATATAGTACGTCACATTAAAATTTGTACTACAAGAATTCATTAGTTAATATAAAAATGAGCCGATTTAATATTATCAATTCTGAATTTACCATAATTTAAAATATTAAATGTACTGAAATCATACCTGGCTGTAATAAATGGTCTTTAATAATTCAATTATTACTTTGCTAGGCTTACAATGACAGTAGTTGATCATGCACGTGTATTAAATAGATATCACGTGTGGCCATACACTAACAACAATTAGCGAGTTCTGCTAAAAAGAAGTCTTTTCATTAGATTTCATTAATGAAAAGCAGTTACAAAAAAATCAAAGAATAACGGTTATACATATATTTTTCTCTTCATTAACATTTTACTTAAAAATAATAAGTGTTCTGCGCAAAGACGGGGTTTCACATGGCTACCCTCCATTCTGCTCGATTCTGTGTCATCCTTTTCATTTTATAGTAACTTTCTTCCCTTTTTATATTGTCTACCATTTTCATTCGACCCCCACCTCTTGCTTTCCATTTTACATATCAATATAAATTCGACTGCTTTTGAACTGAATTAAACAGGACAAGATTTTGAGTTGAATAATACTACAAAATCATAATCTATGTAAAAGTAAAGCACGACTATCGTTGATCCTAAATCTTAGTTTACATAAATTAAAAACACAACGAACAAAACCAGAACAAACGTAACTACTAGAGTTAAATATATACTACATGTTTTAAATTAAAACACGAAATTGGAATTTTTTCTCTAAATACTTGTATACCAATAAAGCCATTTTTACGACCAATTACATTTCATTAAATTTCTAGAAAGAAGTTAATAAAACAATAATATAAAAGAAAATGAAAAGAAAGACGTAAAATTTGTCTTACCTGTTAAACCAGTCATCCGTATACCTGGGGTAAGGATATGCATCGTTACTACTAAAATCATAACTCGCTCTCGCATTCTGTAATAGAAAAAAATTAATTATTATGGTATTAAAACAATTTTTTTTTATAAATTCTTCAACTAAAACTATTTCAACAGGTTTTCAGAAAGCCGGCAATGAATTCCTAATTTTCCCGGCTTCACAGGTCAAGTTATGCAATTAATTTTTGAAAAACCTTTCTGGCAGCCAGAAAGTATTTTCAATTCAATAATTTTCCCTTCTAAATGAAAAAGAAAATGAAAAAAGGGTGAAAAATGTGAAAAAAGAATTCATAATATTGGCTACTTTTTGTAAAAAATATATTATGTCATCTTTTAGCGAGGAGGTAAACATTAAATAAAACGTTTTAGTAATTTGTAATCTTGATAAAAAAACAATTTTTTTAAGAAAAATCTTTTGCTAAAGTGCCCTAGAAGAGATTTGAAACTTTACTTCCGCCATAACACCCCCACTCATGTTTCAATCTTTTTCAAAAATGTAAACATTCCCCCTCTTAAGGTAGTACCTGTTTACCAAGTTTTTAATCATTTTTTCTGTTTAGCCTCCGGAGCCACCGTAAGATATTAACTTCAGAGGATGAATGAGGATGATGTGTATGAATGTAAATGTAGTCTTGTACAGTCTCAGATCGACCGTTCCTAACTCACCAGATTGGTTTAGTGGTGAACTCGTCATTGCAAATCGGCTGATTTCAGAAAGCTGATTTAAATTAACCACACATCTCAGGATTGATCGACATGAGACTGTACAGAGCAATTCATTTACATTCATGCATATCATCCTCATTCATCCTCTTACGGTGGTTTCGGAGGCTAAACAGAAAAGGAGAGAGAGAAGTCGACCGTTCCTGAGATGTGTGGTTAATTAAAACCCAACCACCAAAGAACACCGATATTCACGATTTAGTATTCAAATCCGTATAAAAATAACTGCTTTTACCAGGATTTGAACTTTACAACTATCGTGTTGAAATCAGCTGATTTGCAATGACGAGTTCACCACTAGACCAACCCGGTGAGTTTGCCTACAAAATTTGAAGAAAATCATTTGACGGGGTCTAAGAGTTATAAGACCAATAACAGGCCAAAATTTATACGTGCATACGCACAAACGTCCGTCTAAAAAAAAAAAATAGATTTTTTTGACTCGGGAACACTGGAATAGAAATTTTTTGCATATTACCTACGATTTATTAAAATCCATTTTTGTTTTCCTTAAATATCTTACTTAAGGTACATAACTTAAAAAAAATTATTTTTTTTTACTAATTTTTGTACTTTCCGTTACCGTTACAACTGCTGTAGCTGCATATTTCTATATGCCGAAGGAAATTAATATATAACTGGATAACTGGGGGACTGATATAAAGTCTCTATTTGATAGTTTACATTTAATAAGAAACGGAATTAAAAGTTAAAAATGAAAAATATATTTTTAATTTCATAAAAAAATAGGAAACATTTGTTTAGAATTAACACACTTCTTTAACGTATCTTGCAATAACTAATCTTGCTTTTTGAATCTAACTTAATGTTTTACACTCACTAAACACACTTCGTTATTTTTTTTGACCTCTCTGGCATTGCAATGCATAATAATTAACTGTTAAAAGATCTTTGGAATTTTCTTAAAATCCGCTCGCAATTGTTATTACAGTTTCACTAGATTTGATTTACTATCATTTGAACACGAATCTGTTATGTAAACCTAGCATTTATATTTAATTCTGGATACAAAAATCATTATTTATCGATGTATTAGTCGCGTTATTTTTGAGGATTAGTTTTGAGGTTAATAATAATAATGTTATCTTCATATTAACTTTAATAAATCAAGGGTAGTGTGACTAAATAGAGAAGAACAATTAGTTTTATATCCCACAAAAAATCTGTATCAGATAGTAAATAATCGAACACTATTACAAGGAAGATAATTAATTCTTACCCAAAAACCATAATATTTAAAATACAATATGAGTTAGACTACAAATAAAAAGTAAAAATAAATAAAAATAAACTATAAATTAAGTTGCATTAATAAAAATAAAAAGTATTAAAATTACTTCGACTCAGAAATGCTAACATATTCTGAAAGAGAGCCGTTTTTTGTAACAAATATTTGTTTTCTTTTCAGAAATATTATCCATTATTGAAAAGAGGAACTTTATATGCACATCATAAGTTAGTCAAGCATTTTAGACGTGTTATATCACTAACACATTAGTGTTCTCAATGTCTGCAAATGTAAACTATACCGCCGTTTTGATTTAACATTGTGATAAAATATTACGGAGTAAATTTTAAGCAATTTATAAATAAATACGTTTCTCCAATGCAAGGATGTAGGAATATAGATTAATAAATATTACTGACAAAAACTGAGAGAAACCACACTAAACACGCGTACGCGCGCACACATACATAACACTGGTATTCTTTTGCACGCTACATCGATTCGAAAATATTTTACATGTTTTGATAAACCACTGGGTTTATCGATTAATTAAAAACACATTATTAGTTAAAATTAGTTTTTCTTTCTTTTCTTTTCATGATCCTCACACATCACAAATTGAAAAATTTACCATTTCATAATGATGCATCTGAAAATCATGTATTATTGACAACGTATTACAAAATACTCGTATTTTTTTAAATAACAAAACATAATAAAATTTTCAAAAATATGAATTCACACAAAAACATATTTAATTATATAACAGCGATTTACAATATCTACAAAGTAACAATCTAAATAGAGTGGAAATAACAGTGATCTTTCTTTTAATGACAGTTTTACAACAGCAGCGATGAAATGAAATTGACTCATCGGGGGTATTGTATCATCAAAGTTGGAAATAGTTATCGAATGGCCTTTAGGAAATACCTTTATGACTGTATCAACGTCGTCACGTAAACAATTTAAAAGTATTACGTAATTGAAAGGCTTCTATGTAAGTGGTCTAAAACAATGTCTAGTCAAGAAGCGGATCGCTGTTAATGGGGTGTTGCAAAACATGGAGCTGGCTTTCTGGAAATTAAAACAGTTGTGAGTCAACGCCGTGTGACTAATCCGTAACTTGGGAAATACCTTCTCCTAACTGTTTATTTGCGGTGAACATTGAAGATATTATTTGAAGGGATTAACATCACCTGCATTTCTGTGAGCTTTGCATAACGTATAGTATTATATTTATTTAACTCATTGAAGAAGGAAACAGTTTCAATTTACCTAATGGTATACAGCAATGATTCCCAAAGTTTGCGCCGCGAAATATTGTAAAAGCTACATAATTAACTGAAGCGAGACATTTATAATGATTAATTTAATGTTAATAAAGTAAAAAAATAATGAAGATACACGAGTTTTATTTTTATCTCTTACTTACGAGTAGTCATACTTTTACTTAGGACAGGGTGCCATGGAAAAATTTTAATTGAAAAAGGAAGTCGCGACTAGGAAAAGCTTGGAAACCACTGATATACACCACTGTATCGTTGATTACACAAGTGGTTGGGTGTGTATATTTTAAGCCCCACAGCCTAAACGGCCGCGGCAACCTGACACAAGCCACGGACATTCTCAAAGGTAATCATTCTAAAGAATAACATACGTATACCATACCAGAGTTACAAAGGCAAACGAAAAGTAAAATAGTTTCTCGTTGTCTTCTCTAAGGTAAACATACTGTTGTACACCAGGAAGCTGAGCCCTTAAGAGATGTAGGTTAAATTTCGCCACACAAGTAACAATTTTACTGTGTTTACTCTAATTACAGGCGATAGAAGGAACATTAATCAATACTTTCAGAGAAACAAACTCTCATTAATAAAACTTCTAACGCTAGGTAGTTTACATGCTTCAAAAATAAAGACAGAAATAGACATTCTCTTTCATTTTTTACAGTTGTTTCCCTTTCTTATGTGAACTAGGAATTAAATTATCTCGATAAAGTCAGATTAGAAATACAAGTAGAAATACAACAGCTAACTTAAACTAATAATACAATTTTATAAAAGAACCCTGTAAGTTTTAAGTATAACGTTCGTTTTAGGAACCTTAATTATTGAATTGTCATTTTTGTAAAAAAAAATTTCTATTAGATTAAATATTATTAAATTAATATTACATAATTAATTATATCTACAAATAATATTTCCAGCATCTAGCCAGAAATCAATCCTGGGACATTCAACAGGAGGTAACAATTCTATTGTCTATGCCATCGTGATTGTCAATTCAATATTGTGATTGTATTCTTTTTCAAATGATTTAATAATGCAAATATTATTATTTTCTATTAGTTCAATGTAACTGGTTTTAATTTTTCGTTTATTTTCAACGAATATTGATTATTTTATTCTTCTTTTATAACTGGATGAGTTTAAACTGTTTCATAGTCATTATCATTATCAGTTTACAAATGGATCTTTTAAAATATCGAAAAATTTATTTTTAAAAGTAATAAGAATAACTACTTTTCTCTTTTACGATATGACATTTAAAAAAGTCTTTTGTTGTATTTTGTTAATTTTAAATCACATCAACAACTATTATTACCGATTACGCTAGAGTTGATAAGTTATAAATTTTTCATACTCTACTCTGGAGTCAAACCCAGGACCTTGAATGTAGTAGATATACACGATACCACCTGCTCAAAAGCGATCAGCTTTATATTTATTTTTTAACATATTTCATTTTATTCATTAGTTTTTATCTAATTAATTAGTTTTTTATCTCCGCACTGAATGCGTAAGTAAAGATATTAACGTTAAAAAATTGAAAAAAGAATTTATTTGATTACCTAAATTTATTTTATAAAGTGTCTCTTTAAATAAGTTTTTTAATTTGATTTTAGCGGATTATATTTTTATTTGTATCTTTATATGGATCTGCCGACCTGACAAACTAATATAAGTAACCTCTATTATATTTATAAAAATGAATTTTTTCTGAGTAAAAAAAAAAATCAATTCAATAAACATCTTTATTGAGATATATAGAGATAAGGAAAAAAACAAAGTCTGTGGAATGAGAATTAATAACAGTAAATCAAAAGTGAGGGACTGTTCCGAAATTACGTCATGTTTTATCTCATTTTAGACCCTCACACACACCGATATTTTACGTCATCATTCTTCGTAGAAACCTTCCTTTAGTAATTTTACCTCTTTATATTATAGGACTGCAAAAATTCCGACAGATATCTTTTTCAATAATAACGCTATAAATATAATTACGCGTGAAGTTTACAACGTGACATTTTGCTTTAATAACTTTTCAAATTTTTATCAATAAATTTGTTAAAATAGTTTTTAAAACCAAATTTATTTTTCAAACGAAAAACTTTTGCATTAATCTTGAAGTATATATTTTAATGTATGCTAAGAATTATTATAAAATATTCATAGAAAATGTTTTTAAATGAATATCTCAAAAAATGGTCTTAAAATAATAAAAATTAAAATGAAGTGATTTACAACTCTGAAGTGTTTCAGTAATTCATTAACTCAATTACATTAAAATATGATAATTTTATTTAATATTGAATCCTGTCGCTTGTAAAGCAGCAGGATTCAATATTCAAAATTTCTTCCTGCGGAATAATTTAATTAAAACAAAATATCGTACTTCTACCTATATATGGCTACTTTCTGGAAGTTGAATAATTACCATAAACAAATCGGTCTACAGAAGTCCTTTTTTCATCCTTTTTGAATAAAATAAAAAAATTACTTACTGGATTTTTTCAATATAATGAAATTACCCTGAAATTGCCCCCTCCCCTGCTAAATTTAGATTGGAAGGGTCAATAATTAGGAAGATATTGAGAATTACGTAAATGTATTTGTGTATAGATACAGTTACAGATGTCTCGTATTAAATGCAGAATATTTTACATAAATTACTCCAGCTATAAAAGGCAATTTTTTTTTTAATAAAAGTGTACAAAGAAGATAATTCAATGACAGGATATCGATAAAGAAAGAGCTACTTCTGCTTGTCAGATATCTACATTGCAGTCTCAAAAACTTAAAACAAAAGAAAAGTACTTTTTCAATCAACATTCCATTAATGTTCGTTCACCAAACCGGAGAAGTGTAAACAACACTCAATCTCTACCAGTTGATTGAACAATTTTTATAAAGTCTTTGTAAAAAGAACAACTAGGGAGTTTCAAGCAGGAAGGAATTGTCTAGCTTAAAAAAACTGCATCAAGAACTTGAGACTGCTGTCGATTTTAAAGGTAGTAAAACTACTGAAAGAGCACGTTTCAAGTAGATAAGACTAAAAATAACAGAAAACGTTTCACTTGGTAAACGGATGCTCAGTGGAGAATTTAATATCTAGAAGCAACTATTAATTATTTATATAATCGTTTCCACTTACCAACAATCTTTAATAGTAATGTTCGAGGCTTTCGGATTATTAATCCATCCTCAGGAACAATGATGTGTTATACATTATAATTATTTACTTCACATATCATTTATTACACTAAATTGAATTTTATAAAAAATATAAATATAACAATTGATCGTTAAAAAATAAAATAAAGTTAACGTTGTCCGTTATGTCAGTATGAAGATCTGTATTTCATAATGAGCATTACCTTCATAATGATACGATGGATAACGTTAACTTTATTTTACTTTTTGACGATCAATTGTTATATTTTTATAAAATTCAATTATTGTAATTAATGATATGTGTAGTAAATAATTATAATGAATAACACATAATTGTTCCTGAGGATGGATTAATAATCCGAAAGCGCTCGAACATTACTATTAAAGATTGTTGGTAAGTGGAAACTATTATATACATAATTTATATATTAATACTAACGGGCCGTACTTAATAAAATTAACTATTAATTACAAAAAGCTAATTTTCCACATATTTATTCAGACGAATCGTATATTTTAACCTTATATTCAATGAAAAAGTCCTGTTCTTATTATACCAATGAAAAAAGGACTAAATGATCGTATAACAACAATTCACGTTAAATAAAAATGCAATATCAATCTCACGTTAATCTAGAAAACTAGTAAAAGTAGCAGTGATAATCGTTACATCATGTACGAAAAACGTTTTTGAACTGGAAATCTTTTAAATTAATTCCCAAACTTCCTTCACAGTTAACGATTGTTGACGATAATGCCACTTATCTCAACTCACTTCTTGATAAAGTTCTCAATTTTAATTCTGACCGCTATGGTCCAAAAAATTCACAATATCGGTGCCTGGAAATAAACCATATTCCATACTTCGAAAATGCTAAAACCATATATGGTTTTATAGTTTCATGAACTGCGGTTTTATAGTTTCATAATTATATGAGTTGACCAAGTTACATAGTACTACACGATAATAATATCACTTTAATGAACTCTTACAAAAATATGGACATCGGGTTCTTAGTTTTCTGCCTTATCATTGCGATTTAAATTCAATCGACTTAATATTTTCATAAGATTGTACATACATAACGCATGTATCATCAAACATAGACATATAGCTAGTCATAAACAACATTTTCGATGACAAATATTCAGAAATTAATTGAGAATAGAAACAATACAATAAGATGAAAAATTTAATTTGTCAAAAATTGTTCATTTATTACTAAAAGTAATTACGAAAAAAACACGGATGCTGGAGTACAACGTTACGGAAAAGGGTAGTATAATACTACCCTTTCAAAGTAATTGCATATCAGAGTACCTTCCTCATATAGCGAATCTTACACATTTGCCCACCGCATTATATACCATTTAAAACTTATCTCTAATATGTAATACAGCATTGGAAACTTCTGTAATTAAAATTGAGCAAGGTTTTTCTTCCTTAACACAACTGTACGAAAATACGATGTAATCAAGAGATTGAGTCATGGCCTACACAGATCGGCTTTCCATCAATTTTGAGTTTGTTATAAAATATACCGTAAATTAATGTCACCCATAAAAACAAAAAATACGTTTTACGAAAATGATCAATGCGATAGAAAACAGTTATTGATTGTAAGACAATGAACAAGTTTCACATTTTATATCTCCGATATGAAATATGATATACGTGTCATATGATATAGATATGAAAAGAGTCAACAGGAATGTCAATAAAATTTAGATCATATTTCGCTTTATAAATAAGGCATTTAAAAACAAAAGGCCGAGGATGGTTGGATGGCAATGTACGTTGTAATAGGAACACTTTTTATGATCTGAGAATAAACATTAGTTTACTCTCAGCAGTGCAGAGTAGTGCAGAGGACAGCACAACTAAGGAAAATAGAAATACTGAAATTAAATTTTTAAAAACCAGTTAAGGGTGAATCTTCAAAAATCAAACCGTAATAATAACATTTAGAAGGAATAGGGATAAAAAACTACCCTGGTAAATATATAAAAGTACGTAGAAAAAAATCCCTTTCGGCATACCGGAAGGCGGAAGTAGATTTCACCGGAGCTAAATAGGAGATAAAAATATTTCCACCTTAAAGGTAAGAAAACCTTTTAATTTACTCAATACAACAACGGTTGCATGTGAAAGAAAGTTTCACATATTTAGTGTACGACAAACCCCATCTTCTTACAATTCTAGCAATATTTTAGTCATCCCTTGCCATCAGGAATGGTCATATCAAAACTTGTTTTAGGAAAAGATTTTAGGTAATGTTTAGAGGACTAACGATCACTTTAAACCGATTCGATACTGTGCCTATTAAGGAAGATATAATTTTTTTTGTCTTCAAAATCCTATATCAAATCGTATATCAAAAAACTTTACTTAGATAAGTTTTAGGCCCTTATTCAAAGAATAGTAGGAACTTTAAACGAATTCAATATTTTATTTAATAAGAAAGTTATAGAGATATTTTGTTTTTTTCGAAAAAGCTCTCCCATTTCCTCCTACATGATCCGATTTTTCCCATTAACGAATTCGACCGAGATTTTGTGTCGTTATATTTTATGTATCGATTTGAAAATGATTGACAGAAAATTACGGCAATTATCGTGTCCACAAGAAAGTGAAATAAATATATATATATAAATGTATATATAAACTTTTGAACTGATGGTGGTTTTGGGGTCTGGGGGATGTGAAACGCGAAGATATGTCGCAATTTTTCGGAAGTTGAATCATGGTTCCATTACAATAGGTAGCTTCTTGTAAAATATCCCAAGTACACCATATTTTAAAGAATGCCGATTGATCGGTTCCCGATTAGATCCCAATATTATCGAGTAGAGGGTGAAAAAAATTTTGTAGGATTACAAAAAAAGAAAAAACGTTGGACATAATATCTAATCTGTGCGCGTTTAAAGAAAAAGTGAGATATCATTAATTATGTAACTTACAAAAGTCATCCGCAAATTACATTACTCTTTTACAATAATAAATACGAGTAAATCCTCCAGCATGCCAACTGGTAGATTCATAATATAAAAGTAACGTATTTGGATTTGATAGGGATTTATATTCCCAAAATGTAAAAAACGATTCCAAAATATAAATACATATTAATATATATATTTTTTTAAAACTTTTAAAAATGTTATCGATGATTTATGTATTCAATATTTACTATATACTATTACCTTATTTATATGAAAAATATCACGCTACAGTAATCAATACGTTGTATATAATACTTTAGCAAATACTGAAAAAAAATCTCACAAACAATATTAATTAAAAGAAAACAAATTTATTCATCCCACCAATACGTTTTATTGACAAAAATAAAATTAAATAAATTCTCAAAAAAAAAAGCCATTCCTACTATTTTACATAAATGATTTTTGTTGACGACTTTGTAACTATTTAATTAAATATATGGGAAAAAAATCAAAAGATAAAAGGAAATTTTTATCAATAAATTTCTGTGAAATAAAACATGAAATTATTTGAAATATTTTTTAATAAAACTGGAGATACTAGGCATAGGAAAGAAAGAGTAATAACAAAAAAGAGTCGATCGCCCGTAAAAACTCTTTGCTTCAGTGTGGACAGAAGTGACCTTTACTGTTAGAACTGATACAGACTCCAGATTTTTTTTTTATGTATAAAAGGTTAAAAAAATAAAAAACTGTACATACTAGATATATGCTTGCTAGCTTTCTATATACGTGCAAGTACTTTTGATTTTCGGTTCAGAATATATATATATTTTAACCAACCTTTGTCTCTTGTTTTTTTTTTAATACTACTCCTCAACCACGTTTATTTTTTTTTTATAAAACGTAATCAAATCAATACGAATGCAGAATATACTGATTTATATTCAGAACACTGCGCTTTTTTCCTATTTATTTAGTTAAATTAATTAAAAATGAAGAACGCAAAAAAATTAATTACATCATAAAATTCTACAACATACAAATAATTCTATATTATTATAACTTATGAAAATTTTAATGTTAAATAAAAATAAATTAATATAATATATTATTAATAAACATATACTTTACAAGTTTGGTTCATGGATCGGATAAAAATAAAGTCTCCTTTCCAATTTTCATTAAAATTTTTCAAATATCCCTTTCAATGATCTTTACAATTACTAGAAGGGAAAAAAGATCGAATCACAAAAATTTAACTCGTTATTTCTCAATCGTTCACAAACGAATTATTCTCTTGGTTACCAGCTTCAATTATACCCTTCATTATCGATCCCGACTTAATGATAGTAAATTTTCTCAAATGAATTTGTATCTTTTCTTTAAAATTACAAGTATTAATTAAAGAATTAAAAGAAAATGACAAAAGATCCTCCAATCAATCATAATTATGATACTCCTTTTAAACGGTTAAAGATTTTACTCCTCTCCAATCATAATTATAATCTTTGATCGAAATAAAGAAGAAATTAAATTAAATATTGGATGTAAATATACTCATTTTCATATCAGTTTTTTAAAAATATATTTCTTTCAAAAGAATTTAATAGTTACCTGGTATATATCGTATACACAACGGGGGTACAAAAAAGAATATTCTGTTTTTTAATATATTGTATATCTCTTGGCTGATATCCACAGAATTGAATTAAAGGCTAGAAACAAAGAGCAAAAAGGATTAGTTTATGCGTATGGCTGATTCCCAATCGTTCCGCTTGATAGCTCTACTAAAAAAGACGGCGACTCCTGAACAGAAAGCCTTCTTTGCTTTGCAGTTTCGTAAGAGTGAATGTGCAGTTATAGTTCAACGTACGTTCCGTAGAAAGTTTAATTGTTATCCTTCGAGTTATATTAACAATCGTCGATGGCGTAGTTTGAAGCGACCGGATATTTGTGTAAAGGAATGAGACCGGAACGACCGAGGCCATAGTGAGTGTTTACTGCGTATCCTAACAAATATGTTACGAAGGTTAGCCGCGAACTAGCGATATTGGTGATGACAGTTGGAATGTTTTAAAGAATCGCTAATAAATGCGTCCATACAGTTTACAGCTGTAACAGGCTTTGAAAATTACCGACTATGGTGTGAGTGCCGACTTCGCAATCGAAATGGGGCAGCATGAAAATAATGAATTTCTTGATCGTTCTGCGTTTAGAAAGGAGTCAACATTCCATTTTAGTGGCAAAGTTTACATCCTGACCCCGTAGGGGAAGACACTCTCTATGTGGCAGTTTCGGTCGCCACGCCACCCCCTCCATACCATGGGATTTAACGAAGGCGATCTTCAGAACCTCGGCAAAGGCATCTCTCAGCCTCGTTCTTGCCTCAATCAGGATGCCATCAATGCGAATACGACAAGTGATATTCCCATCGGGGAACTACTAGGAAATGAACTCTTTAAAACAAAACACATCTATGTCGAGTCTTTAATAAGACTGAGTGACATTAAGGAACTGAAATTAATAACGGAACTACCTACCCATAGGTTAGAAGTTGAGTTCAACACGCAACCATAATAACAAAACAAGAAATAAAAATAAAACAAAATACTACAAAAACATCAAACCTTATAACACAAGAACAACAACACCAAAACACAAGAAAGACAAGGGGAACCCTAAATTCCCTCGGCAATCCGTTCTCATGCCTTTGGAACTTATAATGATTACCCATTCGGCCCGGTTTTTCCAATTCTCACAGAGATCTAATATCGATCCGACAAATAATCTCCGTGCGCATGGCATAAGTTTGTATTCTGCTCATTTGTAAATTACATGGTATGCGTCATCTAGTTGTCCACAACCTGGACACACACCTGAATCCACCGGGCCAAATCGCTGGAGTCTGCCTTGGAAGATGCCATGAAATAAATTGCGTCACATACTTTTTAGAGTGAACCCAAGGGACGTTCCACATACCAACAACGTCTGAGAAGAGATCATGCGAATAACGCCCACCCTCTGCCTCATCCCATCCGGCCTGTCATAAAGCATTGGCATGCCGTTCTATCTGGCGAATTTTTTCTGAAGTCAATTCACCTGACTTCCTAGCAACATAACACTGCTGCTTTTTTGACGCAATTAAATCTATCGGTTTCACACCTGCAATCACCAAGATTGCCTCCCTTGAAATAGTACTGTAACTTCCCGTTACCGTTAATAATACAAGGCGTTGAGCTCTTAATAATATATCCAGATAGCTTTTAATTTTTAGCCTATCCGCTGAAACAGGCGCCGCATAATTGCCTCGCTCACGTCCTTATACAGCATTCTCATAGTCTTAAAATTAAGACCCAATCATGATTGACCACTCGTCAAATACCAAAGAAGGCACGACATGCCTTCTCCGCGACGTAATTATTTTAAAACTTGATAATATTTTATACGAAGGCCTGACATCGAATCACGAACCTGACGCCTCACTGCCTATCGGCTTTTAAGAAGCATCATAGTGGTCTTCTCCGGGCTGAACGTCATTTTATGTTGATGACCCCATAACTCAAGTATCCTGCATGCCTGGTGGCCCAGAATTCACCTCTCTCCGCAAGCTTCCTTCGACCAGCAAGAGAACATCGTCGACATAAGCCACGATGAAGAAGCCGCAGAAGGAAATCAAACTTCAGAACCCACAGCACTGGACCCAACACGCTGCTCTGAGGACAACCCTTGGACAGCATCTTGCCTACCTCATGCCTGCTCTCGCGGAACAACACATCTCTATGCCTGAAGTAACTTTGCATTACTCACAAAATTACAATCGTGAAAAAAGTTAATAATCATTGTCTGGCGTCAGAGAACCCCCCAACATTTAAAATGCAAAGAGGCCCACCAAAATTAAATTTTTTATGCGAATATCCCGGCCAAGTTTACGGGCCAATATATCTTACCGAAGCAAACGTAATAGGAGTTGTTTATTTGTACATGCTGCATCATAGCTCTCTCGTCAACTGCAAGTTAGATCTGAGAATTTTAATTTGGCAACAGAACGATCTCTACAGTCGGTTGGATGTTTTTAGCGTAAAAAAAGGTAAAGAAAGAGATCCAGTTTGTGTGATTTGCTTCTAATTAAGGTTAAACTTTCCAAATTTTTATTAATTTTAGTAGAGAAGTTAATTTTAGAGGAGTTATTAATTTTTAGAGGAGTTTATTTTAGTAGACGTTATTTACATTCATATATACAATCATCTTCTCAAAATAAAATTCCCTAGAGTGTTAACTAGAAATTTTTATTTATTTATTGGTAAACTAACAAAATTATTTTACTCTAAACCTAAAAAACAGTATTTTTCGAAATAAACTTTTGTATTTTACCCTGTTTTCCTTAAAACCTAAGCGAAAAAGACTGAGACGTCTAAATAAGGTTCTAAATTTACGTCTCGATTTGTACCCCGTGAATTTTAGTACGGTTTAATTTCACAGAGGGAGCACAAAGCAGGGCTAAATGTTTTGCGAGCCGAAACTCGTTAACAAACCGTTTTCTGACCGACGTTTTATGAACCTACTTCTTATTTTTATCTCCCAAGAGATATCCGTGCAATTTAGAATCATTCTATATATTTGTATGGAAACGGAAAAAAAAACAATTACAATCTTGTTTTGTAAAGTTCTTATTTAACTACTCGAAACATAGTAAAGTAGTTATTTTTCAGAGTTTGGCAAGAGAAAATATACCCCATAACGATTTAAAATTTCCAACTTTATTTTGAGCAAAGTAGTTGTAAAATAGATTTTTTTTTTTACATATATATTTTCTTTGATCAACTGCCAACTTTGCTTTTCTACAGATACGTAAGGGACACATGCATTTCCCATAAATTTTTATTTCGATTCTTTTTCTTGTATAATGTTAACGATGTAGATAATATTACATGTAATTCCATAAATTAGCTGTCATTTTAAATAAAACACAAGTTTCCTATGTCGAGTTAATTAGGAAAAGTAAGAAGTGAATGTTAGTTTCCATATTCATTTTCAGTGATACCAACAGCTTGATAAATCCACTAAAATGAAATAAAATTCACCCCTAAAATCAATAGCTTCACTCCGATCACCAAAGGAATTACCTACAAAACGAAGATTTTTTTTTATACTAAAAACATAAAGATAACTTTGGCTGATACCGCGTGCCTCCAATGTTTCATATGCATTACACATACAAAAAAAATGAATAGATGAGAAAAAATAACCGATATAATTTTCTTTGGGAAATATCTAATTTTACATGTTAATTCCTCTCAGTATAGGATATTTTTTCTTGTATATATTGTAAACTAGTTCAATAATTATTTCTGAATGGAATTTTACTTTGATGCATTGATGCTTACCGACGCATTGTTACTTTATACTAACACTTTCTTATTTTATATTTTTAAACAATAGAGTTTACATAAAACAGGGACTGCAATCAAAGTTTAAAATGTGGTATTACAGCTTTTTTTTTGTTTTTTTAACGGATTACTATTATTAAAGATACATTAAAGGCTCCATATTCTAAATTAACCCGAGAAACAATTGTTTTTTCTTATTTTACTTATTTACTTGCTGGTTTTATTTTTCCATGAAATTTTATAAATTTTTAAGGAAATACCCACTTACACCTACCATAGGAACTCTTTGCGTCTAATAAAAATAGACTATCCATAATACAACTTCACTATTTACATAGGTAGAAAGAAATATATTTTTATTATTATAACAAAAAATGGGAAATTAACAAAATGTTCGTGTTTAATAAAATAAAATGTTAACAAAAACTTCGCATAAAATATTCAAATATACTGTATATATATATTATTTGTTTCACTATAAATGTCTATCAGCAATCGTGTAATGTGTTTTATACGAGCAGACAGAATAGTTCGGTTGATTTAATCGATACTGGTTTTGGCAAACCACACAAACCCATTATCTTCATTCCAGTGGTTAATACATGCACTTATAATAACATATATTTTATCCTTATCTATTCTACATTAGAAATATTTGATTTTATGACAAATGTATATTACACCCTGATCGATTTTTAAAGCAACAAGTATAACATCGCGTACACAGAAAGATAATGCTTAGTTTTAAATCGTGTACCTCATCAGTTTAGATCCATAAAAATTTAACAAATAGGTAACATTAAAGATTGTATTTTTCAAAATTTTATAATATACAAAATTGTAGAAGATTATGAAGATATTTTATGAAATATCCAGCTCTTAATAAATTACAAAAGTATTTAAACTTAGTACACTGTTCACGTACTTTATCAAGATCACTACCAAGTGAAATATCCACGGCAGTATGCATTTCTCGTATACCTTTTTCTAAGTTATAAACGTTTCAACCTTCTATTTCAAGGAGGTTTAAGGTTTTAAAATATACATCGTATCTTCATTTTCAAGGTACATAGATGGTGAAACGTTTATTTATAGGAAAATTACAGCGCTTATTTAGTTTAATAGTTAAGTAAGTCGACCTCCTCATTATAATACCTTAAAATTAAAAATGTTAATTTATTTATCTAGATAAATATGTCTGTTACTAGTTCTTACTACTGTTTCAGTTATAATAAAAACAAATAAAATTAATTATCAGAAATTTTTGTAATTACGCTTTAATTATTGAAGACACTTGAAGATTATTTTATGAATTGAGGTTATGTAATAAATCGGTTATTACCATGTTCAACTAGCGTAATTAGAAATTTTAAACTTCATACAGATGAATAAAAATAATGGAAACTTTAAAATTGTGGAAAACAATTAATTTTGAAATAATTTCGCTGATTTCTTCTTTTTTTTGGTGTCATTGCAAGATAATTGTATGGTCTAAGGTTTAGAGGCAGGTTATAAACTACTGCAATAACCACACAACCACTGTGTTTAACCACACAAACTTATAAATAACTATACTAAAAGAAACATAAAATGAAATTTACGAGTATTGTAGACACGAATAAAAACGATGAAATTTTATACATATATGATAATAAAACTATTTATTTTTCTTTTAGATCAATACAGAAGAGGTTTCCTCACTGAATTTAATGCTCCCTGAACTTTAATTGGAAACAACAGTTGTCACCACGTCCTGCAATAACCCAATTTAAACTGCGGAGTACTTACAACACAATATGTTCCAGGTTGTAACAACAATAAGGTAAATCTATTCGAGGAAGTAGAAACAGCTGCAATGCGTCAAATTTATATCTAACTATATCTTTTTAAACAAGTAATCCTACAGCCTTTACTTAAAATAAAAAATATCTTTTAATTTTTTACAAATAAAAAAACAGTATGTATTTTTATAATGTGAATAAAAATTATTTTCTATCTATTTTTTTTATATTTCCTTCTTTCTAAAAAAAAATATTAAATTAGCAGAATTCTTTTTATTAATTCTTTTTTTTTTTTAGCTACTAAAGGCTACTAAAGACTACGTAAAGCTAATAAAATCTTTTAAAAATAGCTCATGAAAGATGAATTTTGTAATCTTTGAAAAATTTTGAGTCAAACCGGAGTTCGAACCCAAAATCGTTCGGATGAAAGGCAGAGATGCTACCATTAAAACACGTAGTTCGACATAAATAAATCATGAAACTACGAATGTAAAAATTGCACAGTTAACTTGGTGTTATTCTTAATTAAACTTATAATTTATTTTACGATAATTTGGTAAACGAAAAATCGTAGAGCATACAATTAATTATTATTATTAAGTTGATTTAGATAATCAATGTCGAGTGAAACAGGCTTTACTACCGCTACCTTAAATTTATTCAACAGTTACAATGTTTCTGATTTTAAAACATGTTTACTGTCTGAATATTATTTTCTAAAACATCCTTAATTAACAATTACTTGTTTTATAATTTTCAAAATAAATAGAACATTATATCCGGACCTTGAAAACAATTTTGAGTTTATTCAGAATTAATTTACAAGCAAGTTTTTAATTAATCGATAAAAAAAATTGAAATTTGTTATTAAACTAGGACAAAGAAAAAATCTGCCGAATAAATTTGTAAAACTTTACCGTTCAGAACTTAAAATTAAATCCCTCCCTAATGATAACGTTAAAAATTACTTTTGCCCTTACAAACTTTCTTATTTATTTATTTAAATAAAAAATAATAAAAACAAACTTATTGATTGATTAATAGCAAACAAAAATTCAACTCGATTATTAGGTATAATAAAATTTAATTAGAACAATTCAAATTACAATATTTTAGGTTTTAAAAATCTTTCTTTTAATTTACTACGACTAAGATTAGAAATACGTACACCGTGAAAGTACCTCGTATAGAATAAATAAATAAACAAATTTTCATGTCTCCGGTATTGAACATGAAACTTAAGTCTCTGGCATTTACATTTAGAAATCTCACTCGAGGATTGGGTTGTATAATCCACAAGGTGAATTTTTCTACCTTTACAAAGTTTTATTTAGAGGAAAATATTAAGTAAAAAAGTTAAGTACACTAAAAAAAAAATCAGAAAATGTTAAATAATTCGATTTTCATGTAAGGTAAAGTGTAAACTTTTAACATTATCCTCTAAATAAGCTTCAATTGAAAAAAACTTTTTTTTTGGTAAATTAAAACTTGTACCCGATTAAGATTTTTATTAAAATCAACGCGCTTTTGTGTTTAGCAAACGACAAGCCCCATCTTCTTACAATTCCAGCAATATTTTGGTTATCCCTTGCCGTAAGGGTTGGTCAAATCAAAAATTGTTTCAGAAAAATGTTATAGGTAATGTTTAGAGGACTAACGATCATTTTATCCGATTCGATACTATGTCTATTAAGGGAGGTATGATTTTTTCTTCGAAATCCCATTTTTCTCACCCTGGGCCAATGGTTGGTGGAAATTTACTTATATAAATTTTAGGCCCTTGTTCAAAGAATAGTAGGAACATTAAACGAATTCGATATTTCACTTAATTAGAAAGTTATAGTGATATTTTGTTTTTTTTTAAAAAGCCCTCCTCCCCCCATTTTCACCCTCATGGTCCGATTTTGCCCATTAACAAACTGGACCGAGATTTTGGATCATTATATTTTATGCATCAATTTCAAAATGATTGGCGGAAAATTACGGCAGTTACGTGTCCTCAAGAAAGTGAAATATATATATATATATATAAACTTTTGAACTAACGGTGGTTTTAGGGCCTGGGGATTGTGAAACACGAAGACATGACGAAATTTTTTGGAAGTTGATTCATAGTACCCATTACAGCAGGTGGTTTTCTTATGAAATCTATCTAAAATTAGCACGATTAAAAATACAAAACACAAGTTATTGGAATAGGAAAAAAATTGAATATGGCATAGAAATAAATTAAATTATTTAGAAAACGTACGTAACGGTTATTGATATGGAATTTCATTTCACAACAGTCTGAATATACTGTAATTATGTAGTCATGCGTGTACGTAATAATCATTATTTCATTCCCAAACCTCATTCAAAACGTATCAGACATTCCAGAATTAATAAATATTTAGTTTATGTATTACAGAAATACCACAATAGAATTATATTAATATAATAATAATAATAATAATAATAATAATAATAAAAATAATGATGATACAAACTGCAATATATTACCACTAAAATTTTTCTTAACTGTAAATTTTAAACATACATTCTACAATATATTTCGTAAAATAATATAATTAAAGAGAATGTTAAAATTTTATTTAGAAAATTTTAATAAAATAAATATATTACAAAAATGTATGCAAATTAAATATATTTAGGCTATATTAAACCGTATGCGTAAATTAAGTGATCAAGATTTTAACGTTAAAAAAGTTAAAGATATAAAAAACCGACAGTGAAGTAAATTCATAATAAATTACGTCGGTGGATGTATGCGGAGAAAAAAATAAGCTACTAAAGATAAATTATCAACTAATACAATCAGGTAGGGCGCATTAATTTTGTCACTTTTTAAATAACGGTAAGTATAAAACAAAAGAGTAAAACAAAAATTCCAAAAAGTATTGAATATGACAAAATATTTTATTGACGTTCACTGAAATTATAAATAACTTATTTACACGACTGAAAATTGAAGGTAATCATAATTATAGAATTATCCGTAGTGGAGTTCAACATAGCTACCAGCAATGTTATATCTGCATAACTAAAATCCTTCAGCGGCATTTCAAAACGCATACTACAATATTTGGGAAAGTTATGTTAAGCACAGAATTTCATGTAAATTAATACAAAATAATTACTCATAACAATTTCCAGAGTATGTAAGTTTTACATATTCTTAAAATATTCGTTCAAAAAGAGCGAATACTTTTGGACGAATATATTCTCCCCCATCTGATAAAGCTAGAAATAAACAAATACAGAAAAAATAAATAGCTAGAGTTTTTATTTAATTAATATTTTATAAAATATAAAAAGAATTGTTTAATTTTATTTTTTAGAAATTTTAAAAATGTGAAATTCTTTGATCCATAAAAATGTTCGAATATATATGATTTTTTATAACGCATTATTTTTATACTTACATAAAATTATCTACCACCATTTATTAGTGAGGATTTATTTATACACACGTATACATGTATGTGTATATATATATATATATGTATATGTTGGTTGGCATACATGTATATGTATATATATATATATATATATATATATATATATATATATATATACTAACTGGACAGGACTCGTTTCGCTCACTCTTCCCGTCTAGCCAGGAGGCTCAACCATCGCTGGACCCCCGCTATGTTCAATAGCTTCATGGTTGTGGGAATAATTTACAAACGAAGTCATTTGAAAGGCGCTGTTGTAAGCTTCTATTGTATTCTTTGTTATTGTTTGTTGAACTCAACTCTTTACCTTTCGGGTAGGTAGTGGAGTTCAGTTCCTTATTTTTGTTATTCACTCTTGTTTGAGACTTAGTTCAGATGTGTTTTCTTTTCTTTTCTTGAGAGTTCATAACGATAGTACACATGTAGGTAGGTACACATGTTGTACACATGGGAATGTCACACGTGGCATTCGCATCGGTGGCATCCTGACTAAGGCAAGCACAAGGCTGAGAGATGCCTTTTGCAGAGGTTTTGAAAATGACCACCGGTAAAGTCCATAATGGCTAAGTATGGAAGGAGTGCCGTGGTGACCGAAAGTGTCACATGGAGGATGTATTCCCCTACGGGGTAAGGATGTAGGCTCTTATATAGTTCAAAAATCGTTAGATTTAGGATGGTCTCCATCAACAGTGCTACAAGTTCGGCGGTTCTTGAATTGGAGATAAATGAACCTTTCCTGAAGCACAACATAACCTTTTTGGTTCCCCCTTTCCATATCAGAGCATAACAATAAACACACGTCTATCGTGGTTGCCAATATGTTCATGATCGGCGTATTTAATTTTTACATTATAGGTAAAACCACGTCTATCCTTATGCGACCATGGTAGCTGGCATTGACATCAATATGAAGTCGTGAGGAAATTAACTATAACTTGCGTTACAAATTTATTGCAGCTTGTGTCTGGGCGTAGCGTTTTCGGTCAGCACCTAACCTATAATCAACCCACCGGGTTGGTCTAGTGGTTAACGCGTCTTCCCAAATCAGCTGATTTGGAAGTCGAGAGTTACAGCGTTCAAGTCCTAGTAAAGCCAGATAATTTTACATGGATTTGAATACTAGATCGTGGATACCGGTGTTCTTTGGTGGTTGGGTTTAATTAACCACACGTCTCAGGAATGGTCGAACTGAGAATGTACAAGACTACACTTCATTTACACTCATACATATCATCCTCATTTATCCTCTGAAGAATTATCTAAACGGTAGTTACCGGAGGCTAAACAGGAAAAAGGAAAAAGAAAAGCTAACCTAGAATCACGCACTTCAGTTGTTTCAGAGGACGAGATAATCTCATTTTTTTAGCAAACTAAGTAATAAGGAAGGTTATTTCTCTAACTTGAAAGCATATATCTCAAGTTAATACTTGTAGATATGAAGCATGCAAAATTGTTGTTGTTGATCATGGTAAATATAAAAGATTCAGTATATTTCTTTTAAAAAAAAACCAATAGACAAAAACTTCCAAAAAATATATATATTTTTACTATAATGGTAATGCTGAAAAAAATTCCAATTCAAAAATGTTAAATAATTAAAAGTCTAATTTTTAGCAGTATTTTTTATTAAAATAAAATTAGAGGAATTATTTCTAATTTTATTACTTTATCATTATCATATATATTTAACGAAACTTTTTATTTCGCTGTTTATTAAAAAAAAAAAAAAACAACGATAAAACCAAATTGAATTATTGTCATTGAAACCGATTTAAAAATATAAAGCAAAATTAAATGTTGACACTCAATCTCACAAACAGAATTTTATAAGTAGCATTTTGTACTTTTTTTTAAACAAACATGAAAAAACTGGAGCAAGCGGATGCTCTTCTGTTGCTTATCACTACTTCATTCTGACTAGGTCTTTTCCACTTTATACTCAAACCACTCCTCCATCCATTCTCTCTTTTCTTTTCATCATTGACTTCAGATTTGTGAACAACAGACCGCATATAATAAATGTGCGTATACGCACATAATAAGTTACAGATGAAAAATTAAGTTTAGGTCACTTATCATTAAACCATTACTTAATTTTTCAAGTTGAAAAAGTAATTTTTAAATGATTTAAGTAATTTTTACAATATTAGTTTTTTCAACTACATAAAATACAAAATAATCAACACAAAAGGAAGAAAATCTTTGTTATCTTTAAACCGTAACATATTTTTTTTTTTTTTTTTTTTTTTTTTTGACATAAAAGGTATAATAATTATTTGAATATATTTTTAAAATCACTTCTATTTGTATAACAGCAGGGATTTTATTAAGCATATTAGAAACCGAAATAAACAAAGGAAATCTGATCATAAAATTACATATAAAAAAGAACCACATTCCTAAGGCATGTAATTTTCTTTAATAGAAATAAATTTTAAAATATCCAAATAAAAACAATTAACCATAAAGTAAGTTTTAGATTTTACAATATATGTTTATTATTACCATTAAGATAATTATCTATTAATTTTATTTTTTAAAGTAGAATTTCATACTTTTGGAGCTCGAAATATTGATATAAATTAGAATTTTATAAAACCTCATTTTAGGGACCTTGACTGAAAAATTTGTTTCGTTCCATTAATTTTGGCCGAAAGTAATTATGTCAACTATTAATACTCACTTTTTTTATTATTATTTCACCATCTAAGTTCGAAGTTTTTACAGTGAGAATATGAGATAGAAATCTTCTATGTATGAAAAATTCTATGTCTGATTCGAACTCGGACCTACGGATGACAAAAGAAGACGCTACTACTACGCCACGAAGATCAGGAGAGATTATCGTTTAATTAAAACGATAAACAGTGCATTTTATTTTCATGCAAAGAATTTCCAGGGGACTTAATGGGTCGTTAAATTCCCTTTTTACTTTACTTTCCTGGCATAATAAATCTAGAGCTGTGCTGCAAGAATCAAAGTACGGTAATCAGTCAAAAAATAGGGGTATGGGTTTTTTGCATAACTCGACGTTTCATAATCCACGGACACTAAAAGAACCAAAGAAAGTGGCGGGTTATGTGCATAAGAGGTACGTACGTGCGTTAGCACATTTGAAACTTAATAAATTTTGACTGGATAAACCATTTTCATGAAATTTTGTTCCAAGACCCACCCGGGTGTATGCGGGAATTTGTTGGTTACATTTTTGGTCAATATTACCAGGGGGTGGCGTAGTTTTGTGAGATAAATTTTCTCAAAATTTTGCAAACATAAACCCACTTTATATTAAGCTCAATTTTAACCTTTAAAAAAAAACTTTGCTACATTTTTTAACCGATTTTTAACTCGGTTTTTTAACAGATCGTTTTTAAATGTTTATTGGTTTATTTATATTTACAATGATAATTTTACAATAAAGCTTATTAAAAGTTTAAATAATAAACTTTTAGTAATAATATTACAATAAAATTTCACCAAATTCACCCCACCCTCAAAAAATAAATCTTAGCCAACTTTTTTCATGTACAAACCATTTTTTATTATATAAGAATAAATAACTAATGCCAGTTAATTATTATAACTTTGTTGTCAAATGTTTTACTACGAATTTTTATTTCTTTCAATTATACTTTTAATACTGTATAAATTTTAAGCTAAAAACGTCATTAGATCAAGGGGAACAAATCAACCTAAATATTTTTACTGAACTATTTTATCTATTTTTCAATTGTATTTTACTATTGTATAGTTTAGTCATTAAAATTTAAATAAATATCCTATATAGTGTTTGAAATAAAAACGTTGAAAGGCCAAAGCTGGGAAAGTTATACAACCTTTATCCGATGTTTTCTCTTTAACAAAATGAATGATTATTTTGAATATTTTTTCAAACGTTCAGTAGTTTCACCATCAAGAGTAAAATTTATTTACAACGAGTCAACCCTAATGTATTCGCAAAATGGCTTATTATTTGATGCAATATTCAAAGAAAAATATATATTTAATTATGCAAAAGAAATACATAAAACACATTATAAAAAATGATTCAGGTAATGAGAAATTATAAAATTTGTGTTAATAGCCCCGGGCGAGCGTCAGCACTGAATAACTTATAGAAGTCAGCTCACACAATCTTATCATTTAATTATCATGGTTACTTGGAGTGGTGCGCAACGTGATTTTAACATCAAAGCTTTTTATAAAAAATAATGGCAACGAGAAGACTGCGCGTAGATAATTTCACCACTAGTTTAATTTAGGACGCCACAATTGGGTACTGACAGCACATGAAATTAACATATGGCTTCTTCATTTTGAGAAAACAGGTTCAGAAATAAAAAGGAATGTGGACCGTTCGTATGTCAGAAAACCTCGAGACGATTCGAGTTACTGTCATAAGTCCACACCGATCAATTCATCGTCATACAGTGTTTGTACACTTGCATGTACTGGAACTGTTAAGATACAAGTCTCCGAGTATTATTGTTGCAGAATTTGCTTTACCATCCGTGCAGGTTGCAGATCATCCAGAAACTGATCTTATAATGCGCCAACAATTCTGTGAACAAATGGTTTTAAAGATAAATGAGAAGAATTACTTTGTTAACAGTGGATGTCGAACAAAGCATATTTTAAAAAATTTTTCGGTTTATATTTCTGTTTTTTGAAGATTTTTTATAATTAATTGACCACAGAAGCTTGCACGTGGTAAATATGGAAACAGAATTTTATAGCGTAAGAAAAATTTCATGGCTGACCCGGATTTGAACCCGGGATCCCCGGATGAAAGGCCGAAACGCTACCATTCCGCCAGGGAAATTAAAAAATTTGTTAATAAACAAAGTTTTAATTTTTGTAGACAACAGAAACCCCAGCTATAGGATAACCATGTGATATGCTGTGTCACCGTACAGTACGATAGAACCTTATTTTTTTGAAAAGGAGGCCTCACAACTATAGTCATATTATACCGATACGTTACCCTGCTGAAAAGCCTTTGGGTAAGAAGTACAGAAATATCCACAAATTATCGACAACCTTTGGTTTCAACAAGGTAGATTGAAATCCATGAATATCAATCGATGGCTGCTGTACGCCAATTGTTTGGCAACCGTATAATTTTGAGAAATGAAGATGTCTAACAGATGTTCTGGTTTGTCGTGTGAGAAGTCTTCTTGTAGGGGCACCTAAAAAGTAAAGTGTATTGTAGACGACCTGGTACGACAGAAAAACTAAAATTAAAATTCGCGAACAGCAATTTCTGAAAATGCTGCAGAAATATTACATCGGACAATGCATACATCGTTTCACTACGAGACTGCAGTTAGGTCTACGAAAAAACGGACTTCACCTGCACGATGCGATCTTCAAAAAATAAATTTTGTGTATGTATTCATAAATGGCAAGTTTTTTTTCTATATTTTAATCTTATAAATTTATTTACAATAGTTTTTTCATAAGAATATTTAATTTACAAAATTTCCCATTTTCTTGAATCACTCTGTATATATTATAAACAGACGGTGTATAATGTGCTGAAGACAGCGCAAGAAAACTTAGGATACACTTCATTATTATGCTTGACCCATTAGTATGCTTGTAAGGAATGAAATTTTCAATGTATAAACAACATCTGGGTTTACTGAAGAAACAAGTAACAGGAAGGGAGGATCAGTGTACGTGATGTTCTTACAAAACTCAGAACGACATGACGCAAGAAAGTCTGAACGATTACATCTAAAAGGTAAACAAGAATTTAGTTCAAAACCATCGACCCGGAAAGAAACTGCCAGACGGTTCAAGATTCCGCTTATATTACGATATAACATTAAACGATACGTAAATCAAATATTTATTACCAAGAATTAACCGCTAAATTTTATTATTGCTGCAGTTATTTTCGGTTAAAGATTAGTTGTCATTTATAGATAAAATAAACAAAAGTCGATTTCAAATAAAATGTGAGAACACGAGTAATAATTTTCAAAATCAGATTTTTTTAAAGGTTTCTGAAAAAAACCAGTGCCACGTATATAACATTATTTGAAAATGAGAAAACACATTTTATCGCAGAATTTATTAAATTCTAACGATTTTTAGCAAGTAGAACTAAAATACACATAAAGAACTGTTTTTTTTATTTGTGAATAACTTAAGTTTACAATACGAATAGAATGTAAAGGCAAGCTGTAGTTCAAAAAGGAGCAAATAAGCACATAAAGAAGCAAAAACATTTCCTTTGTTTTTTTATTTTCTAAATAGAAGAAGCACTAAAAGAAAAATATGAGGGATATAACGTTTCGAATTGCAAAATATTCTAATTCCCTGCTTACATTATTATTTTAGCTGAAACTAGGAATGACTTAGAAGAAATGATAAATATACGCATTCATTGTTATTAAAGAAATCCAGTTAAACATAAACACGAGGAATTGTGACTTACAGAAGGTGGGAGAAGGTTAGTTGACAAAATACTTTTGAATTTATTTCAGATTTATCATCCTGGCCTCGTAGGGGAAGACAACCGCCTTGTGACGATTCCGTGCGCCGCATTAGCCACTCCGTTCTTAGTCCTGATGGACTTTACCGGAGCTCATCTTCAAGAACTTAACACCTGAATATATATTTCAGTTATCAGAGTGGCCTATATCAGGATGAAATCGATGCAAATGCCACAAGCGACATTCGCTCAGTGAAATTACCAATCTACATCATCTGTCGAAAAATAACATTCAACCAATCTAACTATTATCAAAGCTTTGATAACAATTAACGAAAAAAAGAGCTTGTAAATGAAATCATAATCTTACACCCACAAAAATTATTTCAATATCGCAATTCAGATCTACTTTCCTAAATTTTTTTCCCACCACGAACCGCATCCAATTGTAATCGCCAAGCTTTGCCTAATCTGACGGAAATACACCCAAATGGGTCCCTAGCCATCCGGGCTACTAATCTAAACTATACCAGCTCCCCAATTTTTCCGAGCATCAAAAATCTAAAGAATTTCTCGACCATACGCCATTCCTCCCTTCCAATTGGCCCACAAATCCAAACTTGAGCCAACACCCTCAAGCTCTCGAACCACAATTGCACCTCTTAACTCGTATTTCGAGCAGAATTTTCATCCCTTTTTTACTGATTTAATAAAATTAAAAATGTTTTAAAATTCCTATTTTTCAACGCTAAATTATTTATCTGGTTGCAATTTCTTTGTATAATTATCATTAGAAGTTAGTGTAGAATGACAGTTTAAGAGTAGAAAGCGAAATCAAAAGGTCAAGAAGAAATGAAGAAAAAAGAAGTTTGAAGTAGAATCATGTAAACAGAAGGACAACGCTGTTGTCACACATAATAAAGCACCCAGGTTTCACTAATTCGATTTAGGAAGGAAATGTAAAAGAAAAAACAAAAATAAATACTAAAATATATGAAGAAGATAACTGAGGATTTAATATATAACAAGTAAACTAAGACTAAGAGACAAGCGCAGAATAGAAAATAATGGAGAAGAGCATTAAACTAATCAATCAATTAAAGACAAGAAATGTACTACATACGTAAAAATGTATGTACTAAATTTAAACTATGTACCGGGATGTACTAAATAAATTTCAATATTTAATTACTACTATGTTCCTTTAAAATGCTGAGATTATGACTGTTTATCGATTAAGACTAATCTAGTTACACATTTATTTATGATTTTTAAATAAATTTTTTTCTTATCTATAATTTTTATAATTAAAATTTATAACATTTTATTTTATTATTATTTTTATTAACTTTAAATTAATAAAAATAAGTACTAAAATATTTCAATAAAGCATTAACATTTGGATAAACAACAAAACAAGTGATGAAGAGGTAGTATTGTCGCAATAATGTTGAAATGTTAACCGAATAAATTATGAACAAATTAGAAATTTTGTTTAAAAATTTCAGAATAGGAGAAAATTTCAAAGATTCAAAAAATTATGAAAAAAGATGACAAAAACCGATTTAAACAATTACATTTTTGTCTGTCACGTACAAAATTCTATCAGAAGTCATTAAATAAAATTCAACCGATAGTTGAAAGAGAATTACACGATTATAAAAAATGGCTTTCGACAGACAGAAGTTGTTGAGAAAAAATTTTCAATTTATATTTTAATTTTTAATTTTTTATAACTGAATTTATAGTTAATTTCGTAGACTTCAAAAAGGCATATGATTCAATACACGGAGAATATTTTGTTAAAATATTGCAAAAAATTTAAACAGATACGTACTGTTAAATTTTACGCGGGATTTCCAAGCCGTTTGAAAAAAAATTGGAATGAGTCAAGGCGATGGTCTCATTAATTTTGTTCAACTGCGCTCTGGAAAAAGTGATTCGAGAAATTCAGCAGGAAAATTTAAACAATTAAGATAAATGAAAATTTAAACTAAGAACAAAATTTAAATCTTAAATGTAAACATTTGCTGATGATCTAGGAATTTCGGTAAAAAAAATATTAGGCGAAAATCAAAATAAAAAAAAATAAAAATATGCAAACAAAATTGATTTAAAAATTTTATACGAAAGATCAAAATGGTTTTTCTATAATAAAAATAGAATTCAAAAAATGAAAATTTCAGACCGAGAATTGTTCAAAAGAGTAAAAAAAAAAAAATATTTAGGCGAAATAATTAACCCAAATTTTTCAGAAAAAGAAAGAATAAAAGCCAGAAAATAAAAAAATTGGAAATGGCTTATCAACTTTCAAGAAATGTTGACAATAAAAAAATCCTTAACCAAAAACACCAAAGTGAAACGCTATTGAAATGTATTTTATCGGAAGCGTTACATTAATGCAGAAGGTCAACAGAATTTCACAGGAAAATCTAATAAATTTGAATAAAGGAATTTTATGAAAATCCACGTCCCAAAACTTGAACATAAAATTTATAAATAATGAAAATAGTAAAAATTTACCAAAATCCATACAGTGAGGAAAAAAGACTCTGTAAGGTCAGATATAGAACAGATGAAACTAGATCAACAAAACAAATATTTAACTTCCCTGGAAGAATCCAAAATGAGCTGAATCAAACTAATAGAAAAAGGTCTAAAATTATTAAAAAATAATTTTCGACAGGCAAACTTTCAGAAAATTAGTTGATGAATCTAAATTTCTAGGGAAATAGAAAAAAGTGAATGGACCGAAGAAAGGAGACAAACGTTTAAGGAAAAAATGGACGAATTTTTAAAATAAAAACAATCTCCGTGGCAGTGTTAGCTTCGCGGCCTTTTATCCGAGGTCCCGGATTCAAATCTCGGGCAGCATGGCATTTTTTATACGTAAAAAAATTCCAATTTCCACGCACAAGCTTCAACTTTGTGGCGAAATCATATCAAGCAAAAAAATAAGTCAGGAAATGCGTGCGTGAGCCGTAGGAGGTCTGACCGCAAAAATATAAAAATAAATATAATATTACTTAATAATACATTAAATTTAAATTATTACTTAATAATTTAAAGGGATTAAAGGGAAAGTATTAATTTAATTAATACTTGCTTATTTTTTCCCATATTTCTTACTTTAATTATTCCCATTTATTTTTCAAACAAAAATAGGCTATAAGTATCGGATGATATTTACCCAAGTCACCTTAATTGAAGATATAAAAATGAATTGAGTTTTTTGTAATAATAACAGAAAGTAATATCGAAATTTAAATGAATCAGTTTACAACGAAATATTCAAATAATTATATGTTTAAATAGATAAAAATACAACAGACTTATACACCAACAAACAGTTTTATAAATATCTTTTCTATACTTTATATTTGTGTCTTTATAACGGCATTCAGTAGTAATATTATTACAAATTGGATAGACCACAGAAAACGTGGAACTATCTGATTTTCCCTGATTCTCAGACCTTGCATTGACCTCAAATACAATTTCTTCTTTATGATGTTCAATAAAAGAATGTAGCTAGAGTTGTGTGTTCAACGCAAACAGTAATAGTACTCTTTTTTATTTTATGAAACACGTGTCGCATAAAATATTTCATAGAAATAAAAATGAAAAAAGATAAATTATAGAGAACTGAAATATACTGCGAAGGTTATTTATATAAATAACATCGTAGAAGGAAGATGCAAATAAAGAAATAAATAAAATATACGGTAAATTGAAATAAAAATTCTTTTACTGATATCTCCAGTTTTTTACAAAAGATACTACTACCATACTATTACTACTATTTGATAAAAAAAACAAAAAAAATCACGAAGATATTATTTGAAAATGTGTAATATAAGTTACACATTTTCTAACATGCCCCGTTCAAATTTTTTCGAGCTTAAATTGACCGTAACTCAAAAAAAGCTCAACCCAATCTTCATCAAAATTTCACATTCAGACCTATAAGTAATTATATAAATATAAGGAATTTAGGTTAATGGAATTTTCGATTTTCGAACTCGTAGTACTTCAAAACATAAATAAAATTCATTTTACCCCCCCCCCCCCCAGTTTAAACCATGTGGCCGAAAGTAATACCGTATTTTTCTTCGAAAAACCTGCAAAACAAAGAATTAAAACAGATTTTGCTGCTTTCTCCCGTCATTTACGTATAGGAAAGAATATTAATTCTTCAGTAAAAGAGACGAAATTACAAAATTACCTGTAACCATATTTTACCTTAAAATCATTAACCTTATTTTCCGATTAAATATTTTTTTATTTAAAAACTAATTTATTTACTACGATTAAAAAATTCCCAAATATTCAATCCTATATCAAGTTACTTTATCATAAATTACTTTAAAATACCTTTAAGTAATAATACTTACGATACTGAAAAAAACATTCAATAAAGTTTATTACCAATCTCTGAGATAAATGAAAATACTTCCATTATGATAACGTTTAGGAAAAAATTAAAAAAACTTTTCAATAGCTTAAAAAATAAATAAAGTTATTTAACTACCGGTATTTTTAGAAGTGGTGGTATATTACCTCCAGTCTTTCGTAATGGCTAATAAAACCATATTCTGGAATATCTTAATCAGAAAAAAGGAAGAAAATAATAATTTATAAACTGAAAAACTAAAAGAGTCAAATGAAAGTTTGAAAAACTGAAAATTTAAGTCGGAACGATTATTTAATTTTTTTTAATTCTAAATTGTGTTTCCGATGATATTATTTCAAGATAAATTTTAAAACGGGTTGAAGTAAAATTTTCAGAAATTTTAAACCCTTACGACTTATAGCAACCTCATCCTCCGATCTACTAAAAAAAAAATTAAAATATGAAGTGGACACCACTTGATTTCCTTGTACGTCTATTAAATTATATGTACACATTTTTGCTGCACTTCATTTAAACTTATTTCATTTGAAAGTGAGATAAGATCCTCCAATTCTATAATAAAAATGGACAGTTACACAACTGCTAAAGTAATAGTTTTTATTAACATCAAATACAATTAATTCAGCAATCTTACCTTAAATATTAGGTTAGAGTAAAAGTACCTTGATTACTCTTTAAAAAATTTTTTTACCAAATAATCCAATAATTATAACTGCTTATTCTACACCGTAAGGTCAAAATTAATATTTGTAACCAGTACACTCTTCACTAAACGGAATAGATTTATTATTATTAACTTTTATTTATGCGACACACCAGAAACCTTGTGCATATTATGCATAAGTGAAAAAATTTTCAAAAATCGGTTTAAATTGAATACAATTCAAAAATGTATTTTATTTTTCTGTCATAATTAAATAAATTGATTTTTTTTTTAATAAATATACAATTTTTTTAAGAATCTGCTAAGAAAATCCAAAAATAATACGATTGTAAATTATAATTTTCAATTAATAGTAAATAATCAGATGTTACACCAAATTTATTACATATACACATATGTAACGCCTACTACATTACATTTACACATTTTTAAAATTACACATTTTATTTCACTAATAATTTTTTCATTTTTTTTATTATCATTGAATTATTATTTATTGTAATTTTTTTTTTACAATAACGGGTTAATAATTATTAAATTAATATATATATATATATATATATATATATATAAATTAAAAAAAGAAAAAGTTAAAAAAAAACGAAAAGAGATGAAGTCTGATTCGAACAGATGTACCTTCCCGTTAAGATCCAAATATTTCATTATTAAAATTTTAATTTTAATTTTGACTGCAATCAAAAAGGGAGGTGCACAACTAGATGTTACAACAGTGCTAAATCCAGAATTTCAACATCCTATTTTTCAGTTACACGAGATACATACACATATACATACAGACGTCACGCCGAAACTAGTCAAAATGGGTTCAGGAATGGTCAAAATATTTCATATTTCCTCTGAAATGTGAAAACCGAAATTTTTCACGATCACAATACTTCCTTTACTTCGTTTGAGGAAGTAAAAATGAATAAAATCAAACAACTAACGGAAATTCCGGGGTACTTCAGCAGCTGTATTACAGTATATTTTTATACTTTAAATTAAAAACCACGCTAATAATTAATACTGAAATAACCGTGAAAAATCATTTATTGGAAATTTTCATACAGAAAGTGTTGAGCTTTGATTTAAAATTCTTAAAAAAAAAATTAAACCAAATGACAGTAATTTTTGTCCTCTTGTAACATTTAATAGAATGACTACGATAAAAAATACAAAACGAAAAAAAATAAAAAATTTCTGGGAAACGTGAAAAGAAACAGATTACTGCGTATAAATAGAATGAATAAAAAAATTTGCAAGTTATACGATCTTTATTTTTTTTTTTTTGTAATGAAATTTTTATAAAGCATTTAATCTAAATATAAGTAATTACAAATAAAGGATAATAAATAAACAAATGGTTGTAGTATCTTCCCCAACCATCTGCAAACAATCAAAGAATATGTGATTACATTTGAAAACTCAATTATTTATTATGATTCTAAAATATTGCAAGTAATTTCAACTAAGAGATCCTTCTTGAATCCTTATCGAGCCAACTCTGTTCAGCAGAGTTATTTAATAAACGTTCTTTAGAAGGTTAACAAAGTACCCAGAGATATTATTTTTTAATACTTCAATCTTTACTTTCAGAGTATTTGAATATATACTTACATTATTTTTACCTGTACATAATAAAATGATAATTAGAGTCATCCCTGTGCACGTATCACGCAAAAACTACTCAACAGATTTTAATAAAACTTAGCAGGTTTATAGCTTCCTTTTTCCTGTTTAGTCTCCGGGAATCATCATCAGGTATTACTTCAGAGGATGAATGTGGATGATATGTATGAGTGTAAGTGAAGTGTACAGTCTTGTACAATCTCAGGTCGACCATTTCTGAGATTTGTGGTTAATTGAAACACAACCGCCAAAAAACACCGGTATCCACGATCTAGTATTCAAATCCGCATAAAAGTAACTCCCTTTACTAGGACCCGAATGCTGGAACTCGCGACTAAATACATTGTGGCATAAATACGTAATAAAATATACATTTACACTGATATAGTACACTTATAAATAGGATTGTATCAGTACTGCACAATGTATTTAATAATTAACTTATCAATTACTAAATTTAAAAAACAAGTTTAATAATTATTAGTGATTCCTTTGGGGCCTATCTTGCAGAGCAAAGTTTTTCGAAGGAAGGTGTTATATTACAAATAGACAGTCTGAGATCTTTTTCTGTAACCGAAATCTATATTTTGTACACTTTGGAATCTTCGAAACATTGAACGAGCAACATCAATGCATATTCCGACCCAATTTTTCCACTCTATGTTTGCCTCATTTATAAAATCATTTAAGATAGCAAAGAATGCGAATGCTGTTTCTTTGAATTCTATTGGTTTGCAGAAAAGTGGTTCTTCTGCTGCTAACATACCACCACAAAAATCGAACATAGGCAATGAAACAAGCATCTTAATTGCTATCTGTTGCCTCATCAAACTGAACTGAAAACAATTTGCCACGCAGCTTCCCGAAAAGCTAATGATGTACATCTTCAGACCTCACTAATGCGACGGGCAACAGCATCATTTGATAGAGGTACGGACTGCAATTGTTTGGAAAAATTATCTCCAAATATAGTTCCTACAATATCAATTACAGCTGGCAAAATAAGCTCTTCACCAATGCTGTGAGGCTTTTTACAACTGGTTATTTTATATGAAACTTTGTAAGAGACAAGTAAAGCTTTTTCATTCACAGACATAGTTTTTTTTTTTTTTTTAATTATGTTTGCTTTTCATATGATTTTAATTTTAATTTAAATAATTCTCGGAGTTCATTAACGTACTCACTATGAAGCGTTTCCGTATGCCGTTTAAGTTTATTAGATTTCATTTTGCCAAAAGTTTTGAGCAAATTACACACAGGAGCCTTTCTTTTTCATTTACTTCAGTACTGGTAAACCCAAAATTTAAGTATTCTTAAGAACATTTTCTTGATTTTATTTTCGGAACCTCGCTCGTCTGTGCACGTGTTGATACTTCACTATCGTCTGATGCTCGCTTACGTCTACTTAATTCTGCACACACACTTAATTACGCCCACATGATTTTACTACATGATAAATCTACTGCCAGGAATATATTTATTACGGTGAATTGCAATTAACACGTAAATTACAACATACATATTCACAATAGATTCGATAGCGATAGAAGGATAGAATCGACTGAGACTGTCTGGAATTGAACGAGGTCCAGCATTTAAACACGTTTGCGTAGACAGACGGTCGCGTAGAAGTTCCAGAATGTTAGAGACAAATCGGAACTTCTCGCGAAGCCGCGAGAATATCCGTTATGGTGGACGAAGACAGAGAGCAATAGAGAGGAATCGATTCTGGTTTTGTCAATGCAGCGGATCGGTGTTGGCAAATATCAATAAATTTACTTATTATTGGTAATTTTTAAGGTTTGTAATTAAGGTCACAGTGTAGCTTTAGCATCAAAATACTCAAAACACATTATTATTCTATACATTGTTATTGCATGAGAGGGGCGCGATGGAAATTATGATTGAAAATTGGGTCGCAAATACTAAAAGGTTGAGAAACGCTGCTTTAGAAGCTAGGTTATTAGAATTAATACCAACTAATTACCAGTTAGAATTACCACCATATTCCTAATGGAGACAAAAATATTAAAGATATTCATTGAAGAGAAAAAATTATTCCTTTTACTTCATTACATTTCTGTTACCACGGTAAAAGAAAAGATTTCCCACTTCAGATCTATATACTGTTAAATATTTTACTATAAAATTATTATTACTGTAATCAGCTTAAATTACGCGAACTTAAATTAAGTTTCGCGAACTTTTATGGGTTTTGATTACTATTTTGGCTGTGGATATTGAATTGTCAAAATTTAAAAAAAATATGCCTTTAAGAAAGAGAATTAATTTTTTTTTATTATTCAAGGTCTGCTAAAAGAATGATTGGTCCTCTGAAACAGTTGAAGTGTGCGCTACGCCCAGACTCGAGCTGCAATAAATTTGCAACGCGAATTGCAGTTAAATTCCTCACGAGTTCATATTGATGTTATTGCTAATCTAAAATGCTCACATAAGGATAGAAGTGGCTTTGGTTGTAACGTACAAATTAATTATTTAGATCGTGTACAAACTGGAGCCATGACACACTTGTGATCATATTGTCATGCTCGGAAATGGAAAGGGAAACTAAAAAGGTTATGTTCATCTACAGCACGAGTGTATCAGAGTTTCTACGTCAAGAACACGGGAAACCACTGGAGGAAAAAAAGAGCTTTTCAGGCTTTACTTGTTATTTTCTCACAACCATGAGGATAACGAACACAGCGGGATCCAGGGTGCTCCCTCCATTTGACTAGATGGAAAGGGCGCGCTAAGCCCCTGACCGATTGTTATTTTTACAAAAAAAAAATGACCGGCTAGTTATACTTTAATTTTTATTACAAAATATAGGTTTTATTTGAGAGATCAGCCAAAATAAATCTATACTTATCTTATCATTGTATATACATTAACCGGATGTGTCTTGAATTTTCCCTATCTTAATTGTGGGATAATCGTGGTATACTCAACCTACGTAACTGAACGTTTTGTAAGATCGTGTGACAATTTCTCACAGTAAACATTCTGTGAATGTTGATACTCAGACTTTAAACGATTTCGCACAAATTTACTTTAACCACATTCAGATATCACAGAAAGATATTCTAACCTTTAAATACTACGTAAATAAAATACAGTATGTGTACTGTATAAATTAAAATTATTCTTTATGTGTAGAAATTAAAAAATAAACACAAAAAATTTGCTAAAACAATACTGGCAGGAAGTACCAGATGATTAATCTTTGCAGAATTGTCACAATATGGTTGGGGAGATCAGTAAGATGGTTGAACACAAAAAAGGACCAGAAAATTGAAATCAGATTCCACTAAATTTATTGGATCTTGGCTTACAACTAAAAAGAACGCTTTATAAAATTCTGGAAACTATAAAAATGACACCTAAAACACAAACAAAATGAAAATATAAAAGTACACTTAAAAATACTTTTAAGTTATCAACTTTATCTCTCTCTCTCTCTCTCTCTCTCTATATATATATATATATATATATATATGGAAAAAATAATAATACAAACCCCAATCACTTTTTAAAGGATTTTTTAAATTAAAAAAAAAATTGAATAAGTAGAACCAAACCTCAACGTAGGTATAAAAATATTTAAGAAACAAAATGCGCATAATAGATTCGGTCATTTAACAAATTTACAACGTGCGTGAAAAAAACAAAAAAACAAAAGAAAATGGTAGCAGATCAAATTTTCTAAATAATAAATATTTCAAAAATTATTTTAGTTGTATATAATTAATTAATTTGGTACATTATTTAATAAAGGATAAACATGATATTAGCCATTACTTCCTCATATTTCGTGATGGAGAGAAAATTAATATAAAATGAATTTCAATAATTAGTAACGTTATATGTACGCTGCTATATGAGATATTTTAAATTTCGATGTTCGGAGTACAGTGCATTAAGGTTATTAAAATACGCTTACATAAACCGAGTCAGAGCTCTTTGTGTGATTAACTTAATCCATTATAACAGTTAGAGAGCTTAGCTACAACTCATTAGGAATTGAGTCGATCTCCCCCTTTAGAACTTCTAATATACACCGTAAACTGTTGGTCCATATATTGTACGAAGGACCTAAATATAACGGTTGATAATTCTTAGTTCTTATATAATAATCCCTCGCGATCGAGAACGGATGCTATTTTAACGTACACTTAATTATGTTTACAATGAAATCTATTATAATTTAACGGTAGGATTATTAATTACAGTATAAATCGCCTAATACCCGTTTCCTACATAATCTACATAATGGATAATTATATTCTGATTAGAATTAAATATGTGTTCACTTATTTGAAATGCCTTTAAATACATAAATTAATCTCGTTACATGGGTATAGAAGAAAAAGAAAAACTTTACAAACCCCCATTGTAAAAATGTAATTGAGTATTATATGGCCTACGTATATGTGCGAAAGTATCTATACTAACAACTACCAGCGATGGTGATTTCCAAGCAATCGTATGAAAATCGGTAAATTCAGTATCGTCTATGATAAAAAAATCAAGTGAATGAAAAATATGCATTTATAAAGGAAGAAATTGACTGACCATTTCTTTTTTTAAATTCCGTCAATTTTATTAGAATCACTCTACCATTCATCGAGAAGTTCACAACGAAGAAAATACAAATATAAAATTTATTATTTAGCTTTATCTTGAATTCACGTCGTGGCATGCACCAAACAAAAATTATGACTACGATATTGATGAACAATTCCATGATCTATGTATTAAAATAAAATGGAAATTTAAAATCTCCCCATCCAGGGTAATGTTTAAAACTATTTATATCCTCACGACGATGAAAAAATATTTACAAGCTTTTAATATTGATTTTTTTTAAAATGTTGAAATCTTTTAATTTTAAAGATTAAATTTAGCTTTTACTGTATTTTAAAAATACATTAGAATCTTTTTAAAAACAACTCAAATGACAATATTTTGAATTATTTAGAAAAAAAAATTAACGTAATAAAGGATTGAAAAATATTTCCATTCTAAACCGCCTCATACAAAGGAAAAAATTCAAATCGATAGATTGAATAAGTACAAAAAATTTATATTATCCATTTTATAAGAATGGGATAATTTTTAAAATAAACAAAAAGTTGAATAATATGATTTCTAGCATCCGTTCGGCGGTATTATTTCTTGATAAGCAACAAATACGCCACGAGTAAAATTTTAGTAGATGCGCACTATTTCTATTTGTCATTTATTCCTAATTATCCTTTTCCAATCCCTCTTACGATTAAAAAAATAAATACACAACAGATGATACTGTCGATAAAAAATCAATACACTAATTTTATATCTGTAGGTTAAAACGCTCTGGAGATTCAAGGAAACAAGTGCCAACAAATATTACCCGTATTTATATATAAGCCCTACAGAATATTTTAAATGGATTTTTTAGCGGATTTCCAAAGAATTTACGCCTGATTTTCGAAGGTTGTGCAAGTGAGAAGGAACCAACTTTTCTTTACGTTTTGGAGTCTCCTGAACACAATTCTTCAAGTCTATATGCTTATGAATGTATACGATTTTTGTCAACTCTACCGAACGCAAATCTAAACCGATTTTTATGAAACTTGGTGGGGTGATATAAACCTACAGGGAGTAGTAGCCCTATTGCTTTTAAGCGAATCGGTTTACACAAACTGGAGTTAGAGCCAAAAACGGAGCTTTTGGATACATTTTCAGTTTTTTTCGTTCTACTGAGCACAATTTTAAACCAATTTTGATGAAACTACGAAGAATGATTTAAACTTAATAAAAATAGAACCCTATTGATTTTCAAGCGAATCGGTTCACAGAGACCGGATTAGTGGCTAAACACTATTTTTCTGGGTATCTTCAAGGTTTTCATGTTGTAACTTGAGAAGGATAACATAGTAGAAAGTAAAAATTAGATTTTTGGGAGCACCACCAGGTGGGAGCTAGTTCCGCTATAGTTTTTCAATAATACAAAATTATTTGAAAAGTTATTTTTTAATCGATAACAATAATTTTCGATCTAATACAAAATGCAAAGTGGAAGTGTTAATATAATGCAATTAAATTAAACAGGATCCACTACAACAGTCTCAGAGCGGCGAAACAAGTCGCGGATGGAGGTGCATTTTTATTCTACATATTTCAGATGAGACAGTATGCGCATTCCAATTTGCATACTTGTTCGTTTGTTCATTGTTTTTTTTTTCAGAGATACTGGCCGTGATGTTTGTCCCGAAATACTTGATTTGATACTTTAGAGATTTGATCGTTGTTGATTCGAATAAGCTCGGGACAATCTTTAATTTTTGTAGTAAATTGTATTTTTCATAAGAAACATGGAGATCAGTTTTAACTGCGATTCTTTGAAGGACTTCGAAGTGTGGGTCTGCGATTTCTGTTTTCAATTAATACAATGATTTTATAGGCGAATTGAGATATCTGATGTTGAGATTGTGCTTTTAGTATTCAAAATGAGTTTTGTTAAGGAGTTTTGGGTAGGAGAGTAAGTTTTCTGAAGGTTTTGGACTGAAAGTTCCCTTTTCGATTTTAAAGACAGACTTATTTTGTGAGTATTTAATTTAAACAACCTATAAAGAGAGAAAAATACGGAAACCTAAGTTACAGATATTCCAACGCTGTATATACATACAGTATAACAATTGTAGATGCTTGATCCATAATAATTTATAAATACAATTAAAATAAACATCATTTACTTCAAGAGTCGTTCAATAAATTTACCGTTTGTTTTCAAACAAGATATGAAAACAAAACTTGTTTAAATTTTAAGAAAGGAAACACTTAAAAACAGGTAAATAAACTTACTAACGGTAAACAAACTAATTTAAAAATAATTCCATATATTTTCCAGCGGCTATCGTAATCTGTATTAGGATCTCATTAAGTGGAAAGTGTAAACGTCTATTTGTTTTTCATCGTTACAAAAACAAACAACACTTTTGTAGTTTTCTTTAGACTACAGCGAATGGTTGAACGTAATTGTTCATGATGCGTTTAAAAAAAATTGATTAATTAGAAATAATACGAATATAATTTAAAAAGTGTACGGTATAATAAGAGTTATATTTATAAACAGCAGTAGAAATAACAATAGAAAAAAATAGTAAATGAAGACAAAGTATAATAAACACTACGACACGGATGAGTAAAAAAACCGAAATACAATATGCTGACAACATAGTAATTAAATGTAAATGAGTCATTCCTCTAAATTATTTATTTAATAGAAATAAACATACTATAATGTTTTTCGAAACAAGTCGATTAGTCAGTATACTTCCCGCAGATTAAGTTAACTTGGGTACGATGTAAGCGGATTGCAATATATACTGTATGAGAGAGTTCATCGTATTTCACAGAAAAAACATTATTACTCGCGTACAAAAAAAATGGGAAAGTATAAAGATAAAAAAATCATTTATGTAAGAGTATATATTGACCGATCGAAATAACTCATTTAGAAAGGAAAAAAAATATTGCCTGGACTTTTATAAGTGGAAATTGTAAAGGGGCTTATAATAAACGTAAAAAAAATAAATGTGTGAGCGGGAGTGGTGGAGGGTTGATTTGGGGGGTTGAAAAATGGTATTATTGCAATATCCGGCAAAATTTGTGGTTAAGACACAGAAAGGTATACTTTCACCAAGTTTCGTCAAAATTAATTTTTTTTTGGAAATGAAGACTAAAAAAAAAAAAAAACAAAAAAAACGAAAATTTTGTGGTTATGTTAAAAAGTTATCTACAAAAGTTGTAGATTTTTGCATGATCTTCACTTTTGTATTGGACAAATTTTTTTCAACCACACAAATCACCCCTCCGTAACCTCCGGTCACGCATTTATTATTTTTACGTTTATTTTAAGCTCCTTTACTATTTCTACTAATAAAAGTTCAGGTAAAATTTTTTTTTCTCTTAGTGTAATTTGGTTGGACTAATATAACTATTTCCGAGAGAAAATACCACCCAAAGCTGCTAATAGTTTGTATGGAATAAAAACTAAAAAGACAAATAAATGGTAATTATATTTTCATAATGTAATTCCTGAACTTGACAAATTTCTATATTATAAAAAACAGGTTTTTTTTATATCTGGAATGTTAAAATTGACGTAACTGAACATAATTTCAAAAGTAGAAGCTAAGTAACATAATAATTTACATAGCACTAGATAAATTTATTAAACTCAAAGTAAAAATAAAATATTAAATAAATAAAAAACAATACGGTAAACTAAAGTAGAATTCAAAATTTTATTCATCTTAACGTCAAAATATTTACAAAACAAATTATGATTGACTTGACAGTGAAAACCTATATTCTCCCACCACTTGTCACTCCAATGTACGGTCATTTACACGAGTTTAGAGTTTTAAAATAATTAGGACGATCCTCTCGATGCCACCAATGTAAAGTTTAAACACCGATATCTTTTTACGAGAATTCATATATTTTTTTTTTTATAACCGGTGGTAATTCATAGGCAAGTCGTTTTTGTATTGGTATTTTACAAAATGTCCATTGAAACATAAATAACTCCAAAAGGAGCCAACAATAACTAGTAATATGTATTTAAAAAATGTATAAATCTATTTAACAAATGTATAAATTAGATTAATTAATTATGGGGTTAGTTAATTATGGATGAATGAACATGCTGGGAACTATCTGGGAAGGTAGGATGAGCGTGAATGACGAAAAACATGCAGGGTGAACCTCGGGCATCATCAACGATTTTAAGTAAAAGCGGATTGATGGTGATTCGGCATCTCAGAAACGGAATTGATTTTTCACTTTGTTTTTAGAAGATTTCTTCGTAAGATTGTCCCTTGAAATTTAGACTACAGCAATACAAATGCCCATTAGGTAACGCACATGCGTTAATGGAAGACCATAAAAAAATTCGAATGGAGTCTCTGGTAGAATTTTTGGTGCGTTATACAGAAAATAATGAATTCTTCAGTTTGAGTGCCAGCGATAAAACTCAATTTCACCAGCTATAAAACTGAAATTTTGAACCACCAGATTCCGAACCTTTTTACATTTTACTTATTTCTATCTCTCTCTAAGAATCTCTATTTTACTTATTTCAATTACTTCACCTGTAAAGTATTTCCATCACATAACAAGTAGAGTTAAATCAAAATATTTCGCAAATATTATTCGAAAATAAACAAAAGCGCGTGAATAACTATCCACAGAGTTTATTTAAGTACTCAAAGCGTGAGAAAGATTTTAAAAAAATATATCTTATTTTAAAATGTGTACTCCTACAGAATTACAACAGCGGCCAAAAGTAAATTTACCTGTTCAAAAAAAGGTTTTCATAGTCGGTTATCGCGTGATTACTGGTCGTAATTATAGGGCGGCTATAATTGCAGGGTCATAGTAGGCACATAAATATTATATCGTGTAGAATTAAGAAATCTGGTTTAGATTTACAGCGCTACGACTTTAAGGTCGACGTAGATTTTGTCTTACTATTGATTTCTGAGTTAATTTTTACAAGATAAAACAGAACTGATATCTATTTTTACCCTAAACGGAACTACCAACAAATCCTTTCATTAAAATTAAATAATCTTATAAATAACCTGAAATAGATAGGTAAATATTATATAGTTTCCGCTGAAATTACAGTTAAATATAAATAAATAAAATGCTGATCTCCATGGCGAAACGGTAGCTTCTCGGTCTTTAATCCAGAGGTCCCGGGTTCGAATTCCGATCAAGCATGGCATTTTTCATACGCTACAATCTCCATTTTCATATTCCCGCGTGAAAGTTTCTTTGTAAGCGTCTACGGTGAATTAATTCGTTAAAAAAACAAGCCCAGGAGAGCTCTCATAATCATAATGAAGAAACTAACGGATATCCACAAATAAATGAAAGTGCGCCCATAAAAACTGAGTGTTTCTAGAGAGAATAATCGAGAGGAATGAATCCAGTAAGAGGCGAACAGTCGTACTTTCCGATATATTTTCAGGATGTGAAGTGATTAATTTCATTGCATATAAATCAAATATATAAAACAAATCTAAGATATGGTTTGGTCCATACGCAGCTAAAAGCAATAAATAATATATAAACTTATTTTCAGAAAAAATATATTTCTGACCTTTTTACTTCCTTGTACGAAGTAAAGAAAGTAAGGAAGTAATGTGATCGCGAAAAATTTCGGTCTTGATATTTTAACGGAAATATCCATTTCGAGCATCCCTGAATCCATTTTGACTAGTTTCGGCGTGACGTCTAGACATACGTATCTCACGTAACTCAAAAACGATTAGCCGTAAGATGTAGAAATTTTGAATTTATGATTGTTGTAACACCTAGTTAGTTGTGTACCTTCCTTTTTGATTACAATCAACTAAACCAAAAGTGTCCAAAAAAAAACAAAATTCAAAAACACTTGGTTTTTGTACTTTTTCTTAACTGCAGTAATAAGTACTTATTGAGAGCTTTTCAACGATGTATCATAAGTGGTACTCATTTTCATTGGTTCTAGAGTTATAGACAAATTAAATTTGGATCTTACAAGGGGAAGGCACATCGCTTCGAATCAGACTTCATCTCCTTTTTTTAATTGTTTTTTTAAATTTAAATATATTGATTTATTAATAATTTATTAACCTCCGATTGTAAAAAACTTTTACGATAAATAATAATTAAATAATTAAAAAAAAATATGAAAAAATATCAGAAGTTATTAATGAAATAAAATGTTATATACTTTTCATTTACCTCCGACTGTAAAAAACTTTTACGATAAATAATAATTCAATAATAAAAAAAAAATATGAAAAAATATCAGAAGTTATTAATGAAATAAAATGTTATATACTTTTCATTTAAAAAAAAAAAAAGTGTACATGTAATTTAATAGGTGTAGAAGGAAGTCGTGTCGTGCCCGCATCAGATTTTTTATTTTATAATTAGATATTCTGTCATCCTCTTAAAAAGAATACAATAAAGGTAACATGAGTGTAATTCCTCAAATGCAATCACTGAGAGAATACCCCCGAGAGGTCATCAAAAATATTAAAAAAATTAAATTCATAGCATGAATATTAAAAGTTGAATTTTTTTTTTTGCTTTAGAGCATAAATTTACAACCGGTTTCTCTGACGAAACCATAAGTACATAATATTTTTAAATATCCCAAGAGAGAGTGCTGTCTAATGATGACCCCCCCAAAGAAAAATAAATGACTATAATAGCAGTAAACGTAATCCACTCATTATGTCAAAAGCACTATCATCACTGAGTTCTATAACTTGTTCAATCTATGGACCACATATGTCCAACACATTCAGTTCGTATGCGATGCTTTTTATCAAATAGAAAATTCTCATGCACATATGAACAGGTAGATAAAAGAACGAATGGAGATTAAAATACAGACATAAATAAAATCTGAAAAAAATAAGCGAACATAGGTAAATGCAAATCAAGAATACGACAAACAGTTACAGCAGTCAAACAACAGCAGTACAATAATGAAGATAAAAAATGCTAACAGAAGCAGGTAATTGCACAAGATGAAAAAAGCGTCAGAAAACAAGATCTTGCTTTGTGTATTTAAAAAACTGGAGCACACCGAAAAGCTTTCAACACCAAGGATAAAAGGATTGAGTTTATCCTATTAATTGATTCCCTGTTATAGGGAATAGGTAAAAAAAAAAAAGGGTGTCACGAGTAACACATTAGAATCACATTAGAGTAACAAATCTCAGAATCTTAAAATGAAAATTTAAGAGATGATCATACAGATTATGAAATATGAAATTGATGTTTGAAATGTAATAGAATGGACTATAAAATTATAGTGTGGGAAAAGTCGTCAAAGATGGCTTTTTTTCCTAGTTCCATCTTTCAGTATTTGTTTGCTAAGTAGTTGTATAATATTCACATGAAGGACAGCATATCAATACGTATCAAGGAAATCACTTAAAAACTATAAACTTTACAGTACCGTTAAAGGTTAAAGGGAGTATTAATGCCTCAAAAGCCAGCAGATAGTCGTAAAATTTAAAAAAACACCAGTAAAATCGATTTTAAAACTGATCAGAACATTTTGAAGTTTAACATAAAATAAATTTTTTAACAAATTTTATCGTGAATATGGTTGTAATGCCTTTATCATAACATCTACTCAAGTTGACATATAATCTTAACAGTATAAAAGCAAAACATAAAATTCGTAGCGTTAAAGAAGCACCTTATTACTTGAAGTAAATATTTGAAATAATCCGATGTAATCTTATTTTATTCGTACAATGATTTTCAATGTTGTACAATGATTTTTTTTTGTACAAATAAAGTAAATGATATTCAAAGATTTTTATATACAAAACTTTCATAAAACTTTAATGATATATTTTTTTTACAGCTATTTTTATAACTTTCCTGTTGCTCTGAAACTAATAAAATTTTTGTTATTATATGACCGCCTCGGCTTGATATACTAGGAAGGAAAGTTACCTGAAGCTGTACTCATAAAATTTGATGACCAGACTCTCGGTCTTATAAAGAAAGATGTTGATGGTTACGTAGCCGTTTCACCAGTTTGTACAACATTCCACGAGACAAAGGGATACGGAGGTATCGAGCGCAGAATGCTACCTCTAATATTAAGCTGGACTATAACTGTTCACAAATTCCAGGGTACAACTCTTTGACAGGGCAGAGATAAACCTCAACAAGAACATGTTTGCCAAGGGGCATATTTATGTCGCTCTTAGTCGAGTTAAAACTTTAGAGGGCAACGCCTTGGCTGATTTGGCCCCAAATAATTTATTAAATAGACCACATGATGAGAAAGCTAACAGAAATTATGAGGTTGCGTAACCTATACAATTTATAGGTTTCATTATTGCGAGTAGACATTTGGACAATGTTAGCGAGTACCTGGTTAAAAAAAGTTTTTATAATACCTAGAATATTATTTATTGGAAAATTGTAATATTTAACTCGCTTCATGCAGGAGATGTCGGTTGGAAGCTTGTAGTATGACTATTTATTTAATATTCCAAAACAAGAATTATTTATTTTATTATATATTATCGCATAATATAAATATTTATATTATTTTGCAATTAAGGATAATACACTTTTTTTTCGTTTTTTATATAAATATTAAACGTAGGTTTAACAACTATATGATGTTTAGAGGAATGTAGCCAATAAAAAAAGAATGATATTTTTAAGAAAGAAACGCCGTGAATGGTTCCACGAACAACGATAATATAGATTGTTATTAATATCCTCATCATACAGGGAACAGAACAACAAGGTATTGGTGCGATCGGTCAGTGGCTAAGGGTGTCCAGCCGTTCGTTTTTTTGGTATTATTCCTAAGATTATCATCAGATTTGGTTAAATGTACATGGGACCATTCCGAAAACACAATATTTCGATTAAAAAAAATTATCAAAATCGGTTCACTAGCACCAGATATACTGCGTAAATACAAAAAAATATATATATATCGAATTGATAACCTCCATTTTAAGTAGGTTAAAAAGAATAAAATTATGCATTTTATCAAGAAAAAAAAATATGGAAAAATATGGACACAAAATAAGAAAATTCACCGACCATTTTGATTTGTAAATTTTTTTAAAGATTTGATGCAAACATCGTTTTGATCAAATGTTTTTTCACTGTCAGTAAAAGTTTTTCTGTACTTTTTAATAAAAAAAAATATTTGAATTTAATTAATGCACCTTTTTGTCTGAAATAAAATAAAATCTCAAAATTTAAATAAAAATAAATACATTTTTTAATGAAATATAAAGCGGTTATTTATTCCCTGGCTCTAAAATAATAATGAAATTAACTAACTAATAACAGATGTTAAATGAGTGAATAAAGACCGTTATGCGCAAATGGAATATTTGGAAATTTGTAGTAGCAAATCCTTGACTATACGTTTCAGAAAAAAACTGAAGGCAAAATGAGTACAAATGAAAAAAAAAACAAAATTAGATTTTTTAATCATACTTCTCATTTTTTAGTACAATTAGAATACAGTATTTCTAATACAATCTCATTTTCTAATACAATATTTTATTTAACCATAAAAGATAAAAAAAAAAAAATACCTGCAAAAGACAATTAAAATTAACGTCCTTTTTTTTAATAAATGGATTAAAATTTTGAAGTTTAATTTTATTTTATTTGGTTAAAGGAAATCAGGAGGTTTTCTATTTATACAGCGACGCAAACATTCAACGTAAAACGTCTATAAAATCACACTGAAACATACGGGCACCAGAACAGAAATTTGTAGCGTAACGAAAAGGTCTACATCGTCCTGCCTTAATAACTCTCTATTAGTTTCAGAGACGTAAAGGTGGTTTATAACTTACATGGTTAACTCGCCTATACGACTTTGAGTTTGCGGCACTGGTGAGCGTGTTGGCAAGGATGAGGCACATCGCAGATCGGCCAAAACTGACGCTCTCGCTCATTTCCATTCACGACTTAGACGTGATAGCGCGGTGATTCGTGAGTTTGTGCTTATAGTTTGTCGAGACTGATATATTTCAATAATAATAAGTATATTTTTGACAATATTTATGAGTAAAAAATTAAAGTAAACGTGTAAAGAAGTATAAAAATTCAATATGTCAGCCACAGCCCGCGCAAAATCAAGCCGGAAATATAAATTAGGCATATCGTTGGAAAGGGGAGGTTATGGGTCACGCACACGTACCCCAATGTCCGGTGCTGAACGAGCGATACTGTTTCGGGAGCGTCGCTAAACTGGCACGGCGCGCTCAGTGAACGATGTTGACGACACGAGCACCTCTACCGCTAATTATTATGCCTTATGTCTCTTACTTCTCATATTACAGACCAATTTTGAGCAAAATTGTCGTCGCATATTAGACCAAGTAAATATCATGTACCATTTAGTATCTGTTTTATATTAAAATTAAATTTAGTTCGCAGTCAATATCGCTTTTATTTCAATCCAATACACTCGCTAACATACAGACCGACCAATTTATATGTAGAGCTGGCCGAATGAAGGAATTAAAATTGTCCATTGGAGACTTTAGTTTTGATCAAAAAAAAAAATACGATGGTGGCTCTCCCATTTAAATCTACAGGTAAATTCGTCGGTCTGTAGCTCGCAGGAACTTCGTCCAAGGTCTGTAACATTTCATGTTAAACCAACGGCCGCGCGCCCCGACACAGCTCCATCCGATTTTTTTCGTCTACTTCGGTCGAAAAACATACTTCTTTTTTAGCGCCATGAAATACTTAAATATGATCTTTCTTTCTTGGATTGAAAGTATAAGTACTGGATGTAAGTAAAAATAAAATGCAATATATAAAAATAATATAGTTTCTTAAAATATAGCTAAATATAGATGTTTAAATGGAATATATATTTTCACAGAATGCAAATGTTATTTCAGAAAAAAGGAAATAAAGATGAATTTTATATTACAAAATAAGCACGAATAAATATTAACATTCATGTTCATACAGCAAGCTACACAAACATTTAATGTAATACAATATTTTACTAACCAATTAGTTTTACTAATCGATTAGTAATTTTCTGATTAGTTTTACTAACTTTACTTAATCGCTTGCAAATATTAATATATCTGATTTTAATTTAGCTACAACCTGAAATTTACTCCAAAGAATATCGTATTTCAGTGCTATGGAAATATTATCCTTCGTAGTTATTTTCTCTTAAGTAAAAATTACTTAGAGACAAAAACTACCTCGATATCCTACAATCTTTAAAATTATTCATTTTTTGCGATTTGTAAAAAAATAGCTTGAACTATCTCAGTACGATCGTTTATTTCACGGAATTTTTTATTTACCGTTAAGTGATTGCTACCTAAATATTAGATTTTGATCGTTTTTAAGTAAGGATTTTGTTAATAATACGAGTATGTATGATCTTTTACTTTCCTACTATCATGTCTCTAGAGCTATGCTGCAAGAGGGAAAGTATGGTAATCACTCAAAATATAGGGTATGTTTTTTTTTAATTTCTCCATGTTGCACGACCCAGAAACCCTAACAACCAAAAAAAACGTGGGAGTAATATTCGTATATATGTATGTGTTAGCGTGTTTGAAGCTTAATAACTTTTGACTGGAAAAACCGATTTTGAATAAATTTGGTACGAACTCGTTGTATAAGGCAATGTTTTGGTAAACGTTTGGGGGTCAATATCTCCATGGAGTGGGTAGATAGTTTCTTTGCAGTCAATTTTCTCAAAACTTTGCAAACATAACCCCCGTTAATGGAAAAGTACATGCGTACATTTCTATTGAAAAAAATGTTGCCCCACATTCTCGCCTTCCATTATTAATCAAAAAAAATTATTTTTTTTATTTATTGCATATTTTTAACCGAATGTTTTTGTCTTCCTAACCATAGTAGTAGTAGTACAAGTGGCCCACAAATGAATTTGGGGGCAATACTGGCGTGGGAGAGCCGTTCAAATTTAAAAATAACAGTTTTTTTTAATTTTTTTAATGTATTAATATTTTCCTACTTTAATAAGCTTTATTTTCAGCTAAAATGTTTTTTTTTTTTTTTTTTAAATAAAACGTACATTTTTTCACTTTGTGGTATGTTACATGCCGGTTATCGAAAAGAAAAAAGAAAAACGTTTAATGAATTAATACACTTTTTTACTGTGCGATAAACCCAATAGTTAAAAAAATGTTGCTACCACTTTATTCAGGGTTATCACTAAATGAAAGATAAGTATCAAAAATTATTTTTTTGATATTTGTGAAGTGAAAAAAGAATCTTCTTTATGCTTATATAATTCTGTGTAAAAATTTTGACGTACGTAATATTGTTTCGTACTCAGTATTATCTCCTAGTGTTCCAAGATACAAGTATCTTATAACCATTAATTAAATTATGTCGAGTCGTGTATTATTTCCGATCACGAAAGTTCAAAACATGAGAGTTTTCCTTTATAAACACTGAGAACGTATAAGTTAGGGATGTAAAATATTTGAAATATGCTTTATGTAATAAAGGACGATCATTTTCTAAATATTGGGTTTCATTTCGGATCAATAGGCAATTGTTAATTATTGTGTATTGCAACTCCACAGAATTATTAGAAAATGACAAGAGTTGACGAGCGTGCAAAGTTAATTTAATTTAAAAACCAAACCATTTGTAAACTATTTAACCTTTTCAGATCATGTAGCCTTGGAATTAGTTATGCGCGGCGTCAGTTTTAAAACGCTGTTACAAAATCATTTTATATGGGATCTAAGTCGGTTATTTCACAAAAAATCAGTTTTATTAGACAATTTGAACGACGTTTATAAAATGTAAAATGTTTTATTTAGACTAGAAAGAATATGACCATTTTTTTCTCAGAAATGCGCTTGTGTGTGTGTGTGTGTGTGTGTGTGTGTGACTTGTGTATTATAATTGCTATGAGAATTACGGATTTATTTATTATTTTAAAAAATAGCTTATCTTAGCGGCAGCATATCGATGTATTGAAACACATAATAAATTATGATATACAGCACACAAAAAAAGAAGGAATTTGTGGTCATAAATACGTCACTTTTACTTGAGGTCTATAAATATATTTTCTGACAAATGATATCGGTTAAGTTGTAACACACATCGATTCGTATTGAATAACAGTATATAGTAAAAATGGTTTTTTGTCAATCTGAATAGCCTTTTGAGTGGTGGGGATTTTTATAAAACGTAGTTTTCTGAATCTACTTTCACTTATACTAACATATGTTACTAACTGTGATTTATGACACAGGTTTTTCATCATAGTTTGCCCAATTTTCAACCGATTTGCTTGAAAGTGTTATTTTTAAAACACTTTGTGTTTCATAAACACAAAGCAAAAAAAATAATTTCGCTAATAAAAAACGCGGTAGAAATGCACAAAAAAATTCTGCAATTAAATTATCGTAATTTTTGTACTGTTTCAATTTTTTTGTTGATACAGGCATAAAAAATATTCAATCGTAACGATTTTTTTTCAGAATCTGTTAAATCTCTTTAATATACTCTAATTTTTTGAAATTTTTTTTACAAGAGGGTAGCATAAGACTATGAAGGGAGGCAATCAGATATCAACATGTTTTCGCGGAGCCCTAATCAACCGCGGATCATTGTGATGGGAAAAGGTTAAAAGAAAAAGTACTGATTTAAATACTTTTTCATTTTTAAGACGTAATTTTTTCAATATTAAATATTCAATAAATTCAGAAAATCAGCTTTCATTGGTACCGCTCTTATGTATAATGTTTTATGCAACACAGCCGTTTGGAAGGAGATGTAAAATAGCTGATTAATGTATCTCTTTCTATACAGGAAATAGCGCATTACACCGAGTAATTCAAAAAGGAATTCACAACTTAAAGCAAATAAAAATTTAGTGATAACTTACAGATTCGGTTGAGCTCTCATTTCATAGAAAAGCACATCAAGTTTATCACCCAATATTCACTTTGGTTCGATATGATTTCCATTTATAATGAGATATATCTCCCACTGGAAGTCGATTTCATCCCAGACTGTAGCCAGCACGTCGGGCGTTATCTCTGTAGGTGCGGCATTAATTCGAAGTCTTAACTCAACAAGATCAGCAAACAAAGGTGGTACATAAACCAGATCTTTAATTAAACTCACAATAAAGATTCGAGCGGGGTCAAACCTGGAGAGCGAGGTGGCCTTGCAATTAGACCTTCACGACCAATTCACCGACCCGGGAATCGAGTATCAAAAAAATCTCGGAATTCAGAGGGTAGTGAGGTGGTGCCTCATCTTGCTGATAGCAATGGCGTCCAGCTTGGTCATCATTATCATCTAACTGTGGAATTAGAAAATTGTGAAGTATGTCCAGATAAACGATACCCAATTTCGGTTGCCTCCTGGAAGAAGAATTTTGCCTCCTGGCAAAGACAGTCTTTGTTTGCTTAGAACACAAAACACATTGACCTTAGGGCTATCACAAATATGCTGCAAAGTTTCACGAACGTTTCCGCTAGCCCATACGATTCTATCCATTATTTCCACACAAAACTGCAGCCGAGTAACTTTGACGTCAATCTGTAATGTACTGAACCACGGTTAATTTGTAAGTTTTCAAGTGTAAGCGTTTAAATAATACGCGCCAAACAGTCATTTATAAAATGCCAGTCTCACGTGACGACGCCACGTCGAGTTGATTTCTTCGGACTTCGTTCAAAGCTTTCTCTAATTATTCCACACCAGCTTCAGGGATGCGTGGGCATCCTGGTGATTTTGTTTATTTAACGGAACAATCTATCTCAACGAAGGTTTGTTGAGTAAATTGTACGCTTATTAGGAAGTTCTCCCTACCTTACTCTCTACGAAAATTACATTGAATTGCAGTTGCTGAATGCAAAATCGTGAAACCAAAACAAACAGCGAGCACGTTTCGCATCAGTAAACGTAGCTATCCATTTTTAACAACACTGGTGACAGCCCTGGTGGCCAAATTCGTTACTAATGGACTACATGAGTCAAAATTTGATGTGTTTTGCTATGAAATGAGGCCTCGCTCGAATCTGTAAGTTATCTAAATTAATTTTTATATGTTTTTAAAGTTGAGAAGTTTTTTTGGAATTACCCAGTATACTAGATTTGTTTTACTATAGAAATTTCATATTTTCTCCATTATTTATTCGTGATTAACTGTTTGAATTTACCAAAATTTAAATGAAATTCAAATAAATACTTTTTTTAATCTAGTTTTGTTCCATAAATAGTAATTAGCAGAGCTTATTTAGAGTCATAACAAAGATAATTAATCAGATATAATTAAGTCCAAAAGAGCCACCGAATAATTACAATTATACTTATCGTGAAAGTTATGTTAAAGTAACGTAAATTTAACAAATTAATTCACAGGTAATATAACAGTTTAAAAATTAAATCATTATAAGTTTTGTTTTAAAATAATAATTATTAATTAATTTGTTAATAAATAAGCAGGAATACGATAAAAATAAATTATTGATTGTACAATAATTGTAATAAATATTCTAAATAACGTTAAATGAATTAAGAATTGTATAACATAAATAAGTAAATATGACTAACATAAAACTTTATGTAAGATAATAAAAGGCATAGTTATTTCTTCGGAGAACTTAATCGTTTAAACGATAATTTATTTACTCGTATTCTATCTTGCGTGAAAAGCCAACTATAACGGTAACCCTGATTAATCCGAGCAATCAAAATTTACTATTATTCTACTGTTTTAGAGCCAGACAGTGATTCAAAAATATAAAGAAATAAAAACACAAAAACAGCATTTAATTAAATCAAAAACAGAACATAAATGTTAGTATTCTAAAAGTAATAAAAACAATTTTAGATACATCCTAATTAATATTTTTTATATCCTATTTTTAGTTGAAATATGCATTAAAAATAATGTAAATAATTATATATCGATACTGGCGGAAAGCCTAAGTAAACTAAATGAAATGCTTGATGACTCAAATGAAACTTGCGAAAGTCAGGATATGAGGATCACTAAAAAGAAGACAAAATGTACGGTATTACGTGAAAAAGAGGAGTGGATTCTGAGGATTGATTTAAGATAGAAAGTGAAGTTTTAGAGCAGGTGAAGAAATTTACTTAGGAAGCTTTATAACTAATGACCTGACTTGCACTGTAGAAATTAAAACAAAAACATCAAGAAGTAAGTAGGCATTTAAGTAAGTAGGAAGACTGCTGTGTGGTAAGTTAAACAAAGCGTTAAGGAAGAGATTACTGGAATGTTTTATATGATGCTCTATGGAGCTGAAACTTGGACGATGAGAAAGGCAGATAGAATACGACTGAGGCTTTTGAGATGTGGGTGTGGCGCAGAATGATAAATGTCAGATGGTAAGATCATATAATAAATGAAGAAGTATTAAGAAGAATTAGAGAGAATAGGAAAATGCTAAATGTGATTAAATATAGAAAAAGGAACCGGCTTGGACATTGTATGAGAAGATGGTGTTTATTAATGGATGCGATAGAAAGCTTGGTGAATGGAAAGAAAGGAAGAGGAGGAAAAGATTTCAAATGATGGATGGGATTATGGAAAAGGAAAATATGCTGAAACAAAGAGGTTAGCAAAGGATAGAACAAGATGGAGAGCAGCAGTAGTGACAGGACCTGCCCTAACGGCATAACACTATGAATGAATGAAATTGTATACTGTAACATTAATAACTTCTGTCAAATAACATTGTTACATCATATATATATATTATTGGTAAAAAAAAAATTCGTATCACTGTTACTATGAAAATGTTACCCTTTTTTTAAGTACATGAAAAGTTTGAGATACAGTGCATTATCTGAACATGTATTCAATTTTTCGAATTCAAAATATTTTAATAAAATACTTACGTAATTGTATTTCAAATCTGGATGCATATAGTCCACCCCTGTAAAATAAAAATAGAAAATATATTAAAATGAAGTGTAAGTTAAAATATTACAGGATAAAATTAGACAAATAATTAAATGTAGATCATAAAACTAAAAAACTTTTATTTATCTACTAAATAATTCAAAATGTTGTCTAAAATTAAACACAAGTTATCACGAATAGTTATACGAAGTAAGGAAAACACTGAAAAAGAGAGCTAGAATATGTGTTATAAAATAAAAAAAAAGAGAAAAGTAAACATTTTAAGGTCAAACGTTATAAGAAAACAGTTGTTCATTATCCGAATAAAATTTTAAAATACGACTTTTATTTCACATAAAATAGTTGAAAAGTAGTATCAAAGTATTAGATTACCTTGATCGATTGTTTTAAAAGGTCTTGTTTAATATCTGAAGCAACATGGTATAGATTACAGACATTTGATAATTTTAGAATTTTCTCCGTTAATGTTATTTTTAACTGAACTGTATTTTTTTCCTTTATATCTGTTACATAGATGTAGGTCTTTCCTGGAAAGGAAAATAATAGGAAAGTATAAGAAATAATAGAAGAGTAATAATAGGAGAATATAATACGAGATTATTATATTTTCTTCGTGTTTTCAAACAATTATTTATATAATTTAATTAGTGGTTGTTAGCTTTGTAAAAATTACTTTTTGTTCTCATAGAAATTAAACATTTTTTTTTAGTCTGTCCTCTTATATCCCAGTGCTGCAACCATTCCCGTATATAAGTAAATAGAGAGAAGTTTGGTCACCCCCTCTCTTCGTTCCTATCTTTCCAGAGACAAGTAAGATATAACCCGTAAAATAACGAATGTAATTACGGGTAGCATACCCGAATGCTCGCTAAGCCCCCTACACTCCCATAATATGTTTTCCAATGTACACGTGTCGGCGGAAGGAACTCAGGAATTATTTCTTCCATCAATGACGAATGAAAATTGCACTATAACCTTTGTTAAAAAAGTTTATTTTACAAACGAAACTTCTGCATAAGATTTCAAAAAATATTTCTGAAAAAAAAATGTTTCGATTATATCGGATTAAAATTATTATCCTTATTAAGTTTTTGTTCTGGATATACCATGAATAATAAAAGAAGTATAAGCTCTAACAAATTGCTACAAAAAGAAATTGCCAATTTACGAAGAGTCCACTGATAAAAGTTAAAAATTTCACAATTTTTAAATGTCATTAAAAAATTTTTAATCAGTCCCCCACCGGGATTAACTATTAAAAGAAAAGTCATTAATAAACTGAGAAGGTGAAGTAAAACGCTCAAAAAAGATCATGTAAAAAAAGATCATGTAAAGATCATGTAAGATCATGTGTTATCTTAGCCGAGTAACCGTAATGCAGTAGTTTCTTTAAAAACATATTTCATCGTATATGAGCCAAATAAAGGCTGGTATATATTTTGAAATGATATCTTTATGGACCTAAAATCATGTATTTTCAAAGAAAAGTAAAACTTTTTCAATATATAACATGAGGATTTGTTTACGTTATTGATATTATAGAGATGACTGGCCAATATCAGCACTAATAGTGGTATCCTACATATATAATAAATATCAGGGACAAATGGTTACTTACGGATATTACTTATTAAAATTATGTTTTTTTTTGTAATATGTATTTTAGAAAATAAATAATCATAAGTAATAACTAGGTTCCATTTTATAACGGTACTAGGACTAGTAACAAAGTTAAAAATTAAAAAAATCAGAAGTTAAAACAACCTTTCTAATTATATATTTTATCTCCGTGAAATAAATTTCTATTGAAAATGTAAGTGATGTAACATAAATTCATTAATATGTAAATTCGAAAACAAATATATTATCTGGTAGGATTTACATATTTATTTATACATTTGCATATTGCTTGTGATTAAGAAATAAATTCAGGACCAAATATCTAACCCCCAATATGAATATAGTATGAATGTCACCGATATAACTGCGTTGGCATTAAAGTTATCGGTTAATTTATGAGTAAATATATGTTATTTATTTGAATAAAATAACGACGGATTTCATATATTTGAAATATCTGTCTACGAAGAAATGTCCAGATAAAATTACTAAATCCAAATTAAACGGCAATTTTTATTATTATACAATGATTATCTACATGTAAATGTTAAAAATAAAGAAATATTTAATTGTCAATTTAAAAAAAGAAATAACACTTAAGAAAAACTACAAAAGTAACATTTCTGTCGGTTTATTAAAAAAAACTAATTGTTGACCAAAAGGTGAGAAGAACCATTTTCGGAAAATCAATCGAACTGTAAAGTTGACTCCAGATATTTAAACCATAGAATTTCCAATTAATCCAAGTTACCGGCAAGCTATTTATAAACGGTTTTTGAGGGGTTTATTAATTTTTAATAACCAATTAGCTTTATTTTTTTTCTTTCTTTAGCACAGCTTTCTTTGTGTTTTAAATATGTGATATAATTTAAACACCAAAAAACTACTTTTTTTCTAAAAGTTTGAATTGAAGTCATGAAATGATGAAAAATTTACAGCATAAATAATATTTTCCTTTTAATAATTATAATGTATTCATGATGTTTCTTTTTTTTTAATATGCTAAATAGAACAAATAGCAAATGTGTACAAAAACTTGATATAAGTGATAGGAGAAGCAGACCTCACCTTATGTCACTTCAATGATAAAAAAATTATACATCTTTTTTTCTAGTTTATCAGTTTCGTGAAATACAATAATTAAAGGCATACATATTCTAATGCCTTTACAAACTACATATAGAATTACAGGACAGGTTTAAATAAACAGTTCATTAATCTTTACATTTCATCAGACAAAGATATTCATATATCACTAAGTGTAACGCTGTAATGTGATAAGGGAGAAAGGTTAGTGAGATAAAAATAACTTTAGAATTATTCATTTTATGACTTGTCAATAGAAAAATAATAAAATTGTAATCAGTAGATATTAAGGTATCGTAGCTGCTTCAAATGAAAAGTATTAAAGGATACATTCATTTAGCTATTTTAATCGAGTGGGTAAATTTTATGGATTTGTCTTCATTGTAATACAACGTAAATCCTAAGCTCGATTTCCACTTATACTTGGTATTTTCCACTAAACATTTTTCGTTTCACCACCTACGTAAAAATTTAATTTATACAGAACTGAACATGAAAAAATACAATCAATAATAAATGCAGTGAAAAAAAAGTAAGTTACGACTTATAAGAAAAACATTTTAATGATTTCAACAGAAAAATTTCCATTATTCACAAAATTTCTCGCTGAGAAATGTGTACCAATCGTTGATCAGGTGTTTGCTACAAGTTATATAAAAAAAATAATGGACATTTAATGCATGATAAGTAAAACTAATAAAAATTGTTGCCGTACGATTTTATGACCGTAACTTCAAAAACAAAAATGTTACGTATCGGTTAAAATGCTAGGGTTAAAGTCATTCCTTTGAAAACTGTTGATTGTAAACGAGGAAAAAATATTACACAAAATTCATATGTAAAAATTTTGTATGTATATCAAGAGAAATTTTTTATTCCAAGTAAAAGCATCTTTTTTTTTTGTTTTTTATTATTTTTATTCTTTTCATGAATAACAGTTTTTATAATGAAGTTTCATATATCACATTAAACCGGAGCAAAAGCAGTGAAATTCATATAGATTGAATTTTTCAAAAGTTTAAACTGAACTGCAATTCAATTGGAATTCTAAAGTACAATTCCAGCCTTTTTTCCAGGGAGAATAACTAAAAGTCCAACCAAACTACATATTCAGAAAGAAAAATTGCAATTAGAATCTATTATCCATACAGGATCAAAGTTTCTTCTATCTTCTTACTGGAAGTACTTAAGATGAGTAGTAGTATGAAAAAAAATCAGTGTTGCCAATATTATGTTTTATTTTTTCCGCTAATATGCATCCTAAAGTTACACTTACGTGGATGCTAAGCTACTGAAATTTTATAACTTCAACTTAATAAGCTAGTTTAGTAAGAAAGCTTTTCTAAGCACAGATTTTTTTAATCCGTATCATACAAATTTATTGTCGAATGTTAAATAATATAAAATTGAATAAACGTTTAACGTATTAAAAAAAAATGAAATAGAAAGAAAGTAATAAATAATTCTTACATGAATCGATTTATATGTTTAATCAAAATATAAAATAAGGAAAAGTAGGCTGAAGTACAGAAAAGAGTCGTGCAAGAATTAAGTCTATACCTAGTCTATGGACGAAACAATATAATAAAATAACTAAAAAGAAAAACTGAGAATGGAAAATGAAAAGAATCCAGAAAATTTAAATCTTAAAATTCATTTACGATATAGTATTTCTGCTAAAATTAGGTATGGTAAGAGATAACGAATGGTGGGATTCATTGCTAATGGAAAAAATCAATTTGAAAGTAAAGAGTAAAAGAGCGATGCAATATGATAGAATAGACGACAAAGGAGAATTAAAAATTAAGTTTAAAAATACACATAATAGAATTCACAATCATTTTTTTATTTAGGAAGTAAAATTATAGAATGGGAGCAGTAGTAAAAAAAAGGTATTGCTGAAAAAGGTAAAAGCTGACTTGAATTACGACAGGCGAGGTTTTGCTCAGAACTAGTAAAAAAGTGACTTAGGAATTAAATAAAAATTAATAAAAACATTTTTTTTATGTAATATTGTAACTAATTCATGACAACGAAATATAAATGCCAGAAAAAAACAAACATCAGATTCTTTTTTGAGAATTTGTATGGGAACAGAATGGCGAAAATTCTCATGTAAAAAGAAGTCGTACAAAATAAAAAAGGATTTAAGACAAACTGAAGAACAGAAAAAATCGTGGTAGGTTCTTGAAAAAGAGAAAGTAAGAAAATAGAGAAGATAAAATCAGTAAAGAAAGAAAAATATAAGAATATCCGAGGAAGATAACTGAGAACACATTGTGAAAGAGGTATGTATAGGATAACTGATTGGTAGAACATAAAAAGGTATGGAAATATTTATAAAATTAATAAACGAGAAAAAAATCAAAAAAAGGAAACAAACACATGTGCGAAAGTGATCAAAGTTTGACGTGATGTGAAAGGACGGACGTTAGAACCCAGTCGCCTGAATGACCACCATCGAACTTAAAATAATCTATATATATTTTTCTGATAAACATCACAAATATTAATCATATGAAAACTACTGCGCAGAAGATACTTTAGATATTTTTTAAAAAGGCAATGACGGGAGAAATAATAATAAACAAAATAAAAAATCTTTATATTTGCTAAAATAGTAATGTATTTCTTGATAGAAGGAAAACTTTTGACCTTTTAGGGGTTTCAAATTAGAATAAATTTAGTAGAATGTTAAATATTCCAATTATATGATTTGAAAATGTATATCAAGCTTCCAGATAGCAGTGAACCAACATACTCGTACATTGTTCCAATTCAGACCTCAGTAACTCGTGTTAATGGGACTGGTTCAGTTCTTGCGTTCGTTATAAACGCAGAAACTGAACCGATAAGTTGAGATACGACATTAAACTTGATAATATTACTAAAAAAAAAATTATGAATTAAAGATGTTTTAAATGGTATAATAAATTTATTGTTTATAAGCTTATATATATAATCATACCGATAGGAAATACAACAGCAAGCAGTTTGAAAATAGGCGTATAACATGTTGACCAGTTAATAAAAATGAAATCGCCACTGAAAAATCATAAACTTATTTATAAATTGATCCTGATACGCAATATAAAATGTTTCCTATAATTCTTATGCTATGTGAAATCTATGGAAGTTGTGCAAAATTAACCGTTCGACATTATACTAAATTTATAACCTTTTTATACAATCTTACTTATTTGTTTTTGATTCGGTGTTTAATTAGTTGTGCTTTTTGCAGACCTACATCACACATAATAAAAACAAATGGCATTTCAAAACTTTATTCGCCCGAATCCTATAATTTAAAATTTTGTTAATTGTAAGATAAATATTTTTTCAGCTGAAAAAAAATGTGCAGCAACTTTGAGGAAATATAATGTAAATAAATTCGTTATTCATAAACCCTTATTAAGTGTAGAGGCTATCTGTATAATGAATTGTTTTACAATTGTACTAATTTGTTACTTTATGCTATATATTCCCGCTTTTCTTAACACGTAATAGAACTGGGATAAAACTGGCACCGGCTAAAATCTGAGAGTATTAATTTTTACAATATAGCATCCCTGTGATGCGAGTGAATGTGTCACATATGGTTTACCTACCCTCGAAGAGTTTGGCGTAATATTGATTTACATAAACATACTAGTTTTAGTGAGAAAACCGGACACGTACTACCCTCACTCCTTACTTTCTCTTGTAAGCCTGAAACGGGATGGTTAACCACTCTATACTGGAGGGTGGTAATACAGTATTTTGGATTGACTTGGTCTCGTATCTGATTTACTAAAAACGTATGCTTATAGTACTTAGTAGACAAGAGAATTCTTACCAAACAAAATAGAATAAATTATTCTGCATACCGAGTAAATTATTTTAAATAAACGATTTTGTATTGTAAGAAATTATTTTTTAAATATGACGTATAAAATATTTACAAGACTATACAGTATCTACTTAAAAATTCATAAAAAAAAAAAATGTAATGAACAAAGCTTCATAAAACAATGCCTATCATTCGTGGCAGAGTGGTAGCGTCTCAACCTTTCATCCGGAGGTCCCGGGTTCGAATACCGGTTAGGCACGGCATGTTTCGTACGCTACAAAATTTCCATTTCATATTCCCATTACCTATGCACACACTTCGAAGCTTTTACGGAAAATTCTTCTTCTTGTAGTGATCGATCCTAGGATTTGTTCGCAGCAACCTTCCTTCTTCAGGTAGTTTTATCGTGCTAATTTCTTTGTTTCCATGTACACTTTACACCCAACACTCTGTATGGTCTGTTCAATATACCCTAATCTTGGTCTTCCTCTTGCATTGTTTCCTTTCACTGTGACTCATATTATATTATGCAACATTTTCGGTACCCACCTTGCACACAATTTGTGATATCCGAGCTTTTCTGAGACAATCGTGTAGATAGAGGTGAATCCAATATGCGGAAATTCATCAGCCAGAGCACTAATCGTCAATCACCGATCACATCGCAGTTTTCGGTTCAACGATTTCGTCGGACTGAATACTAAACCTGCCACTCCGCTCTTCGTCATGCACATCCGTGCAACCATTTTTATAGTTTCGACACAATTGTGAAACCTTCAATCACAATTGACCTTTCCTTCACTCATAAATGCAGGGCGTACACTAGGCACAACTCGCGATGAATTTCAGCAGCGGAAGATCCTTTTGCACACAAAAATCGAATCGCAGCGCACACTTCACAACTGGCGGGAGAAACGATTGTCGCGGACATTGCCGTCTGTATTCACCGGCAGGCAAACGACTACCAAATAAAAAACAAGAACTGCAGTGGTTTCGTAAATAGCCGATAGATGCCTCTGCATGCAAGAAACTGTGTTCAGACCCGCTAATATTTAAATATAAGCCGACGGGTCTTACTTTACGAATATGCTTCATATTTCGGAATATAGAATAGAAAAAATACACTGAAAAAAGTGCAAAGGATGTCATTATTTTGGATCTATATTTTTTTTAATTTATGTCTTATGGATATACCACATGTATCTATGGATATTATAGTATCATAAACCATATTTTAACACGATATGAAGATATGGTATCATAGGGTAATTTATGGCAGTACCTTATGATACAACCATATGAATATAAGAGAATAACAGATAAAAATAGTGAAATCTAACATTAAAATTTAAATTCGCAAAACAACGAATAGTCATATATATATATATATATATATATATATTTTTATAAAAATTAATACTAATCAAAATAAACAAAATTCGTATATGTAATATTTTTAACAAATTACTAAGAGTTTTAAATTTAACGTCACACCAAATATTATATTTTTTCTTATAGAAAATATTGATTCTAAAAGTCACGTATAAATAAGATTGCCCTGATAGTAATATTTGAAAGTAATTCAGCAGAGAATTGAACGTGACTGTACCTTACAACATGCGAAATAACATCAAAAGGTAAAGAAATATAGCAATACATCAGTGTTCTGTCAATTTTTTTTTCCGAATATAAATATCAATTCAATATTTTATATCTACAATTTAGGACTAGATTTCGTATGGAAGAAACGTGTTCTTATTAACAATGAGTATAATAATTTTAGACATTAATTTTTTTAAGGTTAAATTTGTAACCTACTTCACGGTTGAAGTTTCGTCAATAATTAATATAAAAAATAGATTCATAACCTAAATTTTCTTTCTGAAATAAAATTTAATTTTTAATTGAATATGTTAAAAGTACTGAACTTCATTCGAAACATTTAAAAGTTAATACCGAAAATATTTCATTTTTCTAATTTATTTGATTTTATCAATATATATTCCATCAAATTGAATGCTTTTTACGAATGAGTTTTATAATATCAAATATATTTCGTGGATTTATTTGATTATTTTCTTTCGATAGGTGTTCACAAGTAACAAATATTAACAGTTCTTTATACGATATCCTTTTTTTTACAAACTTTTAGCATGAACCTATTATTACTCTTAGGAAGTAAACATTTTTATGAAATTAAATTTTTTCTTAAATAAAATAAAATAAATATTCTAACCATATTATTAATTATAATGATGGTAATTTTTGTATTTTATCAATTAATTTTTAACAGATTTGCATGAATTTTTAAAAATAATTAAACATATAAATATAATATAAAAGCTCATAAAAATATTTGTGTAACTACTTATCAAGTATAATATAGGGTGTAGTGTGTTTGAAATCATCTTTACATTTTATCGATAAATTATTTACAGTGTAATATAAAAAAATTTGATGAGGACATCAAAAAACTTCTTTGTTCAACTATTAAATTACATATACAAATTTTTTTCTGCAGTTCATTTAAACTTATTTAATTTGAAAGTGAGATACGAACCTCCAATTCTTTAATAAAGTGTAAAGTTACACAATTGCATTGTGGTGGGCACCACATTTCATCACTTTTTTTTGTGATATCCGTATCAGAATTTTATATTAGTTTGTATATTAATTTTGTTTCACGTCGCTCAAGTAGGTATGTTGTGTAACGGGAACGTGTCGGATCCGTAAGCATGCTATACATCGTCTGGAATCCGACTTCATATTCATATATTTTTTTTTAACTTATTTTTTTAATTTAAATATATTGATTTATTAATAATTATTAACCTCTGTAAAAAAATTGTTAATTAAAATGAAAAGTACATAAAATTGTATTTAACTTCCGATTTTTTTTCATATTTTTTTTCAATCGGAAGTTAATAATTATTAATAAATCAATATATTTAAATTTAAAAAAAAAGTAAAATAAAGGTGATGAAGTCATATTCGAAACGATGTGCCTTTCCCCTTGTACGATTCAAATATTTCATTAATTAAAATTTTATTTGGTTATAAATCTAGAACCAATGAAAATAAGCACCACATATCGTTTACATTTATATGTAAATTTTTCTGTTTTAAAATCGTATCACTTTTTTCGAACCAGTTTGTGAGTTTCGTTTTTTATTCAAGTTGACCTCAAATTTTTCTTTAATTTTAATAGACGCTATTAGATCAATTTTTTCAGAATTAAATTCTCTACAAAGTTAACTAGAAATTTTCATTTGTTTATTGGTCAATTAACAAAGATATTTTACTCCAAACCTAAAAGAGTGTATTTTCCGAAAAACGTTGTCGTGTTTTACACTGTTTTTCTTAAAACCTAAGTGAGATAGAAGTTTGGGACAACTTTTATCCAATTTCTTAGATCAAAAACCATTAGGAAGCACCAAATTTACCCTTCGATTTGTATCCCAAGTATTTTAGTACGGTTTAATTTCACAGAGGGAGCAGAAAACACGACTAAATATTTCGCAAGCCGAAACTCGCTTGAAGAAAGAAATAGTTCAGAAAACTAACCGTTTTCTGAAGTATTTCTATACTGAAATTTCTTTTCTTATTTTTCGCTACAGAATCAACTCCGGTAAGATTGTGTACAATTTGGAATCACCTGTATGATTTACGGGTATGTAATAGTTAATATTTTCTTTACCTGATTGTGTTTTACAATTTCTTTTGTATTTTAATATGAAAAAAAGTTCGATTACTTTTTTAAGACATTAGCAAAATTTGTTTTGTTTAATACTACTTCTTTAACATTAAAAACACGATTTTTAACAATAGAATCAATTACGGGTGCTGAGTATTGTGGTACAGATCTTTTTTGTTTTGTTTTATTCTCAACATAAAATAAAACAAATTATTTTTTTCTTCAGCACTAATTATCAATCTATATTACCAAATTATATTGATTACACAATGTTGCACTAATATCTCAGAATAAAGTTTATACAGAATTAAAAATATTCTTTAGAAAATCTTTAATGATTTTACAAACGTTAACCATGTTTTTTATCCAGTTGTTTACTAAAGTTAAACATATTTTTATCCATTTTTTTTTTTATCTTCATGGTGATTCTCTAACCTAGTGAAACAGTATAGCAATAATAAAAAAGGATTTAAATTTTCAACTGGTCGAGCGCACAGTTTTCCTTTGATGTTGGATTTTTTTTTTAGAAGAGTTAATTTCAAAGCTATGATAAAGGATTCAGAAATTAAATTGGGAAACGAAAATTTTAAATAATTCATCAGCTGAAGTGGCCATTTCATCTTTCTGTACTTGTTTTATTAACAAAAAATCTTACTTAAAAAAATTCTGAATTTTTTCCTCCAATAAAAATTAAATGTCATCTTATAATAAAAAAGTTAATTCTTTATTTTACATTTATTGTAATAAAAAAAAAGAAGATTTATCTGTTATAACAATAAATTATACACTTACTCTGGTTTCAAAGTTCTCTTATTCAACTTTCATAAATTGAAAAATTTATGAATTTTTCGTCTGGCCGTACAATTTTTCGTCTGGCTCTTCTATTTCATTATTAAGTCACAAGCCGCTGGATCTGTGGCAGCTTAATATTAGTTCAAATACTAACTTATTTACTTATTGTTCATTTATCTTGCTGAACAGATTATAAAAAAGTTGCTGTGTTGATACAATAAAAAAAAAAAAAAAAAAAAAAACTAAATTGTTAGTCTCTGATGTTATTTATACATTGTATATACGTATATATATTCATATCAGAAAATTATTTACATTTTATTTTTTATAAAATAAAAATACGTACATAATTCTCACCGTATTTTTTTTCTATACTGAAATATATAACCGTAGAAATTTATCTCCTACATGTATCTTCTCCTTTAATGTAAACTTTACGTGAAACACTTCTGTGTTTTCATTACCCAAGGGCTACATTTCAAACCGTTATATAAACACAAAGTGTACTCGCTCTAACTTTTGACACAAATTATTTGGTATCTGTTCTACAAGTAGTTTATTATAAATAAATAATATTCCATCAAAATCAGTGAAGTAGCTAATTTGGAATTACATGAGAATAAACCAACATACCGATACCCCACTCTTGGAAAAATCGGGTAAAAAAAACAAAATGAGAAGAGGATTACATTTTATAAATTAACTTAAGAAAAAATGTTTACTTAAATCTGGTTAATAAAAAAATAATTTTTATAAATAGGATTCAAACTTCTTAGTCTAAAATATATGATTTGCAATTAGTACGGACTAATTACAATACTATTTAGAATAAAATTTTAAAAACTATTATTTAATACAAAGTGAACACATTATAGTCATCTTCAGGCTACAAAATCGCTTTATCAGAAAATATATATTTCTAAAAAAAAATATATATATATATTACCTTATTATTGAAAATTCGTTTTTAAATTTAAAATTCCAACTTTTTAAATTCTTATCAATTTATTTAAATTTTAAAACTTCCGTTTTCTACTGCAAAATTTTCCGTTTATTGTAACCGTAAATCAAGTAACTAAGCTTATGTCCCTTTTTAATTATTTTATATGTAGTATGTTTTTGTCTAAAATAGTTGTCAAAGAAAATGATTAAACTTTTGTAACCGTAACTTCTGCAATTCCAACCATAAACTTTTGTAACGAAATCAAACCACAATTTATAGATAAAAGAAGTTAAGTTATGCTTAACATTTATAAATATTAAAAATCATAAATATTTAATATAAAGTACTTAAATTTTAATTAAACGATGTAATATAAGTTATTAAAAGTGTATTTGTAAAGTTTGATCCGGTTTTTCATTTGAAAAGTTTATAGTTTTAAATAAACATTTTAATCACAGTTTCAATTAAAAAACGGATATTTTATTAAACAGCATGTTTCAATAATATTATGCGAGACCTATCGGGAATAGGTAAGCCGAAATAATTTTAATATTAATTTATTTTTTAATTATGAATCTAACTGCAATCAATGTTCTTAAAACCAATGATTTTAGAGTTCTAGCCTGGTAAGGACGTATAGAGTAGTAAACAACACAAAAATAATATGAAAAATCTTGACAAAAAAGTTGTAATACTTTCCTGGTATTGGTTACGTATTCTTACACAGAATGTATCACGAAGTTATCTCGGGACTTTCATTACCTATTCTACTAGTGAAAATAATAGTAAAAGTTCATATATCCTAAAATGTTTCGTTTGTGAGTTACGGCTAGTGAAAGATTTCGCTCGGATTTCAGCTATCCTCTTAAAATGAGGTGGTACTGAAATTTTTAGGACGTTAATTAAGGAGAAGAATAACAAATTTCTTATGGTTTTGAACCTGAAAAATCGAATAAATTAGGTTCCAGAACCATATCTGCAGTAATTTTGAGAAATCTGAGGTAAAAACCAAAACTGAGGTAAAAAACTATGTTTTTTATGTTTGACGAACAATAACTTTATTAATTCGGCAATGAACAAATAAAACGTTCCAACAAAACTTGAACAGAATTTAATTCTAAACAAAATGGTGTAAAATAAATCGAATAAAACATAGAAAAGTTAAAAAAATTCCAATTTTATTTAGAAACAGTACGGTTTATAATAAATGTTCAAAAATGAGCCCGCCATTTTCAACACATTTCCTGGCACGCTTCTGTACTTCTTTTGTTGTTCTTTTAGTTCCTCAGACCTTTCCATAATTTTCTCAGCCGCATCCATCATGTGGGCAGTTAATTCCTCTCGAGAATTATTTTTGGTATTCATACAATATTTTTTTATTCATCCCTAAACACAACAAATCTAAAGGTGTTAGATCAGACGATCTTGTTGGCTAGCAACGCCGACCTCCACGATTAACCAATTTCTTTTTTTAAGGAAATGATCATTTAAGTGAATAGAACAGCACGAGAAAAGTGGAGAAGCGTGCCATCGTGCTGAAAGTATACGTTGAGTTTCAGGGCTAGTCAAGTAGCTGCGGCAATTCTTCTTGAAGATAAAGTAGATCTCAGCATTTAAGAGGCCAGGTAATATGAACGCCCAAACAGCTGATTATATAAAATTTAAAACCAAAAAAAATTACCTAAGATTGTTTTTAGGAGGTAAGGTGAATTATAATTAAATTTTATTCTAATACCATCCATTATTAAAAGTTTAACCAAAGAAAAAGAGATATAAAAAATTCAAACAATCGAAATTTTTAAATTTTGATCGGCTTCTCACCTCTCACCAAATATTGCCTCCAAAGTAATTTTCTGTTTTTTGGCCGCTACTACTATGCCTAAGAAGACATAAAATAATCGGTTAATGAATATGCAATAAATAACAAGAATAACACTTTCGATTTTTTGAGTGGGGGGATTTTAAGACAATTTTTTTTATGGTAAAATAAGGATGCAATCATGTACTGAGCTTAATATAAATAAATTAGAAGTACAGTTAAAATTAATCAAATAAATATTCTTCCATCCATTTTGCTGGCATTCTAATAGTTACTAATAAGTAAATGTTCAAATTGAGTTTTGTTAGTTTCGTAATACGATCTTGTTATTCAGTTACCGCATCAGTAATTACCGCAATTAATGTACACGCAAAGGAATTAATTAACCTTCCAATTTCACTACACGCCTTCATGCATAACTGTTGCATTTTTAATTTGTCTGATGAAGGTAGTTTAGTAACAAGTATTACCAGCGCAATAGTTCATAGATTAGCAATTCATTAATGTGTTTGTTTAGTAAAGGTTTACTACTAGGATTATTAGTTGCATTTTTGTTACTTAAATCAGCTTTCATTCATATGGTTGGATAAATAAATCCAAGTAATTAACATACAAAGATGAAAAATATTGATTTTTATTTGACTAACATTTAAGTTAAAATCTCTGTATATCGCATAAAATACAGTAATTATATTTTCTGTGCGCTATTAAACACACAAAAGTTTACAAAATTTAATGTAAATTACGGTGTTAGATATTAAACTTTTATTTGTTTCATTAATAAACAGGAAATAATCTTTGTGAAATATTATTACTATCGTGAATTTCCATAAAAAATTAATTGTTCCGATGAAATCTTGCTACAATATTTCTACTTCTTAATATAATTAAGTTTTATTCAACAACTAAAGAATTCGTATTGTATTTAACATACTGTCACGTGTTCTCGGCTCGATCAGAATATTGAGAGACTGTCAATTGAAAATTTTTATATAACTACAATTTATTGGTTCAAAATCATATGTAAAACTAGACAAATCAATAATAATGGCAATAGTATTAATAATAGTAAACGACAATAATAAAATAAGTAATAAAAATAGTAATCACAACCACAATAATAATCAGAATAATAGTAATAATAATAACAGAGAACAAAAAACATAGCTCAATAATAATTAGAATAATGATATTAATGGCAACAATAAACAATAATAACATCAAATGTCAATAACCAACAAATAAGCATAAATGTCAATAATAATAATAAAAAGAGATTATATACAAAACAGAATTTTAAATAATCGTCAGGATTTATTCTCAGGTAGATAAATAATGAAAACCAGGATTCAGTTCCATTGACAAAATATATAGCATGCTCTCTTGTCTTAACACTTTTAACCGTTAGTCTTGTATTAATAACAATAGTACAAGAGATAAGAAAAGTATAAAGTTCTTTAACTTCAAATATCTTTGTTCACAAATAAACACAGTTTGCGAATGAAATTTAGTACATTATCTCTTTCACTTATAGTCTTACAGTAACTCACCGAACTATTATTCGTGATGTTACCTTTAATCACGCCAACTTAACTGATTCGCAGACTTCATCTCGCAGACTCACACTTGCAGATTCTCCTCGCGGAACTGATTTCTAACTGGTCTTCCCCGGCGTACGAGTATTTATACTCAAATCCTCTTCACCTGCCGGACCGGACTCAACTCGAAGCGTGAGAACGATCGACCGAGCCCTTTCGTTCCCATGCAATCCAAACCTTGGTCCGGTAACTCTTCTCACAGAACAATATTTTGTTTATTGCGTGTCAGTGGACAGTATTACAAAATACGATTGTTAAACGGACCTTTACTAAAAGGCTTTCTTTTAGCTTTTTTCTGAATTCCTCTCAATATAATAATGGGAGAAATTCAGAAAGAAGGTATTATATTATTACTATATTTTCTACTACTTTTTTCTTAAGCGATAGATCTTCTTAATCGGTTTTTTTCTTAATCTGTTACTCAGGTCCGTTATACCGGTCTTGTTACAATATGTTTATATCACCAGCTGTTAAAGTATATAACAGGCAAAAAGTAATTCTTTTTTCTGTAGTTTTATATTTTTTTTACTACTATTTTGTTGTTTTGTACTACTGAATACTTGGAGAGCTCCCTAATGAAAATAAAAATTTTTTTTTAAAATATTTTTAGAAAATCGTTTTATTTAATACGCAACACAAAGTAGCAAATATTAAGGCATCAAAATATTGAGATTAAAAATAAAGCGTGTGGAGCTTCTATTTACAAATAATAAAAAAGACTTAAACATTTGTTGAGAAGCATTAACTTAACGCCATTCATAACCATCTGCGTCCTAATTTTTAACGACATAAAACCAACATAAATTTTAAATAAAGAATTTTACTTTTTAAAACTTTTAAGTAAAAACGTTCTTTTAAAAATCTTAATCTTTTTAGTTAAGCGTAAAATATGTATGTAAAATAAATCGAATCTTTTAATCCTATAACATCACATTTCTATGGAGATTTTTTTCTTTTATAGCGTGTATTATTCATTAAATTATTTCATCATCATAAGGGACAGAATATCTGTCTCCAATCTATAACTTTAAAGACCCTGATAGCTTCCACTTTCGTTTAAATATCACTAACTAACAATTACCCAATGTAAATAGAAACCGATTACCATATTTTATGCAAAATGTTAAATGAATTGAATGATCGGTAGCGGATGAAGATTTTATCCGGTGAAACTTAAATAAGAAGAGTAAAAATTAAATAAAAATCTTTTTTTTATTAAAAAAAAAAAAAAAAAACCGTAATGCTCATGTATGTATTATGTTAATGTTTTGAATCCTACTTTACTTATTCTCTATTTTCTTTGTGGTAGTTCTTGAATTAAGTCGTTGACTTAATTACTTTTTATTAAATCTAGGATGGTGGAATGCAGAATAAAAAAAATCCCTTTCGGCACGCCGGAAGGCGGAGGTAGATTTCATCGATGCTAAATAGGGGATAAAAAAAATTTTCACATAAAAGTTAAGAAAAACTTCAAATTTACTCAATACGACAATGGTTGCATGTGAAAAAAGGTTTCATATGTTTAGCATACGACAAGCCCATCTTCGTAGAGTTCCAGCAAAATTCTAGTCATCCTTTACCGTAAGGGTAGGTTATATGAAATATTGTTTCAGATAAAAGTTGTAGGTAATGTTTAGAGGACTAACGACTACTTTAAACCGATTCGATAATTGCCTATTAAGGGAGGAATGATTTTATTTTTGTCATGAAAACCCCACTATTTTCCACCCCCTGGGCCAATGGTTGATGATATCAACAACTTTACTTAAATAAGTTTTAGGCCTTAATCCAAAGAATAGTAGGAATTTTAAACCAATTTTATATTTTAATTAATAAGGAAGTTATAGCAACTTTTTTTTTTCTAGAAAAAGCCCCCCTATTTCCACCCCCCCCCCCGGTCCGATTTTGGCTGTTAACAAATTCGACTGATATTTTGGAACGAGTTATTTTTAAGGAACAATTTGAAAGTGATTGGCGTAAAATTACGGCAGTTATCGTATCCATAAGAAAGTGAAATATATATAGAAGTATAAATAAACTTTTGAGCTGGCGGTGGTTTTGGGGTCTGGGGGATGTGAAATGCGAAGATGTCAAAACTTTCCGAAGTCGAATCATGGTACCCATTACAATAGGTAGCTTACTTATGAAATCTAGCTAAAAGGGAGTTAACATTTTATGGAAATGTTACTCAAGCGTGTTATTTGTTTTTTAACTTGTAAGAAAATTACTTCTAAAAATAATAATACTACTTAAAACCGTTTTCAAACATTTTCCCACCCCCAACAAAACTGAGAACTTTATCACTTTTATAACCTTTAAAATAACAATATATCAATCAGTTTCGTTCCAAAAACCGTATCTATTCATTTCAAAGGTAGAGGCAATTCATACTTCGTTATTAAATATTGTAATTTGAAGAATCTCTTTGACTTACAACCGTTTCAACTTATCCACTAAATATTTTTTTTTTAAATTATTTATATTTAACTATAACGTTAACAGTTTTCAAACCTGTTCAAGGTTAAGTTCAGAAAAAATATTCAGTATTTAAGAAAAAAGTAAAAGATCACTCCATTTTATAACGTATTACTGTTTCACTTTATCAACCAGAAATTTTTTATTACTTTTTTAAAAAAATAAGTTGTTAACAAGAAAGAAATAGCTTTTACACTTTATCACAGAAAAATTCTTAGTTCAAGTTAAACAAAGATTATTTAAATAAAGGAGAATGTTATCATTATTTCCGAGATAGTTTCCGATATATTACGACACTACTAAAAAAAACGAGAGAATTTCTTATGGGTTGAATTGTACAAATTTTAACAATAATTTAAAAATTTAATAAACCAATTAGAAAAATGTTCATTATTTTTTTCACTACATAAAATTTAAGAAAATAGTAAGAATTAGTAAAAAAAATAAAACAGTTTTTAAACAGTACTATAGAAAAGCTTAGATTTTAATCTTGATTTTAACTAACACCCTGATCTCTGATGTCAAAAGATCCATGTTCAAGTTAAAATAAAAGTTATATACTTTTATTTATTGTAATCTCAATGTACCATGTATTTTTATCTTTTAGGGTTCCATTAACCAACATTAATAATACTGCTTCTGGAATAGTTAAACCTGATAAATATAATCGACAAGTAATATTATCTTAATTTTAACAAAAAAATTGTTTTAGTTTTGAATAACAGTGAATTGGACTTTTCCATTAACAAAACCTAATCATTTTATTTATTTATTATTAATAATACTTGCAGTAATACATGTAATGGAAAATTTTTATTGCTAAATATTAGTTTATACAAAATATTATTCACGTTCTGATTAATGGTATTGTTTGGCAGTTAAAGTTATTACAGGTAACAAGAAAGTTTCTTTTGAAGAATATTTGGTCACCACTAAGATAACTATTGTTGACTTGTACGTAACTGCATAAATAAATTCATGTGTATATCCTCAAATTCAATCAATTTAGAAATGAGAAATTCTTTCTAACAAAACGAGAGAGAAAGTAGTACATGCTCGTTATATCATAGCTGTTAGATATATATCATACCTATCAATACCTATTTGATTACCTTCTGAGGGAAGTCTGTATGAGAAAGACAGTTTTTGCTCATTAACACCATATGTAGTTTTCTAACATTCGCTTATGCAGTACAATAAGTAGATTTGAGGTAAAAAAAAAAAAAATTAATAAATATTACAGTTATTAATTTTGTTACAGTGACAATAATACGTCAAAATATTTAATAATACCGGATTGTCTAAAAGTTAAGAAATTTACAATTCGAAAAATGTGAAATTGGATTAACATTTTTAAAAAAGTTTTATCATACGTTAAATTATGTCAAAATTTCAAAATTCACAATAAATATGTGATTCACGAGAATAGAAATACGACACCGGTATTAATAAATAGAGAAATAATAGAAGAGTGTAATTAAGAAAATATACCGTGTATGTGAGTGAGTGTGTGTGTGTGTGTGTGTGTGTGTGTGTGTGTGTGTGTGTTGTGTGTGTGGGTGCCCACAAACTCAATACAAAAATTTTAGCAGTTCAATAACCTCCGATTCAATCTTATTCTTCGATATTTAGGTGCAATCTCACAAATTGAAATACATGTTAGATTACGTGGATAAAATTAAAACTTATTGAAAATAAAATAAAGCATAACTAAGAGAACAGACTATTACTATTTTAAGAATATTTAAACAATTAAATAATTATACTAAAAAGTTATACTAGGATACATAGTTCGTACCTACTAAACATGAGACAAAAGATGCACTTTATCAATATAAGGTAGCGCACTTAGTTTGTTTATATTTTTCTACAGAAAAAGTAAACAAATAAGAAGTGACTGTACCACTCTAAAAAGAGTGGTACAGTCACGTCTACTGTAAGTATACGATTAGGTCATGTCTAAATCCTTATCGTAAATTACATACTATCAAAACTTTGGAATAAACAAAAATCTTTATCTGTAGTGCAAAATCGATTTGTTTGCTACTCTGAAATGTTGAATTTTATTTAAAAGAGTTAATGAATGACAAATTATAACGTATTATTACTTCATAAAAATAACAGTACAGGTTTTATGGAATAGAATCATTTTAAAAGAAGATGGTAGTAAAGTGCTTATATTAAAATCTAAAAAAATAACAAAATAAAACTATATGTAATAACATAACTGGTAGTAGTACTTCTAAAACCAGCAATAAACACGGAGAATTACATAATTTAATTATAAATGATAGAACAATATTGATTGAAACTACTGCATTAAAAGAAACCCCGAGACGGTGTATTCATCGCGAAAAGTTATTGTAAATGTGATGTTAGATTCATAAAAGTTTTGTTTATTAATTAGCTTGTTTGATAATAACCTTTATATATTTATCCTTATTATTTTATGCAAGATTACTTAAGGAAAAAGTTGACAATTTAACCTGTTCCCATTGTCTTCTTCACAAAGCCGATTATACTACCGCTTATCAGCAAATCATGCATTCTGAAGTACATACAAGTGATATTCTGAATTTCAAGCAATAAAATTATTCCGCTCAATATAGTAACTTGAAATGTAATCGTACTTCATTTAATTTATATTCATCATACGCATAAGAAAGTTGGAGACAAATAATATAAAGAGACAAATTACTGCACCTCTTTTTATCAAGAAAAAAATTGTATAATAAATACTGTTTCTAGTACGTAAGGGAATAATAATTGTTACAAAAAGATAAGATTACAGCTTAACTGGTTATTCAGTCCGCATACTCTCCTCTACCTCTTTCTCATCTTTTTTTTATACTCGGTTACTTCATAATTTCTTTGATTATTTCACATAAAATTAAGATCATAAAAAAGTTATAGTCATTACGCGTTGTAAACATTTTCGATTAAATTAACATAACATGAAGAGAGGAGAGTAGGATAAATCCGCATTTAACAATAGAAATTAATTGTAAGTACTTGTATTCACATCCCTCCAATCGAATTAAGACTTCTGCTTTGAATTAAATTAATTATGATGCGTCACTTATGAAGCCAAATTCAAAGAATAAAGTATACATCCAAGTTGCTAAGCAGTAAAAAGAAGAAACAGTAGAAACTGCAATTATATTTCTGTAACTTGGAATTTATAGAATTCAATAAAATTGCTGCATAAATCTACTTAAGCTTCATAAATGTTAATTTTTATAAAATATTTTAAATTGAATTTTTCAGGTGGTAATAAATTTACTTAGTCTACCGTTCGACACTGGTAGTAGAAATACTGACTGTTACAGGAATGAGTAAGTGAGAATGAGAAAAGAGAAGAAAAATTAAGATCACAGTATAAAATTACTTACCGGTCTGAACTACTACCTAAACAAAATCTAACAAGACCAATACATATTTAAAAATAATACAATTCGATTATTAATTTTTAAAAAAAAGTTAAAAAAATTTAATTTTATATATATTTTTTTTCAAGTCCGAGGGTTGTAAAATTATTTATTTTTTTCACCTCCTAATAAAATAAAATGATTTTATTTAATAATCATCAACTACACCATACTTCATATAGCATTAAATTTACCGCATAAACATTTATTTGATAAGATAACAGTAAAATTAAACTACATTTATTTATTAAATAAATTGAATAAAACTTTCATTACATCAGTTTAGATTAATTTTCTTTTAGGAAGCCATATACTTTATACACTAATCGACTCCCTCGATTCATACTTATGTGTTACTCCTTAGTTGTATAAAAGAAGAACGAATAAACGGTTCGTTTAACAATTAAATGCAAATAGTTTAATTAGAATGTAAGCCCAACTTGATTGCTTTGACTACAAATTATTTAACTGGCAAGTCTATTTTAACTAATGGTATACAGTAGAATTAAATAATCTACATTAATTACAAAATAATAGAACGGATTTCTAGAACAATTTAACTAAATAAATTTATTTACAATTAATTTTATTTTATTTCTGATATTTTAAATAACATTAGGTATTAGTTTGAACGATATTTATTTTTACAATTAAGTTGTTGAAGTTTAGGATTTAAGTGAAAAATCTACTTTTTTATTTTAGTTTTTTGCTCGTTTTATTCAAAATTATATCACTCTCCTCGAATTGTGGCTTACATGTTGGAAAATAAAAATATACGGAACAAAATCAAAGCACGTCACGTTTACCATTCTCAAAGAACACTGTCCTCCTGTTTCTATCTTCAATGTTCCGATTCCGAGATCTCAAAACTGTAAATATTTGGGTTTTCATCTTGACCGACGACTTACTTGGGCGAAACATATCAAATCTAAGCGGAAACAGCTGGATCTCAAATCAAAAACATGTACTGGCTGATACAACATAGATCTCTCGGCTTTCAGTAGAAACTAAATTATTGATTTATAAATCAGTTTTGAAACCTGTTTAGACTTACGGGCTTGAAATGTGGGGTACGTCATGTAACTCCAGTATTGACATTCTTGACCAGACAAAAACATTGTGAAAAATGCTTAACATACCCTGATACATAAGCAATAGCCTTATATACGAGTATAATGATCTTAAGTTGCGAACCGTTCGGCAGGAAATCTCTCTGGTCAGCCTACGGTATCAAAATCGTTTGGATCGGCACCCGAATTATTTGGCGGTCATTTTATTGAATAACATGATCAGTGATTTTTCAAGATTGCTGAGGAACAATATTCTTGGTTTGTCTTATCGTTTCAATTAGGTGACTTTATGGTCTGGCTGTAGGGAGTGCTCTTCTAATTCATTTCTTTCGTTTCGTTGTTATCGTTCACCAGCCACTGAATCTGTGACTACTTAATGTTAGTTCAAATAGATCTTATTTGATTATTGTTCAATTATCTTGTTGAACAGGTTGTAAAGTTGCTGTGTCGTTATAATAAAAAAAAAATTTACTATTGTTAAAGGTAATACAAAAAAAAATATATATATATATATATAAATTAGAACTAAAGGTCATATTTCAAAAAAGTTTCCATATTTCACAATATAGTTTACAAAAATATATCTTATAGAGAAAATTAAATTAATTATATTTCAATAAAGTAATTTCTCACTGAAATTACTTAAGTAATATTTTCTTGGTAAAAAAAAAAAAAAAAATGAAATCGTTCATTCATGTACATGATTTTCCTGCTCTTTACAGAATATGTAAGTAATAAATTGAACCATAGGAAGGGGTGAAATTAATGGGGTGAAATTCGCTGTAAAGGATTGATGTGAGGTAATTACTTTTAAAAGGTACATTTACCAAAGAAATTCACGGAACGTTAGTTGTATATTTAATTTATACTGTAGTGAAATTATAAATTTTTTTTTGAAAAAGCATTTTATATTATAGAATGTAATAAAGTATTTAAGATTATAAGTAAATTACTGTGAACGAAGCACAAAAGTAGCCCTGACCTTGGCCGGGTAACTACACGGTACTGTAACTGCCGGTTGAGAGCTGCATATTCTAAATATAAATTTAATTAAATAAATATATTCCGCAACAAAATTATTACGACTTCCATTATTTTTATTTTTATTAATACAGTATTATTAATTTAAAACATTATTCCCCAGAAATGATTCACACTGTTTCATAAATGTAATCAAAAATATATAATATAGTAATCAATATTTTGTTATAAACTCATCCATTATTATTACTATAATATAAATCAAATTGTAATGTTATTGCTGTCTTGCATGATATCAGGGGTTTTAACAAAAATGAGTGGGTTTTAACTAAACTGTGATTCATGAATTAAAAATTTTAATTTTAAAAAATTAATTTTTTTTTTTATGTTTAATATAGAAGGTTTTGATGATAACTGAAACCACTTAGATTAAATATTTAAAAATGTAACCTAATCTGACATAAATTCGCTTTTACAATAAAATTTTGTTAATATCGTCATAAAATAAATTTGTAAAGTAAAACCGGAGACCCGGTGGGGGGCACCCTTTGGTTCCCTCATTAGAGGCATGACGAATGATTAAAGACCCAGTTCCGGCTACCTGGGAGGGAACTTTAGCTCCACCCCTGCCGAGGTAGTCTGAGGAGATGGCACTCCCTGGAGCTGTGTACAAGCTTCGTCGCGGATCCGGCTCCAGGGGGGTATAAACATAGAGGAATGATAAAAAAAAAAAAACAATAATATAATGTAAAAATAAAGTACCGTACGCTCACAAATTAATGAATACAGCTGAAATAATAACAGGAACTGCGGAAGTAAGGATAGATCCAAGATCCAGGGCTATCTTCGTTCTTCCCGGATATTAAATAAGATGTGTACAGAAGGAAGAATTATTTACAGCTTTTTAAATAATCGAATATAAGATTTTATATAACCGTATGTCATTGTAATCTTTGCGCGGAAGAGGGAATAAAGGAGTAAAAGAAAGCTTTGAGGATGATCCTAGAAGAAAACAATCAGAATAATAGCATTCGATGATACTTTCAATTTTTTATGGACGCTAAGAATGGTATTTGGACAACATAATAAATATGATTGTTTCACTGCCAAAGGAAAAATTCAATTTAAAAAAAAAAAAAGCTGATAACAAGGTTATTATACTTCCTGGTATTGGTTACTTATTCTTACACGAGTACAGTGAACAAAATAATGAATCGTAAAAAAAGTTTAAAGAATTCGAAAAATCAATATGTTTTACTTTTTTTGGTCTCCCTGTAAAATCCCCTCCCAAGTAATTTTTTGATTTGTTTACGTTTACTCTAAATGGAAAAGTGAAAAAAAATTTATTGAAAAATGTACAACAAATAAAGAGTTACAATAGATTTTTTTTCAGGAATTTTTTTCAGGGTGAATTATGATGAAATTTTATTGTAATATTATTATTCAAAGTTTAAATAAACCAAAAAGAGTTTTAAAAATCCCAAAAAATTATATTTTTAAACTTTGATCGGCTCCCCTACGTCCTCCAATAATGGCTCTAAAGTACTTTATTTTTTATCGTTTGCACCACTTCTATGCCTAGGAATACGTAAAAAAAATTCGGTTAAAAAATATGAAATAAATATTTTTTTTTTAATTTGGGGGGAGAATTTGGGGAGAATTTTTTTTTAATAGTAAGATAAGCATGTATATTATGTACATGCGTATTAGTTATCATCAAAACCTTTAATGTTAATTGTGTAAATACCAAAGAAATTAATGCTTTAAAATTTTAATTTTTAACTCATGAGCCACGCAGTTTAGTTAAAACTCACTATTTTTTTTTTAAACCTTGATGGCACGTAGACTGGTAAATAATATTACAATTTCATTTGTTATAATAGTAGTAACGGATGAGATATCATACAAAATTAATTATTATATTATGTACTTTTTATTATATTAACAAGTATAAAAAAAATGTGAATTTAAAGCATTCAGAAAAATAATGACCCCAAATTAATATAAAATGGGATTACGTTTGATAAAATTTTGAGAAACTTTACTCCAAAGAAACTATCTACTCCACACCTTGTAGATATTGACCCTTTACCAGCAAATTAACCCACTGAGTTTCTGTACCAAATTTCACCGAAATCGGGCTATCAGTCAAACGTTATTAAGCTTCAAACACGCCAACACACGTACCGGACATTACACTCCCAATTGTTTTTTTTTTTTGGATCCCTGGGTCAAAAACGTCGAAAAATGAAACCGATACCCCATTTTTTGATTGATTACCATACTTTCCTTGTTGCAGTATAACTCTAGAGCTATGATGCTAGGAAAGTAATAGACAAGAGTAAACAAAAGTTAATTTAACGTGTCAGAGGACAATGATATAATTTTCCTGTCTTAAATATTAATTCAGAAGAAGACAGTACATTAAAAGTCGCAGACTTTTGTTTTATATAAAACAATATAATTATAAATAATAAACAAAATAAAGGAAAAGTTAAAAGCAGACTAGCGTTACCCGAGAGAACTTTCATACGGAAAATAAATCTGCTGATATTAAAATTAAATATAGAAATTAGAATATGCTACATCCATTTTCTGGAAATAACATACTGAAATCTGGTGTTTCAAGACAATTGGATAAATAGACTACGAATTGGGGAAGAGAGATATAAGCTTGTGACATATAACAAGGCATTCTTAACATAGCTGATTGATTGTAAAAGAAAGTGTCGATGGCCAAACTTCTAAATGATACAAAGATACAAAAGCCAAATATTAGAGAAGCAAGATTATGCTATCAATGGAGACGGTCCTGTCATAATAAATAGATTGAGCAGTTCAAAATTAATTGTTAGTGCGTGAAAGTCGCCGACACTGTTTCCTTTGTTTCCTTTGCTGGTTAAACCACCAGGGACAAAGAATATTTTGTATTGTTTTCCTATGCCCTATGGTGAAGTATTAACATACTAATTAAGATATAAAAATTCATCGTAACGTTACCCAGAAGTGCGATGAAAATTCAAACAAGTACGCACAATTTGCGTTAATCGTAGTGGTAACTTGACCGAATTGATAATTTTTTCAAAGCTTTTACGTCTACTTTTCAGATCTTTAGAATGTTTAGCAGCAATTTCCCCTTCAATCAAATGATACTGTTACATTTCAATCGGAATTTTTTTTAGCCTCCGGGACCACTGTTAGGTATTACTTCAGAGGATGAGATGAGATGACAATTTTTTAGCGTGTGAAAATTCCATGCTTGAGCAGGATTCGAACCCGGGACCTCCGGCTGAAAAGCCAAATCGCTACTACTCGCGCCAGGGAGATCAGCATCAATTTCATTTTATTTATACCTGCATACAATATACTTTATTCATTTTTATTATGTTTTTTATTTACATTTGTTTTGCAAAATGTATTTTGTTTTTTAATGACATTTTTGTAGGTCTTATGTTTTAGTCTCCTGATTACTGTGATGAAATTCATTCCATTTTATTTTGTTTTAAACTTTTAACTTATGTAATTGTGTTATACCATCAAAAAAAGGGAAAAAAACGTTTTATTCCATTCTGTTTTCGGTTTGTTTAATTCTTTTGTTCGGGTTCTTTTTCCCTTACATCTTTAGTGATGATTATTTTCTGACAATTTTACAAATTCAATTTTGGTAACTTTTTTGTCTTGGGATTCCTACAAAATTAAATAATTATGTTACTCCAGATTCTAGAGAAATACTATTTATATATGTTTGGGTGAAAATGAGCTTTATTTCACCTATGAAAAAATAAAAAAATACCGTTTTAGTCTAGAAAGTCATGGTTGCGTCTGTGTAAAAAAAAAGAGAACCCATTTCATCAGTATCTTTGTAAATTGTATTTTCTCTTCAATTTCAGACTCTTGATTACTTTCATGGAATTTTCCATTCCATTTTATTTCGTTCTAACTTATATATGTATGTTAAACCAACAAATTCTATAATTGGTTTAATTTATTGTTCCTACTTTCCACTGTAGACCGGTGTCCAAATAGTCACCACATATTTTACGAGAAATAAATTTTGTAAAGGTGGAAAAATGCCTTCCATTTATAATGTATTGTGTATAAATTAATTAAATTAATAAAAATACAAACGAATTAATTTTGAAAGTATGATTTTTCTGTGAGTACTAAAAAAACTTCTTAATAAAATAACATTGTTATACAAGACATTAACTAGTAAGGTTTAAAACTAACAACTCATTGGTATCCATCAGCCCGCTAAATCTCATTTTCCTACAAAAAAAAATATAGAATAATTTCTAAAAATTCTAGGCTACATTATGCATTACTGAATATTTATTTTCTTTTAACAAATACATAGAATTTTAATCTGACACCAGAAAATTTGCAAAACAAGAAGTGATAAAAACCGTGTTAAAGGAAAATTTTTCCCTGTTAATGTACAGAGAACGTCTTCAAATATAATAAGATTTACAACTCAAGACATAATAATAAAAAGAATACAATTATTATTTAATGTAACAGAAAAATAGCATACAAAAATTTATGAAAATACAAGATAATTTTAAATTATACGACGAAACTTTTAACTTTTTTTTTAGTATTAAAAGAACTTTTTGAATAGACTATGCATAACATTATAGTTAGACAATATATTCAAATAAACAAGAAAAAAGAAAGTTATGAGAGAAAAAAATTCGTCAATAACATTACTAGTCAAAAGTTACGGCAAGTTTTAGTAGAGCAAATTAAAATAAGCAATGCATATAGAGAAGATTGTAAAGGAATCCAACAACAAAGAAAGAAGAATTTAACAAAAGATTACGAAACTTTCTTTTTTAAGCAAAATACAATCAAGTGAATAATTTCTACTTCATTAAGTTTTCTTTTTACGTTTTTACATTAAACCTTTTTATATTACTGCTATTTCGTGTAATAAATAAAAATTTCTAATGGATTTTTTATATCGCTGTTACTATATATGTAGGCCAATTTAATTACTTAATTTTTTCAATAACTCAATACGGATAAGAAATTCCAAATAATAATTAATATTTACTGATTTTTTTGAAGAAAAAGTATTTTATGGTAAAACAAATCGAACGTGTGTTAAAAGTATTCATAAATCAAACATATTCACAACCGAGAACCAAACCATATTTCTAAACCAACAAAAGATATAAGTTATACTACGAGTATTTCTGAATTTTGAATCCGAGAGATGAAAACACAAATGCTAACGATTTACAGGTACTTATATGAATTTCCATCCAAATTACTGTATTAATCACTATAAACCTATAACCCATAAGTCTTCAAAGGCGCGCCTCAACACCCGGCAGGCCAACTACCCGATTCTAATTGGCCCATCGGACAGAAGCTTGTCCGCCAACACGGCCGGCGCTACCCGGGTGACCACTTGCTTTGCCCCAAATGCCGGCCGCATGAATAGTATATCTAGTGAGATCGATTCCTCTGTAATCTGACGAAGTTCCTTTAGGAACTCGTCCTTCGTGGTGAGTACATCCACGTCCTTAACAACAACATGGAGCCTTCGACCGCCTCTTCCCGTCAGAGCCATAGTGGCACCATCTGCCTTTTCGGCGATGTCCTTGCTCAATTATTCAGCCACACCACTATTAGCTCGCACCCGGAGATGTAGGTCCTCCCCCTGCCTCTTTCGTGCAGAGACGACCCCACCCTCACCCGGCGACACTGCCTCATTGACAGATCAAAGGAGGTCAGCATAGGTCTTACCTTCTTCCCTAATCACCAACGTTGTTGTCGGCGGACCCACGGGTGTTTCTTGTTGCTCTTTAACAACAATGACGACGGTACTCGTGAAAGACACACATAATGTTTCTTCTCCACTCGCCTACACATGTACTCCACGGAACGTCGTAGAATTTGCCCAAGCCGAGCCGAGGGTCCACAAAGCAGACTACTCGATCCTGTCTATCTTGGATCACTTGCAATACGGACCTGCAAATGATCGAGGCTACGTCGCAGTCCCCAACTGTCGAATCAACCACTAAAGCATTGTCACGTTCAATTTTCTTAACATCTGGCACCGTTGGTATTATACAATTTATATAAAAACAGAGTATCCACTTACCAACAATTGTATTGACTACCCACTGTCAGTACTCACAATTTTTTGTAAGCGGATACTATTTTTATATATAAAGCATAGTCAGTCGGGCCCACATCAACTTTACATCTATTGTCCAATCCGACAATGTATAGTTAAATCATTAATATTCCACCTAAAACAAGTAAATAAACCAAAATCCACTAGCGACTTAATTCGGCTGGTCCATTTACTTTATTATTTATTTTTGTAGTTTTGCTTTTATTTTTGATTTATTTCAGCAATTTTTTAACCATCACTTAAGAAGTATGAAAGTGAGATATTATTTTTCTTAATAAAAATTAAACTACATTCGTTTTGTTTTTATAAGTTTTCATGATTCCTGAGCCCGTAGGCCGATTTAAAAAATTCAAGTTTTTTTTATAATGTTATATACTAAACTGTGCAGTTAAATTTTTAATACTTTAGGGTTTTCATTTATGTACGGAAGCGAAACAAAAAATATTATGATTCATTTAATCATAAATTGGTATCTTCCTACACAATAAATAAATTTATATGATTTCAGGCCTTATCAATATTAATATTAATAATATTAATATTATTTCAGGCCTTATCCTATTAATTACAATTAAGATTTCGTTTAATACATATTGTGATTTTTCAGATTTTCATAAATACTGAAACGATTTCCATCATTCAAATTTTTGAGAAATGTTTGAGAATTTTCAGTTTTAATCATTTTAAAATTTTATAATATAAGGAATAATTGTTGTTTTAATTAGAAAAAATACAAATATATTTTTTAATATTAATATTTTGGTCATTATCAGAGAAAAAATTATCCTGTATTGTTATAATCTGAATCATCGATGTCTTAAATTTTATTCTTTAATATTCTTATTATTACATTGTATCTTAGCCCACCGTCGGCATATGACATAAAAGGGGATTTTCTATAAGTTCAGTAAATTTATTCCTCTCCTTTCCTATTTCAAATTTCTATTTCAAATTCAGTAAATTCATATTCAATATTTTTCATTAGTCTTCCATTTCATGAGCTCTTTGTTCAGAATGTTGTACGAGTACTTCGGCCAGGATTGTATAAAGGTTCAGTCCAGCCCCCAGCAACGATTTAAAGTAGTTCGTCAAATCCAAATATAGCTCAGTAATACCAGCTAACAGGACTTGTCCGGTGCAATCTACAATGATGTGAAGAGTTACTTCTGTGTGTATATATATATATACTTATATATATACACACACACAAACACAAATCTTTAAAAGTATTTTCTTTTAATGTAAAAGGATCAGAACCGAGTTAAAGGCATGCTAATTTTATTTTTCTTTTAGGACAAAATTAAACTTAAAAAGTATATTCTTTTATTAAGTAAATCATTTTTTTTTTAAAGAATTTTATAAATTAAAAAAAGATTACTTTTTAAATATTTTACTTTATTGGAACAAGGGGATGTCCACCCATATGCATTTCATGATGATATTATTTTTTACGTATTTTATTTCACTATTTTTATAATAAGAACTTATTCTACGCAAAGAACAGAATATAAAATATTTATTTATGTAATTAATAATGCGTATAATGCAATCTATAAAAAGTATTTGAACAAATTCTGTACAAAGAAATAATTAGTTTTCGAAGAGTTATCTTACAAATCATTTACTAGGATAAAACTCATTGTAGAAATAACATTAAATATTTTTGTTTTTAAATTATTATTATTGAAACTTTATATTTATTCAAAGAGAACCTGATTGAATTAAGGGAAATTATACATAAAATTTACCGTGTTTTTTTAAACCTTTTCACGTTTCACAATGTTTTAAAAGAATATATTTAAAATATTACATTAATTGTATTTCAGAAAGAGTTTTATAAACCATTTATGTATGTAAAATTGTTTCGATTCAAATAGTCGGTTTTAATATTATTGTTACTCCATTTATATTTTTTAATTTATTCATTTTTTATAACTGAACCATCATGTACTTCTATTGTTAAAGTCAAAAATATCTTTTTTTTATATAAAAAAAAACCAACTATATTAAAACCGACCAACGAAAAAACTTTAATACACTTTAGAAAAAAGATAAAACTCTTTTCTAAAGTGTATTAAAATACTTATTTTATACATATAAGCATCTACATTTCTATATATTTTAAATTGCATTACTGAGAAACGTGACAAATAACACGATCCTTTTTATAATCATTTTCCATAATTTCTACAAGCTGTCTTCAATTAAATTGAAATGCATCAATAAAACAGAAAGAATACATTTTTAATATGATATAAAACTTAATTTTTTGAATAAAAATATTAATGCTTAATAAAATACAACGCTTCAGAAACAAGTCTTTCTTATTATAAAGAAAAAAATATTTTATACCAAGCTTCAATTTATTTTTTTTGTCAGGTAACTGAAGTTGACAAACTTCTTTATGTTTTCTATTCTGCGCTAACCTCTTTAACTTAAAACTTCTACATCCTTTGTACTTAATTATTTGCTTTATAAATTATAATATTTCTTTTATACACTCAACACTTACTTTTAAAATAACACTAATTAACACTGGATTTCTTAGCACTGAATTATGTTCTTAAATTAACCCTGCTAACCTTTTTATAATTCATTTAAAATCACTTCACAGCTGAAAATAAGCATAAATTTTTCAAAAATTATAAATGTATTGTACAGTACTAAAAGGTAATTTTTATAAATTTATCAATGAAAATATCAACTTTATATTTCATCAATAAAAATATCAACTTTCATAAAATCCTTTTCTCTGAAATCTTGCCTTTTTCTCTCCATTTCATAGGTCTTCAGATCCCTTCAATTGAACTTTTATTAGTTTATAAATTACGTGTTAGATTCATTTCGAGTTTGTCAACTTTTCAGTAATTAAATCAATACTTTTAATATCATTTTTGTTGATTGAATAAAGTTTAAAATATTTTCATGTTGTATTTTAAGTGTATTTGTATATATATTTATGAAGTTTCTTTTATTTCATTATTTAAAACCAAATAAACATAGATGGTTTTATACATAAATAAAAGAACGTAAAACTTTATGATGAACTGGAGGAAAGTGAAATTTATACATAAATTTAGTAAAATGAAGATCAATTCTGATGAACCATGATGTACTAAAAACTTTGTCAAGGTAAGTGCGTCAAAAGAGCCGATTTCCGGTTTTAGTTAAGAAAGAATGAGTTTTGAGAAATAACTTGCTTTCGGTGTTTTATTTTGTACTTCATGTTGTTAGTATCACGTGTTCTTTTATAATACTCCGAAGTATTTTTGCAATAAATACATTATAATTGCATAATTTCTTTTTGTTTCTTCCTCCTTTTCACATAGATTTGAGTTGTGATTGCATCAATCGCTTAACAATGCTACTTGCCAAATCCCACTTTGATACTGTTACTCATAATTTGTGTGGTTTTGGAGCCGTGCTCACAAAAAATAAAAGGTTCAAATTGACCCAAAACAAACACAAAACGATTAAAACTTCAAAACTGATTTTTTTGGACATCAACCTCTTTCCTTCATATCAGATCACATTTTAAATTATTGCAAAACTAAAATACTATACCGAAAAACTAGCTCGCACCGGGCGGTGCTCACAAAAATCTGATTTAGGCTACATACTTGATGTTCTCGGATCATTCGAAAACCACCCCGAACTTGGTGGTGATCGCAAAAATCCAATTTTGGCTTTCTAACATGTCACCCTTCAAGTTACAACATTACAACATGAAAAACCATGAAAACGTACCCAAAAATCCAGATATTTGGCTCTTACTCTGGATACGGTAAACCGATTCGTTTGAAAATCAGCACGGCTCTATTTCCCGTAGGTTTACATCACCTCACCAAGTTTTGTTAAAACCGGTTAAGATTTGCGTTCAGTAGAGCAGACGAAAACATCTTATACATATATACTTATGAATGTAAACATAGCAGAATTGTGTTCAAGAAACTCCAAAAGTTAAAGAAAAGTTTGTTCTCCCCGACCGAAAAATCCGAGCAGGCACAGGAGCGATTACTACAATTTTTTTGGGAATTCACAAAAAATCAGGAGTTATTGAATTTGATTCTAAAAAGAAGGAAAACAAAATAAAATAGGAAGATAAAGATTCCAATAAATAGATAATTGAAGATACGGTATATAAGAATTATGCTACGCGAAGAGATTGGCATAGAACGTGAAGGCACGAAACAAGCTTGACGAATCAATGATTGAAAAAAAGCTAGCGTTGAAAGATTAAGAATGTTCTCTTTCGTAGTATATTGTTTGTCCAACGAACTCTTTCTGCAGTATCGCCTTATAAAACAGTATTGCACCACTTTAAAAATTTTAGATTTTAATATCTTTGTTGAACATAAATTTCAGTAGACTACATTACATAACTGAACATGAAAAATTATTCTGCCAATAATGACTGAAGCCGTCCCAGTGATAAATTCGAATATTTTTTACCGACTTTTCGACGAAAAATACGGTATTATATTCGGTGTAACGGGGGATTGGGAGGGTGAAATTGAACTTTCTTTAAGTTTGATGTACGAGAAGTACAAAAATACCATTCACTTAAAATGTATTTTCCATATATATTATATATATATAAGACTATGTATAAAATTTGTGGCTCAAAAATCACCAAAACTATTACATAAATTTCATTGAAATTTAGACATCCTGTAGTAGTGTATCTGACGTTGTGCATGTGAAAATTTGATAAAGATTGGTTGAGTCGTTCTTCAGTTACGCTGAATTTAAGGTCGACAACAGACAACTTAAGCTCAATTTGAGGTATTTTTTCGATCTCGCTTAACGAGATAGATGGGTGAAAATGAACTCTCTTTACATTTTCAGGTATAAGGATTACAAAAATACCATTCATTTACAAAATTTTGCGGCTCATAAATGTCAAAAACTACTGGATCAATTTCATTGAAATTTAAATATGTATACAGCGTAATCTAATTATTTTAATAGTTTATTTCTAATCATGTTCTGTTCATATATCTTGTTCTTTGTATGTTGTTTCTAGTCTATTCTGGTCAACGAGTGACAAATTTTATACGCTCTATTATCTTGATCCCAGACGACAATATTACAAAAAGAATTTTACTTAATAAAATAGATTACTCAATCTGCTTTATTGTGCAAGGAATTATATTTTAATTTCAAGTGTTTATTGTACTGTTATATTTGTTTTTCAAATATAGGTTATAAAAAGTACTGTGATACATTTCATTATAAAATTTTTCTTAATAAAAATTTATTTAAAAATATACTAAATATATTAAATAAATCTGAATATTTTAATAAAATGAAAATTTTGTATAAAATTTATTCAAGAATATCACTTAAGAAGCTTTTATAAACATAAAAATATGTAACTGCATAAACAGTTAGACAATAAAACAATAGTCATTAAGTAATAAAAAGAAGAACATTAAAAATAAATACTAAAGTAGAATTTAAAAAAAATTAAATGAAATTTAATTTAAAAAATTAACAAACAAAAATTAAGAACTAAAACAAAGATTAACTACCACATCAAAAATTCAATCTTTATTTAGAAAAGAAATGTGCGAGTGTGTGTGTGTGTGTGTGTGTGTGTGTGTGTGTGAAAAATATTATTTTCCTTAGAAACAAAACCAACAGAATCACTTTGACGTCCTTCGTTAAATGTTCTTTTGTTCATTAATTTATTTTTATTTAGTCTTTTCTACTGTTTTATAATTTCCTTTCGTACTTATATTATTTTTTTATTTGTTCCTTTATATAAATTAAAATTAATTCCTTTACGGTAGAAATTCGTTTGATTAAAAATTTCTTATTTTTACAAACGGTTTTTTAGAGCCCTTCTTAGCTACTTTCATTTCAGTAACTGTTCAGGTCGTCGTTTCTTTCTTGATGTATGAAATTTCTAAAAAAATAATATTTAATTTTAATAGGTCGTTCTTTCACCATTAATAATTATTAAAAATTACTTTTTTACGTATATCATGAGACTTACTCGACTTACTTAATTCATGAGAATTACTGTATTATGAAATATTAATAAATTAAAATTTTAGTACACTCTGTTCTTAATATGTAAGTTACGACTTGTTCAACTTGTAATCAACAAGCAGCAATCCCGTGGCTCAACGAGATGAGAATGATATGTATGGAGTGTAAATGAGCTGTAGTCTTTTACAGGTTCAGGCTGACCATTCCTGAGACATGGTTAATTGAACCACAACCACCAAAGAACACCAGTACCCACTGGATAGTATTCAAATCCATATAAAAGTAACTTACCTCTACTAGGATTTGAACCTCCGAATCTTCAACTTCAAAAATCAGCTGTTGCTGAACAGTGGATATTAAAATATTTTGTAATAAAATTAACAATTTCAGTTTTCAGTTTGGGGGGGGGGGGAAATAGAAAGAATTATGTAATATTTAATACTAACAAATGAAAACATTATGGATGAAATACTAAAGATTACTAAAGCCATCAATTTAAAAAAAAAGTTTTACAAATTTTTATCAAAACGTTTATTAAGAAATGAATAAACGAAAATCTTAATCTGATTAAGATAATGTGTATAAATATATACATCATTATATGAATTTCGGGTAATTTTTGAAGTTATTTTTGGAAATTATAATCAAAAGTTATAGATTGAAAATAAATAAAAGAAATAATTAAACAGAAATAAATCATGTTTTAATAATGTTTACAATTTTATAAATAAGACTTCCTTATGTAAAATAAAATTTTATTTCTCGCTCAAAATATATAGATACGGCCAAGAACAGAAATTAAATAAAGCAATAAAATTACAAAATCCTTGAAATAAATGAAAAATTTTAGGCGAAAATTAGTTAGGGAAAATAATTAAAAAAGTTTTAATAAACTTTTGTTTTTGTCTGTTCCTTTACAGTAGTTTTTGTTTTCAACAAAAATTCGTACTTCAAGAACGAATTGATATATTCTGTGTAGATGTCAGCCAAATCGATTCTCTTTGAAAAAGAGTCAAATTTTTATTTAAACATTTCTAAGTGACAGCGATTTTAATATTTAAATCATTAGTATCTTTTTTTTTTGTCTTCAGTGTTTTGACTGGTTTGATGCAGCTCTCCAAGATTCCCTATCTAGTGCTAGTCGTTTCATTTCAGTATACCCTCTACATCCTACATCCCCAACAATTTGTTTTACATATTCCAAACGTGGCCTGCCTACACAATTTTTTCCTTCTACTGACCTTCCAATATTAAAGCGACTATTCCAGGTAGCCTTAGTATATGGCCTATAAGTCTGTCTCTTCTTTTAACTATATTTTTCCAAATGCTTCTTTCTTCATCTATTTGCCGCAATACCTCTTCATTTGTCACTTTATCCACCCATCCTTACTCCGATTGTCCAAGTTTCACTTCCATATAAAGCGACACTCCAAACATATACTTTCAAAAATCTTTTCCTGACATTTAAATTAATCTTTGATGTAAAAAAATTATATTTCTTACTGAAGGCTCGTTTCACTTGTGCGATTCGGCATTTTATATCGCTCCTGCTTCGTCCATCTTTAGTAATTCTACTTCCCAAATAACAAAATTCTTCTACCTCTATAATCTTTTCTCCTCCTAATTTCACATTCAGTGGTCCATCTTTTTTGTTTCTACTACATTTCATTACTTTTGTTTTGTTCTTGCTTATTTTCATGCGATAGTTCTTGCGTAGGACTTCATCTATGCCATTCATTGTTTCTTCTAAATCATTTTTATTCTCGGCTAGAATTACTATATAATCAGCAAATCGTAGCATCTTTATCTTTTCACCTTGTACTGTTACTCCGAATCTAAATTGTTCTTTAACATCATTAACTGCTAGTTCCATGTAAAGATTAAAAAGTAACGGAGATAGGGAACATCCTTGTCGGATTCCCTTTCTTATTACGGCTTCTTTCTTATGTTCTTCAATTATTACTGTTGCTGTTTGGTTCCTGTACATGTTAGCAATTGTTCTTCTATCTCTGAATTTGAACCCTAATTTTTTTTAAATGCTGAACATTTTATTCCAGTCTACGTTATCGAATGCCTTTTCTAGGTCTATAAACGCCAAGTATGTTGGTTTGTTTTTCTTTAATCTTCCTTCTACTATTAATCTGAGCCCTAAAATTGCTTCCCTTGTCCCTATACTTTTCCTGAAACCAAATTGGTCTTCTCCTAACACTTCTTCCACTCTCCTCTCAATTCTTCTGTATAGAATTCTAGTTAAGATTTTTGATGCATGACTAGTTAAACTAATTGTTCTGTATTCTTCACATTTATCTTTTTCTTTTCAATCCCTGCTTTCTTTGGTATCATGACTATAACACTTTTTTTAAGTCTGACGGAAATTCCCCTTTTTCATAAATATTACACACCAGTTTGTATAAACTATCAATCGCTTCCTCACCTACACTGCGCAGTAATTCTACAGGTATTCCGTCTATTCCAGGAGCCTTTCTGCCATTTAAATCTTTTAATGCTCTCTTAAATTCAGATCTCAGTATTGTTTCTCCCATTTCATCCTCCTCAACTTCCTCTTCTTCCTCTATAACACCATTTTCTAATTCATTTCCTCCGTATAACTCTTCAATATATTCCACCCATCTATCGACTTTACCTTTCGTATTATATATTGGTGTCCATCTTTGTTTAACACATTATTAGATTTTAATTTATGTACCCCAAAACTTTCCTTAACTTTCCTGTATGCTCCGTCTATTTTACCAATGTTCATTTCTCTTTCCACTTCTGAACACTTTTCTTTAATCCACTCTTCTTTCGCCAGTTTGCACTTCCTGTTTATAGCATTTCTTAATTGCCGATAGTTCCTTTTACTTTCTTCATCACTAGCATTCTTATATTTTCTACGTTCATCCATCAGCTGCAATATATCGTCTGAAACCCAAGGTTTTCTACTAGCTCTCTTTATTCCGCCTAAGTTTGCTTCTACTGATTTACGAATTTCGTTTTTAACATTCTCCCATTCTTCTTCTACATTTTCTACCTTATCTTTTTTACTCAGACCTCTTGCGATGTCCTCCTCAAAAATCTTCTTTACCTCCTCTTCCTCAAGCTTCTCTAAATTCCACCGATTCATCTGACACCTTTTCTTCAGGTTTTTAAACCCCAATCTACACTTCATTATCACTAAATTATGGTCGCTATCAATGTCTGCTCCAGGGTAAGTTTTGCAGTCAACGAGTTGATTTCTAAATCTCTGCTTAACCATGATATAATCTATCTGATACCTTGCAGTATCGCCTGGCTTTTTTCAAGTGTATATTCTTCTATAGTGATTTTTAAATTGGGTGTTGGCAATTACTAAATTATACTTCGTGCAAAGCTCTATAAGTCGGTCCCCTCTTTCATTCCTTTTGCCCAGCCCGTATTCACCCACTATATTTCCTTCCTTGCCTTTTCCAATGCTTGCATTCCAATCTCCAACTATTATTAAATTTTCATCTCCTTTTACGTGTTTAATTGTTTCATCAATCTCTTCGTATACACACTCCACCTCATCATCATCATCATGGGCGCTTGTAGGCATATAGACGTTAACAATCGTTGTCGGTTTAGGTTTTGATTTTATCCTTATTACAATGATTCTATCGCTATGCGTTTTGAAATACTCAACTCTCTTCCCTATCTTCTTGTTCATTATGAAACCTACTCCTGCCTGCCCATTATTTGAAGCTGAGTTAATTACTCTAAAATCACCTGACCAAAAGTCGCCCAAAAGTTCGCCATTAGTATCTTAATAACAGAATATTCAAATTTTATTCTTCTATTAGCTACATAATAACAATTCGTTTACTGAAATGCAATTTCAAATAATCTTAAATTTTCAAATTTAAAAAGCGAGAAATAAACACTCTAAACAATCAATATTGAACAAGTTTTTATTATCTCAATTAAATGTTCGTTCTTTCCTTTAAGGATTTTGTTAAAGGATAAAAAAGAAGACTACAGACTCAAAGTAAAACAAGAAAAGCTTTTATACAGAAAAAAAAACAGCAGCACGACTAAAATATTTCCTATAGAAATTAGAAATAATCTCTTCGAAATATTTTTATGGAGTGTACCAGTTTATGGCAGTGTAACGTGGACATTAGATAAATCAGAAAAATATGAGACTTTATTTTGCAGTATGTGACGATAATGATCCGATTATATAACTTTCCAACTTAGTAACAAAACGTTTATAAGGGAAATAAAATAAAAACAAAGGAAAATTCTCATCAGAGGATCTTCTGGCATCTGCGTTAAAACTACTTTGATTTATTTAATAATTAAAGAAATTAGAACGCATGTAACGACGACGTAAATTAGAATACATAAGAAAATATTGGATAAAGGAAAAGTTTCTTTGTATTTTTAATGAAAAAGTAAAACTTTTTTTTTATATTTCGAATAAAATTTATTTAAACTAAATATGTACCACCTATATTCGATCACCTTTTGTCATTTTTGAGGTAACATCATATTCCCGTCACTGTAGAAATTCTGTGTTTTCTGGACCAAAAACTACGATAAATGATTTTCATAGGCCTCCTTTTAAGCCAAGTTTACACCATTAAGAGATTTCTGCAGAGATGGAAACAAATGGTAATTTGACGGTGCAGGGTCCGGATATACGGTGGATGTATCATCAAAATTTCTTAGCTAAGTTCTCTTAATTTTCAACGGTTGGCCAAAGATATAATTGTCGTGATGGAAGACGACGAATCTCCTATTGATCAAATCTGATCGCTTTACCACTATCGCTTGGCGTAATTTTTCCAGTTGACAATAAAGGTTATAATCCATCGCCTAACATAGCTGTAGCAGTTTAAAGTAAGCAATTCCTTTCCGATTCCACAACCCACACGCGCGCGTGCGCCAGAATCACTTTTCTTGGCTTTGCTATTCTAAGGTTAACCTTGCTACGACCACCATATTTTCTTAACATTATTGTCGTACGTAATCCATTTTTCATCTCCAGTGATGAAACGCTTGAAAAATAGTTCGATTTCGTTCCGTTTTAACAAAGATTCGCCGAAGGAAATTCGAACCATTAAATTTTTCATTCTTAAATCATGTGGCACTCAATATCAAGTTCTTTTTGTTGTATCCAGTCTCTCTCAGACAGTTTAAACTTTTTTTAAACTGTTTAAACTTTAAACTCTTTTGTCGTCGATGTTTAGTTCGTAACTAATATTACGATTGTTAATGCACCGTTTCATTTGTTCAAAATTCTTCAAAATTTTATTAAGACCAGGACAATTGTCGACGGAGTCAGGACGGCCATTTGGCTGACATTATTCCATATTTAACCTTCTACACTGTACTTAAATATTATTATTACTATTAAATTAAAATATTTTAACATTCAATGTTGTTAAATATATTACAAATATATAATTATCATATTATTAAACATTATTGACAAAAAGTGAGTTTTTCTTTATTAAAATCCGGCTTTTATGTGACACACTTTATTAGTAAATAATCAAAATAAAGATAAATTAATCAACATAGACTTATAATTTAAAAAACTAACCGGTAAAAATATAAGATAAACTACAGTTTTAAGTAAAAAGTAAGTCTTAACAATTTAAATAAAACGAACAAAGTTTGTAAGAATTTTGCTGCGAGATTTTAAGCCTGAGAGAGAAAAAAGAAGCGCAATGCTTTTTATGGTTAGGTAGACCGTCGTCAACTTCAACTAAGCTGTTATAGGAGACGTAATCGGTTTACTAGCTGTTTGGCAGCACCGCAACACTTAAGAAGAAAACTTCAATTCGGCTTAAATATCTCTTGAAAATAGGGGGAAAACGGCACCAAGATCTTACTTCTTTTTATGTAGCCAGAAAACTTAAAAATAATTACCTTCTTGGAAAGATTATTTTTAAGAAAAAGTTTGATTTAATTTCAAATAAAAAAGTTTATGAATGTCATAACCAAAAATTTGTAAATGAATTTTAATAGTCTCTTCTAAAAGTACAATAGTCACGAAAATAAAACAAGTATTCCGTATTATAAGGTCTGTAAATAAAGACCTAAAAGGTCTATGAGGTCTGTAATAAAGGCCACCCAACACTTCAAACGGTTTTCCCACTCTTCACAGCAGTGTTGGAACTCAGAAACCGGAATATCCTTCAGATAGTCGGTTACATTTTATTTATGGTTTCTACTGTTCCAAAAAGATGTAATTTGAGGTGTTTTTTTAAAGTCGGGAAAAGAAAAAAGTTGCAGGAACTCAAGTCAGGAGAACAAGATGGTTGAGAAACTACAAGAATGTTTTCCTTTGCCAAAACTCATTAATTGAGAGTGCAGTGTGATAAGGTGCATTGTCCAGTTGTCTTTGATGGCTGTTCTCACGCGAGCAACTCTTTTCCGCAGTCTTTCAAAAATTTTTCTCGGTAAACATATTGATTGTAAATCAATGTGTGATTTGCTCATTTTGCTTTTACGGGACGTAACTGATTCCCGGCCATCTGAAAATGCTTTAAACCACTAAAAACTTGGGCTACTGACAGAGCATCATCTCCATACGCTCTTTTCAACTTTGGTAAAGTTTCAGTAGCATTCTCACTAAGTGTAACACAAAATTTGATTGCACAATGTTGCTCATAATTAGTATCACTCATTTTTGTAACGCACAACAAAAACTCGTTTCACGAAAAGTTTGTTTATGTCTCACGTGGCAACAATAAACTAAAAATAATAATACCTAATATAAATCAGCTGTTCATATAATCATATGTTTAGTAGTAACTTTACAGTGTTACCACTTTGGCTGCTAAAAAATCTAGTCTCATTACTTTATTTACAGACCTCGTACACTTACCAGGGAAAGGGAGTGAAATACGTTCCCTTGTTTTCTTCACTTAGCATTATTTATTATTGATATTATAGAAGTAGAATATATTAAACTACGAATACGAAAAATTCTACCTATTGTATATTGCTTTATTTATACGATAATCATTTTTTGTAATGTCATCACTCTGCTACGTATGGTTACCTTCAATAGAAGGCGTAGATCAACCATATTATTATTAAATACCCAACAGCTATTTCCATCTGACCGATCTATACCACTTTTTGTTTTTTTTTTAATTTTCCTTACTACTGGGCTGGTCCTGCGCCGAAGCATTGCGCAGCCACAGTGGATGCCTTGGCCTCTAAGCCCCAGGGAAACTTCATGAGATACGGTTATGCCATGTATGCCACACCCAAAAGCCCTTCCTAAAACACAAAAGTATTGTAGAATCATAGGCTCAGAAAACAAGATTACGACAACAATCGGAATGCGATATTTATTTTGTAGACATTTCGAATGCTCTGATTTCTGTTGAGTAATCGATTTAATTTCGTCTCAATTCATTAGAGTGAGAAATCTGAATAGCTGGTACAATCTAAAAACTATTCCTCAAAAAAAAAAAAAGTGTAGTTAGACATCCTTAAACAAAAATATTCCTCTTTGTGCATCAAATTCGGTTTATTGATTCTCTCAAGTACACAAAAAAGTAATTTTGAAGGGAAAAATGATTAAGATTCCTTTTTTCCAAATGACTTAAGAAAGATTAAACCGAAATCAATCCCGTGGTTGAATTAAATTGAAAATTCTTCATGAAATTAAAAATAATTATTCACTGGAAATGCAATCATCTAACTTTAAATGTGGATAAAACCGTTGTTTCTGAGGTAAATATAACATTGTTGATCGCGTAGATAGAATTCCCATCAGTGATAACGTTAACATTTCTTTTAACCATAAAGCGAGATTTCTGGGGGTTTTATTAGATACAAGTTCTCATAGGATGATCAAACTGATTTCTTTTATAGCAAAATTGAGCCGTATTCTTTTACTCGGAAGCGTTTAATAAAATGCTGAACATGCCATCATTATGAAATATTTATTATGACTATTTATATCCTTATAATGTTTCTATTGTCTTTTTTAATAAACTGCTGTACAATTTTAAAAATCTTCCCACAAATTTATTTAAAATACAATTAAAAGATCTTTTATTACAGTGATGATGAATTTCAAATAACATTAATTGAAAAAAAAAAATACTTCATCTGCACCCCACTTAACGTATAAAATATAATTTCACGAGAATTCATTTATAAAGTATAAGGTCATCTCTTGTGCCTCTAAAAAAATCCGCACGAGTTTTTAAGGTAAGAAATTTGGCTTTCATATTATTATATGACGCCCAAAAATATGAATCGTGTAGGTTTATATTTAGAAAATTAAATATGTAAACATATCCTTAAATCTATAATTATGAATGTATAATGCGAAAAATTATGCTCATTTAACGTTATAGAGTAACAAATATCTATCCTTATCAAACCGGACAACGGTTTTCATGTAACTCAACACAGTACTTCGGCTTGCGAGAAAGAGTCGTATCTAAAAATTGCTACTACCGTAGCAATTTTTAATAAATTGCCGAACTATTTAAAAAATCTTCACGCCAATTTACTTAAAGTATAATTACAAAATTTTTTTTGACGGAAATAATATTATTCAGTTGATAAATTTTTAAACAATACTAATTACAAAAAAAAATTATCTTTATCCTATTCAATGTGTACCAAAAAGCATGTGCTTAAAATAATTTTCAATAGCAGCTTCCAAATTGTGACTTATTTTGTAGTAACTTATTTATATTTAATGTATTTACTTTTAAATTATTCTATGAGTTTGTAGGTAAATAATGTAGACTTTAATCATATCTTTTTTATTAACTTATAATTTGTGTTTTTATATTTATAATTCATCTTATGTTGACGTGATGTATATAAAGTATTTTTAAGTACAGGTCGGAATAAAAATTTATTTATTATTTTTCTCAATATGTAACCTGTAATACAGGGGACTTAAAACGTTTTAGTAACAAACTTTTTACATCATCACTGCCCGAGTTTAATACTTTATTTGTATTAATCTCTTTAATTATTACAGGTAAATCAAAAGCGTAAATCTAATTTACAGATACAACATAATCTGTAGTTATTCAATATTTTATAAATAGACCGTTGGAGAGAAGTAATTATTTTTAGAGGCATTTATAAATTTTAAGATAAAAACAAATTTTTTCTGCAAGCGACATATTATATAATAAAAACAAACAGGCACAAAATTCATAAAAATAATACAAACGAAAGGATAGTTGGCGTAGACTTATATGTTTACAAAATTAATTAATGTATACAGTAATAATATACGTAGAAACTGTTCGGACTTAGGTTTCTTTAATTTTTAAATACTCTTTACATATTCATATTTTGTTATTATTGTTTAGACGTTTGAACTTTAATGTATTAAATAGGATTTTTAAATTTAAATATCTTCGGCTTCGGTCGGATTTATTCGGATATTTACTGTGCACTCGGCTCCATTCGTATGCATTCGATTGCTGACGATTCAGCGGCTCTTCACGCGTCACTCGGCTTCTTTCAGAGGCACTCGGCTCCTGACGATATCACTCGGCTCCTGACGAAGCAGCGGCTCCAGCAACATTATTTAAGTAAGTCCATCGTCATTCTTTTGGCCATTAATTACTCATTCTTCAGGCGTCACTCTTGTTCTGTTCCAGCCACTCGCAATTATAGCCAGTCGCTTTATACTTGTACAATCGCATTCAGTAACATTTCCGGTTCATAATTCAATTATAATAAACTTTTAATAGTATGTGAATAATTCATTAATTATTTCAATTATATTAAACATTCGGTTAATACATACAAAAACGTATATTCAAATATAATAAAGAATTGTTAACATCAATTATGACTTTAATTATTTAATAATCAGCTCCAAACTTCATTTCTTCGTACAGAAACTATATTTCAACGAACGTATCATTTACATTTATATTAATATATATATTGTATACATAATAGCGTAATATAATATCATTGCAATATATATATATATATATATATATATATATATATATATATATATATATATATATATATGTACAGAAGTGTCACCTTTTTAAATTTTTTTTGTTACTTTAAAAATATTTTACAGAAGTAAATCAAATTATTTAATGCCACAAATAAATTCTAAAACCCAATTTGTCGGCAAATCAAAAAATATTAAATCCATGGTAAGGATATTAAAAAGAATGAAAGCTGAATCCATCATTCTGATATGGAGAAAAATTGTTCTACCGGAAAAACCAACAAAAGTCTCTTTTGAAAATATATCTTGAATGTAATGAGTGACGGCGAGATAGATATTAATATCGAAAGAAGAACATGATATTTCCTTCCGTATATTTAACTTCTGTTTTAGAAAAAATGAAAAGGTTGAAAAATAATCTTTTTTCTCTCTAAAATCATCTATTTATAAATAATGAAAAATCTATATCGTCAAGGGTTTAAAGAAAATTCTATTTAATAATAACGAGTTTTTTTTCATTCATTATAATGATTTCTGTTGATATTTATTTATTCAACCACGTACACGCCCACACACGGAGAACTGAACTTCTTTACGTATTATGATATACGAATCTTAAAAAATTCTATTATATGTAAAACGCAATAAAAATCAAATATTAATTTATCTTAACATCGTTTGTTTTATTTATAATACAAATAGATATGCAAAACCTTATTAAAAATACGCAAAAACGAATTCGAAGATGAGAAACCTTTATCAAGAAATCTTGATAAAAATAAGATCGCAAATTTAGAGAGAAAAATTAATAAATAAAGATCCTGCTATAGAGTGAGCAAAGGTTAATTAGAATACTTTAAAGGTTAATTACTTACACTTTTTTAAAGACAAAAAAGTTTTTATATAAAACTGAATTTGCTTTTATTTAGAATCTACTGACATGAATTTTTAAATTATTTTTTCCAAATGAGGTGTAATCATAATAAGGGTAATTTTCGATGACACTTACCCATAGAAAAAGTAAGCTTTATATATATATATATATATATATATATATATATATATGTATATATGTATTAATATTTTTTTATTGAATCACCCTTTCACTACTAGAAAATGTATTTAATCCGATTGTTATTTTTTCCTAGATAAGATAATAATTAATTTCCGGCAGTCTTAAAACGACTTGTCAGGATTTTATACTTTGTAGCAACTTTTTGTTCAATGAGCTAAGCGTATTATCATTTCACACATTTTTGACTACATTTGTGATACTTCAAACACAAATCCTTAGCAAAAGATTATAGTTTTCATACTTTATACAAATAATTTTAATCTAATTCAATAAATGTATGAAAAACATTTCTTTTTACAATTATAATTTTTATTAGAAGTTTAATATTTTTTAAATAATAATAATAAGAAGAAAATAATTATAATTTATTTAAGTAAGTGAAAAAACAATTTGTAAAGTTACAATATGTATGGAACATATGAAATATTCAATTAAATCTTTCTTAGTTAGCTAACACTAAGAATTCGCAATCGCTGACTTGTAATGATAAAAATCATTAAAAGACTATTTCCAAGATGCAAAATATAAATAAGTTTGTTTTTTATTTTACTATACTAGCTGCAGGGCGTGCTTACGGCGCGTTTCCGCAGCTAGACCCTCCAGGCGAGTTGCCCTGGCGGCGGCGTCTAACCTTCCGACAAAATATCAATGAATTCTAAATGGATAATCGGTAATACTTTCAGTATCGATTTATTTTTATCGAGAATAATTATGTTTTAAGATCTGTTACGAAATTGAATGAATGAATTACGGTAGTAAAATTTATTAATTTATTTTATAATTATTGTTGTTATTGTTTATAAACATAAAGAGAAAATCTTATGATTATTTGACGGGTTCAATCATGTAAGCATGGTCGTTCTTTTTGCTCGTATTTGTTGGTGTTGCTTCTTCTTACTTATTGTTTATAAACATTTAAGAAAAAAAATCATATGATTTTTTGAGGGGCGAGTATGTTTGATCATGTAAAGATGTTCTCAGTTAAGGGGGATGTACACACAGGCAGAAAAAAATGATATTTAGTAGGGTAGAATATGTTGCAATAAGAGAAATGATGAAATGTATTTGTAGCACGACTGACAGTAGAAGACATATGAGTTTAAATAACTATAATTTTGTAATTATCATTTAGAAAAAAAATCAGTATATACGACACTAAAGTATTTTCTGTTTTACATTTTATTAAAAATTCCTTTAACCCTTTAAAAAGTAAGAAGCGGATATTGAAAGATACGGTTAAGCCGTTTTATTTTTAAATCGGCAATTTTCAGTCATTACAAATTTAAGAATAAATTTTTAAAAATGTATTAATTATATCTTAAAGATCTACATATCAAGTAATGCGAAAATTTTTTATACATAATTACGATTTACAACAATAATGATTATCGTTGTAAATCGCCCCCCCCCCCAAAAAAAAACTAAACCAGAAAAATTTTAAAGAATAGCGAAATAGATTAATTTAGTTTAACTTATTGTTTATAAATTGAAAAAATTAAGTTTAATTGCTTTTTTATTTATTTGTTTCATTATAGTCGTGTAAGACAAATAAACATCCGATCAGAAGAATCCCGCAGTCAGAAATTATATGGTTTCTTTTTTTCACAATATTATTTACTCTTTCTAAAGAAGAATTGATGTAACTTAAGAAATATAAATTATTTATCTTATTTTCTTTGTTAAAAATTACATTCTACATGTTTATTTATTTAACAATTTTTTCCAACACGAAAATTTTTATTATTTCATTACTTAAAATTTTAACAACAAAAATTATTAAATCAGCTATATTTTCTTGAGAAGATAGTAGTAACCAGAATTAAAAGATAAAAAATTTATTGAAAAATTAAAATGGACATTCTCCGTAAACTATATATTTAGCAAATCAAACGTAGAACAGTATGCTACACATTACATACTGGTAGTGACAGACGTGATGAGCAGGCGGTATGAGTATTGAATTAACAATCTACCTTATGGTCTATATAATAAATTAAACACATGCACACAAGGAGTGCGCTTATATGATAACAAATGAAGGTGAGTAATAATAGAATTGCTGGATCCAACATACAATACAATTGAATTTAATCATATCAAATTAATAAGATTATCTCAAAGAAGAAACAAGCTTTGTTTTAGTTTACGTAATAGTATTAAGGAATTTGCTATAAAATCATAGAATCGTTTGATGTATATACATTCAATTACTTGTTTATTATACTACCTTTTATCTCTTTATACGGATTTCAGTGAACTATATTTATTGATGGAATTGTTTGAAATTATAAATTTAGTTTAATTATAGTTTTATAATATGAGACAAATAACTTTATTATCACTTTAATTTTCAAACTAGTAAAAGATTATTCCAAAAACATATTAAAAGAAAAACTTATTTTTAATATCAAAAATATTTAAACACAAAACCAAAATATGCAGGCTATTAACTTCAAAAAATACAAACTATAGTACTTGAAATCTATGTAATCTTTTCTAATATAATACAATTTTATCGGATTTACTATTACTTATAAACATTTTAAAATAAAATACGTATTTACTTTAAAGATTTTTTTGGAAAATAATTTTCATAGAATATATTTAGTAATCTTAAAAATAAAATTACTAATCGACTGGGAAAGGATATATTTTATTTTATACATGATGGATATATAAACCAACAAAAACTAAAAATAGAAAACTACAGAAAAGATTTGAAATGAGTTACACAAAAAAAAAAAAAAAAAAAACGGAGGAAAAATAAATATGAAGTGATACAATAAAGAATTTTTAAAAAGAATACAGAGAAAATCCATCTACTGAATGTTATTAATAAAAAGGAAAACGTTTTCTACGTTTTTAAAGATTCTACGTTTTCGTGAAAGATTTTCTTCGTTTTCTACGGATTTCTACGTTTTGAAAAAATAAATATAGAGAAGGGTAAAAATAAAATAGTATGAAAAAGATTGCAAGAAGAAGAAGGCTCAACCGGTTCAGGGCTAAATTCCTGGATTTTCAAAGCGTCTGATTTTATATATCATCAACGTAAAAACGTTTCAGATTTTATAAAATACAGTTAACACTTGACGATGAAACATCATATAATGACGTGGTAAGATAAAATCAAAAAATACTCCGACTAAATGAAGTAAAGTATTATAACTTGCAATAAAGGAAAATATTTCGTTAATTTTATTTATAATTCTATATAAGTGATCCAAAAAATTTTCAAAAGTGTTTACTATCCGGTATTGATATCCTTCTATTATGTTATCACCGGAGATTACATAATAGATATTGAAAACATATTTAAAAAATAATTTTCTCTAATTAAATAATAACCATGAAAAATAATGAGATCTACTATTTTCCACTAGTAAACATAAAAGAATTAATAATATTAAGAGACAGAATTTGTTTTTAACAACTCGGGTAATACTTCGATAACCAACGTATACGTATGATAGTGCGGGAAACAATTTCTCGCTTTGTTGCTTGCTGCTAGACTCAAAAATTTCAATTTTTTCAGTTCCGATAATTTTTGATTGATGATTTTTTTGCCGGTAGACAAGCAGGTAACAACCTGCATGGTTGTTAAAATTAAAGTTACACAAAATCTAGCTGCAACAGAAGTATCAATTACCTGAGGCATATTCTCATATGCCTCAAGTAATCACTGTAATCACTCAAGTAATCAAGTAGTCACCGGCTTTGAGAAGCCAGTAGCTGAGTTGTATACTTCTCAGTACGCAATCTCAACACACAACGTAAATATATATCATTTATAAGTAGCTAAAATTATACAATTACAGGAAATATATTTGAAAACACCATCTCATTAACAAACGTAAGAAAATTCCAAATTCTAAATAATAAATAACAAATGGAAGATCGTGGGGATAAAGGTTGCAGATTAACTGAATCCAGTGTCTCTTCGCTGAGGGTTAGAGGCTCGCACAATAAAAAAGATCCAACCGGCGGGTCGACCTGCCTTGCCGGACGTACAGCTGGTGGACGAGAAGGCCCGTTAAGAGTTAAAGAACACACCCATGGGCTGAGTTACACTTAGCTGTGGGTCTGGCTCAGCGGAGGGAAATAGAAATTGGAAGATCTGAATTCATTAATTATTCTTACCTTTACATAACAATAATAATAACGAGTTAACCTGGAGACGTCTGGTAATGAAAAAATAAGAATATATAATAATATATATGAACTTACCGTCATCCATGATAGCAGTAGTAACATTTTTACCGGTAACACCTTGAGCCCAGGCAGCTTCAACATTCAAATCCAACTTCGCCTTTCCACCATTTTGACCGGTGTTTTTAAGGTACCATTGAAAAGGAAAGTACGGATCGGTTGGATCTCGCTGAGGTTGCATATACGGAACAAGATTTTCAACTTTAAGCGGTTTATATCCTCGTTTCACTCTCTTAAATCCTGGCATTTGAACAGCAGTATGGACCTAAAAACAAAAAGAAACAGATCATTCATATTAAAGATAAAAATGTTTAAACTTAAAGTTTGATGTAATTCATCAATAGTAAAATGATAAAGTAGATGCAATCCTTTTTAAAATTCAAAAATCCAGTTTTAGAATTGGTTTACCGTAAATTAAAAAATTAAAAAAAAAATCAGTTTATAATTTATTTTAGAGAAATTTTCAATTTTAAAATTTGAAATAAAATCTGATACTGAAATGTTTAATCATTATCCATATCATCGTATGATATTACGAATTATTTAGATTATGGCTCCTGTCAAACTACACCCGTATTTTTTTAAATCGAACACTAGATTTTTCTCGATAGAAATCAAGCTTCCTAATAGGCTTACTTTTTAGGCATGACATTGTCGGTATATAAAATTATTTATATATAAATAAAATAAATTAAAATTCAACCTTACCAACAATTCGCCTGTGATTTTCGAGTACGTTCGGTCATTCAAGCCAGGAAAGGTTTTCTTCCAATTTAAAAGTACTAAATTAAAATTAACATAAGTAGACTGAAAAGTTATAAAATATTAAAATCATAACAACCGGTTGTCGTAGTGTAAAAGTAAATACGTCTGTGATTTAAGAAAGTCGCAGTTGTTATCAACAACAGCTGATAGTTGATAAGAACTGCGACTTTCCTACATAACGGACGTAATTACTTTTACACTATGACGACCGGTTGTTATGATTTTAATATTTTATAACTTTTCAGTCTACTTAGGTTAATTTTACTTTAGTACTTTTAAATTGAAAGAAATCTTTTCCTGATGATGGTCGAATGACCGAAAGTACTCGAAAAACACAGACGAATTGGTAAGTTTGAATTTTAACTTGTTTTATTTATATATAAATATTCCTAATAGGTATTAGATGAAGACATTAAAACATCACTCTACTGAAACGAGTATAAAATTGGCAAACCGCGCAAAGAAATTTATTTGATACAGTGCAGAAGTGCGAGATGTTCATTTACAAGTCATATGTAAATGAACGAACGAGAGAAATATGTTAAGAAGTATAGCAATATTTTTCAAAGCCGAGCTGTTATCTTTCTCCATCGTTAAACTTTAAAATATAATGGAATAATTTGTTACGAATCAATTACGAATAATTTGTTCCCTACTCAAGTTAGAATATTAAAAATTTAATTTAGTTAATTAAATAAGTAAAATAGAATTTGTCTACAGTTTTGAAATTTTAATCCTCCGTATGTAACAGTTATTGACATATAAAAAAAATTATGTAAATTATTTTTATTGATATAAGTAATAATAACTTAGCTGTATGTTAAATAAAGTAAACGACAAGTCATAACTAATTTAGACTGACTAACAAAAAGAGTGATCGACCTTTCCAGTCGAGTACAACTAAACTTAGCTTGAAACGCCCTGTAATTTCACACAGATGTATGAGATTAATCAATACAGAATGGAAATCCAGGTAGCAACTGATTCAATTACAAAACGTAAATCATTCCAAAACCCTTTAGATTATAAAAGCCAGTACCTTCCTTTGTTATTTTCAAAACTATATTCCTTTATTTTAATTTCATGTAAAATTGAAATATGCTAATAAAAACTGAATGATTGCATAAATCAAAAACCATGAAACTTTTAATTAACAATATGTAAACAAAATGTATCGTGATTTGCGTGTTTTATAAACTAATTTAAATCCGAAAAGGTAAACCGGGATGTACGAGAGCGCGTGCACCGGTATGTGTAGATTAATATGATTTCTAAATCAACCTAATAAAAACTGTTTTAATAATTTTTATAATCAATCTAACTCACCGGTCCAATTATATTTGTTTTCAAAAATTAAACTTCATTTCTCAAAACTACAAATACTTTGAATAATCACCGTTAACTCAAACGTATACTTTCCCAACTGAACACAAAGTTTGCACAAAATATCCAAAAAAATATTTTACAAGAACAGTTAGAAAATTGAAATGTTTCTGGATTGTAGATCATTATAATGAGCAACAGATTCTGTTATATTAAACAAAATAGCTATTTCTCTTCCAATTTCTATTACGATAAATAAGCTAACCAATTACTTTAGATACCTCTAAACAATCTTCAGAGAGGATATAAGGAATTTTGGTTACCATACAGGCGCATCTAGTTATCTTTCAGCTAAAAATAATATTCGCTCCCGGATTATACTAAAAATTAATTTGATGCGATTAAAATAAGCGAACCAGTGATTATGATACTAAATATTTCTATTAAGAGTGTCTAAGCTGCTTTTTACTTCCTTATACAAAGTAAAGGAAGTATTGTGATCGCGGAAAATTTCGGTTTTCAGATTTCAACGGAAATATTCATTTTAAACTATCTCTGAATCCATTTTGATTAGTTTCGGCGTGACGTATGTACGTATCTCGCATAACTCAGAAGCGATTAGCCGTAGGATGTTGAAATTTTGGATTTAGGACTGTTGTAACATATAGTTGCGCACCTCCCCTTTTGATTGCAATCGATTTAACCAAAAGTTCCCAAAAAAACCCAAAATCAAAAAAATTTGGATTTTGGATTTTTTAATTGCAGAATAAGCCCTCATTGAGAGTTTTTCAACGTTGTATCGTAAGTGGTACTTATTTTCATTCGTTCCATAGTTATAGCCAAATGAAATTTTATTTAATGAAATATTTAGATCTTAGAAGCACATCGGTTCGAATTCGAGTTCATCTCCTTTCTTTTTTAGCTTTTTATTTTAATTTAAATATATTCGTTTCCTAATAATTATTAACCTCTGATTGTAGAAAAAAAATTTACAATAAATAATAATAATTCAATAATAACTATTAAAAAAAACGTAAAAATATCAAAAGTTATTAATGAAATGAAATAAAATTTAATGTACTTTTCTTTTAAAAAAAAAAAAAGTGTATATGTAATTTAATAGGCGTAACAGGAAGTTATGTGGTGTCCACATCAGATTTTTATTTATTCTTTTACTAAAGAATACATTAATACATACGTACGTTCAGGCGACAACAACCAAACAAAAAATAATTATTTTTTAATTCGATGTTCAACTATAGAAATGCCAATATAGTTGATGTTTATTCCTTTTGATAGATTTTACTTGGTATTGTTATTGTGACGTGATGTTTGTAGACTATGTTCTCTATTTGAATATTACGGTGTTCAGAACTTGGCGAGCCGTATCCATAAACTAAAGATATAAAAGAAAATTTTACTTTTTCATAACCTTCCACCACTATCTTTACCACAATCATAAATGAAAAAAGAGATTTTAGTAAAAGTGTTTGTTTCAAATGAATACGATAGAAAATCAGGAAAGAATATCACTCACTGGAATTATAAAAATCACGCCATTATTGGAACTCCTTAACTGGGTTACAGTCCGAGTTGTACCAAACTGAGATGAGAATTGATAAACGTAATTAATGATAATTATAGATCCTCAATCTTTGGATAAGAATATACAAAATAATAATCGTTTATTGTAAGGCGGATATCAAGTTTTGGGATAAGATCAAGATAATATGTATAAATATAACAAAAATAAGTACATATTATATTGACTAACTTTAGCCTTTAGACTTATTAAATGATATTTTAAAAGAATGAAATGTTTTAAGGAACTTGCCGTTCGATTATGATTTAGATTTAGTTTATTAATAATTATTTTTAAGCACACTAATAAGGTATTATGTTGACGAAAATATCAATCGAAATTTATATCTTCGTTAATAATTGAAAAATTTCATTATATTTTGTTTCTATGGCGTCAATTCACTAAACATTTGCATTTTCTACCTGTAGATTCATCTAGTTAGGAATTATTACTAATTCCTACCCGTCAACGAGCAGTAAAGGGAAAATCATGTTGAAGCACTTGGCGTCTATAAAATCAATAGAACGAACGATTATGTATGTACAGATATCTATGAATTAACGTACTTAAGGAAAGCTAAACGGAGTTACCGATGAAGTACTCATGAGCCACTGACTCATATGCCTCAAGTAACTATTAGCAACATGTTTCATCCAGATATACGGTGATAATTACAGCTACGGAATTTGACTTCAGCGATCTATGAGAAAGATATTAAGTGCGGCTTCGGTCGCTGGTGATTTCTATTTCAACGAGGAAAGGGTATAAATACTCTCTAATATCATTACTCCTAACATTAAAGTTAGCTATTATTTTAGCAATTTTAAACGTTTGATTGTATTTGACTTCTACTTTGGAACAATTCTATATAAGTTAGTCTTTACCCGTATTTTATACTAGTTTCCAGCATTTACCGCTGGGATCCAATTAAAAGTGTTTTCATGGTACAAACATTAAATACTTTGTTAGAGGCAACAATGTCAATTTATACAGACATAAAATCTATAAACCAACATATAACAAACTTAGTCACGATGGTAGACTGAGTCAAGCTTTGAATTTTAACTTTTCTAATGAAATGAATTATTACGTTAATTAACAATTACATTGTAATGAATTTAATTTAAAACTAATTTATAATACTAATAACTTATTATAATAACATTATTAATTTAAACTTAATTATTAGCATTATTATAACAATGCTTATTATAATAATTACTATAATTATTCAATAATTATAACTTATTATAAGACAAACGAAGTTATCCCGAAGTAAATAATCTCTTAGTTAGAAAAAAAGAATGTAGAGGAAAAATAATAAGTAAAATTGTTTAATTTGAAATAAATTTAAAAAAAATTGCAGAAATTATATTTGAAAAAATAATGTGTAAATGATTTCAAAATGATTAAAATATACTTCTGCTTATTAGAAGTTCCGATCAGATAAGTTACAATCCATTCATGCAATGTGAACAGCTGTTTGATGAAAATTATTAAGAATACATATGAGAAACGTTCAAATAATAGACTTTAAAAACATACGATTTGTAAATTGTACCTTTCATGACGATCGAAGTTGGTAAAATTTGATAAAAAAAATTAATATTATTAAACGTCTGTTGATTATTATGTTATGTTGATATTATTAAGATCTGTTGATTTAAGTAAACTGATTTAATTTAAATTTGTAATGCTTAAGATTTCCTCTATTTTGAATCTCAATATTGTACCAATAAACATTAAAATATAAATTTAAAAAAACTGGCAAAGGATTGCCGGTCAAATTATGATCACGAAATTAATCATTAAAATTTCCAAATTTCGAATAAAAATATTTTTGATTTTAGGGGTTTCTTTAATCTGCGTGGAAAATTTAGGAAACATTTATTTATAACAAAGTGATCCGAAATATAAAAAGAATTCATTTAAAAGAGTAGTGTTTAAAAATGTTGATAAATAAAGTATAAGTTTTATGAAAGTAATAAAAAAAAAATTGCTTCTAAATTTTGGGTCACGAATATAAACATATGTGCTAAAGCTACATTAATTTTAACTGTTCTTTAAGTGATGAAAAAAACGAATCTTTAATAACAAAGTATAGAGTAGAGCAATATATATATATATATATATATATATATATATACACATTAAAAAGAAATATATATATATATATTTTAAAAGTAGGTAATAAATTTTAAGAAATATTTTTCAAAAAATATTAATACAGGTAAAGCTTAACAAATTTCTTTCAGTAAAGTTTTCTCTAAATCTAACACTCACTTCAATAGAGGCTAAAACAAGAAAACGAAATTGTCAAAAAACCTTAACTCATTTTCAGTCCAGTCTGTAATTTAAAAAAAATTGTAGGCATTTCTTGATACTGATTTACTGGTTTTCACCAGCTCATGTGTAGCAGTGCCGACGTGTTTTTATTCTGGCTCTCGATAAGTTTTCGTTTTTTGAGTATTTTGGTTTTAGTGTTCTTGATTTATTTTGTGTTCTTCTTCGTTTATTTTTAGTTTATAAAGTGTTTCATTTGCCGGCCTCCGTGGTGCGAGTGGTAGAGTCTTGGTCTTTCATCCGGAGGTCCCGGGTTCGAATCCCGGTCAGGCATGGTATTTTCACACGCTACAAAAATTGTCATTCATCTCATCATCTGATGTAATACCTATCGTAGTCCCGGGGGTAAGAAAAAAAAACGTTAGTTAGACTAATTTTATTTATTTCAATAGCGTGTTGCTATGGACGAGCTCCAGGCTCTTTCCCATAGCAACGGCGATTCATCAAATACAAGCAACTACATGTTACCTCACGTGAACCCTGCCCTATCAAGTAACGGAATACGCAAGCTAACCTGTTCGGACAGGGACCCTAGAAAGCCGGCGCGGCGTACGTTAATTAGAGATGACATTGTCAACATGGGCGACGTATCTATCACGAGTGGACAGTGAAAGTGACATTACAGACCTTAGAGTGTAGAGTGATCTTAAGTTACGAACCGTTCGGCAGGAAATTTCTCTGGTCAGCCTACGGTATCAAGATCGTCTGGATCGGCACCCGAATTATTTGGCGGTCAATTTATTGGATAACACGATCAGTGAGTGATTTTTCATGATTGCTGAAGAACAATATTCTTGGTTTGCCTTATCGTTTCAATTTGATGACTTTATGGTCTGGCCGTAGGAGTGCTCTTCTATTCCATTATTAAGTCACAAGCCGCTGAGTCTGTGACAACTTAATGTTAATTCAAATACACCTTATTTACTTATTGTTCAATTATGTAGCTGAACAGATTGTAAAGTTGCTGTGTCATAATAAAAAAAACCTAAAAAAAAAATCTTGAAATTCTTGAAAATATTCAAACCGCAGGGAGATAGAGCAAAAATACAACAAAAAATATACATTTCAATTCTAAAAAATGGGGTTGATTTTATGAAAAACTTTTTTTGGATTATATGTACGTAGATTGAAGGTAACTACTTTAATAAAGTTTTCTCTAAAATGTCTCTGAAGAAAATCGAAATTAGTTTTTTGCGATATATCCCCACGCCTTAACAAATTTGGAAACAAAATGAATATGATCCACTGCCTCATATATTTGAGCCAAATTTGAAGATCAGTTTAGTCAATAAACCTGATAAACCTGAGATATAAAGCCAAAAACAGAGCGATAAATATACGCACATACAATTACAGGTTTTTTATTTTTTTTATATAGATGAACTAGTTGGAACCTACAACGAAAAGATTTGCAAAGAACCCCATACCTATTAACATGATCACCATAGTTTCTCCTTTAATAAATTCTATTAATTCGCTTCTAGCTTTATTCGCCAGGAAGTAATATTCAACAAAACCAAAATTCTTCACGAAAGAAATAGGCAAATGTTATTAAATTTTTATTTCAAAGTCTACCTGGTTTTATAAATCAGTTCAGCTAATTACCATAACGTTATCAACTGTCATTTAAGTATATTTATTTCTAACGTACTTTTTAAAAAAAAAAAAAATTATTATAATAATATTGATGAGAAATGTATTTAAAATAATATTAAATAGAAAATTACAGAACTTTTTGAAACCGCTCTGGACTTGAGAAATTCAGCTATTGGGAAACAAAAACTTAAAAGATTTTACTACGGCTTCAAAAAATAAAATCCTGAGAAACATTAACCGTTTCCTCCTATTTAAAAATTAATTCATTTGAATAATTTTTTTAATTTCAACAACTGGATAGATTTTTTTTACGGTTTTAGAATGGTATATTTATAGATCGTGATCGTTTAGTTCATGCCGATAAATAAAATAAACATTCTAGAAGTAACCAACTCTTAAAATGGTAGGATGCATCGAGTTCTATGGATATTAATAAAAAATTCTGCGCAAGAAGACTAATTTTACGTTATTTTATATATAAATGTTTTTTTTTAATAACAACCCATTCTAATCTAGAATTTCATAAAAAACCTTTGATTCATAAAAAATAAGTTACACATCAAAAACACATTACAATAAAAAATTTTAAAAATCTGATGTGAACACCATATACTTCCTTATACGCCTATTAAATTACACATACACATTTTTTTTAAATGTAAAGTAGATAAAATTTTATTTCATTACTAACCTGTGATATTTTTTTCATATTTTCATTATTGAATTCTTATTTATCGTAAACATGTTGTTTACTATGAGAGTTTAATAATTATTAATAAATCAATATATTTAAATGAAAAAAAAAATGTTAAAAAAAGAGATGAAGGCTGATTCGAACCGATGTGCCTTCACCTTTTAAGATCCAAATATTTCATTGATTAAAATTTTATTCGCGCTGTAACTCTGGAACCAAGAAAAATACGTACCACTTATGATATACTGTTGAAAAGCTATCAGTGAGAGCTGATTACTACAGTTAAGATAAAGTCCAAAATCCAATTTTTGAATTGAAAACTTCTTTAGGCGCGTTGTGTCAGAATATTTTTACATAAGAATTACATGGGACATGGAAAAAAATCGCTGACTCGTAATCAAAATCTGTAACGTAACGCAAGACGCTAAGACGCTAAGCATATATATATATATATATATGAAAGAGAAAAAGGCATAGAGCGAGAATATATATTATATATATATATATACGCTTATATCAGTGTGTAGTGTAATATGTAGTAGCAGTGGATGGGGAGGAAGAAAAAACTGCAGGCGATTCACAATAATTCTTCCTCTCTATCACTCTCTTTCTCTCTTTCATTATACATGCCCATTCACGCGTATACGTATAGATTAGTATACGGTAAAGATAGACTGTGAATTACAGTTAGCCATCACGTTGCTTCTCGGTTTTGCTTGTATACATATACACATTGAAATGTTTGTTTATTATATGTCAAAGTGTTTGTTTATATGAAATATTTCAGTACGTACTCATAATAATAAAAAATAATAATTGTTTAAATTCAGTGTAAGGGTAACATATTATAATATTTGTAAAGAATACTGGATAAAAAATTGAATACATCAAATACATTTGATGTACTCATTTTTTTATTAACATGAAAGTAAATATTTTGTTATTGTTACCAATAATTAGGAAATAAAATTAATTTAAATTTTCTTGTTAATATTTTTCAATTCATTGTATTATCATTTAAGTATATGTTTTAATAAAATAAAAACAAGTTAGAAATTGTAATATAATCAAATAAACCACTAATCGGTATTCATTATTTGAAGTTTTCACTTCTGTTGGCCAGTCCCGCGACTGCCATTTTTTTTACTTTGGGCTTTTTCGGACATTTTTAGTCCAGTCGATTGCAATCAAAAGGTTAGGTGCACAACTAGATGTTACAACAGTCCTAAATCCAAAATTTAACATCCTACGGCTAATCGTTTTTCAGTTATGCGAGATAACGTACGTACATAAATAGCATAATCAATATTGTACCATTATTAGTTATTTACAAAATGATATAACATTTATAATAACATGCTGTAATAATTTTTTTTTATAAATAAGATAAATTTATAAAAATAAATTTCAATCAATATTGTAAGATTTTTATTTAAATTATCTCATGTCAAAAATAATGAAAAAAAAATTTATTACAAAAAGTCGAAACCAAAATTTGAATATTAAAAAAGATAGCCACAGGGAATTATTTTTTATAATTTATCCAATTAAATAACAACCAAGAGAATTTGAAGGATGATTGAGGTTTTAAATGGCCACACAAAAAATTAAAGTAAATATTTTGTCAGGTAAAAAATATTTAAAACATATTGGATTTCCCGGAGGGCAGGAAATAAATAACATATATATATATATATATATATATATATATATATATATGTTATTTATATATGATATATATATATATTATTTATATATATGATATTTATATATTTATATATATATCAGTCCTATCTTGATCAAAGAATGGAATACTTCATTCATAATCGATTATTGATCAACAGTAATGAAATGAAAATTAAAACCGATTAAGAAATAAAAAATAATATTAAAATATGTAGATGGTAATAGGTTTAGTAAAGATTTCCTTGATATGTTATGAAAAATTTTAAATGTTTTTAGTATTATAAGTACTAAGTTAATATAAAAAAATAAATATAATATGATTTAAGTTAAAAGCATTATTTTACGGTACCGTTAAAAAAAGACAACGGAAGGAAATTCTTTTATAATGTTTAACGTATGAATATTCGCTGAAGTGAGGAATTGTTTGTAAAGAAATTTAACACTACAGATAATTTATTAAATAACATAATCAATATTGTACCATTATTCAATATTTACAAAATGATATAACATGTATAACATGCTGCAATCATTTTTTTATAAAGAAGATAAATTTATAAAAATGAATTCCAAATAAATAAAAAGTAGTTTGTTTTAAATCTTATCTCACGTTCTTTAAAACATTGACGTTTTATCTCCATAAAGAATACTTCTACTAAAAATACCTGATAAAAAATACAAAAGCAAAGAACTGTAAAAATTTTTTTTATTTGTCATACGTACCCGATTGCTCAGTAAATAGCACAGTTTGCTAAGCTAATGGTACGAAATTTAATATCTTCAAAGGTTTACGTACAATTTTCAAAGATAAATGAACCTTCCAACAATAAAATGGGTTTGTTAAAAAAGGAATAAAAAATAAAATGTTATTGCTATCCACTGTCACTACGTAAGTTTCAATATCTCAGAACAACAAAGTAAAAATTTCAAATTATTAAACATATTTCTTTAGGGATGCTGTGTTTCTAAATGTCACTTATTCCTTATATTTCAGAGAACATTTATAATAAAACAAATCCCTTTCGGCACGCCGAAAGGCGGAAGTAGATTTCACCGGGCTAAGTAGGGGATAAAAAAATATTTCCATATTAAAATTAACAAAAACTTCAAATTTACTCAATAAAATAAATGACTTAATATTTTAGCTAATACCAAAATATAAAGTTTATTGTGACCGCCCTTTTGAAACCTGTATAGGTGTTACACTGTATTTTTTTATTTATAAGAAAAAGTTGGAGGAATAAATTAGTCTACTAAATATTATAAAACATTCCTAAATCCAATCTTGAGAAATAGATTTTTCTTTTAAAAAAATACAAAATGGTGGAAAGAAAATAACTGAGGGGAAACCGCCAAGTTTTCATAGAAGATATTTTGTCCATTTTGATATGCAGTATTCTAAAATGAATAGGGTGATAGCGATATATTAATATTTGTTCATAATTTTTTTCCCATAAGACAGAAAGTAGAGAAAATCAATACTGATTGTAACATAAAACGTTCTTTAAATTATTTCTAAAATTTATTTAAATATAAGTAGATTATAAATTCAATATGCCCGTATATTTTTGTATCGATGTGTATGCGTGTTTATGCGCGCGCGTTTGTGTGTGCGTGCCGTTAACAGTGAGAATGACAGGAATGTTATTGTACGTTGATATAACAATATAATAGAACCAGACAACCAGTAAACTGCTAACAAAATGGCGCAACAGCTTCGATATTCACTACCCTCCACAAGCATGCTGTCAAAACAATGCTTAGCCAGGGTAAGGATAAATTTAATTATACATACGAAGAACAAAAATTATTTTTATTTTTTCTTCATAAAGATGTAAATTTCATATAAAATAAAATGGTTGACAAAAAATATTTATGAAAAAAATTTATGACAAAAAAATATTGATTCTTGGTAAGTAAATAACCATTACTTATTTTTCGACCTATATTACAACAATAGTATAATAATTTTTTCGCCTTTATTAAAAGTTGCGAGAATGGGAATCTGATTCAGAAAAAAAACCCTCGAGGAAATGTTTAAAAATTTTATTTGCTCGAATTAATGTAACTTTAATTTTTTTTAAATTTAATCGGAATTTGTAAAAGTAAAACAAAAGCGACTCATTGAGATTTATGAGCTATGAGCTCCGTACTAAATTTCAAGGAAAAGAGTATTTGATGCAAAAATTATTATACTTTTTTTGCGATCAATTACTTTTCGTAAAATTCAAAAATAAAATTTAGTAATTTTATTTTGGATTAGACTTGTACGTAATTTTATTTTGGATTAGACTTGTACGTAATTTTATTTTGGATTAGACTTGTACATGGCATTATCCGCATGATGTATCGTCCACCAAAAAAAGGATAAGAATTCTGTAATATTTTTTATTGAAACTTTACTAAATCATAAATAAATCAAAGCCGCAGTAAGCCCATGTGACAAAGGAGCGATTCAGACAGAGTATGCAGAATCATGGATCAAATACTGAGATTAATTGTTGTTTAGATATTGTTCTTACTGCTATTTATCATCTAAAAACCATATTAAAGATTTAATATACAAATATGGCATCCGCTATTTCACAATCTTTATAAAGGCAGCAAATAATATCCAATGTTATCCATCTTCGTAAGGGGGAACACAATAACTGAAAAAATGTTACTGAAATATGAAAACATGTCTACAAAATAAATAAATTCTATGTTAATCTACGAAAAAGTCTAAAAATGTATATAAATTAAAGTTTGCTTATAGATAATTTAGAAAATGCATCTTCAAAAAAGAAAATATCAAAGAATTTAAACGTTTCTGATCAAAAAAGGGCGCAGCCGGCAATTAAACATTTATCTGGAACTAAAGATTGAATTATTTTTAAAAAACCAAACCTTGAAATAAGAGTCAATTTAAAGTTCAAGGTGTATGGTAAAGTTCAAGGGTGAGGTGTCCCGCTCCAGTCCTAGTAACTTAAGGTAATTTTTTTGTATTATGCACGAGAAAATCGCCTGGGGGATTAAAATGAAACACCTGGTGTATGTGTATATATATGTAAATAAGGAAACCACAATTTAAGTGAATGGTATTTTCGTAATCCTCATATCTCAAAATATAAAGAAAATTCATATTCATTCCCTCTCGCACTATTCGATGGAAAGTAATATACATTTTTTTTTCTCGAAAAATCGATATAAAAAACATGACCTGTTAATGAAAACATCCCAAACATTGCTGGAGACCTCAGGAAGTGGACAATAACTTTACAATTTTCCTTTGTTAAAACTTATGTCAAACATTGGTCGGGCAACAATTTTTTAACGGATCAATGAATCTAGCTCCTGATGCAACATTGCACCAATTTTTTTTTCTTTAAATACGCTTTATAAAATTATGTGCCACATATCCTAGACCAAATATTTTGAGCCCACCTCTACAATATCTATATAAAAATGGGATAAGTTGATTATCGGATAAAAATATAATAATTACGCCCTACTTAAGTGCTACAAAAGTTAACATTTTTCATCTTCAACTATTATTTAACGAGGACTAAAGTGACTTTTTGAATAGACTGTACTTGTATATATTTTATAAATAAAAACTACAACTGGAAAGTGTTATTTATTGAAAGAAAATGAAGATTTTACTTCCTTATAAAAATAAAAGTATAAATTAAAAAATTCAAATTTTTATTGTTCACCATCTCCTTTTTCCTCTTGAATAATAAAAACTGTTAAATATTGATTAATGTAAAAAATTTTCGAAATAGATTTTGGAAACTGGATGAAGTTATCCGTGGCCCACATACAACTTATTATACAGTTCCATGTTTTAAGTATGTAACTGTTTTATGCTTAACTGTTTTATGGAGGTTGCATATTGTAAACAGCTTTAATTAACTAATACGATATATTTTATTAATTTTAAGACTTCTATAAATTTTTGGTTGCTGTAATTCCAAAATTAAAATCTTTAAAATAATAAATAAATTGAATAAATATAAATCTGAACACTAACCAAAAAAATACAAAATAAAAGACGAATAAAAATTATTAAGAAACAAGAAATGCTTTTGCAGTACACAAAATAGTAAGACGCAAATTTATATATTAAACCTTATTTTGTGTGTGGTTCCTTTAATTACATTAGCAAAATTAAAAGTGAAAATTGAGTAATAAAGAATTTTTTAACCTTTCAAAAATGTACAGAAAAATTTAAATCTTAAGTATATAATATCACATTCCAAATTTAATCATTCCAAAAATAATGTATACCAATTTCAAAATTGTTGACTTTACCTTTTTACTTCAAATTATTTCGAATTTTGTAATTCATGTAATATAATAAATTATATTCATAAAGTATGAAATAATACACAAAAAATAATAATTAAAACAATATTTTACATCTAATAAAACTTTATAAAAAAAAAATTATGTCATATTTATTAATTAAAAATTAGCAAAAATAAAATCACTGCCAATCAAGCGCAAATATTGTTTTGGTAAAACATAATTTTTTACAGATTAGTGATCATTTTAACGAAACATAATAATTCTGTAACTGTATTATATAGTAATCAACAATTAATTAACAACATATAGAATCAATTCAGATCATTTACTTAGCTTGTTAATCCTTTTATTTAAGTACGATGTCAATTTGGCAAAAAAGATCTACATTAAAAATAAATTATAAACATTTTTTACAAATATTCATGCATGAGTAAAAAAAATCCCTTTCGGCACACCGGAAGGCGGAGGTAGATTTCACTGGTGCTAAGTAGGGAATAAAAAAAATGTTCATCTTAAAGTTAAGAAAAATTTCAAATTTATTCAATAAGGCAATGGTTGCATGTGAAAAAAGATTCACATGTTTAGCATACGACAAGCCCCATTTTCTTACAATTCCAGCAACATTTTGGTCATCCCTTGCCGTAAGAGTTGGTCACATCAAAGATTGCTTCAGACAAACGTTTTAGGTAATGTTGAGAGGACTAACGATCACTTTAAACCGATTCGATACTGTGCCTATTAAGGAAGGTATGATTCTTTTTTTGTCGTTGAAACCCCATTTTTTCAACTCCCTGAGCCAATGGTTGGTAATATAAAAAAAAATTTACTTAGATAAGTTTGCCCTTATTCAAAGAATAGCAGGAACTTTAAACGAATTCGATAATTTACTTAATAAGAAAGTTATAGCGATATTTTTTTTTTTTCAAAAAAGCCTACCGCTCATTTATACCCCCATGGTCCGCTTTTGGCCGTTAACGAACTCGACCGAGATTTTGGGACGAGTTATGTTTAAGGAACAATTTGAATGTGATTGGCGCAAAATTACGGCAGTTATCGTGACCATAAGAAAGTGAAATATAATTATACATATATATATATATATTATAAACCTTTGAGCTGATGATGGTTTTGTGGTCGGGGGGATCTGAAACGCGAAGATATGTCGAAATTTTCCGAAAGTTGAATCATGGCACCCATTACAATCGGTCGGTAGTTTTCTTATAAATGTGCCTAAAATTAATAGTATTTGCCTTTCAGTGAATATTTTCGTATTACTATAAAGAATATTTAACAATATCTTGTTCATATTGTTAAATATTCGTATTATCTTCATATTCGTTATATCTTGAAGTATCTCATACGCGGACTATACTGTGATTCTAGGCATAGAAAGAACCTGGAAATTAGTACAAAAAAAAAATTTATGTATAGAAAAGATTGGAGGAGATCGGTTGGCTGCAAATCGCTTGTCACTGCAGATAAAAAAAAAAAACAGTCTTTATGACTTTTAGCTTACATGAAGACTCCCTTCCCGTTAATATTGAGGTTAAAATAGGTAAATTATGATTAGAGTTGAATCACGCAAATATTCACACGCAAATATGTTTAGATTCACGCAAATATTTTGGATTACAAAATGAAATGGGATAAGTATATGGAATTAATCAAAACCAAAGCCAAATACTTATTGTATAAACTATCAAAAGTAACAAACGGGCTGACTTTACAAGTCATATGTTATACTTTTTTCCATAATGTTGTTAATTATGGCATTGTTCGTTGAGGTGGAGCATACAACAATGTAAAAGAAATGTTACAAAATTGAAAAATAGAATTTTAAAGAATATAACAAAGAAACAAGAAAAACTTAGTCTTATCTTTAAATTTAAAACAATTTTTTTATAAATGAAACATTATCTACCACTATAACGAAATAAAATATTATATAAGCAACCCACTGGAAAAACAAGAAATAAATCTACCTTGCTGCCAAAAATAAGCAAAACTGTATATATTCAAAAGCAGATCGACTTCACTGCTGTAAGTTGTTTCAATCGGTTAGCAAATATCAAAAAAATATGAACATAGTGGGAAAATAAAAACAAAAATACAGTTAAAAGAGGGTTAAAGAATAATAATAATATAATTTAGAAGATGTGTATTACATTAGATACATTTTGAAGCACTATTAAATATTTGTAAAACATTTTAATTACTCTACTAAAAATAATAATTGTTGATGTAATGTCTTACGTAAGTTAACATGAATTTTTTTCAATTTAATTTTTATTTTGTGTGGTTTAATATTTTAGTAGTTATATATTATTACACTCCTATTTATGTTATATAAGAGTACATATCAGGCTATGTTCAGGTTATGTTACATATATAGGGAACTTATACACATTATTCACACACTGTATTAACTACTGAAAATAATAAATAAGTATATTTCTCATTATCAATTTCATAATATCTTCCATTTTCATATAAAAGGGAAGAAAATTATTAATGGACAAAGTTAAGAAAGCGTAAACACATAGTTCTATCTAGGTTGTCTGAAGTAATGCTAGTCATATTGCTAGTAATGCTATCACTAGCAATTCAGTGATCCGGCCTCCGTGGCGCAAGTAGTAGCGTTACGACCTTTTATCCTGAGGTCCCGGGTTCGAATCCCGGTCAGACATTGCATTTTCACACACTACAAATCACTCACCTCATTCTCAGAAGCAATACCTAACGGTGATCCAAAGGTTAAAAAAAATACAGTGAACGAGATACAGTACCGCGACAGGACTTCGTAGGTAGCAAGAAGTTTGTCGCTGATCTAGAAATCCAAACCCATTCTACGATTAAATTAAACGTTCTAAATTTTGACAAATAACGCCATTACTTTTATACGTGTTTTTTCATTCATCACACAAGAATGGTTCAACCAATTACAACGAAACATTTTACTATAAATATTCTTAATCATTAATTAAATTTAGTCCTAAAATATAAATCCTACAAAATTTCCTATAATTTTCTACAAAACATTTTTTAATTTCTTAACTGGTTACCATTCATATAAGAAAGATCTTTTTTTTTCTTTAATCCCAAAATACAACAGAACAAATAAAGATATTAGAAGATTAAAACAAATCTACAAATACTTTTTGAAAAAATCTGATTGGGCACCACATGACTTCCTTCTACGCCTATTAAATTACTTATACACATTTTTTTTTTTAAATGAAAAGTATACAACATTTTATTTACAAAATTTTATTTCATTAATAACTTCTGATATTTTTTCTTATTTTTTTTTTATAATTTTTATTATTGAATTATTAATCATATTTTTTTTTTACAATTAGAGGTTAATATTTATTAATAAATCAATATATATACAAATAAATAAAAAAATTTTTAAAATGAGATTAAGTCTGGTTTGAAACGGTATGCCTTGTAAGATTCAAATATCTCATTAATTAAAACTTTATTTGGCTATAACTCTGGAACCAATGAAAAAAGTATCACTTGTGATACACCGTTGAAAATCTCTCAATGAGGACTATTACTGCAGTTAAGAAAAAGTCTAAAATTCAATTTTTTTTTTTTTTATTTTGATTTTTGGACACTTTTGGTTCATTCGATTGCAATCAAAATGGGAAGTGCAAAACTAGATGTTACAACAGTTCTAAATCCAAAATTTCAACATCCTACGACTAATCCGTTTTTGAGTTATGCGAGATACATACGTACGTACGTAGAGACGTCACGCCGAACTACTCAAAATGGATCCAGGGATGGTCAAAACGGATATTTCCGTTGAAATCTGTAAACTGGAATTTTTCGCAATCACAATACTTCCTTTTCTTTGTACAAGGAAGTAAAAATGCATTTAAATACGATTCATACAGAAGCGCTGTAAATCTTTGATTAAAATCAACAAAGGCATTTTAAAAGAAAATAAATTTTTAAAGAAAATGTGTGAAAGAACGTTACAGTTAATACGAGTTAATACTCGTATTTGTATATATACTAGCCGCTCAGTGCTCACTACGTTCACCCTTTTCGTTTAGCTACGGCGCGGAGCTCCCTGAACCTCCTCTGTGTTCGTTATACTCATGGTTATGAGAATAATACTGATAAATAACAATTTAAGTACTCTGATTTTACAAACAACTGAAAAAGAAACTAAACTACAAAGGCAGAATAGTAGTAACAATGATAACTTAAGTACACAGAATTTTGACAAGGAAAACTTTACCCTTCAGAAGTTAGGGTTTCAATATACGGTTCAGAACCTCTCTTGAGAATGATACAAATGTAACCTGAAAATTTGAAAGCAATCGGTCGGTTGATTCTCACGTGATGCTGTTGCAAACGTACAGACAGACAGAACCCGTCACAGACTTTTGTATTTATATTTTATACATACTCGTATATATGTATATATTTATTCCGTCCCCCACAAAGTTCTATACCTGTAATTTAAAAAATACAAAACAATAATCGAGAAGAGATTGGCTTTCGTAGGCCACTTTTTAAAGAACATTCTCCACTTTTATTTAGAAAAAAAAACTAAGAGTATATTGTGATAAAGTTAAAATAAATTTATACAAAAAAGAAATAGAAATTCAGGACTTAACAAAATCGGGTATTAAAAAAGATAATATTAAAATAAATTTCGGAAAGGAAGATTTTTACCAAAAAAAAGCTCCAAAAAAATATAGTAATAACAGAAGAATTCAGATCAAAAAGGTCAGCGAGTGATCGAAAAATTACTGAAAGAAATAGGAGAGAAAAGAGAAAATTGTTAAATGTGGTCCATAGTTAGTCGAAACAAAAAAGAAATGTACGTATGTTTATAGTAATAAAAGCCTCAAAAAATATTTATTAAAATTGGAGATACAAAAAACCATTGTATTTCATATTTTAACGTACAACTAACTCGACGGCAGCTATAAATCTTAACAAAATGTAACGTAAAACAAAAATAAAAAACTAAACTCGTTTCGTACGTGTTTCCCGAATGAATATATTTATGTAGTTTTTCTAAGCCAGCCAAGAAAATACTGTGTTATTTACAACGAAACGTCAAATGCACTTGGAAGACAAGCTTCGGTTAACAAAATATGAACTTGTCAAAAAAAAAGAATGTGAGCAACACGTATTATACTCCTACGTATTAAAATGAAAACGTGCAATTTATATAAAATTGTAGCATGTGTATTTTGGAGCAGTAAAATGAATAAAACGATAAAAAAAGGCAGAGGCTGTAAAATACTTATTTACGTCACAATAATATAAAGTACCATATAAATACAAATAACGTATAACTGTTTAATGCAATGATAAATTCCTATCAACACATTATAAAGGTTTTTAATAAGATTACTAGTAAACTTCACTTCATCTTAAAAGCAGCATCGTGTTCTGAAAAATGTTTTAAAATTGTGAAAGGGTATACGGTTTACTGTTCCCTCTAAATATTAGTTAATAAAAACAAAAATCGTAATTTTATTTGAGTATTTCATGAAACTAACTGCAATTTTATAAAATTTATTAAGAGTATTGTCTGCTAATTACATTAAAATATAACCTGATAAAAATACAAAGATTAAAGTTTAAAAAAAAAAAGAACAGCGTTATTGCTAAATTCCACCGTTCATGGGGTATTCACTGCACTTACTTCAAACCGGTGTAGTCAAAATCCACAAAAAAATAATTAAAAATAAAATCCAACAGCAAAATTAATCAATAAAAAAATCGGGTGGGCTGTGTCGGGGCGCAAGGCCGTTGGTTTGACGCGAAACGTTACTTGCATGAAGTTCCTCTGAGCTACAGACCGACCAACTTATCTGTCGAGTTAAATAGGAGAGCCACCGTCGTATTTTTTTGAACAGATCTGAAAGTCTCAGATGGAAACTTTTAATTCCTTTATTTGGCCAACTCTACAGTTAAATTGGTCGGTCTGTATGTCAGCGAGTGTATTGGATTGAAATAAAAACTAAACATCAACTGCGTACTAAATTTAATTTTAACATAAAACAGACACTAAATGGTACATGATATTTATTTCGAAACCATTCGACGACAATTTTGTTCTACATTGCTCTGTGATATGAGAAGACACACAAGGCACAAGGTAGAAGTGCTCGCGCCTTCAGCGTCGTTCACAGAGCGCGCCGTGCAACGCTTCCGAAACAGTCTTGCTCGCTTGTCACCGGACATTGAGGTACCTATACGTGGCTCATCACCTCCCCGTTCCAATTACATGCGTAATTTATATTTACAGCTGGCTTTTGCGCGGGCTGAGGCTGTCATATTGAATGTTTATACTTCTTTACATATTTACTTTAATTTTTTAAATATAAATATTGTCCAAAATACTCTTGTTATTGCTTAAATCGATCTATCTCGACAAACTCTAACGCAAACAATATCTAACACAAATATAGAATCACCGCGCTATCACGTCTAAGTCGTGAGCTACACTGAGTGGAAATGAGCGAGAGCGCCAGTTCTGGCCGATCTTCATTATGCCCTCTCCCCGCCAATCCGCTCACCAGTGATGCAAATTCAAAGTTGTATCGGCGAGCTCAACATGTAAATTATAAAATGACACCGCATTTAAGTCTCCGAGACTAATAGTTAGGGAGTTGTTAAGGTAGGACGATATAGACCTTTTTGTTACGCTACTAATTTCTGTTCTAGTACCCGTATATTTCGGTGTGATTCTAAAGACGTTTCACTTCAATAATCTTCATGAAAGCTTAACCAAAAGTTAAGTGTCATTCATGTAATGTTACCAAGTTGGTAACATTTTCCCCTAACAGAATTATTCATAACTCTTCATAACATAATTATACTTATTTAAAATGTACAAATGTTGGATGGAGAGGTTGTACAAATCTGTGCATTAAACCAGGGATTTCCAGGGATTGTACCCTAGATACACATACGTTTTAAAATATCCGTAAGGGGCGGGCACCATCTATTTTATCAAAGAAAATTCATGGTAGGGTATAGTTAATAATACAAAAAAATTATTTATTTCTATATGTAACTTAATTATTGAAAATGTAAAAAGAAACATTATTTAAATTCTTACAGTAAATGAATACGTACAAATTTATATAAAAAAAAAAATTATAAAAAACTTCAATCTCAAAGTCGTCAGTGCGGTATTTGAGATTGCATTTCATTGGCCAGTGCCTCATGATCAAGATAATATAATTATATTCCTGTTAGTAAACTATCATGAAGATCATCAGTGAGTCAGGCTCTATATTTTGATTTTATGGCATAAAATGGTTAGAAAATTTGTGTGTAATGGAAAAATAATTTTATTCTGTAAGCTGCTCTTTTTAAGAACGGAAAACTTTCTCTGTCCTCTAATTCCAGAAATTCTCATTATTCCAGGTGTTACTTGTCAGACCGCTTTGTTAAAATTTGGCGTGTCGCTTTACATATCTTCCGTGCAAAAAACATCCAATTAGGATGAATAGTGTAAAGACGTAAATTGTAGAAGTCGTAAACAAAATACAAGTTTCGCGGAGCCTACCAAAAAACGTACCAAACGCGTTGGTGTCGCATATAGGACTCAATATTCATGAACTGTTGTCACTTCTGCCAACGTAAAACACATTAACAATTTATTAACCTAAACAATTATTGCCAAAACAAATGTAAGATCATTTCGTGTGCCGCTCTGTATATATGGATATTTGCCGGTTGAAGCACAAACTTTAATGAACTGAATTAATGAATTGTAAACTCAAAGTCCCTATCATCATGTGAGCTGAGTTTGAACTGAATGATTCGAATCAATCGAATGAATAATATAATAAAACTAATAGAATTAAATTTACGATAAATAAAATATAAATAAATAAAAAAAATTTCTGTTTAACAATAATGAGTTTCCCGTTGGGACTGCGTGTGAGGATAGAGTGATGAGGTATGCGAGTACCTAGGCTAGAGCGATCATACAATCAACTGATAACAAACGGGGTGCTCATGGAGCGCTGTTTTCGGAGCTGCAATGGGGTGCCGTTGTAATATCTCTGCAAACAATCTTCCAATTTTCAAAATTCAAACGGAATATTTGTTAGTACGTTGAAAGGTAACTTTTGCATGCATCAGGTACACTCTCGACCTAACAGATCACGGTTATTCGGAAATGTTATCTAAAACTGAAGATTATTTAAATTAAAAATTATTTATTAAAACGTGTAAATAATAAATCATCCGTTACGGTGTTACACTTCTCATTCAGGCCGATAGGCGGTGAGCCGCTTAAATTCTTATGTTCCTTTCTTATAGCGAGCCGCTCCCAAGATATTTTTCAATAAAGGTCTTATTGAAATTGAAGACAACAAATTGTAAACGATTGATAATCAATGGAAAGCAAAAACTACTGAAGATAAACTGATGAAAATTTGTAAACATCTTCTTCTTACGGTGTAATTGCACATCAAGAAATGATTTTTTTGAAATTCTGATTTTAGACGGGTAAAGTGGAGTAACAATGAAATTTACCAGTTTTTAATTTCTCGCTAACAAATGAAGATATCAGCTTGATTTTTTGTGTGTGTAATCTTCATGTGAATATCTAAAAAAAAAAAATTTTACGGTTTTTGAAATTCCGAGTATCAAGGGTAAAAAAGGATTTTTGAATTTTTTTTTGAAACCCTGCTATTTTTTTAAATTCTCGGTAACAGATCAAGAAATCAACCTGATTTTTTATGAGTGTAATCTTCATGACAATACACCAATTTTCGGATTTTTTAAATTTGACCTTGAACGGGGGAGAGAAAAAAGGTAAAAAATATTGAACAATTATAATTTTTCTCAGTTCTGGCTATTTTTTTTTTTTAGTCTTGAGTCATTTGAATGGTTTGATGGAGCTCTCCAAGATGCCCTATCTAGTGCTAGTCGTTTCATTTCAGTATACCCTCTACAGAGGGTATACTCCCTACACAATTTGTTTACATATTCACATTTACCTAACATTTACAAATGTTAGGTAAACATCCCTAACAATTTGTATTACATATTCCAAACGTGGCCTGCCTACACAATTTTTCCCCTCTACCTGTCCCTCCAAACATTAAAGCTACTATTCCAGGATGCCTTAGTATGTGGCCTATAAGTCTATCTCTTCTTTTAACTACATTTTTCCAAATGCTTCTTTCTTCGTCTATTTGCCGCAATACCTCTTCATTTGTCACTTTATCCACCCATCTGATTCTTAATATTCTCCTATAGCACCACATTTCAAAAGCTTCTAATCTTTTCTTCTCAGATACTCCGATTGCCCAAGTTTCACTTCCATATAAAGCGACACTCCAAACATACACTTTCAAAAATCTTTTCCTGGGATTTAAATTAATTTTTGATGTAAACAAATTATATTTCTTATTGAAGGCTCGTTGCGCTTGTGCGATTCGGCATTTTATATCGCTCCTGCTTCGTCCATCTTTAGTAATTCTACTTCCCAAATAACAAAATTCTTCTACCTCCATAATCTTTTCTCCTCCTATTTTCACATTCAGTGGTCCATCTTTGTTATTTCTACTACATTTCATTACATTTCTTTTGTTCTTGTTTATTTTCATGCGATAGTTCTTGCGTAGAACTTCATCTATGCCGTTCATTGTTTCTTCTAAATCCTTTTTACTCTCGGCTAGAATTACTATATCATCAGAAAATCGTAGCATCTTTATCTTTTCACCTTGTGCTGTTTCTCCGAATCTAAATTGTTCTTTAACATCATTAACTGCTAGTTCCATGTAAAGATTAAAAAGTAACGGAGATAGGGAACATCCTTGTCGGACTCCCTTTCTTATTATGGCTTCTTTCTTATGTTCTTCAATTGTTACTGTTGCTGTTTGGTTCCTGTTCATGTTAGCAATTGTTCTTCTATCTCTGTATTTGAACCCTAATTTTTTTAAAATGCTGAACATTTTATTCCAGTCTACGTTATCGAATGCCTTTTCTAGGTCTATAAACGCCATGTATGTTGGTTTGTTTTTCTTTAATCTTCCTTCTACTATTAATCTGAGGCCTAAAATTGCTTCCCTTGTCCCTATACTTTTCCTGAAACCAAATTGGTCTTCTCCTAACACTTCTTCCACTCTCCTCTCAATTCTTCTGTATAAAATTCTAGTTAAGATTTTTGATGCATGACTAGTTAAACTAATTGTTCTGTATTCTTCACATTTATCTGCCCCTGCTTTCTTTGGTATCATTACTATAACACTTTTTTTGAAGTCTGACGGAAATTCCCCTTTTTCCTAAATATTACACACCAGTTTGTATAATCTATCAATCGCTTCCTCACCTGCACTGCGCAGTAATTCTACAGGTATTCCGTCTATTCCAGGAGCCTTTCTGCCATTTAAATCTTTTAATGCTCTCTTAAATTCAGATCTCAGTATTGTTTCTCCCTATTCATCCTCCTCAACTTCCTCTTCTTCCTCTATAACACCATTTTCTAATTCATTTCCTCCGTATAACTCTACAATATATTCCACCCATTCTGGCTATATTAAACAAAATATTCAGCAGATTTGGACTTGAAAATACTCTTCAGATAATTATTTAAACCCCCCGACTCACTGCTCTTGAATGCAGACGAGCCACGATGGCCTAGGCAAGAGGGCTACCTCCCGTCACTATACGTGCCACGCTTCGAGACTCCCATATATAAATAAATGAAACTACCTCTTAGAGACTCTTTATCACAGCTTTAAATTTTTCACTTTTACAGACTTCTAAGAAGTCCACTGGCGTGTAAAAATGCAACTGCTATCTTTTCTTAATTTCCATTATCCAGATCAACAGTAATATCATTTCTAAGACGGAACCTCTTTCTGAGGTCCTCATATATGGCGCACTGTTCTATTAGATGATTGACTGTCAGTGTTTTATTACAAATACCGCACATTGGTCTCTCTTCGCCGGTTAACAAATATGAATTTGTCAATCGCGTGTGACCGATTCTAAGTCTGGTCACAGCTACTTGTTCTCGGCGAGTCAACTTCACGTCGCTTTTCCACTTATATGGAGAAGTTGTAACTGAGTTTAATTTTGTATTTAAACTCCTCCATTCAGTATTCCACTTGTTTTTAACTACGTCAGTTAGACAGTTTTTAACATCTGCCACTCTTACAGGAAATGCATCCAAATCATCGCAGACTGTTGCCTTTCTGGCAGCTTCATCTGCGTTCTCATTACCTGTAATACCAGCATGCCATGGAGTCCATACAAATACGCATCGCTGTCCTCGATGATTTAAAACGTATAAAATAGACAGGATGTTTGAAATTAGCTCATCCTTAATTTTTTTGTTCCAAATTGCAACAAGTGCACTTAGAGAATCGGAACAAATTAGCACTCTTCGCAATAATGTTCTGTGAAGCGAAGAGCTTGCTGAATGGCAGTAAGTTCTGCCGTATAAACACTGGCCATATCTGGCAGTTTCCAACAATGGGCTTCTTCTCCATTTACATATATGGAGCATCCAACACCATGTTCGGTTTTAGAACCGTCAGTATAAATTCTAATATGTTCTTCTTAACTACTGATATAACAGTGAAAATATATCAAATTAATTAAAATAATTTTAAAAATATTGTAAAAGTATTTAAATTTTATTGAAATTTAAAAATAATTTTAACTGGATAAGTGAAAAGTTTTTATAGAAAGAGTTTTCAATATGAAATATTGAACTTTTATGAATAAACAATCATACATACTGTTGCGTCATGTAACAGTATGTTATTTGATAGACACATGACAATGTGTCTATCAAATAAACTTGAAAAATATTATTTACCATTTGTAAAACCTGAATAGTAACTTTTATAAAGTCCCAATATCAGAAATGATATAGTATTCTTCTTCTTTTTCTTTAAACAGGAAATATATTTATTTACTTTTTTGATTTTATATATTGATATATATTTTATATATAATTTAACTGACACTAAGTTACGAATTTTCTACGTAGAGTTTTATAAAATTTAATATTTTCTTTATTTAATTTTAGATTACATATATCCACAAATAAGGGACTAATATAAATTCAATCCAGCAAAAGAAAATTAAAAAAAAAGAACTGTAAAAAATATTTACATGTTTATAGAAATTTGAAAAGATTTACATAGTTTTTTAATGTGGAAATACTTTTTTTTTAAATTATTAAACTTATGATAAAACATTTTACTAAAAATAATATTTATCTATTTTTTTTTAACATATCAATAACTTTACGAGTAAGAAATCGGCGTCATATAAACAACAATTACCCAAAAATGTACTAACTCTTAATTAGGCAGTGATTTCATAAATATTTTTAAAATTGATTTTATTTGAATTTCAGTGTAAATTTTTTAGTCATACTTTTATTTCAAATAATAATTTCTTAATTTTATTTTTATTTGGTCAATCCAGTAAAACAAACAACGCTTTTATTTATTAAACACTCGATCGTAAGAAATAATAAAATGAGATATAATTTTATAAAATAAAAACATAAATAGAGAAAAACGCTAGGAGAGACTATTATTACTTTATGAAATCCGGGATTGTGTATTATATTTATTGGATTCTGATAAAAATTACGAAAAGATAATGTAGGAAAACGAAGTAAAAGTCTGATAATCCCTTCTCGAATGCAGGAATATGTATTAAAATTTTTACCCGAAATTTTAACGATTTATTTTTTGCTTCGATGAATTTCTTTACTTTCCAAGTAATTATAACGTTAAAATATATACTTTAAGTACCACAATATTATCAATTTGATATTTTAATATTATAATATGACATTCGTATGATTATGTTAAATCAAAAGCGAAGTAATTATGACGGTAAACGAAAAAATATCTTCAAACTGTCAATTAAGATTATCTATTTTTGTTTATAAATCTTTCCACTTAAAACAATATGGAAAAATTTTACAGCGTTTACCACAGCAACTTTTTTTAAAATATACAGTAACAAGTCATACAAATAGATCCATATGGTAAAGAGATATACGTAAAAAAAAATTAGATACTTGCCGATTTGAGAATGTCTTCCTTTTATCGAAACTGGCTAAAAGAGGTTGTTTAACATTCTGAATTGTTTAAATTATTTTTTGCAAAACTTGACTTTTTATATTCAAGAATTGTAAAATATAAATTTTGGTTTTTTATTTATTTTTCTTCTTTGAAGTAAAAACGAAACAAAATATTTTCTACAAGTAATACTCTAATGATGGAAAATGAAATTTCAATCCCCCGTAAATATATATTCAAGGAAATTATTAATGATAAATTCGTAAACCGTTGAATACATTACAACGAAATCTAATATACCTAATTTTAATACATTAGACTATATATGAATGTTAACTTTAATGTATATATCCATTAAGTGCACGCGTACAAGAGAACGAGAATACTGTACAAAGGAAAGTACATCTGCTTTAAGTAACTAAGTTTTATCTTATCTCTAAGCGTGTAGACTAGCACAAGAATATATAAAATTTAAATTTTATACCTTGCACTTCTAACGCCTTAATACATTCCTATATTAACATATATGAATATCTTCAACAGCATTATGCAAATTAACCGCTCTTCTCATTTATTAAAATGAACTAAAACCTCCCTTGATTGTTAATTTATGAAGAAACTATTACATTCCGTAATTTTTACGCCAGCTTTATCCACCACAAGTAGTTTTTTCAAGATCGTTTAAAATAAATAAATAAGTTAATTATTATATTTTTAATGGCTCATGTGAACGACCTAATTTTTACAAAATTACGAATTTTATTAAGCAGAGAATAAGAATAAGTAAAAACAAAAACACAAACATTAGCATAAACAGGGTAACGATAACAGAAGAGCTATCGTTGTTGTTATGAAAATATGACCTCAGATTTAAATCTGAGGTTATAAAAATACTAAGAATTATCCATGTTTTTATTAATTTTCAATATCAAATGAAAATAAAATCCCTTTCGGCACACCGGAAGGCGGAGGTGGATTTCACGGGTTCTAAGTAGGGAATAAAAACATTTCCACCTTAAAGTTGAAAAAATTTCAAATTTACTCGATGCAATAGTTGCATGTGAAAAAAATTTTTCATGTTTAGCATAAGACAAGCCCCATCTTCTTACAATTCCAGCAACATTCTGATCATCCATTGCCATAAGGGTTGGTCATATCAATAATTGTTTCAGAAAAAAATTAAAAGTAATTTTTAGAGAACTAATAACCACTTTAAACCGATTCGATACTGTGCCTATTAAGGGAGGTTGACTTTTTTGTCTTCGAAACCCCATTTTTTTCACCCATTGGTGAAAAAAATTTTTTGGCCGAAAATTGAATGGCCAAAAAAATTAAATGATTCGATCGTTGGTGGTAGCAAAAATTAAACTTAGATAAGTTTTATCCAAAATATAATAGGAATTGTAAACGAATTCGAAATTTTACTTAATAAAAAACTTATAGCGATATTTTTGTTTTTTAGAAAAAGCCTCCCCATTTCCACTCCCATGGTCCGATTTTGCCCATTAACAAACCCCACTGAGATTTTTGGTCGTTATATTTTACGTATCAATTTGAAAGTTACTGGCGCAAAATTACGGCAGTTATCGTGTCCACAAGATAGTGAAATATAAATATATGAACTTTTGAACTGACGATGGTTTTGAGGTCTGTAGGATGTGAAACGCGAAGATATGTCGAAATTTTCCGGAAGTCGAATCATAGTACTCGATACAATCGGTAGCTTCATTATGAAATATACCTAAAAGTTAAACGTGTATCGAAATAACATTACAATTAACATTGTAAAAGAATTTTATTTATCTTAGATATTAATCAACATTACTTAGTATATTAATAATAAATTTAAAATAAATAATTAACTTCAAACACAGACATCAAAAAATAAAATGAAAAAATCTATTTAAAAAATCTCGTTTTTCTTTTCAATCGGTGCTTCTTCAGCACCTTAACGCTCTAATATCATTAATTTTAATGGTTTTTTTTTAAATTAATTAAAATTTTGAAAGTTTTACTTTAACATACAGAACGAAGCCCATAATGAAAAAATTATTTTGGAAGAAACCTGTCTTTTTGATTAAAAAAAAAAATATATATAAAGAAACAACGTTAAGTAACTATATCTGAATATGAATTTAGTCTGACCGGAATATGGAAATATGATTTTTCATAAAGCTTCGTCTAAAAAGCTTTGAATATCATAATAACTTAGACGTTTTATAAGATTATGCTATTAAAATTCAGTATTAAGTAATCATAAAGTAAAATAATCAGTACTCTATTTTATAATTGTTTATGAATATTCTGTGCCTGATCCTATTCAATTTTTCCTTTCAAAAATCTACCAATACGTATACAAGAAGAACCTTATAACAAGATATATTCAAGAGGAACTTTATATACAAAATAAAACTTTTCCCAAGCTGAACAACTTTGTTTAAAACTCATCATCCGAGATGCACATGTTTTTTTTTTTTTTAATTTAAATTCCCGTAGGGAATTTATAATATAATAAACAAATAAATACATATATTAGAAAACTCCAGATATTAATAAAAAAAGTAAATAAAAATAGTATTTTTTTTTAATTTTAAAAAAGAGATAATTATGAAAATAATGAAAAACAATTTAATTTTTGAAACACGTACTTGTTTGTTATTGACTTTATTTACATGAATTTTCGCAGAATTAAATCTTTTACAAACTTTGTTGGAGATTCTAGTTTTTTTGTTTAACTGAAAATATTTTTTTTTTTGGATTTCAACAATTTTCTTGAAAAATAATATAGTTACAGAACTGGATCCTATTTTGTTGTTTTAGAATAAAAACAGTCATATTTAACCACTAAATTTACCCTTAATTATTTCAAGAATATAAATATAGTTTTATTTTACTCTTAAAGCAGAAATCAGGGCGAATATTTCACACCTATAACTTGAAAATAAATTGTTTCTGGATATATGTTTGTAGGAACTCTTTTAATTACATTAGTTAAAAAAAATCTACTCTAATTACTTTCGTGAATTAGTCTATAAATATATATATTTAAAAACCATAAATGAATATTTCTCCGTTGGATGTTATAATAAAAACAGAAGCACAGAATATACAGATCAGAAATAAATCACTATGTAGATGGTAAAAATAAATACAAATACACATATAAAATACTTAATCTCAAATATTCTATTTTAATAAATCTTCAGGTAAATCAACGATTATAAAATTTTACAATATAATAATTATTGATTGCATAAAACAAAAAAAAAAGATTTGTGTTTTGTTTGTTTTATGTAATAGTTATTGTATTGTAAAATTTTATATAGTGGTTGGCTTATCTGAAGATTTACGAAGATAGAATATTTGTGATCTAAGTATTTTATATGTATTTTTACATTTATTACCACCTACATAGTAATTTATTTGTGATCTGAATATTTTTGTTTATATATACATATATAAACAAAGAGATAATTATGAAAATAATTATTTTGTAATAATTATTACATATTCTAGTGAAGTGATAGCGCTTTGTCTTTCATGCTATAGGTTCCGCGTACGAATTCGAGTCAAAAGTTTTCATTATTCTTTTCATAAATAAATTACATCATATTAAAACAAGGATAGGAGGTAGCTGTGATTAACCGGTAGCCTGTAGTTGCCAAATGAGTAAACAAATAAATACAGACCAGAATTATTAAACCTTTCGAATCCCATATTCCTAGGAAACTGAGATTTATCAACTTAGTGGACTTAGAAGTTGAACTTAGATTTTAGGTATTCTATAAATCTTATTACAAAGATTAAATAAGGGGACTGAACATACCAAAACAATAGTTCTGTTTTTTCAACTGCTAATCACCGAGAAAAAAGAAACTACAAATTTATGAATTTCACCTAAAAAATTCTTAATATTTAGTAATATTCTTAAATTCTCGACAAATGAAAGTTGTTCTAACTCGAATAATAAAATTTCACAATCCAAATAACAGTTTGTCGATTGATAAAATGCTTCATATTGGTATTTGAAGGGAACTGGAAAAAGAACAGTTAAAACTTGTTGTAATAACTGGTAAGGATTTCAAAAGGGTTCGACAAAGAAATGAGCAAATATAAATCCACAAAATTAACATTTAATAAACTTTTTTCAATACTCATATCTCTCTATATAAAAAAAGTAATTAAATAAGCTGAATTTCAAATAAACTATTCCATAGTGTACAATTTATGACAACATTTTTTACGAAATAATAATAAAATTAAAATAGTCGAAAAAGTGAAATAAATAAAATATCAAAAAATAATAAAAAAGATTTGCAATTTCATTGCATGTTACATGTCAAGTACTATCATAGCTAAACGACATAAAAGTACGAATTAAGTTCAAAGGTATAGAAAATACTTTAATAAATCCAAATTTCCAGTAACTTACGTGAAATTTCAAACCATTTAACTCAAAATCAACTCTCTGAAATATATTTGCAACTTTCTATACCTATTTTTTTTATAATGACACAGATCATATAATTATAAAAATGTGATGTGGACACCATATAAATTCCTTTAAATCACATAATTAAATAAGCCTATTAAATTACATAAATTTTCTTAGAATCAAAGATTAATAATTATTAATAAATCAATATATTTAAATTATAAAAACGAAAGTTAAAAAAAAGGAAATGAAGTCGGATTCGAAACGATGTGCCTCCCCCTTTTACGACCCAAATAATTCAATTATTAAAATTTTATTTGGCTACAACTCTGGAACCGATGAAAATAAGTACTACTTATGATATATCGTTCAAAATCTCTCAATGAGGGCTGATTACTGGAGTTAAGAAACAGTCCAAAATCTAAATTTGTTGGATTTTGGGCTTTCTTGGACACTTTGGTCCAGTCGATTGCAATCAAAAGGAGAAATGCACAACAAGATGTTACAACAGTCCTAAATCCAAAATTTCAACCTTCTACGGGTCGTTTTTGAGCTATGCGAGATATATACGTACGTACTGAAGTCAAGCCGAAACTAGATAAAATGGATTCAGGAGCGGTCAAAATGGATACTTCCGTTGAAATCTGTAAACCAAAATTTTTCGCGATCACAATACTCCTTACAAGGAAGAAATACTGCTATTAAATGATAAAATACACTATTATCTGAGAAGAGTTATATTAACATTATTAATTTAATGTTCTTCTGAACAATAACAAATTAAATGTATAAAGTTTAAATATAAAATATAAACAACAATTTTGATAATAAATATCAAAACCCTCATGAATATAATATTGTTACGGGTGATATCAATTATTCAAGCAAAATTTAACGAAATTATTAACGGTCAATGGAAAGACCATAACTGTGGCTAACCAATCCTTCTTAATTTAATGAGATATTGTTTCTGACCTACATAATTTTAATTTGATGATGCCAATATTATTTTCAAATCTTATGCTACTAAGTATGAAAGGATCTTCCAAAATTATTAGTCAAGGATATTCATCTAGTTATGCCTAGGCTTAATATAATAAATGATGATATACAGTATAACAGCATTAAAATAAAACGGTTATCAGCCGATGACCGTTTATATATAAGAGAAAAAGAATCAATACATTGACTAAAATAACGTAGTTGTTTACAGACCTTGAAAATTTAATCTCCAAATAGGTTGGTGATACTCTTATTTTATGTAGATTATTTGGGATTGGGAGGGAGATATTTGCCATACTTTTTTTGTTTAATTACTGATAAAGGATTTTAAGAGAATACTGTTTCTGAATATGTCATGGAAGAGCACATGCAACTAGAGAAAATTATCAATAAAAGGACAAAATTTTGATAAGGTTTCATAGATCAAGCTTTAAAGTGGTGGGCATTATCTACAGCAATTTAAATTAAATACTGTTTGATAAAAAATTGGTCAGGGATGTGATTAGGCGGAATATATTGGATTTATAGAATATAAAATAGTATTTAAAATCAATAGAATTACTGTTTTGTTCCTAAAGTTGTAGATGCAGATTGGAAATCCCGCTAATAACCTTACTGCATTCATTCTTATTCTTCATGCCTTATGGCAATGGGGTTTGATCCGGTTACGGACTGAAGAATTCTATCGATAACCAACTTGCATAGCTTTTCGTAGTAAGAAGTAAAGATATTGTAGAAAGAAAAACGACTACTATTACAGATAGTAGCCTAGAATCAATAAGAGTGATTGGGATAAAAATGGATATGTTCCTACCGTTTGAATCTTCCAAAATATAGGTAGTTAAATGTTTGGAAACATACTTTATCAGTATTGCTAGAGAAAATACACTGTGGAATAACGATCTGGATTAATAGGTAGCAAGATAACCTAATACAATTATAAAATTTTGTGAAATTATTTTTATGGTAGTTTAAATCACATAAACACTGAAAATTTTTTGTATAAATTTTAATATGAGATACTTATATAACGTTTGCAAGTTTGCATACTAATATTATTATCGTTTAGTTCCTATTGAAAAATCCTTAACTTATCCCACGTTAAAGAATTATAAGAGACTGGTAATCAAATAAAGTTTGGTTACATTTAAAGTTTGTTAAGTTATTAGTTTGCAAAATACTTTTTTTCTTTTAATCTGAACTTCTACGTTATATTACATTTAGTTTTCAACTTCTATTTAAAAAAAAAAATGATAGGTACTTAGTTCGAGCCTAATTTTTGGTTTATTAATTTTTATTTATTTTATTCGACTTTTTCCACGCTTTTTGTATTTATTTATATTTTTAATTTATCTACTGATGATGATTTAAAAATTGAAATGCATATCTTTTTAAAGATACTTATCCTTTGTGAACGGTTTCAAAGAATAGATTAAAAATAATGGTTGAACTTTTTCTATAAAAAACTTTTATGCGGAAATAAATATTTTACTATTTAAAATATAAAATATATTAAACATAAAATATTTACTAAATAAAATATATATTTTATTTTTAATTTTCTAAGCATTTGGCACCGATGGTATTAATACAATTATATAAATTAATGTTTCACTTACCAACAATTTAAAAATATATTTCCAAGTACTTTCGGAGTTGCTGCTCCATCATCAGGGATTTCTTGTAAGATGTTAATTCAAAATTCATATTTCATATGTATAAATAATTTATTTAAATTAAAATTGTTACGTTCATAACAATTTACAGAAAATACACTGGAAAAATATAGTTAAAAGAAGAGACAGACTTATAGGCCACATACTAAGGCATCCTGGAATAGTCGCTTTAATACTGGAAGGACAGGTAGAAGGAAAAAATTGTGTAGGCAGGCCACGTTTGGAATATGTAAAACAAATTGTTAGGGATGTAGGATGTAGAGGGTATACTGAAATGAAACGACTAGCACTAGATAGGGAATCTTGGAGAGCTGCATCAAACCAGTCAAATGACTGAAGACAAAAAAAAAACGTTCATAAAAGTCGGTTGTCAAGAAGTAAAAATAATTTATACGTCAATAAGACTGTAACGTCATGTCCATAAGATGTTTACGACTATTATGAACGTAAAAATTTTAATTTAAATATATTTATACAAATGACATATGAATTTTGAATTAACATCTTGTAACAAATCCCTGATTTTGGAATAGTAACTCCGAAAGTACTTGGATATATATTTTAAAATTTTTGGTAAGTGGAACTTTATACAAATATTTTACGTTTATAAATACAAAATAACATTTTATAACTGGTATACATTCAATTAAATAAAAAAATTATTTTTTATGAAAAAGTAAGAAGAAAAAATTATTGGAAAAAACAGAATACATTTACTTTTTTAATGCGGTTCACTACTGTACGTAATCTTTGCGTAAAAGTGTAACGGAAAATTGATTACTGGTATGATTAATTACTAATCCCACACCGACGTCAACCAGGTACTATTAATCCAGTCTAGATTTATAGATCACCTACCCTTCTACACAAGAAAGGAAAAGACAAACCATTGTGTACACTGTGCTCTCAAAACACCCAACTATTTGCAATTCAGGTCAACGATTCCCAAGAAAATACAATTAATCGGACCCTCATGACTACCTATAATTCAGAATCAATAAATGTAAATGAATTTCTTAAGGAATATTTCTCGTAAAAATTCACGTTAGATTGAAAAGAATTCTCTAGTAAATTTCTGTTATTTAGCATTCACAATCCATTTAACGGATAGAATTTCAATATTCTGAAAATAAAACATACTCAGATAAAACAATTTTGGGTTAAAAAATTAAAAGATTACAATTCGATTATATAAAATTACAATTACTTAAAATATTAAAGTAAGAATGGTAAATTTTGAAAACAAACCCGGATAAAGGGTGAAGCTAAAAACATATTTTTAAAATGAAAAAAAAAACACTAAAATAAAAACAAAAGTAACTACAATAAAAACAAAATTTGTCCTATGTCCTTCATTCATACCATAAAATAAAATATATAACATATTTTTTCTTAATTATCATCAAATATGAACTGATTAACTTTGCATTGCGGTGCTGAATCTCCTTAATGAATTCCTATTAAAAAAAATTTTAAGGGTAAAAAATGTTTTTTTTTGTAAAAAATTTGGCGAGAGAAAGTTTTAAAAAGAACGAACAAGGTAGGTGGAAACGACATTTTATTATAGCAATTCATGAAAGTATATCTAATAGGAAAAAGACATTATGTTTAAAAGAAAATTTTAAAATATATTCCATGCAACGTAGATAAAAGTTGATAGACTACATTTAATACAATCTACCACTTATATATATATGCATAAAAATGAATGTTTGTTCATTTGTCCCGATGTGTTCATAGCACTCATCCGATTGTGATAAAACTTTGGTGAGTTGTGCGCACGCCCGCGAAGGTTTCTAAATTAGTTTGAACTCGCTAGGTGGCGCTGGGGTCGAGATATTTCGAAAAATTGCATTTCTGATGAGACTCTTGGCTCATATGCAGAATATACATTAGTTAAGTGAAAAGAGATATTTTTGCGAAAAAAAGAACCCGCTAGGTGGCGCTGGAGTTGAAATAGTTAGAAAAATTGTATTTATGGACCGATTTGGCTCATATTCAGAATATATATTAGTTACGTGAAAAGCAAAAACTACATCCGGTAGATGGCGCCGGTGTCGTGATATTTACAAAATAAACAAACAGACTTTCTTCTTCTATACGATAAAAGATAATGTTCGTATGGGTGTCCGCTATAGAATAAAACCTACTAGACCGATTTACGTGCAGGTTTTTGCAAAATTTCCGTGTTGTCCGAAGAAGGTTTAAAGCTATTGAAATCCTTGATCTGACCAGGAGAAAGAAAGTAAGGGGTAATTTGAACCACTGCTGTGTTTAAAGAGTAGTTTCAATTAAATCCGATACGTAGTGCTGTTGTTTTGCCAGTTGGTTTATTTACATTCTGACTTTTATAAAGTGAAAGGTTAAATTTTGTGAAGTTCCGAAATGTTCAGTTTCTTAATGTACTATCAAACTTTCAATTGTGTTCATTTAATCTATATATATATATACACTATATACATACACTCAAATCTAGCAACAGCGAAGCACTGCCAGGTCTGCTAAAGAAAAATAACTTTAAAACGTCAAAAAATTGAAAAAGGCAAAAGTTAGAACAGTTTATTAAACTCTTGAACAAGAAGAATTTATTGATAGTGGTACTTCAAAAAATATTTAATGGAATTATTTCCATAAGAGTTTCGAATTTTTTTACTACATGCAATTAGAGGTATATAGACAATGCGCCCATCAACTTCCCACTCACAAAAAGAAAAAATTAATTAATAATACCAGCCACTTTTAACGCAAGAAAACTACAACACTTCAGTTTTAAAACTAAATCAGCTAATTTCAAGAATATCTTTTAATTGTATTTTCAAAGTTCGTGATTAACCTTTTCTACGATCTTAAAAATCTGTCGTCGTACGTATAAATTAATAAAAAAAATTGCAATTTTGGATTTACGGGATCTCAAATTGTAAAACGTTGTAAAAAGCCAAGTAATCATTTTCTGTGTTGTAATATTTCCCTCATAGTAACTTTTGTATACTATAATAACGGTCGATATATACATATATATATATATATATATGAGATGTTAAATGAGATGTTATGTATAATAAGATGTTAAAGATAAATCTGTATAATATATGAGAAAATAGGAATAAAGAAGATTTATGTCACCATTACAGCTATTGTCTAACTAAATAATTTTAGAGTGTATACTATAAAGTCTATCAATTTATTGCACTAGTCATTTTAGTGCAATATTCGCACTGACATACAGACAGACAAACATTCATTTGACAGACAAGCATACAGACAGACAAACATTCATGTTTGTCTGGGTGTATGTCTCTTATGCCTTCCTAAACCGTTCATCCGATTGGGATGAAACTTTGGTAAGTTGTTGTGCGCCCGCCCGCGAATATTTCTGGATTAGTCTGGATCCGCTAGGTGGCGCTGGGGTCGAGATATTTCGAAAAATTGTATTTATGGTCCGATTTGGCTCACACTCAGAATATATATTAGTTATGTGAAAAGAAATATTTTTTTGCGAAAAATGGAAAAGAGAAAGAGAAGAAAAGTAGAAGGGAAGATGGGAAGAAGGGAAAAGGGAGAGGTTAAATTTTGCGAAGTTCCATAATGTTCAGTTTTTATAATGTTTTATCAAAATTTTATTTGTGTTCATTTAATCTATATATACCCAAATATAGCAGTGGCGAAGCATTGCCGGGTCAACTAGTATATATATATTTATATATATAGGCTACTTACATCAATGTATTTCAGAGATTATTTTATCCAACATGTTAATGGAATTTAGCAAGAAAATTATGTTATAATTAATATAGTTATATAATTATATAATTATAAATAATCACGATACCAAACTAACGATAATTTTACTGTATAATAAGATGTTAAAGATAAATCTGTATAATTTATGAGAAAATAGGAATAAAGAATATTTATGTCACCATTACAGCTATTGTCTAACTAAATAATTTTAGAGTGTATACTATAAAGTCTATCAATTTATTGCACTAGTCATTTTAGTGCAATATTCGTATTCGTCGTATGAGGAAAGAAACCGGTCACCCTTACTTACGTCTTAATTTATGTGTTAAGTTCTTTGGCACTGACCAAGTTTAACGTAGCTTGCAATGGTAGCATTGATTTAGTTAACCGATGACCATACATACGGAAAATATCATAACAGTTACAGAAAATGTTACGATTTAATTTAAAAATGTTTAAGTCCACTAGGTTAAATACAATTAACCTGTAATTTTTATTTGAAAACTCTTTATTATTATAGGTGTTTCACAGCTAAAAATATAACAGGTTGCGATATGTTGTAGGTGTCTTCCTTGGAATGAGAAATTCAAAACGTAATACATACGAAAGGAAAAAAAAAATAACAGAAGCAGAAGCGGGGAAAAATCAGTACTGTTGCTTCATAGTTACAACATGGAGAAGAATACCAAAATTAAAAGATTACCTAGTACTACAAATTAGATTATTAATTAGACTCACGTACCTGCACTAAATTTCTCTCCAAAATAAAAATAATAGCAAACTCTGTTGTTAAGAATGAAATGATAAAGAAAAAGAAAAGCTCTTATACTGTCTATGAATCAACGAAGGAAATAAATAATGCGAGAAACAAAACAGTGTTGTGATATTTTTCAACAAACCTCCGAAAAAATGAAGATATAATAGCATACTTAAGTATTATATTTAAGATTAGGGAAGGATCAGAATTTAATAATATTTTAGTTTTTTTAAAGAGACAATAAAGATGAATAAAAAAAATTTGAAAAACTACCAACAAAATTGTTTAATTACAATATTTCCCAGAAGAAACATCATTAAAACCTGAAAAATTACAGTTTTTCAGGTTTTCAGGATGATGGATTGGAATTCATCATCGATATAAAAACCGTAGGATGAAAACAGAAAGCATGATTTTTAAGTGTGACCACCAAAGGAATCAGTGAAAGTGGAAACATTAACACTCTGAAAAAAAAGTAGAAATGAGATAAAATAACCAATAAAACCTAGAAAGGAATAATGGTCAGACACAAATAGAAAAATTGCTTAAGGACAATGAGGACAGTGAAACACACGAATTTTCCAGACAGTTTGAGTGGGACAGCTAAGAAAAAAGAGACAATGACCACTTAAGTGCAACTGTTTGTAAGTACTGTACATCTCCACTACTTAGCAGCCAACACGCAACTGTAATACTTACTGAATACATGGGGAATGTAGATATTTGTTATATAATTGTTTTATTAGGCATAATAAGTGGTAAATTTTTATTAGTAAAATATTCAAAAATTGAATTTACATGACACTAAATAAATTCGGATATTACAAAATATTACATTTTACTCATAAGTTCGTATGCATCCTTTATGGGTAGACTTTACAGTACGTGGTAAAATATCAAAACTGTATTAAACTCAATTTTACAGATTATATTTTAGGTAATCTATTGTAAAAGCTTTAAAAAAATTGATTAGCCCGATGTATATTTTAGTGTTAGACAAATTATAATGTAAATTTTAAAAAAAGTCATATTTCTGGAAAATCAATGTTTCCTAAATCTTTTAAAAATAATAGTTTACTATATATATATTTCTCGTAGAAAAAAATTATTGTATTCAATTAAAATTAGTTCCGCTTTTCTATTAATTCCAACTGAATTTAATTATTTTTAATTAATTCCAAATTCAATTTCCAATTGCATTCCGAAAATTTTTCTCTAAGTTTTCAATGAACTCCGAGAGACTTAATTTACATATAAATCGCTCCAGCAGTTTCTCGAATATTATATACAGTAAGATTTCAACACTAACGAAAGATTTCATATGACAAGTTTATATAACAAAGATAGAAATAACAAAAAATAAATATTTTTACACAGAAAATAGTATTTTTTTTTTTTAATTAATTTTATTTCCTTTTGTTTTTGAATATTATCTCCGTTGAATACTTTCGAACAAAATTCTACTAATTCCAATATGTTTTTATTAAAAATTATATTTTATTTAGGTATTTTATTATTAAGAATTATAAGCAAAACTAAAGCGTTAAAATTTTCGAGGTAGAGATTCCCACAGCCGTAGAAAGAAAAGGAATTGTAAGTTATTACAAAAATCCAAAAAAGATCATTACTTTAGTACAGAAATAATTATCAAAATTAATCCGTTAACTTAGAAAATATATTAGTCATAAGTGTGTACGAGTAATATACACTAAAAATTTCTCAAAATGATTGGTTTTTTAAAACGTATTTAATGGCCCTAAAAGATCAAATAAACTAAAAAATATAAAATATAAATTTTCAAGTGAATTAGAGAAAAGAATTTTCGCAAGAAAAGGAAAAAAGAATTCTCACAAGGCAGAGATAGAAATATCGAAGATCTCTGCATTGCTGAACTGAAAGTACAAGCATCTAAAAGAGATGCTAGATTTTTTATTGAATATTTCTGCTATTGCATTATGAACATTTTTATTCCCTTACAGTAAGAAAATTCCTTTGGCTAATACAATTACTCCCAATCGCCTTTTATCTTTTCTAGTGCTAAATATTATATGTATAATATATATATATATATTTTATCAAATTAGATGTTTACTAGTAATATTTTTTTAAATTTAAAAATTAATATTGCGTTAACGAGACAAATCTATAACCAGAGTTATACTCGTACATCAATTATTTATTACTCATTCAGTAGGAAACGTCTACCTACATAGATATCTAACTTAATATTCGATTTTTTTCAAAATTTTAAAAGTAAATTAACAAGTTTTTCAAATTATACAACATTATATAAATATTTTTCTAGTCTACCGTGTACAAATACTTTAAAAACAAACAAAAATTAAAGTAATTTAGAAGAGTTGTAACTTCGATGAAACGTGCCGTAAGAGATATTTCTTTACCTGTCTTGGAAGACATAATAGTAGATTAATAATTTTTTTATTATTTTAAATATTATATTATTAACTATTATTATAAAAGGTCTTCCTCAAATAATTAACGATGGAACACATGTTCCGAAACGCATCATTGTAATATACATTTCATCACTCACAGGAGTTCAAAGAAAAGTCATCAAAAGTTATTTGAAAAAAAAAAAACTTTTTACATCCAATTTACTTACATTAAAAATTATTTAGACGCGTATTTATTTTAGAAATGCAGACAGTTTTATCGATTCAAAAACAGCTATTTACCAAAATAGATTTGATATGGAATGGATGTATAGCGGAGGAATCACCTTCGGGATAATTGGAGAATCAAAGTTCTTCTACAATACATATTTCATTTCAGTATTCTTGCAGTAATCAATAATTTCTTTGGACTCATTAAAATAACAATAACCCTTCTCTTATTTGTAATTCTGAGAAGGTTATCAAGAACAGAAAAATCCAGAAAATATGTAAAAGCTAAAGACTGTTAGAAAAATTTCTACTTCAATCAATTAACCGTTCCTGAGATACCTGAATGATCTATATACAAATTAGTAGAAGTAAAGAAACAAAAATCATAATAAAAATAAAATTACTAGAATAAAAAAAAAATCAACTATTTTTTTTACAAACACAGTCATCATAACTACACTTAGTAATACAATTAGTGTGTACGAATAATGTACACTTGAAATTTTTTACAAAAATCAACACACGAATTTTTAACGTAACTTACATGATATGAGTTAGAAATATTAGCAATCCCTTCACTACAGAAGCTTCCCTTACCTCAAAAAGTTTACAAAACTTACACGTCATAACATTATAAAGTTTTCTTTAAAAAAATGCATCAAAGTAGCAAAACTGTTTTACATACGAGGTGTGTGAGAAAAGTAATGAGACTGACTTTTTACTTAACAAAGTTTTTATTTTTTTCAAACAACAATATTATCCCCTTCAAAGTAGTTTCCTTGAGCAGCTATACACCGGCGGAGTCGTTCCCACTCCTGGTAGCAGCGCTGGAAGGCTTCAACTGGTTTTATCTGGTCGGTCACAGTCTTTTGAATGTTCTCCAGAGTTCCAAAATGTCGTCCTTTTAAGATATGTTTCAATTTCGCGAAAAGGAAAAAGTCACAAGGTCTCAAATCAGGTGAATAGGGGGGTTAAGGAGCCGTGCGAATGCGTTTTGAGGTCAAAAATTCCCTGATGCAAATAGCCGTGTGACACGGGGCATTGTCATGATGAAGCATCCACTTGTCTGCAATGTCTGGTCTCACGCGAATCAATCTTTTCCTAAGCCTTTCAAGGACACCTTTGCCAAACACTTGATTGACAGTTTGTCCTGGAGGAACAAATTCTTTATGCATGATACTCCTACTGTCAAAAAAGCAAATCAGTATGGTTTTGATCTTTGATTTGCTCATTCGACATTTTTTCGGTCGAGGAGATGACGGAGTGTGCCACTCTTCGCTTTGCCGCTTGTTTCGGGATAGTACTCAAATATCCAGGATTCATCACCTGCGATCACACGATTGAAGAATTCTTGGTCGTTGTCAATCCTCTCAAGAAGATCAACGCACACGTTTCTTCGATTGTCCTTCTGTTCCGTTGTGAGGTTTTCGGCACAAATTTCGCATGTCCAAATCGTCTGTCAAAATTTGATGTACGGTGAAAATGTTTAAATTTAACTGTTCACTCATCAGTCTTGTTGTTAAACGACGGTCTGATCGTACAAGAATCCTCACACGCTCAACGTTTTCGTCAGATTTTGAAGTTGAAGATCTCCCTGAGCTAGGTTGATTTTCAACGTGTTCTCGGCCTTCCAAAAATAATTTGTGCAAGCGGGAAGCTTGTGCTCTTGATAAGCTATGTTCCCCATAGGCCTGTCCCTTTTAAAAGATCACACTCGCGGATTCCCCAAGTTTAACACAAAACTTGATCGCACAACGTTGCTCTAAATTCCGATGCTCCACTTTCGTAACACGCAACAAAAACACAACTTCACTGATGGCGCTGTCAAAAATATTATGTTGGCTGAACGGAGTTGAAACTCGTACTGAACATGTGGAAGGGATGAACAATCCGGTCTAGCACAGACCGGTAGGCACAGCGTTGCCAGATCGCTCGCAGTGTTACCAATCTCATTACTTTTCTCACACACCTTGTATACTCTTACATGTAAAGGAAAAAAGAAAATAATAAAGAAATAAGATTAACCAAAATTTTTGATAATTAAAAATAGCGCTCGTCACCGGTAGGTTGATTGTTTTTATAATCTATATCTTATGGATATATTTCGGCCGTAAAACAGGTACAAGGAATAAAGAAAATAAAAAATTTTACAGAAAACTCTTAAAGAAGGTTCTCTTTTGCGTTGAATATAAGTAGTTGAATCCGAACGAAAAAGTAGTAATTCATTTTATTCGTATATTAATAATCATCTAAATTCGCAGCTTAAAATGTAAAAAATTCACGTTCGCTGTTTACATGGGAATATAAACTACCCAAATATAATTTATTAAACGAATACAGATTTATGAAATTATAACCTCCAACTAATTGGATAAATTAGCAATTAATAAATTACGCTTAAATTGCGTGATTATTAATGCAATATTAACCAACAAACCGAATGTGCTATGGCTAAGCTAATAAACTGAATACATAGTACTTATAAATTTAAATACATCCAACATAATAAGCAGGAGAAATAAACAGGAATTCGATCAACAAACTAACAAATTGTTATTAAAATTCATTACAAACTCATCTCCCACGCAATAACTTTTTCTCTAATTTAATTACAACTTTAAGTGCAAATTCACGGAAAACACAATTCTGATGTGAATTTTCTACGTAGATAGATAAATTGTATATAAAAACTCACTCATAATAAAGAACAAAACCAATGAAACAAATTTTATCATTAATACATTAATTGCACCAGTAATCATAAATTTATCAATGCATATATATATATATTTAAGAGATGTTTGTCAAAAAGTTGTAGTGGACAGTCTGGACCAGCAGTTAAAGTAATTTGGATTTATTAATCTAAATATTTACGTTCATCTGGAAGTGCCTTGAACGACAACAGTTATTTAGGTATTTTTTATTCTAATTCTAAAATACCGCCTAATTCTAATACCACTTGTTTTGTAGTGTTTCGTAAATACTTTTTATTTTTCAATTAATATTATTTATTAACATTTCTTTTTTTTTTATAAGCATTTATTTGACTTGCTTTAGTTATAATCAAATCTTGCAGCTGCTATTTCTTTTGATCTATCGTATGAAAATCAATGAAATTTGGTACACGTATGTAACTTCGATGACAATACAGCACTACGGTATCGGAATTTGATATGACCCACACCACGCCCCCACGCGCTACCCCTTCGCTAAATTCATGCGTTTAGTTGAAAATTTTCATTTCTCACGAACTATCGTATGAAAATGATTGAAATTTGGTACACAAATGTAACTTCGATGTGTAAAAATAAATATTTTTACTTTTTTTAGTCTTAAAAAAATACAAAAAAAAATTACAAAAATATATTTAATTACATAGAAAAAAATATTTTTTAAAAAAGCTTTTATTTAACTAATATTAATATTAACATTAATAAAAAAGGAAACAAATTAGAAAAAGCCTCTAAAAAGTAAAAAAAAAGGATTAAATAAAATTGAGAATTTTAAACAAAAAAATATATTAACATATATACAAATGCACTGAAAAGTAAAAAATAAATTATATAAATATCTAATAAATAACAAATAAATAAATGTAATACTTATTAAATTTTAAAATTAAAAGTAATGAAAATATTTAGTTAAATATTTATCTGTAATAAAATAATTCAAGTTTTAATTCTTAGTTCAAATTTGCACCGAGATGACCTTTAAGGGTTAATAAGATTAAAAATAAAAATTAAATTTAGAAATCTTGCATAAAGTTATTATATTTTGACGGTAATCTGAAAAACTGACGGAAAGAGTGCGTTCTATTTGGCTTAGATTACAAGCAGAATTCGAAGATGAACTTCAACTATGTGAGAACACGTACAAAGAAAGCGAGTGGGTGCATTTTCCCAGATTGTTACTTGTAGCTAGTCAGTCTCAACTGGAGAGGTTCCAGCAGACCTTTCCGCCTCCTCGCGTCTTTATTAAAAATGAAAATGAAGATTAATTGTTGTAAAAATAAATGTTACATTGTTTTAAATAAATTATAAAAACTGCGCCACGCTTTTATTTAACTAAATATTTTCATTACTTTTAATTTTAAAATTTAATAAATATTACATTTATTTATTTGTTATTTATTAGATATTTATATAATTTATTTTTTATTTTTCAGTGCATTTGTATATATGTTAATATATTATATTTTTTTGTTTAAAATTCTCAATTTGATTTAATTCTTATTGTTTACTTTTTAGAGGGTTTTTATAATTTGTTTCCTTTTTTTATTAATGTTAATATTAATATTAGTTAAATAAAAGCTTTTTTAAAAAATAATTTTTTATATGTAATCAAATATATTTTTGTAGTTTTTTTGTATTTTTTTTTTTTTGATGGTAATTTCTTTACTCTAGCCAAACGGGTTTTAGAGCGAAATCTTGTTTTCCTTGATATCATTCTACAAAATACACATCTTATTAGTAAAAAAAAAATATTAATAAAACATGCACAAGATAATTATCACAAAAAAATAATTTATCTAATAAATAAAAATTAAAAGTTTCTAACATTCTTGGCAGTATCGAAATTAACCCAAACAAAAAATCATACAATAACCCTCTACAAAGATTCAAAATTATAAACTAGGGAAAAAATACCTTCTCATTTATTGCTAAGTCTACACGTATGATTAGTTGTTTTTTATTTTTGTAGGCAATCTATAATAAAAAAATACACCAAGGAAATTTCGTGACAACGGAATGTTAACTCTAGGAACAGTCGCAAAGCAGAAATATCTTATAATTTAAATAATGACAGATTTCCTAGTCGCCTAAACAGCTAAGTGTCCGTATATATATATATATATATATATATATATATATATATCAAATGTACAATTAGATATACATCAAATTGTACATTTGATATATCTCAATGGAATACATAATAGAAGTTTCTTAATAAAATTCCATTTTTATCATCATCAGTGTTACTGCGTGTGTAAATACACGATCGCGCACTCACAATAACTGAAGATGTTCAAAGTGGGTACTTAAAGATCTACCTTTCTTGAATTGAGGGGAAAATAAACACAACAAAAATGTTATAAATCATGTCTATTCCGTCCATTTTACCGTGTAGAATATCAACAATCATTCTCATTCAATTTCAATAAATAAAAAAAATATATAAGCCAGTTAGGCCCGATAAAGCCGGTAGTTCCTTCTCTCAGCTGACACATTAATCAGATGCGAATAAACGGAAAGTATAACTTTTCCATGGCAACTGTCTCTTACTGATTATTATGCATTATATACCCACGATGGAATGGAGACGGTACATGCGTTTGGGGTAAGAAGCTGTGTGTTTGTGTGTGTGTTACCATTTTCCTCAAAAATTACTGGCCCGATTACGATGTGGTTTATTGCATTACATAGGTACCACTTCGCAGCAGGTTCTTAGATATGTTTTACGGTTATAGGCCCACGGTTATAGGGGGTGCTGCAATAGATGTATTTCTCTAAAACGGCTGGGCCGATTTTGATGCGATATTTTCATTACATAAGTATCACCTCAAAGCAGGTTTTTAGTTAGATTAGTTTTGTTGTTTCTTCAAAACGGCTTCGTGGGTTTTTTTTAATTTTTAATTTTATCACTTGTTTTATGTTTAGGAGAATATTTTTGAGAACGACTAACCAGTTATGTCGGTATGTCGGAACTCTGCTTTCATCTGACGTTTCATAAGCCAAGTATGGCTGAAGGTATCACGTACCCCGCGAAGAAACATTCAAAAGTTCGATTAGGTCCTAGAAAAATTATATAAACCTTATAAGCAGCGTTAATTTTCGATAAAATAATATGTCTGACAACAGGAAACATATGCTAAAAGAAAACCTTAATATAATAATTTAATAAATGATTCTAAAGCAAGAATAAATTCTAATAAAGCCAAATTTAATTATGCATAAATATTTTTCGTTCAAATAAAATTTTTTAATAATCTTTTTCAATCTGTTGCGTTCAGTTGTTATCTAAAAATTTTCAGTGTTCAATGTTTTGAAATTATATTTTCTATTTTCTCAGGAATTATAAAAATAAATTTCTTTTAAAAAGTTAATTTCTTTTTTCGGTTTAGAAATAAACCGAAAACTTAAAATAATATATTGTGAATTCTTGGTTTATGTTATTTAACAAAAGCAATAATAATATTTTAAGCTACAGACAATTTTTTGACTTGATTTATTTACATTTGGAGCTACGTAAAGACCGGTAACGAACCAGAAGGAGACTTCGAAAATTGACTGGAAATAATGGCTAATTGCTCTGAAGAATGTTAAATATAAAGTCGGTGAAAGGAAATAATAAACAGATATTAATGGAACGTCACTCCCCAATAATACAGCTATAAAAAAATTTCACAATTCCAATTACGGACGGTATATTCTTTCTGTAAAATAATAGCGCATACAAAAACATACCACTCTCTATAATGCACCTCTATTTTATCACGTAATTACATGTATGCTAAAACTTTTAAAACAATTTCACTATACGTGACAAAAAAAACTTACATTGTTTGTTGTATATGGTTAGCTGTATTTGTACATGTATCATGTATAATTTGTATCACTTTATGTTTGTATTGTGTTTTGTACTGATTATTTAATGATCACATGTAAGAATCTGTATTGTGTTTTCAACTTAAGATCTGTAATTGTAGTATGATATGACGTATGATTGTGTGTGTGGGCGATCACCCCCTACCTGATGCAGTGCGTTATTAGCTATGCCATGGAGGGTGGATAGCCAGGGGTGGAGGTTTAGTCGGTAGTGCGCAGGTATACACACGCTCTTCCTAAAACCTAGCAGGACCTGTTAGCGACCCCGACACTATTTCGGTATCTGTAAAATGGATTCTCCACCTCAAAAAAAAAAGAAAAAGATATACAACTTAACTAACTCACAATTATCCATTAACGAACTCGACCGAAATTTTGGGTCGTTATATTTTATGTATCAATTTGAAAGTGATTGGCGCAAAATCGTGTCCACCAGAAAGTGAACAAAAAAATAAAAAATAAATATATATATATATATATATATAAACTTTTGAACTGACGGTGGTTTTTGGGTTTGGAGGATGTGAAACGCGAAGATTTGTCGAAATTTTTTGGAAGTCGAATCATGGTACCCATTAAAATAGGTAGCTATCTTATGAAATCTACCTAAAACACATGTAATTGATAGATGGAAAGAAGAGCGAACCAAAAGTATATAAAGGATGTTGAGCTATTCTAATTGAACAATATTTTACAGAAAAATTAAATAGCATTAACCAAAAAAAAAAACAAAAAAAAACAATACAACAAATAAATATTCTCCATAATAATGTACACGCAAGTTTTGCCAACCATTTATAATAATAATAATTTTCTGATTACAGTAATCTCAAAACTAATCTACATAATAAAGTTTCACAAACTATAATCTAAACACCAGCAAACTAAACAGCGCAGTAAATAAATCTAAACAGTTGAATTTATTCTTAAACACACAACACTGATGTATAGGATGTCCACAAAGTCTTTCCATGATTAAAAAAATTTATTGCAAAAAGCTATTACAGTTACAGCTGTGCTGTTTGTGACAAATGAAACAAAAAATTAAGTTTTCTTACCGTGTCAATAAACGTCAACATTTGCGCCTTTTGTCACTCGTAGAATGTCCAACCGATAATCAATTTCACGCTACGTGTTGGTCAACACTTCTTCGGTAACACTAGCAATAGCTTCAGTTATTCTCCGTCTAAATGTGTCCAGATCAAATACGGGTTTCCATAAACTCTGTCCTTATCATAACCCCAGAGGAAAAAATCTAAGGGAGTTACGTCTGGTGATCATGGTGGATAGGGAGTGGGACCGTTGCGCTCAGTCCATCATGGAATGATTCATTCATAAAATCACGAACTAGTAATCCCCAATGTGATAGTGTGCCATTCTGCTGGAAAACCGTGCAAGATTGCAAGTCATTTATTTGAGATATAGCATATAGTAATGTGGTAAGTGTTGCAGCATATCCAGGTAAATGTTAGCTGTTATTGATTTCTCAATGATAAAGAAGGGACCAATGATTCTGTTGTGCATCAAACCGCACCGCATATTCACTTTAGAGGAATTTCTAATTTTTCGCTGGTAAAGTACAGATTTTCTGAGCTCCATATTCTTACATTATGCCTTTTTATTTTCCCTGAGGTGTGAAAAGTAGCCTCGTCTGAAAAACTCACACGCTGCAGGTACTCATTGTCGTTATCAAACCGTTGCAAAATCTCGGTCGCAAAGGCAATACGACGAGAGCCGTCATCTGGCTGTAGATGTTACTATATCTGAAATTTATACGCGTGCAAGCTTAGTTTCTTGTGTAAAATTTTGTGCATTGTTGATCGGAAAATCCCTAGTTCACGTGATGCACGAAAAGTAGATTTGGAAGGGCTATGCAGTAATGCTTGCTGCACAACCTCAACCTTCTCTTAACTAACGAATGGTCGCCCTGTTCGCGGAAGGTCGACTAAATTTCAATTCTCCTTAAACTTTGCATACCCCGTAACGATATAATTTTGCTATCAGGTGCTGGTTGCCCGTATTTCTTTCCAAAATTTCGCTGCACATTAATCGGTAATTTCGACTAGTGATACCACAACACACATACGCTTTCTCCGGGATGCTATCAGATGCTGGCCGTTTGTATTTCCTTCCAAAATTTCGCTGCACATTAAACGGTGATTTTGACTAGTGATACCACAACACACATTGCGCTTTCTCCAGGATTGACGGCATTTTATAAAAAAATTGATCACAGTGCCCTCTACTCTGCCTCTACCCTCAACAAACCAATATAAAAAAATTTCATAATTTTGACTTTCTTTGCCATAAAATGCACAGCTGCAACTGCGATAGTTTTTTTGTAATAAATTTTTTTAATTAATGAAATACTTTATGAACACCTGTGTATTACAGGTAAAAAAAACAAAATTATTTATTTTGCGATCATATTTTGCATTATTCAGTGTTATTCTCAAAATTTCAAATTTCACTGCTGACATGTGTTGCTGACATTTAAATCTGTTCGTGCAAGGTTTTGTTTCGATTCAGTTTGGTCATTATTTATCTAATTTTTTACTGCCCGATGTCATTAATCAAAAAATTATAGTGTGAAGAATGATAAACTCGGCTACTATCGGTTTTAAAACTGGGTCAAACCTTTAAGAATAAATCACTAGATAACAATTTTGTATGTAATCTGTCAATGTTTAACTAAACTTATAATGAAATGTGATCGGTTAAAAGAAAATTCTTTTGAGAATATTTCAAATGTATGAAGATGGTTTTAAATAAAATTGAATTTGATTTTTTGACCCTAAAATCCATAACTACTTCGCGCGCATTCAAAAATTCGAAGTAATCTCATTAAAATTAGTCTATAGATTAAAAATTGGATTTCTATACAATTTTAATTGAACATTGATAAAAAAATATTCTAAAAGTATATGTAATACTTTAAATTCAAATATGTTTAAATTGAGCTGTTATAATTTTTTTTATAGCGGCTTTCCGCAATTAATGATCTGAAAAACACGCAAGTTAGATAATCGTTATCACGGAATTTTTAGTGAAATGCACTGCATTTTGTTAGCAGCAAAAAAATTTTGATGATTACACTGATTTTCGCTTCAACTCAATTTGTCTCATTCAAATAAAAACTACGGTGAACTTTTGACAAACACGAATCAATTTAACGCAACAAACAATTACTTCAGAACGGAGTATACAATAATACTTAATATGTTAAGACAGAATTCATTACAACCATGGATGATCAGAAAGTTAACCTACAATCCGGATTTATAACTAATACGCACAGTAGACTTCTTATAATTACAATTACAGTAGTAATAAATTACATAAATGTAGTCTACTTAAGATATTTTTTCAATATTCTTAGATTTATAGTTTTAACAGAATGACAATACTTATGTAGACTAAATTTCTCAAATAAGATAAACTTTAAAATATATTGAAGAATTTGTACGTACCAAAAATACCGAAAACTCTTAGTGCTGTCGAACTTGACTGCATTCTGTGAATATATTCCCAAACTAGCGCGCAGAAAACATTTAAAACTTTCTGTATGTTAACTTCATTTAATTCAAGAAGAACTTTTTCTCATTCCATCATTCATACAAAGATTAAATCGTTTGAATTATTTCGCTAAATATTCTAAGGAAAAGGATTTTTTAAATTTAATAACTTACAAATTTCTTACATTAAGAAGTTGAAACTTTGTTATATATATTTAAAAAATATATAAATATTTGATATGAAATGCTATATATTTATTTGTTATATGTTTTATCTAAGACGATTAAAAAAAAAAAAAATGGAATAAATGGGATTTTTTAAAAACTAAACTTAAAATGGAGTACATTTTTACTTTACTAAAAACTTTAAAACGAAATATATTCATACATCATTTATTTATTGAATTTACATGAAGTTACAAAAACAAACTTTATCCTGTAGGGGGGGCAGTAACGGATTTTTCTTTAAACTTGATAACGCAATTTGGTTAAATATTCAACTTTTAACTGTTATTAATATTTATATTATTTAGTGTATTACGATAATACGTTTTAATGGATTTATCTGTCAAGTGACAAGACAGAACAATATATAGAATATTCATGTTAAAACAAAATTGGGGAAAAAAGTATAATAAATTCATCTTGGTTGTATCCCAAGATAATTGTTTCGCTGTGCATATTCGTAACCGGTTCTCTCATTTCTGTGGTGATAAAGGATGCGCTTGGGATGTATAAAAAGTAAACAGAGCTCTGTAGCTGTTCCCAAATTTATTTAACTAAATTGAACCTGAACTTCAATATAGAAATTTATGAACATATCAAAAAAAAAGATTCTTGTAATATAAAATGTCATGTAAAAAAGATGATGCAATAGTACTAAATCTGTTTTTAAAAATCATAACACAAACAGTTCCAAACACAACGTTAATTAAACATAAGTTTGATTGTTTATTTTAATTTCATAATTAAAATGGTTCAAAATACATCTGTATTCTTGGCTGATCATTTATTGAAAAAAATAATATTATACCCACTAATAATAAAGTGGGTTTATTTTCCAGAATTATTATTCTGAAAACAATACATATTTTCAATAAACTTAAGATAATTTAATAGAGTGCAATGTTGATCATTGTTTACAAATCCCCATCACACAACAACAATAAACTTCGTCCTTCTGGTGGGTGGGAGACTGCACTACTAAAAAAAAGCAACCAATTTTAAGTACCATAATCCTAATCATCTATTGTTATAATTTCAGAATATACTTTTCTATAAAAAATAAAAAATGAATAAAGACTCAGATTACAAGTAACTCTTGACCTATTTCCATACAAAAAACAATTATAAACTCACTAAAACGTAAAGTGAAGCACAATCACTTTTATTTCTAAATAATAATGAGAAATAATCTTGGTTTAGAATCGACAATAAAACAATTAGAATCCTACACTAAAATTATTCTTTTTTCAAGAATAAAATAAACAACCCTTCCTGCATGTTCCCTTCGCATATCTATATATATAAAAATCAATGTTTGTTTGTCTGTCTGTTCCAACTTAACTCGAGATCCACCGGACAGATTTTTGCACACCTACAATTTAAAGCCCTGCGGTGAACATAGGCTAATTTTTTTGGACCTCCGACATAACGGTTGCGAGTTATCGGCGTTAAAGTTACTTTTTTCCATTTTGACAACATTGGATTCATTTGTTCGCATGCTTTAAAAATTAAATTTCATGTGATTTTAGTTTGTTTTTTCAATTCGATGCGGATTCGAGTTCCAATTTTGACGACACTTAACGATTGTGTTAATAGCAAAGTACTTTTTTGTAGATTCTTTATACTGCTGGTAGGAGATTTAATTCAGAGGTGGCAGAGAAATTAGGTTTTTACAATGGCCGAATAGTATGAAATTATTTTTAACGTAGGCTATCAATTGTTTTCATGCGATTTGGCGTTATCGAGTTATACGTGTAAAAGTTAATTATTTACAATTTTGAATTTTTGCATTTATTTGTTCGTATGCTTGAAAAGTTTAATAAATAGTTTTATGCAGTATTCAATTTCTACACAATTATCCAAACTATAAAGGCGTTTAAATTGAGTCCCAAAGTTTTCAGTTACAAAATTTAGGTTGAAAATTTATTACAAAAGATAGCTGAGTAAAACTGAACCCTAAGTAAGAAACGTATTCTATTTATTTAAAAGTGATTCATGTAAAAAAGTTGAAGTTATTTCTCCAAACAAAAATTGAAGTTACTGTATGCAAACATTAGAAGGTGGGGGATTGAGGGGGTTTCCCCCCTCAGTTAAAAAAAATAAAAAATCACGTTGTTTTTTTCCAAATTATCTACCGAAAATGTTTTCACAGTTGTTATATGGGAGTTATTTTTTGAAGGGGGTTTGGGGGCGCAGCCCCCATGTTGGTAAATTTAAAAAAAATGGATTTTCTGTTACCTGATAACGTATCTAAAGTACATGAAATTTTTTCTAAAAACATTAAGCTCTTAACTTGGAGTAAAGTGGATAACGTTAAAAATTTTCCAGTTGAGAAAAGAACTTTGGAAACCTGGAAAACCAAAGCGCCGAGCGAAGCGAGGCATTCAGCCCAGTAGTGAAATGCAATACTTGAGTATGAGGGTTATGCCTTTCTGCAGGTAGTCTATAAGTATCGTACCACGAGAATTAAAAAAAACCGTAGACATATGTAGGAAAATCCGTTCATCTGTAGGAAAAGACACGGGTCTTTTCCTGCAGATGGATCCGCTGTCGTTCCAACTAACCGTTATTCTTTGGCGCACCTTCACCTGTTTTCAACCACTGTTTAGAACGGCTGTATGGTCTCTGGCGTGTAATGGTGAATCCATGTTTTATCTGTTATAATCAAACTCAGGGGAATAGAGTTTAAATAAGTCTAAACAGCTTTGAGAAGTGTTCAGTCGAATCCGTTTTCGGTGGACTGCTAACAAATGCGGCACCCATCGAGGTGACAACAAAACATCGTGAAAAATGTAATGAACACGATTTATCGAGATGTTTGCGATGTCAGCAAGCTCACGTACCTTCAACCAGCGATTTAATTATGGCTTTGTGAATTTTTGAAAGGATTTCGTCGATCGTAGCGGTTTCTGGACGTCCCGAGCGTCGATCGTCTTGAATGGAATTACGACCATGTTGAAATTCAACAACCTGTGGTTTTTAGCGACGAAAACCAAGCGCCATAATCCTTTAAGTGAGATCTTAACTCTTTTTGCATATCTGTAATATACCCGGGTTAAACCTTTTAAAACAAAGTACTTTATAAAAAATCGAACTTCAAATTTATCAATTTTTCAGAAAATGTCAAAACTTTATTCGAGTGCTGTAAATATGCTACTAAACACACGCGTCTGAAACTTTTCAACATGCCACCTAAAATATTATACTGAATAAATACATCATAGTCATATAATCAACTTGCTTTCTTCCCTATCCGGCTTTCCGAACGACCTTAGAACATACCTACGTAACAAAACGTTTATTACAAAAATTTCCATTCTATTACGTAATTATTTTTCGTAATTATATTTTACTGAATTGCATAGCTGGGAAACTTACTTTAATGATAGTGATGATAAACAAATTCTTCAACAATGAATGATTGGGGATCAATATTTAATAGCTTATTTGAAGTTCGAGTTTGTAAAAATTCTTTTGAAAAAGTTTCTATCATAATAAATTAAACTAATATTTCTATTCTTAAATTTGTTCATGGGCAAGGATATTACTTAGATTGTTTTAAGGGTCATGCTGTGTTTATCTACCTTGAGGTAAGTTTTATCTACGCAACCTATTAAAGAAGCGTACACTAAGTCGTGGTGGACAGTCTTAATTGTAGGTTTAAGATGTTACGATATTTTTTATTTAAATTTACAGCTACTCTTGAGATTGTTTAAACAACAATAATTATTTGTGAATTTCCTCTTTAATTTTTTATTCTAATTCTAAAATTTCGGACAACAAACTTGTTTTATAGTATTTCATAAGTACTTTTTATTTTTCAATTAATATTGTTTATTACCGCATTGTTTTATTTTTACATTGTTTAAATTTTCATACATTTTAGTATATGTATAAGTACACAGTGATTACTGATGATGGAATTTTAACGATTAAAAATCGGATTGTCATCATAGGTTTGGATTTTAAGTAAATGTTTTGTGGAGCGAAATCTTTTTCTCCAAATGACCTCATTAACCGAACAGCAAAACCTTTTGTTAGAGTTTAAACCAACCGTTTTAAAATTAATTCTTTATTTCTTTTCATAAATTAATCAAATAACAGACTAATTAATTTTAAAATGTTTTTGTAATAAAACGGGTTAGGCATGTTGTTTAAACAAAGCTCATTCACCGTCATTTGTAAAAGACTGTTTTCATCATTAAAAAAATACAAAACAAAAAAAATGAAGACTTACCGCATTATTTTAAAAAGTCATTAAATTATTTTTAAGTCAGAAATAACACCTACGTACATATCCACACGGATCAAGTAAATTAGAATTATCCGCTAATTATGCTTTGAAAATACAAATCCTAATCATTTAAGCTCATTAAATTTAATAGCTTTAATGAGAATTTAATTTAAAAATAAAATAAATGTTTATTCAAATTATAAATGTAACTGCGATTTTTTTCCGAACTCGGGTTCTAAGATTACTAAAACACGTTTAAAATACTATCAACATATTTAAAACTTCTGCTTACCGAAGATGATTAACATATTCTTTAACTACTTGTTTAATTTACTCAATTACTTGTTTAATTTTCATTAATAAAAAAAATAGATTTGATTTTTCTCATAAATAAATGAATTAATTTTAAACACACAAAAAATAAAGAAAGAAATATATAATACTATCATATATAATAAACAGTACGTACATAATAGTAAAACGGTAAATATAGTGTGATTAAGGAAGAAAGGGAAATAATTTGGAAAACAATTTTAGAGCTTGAAATAAGGAAAAAACTCATATAAACATAAGTCCGAAAATGCTTTGTTATCGAATTGCAGCTAGTAGAAAATTTCTTCCGGATTTCAGTTTCCCCGGTTAAATGAGGTCATATTGAAATTTTTAGAGCATTATATAAGGGGTAAACTTGATGGTCCCTTTGGTTTGTTGACCTGAAAAATCGAATAAACAGGTAGAACTGTATCTCCCGTAGTTTTCATGATATCCAACGTAAAGAAGAAAAAATCCATGAAAAATAGTTTTTTTAGGTTTGATATACAAAAACTATGTTAAATGACTAATAAATGCTTAAATTTTATTACTAAAACTTGTAGAGAATTTAATCCTGAGAAAATTGATGTAATAAAGTATATGAAAAAATATACCACATTTATTATTAAAAACAAAACAACAGGATAATGTTATGAATTTGTAAAAAGATACAAAATAGCTGTTTTTAACATAATAAATTTATACCTTTAAATATTAGGTTGGCAGCATTAGGGCGTCGAAATTAATTTGAATATTACTTATTGTTATTATAAAACTGTGGTTGTTTGTTAATAATAAACGTTAGGCGGTTTAGTTGTTTCTGACATAATTTTGATTGTGTTTAATTATGTTTGTAAATAAAATTATGTAGTATTTTTGTGTTTGTTATACTTTATCTGTACCTATATTTTCCAACTGAATCTAACTTTCCGTTTTAAATTTGTTTTTAAATATACAGCGTCTCTTTACTCATGCAGAATATGCTGATATGATTTTTGTGTACGGATTTTGCGATGGAAGTGTTCCAGCTTCGATGGAAGAATAAGAATGTAGTTCCAAACGTAAAGTATTTTATAGAATTTTTAATAATCTTCATGAGAATTATACACTTCCCAGCTTTCATGTTTCATCAACATGATGAAACATGAAAGGGTGATGAAAGGGAAAACATTTTTCTGGTGTAACACATTAGTCTTACAATCCTACACGAACATGCGAGAAATGTCTACACGACTCAACATTCCACAAAGTACAGTATGGAGGACATTATATGCTCACAGACTGCGTCCTTATCATGATCAGAAAAGACAAAACTACCAGCTTGGTGACCATGCCAGACGACTGCAGTTTTTTCAGTAGATTAACAATAATTACCACTTAATTTCCTGTTTCCGTACAAATCTACTTTTACCGTAATAGCGGTAAAAATAAATGTAAATTTCGTGTGTGCGTGAGACATGAAATTCACATCTGTGATCTGAAGAAATCCCACATGCTGTAGTTGAATGAAATTTCCAGCAACGATTTTCGGCGAATGTTTCGTATGACAAGATCAAGAAGCAATTAACTGGCCCGTTCATACTAGAACAACGTGTTACGAGAGAAATTATCTAGAATTTGTAAAAAGATTATTTCTTGCAGTGTTTGAAATTTCTCATTGGCGAAACGAATTGAAATGTACTATCAACTTTATGGACCACCAACACATTTCACGAATGAAATAAGACAATTCTTAGATAAAAAATTTACTGGTAAACGAATTGGACGTAGAGAGCCCAATGAGAGCCCGAAGAGGACGGTAGATTGCCCAATGAACGGATTTTACTTCCTTAGATTACTGTTTATGGGGATGGATGAAATGCGAGATATACCAGCAAAAATGCGTACTAACCTAATTGCGTACCAACCTAAATTAAAATTAAAAGTATTTTGTTTTTTTCAATAGTCTATATTTATTGTACTAAAATAATAGTTTTTAATTTTTACAGATTCATAACATTTTTCTTTAAGTTCTATTCTGTTTTGTTTTTAATAATAATTTTTTTTTTCATACACTTTATTGCATCAATTTTCTCAGAAGTTTTGAAATAGAAAGATTTACACATTTTTAGTCATTTAACAAAGTTATTGTACTTCAAATCTACAACACGTGTTTTATAACGCCTTTAAAATTCATTAAGACCTCATTTAACAGGTGAACTAAGATCCAAGCAAACTTTTTCGCTAGATGTAACTCGATAACAAAGCGTTTTCGGATACATGTTTGTATGAACTTTTTTCCTTATTTTAAGCTCTAGAATCAGTCCTCATACTATTTTCCTCTCCTGAATCACTCTGTATATATCAGTAGTTCTTTGAACAGATTTGTTCATTTTGAACTGAGTTTAAAGAATTGAGTTTTATAATTAAATTGAATTAAGTAAAAACTAAAATAAATTACAAAACGGAATTGTCGATCTTAATTAATATTGGAAGGTTCAAGCAGTGTAATATCTACTTGAAGAAGATATTTTTGATGTAACTTCATGTTTTTTTGTTGTTTTTTTTAATACTTTCATATAATTTTTTTTTTGTAAATAAGGTGTTCTAGATGAAAATGATAAAAAGTAACTTTATCCAAAACCAATATAAGATTAAGTAGACAATAGTATACGGATAATATACTATACTGTAATAAAGAAAAACTCTCAAAAAAAACAAAAAGTTACGTTTAAAGATGGAGTAAAATGGGAAATACTGAATACTGCAATATGTAATCGCTGAGAGACAGACTGAACAGATAGGAGACGTCAAGAACATGTAGGTGAAATAAAAGAAAACCGAACATTAGCGGCTCATGAAGCAAGCAGTCTAAGCTAAATAGAGTTTTCAGTATCTTGCAAAGAGAATTTTTATGAAAAATCTACTTGGTTCGATCGATAAATAAGTCTAAGTGCGTATGTGTGTGTATATATATATATATATATATATATATATATATATATAAAATGTGTGTGTTCCTTTCACACTGTATACACAGTTTACAGTGTAAAAGGGTTGAGAAAATATTGAAGAAGTACGAAATTTCAAAGAAGTTAAGATAATTTGACTAATGCATATTTTTTTATCTTTAAAATATATAAAATTGAATCTTAACATATTTATAAAAATATAAATCTTTTTTTATAATAAAAAATATTAAATATATCTTTAAAATTTATATAAAAATTATCCCCTACTGCATAAAGAGACATTGTAATATATTAATTACCACATTTTTTTCACACATTCTATTTTTTTCTTATTCTTTTTTACGGTTGTAACGCCGTAAAAAGAATGAAAAAATGTAAAATGTACCTATGGCAGTACTCAAAGTCACTTTCTCTAAGAGTAAAGATGATCACTTTACGTCAATCCTTATAGCAAACAGAGTGAAGGTATGAGTTGTAGAGCTGAATAACACCTGTATTTGTGTAGATTCAGTACACTGATATACCGTAGTATATGTATCGGTGAAGAACAAAATGAAAACCCCACTTCATTTAATTTTTTCAAGCAAGATTGGCATAAATTGCGGTATTTGATATACACAAAAATTCATCATCTGAAATACTTATTAAATAATATTAAAGGAAAATGTATGCTCTTTTTTTTTGTCTTCAGTCATTTGACTGGCTTGATGCAGCTCTCCAAGATTCCCTATCTAGTCCTAGTCGTTTCATTTCAGTATACTCTACATCCTACATCCCCAACAATTTGTTTTACATATTCCAAACGTGGCCTGCCTACACAATTTTTCCCTTCTACCTGTCCTTCCAATATTAAAGCGACTATTCCAGGATGCCTTAGTATGTGGCCTATAAGTAACAATTGAAGAACATAAGAAAGAAGCCGTAATAAGAAAGGGAGTCCGACAAGGATGCTCTGATTGCTTTAATTTTACATTTCTGTCTCTAAATAATGTTAATCACAAAAAAGCATTGTATATTATTTTTTAAATGGTATAATTGTTATATTAACATTATTTTTATAATTACTTCCAAACGTTTAATATTTTCGACGTAAATAAACTTGAAACACCTTTTTCAATGAAGCACATTAAGGTAGAGAAATAGTTTGCAACCTTTATTACGGGAGCTTTAGTAATAAAGTCTGGTGAAATCTTCAATCTGACTACTTAATCACAGGATGAAATACTCTTTATTAAGTATCACATCATATCGCAATTATTAAGTGTTTATTAAATATCACATCGTCCTAATTTTTAAAATAGTCTACTTGTTTACAAAGAACATTTTTTATTTCCTTGTATAACGTAAAGGAAATATTGTAATCGCGAAAAATTTCGGTTATTAGATTTCTACGGAAATATCCATTTTTACCATCCCTGAATCCATTTTGACAAGTTTCGGCGTGACGTCTGAACGTACGCATAACTCAAAAACGATTAGCCATACAATGTTGAAATTTCGGATTTAGGACTGTTGTACATCTAGTTGTGCACCTTCCCTTTTGATTGCAATCGACTTGACCATAAATATTCAAAAAAGGCCCATATCCAACAAATTTGGATTTTGAACTTTTTCTTTACTGCAATAATAATCCCTCATTGAACTTTTCAACGATATATCATAAGTGGTATTTATTTTCATTGGTTCGAGAGTTACAGCCAAATAAAATTTTAATTAATCAAATATTTGTATCTTACAAGAGGAAGGCAAATCGGTTCGAATCCGACTTCATTTCCTTTTTTCTTAAATTTAAATATGATTGATTTATTAATAATAAATTTAATTTTATTAAAAATTATTTAACAAATTTTTACATCAAATAATAATTCAATAATAACAATAAACAATTAAAAAATAAAAAAACTGAAAAAAAATCGGAAGTTATTAATGAAATAAAATTTTATGTACTTTTCATTTTAAAAACATTTATATGTGTAATTTAATAAGTGAACAAGGAAGTTATATGAGTCCACATGAGATTTTTTATTTTTTAAACGTTTCTCGAGAACACACTTATTTAAAAAGATAAGCGAGAAGTTAATATAATCGAATAGATAACAATTCTCTAATATACCGTAGAAAAATAATTAAATTTTAAAATGTTTTTAAACAATTCCATTTAAAAATGTTTGAAAATGTTCAATAACTCTGCTTCTCGCTATTTTACGTTACAATTAATATTTTTATTAGGTATATGGTTTAAAAATATACGCAATGTATTTGTAGTTTTTCATTTATATTATTACTTTTTTTAAATAGACTTACACTTGGTAAGAAAAAATAAGACAAATACGTACAATGTAAATGTAGAAAGTAATCTTCCGTCAGAAGGATATTAGAGTACAAAAGTTCAAGGTTAAGTTTAAATCTCATAGAAAATGAAAGGGTGAGTTAGCAAGTAAATGGTAACGGAGAGGGGAGTGACGAAAATGGAAGATTTTGACATAGACAAATATTGGTTTAACGTGGTCGATTTAGAGAATGGGGTGTCTTTATACTTGTAACGTTAACATTAATATTAGAAATTGCTATTCGGGCGAATGAGTACTATTAATTCACATGAATAGATGCATCAGTGCGAGTAATACCTGTAAGGGTTTCTGAATAAACAACTGGTACTCGTACAAATTGCAGTACTTAAGACTATTCAACCGGCCGTTATAGATTTATAGTAAAACTAATACTCAAAATTAATGACTAAATAAAACTCCAAACTAAATTTAATAAAGATTATTGTTAATTTAATAAACAAATCTATAAATTAGCTTGTTCTATTTATCACAGTTTATACTCATTAAAACAGTACAATAATCAAGAAGTGATGTGCAAAAAATATTAAGAAAAAAAAAACGGTGCTTTTTAACACTGTAGCTGATTAGAATCAGCCCTCGTATTGGATTACCAGAGCATGATATTCTTCATGCATTATTCCTCTTGTAATACCACATTATCTCTTTTTCTTTCTGTACGGTTTAAAGGTACGGGATCTTATAGCAATCCTGCTTAAAAAACTTGTAAAATGTGAAATTCTAACACATTATAAAGTAACGACCATGTTGATCGTTATCCGTAAAAGAAAAAAAACAAAACCATAAAGATGTATCTCAGCTGTATTGAGAGCCCAAAAATTAATTCTAGCTAGCTTATACGCTCCAATAGTTTAATTAAATAATTAGGATTATATTAGCAGTTAATACAACATTCAAAATACGTATTCCATTAACATACAATTATCAAATTCTATTCTCAATCAAGAAAAATAAAACTAATAGCTACGGAAAGCATTATAACATCATGATACTTCAGATTTGATCCGCATATTTTTATAGATAGATTAGGATATATTATTATATTAAGTAGCGTGACACTTCGACTTATATTAGCGTTGCTGTGAACAGTGGGTCTAGCTAATTTTGTCTAATTTAAAAAAAAAATTGAATTCTACAATGAAACTGACTTAACAGGTTGACTGCCCTGAGTAGAGACCGGATTAAATGCATTTGCATTTGCATATTAAGCCCATTCTTACCAGTTATAGCATATTTTCCTTAAAATATTGTCATTTTGCATATTTTTGCTATATTTACAGTATTTACCAAAAAATACTGTAAATATAGCAAAAATATGCATATGTGAAAATAGACATATGTGAAAAATTAACAGTTTAAACCTGAATCTCCAGGGGAAAATAAACATTTAGCTGAAACGATTAGCTCTATAAAAACATTCAAGCCAAAATACAGTGGATAAATAATTTGTGAAAGAATTTTTTTGTAGACTTCCCAAGGATAAAAAAATGATCGGTGAAAATAATTTTCACCTAAAATTATTTATCACTCATCTTAAAAAACGTTTAGAACAATTTAAAAATAGATTTCAGCAATTTACCATTATAGAACCCGTGGCTACATTTTTTTGTAAATCTTATTACTGCACGAGTAGACATTACTAAAATAGCTAAATTTGTAGCAGAACTTCTTCAAGAAGAAACATCGAAAATTGAAAAAGGGATTTTCAGTTTTCAAAATGACATAATTTAAAATCTCACTATACGGATGAAAATTTTTGGAATTTAGTTGACCATAAAAAGTATAATCTTTGGAAAAAAGGAGCCTACAAAATCAAATGCTGTTTTGGTTGCACATATTTGTGTGAATCTTTATTGTCCACCATTAATATTATCTCAACTTACTAATGCCAACCTACGATTAGGATTGTAATCTTACACTCCCAACTATAAGAAATTATCAAATGAAATGCACTGTCAAAGATCACACTAATTCGACTTTTATAATAAATATATTTTTATTTTATTTATTTTTATTCATTTTGTTTTTTGTGCAACAGAACAGCTTTACAAAGCCTTCATATGTTGCACAGTATTACATGAAAATATATACAATAGTAACAATATCTATAAACAGTTATAAGTAACAATTCATATATAAGTTAAAAATACAATATTTAAATACATAAATATCAATATACAATAATAAAAATAAATTATAAATTTACAACATTGGAAATAATAATTAATGTTTAAGTCACTATTTACAAAAAGTTTACAAAAATACATTAATTTCGTTCAATAATATGTTATAATAAATATATGTTACAATAAGATATGTTTTAATAAAGGACATAATATTTTTTAATTTATTTTTTAATTCAATTGCGTCCGCCACTATTTTTTTTGCAATCTCAAATGGTCCCGCGCCACAAAAAGGTTTAGAACCCCTGATCTACACGTACTTCGTCAGTTACAAAATTCACAAACTAAGGATTTCTAAGCGCACAATGCACAGATTGTATAGGCCTGACCACACTCTATATTTTTGTAAGACTCTAGCACAAATTTCCTCTTCTTCTTCGATGTACGTTTCATAAGGTGAGTACAAAAATGTACACAGTAAACGATTATAAAAACAGGGATGAAATGGTATTTGAAAAAAGAAATTAGAATAACTGTTATTTAAAAATAACTGCTACATTAATTTCTGCGGTATACATGAAGTATTATAAAGATCACGTAAAAACATAAACTAGTGATATACTGTAGACAACTGATCTTAGACAATGAGTCGATCAATAAGTTTTTAATGACATTTACTACAAGCCATCGCAATGCTGTAGAATATTTAATCATATTTTTATACATAAATATCGATTGTTCGTAGTATAATAAAGTTTATCTTAAATTATTTTACTGAATTACTTTTTCAGCTTAAGAAAACGAAAATGCCAGTTTCTACGGTCTATCGCCAGATTGTATGTATGCTATTAATTCTACAAGAAACTGAGTTCTTTGTTCTCCAGTTAAACGATTGATAGATTTCAATAATATTTCTGAAAATGATTTGCAATTTAATAAGGATAGCAAGAGTTCTGTCGTGTATGCGCCTAAACCAATTTTATCATAAGGGTGTTTTTTTAGATTTTCTCCATGTTAGTTTTTAAAATAACCATTTCTTACTGAAATAGGTATCACTTGGAAAGTAGCCGATAACTAGAAAATTATCAATCAGAAAACGGTATAAAAGGGATAGAATTAAACCATTAATAGGATAAACTTAAAATTATTTCGTACGTTTCACAGGCATAAAGTTTATTACAGAAGACAAAGAGAATAGTTATGTTTAGCGTTTCTCTTAAGTATTTTGAAGAAAACATTTCAATATAATTAAATTACATACTTTAACAAAAAATTGATTTGATAATCAATTTTTTTGGGGTAATCTCTTCGATCTCGGAGCGAAATGGTAGCGTCTCGGCCTTTCATCCGGAGGTCCCGAGTTCGAATTCCGGTCAAGCATGGTACTTTTCATACGCTACAAAATCCCAATTCCATATTCTACGTACAAGCTTCTATGTAATTTCATCAACCAAAACATAAATAAGTAAAATAAGATCTCCCGTGTTTTTACCTTTGTTATGAAGCGAGTTATTAATTCAAACGGTCTAAAGGTCTAAAGCAAATGCTATAATCAACTATCTTTTTCTGAATCTGTATTATATGATTATTTTTTATTACCTTTTTATATAATTTTATTTTTAAATACTTGTCGATTTGCGTGTTGTAATTTGTTACATTAGTTATTTAAAAAAAGATAATAATAATTTTACATCCCCAACATTGTATCTTCAATCCAAATTATTTAAATTTATTTCAGATTTTTGAAAAAAATTTATTTATAAATGTTGTCTAAATTTAAAAAATAGTTTTTATTTATAAGTATGGTAAATCTACAGTCTCTAATATTTCAACTCATATTTTTTTTAAATATTATTTAAAAAAAAAAGAAGATATTAATTACTTACACCTAATTAAATTAGCATAACTTTTATAGGTCAACTTTATCAACAGAAAGTGGAAAATATAGAGATTTTCTTTCTTAAACTGCAATAAATGTAAGAAAATATATAACTTCAAGGAAGGGAAAAGTAAATAAAAATGTCTTATATTGAAAAAAAAGTCGGTTAAGTGAAAAATAAGTAAAGAACATAAATCGAATAACTGCAAATTGATATTAAAATTACTTGGTAGAGAGAAAATTGTTCAATATAAGGCTAAGACCGAAGAGGGTGAAAGAGAATGAGAAAAGGATGTTTCTAAAGGAGTTCACTTTACTTTTAAAATTAATGAATAATTCTTACAAAACAAAAATTGGAAACGCGAACTCAGATCATTATAGTGAAAGAAGATTTTTTTATAAACTTATGAATCAAGTACATTCTGAACATTATTAGAATAATAATTTAACTAATTAGTTTATAATTAAAAAAATAAAAATATCATATTTATAAATTAATCATGATAGAAAAAAACCAAAAAGAATTTTTAATTAAAAATGATTTTAAAAAAAGAAACGCAAACTAAAATAATTACTACGTTGTAAAAAGAAAATTAATATAGACAAACATTTCAAGGCAATTAAAAAGGAATAAATTCTTCAGAATAACTTTACTATAAAGTTTTTTATATCATTTCTATCATAAATTTACAACGGTTACGTATTCTTTACAGTAGAATACGATCTCATTTTAATTTTTCATCAAAATTAACTGTTCATCTTAACAATAAGAACAGTCGCAAAAAATTTTCTTTTCGAATTGGAACAAAATAACCACAGAGTATTTTACAATAATATAATTTTATTTTATAATACATGCAGCAGAACATGAATTTAAAAAAATCTGATGTGGATACCACATGACTTCCTTGAGCGCCTATTAAATTACATATTCACATTTTTTTAAAGTGAAAACTACATAAAATTTTATTTCATTAATAACTTCTGATATTTTTTCACATTTTATTTTGTTTTACTGTTATCTTGAATTATTATTTATCGTAATTTTTTTTTACAATCAGAGGTTAATAATTAATTATTAATAAATCAATATATTTAAATTAAAAAAAATAAAATAAAAAAAATGTTAAAAAGAAAAAGAGATTAAGTCTGATTCAAACCGATGTGCCTCTCCTTGTAAGATCCAAATATTTCATTAATTAAAATTACATTTGGCTATAACTATGGAACCAATGAAAATAAGTACCACTTAAGATATGTCGTTGCAAAGCTCTCAGTGAGAGCTTATTAATGCAGTTAAGAAAAAGTTCAAAATCCAAATTCTTTTGGATTTTGGGCTTTTTTGGATATTTTTGATTCAGTAGATTAGTAAGTGCCACGTTCCGTCGAAGCCATTTGGCGACAACTTCAACAATAATTGGAGATTAATATTTAAGAGAAATAAACATCAAAAAATTCTTGGAGATATTATGACAATTTTAGGTGGAACTCACATGTAGTAAATGTGACAGCCAAATTGCTAATAAATTATTACTTATTCTTTGGAAAGTTTGACCACGATCAAAGCTGCTATTCATTTTATATTACTGTGCCTTTAGTCGATCCTATGCTGATTTTTTTCTACAGTTATATTTTTTAATTTAAAAAGTTAATTTCTTTTTAATTGTTTACATTTTCTGGGCTTTTCTACAGCAGTTGCTTGATAATAATAAACAGAATCTTAAATTAATAGTTCTTAAGATTAAATTCGTTGTATGTAATATAATAAAAAATCTTGCGCAATTTTGTGCAAGGACTTTTCGTTAATTTAATTTGGTTTTAATGTTTTTTTTTTTTTTTTTTTTTAATTCGTTTTAACATTGCTAACAAGAAATACAGCAGATAAAGAAACATCAAAGTTCCAAGCAGCAGCATTATAACAAACCACGCTTCTAACATGCCCCGCTCAAATTTTTCGACCTTAAATTGAGCGTAACTCAAACAATCTTCATAAAATTTTTACACGCATAACTTTAGATATATTACTAAAGCATGTCTAAATTTCAATGAGATTGATTTAATAGTTTTGGAGATTTTCGAGCCACAAAATCACGCGAGCGCGCGCGCACGAACGCACACAAACCCCCCTCCTACACACACACAAATATATATATATATATATATTTAATATAATATAAAGAGGAAAAAAGTTTTTTGGTCGGGATAAACAAAAAACTACCTGATCTGTTGCTACTAAATTTTTACCCGTTTTCTTGACGGGTATCCAAAAATCTGAGAAGGTTTTTGGATATATTTCATCCTGAAAAAATATAGATATATATTTATATACGTATTAATGTAGTAGTGGAAGTTCGCCATTTGAAGCAAAACTTTAATGAATAGAATTAATGAACTGTGAACAGAGTTTAAACTGAATGATTCGAAACAATCGAATGAATAATATTACATAATAATAGAATTAAATTTACATTAAATAATCTATCAATATTTCATCTCGAAAGATCTCTAAATATTTATACATATATATATATATTTGCATTAATGGAGAATTGCCAGTTGAAGCACAAACCTTTATGAATTGAATTAATACATAAAAAAACAAAAATTGACCGCTACGGGAAACGCAAGTAACCATTTAGCGAGAGCGAAACTGCGACGGGGACGGGGAGTTAGTATATATATATATATATATATATATATATATATATATATATATATATATATATATATATATATATATATATACAGTGTCCCATATAAAACGCAACCCTACCTTATATTGGTAGGTATTGGAATAATAAAGAGGCATGTGTAAATGTAAATGTAATTTTTATTATTACCATCCATTACCTTACATTTAGAGTAAATGTTGGAAGTGGCCGTCATCTTCTTGAACACAAGCTTCAATTCTTTTTACAGCGTTTCTTGGAACTTTTTTCAAAGTTTGTGGCTGGATATTTAATACAGCTTGTTCAATATTGACTTTCAATTATTCAAGTGTTCGTGGTTTGTTGCGGTAGGCTTTTTCATTGAGGTAACCCCGTAGAAAAAAATCCGCCGCAGTCAAATCTGGAGATCTTGGTGGCCACAAGCCTCGACCGATAACACGATTACCAAAGAATTCCTCAACGAAATCAGAAGTTGAACCTGCGTAGTGCGATGTCGCACCGTCATGTTGTAGCCAACAGTGTCTGTCTTCCTCTTCCAAGAATGCAATGAACTGAAATAAAATATCCTGATATCGTTCTGTTTTTCGTGATAAACGTGGGGATTTTCAGCACTCCAAATTCTACTGTTTTGGCTGTTTACGTAGCCATCCAAATGAAACCATGCTTCATCTGTGAAAAATAACGAATCCATAACATTACTTCCCTCACGCAGAAATCGACGAAACCATTGACAATATTGTAGCCGTTTTTCTTTGTCGGGCTCAAGAAGTTGATGAACCGTTTGAATGCGATAGGTTGTAATTGTAATTGTTTGGTCGCCCGATGAACAGTTGATTTAGACAAATTAATTTCAGCAAACAAACGTCTGATCGATTTATTTGGCGAGGCGAGGAATCGGTCTTTGATTTCAGTGACTGTATCTGTATTCAACACTGACGCAGATCTTTTGTGTTCCTTGTTAACAGAACCAGTCTCTCTAAATTTTGCAACTAACCTTAATACTGATGTTTTGTTAGGAGCTGGTTTATCTGGGTACTTATGGCGAAACAAATCTTGCACTGCAACCACTTTTTTCGTACGACTGAAAATGAACAACCACTGAAGTACGACTCAACAACGAAAACACGTTCATCTAGCGAAAACACCATCTTGTCTCTAGCAATACACTGAACGTTATGATTGCATTGTTGTTATATCGGTAGTGTTCTACTGCGTCGCCGCGATGTTCAGATGTTGGACGAGTCCATTTCAGTAACGAGTAGGGGAGTAAGCTTGACTTTTGAAATTTCATGGATGAGTGATTGATGGGATGCGTTTTATATGGTACACTCTGTATATACTAAGTAAACCACAATTTATGTGAATGATATTTTCGTACTCTTCATACCTCAAAACGTGAACAAAATTCATTTTCACCCCCAAATCACAGTGAAAATAATACCGTACTTTACTTACCATTCCAAACACAAGAAAGATTGCTCACACAATTTTACCTGCTTGTTGGGAAATCTATAATAAGGCACTAAGAGTGAAAAAACACAAAAGAAAATATCTTAACTAGTAACCACCGTAAGAAATATACACGCTATTTACAGTGGAATCAAATTATTGAACACCAATCGCAATGAACATATATCAACCGTGAATTATATTTCCCCTTCTTCTTAAATCTATTAAATTTGAAATTTTTAATTTATACATATGATTAAAAGAATAATCATATGACCTACTGGGTCCTGTAATTTAAATGTAAGATAATTTTAACTAGTAAATATTCTTAATAATAAATAATATTCTATATTATTCTTGAATAATATTAGAAGTTCCAAACAATAAAAAAAATACACGTATAACTTGATGTAACAGATAGAAAAAAAATACAAAAGTCATTCTTAGAATGAAAAACTTTTCACGTGATTTCATTATTTAGTAATGGTGCTGAATTTAAATGGCTTTTAGTGAAAAGAGTGGAAGTAACAAACTTGTTATATAACAAAACCTTAAGAATAATAAAAGAAATACTAACTTCTACTGCAAAGTTGTATTCTGAAACAACAACGTAAAAAATTAAATAGATAACAATAAATTTAAGTGCAGAGAGTTTTCTAGAAGGAAAAAAGAAAAGAAACTGTGGATAAAAACTAGTTTAAAAAAAATCTCCTAGAATGCTACAAAAAAAAGTCGATGATTATCCTACTGTAATCGACAAAAAATTTGTTATTTTAAATATTTGGGCTAAATTCTTAAAAATTGCCACAAATCGGAAACAAGTAATAGGTATTGAACCGAGATAAATAAAATCGGTCAACTATAAATCATTTATAACCGTGAATTATTTATTTCAATTATGTTTCTTATTTAAAACCATTCGCTAAATTAAAAGCAAAAAATAATAAAAATGTTGTAACATAAAGAGAAATGTAAAATTTATCACGAAATGCATTGTCGATAACAAGTTAAGTTTTCTCGGCAATTAAATAAACCCATTAATTAATTAATTACAATAATACTATCCTTATTTAGTACACGTAAATTAGTTCAAAGAAGTACTTACGTATTAAAAAAATCGGACTGAAATCCTACTTCCAGTCCGTCTGGGCGTTCTAAAGGACGGATCGGGCTGATTTTTTTTTATTCTGCTCGAAATGACCCAGATGTCATCACGCATCATCAGACCCCAAACTTGAGTCGCCTCTGAGAAATCCTCCAAAAATCCTAATTTATTACGTAACTGAGGAAATTTCCAAGGTTATTACTCATAGGAATATCACTTTGAAGGTCCGTCTATGCTTGATGCCGGCCATCCAATCAGAATTTTAAAAAAATCAACCCGATCCGTCCATTAGAACCCCCAGACGGACTGGAAGTAGGTGTTGAGCATACATTTTATCTGTGGTAGGAAAGGAAAGAGAAAAACCAATGAGTTGAGGTTTTTAGCCGATTTTTTTAAAGTATATAACATTATTTTGTAATAAAAACGCTGCGTTTCGGCAAGGGACCACTAGTATTTAATAAATAGTATTTAATAACCAGTTGACGTGTAGAAAGAATAATTACACTAATAACAATTTTGACGTAATCTTAGAAATATTAACAAATTTATAACACGCTAGTAGTTATATCGAAAAATCTAGTAAGACTTTCCCGAACGAACATTCTTATTATTATACATTGGGTTACATAAGTCTTTAAAGGATTATTTTTATGTTTTAAAGTTCCCTTAGGTCAGGTGACTATTATTTATAGGCCGATCAAATCAATATTCACATATTACGTTAATCATAATCTAGAATTTTATATGACGTTGGCTCGTTTTCAATATCTGTTACAATTAGAAAGTTACACATATGTCAAATTTTAATTTTTTTTTAAATCTGTATGTGAGGCAAATGAATTTTTTATGGTTTAATAAATCTCTCTTGCGGGTTCTACATACGCTAAGTTAGTATTTAACTAATTTGTCTCATGTTTTGGGGGTTTTAAGGTATGTTTTTATTTCAACTGTTAAAAAATTAGTTTTTCCACCATTTTAGAGTCTTACACTTGATTTAAAAAATTGATATTTATATATTTTATGCGTTTTAGTTAATATTATATTAGTGCGTTTGATAAATTTGATAGCTTACATCGTTATTATGTTTGCATAATGATTATTACATTCTAATTTTAGCAAACATTTTGAGGTGAACCCGGCGGCCGATCGCAGTCAATCGTGTATTTTTGCAATCCTCTAACGATGCTTAATCCGAATCCGAAATCAAAATCCGAGACAAAAAGTTTCACACACACACACACATATATATTGAATTAAACAACAAACTGTTAGTTCATTAAAAATAATACCAAAATATGAAGCGTTATGAACAGAAATAATAATAGAAGGGCGTTACAAATACTTTTATTCATTGTTGGGAAAACCTAAAAATATTGGATTATATTTTCTTGGTAAGGAACTATATTGTTTTAAAAAATTTGTTGACTAGAATCTGAACCAATGTGCAAGTTGTTAAAATTTACAAAAATAATTTGTTATAAAGGCCGTTTATAATTACAATAGTGTTTATTTTTTATAATTTTATATACAGAAATTCTTATAGAGCAACGAAAGAATTTGAGGATGTTCTATAAGTAAAATTAACGGAAAAAGTTCATATAAACTTGAGTCTAGAAATCGTTCATTCTCTAATTATAATTTCTAAAATATGTTACCCTTATTTCTTCTTTAGGATAAATTAAAATGAAATGAAATTCTTGGAATTAATAAACTCATAAATACTAAGATAAGGTGTAATTTTCATGTCAATATATATTTACATTTATATATTTTCATTTATAGATTTTTGAAATTTGACTCGAAAGGTGATGAAAGATAAAAATGTTTTTAACAATGATTGTAAATTTTCCCAATCCCGACTGTTGTAAACGAGATATTCAGTAGATCTGGGCTTGCAAATACTCTTCAAATAAATATTTAAAAACCATTTTCGGTTTTTTTTTTAATTACGATTTTTTTAAGGGGTGCGAAGTTATACGGCGCTGTGGCTCAGCCAACACAGTCACTGCCACCGTCAGTGTATATGTGACTGGCTGCACCTGCCCCCGGATTCTTGATTAATAAACATAAAATAAAAAGATTGATCGGAAACGCAAGTAAACCATATAACGCGAGCGAAGCTGCGACGGAGAGCTAATAACCTATAAACCCGAAAATGTTTTTAGAAACGTTTTGCCATCATAACTTTATAGAAAGTTCTCTCTTTTGTTAGGTAATCTTTGTTATGATATTTTATACTTTTTGATGCGTTTGTTCTGTAAAAATGAATACATCAAAATCATTTGTTTTTAAATTTCTAAAATTTAGTTACTTCAGGTAAATTTCTTACTAATAGGAAAATTTCTTGAAACGTTATTTATATTAAATTGAAGTAAAAATATTTTTGTGATTAGTTCATCATATAAGGTGAAAGGTTACGAGTGGGAATATGGAACTGAAATTTTGTAACATAAGAAATATGAGAAGGCTGACCGGTATTGTATTAGATGGGTGATTCTATTTGTACGAATAAAGCTAGAGGTAAACATTTCCTAAATTAATTATTTCAGAATGATAATAACAGAAAATAACAAACAATTAAACCCATTTTATATTAAAATCAATACAGATTCTTATTACAAATTTAATTTAGTGTGATATAACCAATTAACCAATAAGGTAATCGTTACTTTGCAGGCGCTATAGGATAAATGAGCTTCTTCATTACACAAAAAGCCCACGTGACTTCTACAGTAATAATGATTCTTTCTTTACTGAGAAAAATGTACGCCATATTGTGAATCAATATTAGTAAAAACAATACAGTACAAAAAAGGGAATTTTTTTTCGATAATTAATATCAGCAAAATAAAAAATAAAATAATATGATATAACTTACAAGAGGATCAACTTTAAGACGACGCATATGTGGAATGCTGCGTCTGGTACGTGCATGTGGTAAAGAACGATGGACGAAGTGGAATTCATGTTGTGAGCCGAGTACCTGAAAAAAAGATTACAATTAAATATATATATATATTAATAAAAATTATTTAAAAAAATGAAAATCCACCTTACCAGCAAATTAAATGTTTCTCGATCTTTCAGTCCTTAGATTATCGCCAGGAGAATAAAATAACATCATAAAATAAATTCAAAAAATTAAAATGATTAAGCACTCATGACTGTTTGCGAATTATCAGTATACTGATTTGAAATATAAAGTGTAATCTGGTGCAATAAAACGAAATCAACGGGAACCGTGTTCTAAGAATATTTTATTTAATTAAATTACTTTTTTATATCTATATTCAGGGCATGTTTAAACAATTTATAATCTTTAAAAAAATTTTATTCATTAATTAGTTTATGATTACTGTAAATGTGGTATTTTTCTAAATTAGATATATTATAATAATTATAAGAAATGTCTTAAATTTTCATAAATGTATTTGGATTGTATGTACGACCATTGCCTAATAATACATGTTTAGCAAAGTTAGAAATTTCTGGTTTATTGTTTTTAATACTATCCATGTTCTTTTTCACGTATAGAGAATTTACAATTGGTCATATCGATATATATATATCACATCACACTCTTCACAACCCAAACCATATACCCTTTGTTTATCAAAGTTAGCGTCATTATTATATCTTATTAAAATTATCATTCATATATTTAATTAATATATTATTTGTAACATATTCAGGTGTTATGTTAGTTTTTTATACAATTTTCCAATTTTTTGACTAAATGGAGTGTATTTATTTTTTATATATATTTTTTCGTTTTTATCTGGTGATAATTTTATATTGTTAGTAGTATTAATTTTATTATTTATTCAATTGTATAATTTATTTATAGTATTAATATTATAACCATTAGTAATAACAATATTTTTAATTATTTCTATTTCTTTGTCTAGAAAAACTTTATCAACGGAAACCTCTTTCTTTTTGTTTAGCCTCCGAAACCACCGTAAGGTATTACTTCAGAGGATGATACGTATGAATGTAAATGAAGTGTAGTCTTTTACAGTCTCAGGTCGACCATTCCGGAAAAGTGTAGTTAATTGAAACCTAACCACCAAAGAACACCGGTATCTGCGATCTAGTATTCAAATCTGTATAAAAGTTAACTATTTTTAATAGGATTTGAACCTTACAACGCTCGACTTCGAAATCAGCTGATTTGCGATGACGAGTTAACCACTAGACCAGCCCGCCCGGTGGGCTTTATCAGCAGAAACCGTGTTTGAGAAATTGATTCTTAAATATATATAATAGAAATAATACATATTAAATTGTAACATCTTCTGCTTGATCATTAATCTCGTAATATTATAGTATTATAAAATTTAATAGACATTTTAAGTAAAAAATCCACATTAAAGTTGATTATTACCTTGAATCACCAAATTTATGAAAAAAGGAAATTATCTTTAAAAAAAAAACGTAATTTCTAACGGCGGAATTCTCCTTTCCAGTATTAAATATGGAATAAGGACTATTCAAATTCTAAATTAATCCTCTTTGTTTAATAAACTGGTATGACAATACATTCTTTAAATGTTGTAAATCTAATATTCATATCATATTTATTAATTTATCTGTCTTTTTTTATATTCACTAACAATTTCTGACAATTTTATAAATATTTTTAGAGTTTAAAATTAAATACGTATGTTTTAAAATTGCTAAATTACATTAATATTCATATATAATAGTACGTTGATTTTCCTTGCCTAGTAAGAACTCATAACACACTGTTTTGCAGCAGAAAGGATCATATTTATTTATCTTAGTCTTTCTTATGACTATAACGTATGTTAAGTACTCGTTTTACAAAGTATACCATTCAAAATTGCTTTCTCGTAGAGTATATTATTTTCATCAGATAAATAAAGTCTGTGGTAAACACTACGAACGGTATCATTTGTAAGGTTGAATATCACTTGTATTCTGGTAAGTTTAAGGACGATGAAATGTAACTGTATGTTTAGATAACGGGGGAAAAAATGTAATCCTCAAATTTCCTTATTTTAGAAAATAAGTATGTCATTTTCTAGTATGATTTATTTTTCAAATCCTAATAGCACTACTTATGGCTCTTTAAACAAAAATACAAATATATAATGTTAATTTACTAATTAATTTTATTTTAATTATTTCTTAACATTTCTATAAATATTTCAGTTAAACGATAAGTTATTTTAAAATGTTATAACTATTCACGCACAGTATCAATATTAAAACCTATGATAAATATTTTATCTAATTTAGTCGATCTTCTTGGTAGAGTGACATTTTTCACAGACTACAAACTTCCATTTTCACATTCCCTCGAACAAACGTGTTTATAAGCTTCTGCGGTAAATTAATTCACTAGTCGATGTTCTTTTCCCGTAGTCGTATTTGGTTAAGAAAAAGGTTATTTTTGAATTGGAGGAAACGTTATGTTCTTCGCCATTTTATTTTCTACAAATACAATCCTCATACGGCAAACATCATTTGTACGGTTCAAATAAATTGATCGTTTGATACATATTTCCCGAAAACCCGTCAAAAACTTTCCCGAAAACCCGTCAAAAAATTTCCCGAAAACCCGTCGAAAAGATCAAAAACAGAAAAACCACCAATAATTTTTACAGCTCCTACAACCGTTTAATTGATTTAAACCAATTTATAACAAAATTAAGAACACACAGTATTAAACATATAAATGTTTAGTAGCTTTGTGGGGTCATTAAGATAAAAGTAAAATACAACTTTTGACTCCAGTATGTCATTGATATTGCAATACATAAACGTTTTATATAATTAGATAAAAAATGAATTTATTAATTTATCACATTTTAGGTAGATTTCATAAGAAACCTATTGTAATGGGTACCATGATTCAACTTCCGAAAAATGTCGACATATCTTCACGTTTTACATCCCCCAGACCCCAAAACCACCGTCAGTTCAAAAGTTTATATATATATATATATATATATATATATACACACGGCATTATTTATATATATTATTAGTATTTAATATATATATCTATATAATTACGGCAGCTAGTGTCCACAAGAAAGTCTTGTGGACACGATAACTGCCGTAATTTTCCGCCAATCACTTTCAAATTGATACGTAATGTATAAAGACCCAAAATCTAAGACGAGTTCGTTAATGGGCAAAATCGGATCATGGGGGTTAAAATGAGCGGTTTTTTCGAGAAAAAAAACAAAATATCGCTATAACTTTCTTATTAAGTAAAATATCGAATTCGTTTAAAGTTTTACTATTCTTTGGATAAGGACCTAAAACTTATCTAACTAAAGTTTTTTGATATCACCAACCATTGGACCAGGAAGTGGAAAAAATGGGGTTTTGAAAACAAAAAAAAATCATACCTCCCTTAATAGGCACAGTATCGAATCGGTTTAAAGTGTTTGTTAGTCCTCTAAACATTACCTAAAATTTTGTCTGAAACAATTTTTGATATGACCAACACTTAGGGCAAAGGATGACAAAAATGTTGCTGAAATTGTAAGATGGGGTTTGTCGTATGCTAAACATGTAAAGTTTTTTCACGTGCAACCATTCGTATTGAGTATATTTGAAGTTTTTCTTAATTTTAAGGTGGAAATCTTTTTTATCCCATACTTAGCACCGGTGAAATTTACCTTTGCCTTCCGGCGTGCCGAAAGGGATTTTTTAATTAATTTCGTTATCAAAATAATTGTATTTAATTACTTAAAAATTTTTTTAATTTAATACTTTAGTAGTATGCAGCAATTTCATATGTTTGTTTTTTAACACAGTCTGTATGTTTTACATACATTTATATTAATATTATTTTTTTTATTCTATACTATTTTTAAAAAAAATTCACTCTATCGAAATTTATTTCATATTTAAAAGAAGATGAATGCAAAATATTTTTATAAACAAGAAAAAATAAAGATATAAATAAAAACTTAATATACTACCCATAAACTTTATTTACAAAAAGAAAATATTCAAATTACTTTTAAAAAACTAAATGTAAAAATATATATTAAACAGAAATATAATTAACAGTTAAATAAGAAAAACGAGAATAAAATAACTCTCAGCATGTACGATAGGTATTGCTGCAATAAAAGAGGAAAAGGTAACATGAAATGAAAGAATTATTTTAAAAAAAGTTATATCGCTGACATAATTTATTCAAGTAATTTTGTCGTCAGCTGCTGAATTTATTGCTCTACAAGCAGATAGAATTGTGCTTAGAGAGAAGAAAAAACCTTATTTAAAATGTATTCTTCTAGTAAGAAAAAAAAAAAATGTAATAAAATTTCATCATATTTTCTTTAGATACGATCGGTAAATCCTGTGTTAATAGTCATGAATATTTTTATAAAAGAAAAAACAGTACTACTTAGAAAATTTAATTCCGCAATATATAAAGCACATATTACATATAAAATAGTAAAATGTATTTTACTCCATTGAATAACGGGAAACAATTCCGAATAAGCGTAATCTGTTTAATTAACAATTCTTTAAAGGTTTTTATTTTTTTACTTTAATGTTTTCCTGACTAACTGGAGAGATGGAATATATAATGCGTTGTTTGACACAAAAAGAAGTATATTAATTTTGTTGCTTTACCGTATTCGTACATTGTGTTTATTTATTTATTTTAAATATAGCCTAACTGAGATGTAAGGACACTAATTGGACTTTTTTCTCTGAAGTAATGGTGTTTTTTTATATTATAGCGTTCATCTCTGTAAATAAAAGAGTAAAGATGTCACTTGCATGTGTGAAGACATAAGCTTTTCTTTAAATTAATACTACCATAGGATTCCTAAAGTATAAAAATTTTAATAGATCTACATCTGATTTACGATACACTACAAAAGTATAATATAATTATATAGTTAATTTTACTATTTTCTCTCCTCAGGAGGCAAATATAATATTAATAATATTTATCATATTAATATTTATATTTGTTGACGATATTATTATGGTATTATAATATTAGGTAGATATTATAATATTATTGTGGTATTTATAAGGTAAATGTTACCTTAAGTAAGATTTACTTAAGGTATTAGAGCTCTGCCCGCCATGACGAATCATAATTGGACCGCCATAGTCTACTGTACGTAGAATACTTCTTGATGGAAGTGTTCCATCTTTTCTGATTCTTTCTTTTTGTGTTTTAAGTGTGCGAATATATAATTCCTCAGAATTAAGGATCGTTTGCCCAGTTACACTGGTAATTGAAAATTTTAAGATTCGAGTCCTCGTAAAAGCAGTTTCTTTAATATGGATTTGAATGCTACACTCTGAATACCGATGTTCTTTGGTGGTTGAGATTGAATTAATCATACGTCTCAGGAATGGTCGACCTGACTCTATTCCAGATTACATTGTTACCGACACATTTACATCGCAGTTATGTCAGGTCTGGTAGCGGTAATTACATTTGCCTACACACGCACGTACTCACGCGTGAACATATACACACAAAGACCCGGTAGTAGCTGGAAAACTGGTTAGAGAAAACAAAAACACTTGTCATATTTAATATAACATAAAAAAAGCTAGTTTCATGAGAAAAATAAATCATTAACAGAATAAAATTCATTATCAATTAAAATTATCTTTAATAATCTTTTGAATAATATTTCATTTCTTCATTCTTTTATACTGTAAGTTTTGAATTAATTTAAACCCCGTACATGAAGAGATCTTTCGAAATAAATTTCCATTGCCCTTTTTTTTTTTTTTTTTTTTTTTTTTAATATTCCTACCTACTCCTCTGGAACGGATCTACAATCAAGTTTGACTCGCGCCAGAGGAGTGTCCTTTACTCTAGCTCGCCTCCCCGCCCGCCGGCTGTATGTCCGGCACGGCAGGTCAGTTCACCGGTTAGCTCTTTTATTTCTTTTATGGATATTCATCATACACTGATTACTGAGAGTCCACCACCCTTGTTCTCTCAGCAACAGTCACCCCTATTCTTTAATCTCTCTCTTTTTTTTTTTATATGATATCATACCAACCCAACCAATTAGTTTAAAACTTAAGCCACGGAGTCCTCAGGTTTCTTCACCTCTCTGCCCATCCACGCAAGCACGAACGAGCATGAGCTCCACCTTCAGCTGTCCGTCATCACAATCGAGCAAGAGCACCACCTTAAATTACCCGTCAACAACAGTTACCTTATGACAGTTTTCAGTATCTTTTAACAAATTTTTATAAACTTATAATATAAGAAACACAACGTTTAAGAATCTATAAGTTCCTTCACCACTTATCCGATAAAACCTACAAACCAGAGCCCTATCATCAGCTTCCCCTCAACAACAAACAATTTCTTGTAAGTTTTCAGTATATTAATACATTTTTATACATATTTTATAATTTTTTTTTTTTTTTTTTTTTTTTTTTTTGTGTAAACCACACTCAAAGCTATATCTCAATACTGCCCATTCTCTCAAATATTGACAAACGGAAATTCCACCTACGACAAGCCGTCATCAGCGAGCGGTTTCTTCTTGACGAGCTTCCTCATCTTTCTTCTTTATAACTGCGGTTATAAACGACGAGATCACATTAAAGTTATCCTCGTTAAGTAGCATTTTATCCACCACATTCTCCGTAGATAATGGCCCTATACGTCTTACACAGGATTGCCTGCTTTCAGTCCAACGGTTACATTCAAATACTACATGTTCAGGGGAATCATATGCCCCACAGTAAGGACAGTTGTTGTTATCTACCCTTAGTCTTGCACATAAATAGGACCTGAACGACCCATGCCCTGTAAAAAATTGCGTTATCCAGTAATTTGTGTCCCCGAACTTCCTTTCTATCCATGGTCGGATCAAAGGTATCAAACGATGTGTCCATCGATCCGTGTTGGCTACATCCCAACGATGTTGCCAATTACGCAGCATCTCTTCATATTCTTCTTTAGAAGGTTGTCCACGTGCTATATTCACTCGCATCTCCGCCAGTTGTTTAAGCGGAGGAACTCCTGCAATTACGAGTACTGCCTCGGTGGAGACTGAAGAATATGCGCATATCACTCTTAAGCCCATGCGCCGTTGAATTCCTTCAAGGGCTCTTCTGTTCTTGTCGGCACGCAGAGCTCTTTCCCAGACTTGTATACCGTAAAGTAAGATGGAATTAACTACGTGAGCGTAAATCTTACGCTTCGCAGTTCTGGAACTCCTCCTCTTGTCAAGCCAGATCCCTAAATATTTGGCTGAAGTCTGTTGCTGGACAAGATTACCCCCTACTCGGATTAGGATGTCAGATATTCTCCTACGCCTGTCATGACTACGTATTTTGTTTTACCATGCGAAAGTTTTAAGCCTTTAGTGGACATCGAGACTTCTGCCATTCGTATCGCTACGTTTGCCTTCTCCGATACCTCTACTTCAGTTTTTCCAGTAACAACCAAGGCCAGGTCGTCAGCAAAAGCCACTGGGAAAACACCCAGAGGATAACTCAGCCCGAGAATTCCGTCATAGACCAGATTCCAAAGGAGTGGCCCCAAGACAGAGCCTTGAGGCACTCCACACGTCACTTTGAAGCGGAAGCAGGATCTACCCTGGTGACAAACAACAAACCTATCCTGCAGGTAATTCTGGATAATTCTTCTTAGGTATCCAGGAACATCCTTATCTCTCAACGCTTTTAGGATCGCATCCCATTTCAGCGAATTAAAAGCATTGCTCACATCAAGCAATATCACAATTGGTATCTTCCTGGTGCGCCAAGTACCCGATGCCGGTTCGTCCACCAGACGCATAACTGTCTTAACAGCACCCACCGTAGAACGCCCCTTACGGAAACCAAATTGTGCGTTAGAAAGGCCACCATGTTCTTCAATCGCATTTTTCAGCCGCAATTCCAACAATCTCTCTAGGAGTTTGCAGATGTTATTGATCATGCATATAGGTCTATATGCTACTTGTAAGTCATCGGTCCCCGGTTTCTTGATAAGGGCCAACCTGGACTCTTTCCATTGCATTGGAATACAACCATCTCTCAGGATCTTATTCATGATATTAAGAAGCTCTGCAGGCATCCTCTCTGCTAATATTCTGATTATCTCGGCTGGAATGCCATCTGGCCCGAGTCCCTTATGTAGCTTCAGTCTTTTCACCGCCATTAATAGCTCACTAGCGTCAAGAAGTTCAAAGTTATTATCCACAATCTCTTCCCGAATAGGATCCGCTTGCTGAGGAAATAATTCCTTAACACGATGGATCTTATCATCTGTTAAGGCAGGTAATCTCTTCCCTAACTTGTTGGTAACAATTTTAAAACCCCTGCCCCATGGATCAGCATCTATATCTTGACACAGTCGCTTCCAGCAACTGGCTTTAGCCCTTTTAATTGATGCATTATATGCATTCCTTGCTTCTACGTATACCTCACGCGCAGCATCCCTTAATCTAGCATTCTGCCTACCCGATCTTTGGTAGGCTCTTCTTGCTTTCCATGCTGCCTTCCGTAGTTGTTCCAAATCAGGCGACCACCAGTAAGCATTTTGCTGCCTCCGGGGATAAACTAAGACCCCCGCTTTTCCGCATTCCTCTTGAACTTGTTCCACAAAGTCTTCGGGGGACAAATCGCCAGCAAGTCTTAGGATTATTCTGTCCCTAAACCGTAAGCATCCTTTTTTGGAGACGATCAGCCTTCCCGACATTACACAAATTTCCCTGGATCGGGACGCAAATGCTATAAATAGATGGTCCGATAAACTCTCTTTATTAATAATCCTCCAATCAAAGAAGTCGTTAATATCAGTACTCGTTGTAAAGGCTAAATCTATTGCCGAACACGACATTCGTCTACGGAACGTCATATCTTCACCGTTTATACACGTCAGACCTAGTGTATTAACATACTCACTCAGGTGACGCCCTCTTAGACTGTTTACAGTTCCCGCAAATTCGGGACTTTTGGCGTTAAAGTCTCCAGCTATTAAGACTTTACGACCTCTATGCCTCATAACTTCTCCTGCAAGATTTTCTAGGAATACTACAAAATTATCTATTCCCGCATTTGGAGAATTGTAGCAAGAAAATACCACGATTTCACCGAGGTCGGCCCATATAAAACCGTCACTGCTGCCACTGCTAATTATAGGGATCCCAGACACCGGAAAACCAATAGCTGCTGTCGTTATCGTATCCACTAGCCATCCTGTTCCAGAAGTAAGATCATAAGGAGGTTCCGACACAAAAATGACGTCTGAGCGCTCCGTCAAAGCGGTGTCCCACGATAAAGCCAATGACTGTCGGCTCCTATTGCAATTGATTTGTAGAAATCTTATTTTGCAACAGTACACCGACCGGTCCTGTGGCCCTCCTTACCACATAGCATGCACGTTGTCAGGTCTTTACATTGTGCTCTGTGATGACCCGCTTTTCCACACCCGAAGCACAGTTGCGTACGGTCCACACCCTTGCAGGTAGCAGAGACGTGGCCGAAAGACCAACATCTAAAACATCTTTCTTCCGGTTCTCTTATGTACGCTCCACAATGAACCCAGCCGATGCGAACCCGTCTTTCCGTTAATTTTTTTGCGGCCCGGAAGTTCGTGATTACGGTGACGTTTTTAGTTTCACCGTAAGCTTGTCTTATTGACGATAATTTAAAGTCTTCGTCCTCACCAAGTACTCGCGATAACGCAGTGGTTATTTCTTCTTCTGTTGTATCCATGGCTATGTCCTTAACATGTACCACCGTCCGCCTGCTTTCACGTGACCTGAGATCAATTTTAAGATCAGCCGCATTGGTTTTCAATAACGTTTTCAGCTCGGCAGCTTTCGTTGAACCTTGGACCCGAATATATAAATCATCATTTACACCTTTCTTTAGTGAGAAAATATCACCCACTTCTTCTTGTAACACCGAAGACTTGACAGTCCGTAATAAATCCGCGTAGGATCTTCCCTGCGCTTTAACAATAACAGTACCGCTATCAGTTACCGCGGGTGTAGTTCTTAAGACCTGTTTTACTTCTTGACGTCCTTCTCCTGGTCGGACATAAATCTTAATGTTTCCCTCCTGTTGATGAAGCAAGTACTATATAATCTTGCGTAAGCTTGTCCCGAATTTGCCTCCAGGAAGAACGAAAGTCGGCACTGCAGAACTACTTACAACTCTTTTCAAGGCAGCTAATATCGTCTTGAGTAATGGCTCCTCATGCTCCGATGAGTCATAAAATATTGTATATCGCGTAAATTGAATCGTAGAAGCATCACTACACATTATAGTAGAGATATCTTGCTTTATTTCACCTGGTTTCGCTTGGTACCTCCTAGATTCTTGAACGCTTTTATTTTTCACAATGTCATGAAAATGACACGTGTCACTCTCCTGTGGATATTCCTCTAGTTGTACAAGACGCTGCAATAAATCAATAGGCCATTTCCTATGTAGGAGGCGTATCAGATCATCGTCCGATGTTATATCCGCCATTATGTCCACTACTTGACTTTGGTGTGACAATTCAGTCTGAGTCGGAATCTCATTACATTGCTTCGGATGTGAGAGCTCATAAAGAGCCCTCACCGAGGTTCCTAAGTCTTTAGCTAATTCAAAAATCTTAAAAGCGCATTCTTTAATTTCTTTCTTAGTATTAGTGCTTTCATGCACTAATTTCACTAAATTTCCAACTTCTTTCATCAACTGATCAAAGTCTGTGCCCTCGGTAGAATCACTATCTGTGCTAGCTTCAATCTCCTCTAGTTTACGTTTTTGAGGCTTATCACCAAGGGCCTCCCTTCTCTTGTCTCTTTGTGGAAGTGGGACCGTCCGTACACTAGGTGTAGTCTGCGGAGACAGGCTCTCCAATTGGCTCACAGACTGTTCCTGCTGCGATACTTCCATCCTAACAGGGGAACGAGCCAGTGTTTTTTTTAGGTTTAAAACATTTGTCAGCCATCTCACAATTCAGTAAAAGCAGATAAAATTATAAAATATTAAAAATCTAACTCTCAACTCAATCCCAATTAACTTGATACCCCACTCACTATAATCGGAGGGGGTCCAATACGGGGGCAGGGGGTCACTTACTAGAAGCAAAACTAATAAAACTAGGTCATATATAACAAGATTAAACTTGACTTCTATTCCAGTAACTTATAAATTAAAATATTTATATACTAACACACTGCATGTTAATAACACACACACAAATGCAGTTAAATGTAAATAGTTTACTCACTACTATACACAAGTAAGTAACACGCACAGTCTTAATATAATAAAGTAGCTTAATATTATATTTATAGGTCTCTTATCAAGAGATAACGCAAACAAAAGAAATAAATTTAACTCTGTTCAAGCCACAATAGCTTATCACTGTAAGCTATTGTTATTAAAAATATAAAGTAATTATAGATAACAATTTATATTAAACACCTGCATCCATAATAATGTAGAAGCAAGCAACTCTGAACCTTATTGAAACTCAACACAAAGTTTTATACATTGCCTTACTCGATGTTAATATCACACTTATTTATTGTATTATGATTATGGATCTTAAGTATTTTTTTAAAAATTATGTACAACTTCGAATTGTCAATAAACCTAACGGTAGAAAAATATAGGGTAATTTCTGTACAGAAGAATTGAAAGGAAAGGAGAAGTGTTCGGAGAAGACCAGTTACGTTTCAGGAAAAGTATAGGGACAAAGGACGCAATTTTACCGCTCAGATTAAGAGTAGAAGGATGATTAAAGAAAAACAAACCAACATACACACCATTTATAGGCTTAGAAAAGGCATTTGATAACGTAGACTGGAATAAAATGTTCAGCATTTTAAAAAATTTAGAGTTCAAGTATACAGATAGAAGAAGAATTGCTAACATCTACGGGAACAAAACTGCAACTGTAATAATCGAAGAACATAAGAAAGAAGCCGTAATAAAAAAAGGAGTCAGACAACGATGTTCCCTATCCCCGTTACTTTTTAATCTTTACATGGAACTAGCAGTTAATGATGTTAGAGAACAATTTAGATCCGAAGTAACAGTGCAAGGTGGAAAGATAAAGATTCTACGATTTGCTGATGATATAGTAATTCTAGCTGAGAGTAAAAAAGGTTTAGAAGAAACAATCAATGATATGGTTGAAGTTCTACGCATGAAAATAAATAAGAACAAAACGAAAATAATGAAATGTAGTATAAATAGCCATTGTTAGATATTAATATAATTTATTTTTTACTTTTCAGTGCATCTTTATATTTGTTAATTATTATTATTATTATTATTATGCTTTTACGGCCAACATGGGACCACTTAAGTCAATTTTAGTTGGATCTTTTCTGAGAAAAGCGTGTTATTTTACTCTTTCGAGCTGCCCAGTATTTCTTCATCCGTTCAGATCTTGCTTTCTTTTCTTCATCCGTAAACACCCTCTTCGTTGTATTTTGTCGTTTGTCTGTCTTTTGTTTAAATCTAATGCTTTTATCTTTTAGCTTTGTAATTTTTCCAGTTTTATTCTGTAGGTCAGTCAGGGAAATTCCCAATTCTTTCATATCTTCTCTAATTTCTTTGATCCATCCTACTTCTAGCTTTTGGAACCAGAGCTTTTCAATGATATTTCTTGACAGTCTTGTTTGCGGTGTCCTTAAGAGATGACCGAAGAAAGAGATTCTTTTTTTCCGCATAGTATCAGTAACAGTTTTTAATAATATTTATATCTGAATATTATTGTTTGTTCAAGTTTGTTAATCTTTTAACATTTAACACACAAATTTTTCAATCTAAGAGTATATATCATAATATACCTTCACGAAACTTATGGACATATTTATTTCAAGATAAATATTTGTCAATGCTTATCATTATCATCATCCCCGAATGATTAATTGCCCTGAGAAAAGTCTCTTCTACTATGTCCTACTCCATTCTCTTCTATCACCAGATAAACTTTTAAAATCCATGTAGCTTACTTTTATTTTACATCGTCTGTAATTTTTTAATTTTATGTCCTCAAGTTTTGGAAAATCTGCTACTCATGTTTTAGCACTATTGTAATTAAACCTTTCACTCATTATATGTTCCATCCAGTTAGTTAGCTTTCTTATTTTAAATTGAATTAACAATGGTTACGTAAAGAAACTTTAGAGTTAACATTTTCATTTGACATATTAATATTGTGATTTATGTGCCAGTTAATTATAAATTTTTTTCTATATAATGGTCAACATTAAACAGAATACGAACTCAGCATGGTAGGTGCAACTATTTCCTGTATAAATGGGGTAAAACACCGACGCCCCTTTGCGAGTGTGGTGAAAATCAAACTGTTAAACACATCACAGAAGTTTGCCCTAGGACAGCTTATGAAGAGACTCCTGAAGATTTCCTGATGGCGACTCCAGAATCAATAGCTTATATTAATTTGTTAGATGTTTTTTTGTAATTTTTGACTGTAACTGGTGTTGTGTCTTGGTGCCATACGCTAAATAAATAAATTTGTGATTTATATGCCTGTTAATTATACATCTTTTCTATATAATTTTTTTTTTAATACGGTTATTAATCAATTCTGTTTAGATACATGAAGTGATTGTAAATCAGCTACCTCGAAGTTCAAAATAATTTACATTTTTGTAGGCTTAATATGCTGATTTACAACAGGTGTTAGGGACTCGGTAAACATTCCAAAGAAAAAAAATTTCACTTCTAGCTTTCTTGTAATAAGCCTAGCATGAGATCCATTTTATTCTTTAAAGTGGTTGTTATTTATAGAAGTTAGAGTATAAAACCGGTCAATTACAGCACATCACTTAATGTATATTATTGTCTTCAGCGCCTAATTTTTTATGGCTTAGACTTGAAGTTTAATATGTATTTATAGACTGGAAGGAATATGTCAATAAAATAAAGCCATTTAAAGAAAATAATTGACAACTATGAATTCATTTACTTATCACAAACAATTTTATTTAATATTGGATGTGTTAAACAAAATATCGATATGAATTTGTATAATAAAAAATCATATGTAGGCACTACATGACTTCCTTATACGCCTACTAAATTACATAATCGTATACACATTTTTTTTTTTAAATTAAAAGCACATAAAATTCTATTTCATTAATAACTTCCGATATATTTTTTTTATTATTATTGGATTATTATTTATCGTAAAAATTCTTATAAAATCAGAGGTAAATAATTATTAATAAATCAATATATTTAAATTTAAAAAAAAAAAAGAGATAAAGTCTGATTCGAACCGATATGCCTTCCCCTTCTAAGAGCCGAATATTTCATTAATTAAAATTTAATTTGGCTACAACTCTGAAACCGATGAAAATAACTATCGCTTATGACATATCGTTGAAAATCTCTCAATGAAGGCTTATTACTGCAGTTAAGAAAAAGTCCAAAATCCAAATTTGTTTGAATTTTGAGCTTTTTTGGACACTTTTGGTTCATTCGATTGCAATCAAAAAGGGAGGTTCACAACTAGATGTTACAACAGCTGTAAATCCAAAATTTCAATACTCTACGGCTAATCGTTTTTGAGTTATGCGAGATACATACGGACATACGTACATACAGACGTCTCGCCGAAACTACTGAAAATGGATTCAGGGATGGTCAAATTGGATACTTCTGTTGAAATCTGAAAACCGAAATATTTCACGATCACAATACTTCCTTTACTTCGTAAAAGGAAGTAAAAATGAATAGTTTCATTAAAATGGATGTTCTAGACTAATAATTGTTTGAAAACAAAATTCACGATATTCTAAATAATCCTGAATTTATTTTAATAAAATTTTATAATAGTATGCTAATCATTACTTCCTATGGTTTAGCAAATGAAACTGAAAACAAACGTGCATGATATTTAACTGGAAAATCTTAAACGAAGAAGTTGAACATTATATTACTACTATATGAAAATAAATTAAAAAAAAAAATTATTTCCGAAAGGTTAATTTTACAAACCGGTATTAAAATGTACGTCCTTTCTCAAATAATCAGAATAATTTAGACGATAAAAATAAATTTTTGCAAATATTAAGATATAATACGAACCTATAGCATGTTTTCACTCGAATAAGTGTTGTCACATAATTTAAAATTAATGACAAGTTTTAGCTATAGATTACTAAACTGTTAATCAACAACGGATAAATTTACAGACTCTTATTAAAACTGAAGAGAGGGTGTAATATTACGTATATCCTTTATGAAAAGATTTAATAATTATATTGATACCGATAAATAAATAAATAAATAAATTATTATCTCTATTATATTATATAATAAAAATTGATTAGATCAAAAATGATCAAGATACATATTAAATGATAATGTGATTGTAATAATAAAATGATTTTTTTAAATCAATCACTGTGTGTATACAACAAATTATTACTACTATCTATTATGCAAGATATTGTCGCGTGTTCGCGGCTCGATCAGGATATTGAGAGATTGTTGGCAATTTAGAATGTTTATATAATTAAAGTATATTGGTTTAAAATGTTCGAACTACAACCAGGTAAATTAATAATACTAACAATGATGATAAATACGATAATGTTATAATAAGTGACCATAATAAAATAATTAATGAACACAAATATTTATAGTAATTACAACCACAGTAATAGTTAGGATAACAGTAGGTAATGACAGTTACATGACATAAAACATAATGTAGTCAATACAGTAAGCATGACATAAATCGGAGAAAAATACATAACGTAATCAACAAAGTATAACAATTAAAATATTACAAATCAAATAGTGATAGTAATATCAATAATAAATAATAAATACAGATTACATATCAGACAGAGTTCAAAATAAATATTCTTTCGGAATTTATTCCAGGTATTAAACAGAAAACTAGTATTCAGACCCATTAACAAAAAACCCGCTAATCTTAATCCTTTTCAACCACTTCTAGTCTTATATTAACAAATTACCGTACAGTGTTCGCTTGCAAATACCTTAACAATCTAACCTAACAGTTTATAAATGAAGTCTATTGCATTATTTCCTTCACTTATACACTCAGTTTTACTGTAACTCACCGATAGTATTTACGGTTTACTGGAATTACTCGTGGCGTCATCTTAATTAAATCAAACTGGATAGTCTCCTCGCTGGACTGACCTCTCGCAGACTCACATCTGTGACTTACCACGCTGGACTGTTGTCGTACGTCTCGCTAGATTGGTTCGCAGAACTCTGCCGATCTCACGATTCCACACAACTCGCAGCCTCTCCTCGCTGAACCTCTCGCAGAACTGCCCTTGCGGGACTGACGCCGTAACGCCTCGCAGACTGGTTCTAATAGAACTCTTTCTTTAGCTGTCTTATTCTGACTATTTATAATGCTAGCCTCTTTACCTGTCGGACCGGACCTAAGTCAAAGCGTGAGAACAGTTGACCGAGGCTTCTGTTCCCATGAATTCCAAACCTGGTCTCTTCTCACCGTACAACAGGTGTTCCTTGAACGTTAGCGGGCAACATAACAAAGGAAGATTGTTAAACCGACCTATACTTTACAAAAAGGGTTCTTCTTTTTTCCCCTTTCTGAATTCCTGCAATTATTATACTTTATATTCATTACTTTCATAGTAGTTGGTAGGAATCCGTTACTCAGGCTCGCTATAACAGTCATGTTACAATATATATATATATATATATATATATATATATATATATATATCTGTACCTACAAAATAACTTGTCCTAGTTGATTGATTCATGAATGAGCCAAAAAATGAGTTGAAAATGGCGAGCTCTTTTTTGAACATTTATTAACTGGTTAAGTATAATGCACTTCGGTCTAGTATACTGTTTCTAAATAAATTCGAATCTTTCTAAATTTTCTTTCTTTTATTCAACTTCTGTTCAATATTTTGTTCAAAATTAAATTCTCTAGAGTTTTTTTTGAAAGCTTTTGTGTGTTTATTACCCATTTAACAAAGGTATTGTACATCAAATATAAAAAACGAGCTGGATGTTTTATCCCAATCTATTGGTTTCCTGTAGTGATTTTTATTTCTCAAAAACAGTTCTGCGAGCTAATTTATTCGATTTTCAAGGCAAACCCTAAGAAATCACTAATTTTTCTCCTTAATTAATGTTCTAAAAATTTCAGTACGACCTCATTCACCGGGTAGATGAAATCCAAGCGAAATCTTTCACTAGTCGTAACTCGCAAACGAAGCATTTTAGAACATACTTTTTACATTATTTTCATGAGTAGAATAGATTATGAAAGTTCCGGAGAACTTTGTGATACATCTGTGAGTATATATATATATATATATATATATATATATATATATATACGTTATCCTTAACGATGATTATTTTTAAATAAACAATTTTTAATTTAATATACCTAATAAATTTTACAGAAATAGATATACAATCTATTATTTATATCAATTATTATTAGATATTTCTTTCAAGGAAAATTATTATAAAATATTTAAATGCATTCTAACAAACAAAGTGCAGAATTAAAGAAAATTATATAAAAAGCAAAGGCTTCAACATACTAAAGATTCTCAGAATTAATACACTGAAAAACTTTCATTAATATCCGACCATTTTCTGCGAAAAATATATTGTTATAAATTTTCCAGAATAAAAAACGTGACAAGAATTACAGAAGCGCTTATGGTGAAGCTGGAAATTGTACATAGTAGGCCTACACATGTTACAACATGCAAATCAAAATGAATACCGTCACTCAGTGCTGTTCAGTTTTATTTTCATGTAGATATTCAGCAATTAATGTACGATAACGATTAAGTACACTAAATAATGGAATCAGAAATTACAGCAGAAAGTAATTATTCTTAAATGTTAGAACAAAATAAAACTACTTTAATTAATGAGGTTAAACCCCACTCACTTCTTAAGAAGTATTAGAATTTTCGAGATTACTGTCATCAGAATCACATCGTAATCGTCAATGTCATTTTCACTATCTTGAAGAAATAATATATGATACCATAGTATTGTCAATTATGTGTTCTTGTCGCATACGTTCGACTTCTATTTCCTTAACTTTATCACATTACACCTTCCAATATTTTCATTTATTTCAGCCACTTTATTTTCACGTAGCCTTTGAGCATTATTGTTATAAAAAGTTACGTTATGACTTGCTATGTGTCCTTTAACTTCTGACCAAACCATCTCGAGAGGAATTAAATCCAGAGGTAGTCTGAGAACGTCATGCCCTTTTTTGTAAAAGTTCGTCAAACACATAGACATCCTGACCCAATAAGGGAAGACACCCTCCATGTGACTTTTTCGGACGTCACGCCATCCCCTCCATACATAGCCCTTATGGGCTTTACCGGAAGCCATCTTCAGAACCTCGGGAATGACATTTTTCAGTCAGGACTCAGCCAGTTTGCCACCGATGCGAATGCCACAAATGACATTCCCATCGGTGTCCTACTAACATAAACTCCAAACAAAACACATCTAGCCAAGTCTCAAACAAGACTGAATGACTTTCTAAGAATGAAGAAACTGAACTCTAGCTACCCGAAAATTAAAAATGAGTTCGACACACAACAAATCGTAAAATGCAACACAAAAACACTAAAAAAGCATAACAATAAAAATAAGTAATTAACATAACAGTAACATAAAACATAACAAATGAAAAGCAAACAAATCTATAATCAAACAGAAACAAAAACACCAACAATTTAACAATCCATAAAACAGAATAACAATAAAACCAAACATAAACACAAAGAAAGAACGTCCAAGCGGAACATCACACCCATTCAGCAATCCTTTCTTTCGCCAAATATGTAATAAAACATTCTACGATCAACCATTCATCCCGGCTTTTCCAATTAACACAGAGATAAAGTGTCGACCCGATAATATCAAGCCGACACACTGAGATTTCAGTATCGAAGAAGAATGACAAACAGAATGCTTCTGCAACCATTTTATCACATCTTTTCTTGAACTGGAAATCGGTGATTTTTCTAAAACGGCATTGTGATAGGGTGTGATGTCAAAGATTACTAAATATCTCTTCTATCCATTTTAAGTAATTTTCCGCTTTCATTTGATCTCTGTAATCGCCACTTTTTAAATTTGTTTGCCAAGTTAGTAAGGCATTTGTTAAAAAATCCACTTCTCCTCCGACGTGCACTATAAATTTGCTGCCCTTTGAAAAAGGAATTTTCAGCCGTCACCTGAATCACGACACAACAATTTAGTTGTAGTGCGAGAAGATAATATATACTCGTATTACTCGTCGGGGTACACTATCAGCCTATTTTCGGTTCTAAATTTTTTTATGTCTCTAAGAAATTGAATACACTTAAACCTAAGTCATATCGCTCAGTGAAAACCTCCTGTTATTTCGGTTTTTCTCTATCTAAAGCCCAATATGTTTTATTATTATTTTTCTGAAACTCGGCTCTTTTCCTGAATAATCAATGGCATCATTAAAAACTAACATTATCGTTTTCACCGTTGGCAGTTGTTTATGAATTTCGTAAAATTCATTTATAGTCTGTCTCACCAAACACTTGTCAAAAGTCATTTAATCTCGTTGCAGGCTTTTCTCAAGGTTTTTATTTTATTGGAGTAGAGAAAGAAGTCTCCGTCGGATTTTAGACTACTTTTTCTAGAAATAGCTTTTTCTCTTTTCTCACACTTTGGACTTGGTATCGCGATACTCTACACGCAGCTGCTGTTCTTTCTTTACATTTCTTGATGTGAATCTCCTTTTTCTGATTTCGGAATTCCACCACTTTCTTGTGTCATAAACTCATACACACTATTTTATTATTTCCCGTTTCAGTGTTTTATTTTTTACGATAGACTCAAGTTCACTCATAATTATAAAAAACTAAAAATACAGAACTGATTATAAAACGTGAATACTTCATCTTAGTCAAAATTCGAATAAAAATAAATGGAATTTGCACAAACGCTCAACAAAAAAAGGACAACTAATTAATTGGATTATACTTAAACACTCAATAACGTAAGCTTATGTGGATAATTATTAAATTTTACATTGGCCTGGCTGTATTTTAAAACGATCAGAACATAGCAAATATTATATCAATATTGTTTCTTGATATGATTCTAAGAAAAGTGGCTCATTTTCTGAGTTATAATACTTGGGTAGACCGTGTTTATTTTTACAATAAAAAAACCTTATTACAAACTATTTAATCTTATTACGAACTATGTTTTTATATGGCAGACAAATGTAATGTTAGTTAATTTATCATTTAACGTTTGTCTTCTGACGGAATTATAATACTTGATGAAAATTAGACCTACATTTTTATAATATTTAAAAATATATCATAACATTTCTTTTTATGGCAAAATACTCATTTATAAAGGATAAACAGCAGAATTAAAAAATATTTAAAAGTAATCCATAGTACCAACCAGTAACAAAATAATTTGTATTTACATGAAAGCAATTTGCTTTTCCGCCTGAAAACTAAACTGAATGTGTTCAGTTTGAATAACAGGCATCGTTGTAGTCCAAGCTTCAAGATTACTGCTGCACCTATAAAAGTATTATAAATAATCCATACTTAAAATTATATACAATGTATGTAGGCCCTTTTCGTATCCAATAAATTTCGCTATTCATCCAACTATTAAATCTCATCATCTTACCTAACTATTGTATTACTGATATCTGAAAAACTGATAACCGGGTTTTGATAAACGAAAATCCAAAAGGAAATGTAGAATATTTTATAAATTTTACTAGCGAATTGTATTTTATTGTACTTTTATAAGTTATACTTAATTTAATTCGTGACTTAAAACATCACTACTCGAAAAATTGCTATTTCAATTACAATAAACTATTGATAAGCTATAAGTTAAGAGAGGATAGTGAAGTTGGGGAGATGCCAGTGGGAAAGCTCCAGAAGGTGGCTAACTAGGGCAGACAGAGACTGCTGCCACGACACTCTGAGGTCACTGTGTTTTGCTTAACAGCGAGGACCGGTTGCGTTGAGGGTGTTTAAAAAATATATATAGCTCTAAGTTAAAGACAAATTATTAATAAAAATTATGAAATTATCCAAAAATATTTTTGCTTAAAAACTTCCTTTCACTCACATCTTAAACTATTCAAACTCTTTCTGTAGTTCCTGAGATTTAGGCAAACATTGTTACTTACATATAAATAACCATATAGACAGACTTTGTGTACAATTATTTTTTTAATTTTATCTGTTTTTAAATACATCTTTAAAAGAATATTTGGAGTTGAAAGATTTTTGATTATTCTGATATTTTTGTTTGCTCTAGTTTGGATAAAAAGCTGTTACGATGAAGTCATAGATAATCTTATCGTTTGATTCCCACTAGGAGACGGAACAGTTGTTTCTGTCATAAAACAGTGGGAGACTATTTATCAAACTGTTTCTCCCTTTTATATTTTACTTTTATTTTAGTACTCCATTTTCCACAAAAAAATCTTTACGTAGAATACTTCAGTGTCTAAAGTGATGATCTGATTTTAGTTCTACAGAAGACGTTTCTGATCGGTAATATTGATAAATAAAAGATTGTTTGTTTCTTTTTTCTAAAACATTTTAAAACTTGTAATATTAAATATTCGGTCTTAGATATAGAACTCTAAATTTATTACATTGTCTGTTACTTTGAGGAAAGAAATAATATGTTAAAATCTATTAAAAAACACACGGTTTGGAAAAAATTGAAGCAAATTAAAGTAAATCTTTGATAAATTATTTCAATACATCAACTGAATAAGTAAAAATGATGTGTATTGGGAAAGAACTGGGGAGGAGGAAATTATAACACATGGGATTCTAACCTAGCTATTCGTCTTTGGTTAACATTTAAAAGTTTTATGTAAAAAAAAAAAAAAAAAAAAAAAATCAATCTAAAATACAGTGTTAACAAAATGTCGGAAAATATACCCGTTTATCTGCAATTTTACCTGTTTTCAAGCAAAATTTTTGCGTCTTACTTTCTTCATTTATAACAGTTTAAGTTGTATCTCAAGTGTTCATCAATCGATTTGAATTAATGAATGTCATTTTATTCACGATAAAAGACTTAAGAATTTACCTAATAAAATATAATTCGACAGAACTAATATTTACGTAAATATTGATTAAAAAAATTAAATGAAATTCTCAAAGGTTGATAATTCAAACTTATTTATTTTGCACCAGATATTGTTGAATATACTCAACACCATTTACTCACCAAATTTTATTAAAATATCCGTTCTTGAGAATGTTCATTGAAAACAAACCCAAAATGGTGAACAGAGACAAAATGAAGTGAGATATTGGATTTTTCCCCATGAACCGACACGACATGAACATGGAATTTTTTGTTTACATTTATGTCCCGAATTAATACCTTACCCTTTGGTGAACACAATCCAAGTTATCCTGTCAAGGAAAACAATAAAATCAAAAGATAGAAAAAAATATTGTCGGTTTCGGGATGTTTTCTTGACGGATCAAGCAAATAAGGGATATGTAATGGCAAAGTTTCACTTTGACATAAGATGAAAACAGTATAGAAATAATCTTGAATATATTCCAACAACTAATTTCAATTGACTTAAAATTTAAATAATTTAATCAGTACTTTCATCGTACAGCTTCAATTTTTTAAAGTCAATTGTCAAAGTACATTCCATTTCGGAAAACGGGCTATAATATGTACCCTTGCAATCTCGTGTTTATAGTTAGGAGATTACCAAAGGAATAACAGACGTCTAGTTGAATGTTAAGCATTTCATTCAGACATGTATGCATGTTATTACATCAAAGGTGGAAGTATTCTTTAACGGGAGTCAAAGCCTGTTTTCAAGCTTTAGGGTAGTTTATTTCTAGATGAAACGCAAAGGGTTACAATATATTTATTGTACAAGTACGTGCTAAGTTTACTGTATGTTATAGAAGTTAGAGGTTATCATACAGTTAAACTGCTTTATAAAGTTCTGTACCTACAAAGCTGCAAGTTTAAGAAATCATTTTAAAAAGGATTTCAGGCTTCTAAACTTCTCTCTCGTACGAGATATAAGCGTTGAAAGAGACAGAATGCTACGATGATTACAAACGTTTAGCTGCAAATTGTATACTGAATCAGCGAATTCAGTCGACCAAACAATTCCCCGCCGATACCGTAGAAAATGTGTATAAGATCCCTCACCATACTCAACGCAATTTTCATAGTTTTAATGAGAATTAAACTAGTCTTAAAAACTGTTTTCCAGTAATTTTCTGCACCGATTAGTTAAACTTATTTTATCTTGATCTTAATTTATTTAAGTGGATTTATATAATAAGGCAAGTCGCAGACAAATAAGCCATAATAAATTTGCGTGTTTTTACGTACCGGGTGCTTTTTTACAAATCCGGGGACTACTTGTCATATTTTCTTATACTTAATCCGTTCTCCACTGGATAAATACTACCGGGATCTCTACAGCTCATGGCCTTGCCTATGGTGAACAAGTAACTTATACATTTCCTAAATACGTACGCATATATATTATTCGTACATAAAAGCAAACGTATACGAAAAAGTAAGCACCAAATTATCTTAAAAAATAGGAATACTTAGGAAACAGAATTGAAAATAGTAAGACATTTTTTACTAAATAAAAGGCGAATAATATAGCAGATGATATAATCAAACAAATTATTCTATTTAACCGATTATAAATATACATTTGAACTACACAGTGATTAAAATTAAAAAAAACAATATAGACTAATTTACTTTTATATATATATATATATATATAATAGAGAGAGAGAGAGAGAGAGAGAGAATATATATATATAGAGAGAGAGAGAGAGGATATATATATATCCTATGTGATACAGTACGTATATCCTACCACGATCATTTACCCACATCAATGGTAACAAATTACCCAAAGACAAAATTACACGATATAAACAGTACTGCTAATCAACATACTCTCAAAACAAATTATTAATGCTTCAAATAACATAAATGATTGCACTAGAGAGAAGGAAGGCATCTCTTTGTGTATGTCAAATATCATCATATGACTCTTGACTTGATAAAACACAAAACAAACAAATAATTTATAAGACACCCAGACATCACAAAGACGCCAAATACTAAGCTTAACACAAATATAAAATTATAAACATTAAAATATATATATATATATATATATAAATTGGTCTTTGAACTTTATTAACACGGGCTTAAGATAAATAACTTAATTAAATAAAATATAAATAAGCGACAAAGAACTTTTCAATTTATTCTGTGCATGGTATCCTTACACCCTATTATCGTAAATTTTTTCTCAAAAGTGATAAATGGCAGCAATTTGAGATATAAATTAAAATTCACACTTTTCTTTTTTAGATACTTTAAATGATGAAATTATGTTTACGGCATGAAATAATGTTTTAATATTTATTAAATAACGCCTTTTTTAAATCTAAAATCATAACTAAAATTTTTTCACCTGTAATTTTAAATATTTATTTCAAATGAAATTAGAAAAGTTCATAACCGAATTGATCGTTTTTAAAATTAAACTTTAGAAGCATGATCAATTGTTTTTTTTAAATATTTTTTTAAGTATTGTTTTACTGGCAAATTGTACATGAATTAACATCTTTTAGAATAACAGAAACATTTTCTAAATAAATTAAATTACAATTAAAATTACACTTAAAAATCCTATTTTCATATTCTCTAATTATTCTAGAAATTATTTTCATAGAATTATAATGCACATATTAATATGCATTAACAAGCAGTAGTAGTTTGGTCATGTTTAAATTCTTTTTACTGTATTATTTTTGAAACCACCATTTTTCTTTGTCTTAGTATTCTCTTAGATCTTCCCATTTTATTTTTTATGAAAATAAATTACAAAAAAAAACAGTAGAAAAGATTTTAAAAAATAGATCAAATGAAATGACTTTAAATATGTCAAATTATCATCATATGATTCTTGACATCATACAGCACAAAACCAGGCAAATAATAGACACTCATACATCAAAAAGATGCTAAATATTAAGCTGTACACTGATATAAACTTATTAAAAGAATTATTTTTTAAAAATAGTCTTTGAACTTCATTAACCGGCTTCAAATAAATATTATTTAATTAAAAAAAAAAAAAAAGTAATAAAGAAACAAATCGTAGATTTTCAAAGAAAAACAAAATATACAAAAATAAAAAAAACATAGACGAATACTAATCTATTCAATAAGCAGCTAAATGAAACACCAACCAGCAAAACTGAAAAAAAAACTTGCCTTTCCCGTAGAGGTCAATCTTTTTATTTTATGAATTTTAGTCAAAAACCAAAGGCAGGTCCAACTAGTCACACATATAGTAACAGTGGCAGTGGTTGTGTTGGTTAAGCCACAGCGCCGTACAACCTTCGTACCCCTTAACAAAATTGGGATTAAAAATATTCGAAAACGGATTTTAAATATTTATCTGAAGAGCATTTGCAATCCCAAATCCACTGAATATCTCGTTTTCTATAGCCGAGATTAGGAAACTACAATCATTGTTCAAAGTTTTTTTTTACCTTTCTCTACCCATTTCAAGATGGAATTTCGAAAATCTAGAATTTGGTTTATTGACATGAAGAATACACCCACCAAAAATCAGGTTGATTTCTTCATTTGTCACAGCAAAATTAAAAAAATAATAGGGTTTAAAAAATTCAAAAATCAATTTTAACCCTTAAAACTCGAAATGAAACTAAAAAAATCTAGAAATTGGTTTTCAGATGTTCATAATCAATCAGTTCAAATCCAGCTCACCCATGATAGATACTTACAGTTCACAATTCATTAATTCAATTCATTAAAGTTTGCGCTTCAACCGGCATATCTTTAGTACTACACATATATAATTTTTTTTCGAGATGAAATATATCCAAAAACCTTCCCAGTTACGGCAAGAAACACGGGTAAAAATTTAGTAGCGATAGATCGAGTAGTTTTTTTTTTTTTGTCCCTAACAAATAAAACGTCTTTCCTCTTTATACGAGGGACGGTCAGAAAGTAAGATACACCCCCCTCTATGAAACAACACATTTATAAAACAATTTTTTTTTTTACTGAACAAAAAATTGCATATTTTTATCTACTTTTCGACATAATGACCACGTTTTTCTAAACACTTTTCATACCTTGTGACAGGTTTTTAATTCCACTCTCACAAAAATTTCGTTCAATTTCCTTCAAATATTTAAGGACCGCTTCCTTCAGTTTTATCATCATTAGCGAAACGCTCCTCTCCCAGGTCTCGCTCGAGAGGAACTAACACGTGGTAGTCGCAAGATGCTAGGTCAGGGCTATAAAGTGGATGAGACCACACTTCTCACTTGAATTTTTGCAGTAACTCCTTTGTCACATAAGCTGAATGAGGAATAGCGTTGTCGTAAAGAAAAACGACCCCATCGCTCAATCTTCCGGGTCTTCGATCTTTAATGGCTTACGCAATTTTTTTAGTCTCACAGTAACATTCGGCATTGATTGTTGTTCCTCAGGGCAAATTCACTGTAAACAACTCCCTCAGAATCGAAAAAGATTGTCGGTATAACCTTTCGAACGTGTGAGGATGTTTTCAGTTTTTTCGGCTGTAGCGAACTTTTTTGTCTCCATTCATGTGATGCTCATTTAGGAGTGTAATGAAGCACCCAGCTCTCATACCCTTGTGATGTTTTATTTCAAAAACTGTGAACCAGGCCCGGAATAACGTTGAGAAAACAAGAGCAGACGCAAAACGCTAATGTTTGTGGTTGTCGGTCAACAGATGTGGCACCCAACGTGCACACATCTTACGGTAACCAAGCTGATCGTGAATAATCGCAAACACAATACTATAATTGATATTAAGTTCACTTGCAATCTCTCTGATTTTAATGCACCGGTTACTCATTCACACGTTCCGCATTGCCCGTCGTGTTTGGAGTTGAAGGACGCCCAGCACGTAGTTCGTCACTTACATCTGTTCTTCCGTTTCTGAACACCATTTTGTGATCATGCGGCATGACTTACATTCTAACCGTATACCTCAACAATTTGGCGATTAATTTCAACAAAAAAGCGACTTTTTGCCAATAAAAATCGGACTACTAAACGAAACCTCTAGAGGACACGCCATATTGACAACGACACTACACACGTACTGAATGTCGTACAGAACTGCTGCTGGGGGAGCGTGAAGACAAGAACATAACCAGTGCTGCCACCACAAGACATTAATATATCCCTTTCAGTTCAAGAATACGGAAAGGGTATGAGTAACTTATTTTTTGACCCACCTCACGTATAATAGTATAGATATAATGTATTATAAAAGATTGAGAAAACAAATTAGGGCTGATCAAGGAAATTATTAGCACCGGGACAAGTTCTTGCTACTTAAACTGCAGAAGAGCAGAAATCCTATATGTTATCAGATTAACACAAATAGACAAAGTAATAAATAATTTGAAAGAATCTATACATCACACCTATGTAGATAGGAAATTAAAGTTAAACGTATTTAAAACAATGAAAAAAAAAGTGGAAGAAAAAAGTAAAAATTTATTTATTAATTTTAAATGTAAAATTATATTATGTAACAATATATTATGTAACTATTATCTGAACGTTAAAAAAGTAATAGTTTTTTTCCCTTCAGTAATATAACATACAACTTATCTATTAAAAAATAATATAGATAACTAAATACGATCAAGTTGCAACATTCTGTTAGAACTCATTGGATACATGGAAAAACATGGGAACTGATGAATTTCCACGTATAAATCGGAAAAAAAATCAAAATTAAATAAAGTAATCCTTTCCTATTCGTGTAGATACGTAAATTTACTTTAAATAGGAAAACTTACAATCGAGAAACTTCAGTGTTAATATTACTTCCTTAACAACATAGATTCCTTTTTAATAGGAAGTTAATTAAAATGTAATGAACGTATTGAGTTCCTTAACACACAAAGGTTATTTTCTAATTTATTCCCATAGCGAGAACGTTTGTATTACTCGTGATACATTCTAACTATTTCACTATATTGCTTGCTAATGAACATTCATCATATAATAGCAACTTATAAATTATTTAAGAATTATAATATAGTTTAATAACAAAATTTACGTATTCCTTTTTACTAATGTAAATTATTAGAATTACATTAAAGTAACTAATTTCAATCCGTTGCTCGAAAAAAAGTCAATTTTTGTACATTTCTTACTCAGCGTTACCTACTTCTTTAAAGATTTTTTTTACGGTCACTGCCATTTCTAAATTTTAATTTTCATACAAGGGATGGATATAAATGGAAGAATTTTAGAGACAACTACCTCATTAATCAGAAAAAATATCAAATTCATTACTAGTTCACACACTTTAATCATTTTACAACGATTTGTTTGTAGTTTGCAGTTATTCATGTCTCTCGTACTACGATATTGTATTAGTAATTAATCCTGTAAAATACTTTTCAGTAAGCTGTTATTTCCTCGTACATATCAACAGGATTCATAAAAATAAATCAGTATCAAAAAAATAAACAAAATACAAACTCTTTTTATTATTATCCAACACATTCAATTGTCTGTTACTTAAGTAGTAATCTGTTTAATTTCTTTTAAAATCAAATTCTTTAATGATTGATGCCTTAAAATATGGCCAACAATCTATTAAAATATACTTGGACAGTATCAATAAAAATAACTGTATTATTTTTATCATTATTATTATAAATCGGTGTTAGTTTTTATAATATATATATTTATAATGATTTTCTAAATTAATTTTTTTAAGAATTATATTCCTCTACTAGTATATAAATTTAAAGAACTTGATAAACCTAAGTACAAAACAATAAATAAAGTAAGATGACACTTTTCTTATTTTATCATATATACAAAAACGTTTTCGCGAATTTCTCGCATCCTCAGTTGCAATTCATTTCTTTAAATTGTTCACGTCGAATTATATAATACACATAAACGTCAAGAATAATATTTTTTTTTTATAAACACAACAAAAACTTTGTTTATATATATATATAAATTATAAAAATCAAGAATGTAAATTAAAAAATTGAAATTAAAATTAAATATTTTTTAGCACTTCAAATCAAAAATTAAGAATTACATGTATAAAAATATGACGTCAATTGATAAAAACATTAAAATTAAAATAAATAATAAATAAAGAATAAATAAAAAATAAATATACGACGACCATATGTCCGACCATTACTGACAGTACTGTAACATTCGCTAGCCAGACCAAACGTATATTTATTCTATTTTAACTTATTTATTTATTATTTATTTTAATTTTAATGTTTTTATCAACTGACGTCATATTTTTATGTATGTAATTTTTAATGTTAAGAAATATTTAAATTATTGATTTTTATAACATATTTTTTTAAAAATTAACAAAGTTTTTATTATATTTTATATATATATTAAAAAAATGTATATTCTTGATAATGTTTATGTGTAATATGTAATTTGACGTGAACAATTTAAAGAAATGGATTACAACTGAGGATGCGAGAAATTCGCGAAAACGTTTTTGTATATATGATAAAATAAAGTAGTGTCATCGTACTTTATTTATTGTTCTGTACTTAGGTTTATATATATATATATATATATATATATATATATATATATATGTGTGTGTGTGTGTGTGTGTGTGTGTGTGTGTGTGTGTGTGTGTGTGTATAAAAGTAAAAAAGTAAAAAAGTGACAATTTACAGATAAATCAATAAAAATAAATAAAACAAAAACCAAAAAAAATATACAACTTCAAAATTATATATATATAAATTATAAAAATTATTAAATAAAAGAAAAGAAAATGTTTTAAGCTAGCACGAGAGAAGCTGATGAGAATATTTGAAAAATGTAGCCCGGTAATTAATTACCATACGAGAAAACCAAATTATACAAATAAATTAATCGCTAAAGGGGGAATAAAATTAGAAATCCACGCTGATATCTTTATCTGAAACTAGTAAAACAATAAGTTCAGTAACATCGTCTCCACTGGTACACAGCCGAGGGAAAACTGACCTTTCCGACACAATTTTTCTGTCTTTTAGAGATTACTTTAAACAACTTATTTCTCAGTACATAAAAATCTACGACAAAATTAGATTAGGGAAAACTAAAATAAAATATAAATTTAAAATAACGACGAAGATAAATACCGTTTACCGATGTTTGTATGTCGAATAATATCAAAGATAAAATGGTTTTACAAATTGAGTAACAGTTCTTAAACGGTTGAAGATATAGATAAGAAATTTAAAGGATAATAAGTTAACAGAATGCGCTACCACGTGTAAAAATTTCATTGCGATTGATGCAGTCGTTTTTAATGGAAAGCGATCAAATACAGAAAACTTAGAAAATAGTGTTTTAATTCTCACCACAATAATCCACAATAATGTACTTTGAATAAGTAGTAAAATTATTACCGTTTAACACCATTAAACGAAAATAAAAATTATCTAAAAGTTCATATGATGTTTTTTCAAGTAGGCTGGATAGTTTTTATTTCATAAATCTTTAAACTTCAGTATAAAACATTCTACGTCAATAGTAGTTCTTTTTACAAGCTACTGCCATTAATTTATTTAGTAACCCAATTTAATTATCTTACCTAGATAAAATAATTTAACTTATTAATTTATTTTTAATTAAATTTTTTATTTTCTTTAATTTTTATTAACCCAATTAATTTCCAACATTATTCAGTTACGTCACGTTTAAAAGCCTTCATTTCCACTTTTATGGCTTTCTTGTTTTCTGTTCTTGCAGAAACAACACGTTATAAAAGTGCTGATTAATTTTTTTTTTTTTTAAATTATAATTTCTAAACATTGTTAGATGCCAGCAATATTTTTTTTTTGCATTTAAAAGCTTCTTTTGGTTTATGATAACCTACTTTTAATAACTTTTTTTAATTATTCCTTCCTTTGTAATTTAAATATTTAAATTAAGATTCTAAAAGGTCTGTTTAGATTGAGTATTCTATTTTGAAGATTTAGATTCTTCATTATCAAACTTTCATTAATTTATTTTCTTGTACTCTTATTTACATTGAAATTAAATTTCTCCATTGCGTTAAATTAATATCATTCCTTACTTCTTTTTATTTTGAATTATAATCAAAATATTATCATCAGTGAATGAAAAGATATTATTATTATTTTTATTATATCATTATTTTTTTTAATATAGCTGTATTGATCCAAGGTAGAATATATAAAACATAATACAATTTTAATTTCAGTATTTCTGTATTGCAACAGTTAACGAGCGCAAAAATAAGTTAATATAAAATCAAAATTACCGTAATAAGATACATTTATTAGCGAAATGTTTGTAAAACACCAAGTTCTATGTTACAAACAGGAATACAATAAATTGAAGTCGCTTAATTATAAAGGTTGAATATCAAACTTCAAACTACAATAAACGGCCTTAGAATAGAACGTATTCTATAGCGTCGAATTTTTCCTTTGTAGTAAAAATCTATTGTAGTATTGAAGAGACGCCAAGCAAGCGTCAATAGACACCTACGTAGATGCCGGAATAATTTTTTTTAGAAAAACCTGACAATTTACTTCTCGTCAAGGTACCTTAAAGATAAAAAAATAATAATAATAAAAGGTTTCCAGTAAAACACATAGTTCCATAAAATTTTTAAAAAGCACTTTCTCATTAAAGAAGAGCGAAGTCTTATTAAATAATGAATTACAGTTGTTTCAAAGGAACGAAGTAAAATAAAAGTAACAGTAAAAAAATTAAATATTTCAATAGGAGACTCATTTTAAATTTAGTATAATAAATAAAAATTAATTATTATTATCATTAGGAGTTATTGAATTAATATACTTTTTAATAAACTCTTCATTTTATGTCTTTAATTAGTTAACTAATTAATGACTTCAAAAAACTAACTAAAAGTAATTAAATAAATTAAATTTTGATGAAACTATCTAATTAAAAATAGGAGGGAAAAAAATAATAAACAAAAATATTATTACTTCCTAATCGATGTCTAGCTGAACATTTTTTGAATCGGTTGGATATTTCCATACGGCAAACAATTCCGTAGCGTTCGAGACTATTATTTTAGCAAGATCCTAAGGCTCTTCCTAGATAGCTTTTTAGTATCTGGATAAGAAGTTTCTTATTTTTCAGAACTATAGTATTTGAATTGACCGATACAAAAATACAAAATCAATGATAAATTAAATGAGTTTCATCGTAGCTGAAGATATTTAAATTCTCGAGAAATTTTGGGCGGGATTGATTTCTATTGCATCATGTGTGTAAATTATACATAAAACTTATAAAAGTTTTTGCTTTAATTTTATGCCCATATCTTTCTTAATAATAAGGATAAAATCAAAACCTAAACCGACAACGATTGTTAACGTCTATATGCCTACAAGCGCCCATGATGATGATGAGGTAGAGTGTGTATACGAAGAGATTGATTAAGCAATTAAACACGTAAAAGGAGATGAAAATGTAATAATAGTTGGAGATTGGAATGCAACCATTGGAAAAGGCAAGGAAGGAAATATAGTGGGTGAATACAGGCTGGGCAAAAGGAATGAAAGAGGGAACCGACTTATAGAGTTTTGCACGAAGTATAATTTAGTAATTGCCAACACCCAATTTAAAAATCATAAAAGAAGAATATACACTTGGAAAAAGCCAGGCGATACTGCAAGGTATCAGATAGATTATATCATGGTTAAGCAAAGATTTAGAAATCAACTCGTTGACCGCAAAACTTACCCTGGAGCAGACATTGATAGCGAACATAATTTGGTGATAATGAAATGTAGATTGAAATGTAGATCAGGTTTAAAAACCTGAAGAAAAGGTGTCAGATGAATCAGTGGAATTTAGAGAAGCTTGACGAAGAGGAGGTAAAGAAGATTTTTGAGGAGGACATCGCAAGAGGTCTGAGTAAAAAAGATAAGGTAGAAATGTAGAAGAAGAATGGGAGAATGTTAAAAAGGAAATTCTTAAATGAGCAGAAGCAAACTTAGGCGGAATAAAGAGAACTGGTAGAAAACCTTGGGTTTCAGACGATATATTACAGCTGATGGATGAACGTAGAAAATATACGAATGATAGTGATGAAGAAAGTAAAAGGAACTATCGGCAATTAAGAAATGCTATAAACAGGAAGTGCAAACTGGCGAAAGAAGAGTGGATTAAAGAAAAGTGTTCAGAAGTGGAAAGAGAAATAAACATTGGTAAAATAGACGGAGCATACAGGAAAGTTAAGGAAACTTTTGGGGTCCATAAATTAAAATCTAATAATGTGTTAAACAAAGATGGTACACCAATATATAATACGAAAGGTAAAGTCGATAGATGTGTGGAATATATTGAAGAGTTATACGGAGGAAATGAATTAGAAAATGGTGTTATAGAGGAAGAAGAGGAAGTTGAGGAGGATGAAATGGGAGAAACAATACTGAGATCTGAATTTAAGAGAGCTTTAAAAGATTTAAATGGCAGAAAGGCTCCTGCAATAGACGGAATACCTGTAGAATTACTGCGCAGTGTAGGTGAGGAAGCGATTGATAGATTATACAAACTGGTGTGTAATATTTATGAAAAAGGGGAATTTCCGTCAGACTTAAAAAAAGTGTTATAGTCATGATACCAAAGAAAGCAGGGATTGAAAAGAAAAAGATAAATGTGAAGAATACAAACAATTAGTTTAACTAGTCATGCATCAAAAATCTTAACTAGAATTCTATACAGAAGAATTGAGAGGCGAGTGGAGGAAGTGTTAGGAGAAGACCAATTTGGTTTCATGAAAAGTATAGGGACAAGGGAAGCAATTTTAAGCCTCAGATTAATAGTAGAAGGAAGATTAAAGAAAAACAAACCAACATACTTGGCGTTTATACACCTAGAAAAGGCATTCGATAACGTAGACTGGAATAAAATGTTCAGCATTTTAAAAAAATTAGGGTTCAAATTCAGAGATAGAAGAACAATTGCTAACATGTACAGGAACCAAACAGCAACAGTAATAATTGAAGAACATAAGAAAGAAGCCGTAATAAGAAAGGGAATCCGACAAGGATGTTCCCTATCTCCGTTACTTTTTAATCTTTACATGGAACTAGCAGTTAATGATGTTAAAGAACAATTTAGATTTGGAGTAACAGTACAAGGTGAAAAGATAAAGATGCTACGATTTGCTGATGATATAGTAATTCTAGCCGAGAGTAAAAAGGATTTAGAAGAAACAATGAATGGCATAGAGGAAGTCCTACGCAAGAACTATCGCACGAAAATAAACAAGAACAAAACAAAAGTAATGAAATGTAGTAGAAATAACAAAGTTGGACCACTGAATGTGAAAATAGGAGGAGAAAAGATTATAGAGGTAGAAGAATTTTGTTATTTGGAAAGTAGAATTACTAAAGATGGACGAATCAGGAGCGATATAAAATGCTGAATCGCACAAGCTAAACGAGCCTTCAGTAAGAAATATAATTTGTTTACATCAAAAATTAATTTAAATGTCAGGAAAAGATTTTTGAAAGTGTATGTTTGGAGTGTCGCTTTATATGGAAGTGAAGCTTGGACGATCGGAGTATCTGAGAAGAAAAGATTAGAAGCTTTTGAAATGTGGTGCTGTAGGAGAATGTTAAAAATCAGATGGATGGATAAAGTGACAAATGAAGAGGTATTGCGGCAAATAGATGAAGAAAGAAGCATTTGGAAAAATATAGTTAAAAGAAGAGACAGACTTACAGGCCACATACTAAGGCATGCTGGAATAGTCGCTTTAATATTGGAAGGACAGGTAGAAGGGAAAAATTGTTTAGGCAGGCCACGTTTGGAATATGTAAAACAAATTGTTGGGGATGTAGGATGTAGAGGGTATACTGAAATGAAACGACTAGCACTACATAGGGAATCTTGGAGAGCTGCATCAAGCCAGTCAAATGACTGAAGACAAAAAAAAAATATTTTTTAATATTTTAGTAATAATATTGTTTATTAACCCAGTACCGAGTTGAAACAATGTACATAATGGAAATATTGTTTTATAAAACAAAGAGTTAATTAATTTTTTATTTTAGAATATATTTCCAAGTCTTTCTTACTTTGTAAAGTGTGTAAAACACCTGAAGAAAAGATAAACTAGTCAAGAGTACATTCCCTTAGAGTAATGATGATCACTATAGAGGCAGTATCCGTAGTAAGCAAATGAAGGTATCATTTTTATTGCTTAATATATTATAATCAAGGAAGAAGGTATTAAAAATCATTACATTTTTCAATTACTCAATAATTACTCAATTACTCAGTAAGCGCAGCACGGTATGATTGGTATCTTAATGCTATAGAATATTAGACAGTAACTTCGTGATTTATATGAGGCAGTTTACACCCTTTTAATAGAAAAGAAACAACAAAAATTAGTCGCCCGTAAAACGGTTTTTATATTATAAAAAATTAAACAATTTTATAAAATTTTTAACTAAACTAGTTTTTTATGTTTTGATTAATACAGGCAAGCTTCAATCATTTTTAAAGTGAATAAAAAAATTATTATTTGTAATTTTCGTTAAACTATAGTGCATTAATAAAATCTCCGAATATATTTAAGTACGTTTCTAAAATTGTTAAAAAATGTTGCTAGAAAGAAAGAAAAGATTGACTTCTACTTAAAAGCTTTTTATTTTAATATTCCTTATTGAAAAAAAACCCTGCACAATCGGATTATTTTATTGCTGATTGTTTAAAGTAATGCCAATTTTTGTCCTCTGAATTTTCTTCCTTCGTTTTTAATATCCAATTTATTTATTAAATTATTATAATTTTATCTCATCCACCTCAAAATTATTTTTTTTATTATCGTAGCACTTCTAAAATAGTAAATTAATCTACTAATTTTATTTATATCAAAAAATCAAAATTTAACACTTAAGATGGCGAAAAACAAATTTTTAAGAAATTTATATTATGAACTACCTACCTTCAGCCTTAAAATTACCTATTTTAACTCAATAAGTTTTAAAACGAATCAATCCTATTTTACTAACAAAAATGTTCTATTGTTACATTTTACTCAAAAACTATATACGAAACGGTTTTGAAAATTTAAATTATATCCAAAAACCTTCTGCCATAAATTTATAACGGTTTACTTACTGAAGATACGTTTTAGCAACAAAAAAAAACCGTAGAAAAAAAATTAAAACAGATTTTATAAAATTAAAATAGAAGGTTCTAATTTCCTTTTGTAAAATACGAGTTTTTTTAAGTTTCATAACATCAGGTTTAGGAAAACATAATGACTTAAAAAATTAAATATAAAAAATAGCAAAGAATATCTTATTTTCTTGATGAAACGTTGTTATGGTTTATTCTATAAGTATGCACTTTAAAAAACCTTCAAAAGTTAAACAAAAAAAATTATCCAACATTCACGAAGAACTGGTTTAAAAATTTCAAATAGTACCCCTACTAATTTGGAACTATTTTTTTTTGTAATTCACAACATTTTATTAAATTATTTAAGAAGAAAAGAAAGTATATTAAATGAAAAATCAATTTTGGATCGTTTCATTTGTTTGGTATTTTAGACAGAAAATGGGGGTTTGTTCCACAACTTACTTACTGCTGCCATGTTAAATTGATTATATTAATATTTTTATAACAGAATATTATGGTTAATATTAGAGTTGGATTCTTACGGTTTAAGAGCCACCTGTATCCGACGTATTAGTAAAACATTACTACAGGTAATCCTTATGACAGGTAATCCGCCATATAACTGGAGTTTTAGATTATTTCGACGGTTGTACCAATATAGAAATCGCTTACTTTAGCACTGTGGTTCTAATAATTTTAGCTATCAATACGAACTCACAAAACAAAAATTACAGTGAATGAAGTTTTCATTAGAAGCTGTTTCTTAAACCAACAGTATAATCCTTAAATATTAATTTTATTAATAACTAATTCAGTTTTATTTTTATAAATGTTCATCAAATATTTTCAACAATAAATGTTATATGAAATGTGATTTTTTATTTACGGTAAAATTTATACATTTTCCAAAAATAATAAACAGAATAAAGTAAAGCTTAATGTATACTGTTTATAAAAAAACAATCACTAAAATTAGTTTAAAAAAATCCTTTCGGTAAGCCGGAAGGGATTTCACCGGTACTAAGTAAGGGATAAAAAAATATTTCCACCTTAAAGTTAAGAAAAACTTCAAATTTACTCAATACGACAATGGTTGCATGTGAAAAAAGTTTCACATGTTTAGCATACGACATGCCCCATCTTACAATTCCAGCAACATTTTGGTCATCCCTTGCCGTAAGGATTCGTTATATCAAATATTGTTTCAGACATAAGTTTTAGGTAATGTTTAGAGGACTAACGACTACTTTAAACCGATTCCGTACTGTACCTATTAAGGGAGGTATGATTTTTTTTTAGGTAGGTGATATCAAAAAACTTTACTTGAATAAGTATCCAAAGAATAGTCGGAACTTTAAACGAATTATTTTACTTAATATGAAAGTTAGAGATATTTGTTTATTCAAAAAAGCCCCCTATGGTCCGATTTTGCCCACTAACGAACTCGACCGAGATTTTGGGTCGTTATCTTTTATGTATCAATTTAAAAGTGATTGGCCCAAAATTACGGCATTTATCGTGTCCACAAGAAAGTGAAATATATAATGTATGTAGATATTTAATATATGCTATGCAGTTAGACAAATTATATTAACTTAAATGAAAAGGCAACCCTGAAATAGATAGGCCAACTTGAAACCGACAAAGCGATTAATTATTACAGGTTAAATTGCTCCTCTGTATGAATTAAAGCGATTCTAATGCTAATACATAACCAGAACATTTACAATAATATTAAAAAATAGATTATTTTTTATTTACTAATAAATATTAATATTAATTCATTACAGCTACATTAAAATTCATTGTGTAATTATTCATACTTAAAATTTGTTTGACAAAATATAGTTAAAATACTCTGCATCAGCAGTTCCCAAACTTTTTTGACTAGTTAAGCACTTCTTGGAATCAATTTCTATAGCGGAATCCACCAGGATTCCGCTATAGAGAATTTTCCACCAGGATAAGTAATGGTATTTAGAAGTAGTTTTTCGGAGGAGGGAGAGGAAGAGAGTATAAAAAGTAAGGGAATGTAAAGGAACAGAAATATTCATTTAAAAAATTGCGCAGTGTCCAAAAAGTGTGAAATTTACCATAATATCTTAATTTATTCTCCATTACCACCACCATACACATGATATTGTCAAAATTTAACCGTACTTAAAAGTCCTTCAAAAGTTCAATATAACAAACCGTTTGCGTTACAACATATTTTGCAATATCAATAAGAGCAAAAAGTAAAATTCATACAATAAACTTAGTTTCTTCAAATTAATCAGTACATTCGATTCAGGTTAAATATATTACTTGCTATTCGAAATAATGTATATTTTAATACAAATTCATGCGTATAAGTCAAATATACGTGTCAAACTGCATTTATAATTAAATTTTATTTTTATTATGAAGTTTCGGTTAGCAGAATCTACAGCATAATAAAAAAATAATAATTTAATAAAGGAAAATATAGTTAAATCTCAAAGTTTATAAGATTCAATATATAATGGTAGCATTTCTGTCTTTTTCCCTGAAAGTTTCCCTGTTTAAAACACAGATAATTTTTGTTTAACATATGCTCAGCCACACATCTTAAGATTTTCTAAAAGTGAATTATTCATAAAATATATATATATGAAATTAGCTTTAAGGGAAAACTTCTCCATCTGCTCCAAGTATTTTTTTTTCTTTTGAGAATTCGGGTATCGAGTGCTTCGATCCTTTTTCTCTGTACCAGAATGGATCCTCCGTTAAAGCCACTACTGGCTATGAACGGAGGGGGTGGTGTAGCGACCGGACACGCTACGAAACGGGATCTTCTCCTCTCGGGGGGGAATCGAGATGTACCAGAATGGAAATTTGTAGCGTATGAAAAATGCCATGCCTGACAAGGATTCGAATCGAGGACCCCCCGGATGAAAAGCTGAGACGCTACCACTTTACCACGGAGATCGACACTCTTCCTATTTTCTTCTTTATTTATATAATTAAATATATTTCTTCAAGCACATTAGGTATAGAATTTTCCGGCCTCCGTGGTGCGAGTGGTACCGTCTCGGCCTTTCATCCGCAGGTCCCGGGTTCGAATCCCGGCCAAGCATGGCTCATTTACACACGCTACACAATTGTAATTTCATCTAATCCTCTGAAACGATACCTAACGGTGGTCCAGGAGGAAGGCTAAAAAAGTGGTAGCGAATTTTAATATAATTTAAAAAAAAAAATAAAGTAAAAACATCGATGAAAAAAAATTTAAAAGTAATTTACGTCGTGTCAGACTGAATGCTTCAAAGACAGAAGTAAAGAAATCAGACATGAGGAATCGACTTCATCGATTTAAACCACCCACTCCACAATAGCTACATGTAGTCGTTGAAAGGAGTGTCACAACTCACACATGAGTTTCGTTATAAACCAGCTGATTCACGGATCCGAATTAATTAATTTATATATATAATTAAAGTTCCTTAAGGCTTGACATAATTAAAGATTTGAACGTCCTCCTGTTTTCTACAGTATATAAAACGCACATATATATATATATATATATATATATATATATATATATATATATATATATATATATATATATATATATATATATATACATGATGAAAAGAAGAGGTTGAGTTATCTTTCCGCCACCCAAAGTAAATTCCTAAACCCTTTTATAGAAACTTATTATAGTACTTAATTATTTAACTCCCTTCCACTGTCAGGAACAAGTGTTTCTAAAAGACGTAAACAAGAATAATATCCGTAAATTAAGCAAATTTTCAAGTGATAATTATAAAATCGATTAACAAATACGTATAGGTTATTATCTTGAGTAAGAATAGAAATAGTGTGTAATTCAAAAATTAAAACCCAGCTAACTACTGGGTAATCTAAGTTACAACATAATTACAAAGAAAAAAAATTTTTTCGATGAAACAACCATAATATTATTAAACTATAATAAGTTGGATTAAAATATTAAAAAATAATATGTTAAAAATTAAAAAAGAAATAAACTCCACTCTAAAGAAGACTCCAACTCTAAAGAAAACTTTGGCAACGAAGGAAGTCTTATTTATTACCTGATAATATTTACTTAGACTACAAAATTAATTTCATTATTCAAAACTCTATTCAGAAAATTAAAAGTAACTCTAAAAAAATGAAACTTTTTTTGTTTGATAAATAATTCACGACATAGGTACAAGGCTTCAGCATGGAAATATGAAATTAAAAAATTGTAGAGTATGAAAAATATCAAGCCTGATCGGAACACGAACTAGAACCTTTCAGATGAAAGACGAAGACGCTAACACTCCGCCACGTTAATTTGTCTTCAACTTTACGTCTAGGTAATGAAACTCATAAGAATAAGTTTTTCAAAAGATTTCTCAAACACTGCCTAATAATAATTCGTTTCATATTAGTCTTATTAATTTAGGCGTTATTTAAAAAACTGTTACCTCCCATTTCTAGATATCACTCATTTTACACAATAATTTTAATTAAAAGTAAAATATATGTCTGAATAAAATACTTGTTAATTTCTTTTTTTTTTAGAAAAACTATGTTATTTCGAAGTAGAATATAAATTCCGTACGTTTATTTTCTCAAAAAAATATTCTAACGCCAACAATATTTTCATTCATCTGTTTACCTATGTTTTTCTACAGAGAAAAACAACTTGCATATTATACGGAAAGCTTACGCAGTTACTAAACAAACTCAATCAATTTCTTTATTAGTAAAAATAACCAATATGATTCTATTAAAATATAAAAACTGTAACGGAAAAAAAAACAAATACAATAGTTTGTGACAAACAATACGAAAATATTTTCCATTTTTATAGAAATAATACAAATATATTTTTATTCCTAGCCCCATATAAAACATTACGTAACAGCACACAATATCTAAAAATATGTTAAAAGAGTTGATACCGCTTTTACCTCACTTAACCAAATGAAATGTAAATAACATGAAAACAATGTCGATTCTCTCTCTCTTTCTCTCTTTTACCCCTCCTTTAACAAATAAAATAGAGATAAAAGGCTGAAAAGTTTTACCCGTAAAATTAGATTAGGTACATCTAAAGAAAATGTGTGTGGCTGAGGTTAAAAAATGTGACCTTTGAGAGTACGTCTGACTGAAATCTGCAGAGATGTGGTATGACAATTTCTTTGTTTGAAAAAGAATAATCCATTTGTTTTTTACGTGATCTTAAAGCTTACTGTCAGCGTACAACAATATTTCATTAAAAAATAAAAAAGCTAAAACTGCCGAGTGTTTGACCCTCAAAATTTTCTGATTTCTAGTACATTAAATTTATTTTTTTTATTATAAAAAAAATAACACTACCATACATTTCCCAAGATATCAAAAGAATTTTATGTTTTGTCGAATAAAATAGTATAATACGGAAATGTTATATAAAAGATGGCCCCAAAGTCACTATGCGTTTAAATATGAAAAATAAAATACTGTTTTATAAGTATTAGCTTGTAGTATTGGATATATTGTACTGATTGGATTGTAATAAAAAACAGTCTACCACTGTATATCGACAATTATAGAATAATCTTGATAATACTGAAAACGTTTACTTATTCAGGATGACATTACTACCTATAATAATTAGGCTACCGTAGGGTATGATAACACTAATGAAGTCTTAATGGCAAAGCGATTAAACGAGGTTTTGTAGAAACGCTATCTAGGTCATTGGACCTGATGTTATAAACGTTTACTCCTGAGTGCAGTGAAAGAAAAAGTATAAGCTGTGGAACCAAAAACGCTGGAAGGACTAAAAAAGAAGCAGTTCAACTAGCATTAGGAGAAAAATAAAATTATGTCGAATATTACGTAACACAGGGTTGGTCTAGTGGTGAACGCGTCTTCGCTAATCAGCTGATTTCGAAGTCGAGAGTTCCAACGTTCAAATCGTAGTAAAGGCAGTTACTTTTATACGGATTTGAATATTAGATCATGGATACCGGTGTTCTTTGGTGGTTGGGTTTCAATTAATCACACATTTCATAAACGGTTGACTTGAGATTGTACAAGACAACTTCTCTTATACTCATACATAACATCCTTTGAAATAATGCCTGACGGTGATTCCCGGAGGCTAAATAGGGAAAAAATGTTAATATTACTTAAAGTAATTTTTCTCAATATTCTACAACGCTTGCATTGATTTATTTATGTAGAAGGTAATTTAAACGAAAATAATAATTCAAGTAACTAAATTACACGGTTATTTTTATCAGTTTGCTAGGAACTTTAGACCACCAGGTATTTAATAATGTTTGAAAGTAAACAATACACACTTCGAATGTATACCCGAAATCTAACGAAATCCCACAAATATAAATAATTAAAATTAGAAAAAAATTTTAGTCAAACTAAAAAAACAACGAATTCTCTCAGTAAACATTTTTTATTCTTCATGTTTTATAAAAAATAATAAAACAATAAAATGTTCCATATGGTAGAGGATAAACATATAGTGAAGACATGAACGCAGTCAACTTATAAAATTATAATTTTCCAATCGTGATTATTGTTTTAAATACAAGACACCCGTGCTGGAAATTTTTCTAGGTAAAACAAAATCGATATTCATATGTTATAATTATTTATTTTTATAAAGAATTTTAATCCATAAAATTTATATTGAATTAAAAATAAATTAAAGTGTAAGAAATATATTAAATTAAATTAAATTTATATTAATTAAAGTTTCAATATATTTCTTTTAAAATCATCAAAATATCATATTTATATATATGTGCATCACTGACATAAGTATAAACTAATGTAATACAAAAAATTAAACTTAGAAATTAATACCATAATAATTTTTGCAAAATTAAAACAGTACAATGAATAAATAATTTACTGGACGACTTTATAAACAATTTAACGGATATAATTAAAAACTATAAAAAAAAGGCGGCAAAGTATTGCATGACTTTCCGGACTAATACTTTGTTTTTTTATTGATTATGATGATTAGCAGAATTAGATTTAAAAAATAAAGTATAACTTTATTAAATAATGAAAAATATTGTTTCTAATTTTGGGTTTGGAATTTAATTTAGGTGCCAAAGCTTTTCCTTTATTTTTTCGTGTTTAGCCTCCGGGAATTATCGTTCAGATATTACTGCAGAGGATGAATGAGGATGATATGTATGAGTGAATAAATGAAGTGTAGTCTTGTACACTCTCGGTTCGACCATTCCTGAGATGTGTGGTTAATTGAAACCCAACCACCAAAGAACACCGGTATCCACGATCTAGTATTCAAATCCGTATAAAAGACTTTACTAGGACTTGAACACTGGAACTCTGGACTTCTAAATCAGCTGATTTGGGAAGACGCGTTCACCAGGAAACCAACCCGGTGGGTTAGGTGCCAAAACTACTTTAATTTTAATAGTCTTATAAGTGATAAAGAAAAAACAAAATAAAAAAAATTAAAAGAGTTAAAGCAAAACAAAAATGAAAATAATATATATTTTTTAAAGAGAATCAATTTTAAGCTAAGTTTTCCTAAAAATAATCATATAAAGGTTAAAACTTAACGAATTTGCTTAAAAAGCTTTCTTTAAATCTACCACCTCTTTCAATAACTTTTCTCCATTTTAGGCCGAGGTCTATAATATAAAATAATTAATTGTAGACATCTGTTGAGATAGCTGTTCAAATGTATAAACTTTCAAAGAATTTTTGAAAAATATTTTAACCGAAGGGGATAGAACAAAAAAATAAAAAGTATATTTTCAATTTTAAGACGCGGGGATTGATTTTTTGAAAAAAGGATTTTGGATTTTTATATATGAATTATAAAAACAAATTTTCTTTAATAAGGTTTTCTCTAAAATGCTTCTGAAGAAATTGGGTTTTTCACGATATCCCCCACGTTAACGAATTTTGAAAAAATAAATTAATATGATCAACGTCCCATTTATAAAAATATCTGAGCTAAATTCCAAAAACGTAATAAGACCGATAAAAAATAAGTAATAATTCAATCGAACTCAAAACGACATGAACAATTTTACTTATTATTTGAAATCTACAAAATTAAATTAATGATTGCAATAACTTTTATATTGGAAAAATAATCTGATGTAAAAAAAAAAAATAATAATAAAGTAATGAAAAATATAAAAATACAAAAAAAAATATATTGGAAAAATAATCTGGTTTAGAAAAAGATGTTAAGAGCTGTAAATACATTATTAAAAAGAAAGCAGTGAATTTTCCAATGTCACAAAATATATGATTAATGAAAGACACATTTTAAGAATTATAAATAATATTTTTGAAATACTAGAAATAAATAATGAAGAAAAAGAAATAAATAAATTTAGAAATAAATATGTACAAAATAATAAGAAGCAGATACATGAAATCAAACTGAACAAGTTATCAGATCTGAAATAATTAAACAATAAGAAAAGAGATGCAACATATTTATTCTGGATGTTACTTGGTAATAACGAACGTTGTTAATATATATATTAAAGGCACTATTTTAAGTCTATTATAATTACTCTTATCGTTTAATTGATAATTTAATTTTATGTACATTGCATTTTCACACAGATTATCAGGAAATTAAATATATCCAAAGCGGTAAGGAACCTGACAGTTATATAATTATAATTATTATATGTAATTATTTCATTATATAATAAAAAAAAATTTCTATAAAATTCTGAACTCAATTATTTTTTTGTTTGCTACATTGATTAAATTACTGGTTGTAACTTCTTATAACTAGAGTAAAATGACAGAGTTACGAAATAGAAAATAGGATTTTTATAAAATAGACTTAATCTATTTGTTTTGACAACAATCAAGTACATTTAATGGAAGAAAAATATTTTCTAAAAAAAAAAACGTAATAAAATAATGAAACATTTAATAGCTAAGACTTTATAGAAGTACTAGTACTTTTCAAATCCCCATAAAAACGTAGTTAATACCCACCTAAATACGCGACTGCACCACACATACAAATTCAAACACACACACACAAATAGTTATTTTTTGCTAGCATATTAAAAACTACTGAATATTTTTCATCCAGGAACATTTTCCACGAGTCCCCAGGGTCGGGGACTCCTGGCGGAGCCATGAGGAGCTAAATCAGACCTACCGATCCCTTGCTAGTCGGGGATCCCTTCGGGGGTTCCCCATTAGAGGCAAGATGGGGGAATGTAAGACCGGTGGGGATCCTTCTAGGGGTTCCTCAATAATGGAAAGGCGTAAATACCGGAATCCCGGTGGGAGAACCCTTCGGGGTCCCATCATTTGAGGCATGGCGAATGATCAAAAGACTGGGTCCCGGCTATCTGAGTGGGACGGACCTTGAGTTCTGCTGCGGAAGTTTGAGGCGATGGCACCTCCCCGGGGAGTTATACTTATGCTCAATTGCGGGTCCGGCTCTGAGGGCAGGGTAAACTAGAAAAAAAAGTAATATATATATATATATATATATATATATATATATATATTTATATATAGCAATATATAAGATATTTAGAGAAATAATATAATATATTTACAGAATTGCCAATCCCTTCATTAAAAATAGTTTATGAAATTTATTCAAACCATTCATTATAAGATTAAAAGTAAAAAAATTGACAAAAACTCTGATTTAAACGTTAAATGATTTCTAATGTATGTATAGATTACATTAATATCCTAACAGTATAAACAAACACTGATTTATATATATACACACACACAGAATTTTTTTTTATGCATTTGTCAGTGTTTTTTAAGTCAGGATGCTTCACAAAGTATCTTAATAATTAACTGTTCCTCTATATTAATATTTTATCTCAGAGGCATACACCATAAAACAGAGGAAAGTAGAAAATTAGAATTGATTGAATTAATTATTTTGTTTTATTTTTAGAAGATTTAAAAATAAAAAAAATGTTTAATTATTTTACTTATAATTTAATCGGTAATTTCATATATTTGAGACTATAATGAAACCAGAATTTCTTGAAAAAAGACAAATGAGTCCTAATATTTACAAATAAATTATGAAATAATCTACATTATTTTGCACAGGCCAAAAAAATTAAGAAATACTATAAATATGTAATAGTATCATAAAATACAGACATTATAGCATTCTTAATGTTAATTAAATTTATATTTAACCATCTTTAGCTGTAAATATCTCGTGAAAATTCTTTGAGTTTTATTTGCAAGCGTCAGCGAAATGAAGGCGGGCAATGAAAAACAGTCATCTAAAATCTATTTCATAAACTTATCTACAAAACGGGAATAGTCAAAATGTGTAATATTTAATAGGTACAATCCTAAAATAAAAAACAACATTCACTGGTATTTAACTCAATGAAATAATTTTAGACATACACTAAAAAAAAAGTAAATAAATTAACATCAATTAGTAAATTTCTGTTACAAATGTAGAGAAGTAAAATGTTTTTAGTATTCATATTATGGTTTTGGATAGATGATGTCTGGTACAACAGACCGGAACTTCTCGTAACCCTATGAACACAATATTTGTTATACGGTCTGGTATTAGTAAAAAACAATTAGAATACTAACTTCATAAAAAAAAAAACTGCACACATTATTACTTATAAACTACGTAATGTGAAACAACCAAAACTTCCAAGATTACAAGAACAAGCACACAAACATTTCCTTTCATAGCATAAGAACATACCCCCACAATCAGATGAACAGTGATCTGCATGAATCAAGATACCAAGCGTCATTCCTTGATATTTGTTCCCCCCCGCCCCTATTCCAGTGGACCGGATAAGCACTCAAGCATGACTCAGTTCCGGGGCGTGTGACTCTAACAGGCCTCCCCGCCTGCCAGCAGTAGATCCGACATGGCAGTTCGGCCCACCGATACTGGATCTTATTTTAATTTTCCTGCCTTTAACTTCAGATATTTGTATTAGATGACTTTTGTGAATATAATCTCAAGCACTTCTGTAATCTCTTTATGAACAGGCAATATAAATCAGAGATATAACCAGTAAATTCGTGTCAATACAGGAAATTCTGGATAGATATGTTTCAAATGATCCAGCTGGCTATCAGTAATTCAATGAAGCAATGACTCAAGAGAACTATTTTGAGTTTTACCCGCGCCAAAGAAAGCAAAGCAGTTTAGGAACGTGACCAAATTCACGCTCATCGCTTGCTTCGATATTCGCGAAGTCCTGCATTGTGAGTTTACCCTAAGAGATTTGAATGTCAGTAGAAGTCTAAACAACATTCAAATGAAGCGTCTGATAAGAATACACATAGCAGACGACCAGAACTGTAAAAATAACGGATACTTATACAACTCCGAATACCAAACAGAAGGTTTTTTGCCTGCAACAAGATGGTCACTTAACAATTCTAGTACTCATCGAAGTTTTCATCCACGCAACAGCCTCATCTTTTCTGACATGAAGCTTCACACTTTCGAATGCTTGAAACGCATCAAGTACTGGACTACCTCTAAAAATATTCTAACTGTGGATGCCACGCAATTAACGCTGCACAAAGGAGCCAGTTCAAAAGGTATAATAGACACATTTATATAGGGTACAGATTTCTTTTAAACCTAGTTTCAGAACTTTTTAATTTCTTCTATAGTACGCTTATAACATAATTTTCAAAAAAGGGGAGAGTCATACCAAAAAGTTGTATAAGTTTAGCATTAAAATTCTTACTGCATGTTTTACGTATGTAGATAATCGATCTTACAGTAACAGGCTTATCAGAAAACACAATCTGAATAGATTTTTTTCACATTAAAGATGAATTTTTACATATTTACAGCGAGTTTTAATTGTTTGATTATTACCTATCAATTAACGAAATCCATTCATTACAAAAAATTATTTTTTCTTTTAAATGAAGTAAGTTATTAAAAAAAGCGACTTATGATAAAATGTGGTTCGGTTTTTCGTTTTAAAAATTGTAATTTTTACAAATTACTCTCATTTCTGACCATCATAAACAAAACAATAACGTTATTAATTCATTAATAAATATACACTATTGGTAAATAAATCTCCTCAAGTTAATACTTAAATCATTTTATAATATATTATGAATAATTATGAATATCTCATTGTCAAAATGTGTCAGACGAAATAATGAAAGGATAACTAACTATACCAGTCGTTAACACCTTATAAAATAATAAAAAATTTAATAACAGTCATATTGAATAAATATCAATCAAATTATAGCAACGTAGATCATATATTTAACTATGAAGATAAAATTTTTAACATAGATAAAACTTTAATTGCAGAACTTATCAATCCGCCGTCATAACCATCATAGTTTTTTTTTTTTTTTTTTTTTTTTTTGTTATATTATTAAAAAACCTGGAAATTCACACATAAATTTAATAAAATTAATTCTTGTAATATCGATTTAATATTGAAACACTTTTTTTTTTAAGCACACAAATCAAAATAAAATAATTTTTGTTCATATATTTTTCTTTTGTACAGAATAAAAAAAAATTCGTTTCTATCAGTTTTGTTCCGTCTGATCTTCGCTCAAGGAAGGAAGAACGACAAAACTAAGTTTAATATAACTTGTAAGATGATAATGTAGATTGAAATATACTGAATAAAGTTTTGCACATTTTACCCTCTTGCCCATCTGGAGTAGGACTTTATTACATCCCCCTTCGTATAGAAATCAGCATTTTCTATTCTATCATATTGAAAGTATAAGCCGCTTTTAGTTGGAATACGTAAAATTATTCATCAAAATAGAGTTCACCAGTGTAATCGCCAACTCGAATAACTATTTATTTTATTTCGTTTTTATTTCATTTAATTGTTTATTTTACAAATATTAGTTACTTATAGTTTTTATTAAAATTAACTTTTCAGATTTCCTTTTTTCTTTTTTTTTTAATATAACGACACAACAAGTTTACAATCTATTCAGCAAGATAATTGAACAATAAGTAAATAAGATCTATTTGAACTAACGTTTAGTCACAGACCCAGCGGCTAGTGAGTTAACGATAACAACGAAACGAAAGAAATGAAATAGAAAAGCACCCCGTACATAAAGTCACCTAATTGAAATGATAAGGCAAACCGAGAATATTGTTTCTCAGCAATCTTGAAAAATCACTGACCGTGCTATCAAATAAATTAATCGCCAAATAATTCGGGTGCCGATCCAAACGATTTTGATAACGTAGACTGACCAGAGAGATACATAAGGCTTATGTACCAGGGTGTGTAGCATTTTTCGCAGTGTTTTTATCTGGTAGCGTTTAAGTATGTCAGATTTACTAATCAGTATCACAGATATACTTTGACTACATTTTTTTTTTTTATTTCAGCAGATTATTATTTACGCGATTAATTTATTTAGGGCAAACATACCACTTTTAAAATTCTATGTTAACAAACTGCACTCTGTAATATATTTATAAATCACTAAAAAAGCCTAAACTCTACGATATTACATATATTTTCTAAAAAGGATCAATATTAATAATATATTTTTGACCAAAATCAACCAGGTAGGAAATTAAACAAACTTTGTTGATATCTGCCCAATTCGGATAAATTATAAACAGTTTATTTTAAAAAAATCTTAAATTGAGTGGGAGTAAAATGAATTCATCTAGAGCGAAAGTAAAAGATAAGGAAAGTACCTCGCGTGTGGTCGTACAGAGTAGGGGATATAAGCACAAAAATTAACATTAAATAGGACAAAATCACAAAAAAGCATTTAGGAGAAAAATACAGTTCAGAAATACATATCAGAACCACAATTATTCACCGCAGAAAAAAGATGGCAACATCGCATTTAAAAAAAAAAAACGTTTTATATATCATGGAGTGGTTTTTCGCTCGAAAATTGTAAGCGTAGGCGGGAAATCCTTTATGTCATCGTATCAATTTTGCTTCAGTTTAACCAGATTCCGTTTTTCTTTTGGAGCCAGTAATTTCATTGCACTACTAAAATTTCACAAATGCTTCACTTTGTAACACATTCAAATATTGAAGAAGTATACAAATAAATTAGTTTTTTGAGTGGAATAATGATTTGAAATGTCGATGAAAAGTTTCTGCCCCATTTGTTGTTATCGGCAACCCCTCCATCAGTAGGCTCAGTGGCCTATACACGACGGAAGAATTTGGAGGAGTAAATATTTGTATCTACAGAGTAAACCAAGAAATCAGTAATACATTTCTCATTTGTCGGTGTGCTGGAAAAAAGGGGTTGTAAAATTAATGTTCAAGGAGGGCGACAAGGAGTTGTTAGTTCATCGTATCGGCCTCCGACGTTGCTACCGGTTATCGGCAAGATCTTTAAGAAAATGTTGTATCTTCGTATAAATGAGAGGTTGGCCTCGCGTGGGTTGCTGATGAAAAAGCAGTGCGGGTTTCGCCCCGGAAAAGGCACTGAGGATGCCATACTCCATTTGATGAGTGCGGTGTTGGCCAGTGAGGCGGAATATGTCTTGGGGGATCTTCCTAGACATTTCCGGAGTGTTTAACAATCTTGGTGGCTTTCTGTGTGGTGAGGATGCACTGAAAATTAACTGCAGTTGAAAAGTTACTTCAGTCATCGGGATGTCCTGCTCCGCGAGGGCAGCCATGAAGTAAGGAAGACGCTGTCTAAGGATTGTCCCCAAGGCAGTATGTTGGGTCCCCTCTTGTGATTGATGGAGTTTGACTCTGTTCAGCTGAGGATGCCCAGTGGATGTCTTGCTGTAACCTATGCGGACGACGGGCTCCTGCTGGTCGAAGGATGCTTGCGGAGGGAGGTCGAGCTCAGGACCACTCGTGCATGCAGGGTGCTTGAGCTGTGGGCTTATCAACACAAGATGACTTTCAGCCCGGAGAAGACAACGATGATGCTCCTCAAAGGCCGTTTTTCGGAGTCGGTGAGTTCGACCGTCGAATTCAGACTATCCAACAAACTACACTCAGGTTCAGAAGTACCTCGGGGTGTATCTTAATGAGAAGTATCAGTTCAAGAGGGACCTTCAATACATCGCAGAAAGATTTGTAGTGTCTTTTTTGGAATCCAACATGTGATCAATCCGGATTGGGGTCTCAATTTTAGGATCCTAAGCATCCTGTACAAGGGCGTGTGTGAATCAATTATGTTGTATACTGCGCCAGGATGAAATTCCGTTGTTATAGAGATATGTTATTGAGGGCCTAACGACTATTACTGTTGACGGTAACGGGTAGTTACCGGACGGTTTCAAAGATGGCGGTGTTGGTGATTGCGAGTGTAAAACCGGTTGATATTCTACCTTTTTAAGAGACAGGAGTGGTATGTTGCTAAGGTGTTGGATGAGTTAACTTCCGAAAGCTTTCGGAAAATCATGCCACATGGTTATGATATGAGGCAGGCTAGATGAGATAAGACTATTGATGGACGATATAAGCACGATGTCTTCCCAGACATTAGAAGCTTGCAAGGCGCCTCATGGGTATCCCCTAACAAGTACGTAACTCAGTTTCTTACCGGCCACGGGGCCTGCAAGAGTAGACTGGTTGGGTTCGACCTAGTGGAATCGGGTCTGTGCTCGCAGTATGGGGTGTAGAGCGATGCCTTCCATGTGTTTTTCCGCGATTATATCACACGTAAACTCACTTTACCTTTCGGGTAGGTGATTCGGTTCCTTCGACGACTATAGTTTTCAATCTTACTTGAGATTAGAGATGTATTTTGTTATTTTTATTAATCGTTACACCGATGGAAATGTCGCTTGTATCATTGGCATGAGCGCATGGGCTGAGGCGACTGAGAGATGTCATATGCCAAGGTTTATAAAATGACCTGTGGTAAAGCCCATCAGGGCTAGGTACGGATGTCTTCCCCTTCGGGATCTAGGACTAAGGTAATTAGTTCCGTATAAGCATCCGGTATTTCTGCAGGTAGTAGGAAATGTAAACCAAAAAACGATTTCAAACAGCGACTCGTTTCGTTATTGTGATAGCAACAGACATCGCGCAAACCTAGATTTACAATTTTTCTGTAAAAAGACTGTCCCAAATGAAATCTATACCTGCGAACTTGGGATGTCAGGAAAACAAATTTAACTGCAAGATGCGCACTGCACTCAAAATCTAAAATCACTGTATTACATTTTAATTGATTACACCGAAGTTTATTTATAAAAGACCACATATTTTCGTAACTCTCGTGGGCTTTAAACAGAAAGTATCTTCCTTTGTAAAGGATATTTGTATATAATTTATGAAATAGTTTTGGACAAACAAAAAAGGCCGTCGGCTAATATCACTTGTTGATTGTTATGCAGAAATTTTATGTTAATATCGCAGGTAATTAATACGTCAGTATTCTATTTTAATCATCGCAACGTTAAATGATTTTAATAAACTTTAAGATAACATGAAATATCTTCCTTGTTCATCCCGATTTGAATATGCCCAAAAACACAAATCATTTGTGCATTTGCCCTTTTATATTCCTGATAGAATTTGTACTTATGTCCGTCACCGGATCGTATAGGGGTCATTGTTTTCAGATTAATACAATTTTAGATACAGTATCTATAAGAAGAAAATATTTTTTTTTATAAATCTAAATTTAAAATTTACATCAAACTTTGGTGGAAAAAACTTTTAACAGCTGCTCCAAACACCACTCACTTCCTCTGAAATAATATTTTATGATCTTCTTCTCCATGAAGAAATTTAAAAAGAATCTTTGTCTTGGTGAACGTATAATATTTTTGACGGCAATAATACTTTTTACCAAAAGATATCAACAGAAATAAAAAATAATTTGTTCAATTTTCCTAGAAAACATTTATTTAAAATTTTTAATGCAGGCTTTCCTGCATTTAGAAAAGAATTGTTTTTTCTTTCTTTTCATTAACCTACTGTAGCGAAAAATAATACTGTAGCGAATAATAAAGTAATACTGTAGCGAAAACTTTTAATTACATTTTTTTGGGGGGAAAGGTTTTAAAAAATGTATTAGAAAGTTTTTACTGATTATTGACGAGGATTCTTATTTGGAAAATCTTAATTTATTCAGATAGCTGACTATATACATAATTTATTGAAATTGGAACAAATTTCAAGCATTTTATACGAATTACCCACTGTTCATCCGCGAGCAGAACAAATTTTATGCATTTATGTACTCGAACCTGACAAAGTTAAAATAATGCATCTTTTAAAAAATGGAATCTCCAACATTTTTATTTCTTGACAATTTGACAACACTTATAAAAAATGTTTGATTACATATACAATATGTTAACGTGTACTTACTTAACCTTACAGCGTGTTTAATAAATTTTTATAAATAAGCATATAGTTTTATGTGACAGATATTGAGTTAGGGGAGATAAATTCTATTAAATTTTCTTTAATTCCACATAGTAAGGAGTATAATAATGGCAGTTATTTTTTTGGATTAAATGGAAGTTTTACTTTATGCAATATTTAACCGACTAAAAAATCTAACACCACTGGGACAATTTTTTCTCTTTAAATAATTCCACTCGGAAAATCTAATTTTACGATATCTAGGTAAATATTTTCATGGATAACCCAACTTGTTTAAGCAGAATCATCACTTAAACAGACGCCTAGGTTAGGTTTACATTAGGCATTAGACTGAGACTAACGAACGAGTGACAGCGGAGTTGGGAATTAGCCGATCAGTTTGCCTGAAATAAGAGATTGATTCCCGATATTAAGATGCGGATCGAAAGAGAGCATGACGAGCTGATATTTAACATATTTCTGGTTATCGGTGTTTTTAAGAGTACTTGGTAAAAATAAAAAAGATTATCTCACCTAGGCGTAAATACTGCGATGACATTGACTCGTCTCACATCACACACCATATTTAGAAGTAACTGATACAGAAGAGTAATGTCAAAGAGTGACTGACAACATTCACGCCGATAATGTGATAGCTGTAATGTTACATAACAACCAGAGTTGTGATGTTGCGTCCAAAATGATACGTAATATTATATGGAAAGAGATGGAAGAGGAGATAGATAGAATTTCATTATAAAAAATCGTTAGGAACGGGGATGGCAGTCTGCGAGGCTAGTACACAATGGAATTCACACGAAGAGAGATGATTGCTGTGGCATGATGATGCCCGCAGAACCTCGATGGGTTTGAGGCGTGGGGTCTACACTGTGGATGGAATGAAACAAGAGAATGAAATGCTGTGATTATACGGTAAGTTAGGCCTGGCATCCCTTTTTCTAAAGGGAGAGGGATATTAGCCCGCAAGGGTGAGTCCCACACTACCATAGGGTTCGATACTACATGGTAATTATAAAGATTCCCTTTCCTCCGACGAAAAAAGGAACGTTAAGGACCACCTCCCACTTATTATGAGGAAGGCTAAAAATATAATGCACGCTAACTCATAACTCGCAAATAAAAAGATAGTCAAACGAATAAAGAATAATCGTATATACAAAATACAAATGTAGAAGATAGTCAAATATTTCATAAAAACACATTTTATTTCTAAAAAACTTATACATTAAGTTCTACGTAATCATCATTTAGAGTTACATATTTCTTCCAAAGATAAACATATTTTCTCATTCCGTCAATGAAGAATGATGGCGGTCTTTCGTTGATCCACGAACACAGTAAATCATCCGTGAATACCCTTAATATCCCTCTTTCATTGCGGAAAGTAGTGAAAATCACAGGGCGCCAAATCTGGTAGTGTTGAGTGTATGGAACAGGTCGAATTTAAACTTCGCAAGAGCCTCATCGGCTGCATGCTATGTGTGGCTGAGTATTGTTGTGCTGCAGAATATCGGCACTATGGATTTTCGTACATGACACACACATCTTCTGTGGTACATTAACTTCTCTATACATCGTACAGCAGCATTTACAGTCGTCTCGTGTTTAAAATTGCAGAACACTGTCAAAAGGTTTTTTTTTAATTGGAGAGTTGCGTTTTGAATTCTTTTTATTATAGCGAACTGTAGTGTTATATTCTATGCTCTGCCGTTTTTCTTCTGCATAAAAATAAGCCATCGAAGTTTCATTTCCGTCATAATTTTGGAAAGGAAGTTCGTCACGATAACCTTCCTGAAACTGTTCAGAACATTCCTTTTATTGTTTTTTTCTGTGATTTGGAGTGGCACGCACCGCCTCACAAATTTATTCGCCTCTTTTTGACAGTTCTCATTATTCACAGAAACTGTTTGACCAGAGCGAGGTCAATCCTCAATAATCTGTTTATCTGATGCAAGAAAATAAATTGACCACTTATTCACAGTAATCAACAATTTTTTTCACAATATATGGCTTTTAGACAACGTTGAATATCACGATCGTTCACTTATTCCGTTGTAAAAATATGTAATCACTGTCTTGTTTTTTTTACACTGACATAGAAGTCTCAATTCAACTTCAGTTCTCCATAAGAATGACGACAGACAGAAAATGGGAGGTGGTCGTGAGTCAAGAAGTTTTGGAACGTTAGTAATAAAAAATGGAACTTTAATATGGCAGAACATGTCGCTTTGTGTGACATTTTTTCCCTGTTAGGTTCCAGTGTGCATTAGATTTTAGCCGTTCCTCATGGGATGGGCTAGTGTTTCATCTCTTTTTTTGTGGATCCTTAAAAATGCATTATACTATAGTAATAATATTACGAATTTTGTCATTCATGAAATCGTTATTTTTTGATTCCTTGTACAAAGGAAAGGCAGTATTGTGATCGCGAAAAATTTCAGTTTTCAGATCTCAACGGAAATATCCATTTTGCCCATCCCTGAATCCATTTTTACTAGTTTCAGCGTGACGTCTGTACGTACGTACGTATGTATCCCACATGATTAGCCGTAGTATGTTGAAATTTTGAATTTAGGACTGTTGTAACGTCTACTTGTGCACCTTTCTCTTTGACTGCAATAGACTGAACCAGAAGTGTCCAAAAAAAGCCCAAAATCCAAAACAATTTGGATTTTTTACTTTTTCTTATCTGCAGTAGTAAGCCCTCATTGAGAGCTTTTCAACAATATATATAAGTGGTACTTATTTTCATTGGTTCCAGAGTTATAAACAAATAAAATTTGAATTAATGAAATATTAGACCTTACAAATGGAAGGCACAAAGGCTCGAATCAGACTTCATCTCCTTTTCTAAACCTTTTTTATTAATTTAAATATATTGATTTATTAGTAATTATTAACCTGTGATTGTAAAAAACATTTTACGATAAATAATAAATCAATAACAACAATAAAAATAAAAAGAGATCAGAAGTTATTAATGAAATAAAATTATATGTACTTTTCATTTTAAAAAATATGTGTATATGTAATTTAATACATTACATATACCCTACATTATTGACAGTTGTTCGGTTGAAAAAAATATTACAACAGCGTCCGCGTTCAATTAACTTTATTTTATAGTCTAGTTTTTATATATTAAGCAATATAGGATTTTTTCTAGACAAGAAATTGTGTAAGAGTAAAAACAGTTTTTGATCCCAAGTATGAAGTTAAATGTTAACTTCTACGCAAATTCCTGCAAAGTCAAGACATTTTGTTTCCACCTTATTTTATTAGTAATAAAATTAGAAACAAACAGTTATAGCTAACACAAAATTGTATTTTCTAAAAAATCTTCTTTTTTTTTAATAAGATGAAGTAATAATAACGAGTTGGATATTAACTCATAATTCAACTACTAAATATTTTTTATAGAGAGTAAATCAGGATAAAGGATAATCTTTAATTTCATTATTACATTAAAATAAACAAAACAGTTTTTTTATTATCACGTTAGAATAAAATATATATTCAAAATTTTTAAATATCTACAGTACATTTCTTTTAGTATAAATTTTTCAAATTATTTAAAAAAATAACAAATATCTACTAATGGTAATGATAATTTAAAGGTTTCATTAATTACAAAATAATGAAAATATTAAATAGAGAAAAAAAGACAAAAAAGATAATTGATGAAACTGCACAAAAAGACGTAAAAAAAGAAGATATTAAGAGCCATAAATTATTGTGTTCAACTGGAAAGAATTCGTAACAGACGTAAAGAGAAAAAAAGAAAAAGGATAGAAGAAGAGCACTAAACGACAGCAATTAACTTCCAAGAATTTGAGGGGGTACATTCTAAGAAATGTTTTTTTCAGTAGACACATAGAAATACAAAGTAACGAACTGTACAATCCTTTCAAGTGACCATTACAATTATTAAGTAAAAATTATTTCCAAAATTCTGCAAGCAATTTTGTCGTTTTATTTTTAAGATAATATTCATTACGTGCGTAGGCAGTGTATATATGCCTCTGTATGTTACATATAAGAAAAATCCGATAATTTGAATAAAAATTAAAATTACGATTCTCTTTGTATTAAAAATCGTTATTCGTGATACAGAAAATTTACAAACGTTATTTAAATATAATCTAGGAATAAATTTTAGTCTGGAAAATAAGAATTAATGAAAATAAATCACAAGAAATTATTTATATTCTATACAAAGAAATATACATAGTACATAAACACAAAAAAACCAACAAAAAATAAATAAATTCTTATAAAATATTAAAGTCAACAATTCCCGAATGAAAATTTAATCACATTATACCGTAAGAATAATTACTGCATTCTTAAACCGATAGTAGATCATATACTTCTTATAATCTCGATAAACATAAAAATAATAAATTACCTACTTTCAAAATTTCGAAAATAAAACCATAGAACAAAAATCCCTTTCGGCACGCCGGAAGGCGGAGGTAGATTAGAAAGTTAAAAAACTTCAAATTTACTCAATACGACAATGGTTGCATATATTTTTGTGATGTATAGTTAAGTCTAAAACCAAAACTCATAAAAAAAATTAAAAGAAAACCCTAAATAAATCCAAATTACAGTTCTTTTCACTATAACAATACAAAAAGGTTTCATTATAAAATTTTGGAAATAAGAACAATATACATGTATTTCGTAAATAATTTTGCTTATTTGATTAGGGTATATGCCTTAACGTACAGAATTCTTTATAAAACTATTCTTTTTTAGTTTGTAAAGAAAAAATTCAAGTTCTTTATAGTTTCCCATATTTTTTCAACTAGCATTCATGAATGAAAAATAAAGAGAAAGAACAGAAAATAAAATATTGTAAGATAAAATTTTAGGTTGTAGAAACACAAAAAAAAGACAATTTTTTTGATATATCTTTACAGAAGAATAAACAGAAGATAGAAAAATATTGAACAGATGGACCTTGAATTTATAAATTTATCTTTAAAATAAATAGACGAATGAAATTTCCAGGAAAATAGAAAATGTAATATTTATAAAATAAAATATTAATACAGAAGATAAGAAGAAATCAAAAATTAAAGTAATTTATTATTTAAGAAATAACCAAAAGACGATGTACAGAAGGTATCAAAAGAAAAAACTATAAACGAATAAAATATAAATATAATATATATATATATATATATATATATATATATACATTTTATTATAAAATATAAATAGAAAGTATAAACGAATAAAATATAAATTTAAAAATTGGAAAGAAATTCGTAAATATATTTATACAGCGTAGGACTTCATGGTAGCAAAACATGAAAAATAAGATATAGAGGTGAAAACGAACAACTTTTGAAACATAATCTAATAAGAGAATTTTGAAAATTAGGTGGATTGATAGGTATTGAAAATGATTAAGGTCAGAGAAAGCATAATATAGTATAAGAATCATAAAACTACAAAACTTAGAAATACCAGAGGGAATACGTCAAAGCTATTTAAATAATCAAATGCAATGCATTTCAAAACTACATACTGATATTTTTTAAGTGACAAATTTATGTAATTCTAATAAAAGAAACTTCTGAATTTTGAAATAAATCGATCAAAATTAATTAAATTAAATGATTGAAGATGTTTAAAAATTGCTCAAAATATATTTATCTTCCTTTCATAAAAAAAAAATTCAAAAAAATTAGATATATCAGATTTTAAAGGTTTTAATTTTAATTAGAATTTCTGCAGCATATATTGTAAGAACATTAAAAAATTTTCATTTTTTGAAAGATAGCGTTTAGGGCGTTCAAGATCAAAAATTTGTAAAAATTAGCAAATAACAATAGCAATTTTTAAATTAGAAAAAAATAAATCAAGCGATTACCATGATCCAATGACGAACAAATTTTCCATTAACTGTAAACGGAGTGAAGGTCTCATCCACACTATACTTGAAAAATTAAGTCAAAATACAACAAAAATAACGTAATCAACGCCGATTTGAAACTAAAGAACAATCATTAACCAGCTTCAAGCAGTGGTATATTATTTTGTACTCTCTCAATAAGCTCGGAAATGGAGTTTTAAGGTGTATTAAAAAACCAACTAAAGAAAAATACTTATAGGCAAAGAGTTATATGACCAGATTGGATTCAGGTGCACAATCATATATTCCAGTGCCTAGAATTAGAGAAGACTTGCAATGTAGAATAAATAATTATGGCAAATAAAAAATGCGTTTAAGGTGACTGATTATAATTTATTGTATAAGAAATATTGCGTTTGTCGGTAATTCAAATAAGTAATTATAATTCTAGTCTTACCGTCCACTTTTAACTTCTTTCCGGAAGAGCATATCGAAGTAACGTTTTTCCAGTTCAAAATATAAAAATAGATTCTAAATTGAGCATGCATTTTAATAAGATTGATGTAAGAAAAAATTTAAAAAAAGCTTCAATAAAAAGTTTATAAAATTCTCTAAAAAAAGGTTGTTGACCTGTGAGCAAAATATTTTCGCTTCCATCATTAAAAAATATAATATCTTTAGAAATAAAATATTTTAATATAATATTTTAAAGATTATTAGTAAGTAATTTATCCATATACAACTCACCGTTTAATTATTATTATTATTATTATTATTACATACACACGAGCGCGCGCACATAAATTATATGCATATATTTATTTATATATAATTTCCAACTCTTTTCAATTTGCTTTAAGGAAGGCACGTATAAAGGTTCACCACTTTTTCAAGTTCATAATTTAATTTGTACTTAAGCAAAAATATTCTAAAATACAATGAAAACCTTTTCAGTTAATCTAAAAAAAAAAAATCTGACAACAAAGCTGTTGTATGTTCCTGGCACTGATTATTTCCAGTGGAAAAATACCGACACAAGGCAAAAGTTTAAAAACTGTTTAAAAATCGATATTTTTAAAATTTTATCGGCTCCCCCATCACAATATTGCCCTCAAAGTACTTTTCTAAACCACTTGCACTACTACTTGCTTAGAAGAACATAAAACAATTCGGTTAAAAGATATGCAATAAATAAAAAGGTCATTTTTTTCGATTTTTAGGGAATAATAGAGAAGTTTTTTGACTGTGAATTAATTCACCAAAGAAAAGAATCATTTACGTGAAAGATGGAATTTTTAACATATGAAAAATGATATGCCTAAATGGGATTCGAACTTGGGACTCCGGATGAAAGGCTGAGACGTTACCACTTCGTCACAAATGTCGACAATTTGGAGCAATTTTGTTTGTTTAAATAGTAAAATATTTATTTAAATGTATTTACGCATGTATCAAGCTTAATATAAATTGGAGTTGTTTGAAAAAGTTTGAGAAACTTGATCCGCAGGCCGTAGGATGTTGAAATTTTGGATTTAGGACTGTTGTGCACCTCCCTCTTTGACTGCAATCGACTGAACCACAAATGTCTAAAAAAAAAACCAAAATCCAAAAAAAAACTGTATTTTGGACTTTTTATTAACTGCAGTAAAAACCCTCATTGAGAGCTTTTGAACGATGTATCATAAGTGGTACTTATTTTCAATAGTTCTGGAGTTATAGCCAAATAAAACTTTTTTAATTAATGAAATATTTGGATATTAGAAGGGGAAGGCACATGGGCTTGAATCAGACTTCATCTCCTTGTTTTAACTTTGTTTTTAATTTAAATATATTGGTTTATAAATAAATATTAAACTCCGACTGTAAAAAAAATTTACGATAAATAATAATTCAATATCAACAATAAAAAAACATGAAAAAATATCAGAAGTTATTAATGAAATAAAATTTTTGTACTTCTCATTTTAAAAAAAATGTGGATATGAAATTTAATAGGCATAAAAGGCAGTCATGCAATGTCAACAATTTTTTTTGGGTCCCTGGGTCATTAATGTCGAAAAATGCTAAAACACCCATACCTCATTTTTGACTGATTATGTGATTTCCTTCTTGCACCACAGCTCTAGAACAGTAATACATTTATTTTTTGATCATACTTTTACAGATAAATTTCCATATAAACCGCCGAATCTGTATTTAAGAAAATATCAAATTGCATAAGTCCTTGTATTGCAAATTAACCGTGATGTTATATTACCGTAAGCAAATTTGACCAATACCTTGAGTCGTGATGTTATATTACCGTAAGCAAATTTGACCAATACCTTGAGTCTCTAGACAATGTACAAGAATGGACGAATTGATTTTAAGGAAACTTATAGAATTACTTATTTGTAATTGAACTATTAATTACATTTAGAATAAAAATATTGCAAGGGGGTTTACATATTTTTACAAAACAATAGTTTTTTTCACCCACATAATTAATAAGACAAAAACTATATTTCATAAAATTGATAATTAAACTTTTTCAGGAAGAAAATTAGAAATTACGAACAGAAAACCTGATTCATTTTCTTAAGGAAATACGTTGCTTAATATAACTGCAATTAATCAAGTAATTTTATATATAATCAATCAATTTAACCAAGTCTTTATAACGTAATTACTTTTTATTCAGACAAAATTTGAAACGGATAATTATTTTCCCATTCAGAGAAAAATAAACTTAATCGATTAATAAATGAGTTTATAGTTTGATAATAAAACAAATTTAATTGTATGAAAACGGAAACTAAAATGGATTTAACAGATTAATTTAAATAATAAATGTAACAGAAGAGTAAAAAATTACATTTGATTAAAACGACGTAATATTCATTGGAATGTTTTGACATATCATCATCATCAGTCTTATAGAATAAATTTTATTCACAAAATAATTGCAGTATACCAAGGGTACAATACGAAGCTAAATTTCAAATTAGTTTATTAATGAATAAGTAATGTATCATTATCTATAGTTAATCGATCAAAATGTTATATTATTAATTAATTAATTAGACCGGATCAATTATGAAGTAATGTAATTTTAATCATCCATTATCTTCACCATCAATCGGAAAGCGTATACGTTCAGATATAATCAATTATCATTATTACATAATATCAGTAATTAGAAGGTCTGAAAAATTAGCGATAGAACACGGTTTTCTAATCCAATAGTTTTAAAGTTCAAATACGGTTCAGACGTTTTAAAATTCGTAACGTAATTAATTAAAAATCCTGCACTGTAATCGCTATCTCATTGTAATCGTTTGAACATTTTTGGGAATCAGTTGAGTGATGTTAACCTTCTTTTCAACTCACCCAGGAGGTTTAGTCGGTAGGGCGCAGGCATACATACGCACCTTAGTAACATCTAGCGGAACCTGTTAGCGAGCCTGACACTCGGCCCGTAAATGGGGTTGCTCAACTCACCGAGAAAAAAAACAAAACCTCCTTTTCATAATATTTTCTATGAAGGCATGATCAATGTATCCACGATCATTTTGATGGTGAGGAGACAAAGATTTCAAACTCGCTGCTATCGTTCAAGATTTCTTCTGCTGGCAGCTTCAACACTATGTTTATTTGTATTAATACTGAAAATTTTGATTTATTTTCTAAGCTTAAAATTTTTGTAACAAATTGTATGTAATGATGATAAATAAATAATGATAAAATAAAATCCTCATTACCGCCCTTCCAAATGGATCCTAAACATACTTTGTTCCAATCTAAAAATCAAGCCGTTTTTTTTTTTTGTTTTTTTATCTCTTTCAAAGTAAATCAAAATTTACTATTAAATTTAACAGTAATCTAATTACTCTTTAATTTTAAGTAAAATAATGAAATATGATAATTAGTACTTAGTAAAGTGAGGCTGCTGTCATCAATCAAATGATTATTTTCCACTTTACATAAAACATAACAATTTTCTTAGGACAGAAATTAAATTTTATTGGTGGAAAACGTTATTACTCGTCTGATCATCTTGGAAACATATAAATACACAAAATGGATTTAGTGATAGCACATCTGGGATTGTAGAGACATAATCTCCAGTATAATAATATTTAATTATAATATAAAACATTATTTACGGTTACTAATAGCAGTAAAATCAAAATGATTATTTATTTTTACAAACATATTGCTACGTAAAAAACAGTTGTAGGTATAAATGCGCAGTTACGAACAAGATCAATGTAAATAAAACCGTATGAATATTTTTATACATGAAGGAAAAAACGTTTACGATCAAAGATATAAAAAGTAATGATAAATATCGGCAAACATATATTGGAGGCTAATACAAAATTTTCATCTCGACTAGTTATATCTCTTTACGGAAAACATTATTTCCGTTACACTCGTTGAAACTTATAAACTTTTATTATAACTTCCGGATATCAAAAACGTGTTACTCAACTTTCACGTGGTATAATCTAAATATAGGAGTAGTTTATATTAGAAACCTTTGTATAACCCCCCCCCCCAAAAAAAAAAAAATTCTCTGAATAATTTATGTCTTTTATTTTATTAGGAATCTCACGGCTATTACCTGTTGCATAATTTTTAAAAAATTGTATGATCCAGTCAAAATTTATTTTCTTTACTCAATAATTTAATAAAAAAAAGTAATGAAACATAAAAATCTAGAAATTTGAAAAGGAGTAAAAACTAATATAGTTTGAGAAAAAATAAATTAGCATTTGATTACATTTATACGATTTTGGTGACCCTTTAAGGGGAAAACTTACTAATAAATAAAATAATGTAAAAAACCCGTATAATATTAGTAACGAATATAAATAAATTTTAACAAGGTATTTCAGCTGTAGGTGAAAGATAGTTAGGTTCTAAACAGAAATTGTAAATCTGAGTACGGTTGCTCTTATTGGTCTGTGATGTTCATGGGTCGTTTAATGCCACGTTCTTAGATACCCTGGTGGTACCAAGAGGCAAAAAACATTTTTGCTAACCATATTTAGAATACGACTAAAGTGATCGTTGTTACAGATAGCAATAGTTCTACTAAACCCTATGAATTTTTTTTGTACTTGTTCCAAATTACAAGTTTTTTTACATTATATCTATGTAATGAACTAACTTCCTTTACTCAGCAGAGGCGGTGTATATAATGTTTTTCTAAACGGACGGATTAATTTGTTGCTTTACACAATTTGTTCCAGTTTTTCATATGACTATAATATATGGAAAATTCCCGAGGTAAAATACACCCAGGTCAGAACTTCTTTCTCTGAGAGTAATAATATTCACTACTACCAATCCCTTCGGTTATTAGTGTGAAAGTTTTGCTTGCAGAGCTGAATATCACGATATTTTGGTGGTTGTGGCATGCTGGATATCCAACATTATATCTGCCTAAATAAAGAAGGCAATGGGAAATTACTTTACTCTTCATTTCCGCTACTAAGCCTTGCGAGGATACTTGTAATTCTTTAGTGTGGTTATTTTACTCTCACGGATGACTTATTTTACAACCGTAATCGTTATGGCACTTTACATACAAACAGTGAACTGATGTAAATAAATAATAACATCAGAGGAAATACAATCGACTTGATTTAGGATTGTATTCTTCTAAATACAATTTCAAATATGTACTTACACCCAACGTTCGAATGTGAAAATTATTATTTCATTAAAGATGATCGGAATAAAGATATTAAGAACAACGAATTTATCTTTCAATCGTCTGAGCTTTTATCTTGTGATTCTCCACTTAGTTCAGGATCTCATTTTGTTCAAGCAACAAATCCGACAGTTTACTCAAACGAGGGAGCAGCGCTAGTTCAGTTTACATTATGCTATAAAGGAAAATAATCTTAAAAGTGATAAAGTAATAATTTCACTTTTCTCAGAGAAAGAAGAGTGTCGTATAAAATTTAGAAGCACATATATATATATATATATATATATATATATATATATATATATATGAGGTGAAAATGATGAAATAAAAACTTATGAACAGGTAATGCAACGTTACAGTTAAGCACAATACATCAACACACAAAACGGAGTACGTGATGTTTAAAGAAAGTAAACATTTGGAAAGTTGTCAACTCTTCTAAGAACGTTCATTCATCAACGCCTTCTTCCATCAATTACTCCATATATATATAAACATGGCATCCAACCCATTCCTCAATACTTCCAACCTTAACTCAAGACACGATACTTACATTTGCGGTTTTATATCAGTTAATACAGCACGTCAACTAATATTTAAAGACATACTCAGGACGGGTTCGCGCGCACTCACACACAAATATAATTTATTAAAAAACTTTTAATAAAAACATTTCGAAATTTTGTGTTATAGAATTTCATTAAATTATGTAAAACTTATTAAAATGTCTGTCAATCAGTCTATAATAAAAAAAAAAAACATTTGAACGTTTTTAATAGATGTTTGATATTAAATTAAATGAAAATGTTCGTTTTCGTTAAAATTATTGAAAATTGTGCGTAATGTAAACATTTTTATTTATTAACTTATATTATTAACGAGGAAAAACCGATATATTCTTATGTGCGTTATGAATTTCATACTTGCCGTACAATTTCTTCTAAGTTAACAATACAATCATTAAAACTTATCTGTCAGTAACATTTTTAACTACAAAACACGTGGCCACTTAAAACATTTCATTTCCGCAGGGACACTGGAGTTTGTTCACCTTCTATTTGTACTTACCTTTTTTTAAAAATTTTCTTTAATCCTCTATTTTGTGATGCACCTTCACAAAATTTCTTCTTTCTTATCTCAATAATAACATTTATGTCAGTGCAAACATGACTCACTTCATTCCCATTTTTATATATTTTTCTATCTTTTCGAATTCCCATTTTATCTGCTACACGTATATTCATTTCCCATTTATGAAGGAAGGATTCTTAAATTTAACTACTAGATACAGTACTAGATATAGCACTAGATACAGGTTAATTTTTAACACGGTTTTTATGTTCCGAGTTTTAAAACTCATTTGATTAATATGTAAAAGTGTTGCGTACTTTATAGATCAAAATATTTAGTCATTTTTTACTTCCTTGTACAAAGTAAAGGAAGTATTGTGATCGCGAAACATTTCGGTTTTCATATTTCAACGGAAATATCCATTTTGACCAACACTGAATCCATTTTGACTAGTTTCGGCGTGACGTATGTACTTTTATATGTGCGTATGTATCTCGCATAACTCAAAAACTATAGGATGTTGAAATTATGGATTTAGCACTGTAGTAACATCTAGTTGTGCACCTACGGTATTGATCCAATCGAAATTAAAATTAAAATTTTAATTAACGAAATATTTGGATCTTACAGGGAAGGCACATCGGTTCGAATCAGACTTCATCTCCGTCTGCTTTTTTTTAACCTTTTTTTTCAATTTAAATAAATATACTGATTTAATAATTATTAACCCGCGATTGTAAAAAAAAAATTGCAATAAATAATACTTCACTGATAATAAAAGAAATAAAATTAGAAGTAAAATAAAATAAAATAAAAATATTAGATTTGGTGAAACACCTGATTATTTAATATTGATTGAAAATTATAATTTAGAATCGTATTATTTTTGGATTTTCTAAAAAAATTCTTTCAAAAATTGTATATTTATTTTTTTTAAATCATTTCATTTAATTATTTGACAGAAAAATAAAATACATTTTTGAATTTTATTCAAAGTGATTGTTGAAAGTTTTTTTCACTTGTGCGTAAAATGCACAAAATTTCTGGTTGTATTTCAGATTTCTGGTGTGTTGTATAAATAAAAATTAATAATAATTAAACAATTCCGTTTAGTAAAATCATCTATTCTAGTTACAAATATTAACTTTGACCTGACGGTGTAGAATGATCAGTTTTTATTTTTGGATTATTTGGTAAACAATTTATTTAAAGAGAGTAATCAAGGGACTTTTACTCTAACCTAATATTTCAGGTAAGATTGTTTGAATTAATGATTGTATAAATATTTGATGTTAATAAAAACTAATATTTTAGCAATTGTGAAACTGTCCATTTTTATTAAAGATTTGGAGAATCGTGTCTCACTTTTAAATGAAATAATTTTAATTGAAGTACACCAAAAACGTGTATATGTTATTTAATAGATGCACAAGGAAGTCATGTGTGATCTTCACATCAGATTATTTTTTTTTTTAATAGCATTCGAAATTTTATAATAATATGATTTTGTTAAAATCACTCTTAAATTAAAATTTAAAACATAATTTGTTAAAAAGATTAAGTTTTATCAATGTATAATTAATATAAAATAATGTATAATGAATTAATTTATTATAATTAATGTATAATGTAAATATATATATAAACTGAATAACTCATGGTCCTAAAATACATTCTCAGAAAAATATAATCTAATTTTTTTTTTTTTAGTCGGATATTTGTTTTTTTTTCCCTTTCCTTTATTTTCTATTTTTCTTTGTTGTATTTTAGCTGTGAGACTAATCGTTATAACAATTTTTTTTCTGTAAGATTTTTAATTCATTGACCTGCATGATGCAATGCAATTAAATTTTATAACAAAAATTCCACACCCGTCTTCTTTTTAAATACAAAAAACATACTTTTATATATTTTTCAAACTAAATTAAAAGACAACCTGACTTCAACAAATAAAATCGATATAAAAATTTTAATATTGTAGACATCACTTGATCAAACCCCATTAGTAGGGATTTACGCTATTCATTTTAAAATTAAGAATCGTTTGGATTTATTTATTAACAAAAAAACCTGAAACTTTTATTTAAATCATGAACGTAGCTTAACTTTTCTGTTATTATCGGTTTGTAACACGCTATTGAACGCAACAGAGATTTTTTTTTCACTAGCATTTGATCAACTATATCGACCGTTAATTCCATCGACTGGGAGATGAAATCAGGGATTTGTTTTTAAATGATTAAAAAAACATTCGTCCAGCTGAAATTCGACAGCCGGTTGAAGTGTTCCGAGATTGTGATGAGGCCTTATAATAAACCAAAAGTATAAAATAACATAATTTTAACCTTGATGTAAACTTAACTAAACTCAATTAAATTTCACTTAATGTTATTTGCACCGTAAGTAATGTAATATGCACATTTACCAAAATTCACACGTTAATCTTAACCTTACTTAATTTGGTGTTAAGTGAATCTAATCTCACACAAGTTCTTAATTTAATTTCACTAAAACTAAATTATTAAGTCCGAGAATAATGTATATTACAGTATTACAGCGCTGAATTATTACATTTTTGGTCAGGGTGTTGTGTAATTTACAAGGGAAGTAACTTGGGTGAAAGGTTTTGCGATGAATAATTTCAATTTTAACGAATAATTTACGTCTTAAATAAGGTATATTTGAAATTTCATTAAAATCAGAGGTGAATCTCATTATATCTAAGGTATACAATTGTATACCTTAGATATAATGAGAGTATACCTTAGAATACCTGAATCAGTAAAAATATTAATTAGTTTGAATTTTTTTTACAGGTACTACAATAATTTTTTTTATATCTCAAATTATATTTACAACTGGGTTTCGTAGATTAAAAACCATTTTAAGACAATTAAGTTATGAAGAGGTTCCCTTAAACGCCTTAATTAAATCCTAGACTGGACCGTTCAGATAAGTTTGTGTTCAAAGACTAACTGTATTATTTTTTGTAGATATCTATGCTTTCGACATCACAAATAATTGTTTACTACTGAAAATTTTAACATAATAGACGGTTTTGGGCACGATCGACTATTAGTTCATACAGACGCAACACACCCACGATTCCATAGATAACAATCGGAGGTGGTTTGAAGGTCTCCTTCTCTTATGCTTCAGTGTTGTTTTCCTCCATCGATAGGTCCTCGTACTTTTTCGACAGATTTAATCATTTTTGACGTCACTTGTAGTATGCGTCGTTCACGGCTTACGCAGTACGGAACAACGGTTTGCCATGATAGAGACCCTAATTGAGCATCTAGATCCTCGATGCTACCTTCACTGTCCGAGCCATTTAGGTCTCTACCTGATGTCAAAGAACCACGTTTTCTACCCGAGGTAGTTCTACCAATCATAATATCGATTGTGTCAAATCGGGGTTGTAATCTGATCCACGCTTCACTAGGACATGAGTGAAACCCACACACTAAATAAAAATAGACTCTTACCAAAATTAATTTTAAAATTTTACTATAGCAAACATAACACAACTGTCCACGAATCACTATACTGTTCATACACTCTCTTACAAATACGAATATAACTTAAAAAGAAAACCAATTTCTATATATATATACCTCTATCACAAGAAACAGGTGATAGTATCATTACAATATAAAGTATCTGTATAATACATTTAATGTATTTTTGACTGAATTTTAACAGATAGAAAAATAATATAAATTTGTAGGAGTAAACTGAGTAATTTGAACATTTTAGTAACATAACTGCCCGCTTTTTATATATATATATATATATATATATAAAATGAACATTTTAGTAGAAAAACGATTCTCAAGAACTAACAATGTATGGTAAATGTTAAAGATTTTTATCGCCTTTAATAGCAATATCAAAAGACAAACATAATCACTGGTAATTAACCAATATGATTAACCTGAGAATATACAAGCTAAACAACACTTATATCGCTCATAAATTGTAATAATTTTACGGAAAAAGGTGTACTAAACCATTATTTTATGGATAATAACGGTATATTTGACGCATCTGGCAGATGTACTATAAAACCGATTAGGTGAATAAATAACAGACCGCAACAAAATTCTTTTCCGTATACTTCATAACCCTAAATAATGATGATAAGATTACTAATGCAATTATAAGTTAGTAAAACTAATTACAAAAATTATTACTTACGTTAATTATTGAACGATAATCAAATTTGATAACTAGAAAAACATTTTAATTTTAGTACCATATGTTTGTTTATTTAGTTGATAAAATTTACAACCATGATATAACATAATTCTCAAAACAATTAACAACAAACGGGAGAACAGAAATCTAACCGTCTCACTACTGCACTCTTGTTACAACACAGCCGTCTGCGTACAGAAACATTTAACTTGTAACGGATCGCGCATCAGCTAACAGCGACACTACTTGTTCAACAATGACGCAATTATTACTAACAAAAGTGATGTAAACAACTAACGCCAAACATTTTTTATCTGATCTATCAACCCTAACGCAAAATACAAAACAAAAAATATTTTATTGTTTTCGTCGATTTTATTCTTTAAGTGAAAAGTTTTTCTGTCTTTATTGAGATCCTAAATTGCAATTTTGTTTTTAACAGAGTATTAAATATAAAAAAGATATTTTATTGTATTGTCACTATTAAAAGAAAACACTTGTTTATAAATAATTAGAAATTGTAATAACTAACAGGAAGGTAAAAAAAACACGTTGTAGATTATATTTTACAAAACATGGGTGAAAAAAAATGAATTTAATATTATTTTAATGCTGTTCTTTACTACATGATTTTTAACTTGAATTTATTTAGAAATTAAATATAATAACTGTGAAAAATTAAGTATAAAATATACGTAGCTTCTTTTACGGTTTTTACGGATAATGAAAACTCAACGTTTAACATCGTTAAAAGAAAGTATAAAAAAATAGTTTTCAGTACGTAAAAATAATGTTTCGTTTAAATATTTTTAATCGTCAATTTTAATGTCACGACTCTGAAAAAAAAATTTCAGTATCAGCGAAGAAAGGAACATTTTTACATTGAGCTATATAATGTAATAATATTCTTAAGAAACTTACACAGTTTGATCATTTTTTTAAATATCGTTTTATTTAAATCGCATCAACAATTAAATTCCTTAGCCATAGTAGTTTAACTTTAAATGTACTGGTAAACGTGAAGTCTTCAACAGACTCAAGCCGACCATTCCGGAGGTATGTGGTTAATTAAATCCCAAACACCAAAGAACACGGGTATACACGATCTAGTATTCAAATCCGAATGCTACCTTTACTAGGATGATTCATCCTCTGAAGGATGAATACCTTACGGTGGTTCCGGAAGCTAAACAGAAAAAGAAAGAAAGATGAACATAATATAAGAGTTTTACTTTCCCGACGAATATAGCTAGAATATTAAAGGAGCAAGTAAGGTGATCATGTTAGAAATAGGGTATCAGGTTTTTGCAATTATTTACGTTTAAAGGTCCAACTAATTCATCTAAACCAAAAAAACATATAAGCATACGTACGAGATGTACATGTGTCCTACTTCATTTGACTTTACATTTAAGAATTGACCAAACCAATTTTCTTCATACCCGGTTCAAATATTTTTATGTATAGGACACTGACCATATTCATATTTTCAAAATTTAAGGGAGATACGGCGAAAAAATCAATTTAATTTTCTTCAGAGGTATTTTTAAAAAAAACATTATTAAATCAAATTGTTACCTACGAAATAAATATAAATAATCCAAAAATAGATTCAAAAAATCAACCCCCACCTCTTAAAATTGAAATATATGTTTTATTTTTCTTCTTTCGCTTTAATCTTCCTTTGGTTAAATATTTTTTCTTTTTTTCCTGTTTAGCCTCCGGGAATTACCGTTTAGATATTACTTCAGAGGATGATATGTATGAGTGTAAATGAAGTGTATTCTTGTACAATCTCAGTTCGACCATTCCTGAGATGTGTTGTTAATTGAAACCCAACCACCAAAGAACAACGGTATCCACGGTCTAGTAGCATTTAAATCCGTATAAAAGTAATTGCCTTTACTAGGACTTGAACGCTGGAACTCTCGACTTCCAAATCAGCTGATTTGGGAAGACTCGTTCACCACTAGACCATCCCGGTGGGTTTTCGGTAAACATTTGTCAAAAAGTTTCTGAAAATACACACTTCATATATTTTCTATATATATTTTTTTTTAGAGGCTCCGGACCTAAATTTTAGGATCCAATGGAACCTAAAATGGAGAAAAAGATTTTGCAACGACAAACCTGTGTAAGATGTTGCATAAAATGATAATTTTATAATAAAACTTCATCATAGATTGCGTTCAATCCGAAAAAGAGATCTTAGATAATATTTTGCATGTATCATTCATTATTCTTCCAATATTTAAGAATAAATAACCACTGCCACAAAAACACTACGACTTTGAGATTTTTGATCAAATTTTGTTGTCAAGTCATGCAATACTTTTATCTCGTTTTATTTATTGGTTAAAGTAGATTTAAAATAAGATAGTAGAAAAACATCTATTGTAATAGATCACAATAAATACATTCTTGATAAATCTAAAACTAATGTGTGTTATGAACACATGAGATAACTAAACATTTCTTCTTCCATATGATTAATGATTGTTTACAAGTTTCTAGACACATTTTTTCTAATAATTTTTTTTCGTAAATTATGGGATCCAAGAAACAAAATATACATTTTCGTTATACATGAAAAGCTATATTTCATTATTCTGATGCAACATTTTTTAAGCCAATAGGTTAAATTGAGGCACTGTTGAGTTCTTTTAGGCTCAATATAGCTGTTACAAAACTACCAGTTTTTTTACCTACTACTCTAATAAAGTCAGTGTTTATGCAACAAAGTACAACATGTAGACACCGTGGACGTAGATAAGCACGCAAAAAAAAAGCATTACTTCAAAGAAGTCTGAAATTTTATAAATAAAGTAACACTATCATTTGGACAATCTAGATGTCATTAGAGATGCAGTAACGAGTAAGAGTTATTTTTGTTTTAATCAATAATTTTAGCTATTACAACTGTTCGCTAACAACGGCCGCAAAACCTCAGAGATTAATTAGTATAAATTACAGTGATAGATAATATTTTTTGTAAGCTTGGATTATCCATAGCTAAATTATTTCAATTATTAGGGCTTCATTTTAAATATTAAAAAAATTTTGTTGCGGTTTAAGTATTAATTTAGTTAGGTTTAATTGTTTACATTTTTTGTTTTTATTTGTTCCATCATCTTGAAAGAATTACGATGATGACAGTTTAAGAATTGTGTATCTAATTATAGATTTTCATATTTTTAATACATTTTTAAACGTTTTTGTTATTTTATTAAATGTTAATATTTTATATAAATGTTAAACTTATGCGCTTTCAATTGAAGTCTTGAGAAATGAAAACGCATTTAGTTACACGCAATAAAGACTAACGACCGTATGTAAGTCAAAAATAATTGAAATGATTAGTCTTGATGAAGAAATAAGTGTCCCCTCTGATTCCCTAATGATCCCACTTATCCACAGTACTGTAGTACTCTTATACGAAATTTGTGTCACAAGCACACTTTAATAGATTTAAGTTAGCATTTATTATAGCCAAACTTTCTTTCAAATGTAAATTTCATATATTCATATAATTCATACAAATTATTTCGTATATTCTGGTCAATTTTAGTTTTTTTTTTTACTATGCATTTATAAAACATTTTATTGATGTTATATACTACGGTATTATTTTCAACTTTACACTAATTTTTTAATTCCGAAATTTTTAATAAATCCTAGATCCCAAGAAGTTCAAAATCCTAGTAGTCCAGATTATGAACTGGAAGAGGATAACCATTTTTTATTAACACGAAAAAATTAAACCGACTACATTAATACACACAAATATATATATATATATATATATATATATATATATATATATATATATATATATATATTAACAGACTTCATCTCCTGTTTTTGAACTTTTTTTCTGGTACTTTGTTTTTGTTTTTTTATTTAATTTTTTGCAATAAATAAACAAATATATATATATATATATATATATATATATATAAAACAAAAATATTTAGATTAGTTTTTTTTTTAGATAAACAATGACGTTTTAATTATAAAAAAAAAAAAATATATATATATATATAATTAAGACGAACTGTTGTTCTAGTAGGAACTGCTCACAACTGTGACAGAATATTTATTGTACAAGACTTAGAGATTGTACACTTTAAATACCCCTTTCTTCATCTAACGAATTTATTATTATCCTTCGAGAACATCTGTTCTGAAGAATTCCATGAAGAGAAAAATAAACTTCTATTCATTATAGGTAAAAAAATGTTTAATATTATTTAGTTTCTAATCCTAACATGTAATTTTTAATAATTCTCTTCTGTCTTTAAAGTTTTAAGTACAAGCTGTATAATTATAAGACTACACGCTTACACTTTTATACATAACATGATTTTATAACAGCGAACGACTCAAGAGTTATTATTCATTTACTAGTTAATCAATCTTTACTTCCTTGTACAAAATAAAGGAAGTATTACGATCGCGAAAAATTTCGGTTTTCAGATTTTAACGGAAATATTCATTTTGACCATCTCTGTATCCATTTTGACTAGTTACGGTGACGTACGTATGTATCTCGCATAACTCAAAAACGATTAGCCGTACGATCTTGAAATTTTGGATTTAGAACTGTTATAACATCTAGTTGTGCACCTCCCCTTTGGATTGCAATCGACTGAACCAAAAGTGTCCAAAACAGCCCAAAATCAAAAAACAATTTGGAGTTTGGGCTTTTTCTTAACTGCAGTAATATGCCCTCATTGAGAGCTTTTCAACGATAAATGATAAGTGGTAGTTATTTTCATTGGTTCTAGAATTACAGCCAATAAAATTTTAATTAATGAGATATTTGGATCTTACAAGGGGAAGGCACATAGGTTCGAATCACACTTCATCTCCTTGTTTTTAACTTTTTTTTTTTTAATTTAAATATATTGATTTCTTAATAATTGTTAACCTATGATTATAAAAAAAATTACAATAAATAATAATTCAATAATAAAAAAAAATTTGAAAACATATCAGAAGTTAATAATTAAATAAAATTAATGTACTTTTCATTGAAAAAAAAAAATATGTATATGTAATTTTATAGGCGTACAAGGAAGTTATGTGGTGTCAACATCAGATTTTTTTGCAGAATTTTATAAAAAAATACATTGCAATATATATATATATATATAGTATGTGTGTAAGCGCGTGCGCGATTTAAATGTTGAAGCTTACTTTTTTCAAGCGTAAATTTTTTAAATATAACCAATTTCTAATTTTCTTCTAACTTCGGATGGTCACGTTTTTTTTTATATACATTATATAAAAATTTTATTTTTTTAACAAAAAATTTAAGTTTAATTTTTTTTCAGTATACCCGGAATAATAAAAAGTGAAAATTTATTTGCATTAGTCAATTAGTTAAAATTTTTTTAAATCAAAATTTATCTTTATTTTCAACTAATGTAAATAAAGTATACATAAATTGTTAAGAAAATTAGATAATTTCAGTATTCGGGTTGCAATTTCAAGTTAATAAATACGCTACATTTTATATGGAAATTAGATTCTGTATATTTTCGAGGAATACAAAATTAGCATGCAAACTAAGGGTAAAATATATGTACTCGTACATAACTTACGTACAGTAAAATTGTACGAATGCTTTCGGTTTAGTTCTAAATTTATTCATAAAAAAATACTACAACTCATAACAGAAGTGTAAAAACATTTTGTTTTCTACTATAAATAACAGAAAGATTAAACAGCTACACCTTCAGCGCAGGTGTGTTAGCAGAACTAATTTGACCACTAACCGACATCACCTTCGAACGATACGATACGTTGACGAACTACGATGTACGTTCAGTACATTTGTTACATTTCAACAACCGTAGTACGTATATAGCAAAGTAATCCAGATTAAAATCATACAACCTGAATAATAGAGGTAACACTATTTCATCAAGTAAAACGTCACAACTCATCACGTGACGTAATCATGTCATTAATTTTCAACCCGCCAACTTGTTACCTAACATATCACAACATTTATCTAATTCATTTATACCGAAAATATCATTTCACAGCTGCGTGCATTTTTACTTTATAATATAAAATATATGAAAAGCAAATAAATAAATTAAAAATCGTTGTTGCAAAAATTTAAAAATAATTAATCTCATTAAAAAAAACAACTTTTTGAAACTTCAATGAAACCAACTTTTTTAAAAACAATGGATGAAGAATGTATTATTAATTATCATTGTTAGTAGCTGTTTTCATAAAGAATATACTTTTTAACGATAAATTCACAGTGTAATTTTATGTATTTAGCCACTACCACTTTTATATTTTCTTTATTATCAAAATGCTATGTAATTATGAACTCAATGATAAATCATACTCTCCGGAGCAAGAACAAGTTCCATAAATTACTAGACGGGCCGGGCTCTGCTTCCTGGACCCCCAACATGATCGTATCCTCATGTTTGTTAGAATAACATTTAACAATAACAATAACAGAAACACATTTTACTGATATTGTTCTCTTATTTTTATTTTTTTTGTATTATAAATGATCACAAAATATTCTTTCATAAAATTGTTTAATGTTTTATTAGCATTTTCTCCGCGATGAACATATTTCTGTGATTTTTTAGCTACAGTTCCATTTATCGAACCACCACTTATGGAACCAAAAGTGCACCTCAATAGACATTTTCAAGGAGAACATTCCTCAATTTTTTTTTAATCTGTACTCAATAGCGCTTGCGCAATAAGTCTTTTCGGTTTACGGCCTTAATATTGGGTGTAGAAAGGTTGTAAAAACTTCAAAAGTTCCTAAAAATCGAGATTTATCAATGTCCTGAATTTCATTTTTATATGTTTCGTATAAAAACAAAACATTTAAAATCTTTGATAACCGATAACTTTAAATACCGATCGACATGTTTTTTATTTGGCATATCGATAAATAACTAAAAATGAATATTTTGGCTATTTCAGAAAAAAAAGTTGTGTAACCGTATTTGTGCTATAGAAATGTGAGGTTTACTGCCGCATGAGCAGTTACATCAAGAAAAAAAACATAAAAACCACCCTTGCAATAAATAGAGACTTTTTGCCGAATTAGATATTTTTTGTATACCTATGGAGTCCTTAATCTTGCATTTCAAAGAAGTCAACTCCTTTATATATATATATATATATAGAAGACATGAATATACATAACGGGATAACTGGATGATCGAGAATATATCTTTTGTATCAAAAGTTAGTCCTTTTACTGCTAGCAAATACACTGTTAGAATTTTTTAATTGATTGTACCTTTCTGGAGATACAAGTAAATTTCGGAAAAATAACGGATAACCGAATGATCCAGCGTACATCTTTTATATGCAAACATTAGCACTAAACATAGTAAAAAATAAGCCGTTTGAATTTTTAAAATTGGATATCGTCTCGTAGATATAACTAAATTTCGGGATAAGAGAATGACTGGACAACTGGGTAATCGATAGTATAAAAGAAAAACTAAAAAACCACCCATCCATGCAATAAATAGAAAATTTTTGCCGAATTACATTTTTTTTAAATCAACTCTTTTTTAATATATATATAGATATAGATGGATAGAAGATGCAGACGGGAAAATTTTCTATTAAGAAATATTTTAAACAAAAAAAAAAAACCGTAATATAGAAAAATAATCAAAATTTACTAGATCTACTAATAGTCAAAGGAAATAAATGTTTCATAGAATATGTAGGCTTTTTTATCTCAATAAACAAGTTGAAAATAAACCAAAATGAGAGAAATTAATAAGAAAAACTTTAAAAATTACAAAAAATGGAAAATACTTCTACGAAGACTAGTACATAACTGCCTGAGTAAAGAAGTATAACGAACGATTCTTAAGCTAATCGTTAACTCAGAGCTTTTTACCAATTTAGAGATTCAAGTTTATAAAAAATTATTTTCCAATCAAATTCCACCAAAAAGACTTTAAATAAATTAAAAATAACTCAAATTTAAATTAAAAAAAAAAACGAGGTAAGCAACAACTGCTTTAAAATAAGTTTCAATATTTTTTTTATACTTTAAGTCAAATTAATAATAAAAATATTTTTTTTAAAATGACAGGATTTCGTCAATTGATAACAGTTCATTTGTTATATCTTTCATTATTATTTTTTTTTAACTTAAAATTTCTGTTGACTTACTTAATTTTGTTATAAAATTAAAAAAGAGGAATAATGAATTAAAGAAAACACGGTTTTTGTCCTAAAAAAAATTATAATTATCTTTTGGTGAAAGTATGAGGAAAAAAATGAAAAAAGGCTTGAAAATTAAAATAGAATTTCATGTGGAATAAAAATAGAATAAAACTGTTCTCCGAGAATATTTCTACCTGCTTTTTTATATTTCAATTACCATATAAATTTACTCAACTGTAAGCAAAAAATTAACATAAAATATGCAAGAAGTAATTTTTAACGAATTACTCTCGCAGAGTAAAGAATACACATAAGAGAAATAATCTCACTTAAAAATAACAAATGAAAAAAAAGTATATATACGTTTATATAAATATAAAAAAATATTTTAAGAAACGTGTTCAGTTTAGAATGAATTCTGCGTAGAAGTTACTAAACTAGTGAGGTATAATAAAAGCTGCGATGAGGATTATGATATTGACGAGTCTAATAATTAAAGACACTAAAATATCTTAACTTTATTGGACAATGAATCATAAGTACGGTAGTTTCAGTTAATCACAGAAATTTATTACAAAATATCTCTCGCACTGAAAGCGTTATTACAGCAAATGGTTTCGGGGGGATGCGAATATTATTTCCAGCAATTTCACTAGTTTTTAAAATAAACTGCAGACTACATATAAAACTCTCCTTTAAGATAAGTGTAATTAAATAATTCACTGATTTATTTGGAATAAAGATTCCCCCTAGCACCCAAAGACTAAGAAAATTTAACTAGCTAAAGGTCAAAAATTAACCTCGTTCAGTTACAATAAAAATTGCCCATCAGTAAATACAAAAATAAGACACTACAACACAGTTATAAAACCAGAAACCACTTAACCAGCAGAAACAGACAGACAGACTCCAGAAAATCGAAAGAAGAATTGTAAGAACCTGCTTCAATAATAAATACCAGAAAGAAGGAAACAAAATTTTCCTTCTTCTCTTGTTAAAAGTAACATTTAACCGCTTAGGGATTGTTAATTAAAAAATACATACAACATAGTTTTTCTGAGTAGTAAGTGTTTTACATCTAAACAATAAATGTAATAAATGTCAGCTTTACGTCAATTCTTATACGTACAGATGTATAAGAATTATTTTCAGATAATACCTAAAAGCATAAATCCGTAAATACGTATTAACATTCCGTAAATGTATTAATATTTCAAACAATCCCAAGCAAAAGACGAGCAATGGGGAATTATGTTACATAATAATAATGGCATGAAAGCTTTAAATCAAACAATGTATGTACTTAGATACAACACAAATTGTTCAACAGATAATGCTTAGCAAAGCAGAACAGGAAGTAACACTCAGCATTACCATCAGTACAACAATGCACCACGATAATCCTGCTCTCTACTTCTGAACTTCCATTTTAATAATAATGTTTAACTTTCTTTAGGTAAGATATATATATACATTATATGTATTTACAGTGTAATAAATTTTCACGGAATAATACTAAGCTTGAAAAATAAGCAAAATGAAAATATAAAAAGACATATTGTTTATAGCCATGAATAAAATAAATGTTCTCTTCGTCGTAAGAAACAGTATAATACATTATTTTCCAAGCGAATGTATTAAATAACGCATCACTCTTTTCCATCGGTCATGTAAAACATTTCTAAACTTCAAAGTTCATTTATTTTTGCGCTAGTCAAATAATTTCAATAATTTTTTTTAAAATCAACATTATTTATACTTATGAATATAATACATAAATAACTGAAAACAAAAAAAAAGGTTGTTAAATAAAATTTTACAGCTATAAATTAATAACTAATTTTAAAAATCAAATACAGAGTACGCTGAATAGCATGACGAAACGTGAAAACATTTTAAAATTATTAAGACACAATTACTAATTAATGAGACGTCTTTTTAACAATCTTTTTGAACTAAATACAGCTCTTTTAGTAAAATATATTTTAGCAATATTATTAATGGCTTCCGTCCAATCTTTTTCAGGTGAAACTGATACATAATATCAAACATTTAGAAGTAAAAGTTCAATAAATTAAAAAAACTGATTTATATTTTCACCCACAACGAATCGGAGATGGTAAATGCGTTTGAGGTAAGAGGTTGAGTGTATGTGTGTTACCATTTTCCTCAAAAACGACTGGACCTATTTCGATGTAGTGTTTTGCATTACGTAGATATAACTTCAGAGCAGTTTCTTAGACATGTTTTACAGTTATGCCACCAAGGAGCGCTGTAATAAATGTGTTTCTCTAATACGCTGGGCCAATTTTGATGTAGTTTTTTGCACTACATAGGTATTACCTCACTGCATTATCCAGGTATCATCTCAGAGCAGGTTCTTAGATTAGCTTACGGTTATAAGCCGGTACTGCAGTAGGTATTTTTTTTTAGAACAGCTTCGTGGGTTTTAAAAAGTTTTAATTTTATCACTTGTAATAATTTGAAATTAAGAATTATGATAAAAGTATAATTTGAAATATTTATTTTTTTTATATTTATTTGAAGGAAAATTAAAAAACAAATGCCAGAAATTATTTTAAACAAATGACATAGATAATAAGGTGCGAATATACGTCAATTAATGTAACAAATTTTTGTTATTCTCTATAAAAAATGATTGTATATGAAAATAGATTTTATATAAATTAATGTTTACCGTTTTTTTGTTACCATTTGAATAAAGATTATATTTAAAAAAAGATGTGAACAAAATTAGTATCATTCACACAAACACACAGATATCATATTCTCTAAAAATATTCAAAATTTATTCAGTACTGAAATTTTATTTACACATATAATAATAATTTATTGAAACTTGAGGAGTTTGACTTAAGTTGACGAACTTAAGTAATTATACGCATAAATTTAGCTAACTTAAAACATAAGATAATCAGAATCTTCTTTTAATTAAAGAAATAATAAATTAATGAAATAAAGAGTTTGTCAACAATGGAACAAATAATACAAATGAAACTTACAAATATCGCACTGACGCAAAGCTAAATTAGAAGGATTACTCTTCCAAACAAATGACAACTTAATCACATATTCATGACAATTTAATCCCTTCAACTCCTATTTTCAGTTACCGTAGAAAATATGCCAGATATTATAATAGGTCGGAAATGTAATTATATTTAAAAATAATTCAATTCCACCTTTGTAATAAAATATCTCATTAATTCTGATAAAAAAGTACAACTGAAAATGCGATTGGTTAAGCAGGATAAATTAGACCGGCTAATAACTTTTTGTACGATACCCGGAATACCATATAACCAAATTTACCGAAACTACAGCGGTCCTACTCATCCCATCTAAAATTCGGATATTAAAAGAAAAATTAAATTAATCTGGACCATTTTATATCTCTTTGATTCTTACGAGCGAAATATATGTAGCCCATCCGCTTTTTGTAATTAATCCAATCGAATAATGTAACGAATTAGAAATAGACCGCGGGCTGAAAATAAAAAGTAGAAGTATTATGAAAAAAAGAGGGAAAAGGAACATGATTTTGAGGCTGTAAATGAATTAGTGACGAAATAATAGATGCGGGGAAAGAAAACAGGGTATATGAGCAACGATACATGAGAAGAATAGAAAAGAGTGAAAAAGTAGAAAACGGGTAAGGGATTCTTCACTGCGCACTCCTCTTCTTGAGCTTGAAATGGGAAGAGACCTGCCCCTTGTGCTTACTTCGGCATTTCTCCTCTAGAAAAGGAATAAGCATTAATACAAGACGAAAACAAAAGGAAAAATAGTGTAATCGGTAGGAGATAGGAAAGAGAGTTAAGGAAAAGTGAACATGAGACGAAGAATCAGAAAAAGGAGCAGTATTGACAAAGAATGAATTTTTTTACCAAAGTAAAATAAATAAATAAAACAGGGGAATTATAGAAAAATAAGAAAGGGATGACATGAAAGTGAGAAAAGAGTTCAAATAGGTGATGAATTATAAAAAATAAAGCGAAATAAAAAATATGATTTTTTGTAACAATAAAACTAAATGCAAATGAGAACAGGCACACGCATGAAGATGAATACAAATGAAATATTTCCTCATTAATATTTTTAAAAAAATATCCGACGTATTAAATTATGTAATTTCATATAGCTAAACAATTCAGTCAAAAATAGTCTTCTGCGTTTGAATATAAATATAAATGTATTGTCATTTTAAATGAACTGGTAAGGAAAGGATGCTCTTAAAATCGAGTTCAAGGGCAACCTAAAGGAGCTTAATATAAATTCTTCCAAGCTACGTATTAATCTTTCAGCGGAGAAATTAATCTTTGCATCATATAACGCCCTATTCCTTCACCAAAATTACCCAACCACTCATCAAGATAACGTGTCGTAATAACTAATACGAAACAAGAGTAATTTTTTAGATTAATGAAATTTTTTCATTAATAAATAACATCGCTCTTTTTTTTTAATTTATTATTTAAACGCGAAATAATTATCTAGATCTATCAGAATTTTATTCACATATAGCAACAACAAAAATTATAATGAATATATACTCGTATATATTTATATTTATTTATTTATATATACAAGTTTTATTAAAGCTTATGAATGTTAAAGCGCATTCGTGTTCAAATTAATCGAAAAACAAAATCTTTTCAACAACAAAAGCTCTTTTTTGAATATAATTTATTTAATTCTTTTCTTTTTTTTTGATTGATATCTTTTATCATTTTAAGTTCGTTATAAATTCGCCGGATAAAAAATTTGATTTAATTTATAAATCATCGATTATTAATTTGAAATTTCACAATTTTAAAAACATATTCTGTGTCGGGAACGGAATGAGTTGACAATTATATAAAATCCTACAACTGTGAGTTGTTTATGATGCACGACTTACACAACATACACACGAAACTAAATTTAAAATATTTATCATTTTATTTAAATATAATAATTTTTTCGTTTATTTAATTCAGTTATTCTAACTAAAGCACACACGCATACCGTATTTAATTCGTGCAGTTGTGATGGTACTACCGGAGACGGTTTACACTATCTAAACTAATGTAATTTCACAACTTACATACAACAAATTTCGCTTTTACGGTTGGCAGACTGTTGTAGCCGCGAGGTTTAACGCACCAGGTATCGAGTCAACCAGGCGATCAAATTCGATTCCCAGCCAGACCGAGTTATTTTTTTTACTCTTTAAATATTATTCATTTACTTAATTCTACCGCTCACTTGTGACGTCACAACATAGCAGATGACTATAACAGTGGTAGTACGTCGGTGCTACCAACCATTGAAATATTACCTAAATTAAATAAAATAATTAGTTAACACTTAAGTGTATAAAATAATTTGGTTGCAACCCTGTGGAATTTCAAATTTCCCGGTCCAAGAGGAGGAGGAAAAAGGATATTTCCCAGAGGGAAAAAGGGAAATTCGAAGTTGTCTAACTGCGACACTAGGGCTACTCGTGGTAAAAGGGGGTACTTTTGACGCAGTACGTCCACTTAGCCATTAGGTTAGAGCATTATTTAGGGTGGGGAGTGCAATTTTTCAAACTTTTTTTGCAAATATTGTTATTTTTTAATTGATAACAAATGCGCCTAAGAAAAATATGACATTAATTAAGCGAAATTTCGAGATACCTAAGGTGACCTAGCTCTATAGACCTCTTGACCATTTAAGTCGAAAATTTAACGGCATCAATGTCCCATTTTAGAAGTAATCTGATCAAAATCGGTTCAGAAATTCTGGAGATATAAGGTGATTTAGAGGCTAACACCGAACACACCAAACAATCATTAACAATCGGGAAATTTTCATCCGGGTTTTGGGTTCCTTAGGTGTGAAAACGTGAAGATGTGGTGAAAACCGCATATGCCCAAATTGGACCGATTACAATACTTTCCCTTCTAGAGCTGCATCGCTATCTAGATGAGAAAGTAATAATTATAACGTCATACAATAAGGTAACACTAATAGTAATTAGTTCAAATCATTTTTGTTCCTAAATGATTTGGGAATACCGTTTAAAGATTTTAAACATCTAACGCTTAAGCAAATAAATCCCTAATTATTGCAAGGATATTCAGGGTTAGAAGACTATAAGAGCTGAAATTTATCAAAAATAATGCTGGAACTTCATTTATTAAGCCCAAAACGTTTTGAATGACCCAAATCTTAACGAAACTCCAAAAATGTCCCATTAAAAACCCTAGTAAAGTCATATTATATCTCGTGTAAGAATACATGGCCAAATCTTAGGAAAATAATTGAATGCTCCTAATGGGCATAATGAATTTAGAATTATTTTTCAAAATCAGAAATTTTTTCAAGAGGAAACCCAATATGTAGTTTACGTACACAATCCGATAAGTATATACTCCTGAAAGGAACATGTTTGACATCCAAGGAAACATAATCCTCTTTCCGGGATAAATGTTCTGATTTGATAAGTTACGTTTTGTGTGTTAATAATGTCAAAAACTGAACTAAAAGAACTAGAAAAGAATAAAAAATAAAGCTTTTAAACTGATTGTTTGACCGTTGTTCTAAAATTCAAATCAAAGACAAAAAGTTCAAATTTAAAATAACTAAAAGAAATTATTCAAAATATTCGTGTCGCGCTTGATGGCAGCAAAATACGGACTGTAGAAAGCCTGAGTCAACTCAGTTTTTTTAAAATATGTTGTCTCAGAAGAATACAGAAAATTAAATGGACCAACAGTTCTAAACGAAGAGATTTAAAAGACGAAGTAAATAACTGAGAATGTTATAATAAAATAATTTACAAAGAAAATCTAACTAATAAACTGTATCTTGAAGCATCTGGAGTTACTTAATCTTAAAGCCAAAGAACGTTTAAAATTATTAGAGACACCAAATATTAATAAACATTAACCTTTATATTTAAGGATATACGAATTACCTAATATTCAGAATGAATTTATCAGAAGATAACAAAAACAGAAAATAACTGATGTTAACAAACACTTAAAATAAGTGACTTTTCGAAAACAACAGTGACAAAGTTTTTCTTTAATGCGTAGTTTTGGTAGAGTTTTTAGGTAAGATTAGATAAGAATAATCTGAGGTGATATTGTAAGGTATAATATGCCTTTCAAGGCGCTAACCACTGGGAAGTAGCTGGTAAACTGAATGAATGAACGGTATTCGTTTACATCATGAGCGATAATACTTGCCTTGGTAAGACACCCGAGTCTATTATTACTCGTAATATTCCTGGATAATCAGAAAGAATATAAACTAAAATTATAAAGAATTCTATTTGTAGACAAAAGATATAAAATTTTAATTTACATAAATTTAATATTTTTGCTTTACTTCAAAATTTAAAAAAGAATTCACAATATATTACACTCTAAGTTAAGCGAAAAGATTTTGTAATCAGAGTTAACGCCTGAATGCATTTCAGAAAGCTGCAGTTGGAACGCTACCAAAGTTTACAAATGTTTTATAAAACACTAACATTCATATGTTTCTTCTGACTGTTAGCAAGAGAAATATTCTTTACAGAGAGAAACACCATGATGTATACACAACTTATCAGTTTTAACACCTTTTACAACACCATTAATTTACAATATAGCACGCGGTACATTAAAATACAAGTAATAACATTATTAAAACAAAGTTTTATTTAAACACCACGTATAACTCAGAAAAACGTCGTATTTAATAGAAATTATTTTTACATTGTAATTTAATGTTTTTCTCGTTATTATACAAAAAAAAAATTATTTTTTTAAATTATACCTAGTAAATTAAAAACAGATAACATAATACAATCATGAAAAACATTTTTTATTATATTCCATTAATAATTAAATAACAAAAACTATTTAAAGTTTTATGTAGTATTTAAAGTAAGGTCGAGGAAGATCTTGTTAAAGATCTTACTAAGCAGGATCTGAAAATCCTTCTTCTAAATGGAGGAAGGAGATTTTAACGAGAACAACCGTAAAAGCAGGTCTGCCAGCGTGTGACGGGTCGGACATCGTCACCGTGGTAGATCTTGCCCGCTGTAAAGAGAAAACCTTCACTAATCGTGTTATGCCACCTCTGAATGCCATGAATAGGGCGGGGAAGCTCAAGAAAGGCAACGTTTATACATTGTGGTCCTCGGTTGTCGTCGATGACGAAGCCGAGTGCTCACAGCCCCGAAATTGTGAACTCGTGGTAGATACTGATGATGGTGATGAGGAGGTCATGGAGCTTTTAATGGACGGTCTGGAAAAGGCAAGAATGCAATTGGAGGTACACTCCCTGAAGTCATTATCGGAAACAAGGTACTGATTCCGCTAAGGAAATGGCTCGAAAGAGAAGGGAGGCGCAGTAACAACCAGTTTTCTCTGTACACTAGCCGTGATATAGGGACTGCCCAGCCACCTAAAGGCAAGGACCGTGTGGCGACCGTCTTCCACACCGTGTGGAGACTGCGATAGTCTCTTCAAAGGGTAGGGGATACGCCGACGTACTTGGCAATAGTAAATGGGCAAGTTGTGCCCATTTACTATTAGGAAGGATATGGAAGGAAGGAATTAAATATGAAATTCCTCCAAATTAATGTTAACAAAAGCATCCCGGCACACGAGATGATGCGGCGGGAGACACGGTGCCGGGAGACAAAGAGGTGGATATAGTGCTCATCAGCGAGCAGAAGTGGAAGGAGTTGTGTCTGCAATTGGGCAGGGACCCTTAAGGAGACGCCTACAGTATTGTGACTAGTAAGTTTGGTAGGTCTCTTCCCATTCTGCCGGCCGAGGTTCTGAAGAAAGTGGTGGAGGAGCTGATCACGGTCAGTGAGACTGTGACCAGAGCAGAGTTAGTTGCGAATGACATCAGGCGTTTCACTGTGGATGAGGTAGTCTCTTCGGCGGGCAGGCTCAGTAGCGGTAAAAGCCCAGGGCCTGATGAGGTACCAGCTGAGGTGATAAAGGTACTTGTGGACGTAGCCCCTCGGCTGGTCGCGGACCTTATGACCGGTCTTTTGTTCTCCGAGCGATTCCCAGTAGAATGGAAAAGAGCGAGCCTGATTTTAATTTTAAGAAGCCGGGTAGGTCAGTCGAGGAGCCTGCGCCGTACCGTCCCATTTGTCTGCTTAAGGCAGGAGGAAAACTTTTTGAACGATTACTACTCTCGAGGCTTGAAGAGGAGATCGTGGCCAGCGGCGGCCTTGCGGATAGTCAGTACGGCTTCCGTCAGGGCAAGTCGACTATTGATGCGGTCTCCAAGGTAGTTGGTATCATTAAGGAGGCAGTGAGCGGCACCCGTAGAATTAGGATGATCCTGGGTCTCATATTATTTGATATCAGAAACGCGTTCAACACGTTGCCGTGGGGCCTCATAACAGAAGCCTTGGAGAGGAGGAGAGTCAGTGACTATTTGAGGAGAATTCTTCACGACTATCTTAGTAAGAGGGAGATAGTCGATGATTCGAACGGTAACGTGGTAAGAAGAGTGGTGACCGCGGGCGTGCCGCAGGGTTCTGTTCTTGGGCCTTCATTATGGAACTTGGCCTACGACCCGGTTCTCAGGCTGCAGCTGGCTCAGGGGTCACATACCATAGACTCTAAAATGCTGTATGGCGTTGCGGTGTGGGAGGCGGGTCTGTACATTGCCTGGATATCCTGGAGCAGATACGAAGAAGAATGGCGATACGTGTGGTCTTAGCCTACCGTACCGTTTCGTTTGAGGCAGCTATGGTCCTTGCCGGGCTTCCTCCTCTCGACCTGCTAGCCAAGGAGAGAAAGGAGAGGAAGGAGGGCAAGAACAGAAACGAGACTAGGCAAGATCTGTTGGACTGCTGGCAGAGTAGACGGGAAGATTCCCAAAAAGGGCGATGGACAAGAATACTGCTCCCCAGCGTCCAAAACTGGGTGGATAGAAGGTTGGGGGAGCTGGACTTCTATCTCATCTAGTTCTTTAGCGGGCACGGGTGTTTTAACTCCTATCTCTTTGAGAGGGGGAGGAGAGACACCCGTTAGTGCGTGTATTGCTCGGCAGCAGTCGATTCTCTTGAGCACACGTTTTTTGTGTGCCCTAGATGGGAGCTTCTGAGAATGCAGGTAGTCCAAGAAGTGGGTCCCATCTCCCCGGACAGTATTGGAGAGACAATGCTAAGAAGTGAGACATCCTGGGCTGTCGTGGCCACGTTTATCAGGGCAGTCGTGAAAAAGAAAACTGAGGAGGAGGCAAGGTTTTATCCATAATTACCAATAAGGTTGACGGTAATAGAAATATGTTGAGTCGCAGACTGCTATTGAAGTCACGATACATCGATGATTTACTAGTTTTGTGATTTCACTTTTATGACAGCATTCTAGACGTGTTGTTGGTACGAGTGAGCTCGTAAGGAAGCCTACTACACATCTCGAAGTAATGCCTGGGGGTGATTCCGGGATGCGTAGGGTTACTCCAAAGGGGGGTGGTTTTAGTCAGTAGTCTGTTGATGGCGGTTGGATTGGACCACCAGCAGGAGTCCGACACTTCGTGCGTAAATGCATTTCCACTTCCGTCCCAAAAAAAAGAAAAATTATTTATGTATGTATACATATATATATGTGTGTGTGCGTGCGTGTGTGTGTTAGTCATCAAACATAGAAAAAACTAAAAAGTGGCATAAATAAATAAATTTATACCATAATAATCATTCTAAATAGTAAGTTATTCTATGCTAGTCTCAGAACATGAAATGAACTTCGTCATGACCTGAATATACTACTATACAACAGCACTCAACTCACTGAAATTCAGCTGGTATTCAGTCCTACAAAAGACATCCTCACTCTTATTCACTAAACACTTGAGGTATTGTAAAAACCATAATTGCTTCTGCTTTTTCAGAGCAAACTATTACCTCCTGTATTTCAAGCGATACAGTCATAAAAACACTGGGAAAATCAATAAAAAGAGGTTTAAATAAGGTAAAAAATGACAATTACAGTTTTATATATAAAAACACCTATATTATTGTTTGGAATAAAAAGTAACAATATTTTTATAGTCTCTGGTATAAAGTCATAGTTTAATCTATAAAAATTACCTTTTTTCAAATAAAATACCCTTTCAAGGATATTTAAAGAAAATGTAATTACACTTACTAAATAACATTAGTATTAAGTAAACTAAAAAACGTATTCTCAAAAACATTCTGTATGAACGAAATAAGAAAAGAAAATTTGGTATCTATTTCTGAAAAGTGAGCAACATAAAACCGAACCCAACTGATATGATCAGTCGAGCACACATGTACATCGATGCCCAGGGTGGTCGTTTTGAACATTTTTTGTAACAATAAGGTTAATAAATGCAACATTTAAATTACGTTTTATGTTTTTTCTTATTTAATTTATCCGTATCATTCATAAAATTTAATTCCAACATAACCTACCGATTCTGCAGCAGTTACGTTACGGGCTCGGTTTTATGTTGCTCACTGTATATGACAGACTATACGCATAATTACATTTCAGCCAATAGTCTTATCAAAAAAATCCAATAACAAATCTAACGATAATTTATGTCATCGTGTTGGATGAGAGAGGTTTCCACCATTTCTGATCAGCAGTTCTAAGATAGTACATGATTTTTCGTTTAAATCCAGTCAAAGGTGCTTTTAATTTTAACATGATTTGAGTACTCTGTTTTATAAGTATAGTTTGGTCATTAAGAAATAGTTGATACTATTTCACGGGTATTATTAGCGGAAAACTGAAAAAACTACTAAAATGTAACTAGAATTACGGCTTGTTGTGAAGAAGTGTAATATAAAAGTAAGCTGACAACAATGTAGCTGAGCTTTACCGAAATTTGGAAGAGACTTAAAAAACCCAATGTTGTCAACTTTCTTAGCCTACTTATTTCTTACTAGCCACATTATTAAGGGTTTTTTTTTTTAGTTTCTGTTATTAAATATGTTAAATATTAAATATTGTTATATTCATTTAACCTTTGATTATAGGCCCTGGTTAAGTGAGGAAACCTTTTTTAACAGAATCTCTATTTCAATTAAACAGCGTGTTTAGATTATATCAAATGGTTTCTTTACCTTTTTAAAATGATTCAGCAAACATATTAAATTTTTACGATTTTGTTTTTTACAAGTGAACATTTATCAATTTCTTTAAAGTAATTAAACTCTCATTTTTTAGTTTCTCTTATTTACACAAATTTTCTATTTCGAAAAGAAATCGTCAATGAAAGACGTCACTGAGTTTTCACCTGAAAAAAAAAATTTCGTTGAATGTGTTTTACTCAGGACTAGTAAAAAAAAATCCTTCTGTTCCTTGCTTTTGCAAATGTATGATCTCCTGATAGAAAGTTTATTCACAAAAATTCTTATCAGAGCAATTAAAAAATTTTTAGCAGAAAATAATAATAGTGGCAAATTCTTTTGCTAGATGCAACAATGATTATTGAAGAAATATAGGCTCTTCTATTTGGACTTCTGAAGTTGACCAATATTCAAGTAAAACTTTAATAAATATTCAAACGAATTTTACGAGCATATTTAATAAATATGCTTATAAAAATTGAAGGCGTAATATTCTTTGTTTATTTAATGCACGACTTTTACAGAAAAATCTGTACACCTGAAAATTAAGCACTAGTAATTCTGTGAACAGTAATTTGTACATCGATCAATTTTTATTTAATTTAGAAAAACTGAGCTATAAAACAAAATTAAATCAATAAAATAAAAATTGAAATTCATTACAATTCGAAAATTTCGATCGTACTTGATCATACGAGGTTTAGTAGTCTCAAAAAAACCTCAATTTTGTAGCAATATTCTGTTTCCAGGGACACAGAAAATCAATGACTGATGAATGTCAAGGAAGTACTCCACTGCCTTGTGAATGCAGTACTCATCAGGCGTTCCAAAGAAAAATAGTAAAAAATAACTTTATCGAATGCTGTACAGCAATAACAGAATTGTCTCAGAAACAAATTTAGGATTAAAAAGGAAATAAAACATTAATGAGTAAAAAACCTTATGTATAGACGTTGAACGGAATCCAGGAAATTATGGGTAAGGTCAGATTTCGTCTTGATTGGAGAGGAAACCACAAGCCCAGCTAGATATTGGTTGCTACATAACTTTCCCTCAAGAAAGTCACTTTCCTCTCTATCTAGGAAATATAATAATCCCCATTCCAAAATTATCCCTAAATCCAAAATATCAACATTAGACGGCTAATCGTTTTTCAGTTATGCGAGATATATATTCGTACGTACAGACTTTATGCCGAAACTAGTCAAAATGGATTCAGAATTAGTCAAAATGGATATTTCCGTTGAAATCTAAAAACCGAAATTTTTCGCGATCACAATACTTCCTTTACTTCGTACAAGGAAGTAGAAATAAGTGAACAAAATTTTAATTTACTAATGTGAAATAAATAAAGAGAAAAAAGTGGTATAAGTATTGAGAATAATTTATAATAAAGTAGATATAACTGTTTCATGTAAATAAAAAACAGTTGATAGATGTACAAGTTTTAGGTCATCATAATGCACTCCCACTGTTCAAGCGGCTCCACTCAGCGTGCCATTGACTCTTATTTCATTAGCTCGTCTGACGTATCTAAAAGAGAAACTACATCATCAATTATGCAAAATTCCATTTGAAGTTAAAATCTGAAGTAAAATTAACATTTGATGTTATCCACAAACGTATTAATATATTATACTACTTTCTCTCGGTTCACATAAACCTTTACAGAGGAGATATAAAAATATTCTGTGTAAATAATTTACTCGCTAAAGCATAAAAAAAATTGTGTTAGAAATAGTAATTTTTTTGAAAAAAGTATCATTAAATGTTTATTTTACGATGACATTTTTTTCCGTTGTCACAGTAACTACCCTTTAATAAAGTTGATTTTTCATATCTCCTTAAAACAACTCATTCATCACTTTACAGTTTAATAAAAAAAACTTTGGTATTATTTCCATTCAATCACTTTCCATCCTTCCTTCCATATAAATTTCTATAGTCCCAATAATGTTTTTCTTTCTTTTTTTTACTAAAATACTGTCACGTTTCATTGGTCTTAATCCTCGTGCTTCCATTCTATTTAATGAGAATATCGTAAAGTGAGTCTGTAAGTTACCTATTTCAACATCTGAAAAAATAAAAGAATGCACTGAATCATTCAGTAGAAAATTCTTTGAACGATTGATTTTACGATAGCTATTTTTGTATTAGTAACTGCCATTAACCGGCTGAAACGCACTGCCGGTAAATGCTCTTGATCTCCTTCCTTTTAATCACAACTTCACAGATACTGAATTCAGTTGTTCTGAGCCATATTGTTATACTGCTTTATGATTGTGAAAAAATGTAACAAGACATGCTGAACAACTTGCCATGCCTTTTACTTTCTTGTAGTGAAAAAAATATACAAGCGCGCGCGCACACACACACACACACATACACACACATATATATATATATATATATATATATAAAGCAAAAAATTCAGTTACATTATTTTTATACCACTTGCTCAAAAAATTTTTTTACAATTTTGATTCCATTTTAAGATTTTTCATGAAGTGATCTTCAGAATAAATTTTTCCATTTGCTACACACAACAAACTGAAGTTTATTGATTTACTGAAAAAAATAAATAAAATTTTAACATGAATGAACGGTTTATTTTAAAAACACTTTCAATTGCTCTTAACATATTTTTAAAAATCTGTATTTACTGACTAGTCAATAGGAAACTTCGTCCAGTTTAAACTCGAGATTTTAGTATTTCGTCTGTTGCGTTTTTAACGAAGTTCTTACATTAAATATCATTGCTGTCAGGTTGAACGACGTATATTTAAAGATTTTTTATCAAACTTTTCAGTTTAAAAATGGCGGCCAATCTTTTGTTTTGTGTTAACAAAATTTAGCATTCTATTTTAACAACCTTTTCCAAATTTTCCTTTTTTACATCTGTCACTGGCATTTGCATCGGTGGCATCCTGATTGAGGCAAGAACAAGGCTGAGAAATGTCTTTTACCTCAGGTTTTAAAGATGACCTCCGGTAAAGCTCATCTGGGGTAGGTATGGTAACGTAGTGACCGGAATCGTCACATGGAGGGTGTCTTCTCCTACGGGGTCAGGATGTAGGACACATAGAATAATCAACTTCTGGCTAGTTTTTTAGTTTTCCAATACACCTTCATTCTTTCACTGTGTCGCTTCCTTCTTTCTTCCGATCACTTTAGGTTAGCGCATTCTTTCTTCTTCTTGATCCCTTTGAATTCTGTCTTTTTAAAATCCGTCACGTTTATGTTTGCAAAGTTTAGGTCCCCTTTAACTTGCTTGAATCATTTAATTCGTCTTGTTACCATTACAGTCGTCAAAACTTTTCTTCGTAAGCCTGTTTGAATTCATTCTTGTCAGATATTCGTAGAACGCCAGCCTTCGCTTACGTATTGCTTCCGTAATCTTATCTAATTCCTCATTCTTCCTTCATTTCCACTATCGTGAGTTTTTCTCGGCCCTAGTTTTTTCCTTAGTATCCGTCTTTCAGAAAGTTCCAAATTACCTACTTCTCCTTGGTTCAGAGCTACGCATTCTGCCGCGTATAAAACTCCTGGTCGGATTCCGTTGCATAGCGCCTGATCTTGCTCATCCTTAAGATCCGTTTCCTATCGTACATATTCTTCGTTTGACCATAGGATTTTAGAATGTTATTGATCCTGACCATGTACGCTTCCTTATCCATTCCAATTGTTTGAATAACTTCATCCAAGTATCTAAATTTGCTCGTCTTCTTAATCCTTCCGAGTTCTGTCCATACAATTTTGGTACTTTCTTAATATTCGGCATATTCTCTGTTTTTTCTTTGAAAATTTAAAAGCCTTCCTTTTTTGGCCGTTCCATGTAGAGCATTTAGTTATTGTTCTACCGTTTCTATACCTTCTACCATGAGGGCGAGATAATCTACAAAAGCCGGACAATCAATGTTCAGATTCTTCCTCGCATATCCTATTTTCACTTACTTCAGGCGTTTATTTTGGCAAGCTTGCCTCCATTCTCTAATGACCTTTTCCAAGATTACACTAAAGAGAAAAGGAGACAGTCCGTCCCCCTGCCTAACTTCTGGCTTGATTCCAAAAGGATGAGATATTTCCTCTTAAATTTAATCTTGGACTTTGCGCCTGTTTGTGTCTGTCTGCTTGATGAGGTTTATTAGGTTAAGTTTGGGTTCTGTCCCAAATTCTTTAAGAAGGTTAAACAATGTTTTCCGGTAAGCTGATTCGTAGGCCTTTTTAAAACCTACAAAGCTGATCACTATTCTCTTGTTCGCAAAGCTGTATTTCCTGATGATTATTTTTGGGCGAAAAATCCGTTCTGCACTAGATCTCCCTTTCCTAATTCTATATTGATACTCTCCAATTTTTTAATCAATTGGAGAGTATATTTTCGTAATTTTATTTTTATAAAAAAAAAAAACAGAAACAGATTTTTATTTTTAAAAATCAGCAAAACATATTTTACATTTTGTTTATAGATTGCTAGCTGATAAGAAAAAATTAGTAAGTTAATTACTAAAATGGTAATAATGTAAGATGAATCATAATTGTAAATAAAGCTTAAAGTTTTAAATATTACATTAAGATTGTAAGTTATCATTCATTCAACGAATAATAAAAAATAGAACAAAAAAAATAAAATAAAATAATGTTTCTGATAATGCCAAAAATAGAGTAAGAATAATTTTTGTCATTGTATAAACCTTCCACAATCAATTAAGAGCGACAATTCGTTTTGCACATCACTTTACTTGTTAAACCATTAAACAATTTGATACAGGTACGCTATTCTTGATACTTCAAATGTTTATTAACAGCCATACTTTTAACGTAATTATGACGCAGCATAAAAATAAAAATAAAAAAAAAGGTATTTGTACAATTTTATTTGTAATTCTGTAAAAAAAGATCTAATAAAATGCAGTAGTACCAAATACAGTTTAAAAAAAACGTGAGGTTTAACCAATCTATAAAAGTCATTAAACAAGGCGATTAGCAGTTGGTACAAAAATGTGAACTGTGTGGTTGCTCGCTGATTAAGCAAGTTACACAGCTTAGGTTCTCGTATGTGAAATTTAATCGTTTTTTATCGTTTAGCAGTAACTATAAAATAAAAGTAGTTTTAGAAATTATTGCTAAGTTTCTAAAACCTATAATGTAATTTAGTACTGTTACAATAAAAATAAACGGTACATAAAAGAAAGCATTAACTGAAAAAAAAATTGTACAAATGCAAAACTCAAATTTTTTACTATAGTTAAACAATTTAAATCAAATTGATGAAAGATTAAAATTAAACCTAAAACCAAGCGGTAATTTTGAATTCAAGTACAGTCGAATCTTGTGAACTGTATAGCTCACTGAAGCTTCCTTAAAAATTTTTGGCAGAAAAAGCCCTCCAGCTGATGAATACAGAACAAGATCACTGTTATATTTTTTTTTAAATAACCTAATTTAGCTTCCTGTTCCAAGATTGGCAAGCTAGGTGGGATGCGTCCACCAAGAAAAGGTGGACGCACCGCCTTATCGCGGATATAAAGCTCGTGGACCAGTCGGAGGTTTGGTGAGGTGAACTACTGGCTCACGTAATTCCTGACCGACCATGGGGTCTTCCGCGCCTACCGGTGTGGTAGGAGGAGGGCGAATGACCCCTATTGCCCTTACGCGGCGACCCGGATACCCCAGAACGCGTGGCGTTCTGGTGCTCGAAGTGGGATGATTACCGCCTAGCTTGCTCGGCCATTACCGGATCGCTCAGCATGGAGAACATCATAACCACCATGTTGCGGAGCCCCAAGAGTTTTGATACCATTGCAGGGTTTGTGGCGAGGGTTCTTCAGGAGAAGGATCGGGGATGAGGGACAGCCCTCTGCGGAGCTGCCGTTCGCACGTGTTTGCACGAGTGGGCGGTAGCGATGAGGCGCGGGGACGCTCGCACTACCGAGCGAAAAAGTCCGAGTCCCGGCGGGGATGCCCCTCTCAGGGTACCCCCGTTAGAGGCATTGGCATAGAGACCGAGTCCCGACTCCCGGAGTGGGGATCCAGGGACGGCATAGCAGGGCCTGATGGATCCTATTCTGGGAGTTTGAGGCGGGCGCAAAGTGAGATCCGACTGATGGGTCGAGACGTGGAGGCCCGTTAAAGTAAAGGACACTCCCTAGGCTGTGTAATACTTAACTGTAGGATCCGGCCCGGGGGAGAAGAAAAAACCCTAATTTAGGGGTGACTTTAAGAAATTTCGTTACATAACTGCAAAACAATTACGCTTCTAAATCCAGTTAGTGGTTAATCAGTTGTAATCGATAGGAATCAATTTACAACACGGATTTTGATGAATGATCAACAAGTATTCGATATTGATCTAATAAAACATAAACTGGCTTAGAAAAAGATTGTTATCGAGATGTGAACAGGCTATTTTTAGTTAAAATTTGATATCTTGTTTAATTAAAAGTGTTTTAAATAACTTAACGTTATTTAAAAGTATAAATTAACTAGTTAATTTGTATTGATTATTACATGATTGATATTGTATAAAATAATACTGGTAGAATAACTAAATTGCAATGTAACTGTTAAGTAGTAATTTTAAGCGATAAATGTGTTAATTAAATAGCAGATACATTACTGTAATTAATACGTAATTGTTCAATTTACACGCGCGATTGTACCAGGTTTTGTAACTAAGATAATTGTAATGAATTGTTATTTATTTAATTTATTTGACGGAAAAAGAGCTCATAAACCCTAATGTAATTTTAACATGTAAATAATATTGTTTCGATTAAATATAAGCGGTTCATTTCTTCTAATATCCCAAAAATCAGACAGATGTAATATTCCTGTTTATGAGGTTTTAACTCTATCTAAAATAAAGATAATATGCAATAGTATTAACTTGAAATAAATCCTGTTGAATAACAAATGTACTTCATTTAGTTTTCTATCATCTTTTAAGCAAATATCTACCACAAGTAATTAATTATTACTCTCTTTTGTGTTAAATTATAATTTAAATATTCCAACGAAGAACAATTTAAATATTATCTTTTAAATAGTGATTATACGTAATTGAAATCCGGTTACTTTGTTGAAATACATTAATAATTGTTTGTAACTAATTCTTTGTTGTATTTATTATTTTTACTTTTTTTAAATACATTATGTTTAACAAAAATATGTTATTAATTTTTTGCAGTAAAATCTGCAAAAGTGAATTAAACTTCCATAATTATATATGATCGTAAATTAATTATTTGTTAATTTGTCAAGTAATACACGAAAAAACCCGTTAACGATTATATGCTGTTTCATAATCACATTTTGTTAGATAAGTATTTTAGAATAATGAATACAAAACGAATCGACCATTATTACCACTCTTTAATGTTTTATATGTTTAAACACTAACAAATTTAAAATATAGTCAATATTTAGCATATAACGAGACAATATGTCACCTCAGCACAAAATTAAATTTAGCTTTCTGACAAAAATTCAGAAGCATAATAACTAATAAATTTTTGCTTGCCTGTCCTCTACGAACTATTTGGTCCCTTTTTAATAGATAAATACGATTATACGGTTACAGATAAATACCTACTCTTAACGATCATATAAGATAAAAAAATCTTTATATGAATATTAAGTAATAAAGTTCAGTCCATCCTAGTCAGTGGACTAGGATATTTTTAACAGACTAGGACTATTTTTTTTATCTTATACTCGTATGATCTTTAAGGGTACGTATTTATCTGTAACCCAATAAAACCTTGATAATTATATAAGCTTGTTCTATTCCCTTTAGTGATAAAAAGTACGGTACGGACTACACAAATCCTAATTTGAAATTCAGAATCGAGACAAGGCTGTATAATCTCGTTACTAATCTCTTAACTCGTAACTAATGACTCTCTCTTAATCTCGTATTATCTCGTAACTAATGACTTGGCAAATTTCTAATTAACTACTCATTTAGCTCAATAAAAATTAGTTTTACAGAAGATCTCGGGAAGCAATGCGTAGCAACAAAATTTATCTCAAAACCACATGAAATTATGAACAAAAGGAAAGCCGACTGCAAGTTGCGGAAAATATGCTGAAAAGTGCTGATAGTGATCCTGATTTTCTGAAAAAATAATAAATGGTGAAAAAAATGGATCTACGGCTATGATTCTGAGAAAAAAGAACAGTCATTCCATTGGAAAACTTCAAATTATCCCCGGAAAAAGAAAGCCAGGCAATCACGAAGCAATGTGAAGGTCATGTTGACAATATTTTTTTATTATCAAGGCACGGTTCAACACGAATATAATCCTCAAGGTTAAACTGTCAATATTGAGAAATACGTAACTGTTCGTCTAGTAAGGTTGCTGTTCAATACAAGAGACCACAACTTTGAAAAAATGGCGATTAGAAAATTCATCACAACACTCCAACCCATGTATCATAATTTAACCAGAGATTTTGGCAAAACGGACGGGATCGTACAATTTCAGCAGGCACCTTACTTATCAGACATAGCCCTCTAAGCTTTGGCTCTTTCCTAAGACTAAAATACGGCTTAAAAGAGACATATTTGGATTGAGAAGAAATCCATTAATGAAATAAGACAAGATAACTGATAGGCACAATGAAAACGACGTTGTAAAATGCTTCCAACAATGGAAACATCGCTGAGATAAGTATGTTACATCAGAAGGAGCGTACTTTGGAGGGAGAAAATCATTGCCACCTCCATAAATAACTGTGTATATATATATATATATAGCTCCACTGCAGAAAAAAAGATAAATACAAGTTTTAGTGTCATCAAGCGTAACTGCTCAAATAGCAGCACCCCAATTTCAACACAGTAGTGTTAGAAAAAATCTAAAAACGAAGTAGCGAGATAAGAAGTTTCAGAATTTTCAAATGGATAGAGGTACTTACCAAGTACCTTGGTAAGTACCTACAAGGTACTTGTAGGCAATATTACCAAGAGATTTGTGAGATAAATTTATCTAAACAAGCACTTCTAACGGAATAAGATTTAATTTAGGAATAAAAAACCTTTGAGCACGATAAATTCCCACAATTAAGCACTTTGCATTTGAAGCGGATAAAAATATCGTTTTTTTATGTAAACAAGAAAATTATAAAACGATTATATAAGAACCACATTTTTAGACGTTAGAATTGCTTCTGCTTGAACTGAGTAAACTTCATATAATTTTTTTAAGTGTGTTTGCAGTATTTACATCGTTTTTGAGTTTTCAACAAAGCTTAAACGTTTAGTAGTTTTAAAACGTAATCGTTTTCTCATATACATATTCATGTCAAGTAATAATATCTAAGCTGACATCGTCTAATTTACCAAATAAGGAAAGAAGACTACTGTGAAATTCCATTTAAAGAAAACCTATAGGACGAAAAAATTAACAAGTTATAGGACAGATTCCCTTAACTATTTATTAAGTTTTATAGTATCTATAAAATATTGCTGCTTCCTTCCAAAAATATTCTTTCGAAATATAATCGGGAAAAAGCTAAAACACCTTTTTTTTGTTTAAAAACTATCAAAAGAATGCAGTTATCAGGAAAAATGTAAACTTCAATCCAGTATTTAGTTATTTTCAGTAATATAAGAAAATCATTTCGTTAAATATGGCTTTAACCACTAGTATTTATTCCTTATTGCACGTCCTTTTATTTGAGAAAAGTTACTCTTTCAAATGTTCCAAGGTGTTGAAACAAATTTTGCTGTAAATGAGGTGCAGTTTATAGTCTTATCCAAAATCCTACAAAGATTTTAATTAGGTTCATGCAAAAATTAAACGATAAATATCATAAATTACAGAAAGTTTCATATTTTTATGATCTAATCATTTTATTTACTATTATTTTTTAAACGCTCCATCACACTAATGGATAAACAGGCCCTTACCTATTTAGTTACTGTTAGGTTTAATATCTTGTTAAATCAATCAAATTATATTATTTGAATTAAATTACGGCTACTACAGATGAAGTCGGAATGAAATTACTGCGGTATCGTAATAATTAAGCTTACAGCCATTAATAAGTAGTATATAACCTAAAAATATTAATTACGTAGAAGTTAAATTTAATGAAATTTTTATTTACTTATTAATCAGAACTTACTGTTATTTTTCACTGAACATATATTCAATGAAATACTGAAGTTATTTTACGATTATTAAATACAATTTTTTATAATTAATTTCAGTTTTTAGAAGCTGAAGTATATTTTAATTTTTTATACTTAATTTTAATTATACTTTTTGAAAACAAATAAACAGTTAATACAGCCGACATCAAACAAACTAAAGAGTTAACTAAAGAGTTATATGTGAGAGTACGTTATTTGGAGAAAGAGTAGAAATTTATAAATAAAAAGTGTGGATGTAAGAACCAAATGAATAACTCCAGTACATAATAGTAAATCTCTTAAAGAGGAAGGTTTTATGTGTATATATTTTAGACAAATAATTTTTCCACGAAAGATACAGTAATTTATATGAATATATCTGCAATAATTTATTTAAACAAATGCGGGTTTTTATTACATTTTTAATTAATTAGTTTTTTAATACATTTATTATTAAATGTATTAAATTATTAATACAATTAGTATATTTACTATCTATATTTCCAATCTCTTGTAAATGTAAAACACAACAATTATTACCTGTAAGTTTTATACAAAGTAATTATATTATTTTTATAGAATTCATAATCTTTTACTTCATTTTTTTTTCTAAAAGACAACTCTTCTGCTCATACAGTAAAAGGGGTTAGATGAGTAATAAATCTAATCGTTCATTATTTTGCCAGGAGTTAAGTATTTTATTCCACTCTCATATGATAAATAACTTTTCCATATATGCATAAAAACATTTATTTTTTTAAATATCAATTTTAATACCCAGTTAATAATCATACCAGGAAACTAAAACTACGACATCTCTTTAAGAATTACTTCATAAAAATCAAAATCATATTTTTTTCTTAGCCTGAAAATGAATCATTAAGACAATATTCCAATAATCCTATACCCTACTAAAGGGTATGTGTGTCCGTCCCGCTTAGCTTAGCATCGGAATGTACCCATCACTAGCGGAAAAATCCCGATTCGTTAATACATGTCTCGTGGTGGTCAGGTGTATACTTGTTATATTATTATATATCGATATATATGCAAAATATATATTAAATATATTCTTTTTATTTATGTGATTATTTTTCTTCATAAAATAATGAACTATAACCAAAAAGTAGGTACAGAAATGTACCGATCACTAGCGGAAAATACAGATTCTTAATACCAATTTTTAGAATTAAATTTCTAATTTAACTTTCGTTATATCAATTTTCATCAATCAAAAAAGAATATTTTTACACAACAGGTAATCAATTTTGGATACTTAATAATCCCATTCCGAGACATCGCCCGCCAGGGCAACCCGCCCGGAGGGCGTACCTTAGGCACGCTTCAGCAGCTAGTTAATTATAGAAAAGCATAAAATTGAGCTTTCATTACAATAAATATAAATCTGTCGGATAGATTTATAAAAATTTTTTTATGGATTTTGATTTTTAGAGAATTATTTCAAATTTTGATAAAATACCTAAAATGTTGTAATAATATGTTAAGGTGAACCCGGCATCCCATGTTATAGTTGCAGAGAGGTTTCAGTGGGTTGAGCCACAAGAAAGAGCTCCACACTACCATGGGGATCTAGACCTCTCCTCCGACGAAAAAAAGTGGTAAGATCATATTTTATCAAATTTTTGATAAAGATTATAAAATCATCTCTATGTTTAAATTGATTCTGATGATTACAGATTTTGATAACGCAGATGTGAATTGAGTGAAAAAAACAAGATTAATCATTTTCATCAAAAGAAAGAGAGTTTTTGTTGATTTCTGTGAAGCTAAATATTAAGAGCAAAAATATTATTTTTTTTTATCAGAATTCAACATTGTACTAAAATTAAGAAAACATCCTCTCTTAAAATGTTTATACCAAAACACCTTTTTTGCAAATTTAAATCCATGTTACCATTAATAAACATTATTTCTATTAAGTAATCCATTAATGTTTTATGCTTTTCCGATATCTTTATTACATCCCCAAATATACCTAGTCTACTGAGACTAGAAAAAAAAACTCCACATAAAGGTTTATGAATATATTCCATACAGCAGTTTTCAAATGTTACCAATTTTTTAAATATCTAGATGAATAATAGAAATAGAAAAATAAAATAAATAACGGCTAGCAGATGGGTAACTAGTCCTTTATGTAGAAGAAAATATTTTTTGTGTGTTGACAAATTACACTGTTATAATTGCAAGAATATTTCATTAAAGTAAAAATGAAAATAAACGAACTTTAAAGCTTATCAATAAACACTGAAAATATAAATGTCTCATCTGTATTATGTATTATTCTATAGATTTAATATTACTTATGATTTATAAGCTACCCTTATTTTTCTTATGGCTATTGACGCTTGGTTGCATCAGTAAACAGACGATACGTAAAGAAATCTTTTGGACACGATGAACGGGTATATTAATCCACCCTTGCGGTAGAACGGAACGTCTAGATCAGTTTCAAATATAATTGAAAGAGATTGTAGTGTATTTATAGACTATTGGTTTTGCTTTTATAAATAACAATTAGGTATTAATTCCAAGTCAGTAAGCAATGAATATTTTCCTGTAATTATAACAAAGCAATTAATTATGTAACAAAATAATTAAGTAAATAATTAGGTATAACATTTGTTCATTCCACTTGATAATCAACCAAGTTAAATTGTTATATTTAATTTAGAGCTGTATCAATTCAGAATCGTGTACTAACTTTTATTTGGCATATTAAATTAAAATTCTAATTTTCTACAGGAAAATATTTCTTGATAAGCTTCACAATTTTTAATACTTGTAGAACATTAAGCTTTTAATAAAATTTCATTTAAAACCCCACCCACTTTATTTATTTATTTGTTAAATGTCATATTAATGTGTAATATACTTTTATATTTTTACTTCCTTGTTTGAAGTAAAGGAATTATTGTGATCGCAAAAATTTTCGTTTTCAGATTTCAACGGAAATATCTATTTGACCATCTCTGAATCCATTTTGACTAGAATCCAAAAAAATTTGGATTTTGGACTTTTTCTTAGCTGCAGTAATAAGCCCTCATTGAGAGTTTTTCAACGATGTATCAAAAGTGGTACTTATTTTCATTGATTGCAGGATCCTAACCACATAAAACTTTAATTAATGAAACATTTTTATCTTACAAGGGGAAGACACATCGATTCGAGTCAGTCTTCATCTCGGTTTTTTTTCTTTTTTGACTTTTATTAAATTTAAATATATTGATTTATTAATAATTATTAACCTCTGAGTGTAAAAAGGTTTTACGATTAATAATAATTCAATAACAGTAAAAACAATAAATAAATATCAGAAGTTAATAATGAAATAAAATTTTAAGTATTTTTTATTTAAAAAAAAAAATGTATATATGTAATTTAACAGGCGTATAAGGAAGTCATGTGATGTCCACATCAGATATTTTTAGATACAAAATATGATAATTAATCTTCAGTAGAATACAAAATATAATACTTTAAAAGATATCAAGCTTTAATAAATGTATTGTTTTTGTAAGCGTAGTTTCTACTTTCCTATCTAGCGCTATAGCTTAAGAAGTGAAAGTATTGTAATCGGTACAATTTTGGCGTATGCTGTTTTCACCGGATCTTGATGTTCTGACACCTACAGAACCCAAAACAACCGGATAAAAATTTTCCAGATGTTCGTATGTTCGTGTGCATGTACGGTGTCACCATCTAAATTACCTTATATCTCCAGAACTACTGGACGGATTTTGACCAAACTTTGTCTGATTACTTCTACAAATAGGGCATTGATGCCAGTAAATTTTCAACCTAAAAGGTCAAGCGGGTGAAGCTGTAGAGCAAGGTAACCCTGAGAATCTCGAGATTTCGCCTAATTAAGGTCTTATTTTCCTTAGGCACATTTCTTAACAATTAAAAAATAATATTTGCAAAAAACGTTTTGCAAAATCGGACCCACACTCCAAAGAATGCTCTAAATAAACTAGTGGCTAAGTGGGTAAACTGCGTCAGCAGTACTCCCTCTCACCAGGAGGAGTGCTAGTGTAGCACTAACGAACAGCAGCTGAAGTCGTCCGCTATGTTGTGACGTCACAGGTGAGCGGTAGAATTAAATAAATTAATAATATTTAAAGTGTAAAAATGTATTTACAGTGGCCTTAGTACCGCAATAATCGCGCGAATGAAATACGGTATGCGCGCGCGCTTTAGTTATAATCATTGAATTAAACAAAAATAAATATTTAAATAAAATTATAAATATTTTAAATTAAGTTGTGTGTAAGCCGTGCATCAGAAAAAGCCGTGTGACGGGAAAGTGCTACAACTATGTTGTTAGCTTAATTACAGATAAGCTTATATAAGGTGAAATTTGCAATTAATTATCGCAACAATGTCATTAAAGAATAAAAGGAGCAAAAGGAAAACAAATGATTTGACGTAAGGAATGATAATACGTCGTAATTTTGATAGTTTTTCTTTTACATAACGGAGTAAATTTTATACTGAAAACAGCAAAAAAGATTAGCAAAAAAAATAATATAGAACTAAATAAAAGGGGTAGGATCTGTTTTCGCTAGCCCTGAAATTTATCGTTTAGTTTACCGATGGAACCAGTAGATGGAATTAATCAGCAGGTTTTGACGATCAAGATCCGTAACTTATATTATTCAAGTAATATATGTACGTTAAGTTAAACCCGTGAAATTGCTAGACAGAATAAACTTTAGAAAAATGGGAGAGGAGAAGAGTACTGAAGTTGAATTATACATTTCATAAAACATATGTTAGATTCTAGCCTACGTATTCTAAAATGCCCTCACACCAGTTATTGATATAAACGCGTCGACCTGTTATTAGAATACGTAGTACCGTTGCTAAATAAACCGTATTCCTTTCATTTACTTTCTCAAAATGATGAAGTAGAAATAGATCCTTATATGATACAGCTTATATGACACAATGATGAAAGGAAGCACATAGTGTTTTTATTTATAGCAAAGCGGGACGATGCACATCCCAATCATCACATGTCATGGTCATATCTAGTATATGCATACTGATATCAATTTTTATTTAAATTCTGAAACGGTTTAATTTACAATAAACATTTGAAGTAGCTTATATATTATGTAGATAGGTTAAATTAATTTTTTAAATAAATTAGATGAAAAAATAGGAAAATATTATATTATTTGATCAAGCTTGAGTACGGTTTAAGAGGGAAAATTTTTTATTACTCCCGGCTGTAGCGATATAAGATATTAGGTAACTGTAATTATAACGGGAAAATATATATGTAATTCGGTCAAAAAAATTGGGTTTTTCTAAGTTCAGTGCCTTAAAAAGACATAAAAAAATACAAAATACAAAAATAGATTTAAATAATTTATATATGATCTGCGAAAATAATTTTTTTATTCCAATACCAGTCCAAAAAATCTATTTTTCAGACGGATGTTTGTGCGTATATATGTTGGGGTGTATTTGTCTTTAAATCTGAACCCCGTTGACCAATTTTCTGTAAACTAAGTAAACAGGTACTACCTTTAAGGGAAAAAGAATGCATAATTTTTTTGCAAAAAATGGAAAAAGGAGTAGGGAGGTTTTGGCCGAAATAAAATTTCAAATCTTTGCTAGGGCAGTTCAGCATTTATTTATTTTTTCAAAGTTTACATTTTTTATCACGATCACACACTGTCAACATTGTTTCTTTAACACATTCATCCCAAAAAATGGCTATATATTTTTCTAATTTACCTATATGTATTTTGTTTCCGAAAAAATAGTTAATGGGAGTCTTTTACTACTATATTTTTTACATCAATGGGCCTTCAAATCTAACAAAAATTTGTTTTCCATCCAACTTTATTAATAGAAAAAATATTTTTTTTATTAAAAAAAATGTTTTTTTTAAATTTCTTTTACATTTAAATCTATTTTCTAGTTACCTACTGCATTTAAAATGTAAGAATCTTAATTTTTTTATAGCTGTTACTCTTTCGTATTTCTTGAAAAAAAAAACATTTCAAAAATTTTCCGCCTTCCTAGAAAATTACAACTTTATTTAGATTATCTTTATATTTTGTTTTTTTTAGATAATTCTAAATTTTTTTTTTTTAATTTATTACCACTATTTAGGGATTATATTCTTAAAGATTAATTTTACCCAAATGCTTCTCCTTGAATATGGGAGCCCCAAAAAACTAGAAAAATGTTTTTCGCAATTCAAAATACTCAAAACATATTATGTTAAACGATAAAATAATTTAATACTCCCTCTAATATGGTGTTAAAAAAATTTAATTTTTTTAATTACATTTAGATTTTAATATAGTTAAAATTAATTTTAGTGAATATTTTAATCATTAAAATAGTCCCTAGATGCAAGAACCAATTTCCAAAAAGGCGGAAATATTCATTTTCCGAAACTGTAACGTTAATATACTAATATTAAAAAGTTTGGTTATTACTTTATTTTATTGAGCATTTTGCCTTAAAAAATTAAAATTAAAAGATTTAAATATAATTAAAGAAGTAATTTTATACTTAATTTAAAAATTAATAATATAAAAATTTATTTCGATGCGTGCATCGTTAAAATGTCGATGAATAAATTTCTGAAGCTGGCTAACCGAATATTTTTGGTTAATACTTTGTAACATTGTACGTCGCAAAAAGAATTCATAATTTTGGTTATTGTTTTTTTAATAAAAATGGATTATTTCATCATAAAGATACAAACAGGAATCAAAATGAGTGAATTACATAATCTGACCGGCGTAATTATGTAACACAGCCTTACATAACTCCTCAGCAAGATTTAATCCCTCAATAAGTGTTTAGATTACGCAACATCGTTTAGTAAGATAGTGTAATTAAAAGAGCGATTTACAGAGAAGCTTGTGATAATACTACCAATTTTTAAATAATCTAAATCTAACAGTTGGAATTATTGCAGAAGCAATCGATCAATCGAAAATTTACGTAAAAAAACTTAAGAATTTTGTGTAAAATTATAAAACTATGTTAATGTTGTTAAAAATAAAAAACTAAACAATTTTCGACGTTATTACAGTACCTATGCAGCTATATTTTAAAATTTACATTTTTTTGAATGAAATACAGATAATGCTCTAACCATGTGATTTCAAAAATCACTGCTCAGAACATGCACTCAAATTAGAAAGAGAAGAATAAGATTTCTTGACTTATCAACAATTAATAAAGAAAACAATATATATATAAAATCTAAAACTGATATTATAAAAACACTCTATTCAATAAGCTTTCTCGTTATTGTCACTTTCACCGCAACGCTACCGCCGAAAGAAGTTTTATCACGACGATTTAAAAGTTTGCCAGAATTATCGTAAATACATGAACTACACGAATATTATTATTATTAATTTAATAATACCAACTGAAAGAGTAATGAAACATGAATCCCTACAGAAAACTTAGTTGGACAACTTCCTACATAAAACTACCCACTTAAACATAAATTAAATAAATGTTTAGTTTACAAATTCCAGAAACTTTCAATTAAATATAACTTTTCTTTGTGTTTCCTACAGCCATTATAATCCTTTTTATCACCTAATATTTACTTCCTTTTTGTTTCCCGAGCTTAAACAAACTGATTATTCATTGCCTGCTGAACTTTATACTGCAGAGAACCACGATTTCCTTTAAGTGACCAAACTTTACAAAATATTTCCTTCATAAATATCTTAATCATAAGGACAGACATTTTATTTTCCTTTTACTGACCCTTTTTCACTCTTTTCCGTTGGACATATATTCAATTCTCCACAAATTATTTCGTTTTTTCAAACTCCCTATTTAAAAAAAAAGACTATGAAATAGTTCTATATCAGGTATTGTTTAATTTTTTTAACGAAATATGTTCACACAGTATCGAATAATCATATAAATTAATATAAAAATATAAAACTTTTATTTAATTTAATTAATTACAATTTAAGAAAATAATTTTTAAAAATAAGAAATTTTTTAAAAAGCAAACAAAAAACAAACTAAAAAAGTGGTAAACTTTTACCACGGTGTAAAAAGGATAAATTCATTATTAATCACAGTATAGCACATTACCAAAAAAAGGTCACGTTAAAATTTACAGATCCATAATGATTTGTAACTAAATCTGAATGCTGGTGGTACGGGTAACTGGTATAATCTACTTTAATGGTCAAATCGTTACAGCATTATCAGAACGATTTCATCACTTTATTTCGGAATAATAGTAATAACTGTAATACTCTGTCCTATATTATAATCCCGTTGTTCTGAAATAAACACTAATAAACTGCCGAACAAATATTTGTTAACAATTTGTTTTAAGATTATATAATTTCAAATAAAATTAAATTACAATATATATGAAAATTAATTAATTAATAATGTTAATAAAAAAAGACTGATAATATTCATTTCCACCCAGATATTGTGTGATGAACAGACGTGTAGGACTGAACAGATACTTTAGTGGGCTTAACGTTCCGTTACGGTATTTGTCTAAGTGAAGAAGGAAACTGGAAAACATTTCATTCTTCACATTTTTGCTAGTAAGCCTAGCATGACATTTTCTTATTGTTGAGAATCGCTAACCAATCCTTTGGATGTAACTTGAAACTCATGTCAAGACGCCTACAACGAACGATTATTTTAGCACCGAACAAACACAAAAGTATATATATATATATATATATATATATATATTTGCATACCACTGTGGGATATATATAATATTTATATACACTGATTCTTATATACTGTTATAAATATGAAAAACCAAACAAAGTAAATAAAAGGAAAAATAAAATAATAATAATAATTAACTAAAGTAAAAAGTAATTGTTTTCAAAACATCAAAATTTGTTTATAAATAAAATTGCCTATTTTCGTATAATGTTATTTGGTTTATCTATTATTTTCACATAAATATATTTAAGGAGAATTTATCTTTGGTAGCTTTAAATTTAATTTTTTACAGACTTATCGAAGAAAGGTAAGGTATTACTTTCGGTCCTATAATGGGATTAAAGGGTGAAAATTAATTTTCTTTACGTTTTGGGGATTGAGAAGTACGAAAATAGCATTTAATTAAAATGGAGTTTTCCTTACACACACACACACACACACATATATATATATATATATATATATATGTACGTATGTTATATATATTATAACGCGCTTATGCGTGAGTGCCAAACATGAACGAGTTGAAATATGCTTGTGTGTAGAGTCTAATGGTTAATCGAAAGTGTTTAGTACGTTGTACTCTGAAAATCAGTGCGTTTCTCACTTCGAAATAGTTAGGGCGTCAAAAATGAAAAAATTTCGCAAAAAAACCTTTAGGTTGAAATTCTATTGAATTACACCACCATAATTGATGTTGTAATTATGTCTGTTTTCATGTCCTCCACTTTACATTCAATTCGATGAAATATTAATTGTTTTTATTTATTGCTGAATTTAGTATTATAAATTACTATCAAATTAAGTAACAATTTTCCCAAAATAATGAACCAAATAATTATGAAACAAAATTACAACATCAGTTTTGTCCCATAACTCGAGTATTTCTTAACTGATTTAAAATAATAATATGTAGTTTTGATCGAAATAAAAGACCATAATATTTTAGCAAATAACATAAATTTTGATAAAATTAATATTTTTGGAGATATAACGGATTGGAAAATAAACATGTTGGCCATTTTGTAATTTGAGAAGGTATTTAAGTCCTGATTTTTTGCTAATTTTAAAACTTTATTACCAAGACGCTTACCAAATATTAATGTGATTCGTCTATCCGAACTTGAGATATAAATTATTATATAAGAATTACAGAATGACGGACAGGGGAAGAATAAAAGAGAGATTGCCATTTTTCCTAAGGATTTTTTTGTTTATTTTTACAAGTAGAATCCGAAAAAGTATAGCCAGCACACAATTTTAGAAACATTCTGTATATACACTCACCTTTATAAACCACGCTGTAATAGATTGAAGTTTACTGGTTCTAGACTCTCGTGATTTGTTAACCTTTCGTGCATGAGTAGAGATTTCTTCTATTATCAATTTATTAATAGAAGTGCTCATAGTTTTGTATATTTAGCGATGTTGGACATGTGTCAAAGTGAGTTTACGATAATTCCAAGTATATTTGGCTGGAATTTCTTGAGATATCTAAACATTCCAGAGACTTAAGGTACCCTAGAATTGTATGCCAAGTCGGATTAAAGATTGTTTTTGTATAAGTAATGTAATATTCACTGATAATTTTTATAATTCATTTAAAATAAACGGGTGATAAACTAACTGACCTGTAAAAAGAAATGAGTTGAGATTATTTAGCAGGATAATAAATCACTGTAATCGGAGGCCATTTTCAAGTACAGACATCGTCGTCTACAATATTAATTAATAGTAAAGCTTTGTTTAGAAGTTCCTGCGTAATTTTTCTCATGATTGGAATTAAAGAAAAGACAATGTTTTCTTTTGACTGAAATGGTTTCTAATAATGTTTTTCATTTCCGATAATTAAAATATTTTAATTGGAAGAGCCTTTTAAAATGGGAAACTAGGTATTCATCGACTTTATTTTCATTTTTGTGAGTAAATTAAGGTTGAAGTAAATTCCATCGTCTTTTACATTTGTCAGAAAGGGTATGAATAGTAGTAATACACATTTAATAACTACCCACCTCTCTGATTTACGAGTAAAACACAAAATTAATAGAATTAATCACTTCAGTACACAAGCTACCACAATCTAATTAATTGAACTTAATTAACATCGTACTTTATATCTCGGTGTTCCCGAGATATAAAGTAAAATATGCATCAACCAAAGCATATACAAAACTGACATAAATAAAGATCTTTTAACCAACTGTTTTGAATTTTTGACTCAAAGAACTACAAAAATCCTGCGGGAGTGAATGTTTTTACAAATAGTATATAATTAAATTTATGAGGTTACTATTAAAAAAGGTAGGAATAACAAATATATTAAATTAAAAATTTGACGAAATTACATAAAGTATCCTTTTAAACAAGCTATTGCGTAATAGGAAGATTGAAAGAATAGGAAAACTAGCTTCCCTGGTCACTGTTCAGCCAATCTACGAGTAAAATAGATAATATTTTACTCGTAGATTACAGAGTCAAAGATTGCAGAAGACCCCTGGCCCCCATCTCGATTGAACTCGATGGCCGTCCTATCTGTTGCTCGACCTCCGTAATCTACTTAGGGGTCTGGCTAGACAAGGGAGGACGTTCTCGGTACACGCCAGGAAGACCTTGGCGAAGGCCGAACGTTTGGTAAAGGCGCTAAGCAGACTGCTGGGTAACATGACAGGTCTACGGTTCTCTTGGAAGAAGATCTACGAGCATGTTATCAATTCGGTGTTCCTTTATGGAGTCACAGTTTGAGGATGTGCTCTAGAGAAGAAATCGAATAGGCGCGTTCTGGAGGGAGTCCAACGGCGGGTAGCCTTCGGATCATATCGCCTTCATCCCAGTTTGAACAGAGACCACATTAATGATTGCTGGGGTTCCCCCACTTCGCCAATTTGCAGTTATGCGATGTAAGGTCATTCAAAGTGAAGACAGGATAACCGCACAACAAGATATGATCCGAGAATGACAAAGGAGGTGGGACCAGTCTTCAACAGGGCGTTGGGCACTGTCTAATCAAGCACGTTGCGCCGTGGATTGACTGTAGATTGTACATCTTAATTACTGGTTGACACAGTTTTTGACGGGACGCGGTGTCTTTCGGTCACATCTCTTCTGGCGGAGGGGAGCAGCAATCTCCGAGTCTTTGTATTGCAGGGATTACGATTCTCCCCACCATGTTGTGTTCAGGAGTCGACAATGAAGAGTTGAACGAGTCCTCTGCGAACAGGTAACTGAACCGCTTGATGCAGACACCATTCCCTGTGCATGCTCTCTGGGACTGATAAGTTCAGGGTAGTGTCTTGTTATGTGACCCAGATATTGCAGCGCAAGGACAGGCAGTGATGATGGGGTAGCGAGAGGTTGATGGACAGCCCCCTGTAGAGTCGTTGTACGTCTAGGCTTGCCCAGATGGGTCGATCTTTGTAGATAATAGCTACCGTTATAGACAACGAAATTAAATTTAGTAGAAGTTAATGGTATTTATTTATTCGTTTTCTGTTTAATTAATTATTATTCACGTAGTAGTGAAATTGGTGAAGTTTAAACTGTGGTAAACGTTATGGGATCATAAGAAAGCTATAGTTAAAATTTCGTAATAATTAGTTCAATAGTTTTCGTATAATCGGGAAGAAATGAGAAAGACGTCGCTTACATAGTATTGAGGTATACCGTTAAATACGTAAAAATTTCCTATTATACTCATTACCATTAATATCGGTGGGTTGCGCGCGCAGCATACAGTCCCCGCCGTAGGATCTCTGTTCATACACATATATGCTCTCACACATAGGCTGTTTAAAAGAGTAAGCAATGTTTGCTCACTGTGTAATTTCTGTATAGTTCATAGCGTACACGTACACTGCACAGCGAAAGCAGGCACTGTTTTCTCGGTAACTTATTCACGCGAAGGAGACTTGTGTCATAATACGGGTGACAAGGCAAGTACATGCTATCGTCAGGCGGTAGGCAAAACCGACAATCTAAATAATGAGTATAGCAGTTTAATTTTATGAAATTTAAAACACTATCAAAGTTTAGAATTTTTCTTAGCAAAATGTATCACTAAACATAAATTTATTTATTTATTTACTTTTTTCTACCAATCAGCGAAAGAGTAACATGTTTTTTGTCTTGTGTTTGTATGAAACGTTGCGACTTCCTAACTATAGTAAGACGTACTGATTTCTTCAAATAACGTATCAATTTTTTTCTACTTAATCTGTCAATGAAATAGCATAAACAACGATTTGAAGAAATTTAGAATATCATTTAATATTCTTAAATGGACATATTGTCAAATCTAGACTACAGAATTTTTTCGCAAAAAAATAATAGTTTTATTTTTATCCTAAAAATATTCGTTATATATTTACTCGTTATATCATAACGAGTATCAGGTGCGTTAAAATAATTTAACAAAGATTTGACTATCTGCTACATTTTATAATTTTTAATAGATTTTTGATAAAGGTTAACACAATTAGACTCAAAATGTAAATAAGTTTTTTGATAACATGAAAATATGTAGTTTTCTTAAAAACTAATCCGGGAGAAAACCTATAAAATAAAAGCGGTCAAGAACCATTTACAAAAAATAAAAATTTTTAAATAGAAACTTTTAAAAATTGCTAAAAATTAAAGTATTTGATAAAAATAAATAAAAAAACCAGAACAAGAAAAATAAATAAATAAAAATTATAAACAAAATAAAATCGAAACTAATAAAGTACTCCAAAAATATCTATCTTCTTAAAAACTAATACAAACTCTATTACCTATCTCAACAAACTATAACAAAACAAAATAGAGTTTGTCTATTAACAAACACTATTTTAACTATTTTAAAATATGAAAGGCAGTTTAATAATAAACTATTATTATTTCTTTTCTTTTATATAACAATTGATTCTTCTACTAATGCTAATAAATTACCGGTTTCTTTTTTAAAATTAGAATTTCTAATAAATTTATTTTATGACCTGTTTTCCATCAACTTTGGACCACGACTAATTTCTCTGGCGTTTTTCCTTGTAATACCTTAAATGCTTATTTATCATGGTTTCAATTATTTTTTTTAGTTTGCTTTGCTTTAAGATTAAAAAAAAATACAGTATGTTAGTGTATACCAGACTTCACGTTATACACGTGATTACAATAATTTTATTTAGTTAACAACTGCGAGCTAATCCTCACAATTACAGTTACTTGTGAAAAATGAATTTTGTATCGCATAAAAAATACCAAACATATTTAGGATTCGACTAGAACCTTAATGATAATAATACAATTTTTCCATGTTAAAATTAATAACAAAATTGTTTAAAAATAACAATTTTGGACGATTTAAAAAATGCAATTAACGTAAATAAGTATATAAAGAAGGGAAGATAACAGCGAATATATATCATTCGTAAATATAATACCGCTAGACATCGTTGGGAAAATATTCTACCAATGATATTATAATATTTAATACAAAAGGTTTCAATAGAAATCATGTAGATGCGTTAACCAGATTCATTCCTTTTCCTCTTATCTTATGATAATAAATTTCAGGCATGCACCTGTTTACAGACCTAGAGGGTTTCCTGCAACCAGTCTGTGTAACTTAAAATTTCAAGGAAGATATTAAATATAATTTCCCAAAATTAAAAATAAAAAAAATTCACCAAAATTTCCAACCAGATTTCCCTTTTAGTAACAGATAAAACTTGAAAGCAAAGTACTATCGATTAAGTTAAGTAATAAATAGTAATTTGATTAACAATTAATAATTGTTCTCGAACTAATGTTCGAGCGAAAAAGGAGGAAGTTTTTTAAAGATCTTTAAATATGTTTTAATTATATTAATAATTTAGGCAGATAGATTTGGAAAAAACTGATCTCAATTTTAGAGAATAGCGGCTTAAGAAAAATATTAAGTTTTAAACGACATGAACGAAAATTGTCCTTTACCTAGAAAAATTATCACTTCCTAAAACAGCAATTTTTAAGATACCTGGATCAGACATTGGTTAACAGAATAAACAAGAGCTTTATTTTAAGAACTCAGGCTAACGTTTTGCGTAATATTCTGTGTGTATATGAATCAATGAATACTAAAATATAACACTAAAAATATAATTTTATTGAAAGAATGTTCGGCTGGAAAATATTAGACCTCGCACTTATTCGTCAATGAAGTGGGTCAGATAGATAAAATCGATCAGCAGAAATTTAACGTAGGCTGCAATTGTACGTAATAATAGAAATTCTATGTCATTTGCAGGAATACAGTACATGAGCGTCATTTTATGTTTAACTGAACGGATTCAGCAACTGCATTACACAAACACAGATGTAGTTACATAGTGAATAAATATGGAAATAATGTTATTTTGGTTGTGAGGGTAGCGTTTAATGTCAAGCTTGACAATATGAGTTATGAGATATAAAATTGTCAACCATTCATTTTCCCTAAAAGCTACGTAAATTATGATCTAAAAAAAGTGCTATTTTACGGTTTATTGTCGTAAACGAACGAAAAAATTTAGTTCAATTCTGGTATTGATCAATTCGTATTATATTACAAGAATTAATGTTTAATATATGGGCCAGCTACACACCATTTATATAAGCTCATCAAATTCTTCAAATTTACTTTTTTCTTACCTCAACCTCGTTTTAATATTTAAATCGTACAACTTTGCATTATCTCATATTTAGCGCATATAAAACAATCAATCAAATCAACTTTATTAATAACTATTGGTTTTTTGTAACTTTACAAAAAAACCTCTTACAGAGTAGCAGCAGCGATTCCTCCTTTCATCCTATAAAACTATTATTCGAATTTCAGTTATGCTTAGAACTTTTTATATGTTACAAAATCTATCATTTATTCTCATAAAAAATGAAAATAATAATTAGCTCATGCTGTGATTGCTTAGTCCCATACTTAAAAAAAATGTGAGTTTATATGAAAACGCCATTATCAAGATTTATGCCCAACATTTTTATAACATTTATTTTATCTTTAATTTAATTTGTTTATTTTATTTGTTTCATAACATAAAGAAAATAACATAATATCTCTTAATTTCAAAGATCTTTTAATTTTCGACTTATTAAAAAAAAACTCTCCCTTATATAATGGGAATATAACACTTTGCCGTAATTACTCTCCTCTGTCAGTAAATATTTAAAACCTAACATAAGGTTCAATTGGTAACCATTATCAGAATACGTGACCGCTTTTCTCATTAAAACCGATAATATTACTTTTTTATCGAATTCTAATGGATTTTAGTTTATATTAAATTTTATCACGACGCAAATAACGAAAAAAATGTAGACTAATATTAATTTGTTGTCTCTGTAAATTGAATTTTAAATATCGAAAATTTGTTTGGTTTTCTTTTTTTTTTAACAAGTTGAGTATCCTGATAGATAAAATAAAAATTTCTGGTCTGATGATCAGTAACACAAATTATCGTTTTTAACCATTTTTAACAAAAAAATTTAATCACAAAAATTTTAATACAAAATATTTACTGTTAATTTTTAATTTGATATGATCAATGATCTTGACAGATTAGTTATTTAATTATAATAATTATGACTTTTACGACAGATTTTTTTTTTCTAGCATAGGTTTACAGTTAATGGAATATATTCATATTCCTTTAAAAATAATCTAATTTTATATTTTCCTAAAAATGTAAACTTATCAAGATATTTAAATGTTGATTTCACCAAATATATATTCTCCCAATCGTAAATTTCAGTAAATAAGGAAATAAATATTTTCATTTTCTTTTTACGTTCTTGTACGAAGTGCAAAGGAAGTATTGTGATCGCGAAAAATTTCGGTTTTCAGATTTCAACGGAAATATCCATTTTGACCACCCCGGAATCCATTTTGACTAGTTCGGCGTGACGTCTTTACGTACGTATGCATCTCGAATAACTCAAAAACGATTAGCCGTAGGATGTTGAAATTTTGGATTAAGAACTGTTGTGCACCTCCCCTTTTGATTGCAATCGACTGGACCAAAAGTGTCCAAAAAAGGTCGAAATCACAAAAAAAATTTGGATTTTGGAATTTTTCTTAACTGCAATAATAAGTCCTCATTGAGAGCTTTACAACGATGTATCGTGGTACATATTTTTATTGGTTCCAGAGTTATGGCCAACCAAAAGTTTTATTAATGAAATATTTAGATCTTATAAGGGGAAGGCACATCGGTTCGAATAAAATTTATCTCATTTTTTTAATTGAAATATTTGTTAATAATTACCCTCTGACTGTAAACATAATTTTACAATAAATAATTCACTAATAACAATTAAAAAAAAATATGAAAAGATATCATAAGTTATTAATGAATTAAAATTTTATGTACTTTTCATTTAAAAAATGTGTATATGTAATTTAATAGGCCTGTAAGGAAGTCATGTGGTCTCCACATCAAACTTTCTTTTTTCATATCTACACATGTTTATCTACTTTATATGTAAGGAGGGAGAAGTACAAGGATGACAGCAAAACTTAACAAATAGATTTTTTAATCTAATCGGTAATACAATATAGATCATGTTAGGGACGACTAGATACGCTACTCCATTGATTAAAGAGAAGATCACGGTTTTAAAGAAAACCGTAATAAAATCTTGATCAAAGCAGCACCACAAAGATCAAAATTAATAATAAAGTAAATAATTGATGTGATCAAAATTCCTATCAATTATTTAAATTACAAACTCATGAAATAATGTTAGAGTAGATATGTGAAGAATCTAAATACAAAAGATTTAACAAGATTAAAACAGGTCAGAAGGCGTTAATAAAAATTATTTGAGCACATATTTATATATACGTTGAATGGAGATGCAGATAATTCATGATTCCTATTTAATTTTAATTAATAACATTATTTAAAAAAATTATTCATAACTAATATTGGTTTTATGAAAGAAAATCTTTTAACTGTACTTTAAAACCATATGTTTAATAGTGAGAAATTTGTTTACATACTGCCATTGATTTTTTTTAGTTTTTCTGTTTCAGTATTAATCAATACAATATGTGTTGATGGATATCATGAGTTAACAGGGTATTATTTTATATATTTACTTTTTATTATTTGGTAAGTATTTTATTTTTCTCAGTGTTAAATCGATCTTTGGTTTACCTATTTCCCCCGGTGAGGGTTTCAAATATGGATCAGCTTTCGGCTGGCCCATCGAAGAGAATGTGTGTCGACAACCAGTAGTTCCGGCGTAACGTCGTCTAGAAAGCGAGGATCCAAGAAAACAATCTCGACAAAAACTTATCGGAGACAATTTTGTTTTTCATGTACCACGTATCAAGTGTACGTGATTCCCACGTATCAAGTGGTGATTTACTCCTATCGAATAGTTTTCAAGATCTCCCAATGAAAGAAATTAACGTGGAAATCAATCGAAAGGACGCAGTTAAGCCGCCGCCTACAGTCCAGTGTGGCATCAATGATATTACGCGGATGTACGAATTGATCGAAATAGTAGTCAAAAAATGCGACTACAGTATTAGAGTATTCAGTCCTAAACAACCACGTACTGTTTCAAAGGATTTGGCAGCTTACAAAAAGAAAATTGACTTGGTGAGGTAACACCAACTGATCGGCTACACCTTCACTAGGTAGGATGAAAGAGCCTTTTGTAACATCCTGAGGAACCAATATTTCTTTCTTCCAACTGAGCCTATCAGAGAAGAACTTGAGTGTTACGGTCATGCAGTTGATAGCATAGTTAACTCGAGGCATCGAATTAAAAAAGAGGCATTATCAACTTTCTTTAATAATCTTGAGCCAAGAGATGACAACAAGGAGGTATTTGGGTTAAAATATTGCCAATTAAGGGTTGTCATTAGGCGCCTAGAAGATTTCCAGGGCTGGTCCAGTGACACGCTGTCAACAGTACGGCCATACGCGAAATAATTGTATGCGACCTTATTGATTTGTGAAATGCGGTGAAGGACATAGGACTATTGATTGCACTAAAGATAGCAACAGTCAAGCTGTTGGCGTGCTAGGACTATGTAACACAGTGAGATAGCGCGCATCCAGCAAACTACCGGGGATATAGAGTTTATATAAAGATCATGGAGAGAAAACAGAGAAAAAGGGTTACATTGGCTAGGAGAATTACTACTACTATTGGAAACCGAGATAGGCAGACTACCTCCTCCAATTTGGATAATGCAACCTTCCCATCGTTAGGCCGGAAAATGAGTGGTGATCCAAGCACATATTCTTCAACTCGTCCAAGATCTTACGTTGTGGCCGTTGGTCATGACGACCAGAATATTTCTGAGGACAAAGTAGGTAAGCTAACATGAAATATATAGTTCCTCGTGCAGCAAATAGGAAAACTATGCTTACTGAAATAATGAGAAATCTTACTGCTTAGTGAATCCTAAGACATTGTCTTGCTTTCGGAAACGCATTTTACTGATCGAAGTTTCCTTCGTAATCGATGTTATTCTATCAAATGTAACAACAATCCCGATGGCAGAGCGCAGGGAGGTACCACGGTCATAATCAAAGACGTCACAAGATATCATAAGCTTCCTGAAAATAGAACAGATCACATTCAGGCGATCTCAGCAGTGATCCAGGATTGGCTTGGGCTGCTTGCTGTCAGCAGTATACTGTCCTCCACAACTCATGACAATTTCTCTGATTTATTCACAGGTTTTGGTTCACGTTTTATTTTTGGCAGTAATTGAAACGCTAAGCATCTAATTTTAACTATTTTAATTATAACGAACTTCAACAACAGGCAGGGCTATGAAGGACTGCATTATTAGCACGCATCTGAATGTGATTTCTGAGATATAGCCTACCTTCTGCCCGTGAGATCCAAATAAGATCCCTAACTTGTTAGACTTATTCGTATCCTCAGGGATTTCGCGGTCACACACTGAAGTTGATAACAACTACGATTCCCTGTCTTGGGGCCCATATTATACTCTATCTTTACCGCAGATCTTTCGACTACAGACGAGATTACTGTCGGTTCCCTTGAGGATGACACAGCAGTTCTCACTGTTGACGCCAGCCCAACTATAGTATAGAATAGTCTGCAATTTGAGTCGGATTTAAACAACAGGTCGTTGAGTACATGACGTATACGCGTTAAACAGACAAAATCGAACAATGTGTTACTCACAATGAGTGACAAGGTGGACTGCGATCAACTGATCGCAGGAAAGGCCCACTTAGTGGAAAGTTCATATAAGAGAGAATAGAAAACAAATTGAGATAATTTAAGGAAATGTTCTCGTGATGGGCAGATCTCGTTTGTCCTTGTATAGTAACCTACTATAGTAACTCAACTCTAAAACCTATCTGTACCTATAGGATCAAACTGTAAGGTACCACAAGCAGAAGCAACATCGATATCTTACATCGGTTTCAGAATAAGCTGGCAAGGTAGATAACAAAGAAACCTTGTTTTTCAAGAAACAATGAGATACAAAATTATTTAGGATTACAGTCCGTGCGGGAGGAGATACAACGTTTCAGATCAAAGTACGAACTTCGGTTTAATTACCACATAAATCATTCGACGGTGAACCTAATAGACAATGGAGATGACGTTAGAAGGTAGAGCAGATTACACGCTCTAGATCTTAGTGTCCCTATAGTGTCGTAATGTTTTTACAGTAACTTCGGCTGTGAGTATTTTGTAGTATCTGTTGAATTTAATTTCAAATTCGTTACATTTATTTTTCTTTTTTCTTTACAATGCTTCATCGTTTTTTTTTCTTCTAGTAATTACATTATCTTATTTGGCTCTCTATTGTTCTAGTAGTGTTGAGTGTCATTAATAATTGTTAGTTGTATGTGCTTACCATAAAAGTTTTTTTAATACATGCGAGTATGATCCAATTTATTAAATATTTATGTAAATATCACCGATTGTAAATAAGCTTTAAACAATAAAAAAATTGTATTTTAAATAAATCTGCAAGAAGGTTTATTAAATGGTGCAATAATTTATTGGAAAATTCAATAGAAACATAATAAGACCCTTTCTGGTACGATAAAGGGATTATTCAGGTACTCTCGATAACTCGAATCCCAAGAGAAGAAGAAATTATAACTTCGAGTTTAGTATAGTTTGAGTTATGTATGTAGAATTATGAAGGATAATTTTCAATTATCCTTCATTTCTTTACTTACAGAGGTTATAAAGAATTTCGGGAAAAAAAATTTATATGAGAACACTTTGAGATACAGAGGTAAAATCGTTTGTGCTGTACTGTATTTTCTTATATAAAATACAAACTTACAGGTATAAGTACTGTTCTGTACATTAAATGATTATAAAACAACTTTAAAATTTATTAATAGATATTACTGTTACTGTGAAAATTAACTTATAAAGAAATAAGTTTTTTAAATAGGTAAATTGGAATAAATAATAAACACAGTAATGTGCATTATTGATTTATACTAAAGTATTTAACCTTTGCTTTTGGTTACTAGCAACGTGTAAGTATATTATGTTCTCAATATAATCAGCAGAAAATCACTCTCTGGAATTTATTAGTTTTTTCAGAATTGTAGATAAAGTGCTAGATGGAATCTAAACTCAGAAGCAATGTTTTTATTCCGTGCGTTCACTGCTGTGGCTATTTTTAAAGTTATCTTCGATAGTTAAACTGTTCACCTGTTTTTTAACACTCATTGCACCGTATTTAACTTCAAAAGCTGCACACTGCACAACTGTTGTAAAGAAACTTAACAGGCCAAACACGAGGACAATGATCTCGCACAAGTGAGAACACACTACAATGACAGTTGTCATTGCAGAAATCGACAAGTTACAATACGCTTGTTTTCCAGAATAGGGATTCAAGTTAGTCATGTTCCACGGCAAAAACTTCGAGATATAGAGGTAAAGTTCCAATAGTAGAGGTAACGGTGTGTAAGTTTTCTAATTAGACTTTTTTTCTAGTTATAAAGGTAATCATTTGGTCATTTCGACAGGTAAAATTTTTTTTCAGTTATCTACGATTATTTTTTTAAGGTAGGCTTTTTCAAGAGAAACGACAAACATTGGCGTTATCAGGGATTTTGATTTATTAATTTTGTGTTAGCGAGTCGACTGAAATGAATTGCAAAAAAATAATCATGTTTTCTGATTTTATGAAGGCGGATAGTAGTTTTTTAAAGAATAAGTGACTATATTGTTTATCAACTGAAATAAATGCAGTGACATTGCCCAAACACTACACCACACATTTTTTTTGTTACTTCTATCATGGAACCCGATCTGCATACTAATATAAACGTAGTCCCAAGGGAGAATCAGAGGGAATTATTTACTCTTCTTCAGCCATTTCGTACGGAAAATCTTCATCAACATCGCGGACAACAAGGGCCATGTCCATTCGGTCCGCAACGTAGTCCCCATGAAGTTATCTGGAGAAAGCACGTAAAAATCTCACCAACATGCTTCCCTATGCTGCAGAAACCAGTCGCACGCGAACACCGTTCTGCAGTGTCCTTTTCACCGCAATAGCCGCATTACGCAGAGCGTCTCAACGTCCGCGCACACAGATATGCTTTGAAACACTCGTGACCGGTAAGCAACTAAGCCAACCGAACCCCACTCTCTGTGCTTGTGATGTAGCCACCTCTAGAGACCCAAAATCAGCCTGTGAGTCCATTTGCTCTTCGCCCCGATACCATCTCTTTTGTCACCTGCGGATACGTGATGTCAACGGTGAACCAATAGCAGAAACTGATAAGCTGAAGTACCTAGGCGTTACCTTTCAGAGGAACGGTTCCTTCACCGAACATATAAACGAAGTTTGTAACAGGACTGACAGAATGATAAAAGGTTTAAATATCATTATGACGAACCAAAGAGCGCCTAAGGCGTCAAAAAGAAGGGTCATAGCGTCTTCGGTAATATCGTCTATGCTTTATGCGGTGCCGGTTTGGTAGATTTCAGTGCAAGTAAAGAAAAACCTGTCACGTATGATCAGGACCCATAGGAGACTGTTGCTTGGATTGATTTCTGCATATAGAACGGTCTCTTATGAGGCTTGTGTGTGCTCGCTGGAGTCCCACCGATTGATTTATTGGCACTTTTAAGAGTTGAAAGAGACCAGGGAGTTGGAATTCACGAATCAAGGCAGCGGCTAATGGCAAAGTGGCAGGACAGGTGGAATGAGAATGGCCCTGGAGGTAGAACAAAGAGACTCATCCCCGATATTAAAAGCTGGATATATAGGAAGCATGGGGAAGTGAATTTTCACCTGTCACAATCCTTATCAGGGCATGGCAACTTTAATTTTTACTTGCACAGAATCGGTAGAAGAGCATCGACGGAATGTATGTATTGCGATCGCGAAGATGATGTTGAGCACACATTTACTGACTGCCATAAATGGAGAGAAGAATTAGTAGACATCGATCTATCATCTGATGGTAACGGCAGATTAATTAATCACATGTTGCAGAGTGAAGATGCCTGGAAGAGGGTTGATTCAGCTATTAAGAAAATATTAACGCAGAAAAATGAGGACGAGAGGAGATTGGGGTTCTGATCTTAGTATAGGGAAGGGCGGATAGCCCCAGTGATGAGGACTGGCATGCTGAGGTGTGCCAGTTTCGATGAGCCACTGGGAACTCCAAGGGTTTTCTTGATAGGAAAGATCAAAGAAAAGACCCAATCGTCACGTCAAGACAATCATGGTATGGCGTGGCGATATATATAGATGGGCATATCAATAGACTCAAAAGAACTGACCGGTGGGCCGACCTCCCATGCCGGACATACAGCCGGTAGGTGGGAAGGCCCATTTGAGTACAACAGGCACTCCCCTGGGTGGCGCAATACCAACCAGTCGGACCGGCCCAGGGGAGGAGTCAAAAAAAAAAAAAAAAAAAAAGTCCGGCCACTACGCCGGAACATCGCCCGAGTTTTTATCCTGTACCCGCAGCATAACCGCATAGATACAACCCTGTACACTCGGTTAAGAATCCAGAATGCTGCTTCGTACAAAGGTTGCGAGAGCATCACCAGAGTCAAGATCCTCCGCTTCGATGAGCAGGAACCCTTCTAAGATAACATATTAGACAACCATAAAGCGCTTAGATTAATTAATCTAAAACAAAGATTATAGTAATCCGAAATCAAAGACTAAACTCTTAAAACAAAATATTATTAGAAACCTGTTAAGAAAAAAATATTAAACAACTATCGTTGTGTTTAATTTAATTATTAATATACTTAGTATTATCCGATTACTACAAATGAAACAGTAAAACAAATAATTATGTTCAACTAATAATTAAATAAAATACATTTTGTCTTTTAATGCCTACTTTCCCATTTTTAAGAAGACTTATTTAGTGAAATTTTTAGTTGGAAAATATTAAGCGGTGAAAAAAAAAACAAATATATGAAAAAATGTCAGAAGTTATTAATGAAATAAAATTTGATATACTTCACAATTTTTAAAAATTTGTATATGTAATTTAATAGGCGTACAAGGAAGTCATGTGATATCCACATCAGATTTTTTTTTGTTGATAGTCATACCATTCTCTTCAAACCATTTTTTCTATTTTTAATAAAACTAATATAATGACCTTCACGAATCGAACACCCGTGATGTAATATTACACTTTGAAGAGTAACTCTCAATTTTTACATATCCGTGGACACACTTTTTATATTGTTATTATTAAATGAACTTTTCTTTTATTTCCCCATCAATTAGTTCAAATATTTCTAATTGTAGAATAAAGACTTTACCAATCGAAGTTATTCCTGTCCTATGTGACAAATCTTTGTTACCACATTTGCAACACTTTCCTAGTATTTGTGGTTTATTATCATCTATAATCTCATGTAAACTAATACTTTTATATTTTTTTTTAATGAAGTGATGGGAATTAAAAAATCCTGTTTCATCTTCAGTACTTTCATTTACATAAGAGCATTTACTATTAAGACAAGCTGAAGTATATTTTCTTTTAGATTTTATTTTTTCAAGTATATTATCAAGTTTGTGTACGCTACCTAGTACTATCAAGTACTGCACGATTCGTAAACCCACCTTTTTGAGGAAAAAGTACATATTCGAGTCCCGTGGTTCACCAAATGGAAGAAAAAAACGTTGTCTAACAAAATTCGAGGTAAATTTTGAAAGTATTCTTTATTACAAATCTAATTGAACTGAAATATAATGTTTTCATGCTTATTTTTTTTATTTTTTCCCCATTTTCATTTCACTTTTAGTTAGGTCATATTTAAAACTGTAAAAATAGTTCATTGACTTTGCCGTGCCACCCAGTTCTGCGGACTCTTACCGGCGAAGTTCTAACGAATTTCTTGATATTTTCAAAATTAAAATAAACTGGATAGAAAAGTATAACTTTATTTCATTGTTATTTAGAAATAATAAAGGTCAAACATGTAATTTTGTACGAAAAACCCTCATATATTCAAACATGAGCTTACATGAAATAAAAACATATATTTAAGCATAAAAAATACATATATTTTATTACTCATTATAATATAAATGAAAGCAGCATGCATAGCTGAACGACACAGATCAGCAGTACAGTACAAAGCACCCCCTTTTTAATCGTTAAACATTTTATAAAAATGCAGTACCATCTACCACCGTAAAATATAATCTCATAAATGTCATACATGCTGATGCTATTCGATGTTTTACAATTATAATATATTTTATAAGCAGTAAGTAATAACGATATATTTGAAGAAAGAATTATATTTATGCATATTGCACCATAGAATGAAAGAAAAATTTCCTAAAGGTTCATCATAATTGATATAAAATCTAATTTTACCAGTGATTTCGTAAATGTATATGTTGATTGAAAGAGAAGCCTTTTTAAATACATATTTAAAACGATTAAAATTCTTTTTATTTTCATCAAATCCTTTTTTAATTAAAAAAAGCAAATAACTGAAATAAATTCAAAATAGAGCAATTTTGTCATCAACCAAGGGAATAGCTTAAAGGTATATTTTTACATTAAAAAATAGTTGCTGATATCAATTACAGAGAACAGAATAATATGAGATAAATAAATATGTATGAAAATTAAAAATGCATGAATGAATATTACATTTTAAATAAAAATTAAATAAACAAAACTTCTAGTAAACCGGATAATGATGAAATTAATTACATGTTACATACATAATATATATATGCCACTGCCTCTAATTCCTCAGAGAAAATAGTTAAAAACGATCAACTATTATTCTAAATTATTTTTCTTGATTTTCACATAAATAATTTTATTCAATTTCGATTAAATTTCTTTGAAATCTTTGCTGTTAAATATGTTCTGGAAAGCTAATGATCTCCTTAGGAGAAGACCGTCTTGTGACGATCCCGGTGGCCACACCCCCCCCCCCCCCACCGCTCAGAGTTCTGATGGGCTTTACCGGAGGTCATCTTTTAGACTTTCTAAATCTGATAACAAATTGGAGCCAGCAGTTTTGGTCACTGTTCGGATGCCACCGATGCAAATGCCGCAACAGGCAATTCCATCTATGTATTTACACAACTTACTTTCGCCTTTGCATGGCTTCTTTCAACCACGACCACCTACCATAATTTACAACCCTTCTAGGGTTTAGATTAACCGATTCAAGGAAACGAATTAGACTATGCAATCAGATCATACTTGATTGAGTCGTTTAAGCACTAAAACTGTTTGATAAAAATTTATTTTCTAAAAATTTGGTTCAAATATTTCTACATACGATCAAATTAATTTTTTTTTCAAAATTCGTTAAGTGAGAGGATGGGGATGTCGCGAAAAAGCCAATTTCGATTTTCTTCAAAGTCATTTTAGAGAGAATTTTATTAAAGCAAATTTATTACCTACAATGAATGTGCAAATCACATAACGTTATCCTGTTGATTTACATAACGTTATCCTGTTAATCTTAACCCATATATGAATATTTTTAGTAAACTTTTTAATATTCTTAGAAAAATATTTTTTATAATTTATTTTCCACCTCTAAAAAATATATATTTATTCTGGTTTTTGGTTCTAAATCTTTTAATTATTATTATTAATCGCCGGTAAAGTCATGCAATATTTTGCCAGCTTTTTTATTAAACAAAGAGTCCACATTTACATGTTAAGTGCCGTACAACGACAATGGTGTAGTCAAGAGTTACCAATCCCAAATCGCTCCCAAAAACAACATAAATACTGTCAATAAAAACAAGCATCTCATCCCAAACTTAATAGAAAATGTAGGAGTGAAGAGTTTCCTTTTTTTCATTGAATCAAAATATGTTACTCACAACATATTTATTCCAAGTTTACTGAAATGTAAATGATATTCAGTTGTAAAAGTGATACCTTTAGTCTACTTACCACCACAAAGAACTGATTATGTACTGAAAATCACTACTATCAGAGAAAGCAACAATGACTGGTGCCTCTTATACTTCAGTTGCATTACATACGCCAAAGTCGTACGGAGATATGGAAATATTTAATATATAAAATATCAATCCACAGTTCGTATACACCGGCATCAAAGATGTAACGACTTATGTTTGTAAACTGAAAACTCGTTCTGAGTTTTTGAATTAGCCACAAGATGTTACACATTTAATACTAATGGATAGGTATGCATAATAAATATTTAATAATATGGTTAAGCTTACAAAGTGATTGAAACTGTTAAAATAAAAAAAAAATAACAGTTTTATTTTGTTGCAAACAAAATTTTTATCGTATTACAAAAATTATCTTAAACAAGACTTCAAATCATTTTACAAAACGGGCAATAGATATATTAATATTACAATTAAAGGAAATCCTATCCACCCGATAATAGAGGTACGTTTATTTAAGAACAACATTGCAGCCATATTTAGAATTAATTACAATTTAATGAATGATTTTTGAATTCGTAATAAGTTTGTCATCGATGACGAGAATACAATGTTAATGTGTATGGCCTAATATTGATGAAGATAATAAAAAAAAGCTGGCAAAGTATACTGCATGAATTTCCCGGTAATTAATTATAAAAATTAAAAGAGGCGAAAAACAAAAAAAAAAGAATATATATTTTTTAGAAATGGGAAATAAATTGTAAGAAAAATCTTTCAAAAAATAACCATATGTAGGTTAAGCTTAATAAATATGCTTAAGTAAAATTTTCTTCAAATCTAACATCCCCTTTTCATAAAGGCTACAATAAAAAAAAAAATTTTAATAAATTTTTTTCTGCATTTTAGTTCCGGGGTTTAAATTTTTAACAAAATATAGACATTTCTTTATAGCTCAATAAATGAAGTATAAACATTCAAAAAAAAGTTTTAAATATTTAAACCAAAGAGAGATAGTGCAAAAGAACAAAGAAACATATTTCAATTTTAAGAGATGGGGCTTGATTTTTTTAATTATTTACATATGCATTGTAGTAATAAATTTCCTTTAATAAAGTCTTCTCTGAAATGCCCTGAACAAAATTTAAATTGGTTTTTTCGCGATTAAATGAATTTGAAGAAAAATTAATTTATCAATACCCCATTTATAGAAATATTTGAGCCAAATTTGAAGAAAATCGGTTTGGTAAAATCCTGATATACAAAACAATGCGATACAAGCACTTTTACGTAAGTACGCACATAAATCCATATATACGTAAATTTTTCTGATATAGATGAATTAGTTGGACCCTAAAACGTAAAGATTTGCAAGAAATCCATATCCCATTTTTTACATGATCACGATAATGTACCTTTTATATAGCTATTCTAGCTATATACGCCGAGAAGGTAAACTATAAAGAGCAAGGAAAACAGGATACAGCTTAAGTTATATCCCTAATCTAAACTTTGAAGTGAGAATCTTAAATTTTTTGAGTTTTCTTATTAAAAGATAAAAATTACAACAGCCGTCTATTTAACTGAAAAGGTATTACTTTAAACAGTTACAAGCGGCTACTCTGATTTCATAATCACAAAGTTCTTTCACTGGCAAAAAGTCCGGGATTTAAGCGATCAATCTAAGGTCAAATAATAATTATCATCCTTCAACGAAGAGATTAAACATATATAACGAAATGTAAATTTTGGCAGTAAACTGTACGTAAAATCAGCAATTTTCTTAATATACGAATAATTAAACTGCTATAGTGCAGTGTAATTTCATATATTTCATCAAATCAGTTTCATTTAAATAAAGACAACTAGAAATACTAATAACCCAGGAATTTGAAATACAGAGTGATTCAAAGAAACGAAAAATTTTTTTAGAAAATGAATTTTATTTCATTTAATTGTACAAATGTTGCCATTTTAGGATACATACATTTTAGTTTATTTTTTAAAAATGACATCTTGCAGGTGACCTCCTCTTTACGTAAACACTCACGAAATCTCTTCGTTAAATTGTTCATGGTTTGACGTAACATCTTAAATGGAATTTCCGCAATTGCTTCTCGGATCTTTGCCTTCAGTTCTTCCGTTGTAGCAGGTTTACTGTGGAACACTTTGCTTTTAAGGTGACCCCACAAAAAGTAATCGCAAGCTGAGAGATCAGGCGACCTGGGAGGCCATTTAATTGGCCAACCTGGGAGGCATTTAATTGGACAACGTGTCATTTCGTGAAATGACACGTTGTCCAAACAATCGGCGTACAGCTGCCATCGATATTCGTGCAGTATGTGACGTTGCTCCGTCTTGTTGAAACCAGGCTGTGTTAAGAATTGGTGGAAATTTTTGTTGTTGTTCCACAACAAATGTTTCAAGCACGGCTACGTAACGAGCCGACGTCACTGTAATCGCAAGACCGTTGTCATCCTCAAAAAAATAAGGGCCTATAACACCGTAAGGTAACATAGCACACCACACGGTCACTTTCTGGCTGTGCAACGGACGCTGGTGTAGCTGCGTAGGATTTTCTTGTGCCCAGTATCTGAAATTTTGCTTGTTAACAAATCCACTGAGGTGGAAATGCGTTTCGTCTGACATCCACAGTTCGTGAACAAACTCTTCGTTATCATTTATCTTCTGAAGCATTACATTACAGAATTGTGCTCGCACAACTGCATCGTTTGGTTTCAGTTCCTGGACGATCTGCAACTTGTATCGATGGTATTGCAAGTCCTTTGCTAACATTCTTCGAACACTTGAACTATGCAATTGTAAAGATGCTGAGAAACGACGGATTGACCAATGTGGACTTCGTGTGACAGCATCTTGTAAAGCTTGAACATTCTGTGGTACGGACGGTTCACTCACGGCCTGGAGGTTTCTTTTTCTTTGCCGAACCAGTTTCCTCAAAATTAGATATCCATGTTCTAATTGCATGTGCTGATGGAACACGGTCGTGCCGTCCCAGATTAAAATGACGGCGAAATTCTCTACGCGCTTCCTCCACACTGTCATTGTTTTTGTAAAACGCTTTGATAGCAAATGCACGTTGCGCACCACTCCAAGGATCCATGACAACTAAATGGCAGGTTAGGTTAGAGAGGCTGGCGCCACTTATCAAGTGGTACCAATCGCCCACGACTACCAACACAACTTTCAAAATTTCCCGTTTGTTTGAATCACCCTGTATTTCCCATCTGTACCGTCTAAACGTTTAATTCATCTTCCTAATCTTGTGATTGTACATATTCAGATTAGTTAAAAATGGAAAATCAATACACAGCAAAATTCAAATTATCTATAAAATTATAAAACAGAAGTTTATTGCTCAGAAAAATTTGATTTAAGAAATTTTGTAGTAATTTATTATAGTATGTTAGTAATTATGCAATTAGTTTGATAAATAACAAAAAAATTCAAAACGTTAGAGGAAGATCGATCACAGCCATACAACACAAATTTTTCATGACAGCAATCTGAATGTTTCTAATCGTATAACCGTTTTAACCACGTAAATTAAATAGTTCCCGATAACCGTTCTTTCATCTTCGTATAAATACGCGCAGAAATTTCGAGTTATATCACAAGATAAATTACATTTATCTTTGTAACACCAATATTATTTGGCTTTTGAAATTGTGTAACGAAGATAAAAAATGATTACAAAATTTTTATCTCTGTCTGTCATGAGTAAAAAATTATGTACTTTACTCACAGTGATATCAAGAAATTAGAAATAAAGTAGTAAGCATAGATATAACTTCATGTCTTCGTTTACCAACTATTTTTTGTTAATTGTAAAAGCAAGATTCATTATTTCAGAAAAAATACAGGGAACGTAAATTATTCAGCGCATTTTAAGGGTTAATAAAAATCGAAAAAAACAATGAAGTGCACGTTGGTTTTTCAAACGTTACTGTGCACAGTAGATACTAGTTGCTGATGACCTTGAATAGTCACGCCGGCGCGATGTAATGACAGGGGGGAGAGGATGATCGTCAGTCCGTGCAGAAGAAAGCATTGAGCGTACTGTGGTTGACAGCGGATCTGTTATTACTGTTCGTAGACGTTTTCGTTTAGATTACGGCCGTGATCCTCCTAATAAAGACTCCAATAAACGTTGGTATCAGCAGTTTAAGGATTCAAGAAGTGTAGTACACAAAAAAGATGCGGGAGACCTCCCATCTCGAAAAAGTTGTAGGTGAAATAAGAGAAACAGAGAAACCCGGGTAAATCGATTTTTCGTGGGAATTTAGAACTGAGAATACTGCAAACAACGATTGTGAACTTCTACACAAGCGCCTAAAACGGCATGCATAAAATTCAATCGAAGCACGGAATTAAACATGACGATAAACTTCACCGTCAACTTTTTGCAGTGGACATTCTTTATAAAGTGAACGAAAATATTGCGTTTTTATAAAATCCAATCTTTTCAGATGAAGCTACCTTCCATGTTTCTGTCACGTTAACAGACTTAACTGTCGGATTTTGTGTAGCGAGAACCTCATGCCTCAACAAACACAACGTGATAACCAGAAAATTAACGTTTGGTGTGCGTTGACTGCTAATGAAGTGATCGGACCATTCTTCGTCGCCGAACCAGTTATTAGCGCTAATCATCAAGATATGTCACAGGAGTATGCATGCACATCACCAGATGTATTAAATCGAATTATTTTTAGACAGATGTTATGTAATTAACAATGAATTAGTGTGTTATTGTTAACACATTAAAAAAAAAAAAAATGATTCTTTTTGTATTGAAATAAAGGCGAAATTTCAGAATTTTTATTTTAGACAAGCAACAACAACTGCAATGACAACAAGAAATATAGTTTATGTGAAATTTTACGATAGCTGACACGTGACATATGCTCTAAAACAAAGCACTCTTTTTCTCTCATCGTCATCGTCAAACCCATACCAAATTCATCAACAACGTCATACAATACTTGTGAAATAGAAAAAAGAAAAATGTTTGTTACTCTTTCCTCCCACTAGAAGTCCTATCTCCTTTTTATAGTGTCACAGAAACCGTGTAAAAAGCTTTCTTTTTATTCCTTTTTTTTATAAAACTCTTATTATTTCTGCTGAAGCTACATTAGTTCTTTCAAAAAGATGCAATTTTTAAAAATAATAAGATATATTTATTTAAAAGTAAAGTTTAAAAAAAATCATTAGATAAAATAAAAAAATATCTAATGTAAAACTAACATTTTTATAAAACATAAATAATCAATTTTAACACATCGACTTCCCTAAAAAAAAGCAAAAAATCATATTTTGAAATTAAACGAAAGTTACAGATTAATTGTACTAGAATTAATAGGGAAGTGTGATCGCAAAAAATTTCGGTTTTCAGATTTCAACGGAAATATCCATTTTGACGATCCCTGTATCTATTTTGAATAGTTTCGGCGTGACGTCTGTACGTACGTACATACGATGTACGTACGTATGTATCTCGTATAACTCAAAAACGATAAGCCGTAGGAGGTTGAAATTTTTTATTTAGAACTATAGTAATATCTAGTTGTGCACCTACCCTTTTTATTGCAATCGACTTGAACAAAAATGTCCAAAAAATCAAAAAAGTCTGGATTTTGGATTTTTTCGTAACTGCAGTAATAAGCCCTCATTGAGAGCGTTTTAACGATATATCATACTGGTACTTATTTTCATTGGTTTCAGAGTTATAGCCAAATAAATTTTAAATTAATAAAATATTTTTATCTTACAAGGGAAGGCACATCGGTTCAAATACGACTTCATTGGTTTCCTTTTTCTTTAATTTAAATATACTGATTTATTAATAATTATTATCCTGTGATGGTAAAAAATATACAATAAATAATAATTCAATAATAACAATAAAAATAAAAAAATATGAAAAAAATCAGAAGTTAATAGTGAAATAAATTTTTATGTATTTTTAAAAACGTGTATATGTAATTTAATAGACGTACAAGAAAGTCATGTGGTGTCCACATCAATTTTTTTAATTTTTATTTTAACGCGTTAAAGAAAAAAAGAGTTTATTACTAAGCATTTGACACCGTTGGTATTAATGCAATTGTATAATTTAAGTTTCTACTTGCCAAGAGTTTAAAAAGTGTAAATCCTAGTACTTTCGGAGCTGTTACTCCATCTTCAGGGATTTTCTAAAAGATGTTAATTTAAATTCAGATAAATAATAGTTTTTAAATTATACTGTTATGTTCATAATAGTCCATCGTCAAGAATAAAATTAATTCGTACGTCAATAAGATAGTAACGTCAAGTTTGTAAGATGTTTGCGACTATATATGTTTGCGACTGAGTAGTACTTAAATTAAACAAAAAAAAAAAAAGAATTGTGTATAACTTCCCCAAAAAGGTTTTTTAAATTTCAAACGAGAGTATCTTCCGCCAACTTTCATGGACATTTTTTTTAATGATTTTAATTATCAGTGCTTGTTTTTAATTTCTCGTCGGTTCTAAAATCCGATATTATAAAAAAATTTAACAAGTATAATTTTATACAAAATCACAAAAAAACATGTCTACAAAAATTGGCGGAAAGTACTTTCGTTTGAAATTTAGAAAAAGGTTTTTGGGAAATTATACACAACTCTTTTTTCTTTAACAAGTTAAAATAAAAATTTAAAAAAGTTTCACAAAAAGGAAAACAACTTTATTTTTTATTCAATTACTTTTTTTTAACTAGTATATGCAAAAAAAAATTATTTTTTTGTCAAAAGGGGAAGATCAATTGATAAATACTTTAAATTAAGAAATGGCAGAATTACCAAGATTTCAATTCTGTAAATTTTTGTCTAATTAAAATAAGTTTATTCTGAATATTTGGCTGAAATAGGTTGTGTCATTCATTCGCAATCATACACACAATAGAAGACAAAAATTGATAAAATGAATACACATTGAAATAAACGAATAATATTAAAAAAATAAAAAATTCAGTAAAAGTAAAAAGAAATATAAATACAAATTTTCTGAATAAACACACAGCGTTCACTAAGAAAAATTACATTAGTCATCTACTTTGAAAATCGTAGGAAGAGAAAATTTTCCATTCCATCCGTATAGAATACGCACTAGCAGTTAAACATAAGTTTACCCACCAGGTTGGTCTACTGGTGAACGCGTCTTCCCAAATCAGTTGATTTGGAAGTCGAGAGTTCCAACGTTCAAGTTCTAGTAAAGTCAGTTATTTTTACACGGATTTGAATACTACATCGTGGATGCCGGTGTTCTTTGCTGGTTGCGTTTTCAATTAACCACACATCTCAGAAACGGTCAAACTGAGACTACACAAGACTACACTTTATTTTCACTTATACAAATCTTCCTCGTTAAGTATTATTTGAAAGGGAATTACCGGAGGCTAAACAGGAAAAAGAAAGTTCAACATAAGTTGTTTTAAATAACCTTGAGAACTGTTTACCGGAATTTAATATATAAAATTACATTAGGTTTTCTTTTTTATTTCACTCGCGGAAATAAAATAAATGAATTGTATAGAAGTTCAGAGTTAACACTGAATAAGGAAAGTTCATATGAACTTTAAATTAGATTATGATAAAAAAACATGCAAAATTAAACCTAAAATTAAGATTAAACATGCAAACCAAGATATAATTAAATATTGCATCTATTAATCGTTGAATAACAAACGGTATAAAATCATATTATACTACCATGTAACAAAATGGGCGGATGTAAATTGCTCAAAAAACATTAATGCAATTTTTGGAATAATATTAATCAATCAAAATAATTAAAATTTTAATCCGGCGGATATAAATTTTTTATTTATTTATTTATATTTTTTTAAATACTTTCTGATGAAAATGTTTCGGGCAATATTTTAGGGAAACAGGTTAGGGAGAGTTAAGGTTTCAAAAGGAGAAATGAATTAAATCGTAATTTAATGAATGGGATGGTTCTGCTCCCTCAAGACCCATATACTACCGACAGATAAACATAAATATGAATACAATACAAAAAAGTCCCACTCGCCTTTCATTCCTAAGGAATGAAAGATTTATGATTTTAAGACTTCATGCAACATTACCATAAATACGAAATTTTCAGAATTTCTTACAAATATTAGTGATTTATGTAACAACGTCCTATAATATTATCAGTCATCGATTAGCAGCTTTTTTCAGCATCATAAATAATCGATTACTGTTAATACATATTTCCCGAATAAAAATTCTACCTTAAATATTAAAAATGTCTCTATTGTTTTGTGACTCTATTGCTTTTTTCTGACTTTAATATTAGTGACTTCACTTGGTTAACTTTAATCTTTTATTTTTTTTGACTTTATTGTTTGTTATCCGTCTTTGTTTTTGTTAAATAAATTATTCGTTTGTATCTTGAGAGGTGAAGCAGATTATTAATATTCTATTTGAAGTGGGCAATCTTTGGATGGTCTCTTGACACGTTACACTTACCCATAAATTTAACTTACAGTCTCAATCCTTTTACCTACTGTAAAGATAAATTGCTTAAAATAAAATTAACGAAACTAATTAAGTAATACATTAAAATTTTAATAAAGAAATCTATAACAGATAATGAAATAAGTTAATCGGTATTACGTTTTTTTAGTTCGATAATAAAATTAAAGGGAATGACCACTATTTAGATATTTAATAACGTTTTGATGTCTAAAGAATATTGAATTTTGATAGCAATATCGACTCTTCATGGTACGTATTTTACTAAATTTAAGTTCATTGTTTAATCCGCCAGCGACCCGCGAGAACTCACACACGCGAGTAAAATAAGCACTGTAGATTTTTATATCCTGAACTACGAAGTGCCATCAAGGTAAGCCATACTGCATAATTGGCATAAATTCGAATTTCAATTTGGTATTAATATTTTCATAAGCCCTAGGTCGGCCTAACCACAAATAAGGAAAACTTCTAAGATTACTAGAATTTATGATCGTATACAACGTGAATTTTCGCCACAGAGTTCTCAAAGTTTTAGAGTTCTCTTACTGTATCTTGTGTAATGAGATTCTGTTTTACTGAAAAGTTATTCATCAGAACTAATCTATTTCATCTGGAGAGTTGTGAATAGCGATAACTTTGAAAGCAATAGCCCCGAATAATCACAAAAAACCTACTTCCAACTTTTAAAGATTTAAACGCATATAACGCGGCCAGAGCCGAGAAGTTGGATGCTAGTTTATTTTTTAAATATATTATTTCATATATATTTACGAGTATATCTGAGATACCTACTTTGAAAGATTATTCTACGTAAATTAAAAAAAGTATTATCAATACATTTATTAATTCTTTCTATTAATTAATTATATTTAATATAGCAGATATAATTTTATAGTGAAACTAGCTGTAATAATGGGCTTCGCCCGGACAAAATTCACTCTTTCCTGCCACTGAATTCAATGACAAAATGTTTTCATATACAATTTTTCTTTCTATTATTTCTAAATGTTAAAACGTACTGTGGTTGATTAAAACACGAATTAAAAAATTACTTTCCAGGAAAATGAAAATAGACAATAAAAACAATACTTTCACTGTGCAAAGATATTTAGTGCAATACAGTTCTGAAAAATCGCGGTGACAGAGGTAATGTCCGCAAGGGTAAAAAGCCTTGTCTTGCATGGCGACCAGGTCTGCGAAAATGACATTACACAATATCAAAACAGATTTTTAAAAACGTTAGTTTTTAAATTCAAGTTACCAAATTTATGTTTGAATAAATCAAATATTTGATTAAAACAACGTTTTGTTTTTTGAAGTATGTAAACGTTGTTGTTTTATTTTTAATATTGTTTTTCTTCTGGTCTTATTTTACATTTAGCATGCCGCATAGACGTTTTAATTTTTAAGGTAAATTTTAATTGTTAATTTTTAATTACTTACTATAGTAATTTTGTGTCCGGACGCTGATAACGACACCTCGTTGTGCGCCCAGAAAAAAAATCAGGCATAACAGCAGATGATGATTATTATTTTTTTTTTTTGTTACGGCCTCGAAGGACCAATTAGTCATTTATGTTTAGTCTTTCTTATCTCCCAATACTCTCTCACTTTCCTGGAAAAATCCCTTTTCCGTTCCTCTGTTCAAACCGTCCCCGTTTTCTTTTTAGGCTTTTCTGCAAATTTAACACCGAGCAAGTTGTTATAATTTCCAGATCCTGTTCTGAGATCGTGCAGTGCAATGCCTGGTTCTTTGATGTCTTGAAGCACCTCAGTGAGCCACACTGGTTGCGTTTTTAGCTTTAGCAATCTTTTCAAGAGTTGTTTACCTTTCCTTGATTCCTCCAAACGCAAGAGGTGGCCAAAGAATTTTATTCTCTTCTTTCTTATTTCTTCTGTAATTGGTGTAACGACCTCATAGATTTTATGGTTTGGGAGTAATCCCCACTTTCCTTCCACCAAGTTTACCCCACCAATACAGGTCCTTACGATCCTTCTTTCTATTTTGGCTAATTTTTCAGTTCTCGATGCTATCTTGATGTGACCCAGTGTTTCATTTCCATACACTACTACCGGTTTGATCACCGTATTATAGTGTCTTACTATGGCTTGTTTGGAGATGCATTTCTTGTTATAGGTGTTTCGTGTGACCACTTGTGTCCGTGTGCTCTTTCTTGCCAGGCTATTTTCTCGTTTAGATTCCATGTGATTGATTCACCCAAATAATTAAATTATGATACTATTTTAATTCTGCGACCATTGATTTCCAAATGTTTCCGCTGTGTCTTTCTAGTGAACATTGCTTCTGTCTTCTCGTACGAGATCTGAAGTCCAATTTTCGCTACGATAGAGGACAATGATTCTATCTGGTGTTCAGCCTCTTCCTCTGTTTCTACAAGGAACGCTAGATCGTCTGCGAAGCCAAGGCAGTTAAGGCTTACGTTGTTAAAAATACTTCCAATTTTTACTTTCTCTGGATTTTGTTCGTCACATGATATACTCTAACGTGCAATTAGACAGTAATGGTGGCAATCCGTCTCCTTCCATGAGACCAGTTTTTATGTCAAAAGGTTTCGATATCTCCCCCCCTGAACTTCATCTTCGACCGGGTGCCCGTCATCGTAAGCTCCAACATTTTCACCAGTTTTGGGTGCAGCCCAAAATTCCTCAGAACCCTAAGCAGAGATGGTCTATGGATACTGACATATGCCTTCTTGAAATCCACAAATGTAATGATTAAGCCCTTGCGTCGCAACTTTGACATATCCATAATTAGTTTTAAGGTGATAATTTGTTCTGTACAACTTCTTCAGGTTCTGAATTCCCCCTGATATTCTCCTAATTCTTTCTCCAATTGATCCTTTATACGGTTATAAAGTATTCTAGAGAAGATCTTGTACGTACAATCTAATAAGGAGATCCCTCTATAGTTGTTTGGATCCATCTTATCGCCTTTCTTGAATAAGGAGTGGAGATTGCTGTTGACCAGTGGTCTGGAAGTCTCTCGCTGTTCCAAATTTTAGTAAGTTCCCTTTGCAATATTTCTAAGATGTTAGGTGCAGCGTATTTCCAATGCTCGGCAACTGTTTGGTCTTCTCCGCTCGCCTTATAGTTTTTCATTTCCTTAAGGGCTTGTTCGACCTCTTGTAGAGCAGGCGGAGTTAATTTTGATTGCTCTGTTTTCACTGGTGTGTCCGTGTCAATTCTCAGGAGTTCGTCAGGCTCTTCCGCATTTAAAAGCTCTTCGAACGTTTTGGCAAGGATTCGGGCATTTTCCCTATTGCTGTGTGCTACCTTTCCTTCTTTGTTCTTAAGCATTAACGTTGATGCCTGGTAACGTTGCAATCGCCTTTTGAAGATGATTATTATTATAAATACAAAGAAAAAATATTTTTTGTTATAGAAACACTTGAATCAGGACATGTTCATCCTTCTGAACAGCAGCTGATTAAACAACATCCCAGCTCTTTTCCATCAAAGAAACGAAAAGTTAAAAATGTTGAAATATTTACAAAAAAATGTCTACTTATTCGAATGAAATTGTATCCGAAATATTTAACCTGTTCTTCGTAGAAGTACTTCTTTGTTGAAGTTTCTGTATGGCATCTGATACTTTTGAATTTAAATACTTAAAAAAGCTTTTAAATATTACTTAGTATTCGGTGAACCGTTTGTGATCATTATTCGCCTTAAATATATTTAAAAATTCGCCACCATTAAAAATTATAAGCTCTTCTATTTTTTTATTTCTTAAAACTTATTTTATTTATTCTCTTTACATAATGCGTTTATATAATCATAATGGAAAACAATATTATTTGGCATTAAGATTATTCATACGACAAGGGAATTAATTATTTTCTGGGTAATAATTTCAAATTTATCGGAAAATGATAATGTAAAAGTTAATAATTTTGTTATTTAATCTATGGAAATTGAAATATATGTTTTTTTATAAAATTTTTACTAAAATCACTTTAAAACAGAAGATTTCATATCAAAAGAAATCATGGCTGCCTCGGAACATATTTAATAAAAAATGTTTAACAGTGTGAATTAAAGCTACGACCGCCAAAAACAGTTAGGGTCATTAAGTAACGGATGACATTTCAGTTCATTGACAAACTTTTGATATTACGTATTGTACTATGTAAACAATATGTTTATGGTAAATAAAGTGTACTAAAGGTCAAGTGTCTCTCTCTCTCAACATATAAATATATATATATATATATATATATATATATATATGTAGAGTGATATTAAAGTATAGAAACGGCTTCATATTTCAAAACTGAGGGATACTAGGAGGTAAAAACAAGTACAGATTTACAAAGTTACAAAATTACCACTTTGAAGTCGAATTTTTTTCCTACATCTTGGATCCGCCATATTGAATCAAACTTCTTTTTAATAGGTCGACATGTGACAGATGTATAATTTTAATATAAATTATTACAAGAAAAACTTGGCGAAAACCGTTTCTCAATATATCCCTTCGTTTTCGAAATATAAGCAATATATCTTCGTTTTCGAAATATAAGCAATAAAAGTTGAAAACAGAAAAATCGCGATAGTAATAAAACATAGGTAAAACGTTCCGTAGTAAATGTTTTATTTCGTATTACCTTCACAATTACATCCAATAATAAAGTTTAAACAATTAACGTTTGAATTAATGCCTTCACTATAATAACAATAACTAATAATTTGTAATATTACTACAAATTAAACGATAGATCAACTTATAATATTTACTTTAACTTCTATAAACTTAATTTAAAAATTTAGTAAATTTTTTCGATCCGAAACTACTTAATACAATAAATTTTGAAAGTATATAATTCTTCAAGAAATGTTAAAAATTTTTCCTTTGTACAACTTGTCAGTAGGCTAAAGTTAAGTACTGTCGATAACTAAAATAATATCTGTTGATAACTTGTATGATATTTGATATTATACGAGCAGATTCGTCGATTATACAACTATAAGTCGTCGATAATCACAAGTTTTCTTTTCTATGTAGTATGTTAATAAATAACCCCAAAAATAATCTAAAGGAGGCAGATCTGGAGAATTGGCAGTCCAATCTTTGGCTCATCTAGGATCTCTCCGATGATCTGGAAATGTTTTATTTAAAATTTGCAATGCCCTTAGATAATAGTGAGATGGCGCTCCATTTTGCCAAACCATAAGTTATTTAATTATTGCCTTCGTAAAATTCACATTGAAAAAACGAAGCCGTATTTTAATGCATATATATAGGTATTTTTTACAGAGAAAATACTCATACTTGTTAATGTGCAATAAAACTACTGATTTCATGAAACGTAACATGTATTGAACGAACATCAAATGTTTACTTGCTTTTCTTTAACTCACAATGTTTTTTTTTTTCATGTTTGTCCTCAAATCTTGCATCCTTGATTTAACATACTTCCTGATATTGCCGATTGATGAAATGTTGTACAGTTACTAAGGTTGGGTGACAATACAATATTCCACTACTACTTTTGCAAACATCCCCCCCCCCCCCGTACGCGAGTAAATTAAGGGTGCGGATGTGAAAAATCACAAAATCTGCAAAACGGCTATGCGGGGTTTTTGGGGTCGCAGATGAAAAATCTGATAGCCGTTTGACAAAAAAAAAAACAAATAATATATATTTATAAGATTTTTGATATTTTATAAATATATTAAAAATTTCAATATACAATGTTATCTTCTGAAATCCAAAATAACTTATTAATTAAACGTATGCAATGTATGATAATAATTTGATTAAAGTATGACTAAAAAGAATAAAGCAAGTTTTAAAAATTTTTTTAATATTATTAATCATCTCAACAAAATTTCATGTAAAATAACGTTAAATTGTTTGCTCTTATAACGTTAAAATAAACTATAACGAAAAGCAATTATAAAATAATATATATATATATATATATATAAAACAGGCCTATTATAAATCAGATTATTTAGTATCTAACTTTTAATGTAAGTTATAAAAGCTCCACGTATATATCTAGGGAGGTATCCATTTAAAGTTTTACTTGGTTTTACACCGCATCGCATGCAGCACATGTTCTCATGTTATAAAATCGTAATATAAAACATATAATGTCTAGCGTGTCTAAATACTAAATAATATTAAAATCAATAACTGCCAGTAGCAATAATAATAAAAATTACTCGCGAAATGAAACGTTTAAGAATATTAAAAGAAATAAGTGATAATAGAAATCTACGTACATAAAACTGTATAGCATTTATAAAATCCAGCCTTATATATATATATATATATCAGTGTTTATAACATTTTTCAATAATTAAAAAATCAAAGTATTTCTTCAAGCAAAACTCAAATTAAATTAAATTTTACTTATTACTTACTTTAAATTTTTAAATCTTTTTAGTACATATTGCCTCTCTAAAATACTGGAGAAATCAGGAAATGCCTTATGGTCCAGATTTCGAGAAAGGGAATTTCTGAACTTTCACCTCCCCGAGAAAAGGGATCAACGATTACGCATACTGCTTATAGTAGTATGTGTAATAATTAAATAATTTTTATTAGAGACTTATCTAGTCTTTGTAGATCTACTAAAAGCAATAGATAAGGTCGATAGAAAATTACTTTGGAAAGTTGTTTTTACACTACACTCGATTACTGTTACCAAAAGCTTATATAATAGCACTGTCATTAAAATGGCCAATGGCAATAAGATTTTACAAACAAATTTAATGTTTTACACAAAGGTTCAATAACACTGAATTTATTTAATTTATGACATCAATATTCTACGAAAATAAGTATCACTTGTTATTCATATTGCTGACAGTTATTTAAATCAGTTATTATTTACTGTTAACATGGTCATTTTAAGTCACAGAGAAGATGAATTGCAATATAGTACTTCTACATTATTCAAATCGTCTAGAGATTATAATTGTAAAATCTGTATTGAGATGACTAAAGTTGTAGCGTTCAAAGGAGCAGAGCCAGTAAGATCGAAAATTTACTTAAAAACACTACCCTTCAATAAGTAAATTCTTTTATCTATTTGAAATGTATTCTCTCTTTTGTTATGGACGAAAATACTTGTAATAAAACTAATAAATTTAGAAATGTTTAACGAATTATAGACAAAAATTTAAGGAAAAAACTCAGTTAAATGTGTAGAAGACCGTCGCTGTACCTTCTGCGTTATATGGTCATGAGGTTCCCCGAACACGTGGGGATCGTCCTGGCGCAATGAGGTCATGGGCACTCCGGTCTCGGTGCCCAATGGCATCTTGCCGCCTCTACGGAGAAGACTGTATTCTGTTTGGTAAGTGTTGATGTGTCCATCTGCTGGTCGTGAGTTGCGTGTGAGTTCGTGTGGTGAGTGTATGTGTATGATTAATTGATGTGATTGTTTCGGGTGTATATCGTGATTTTGTTGCCGTGTTACGGTTTTGTTGTACTGTGTCTGTTTGATTCGCGTGTTACATTGGTTGTTGTTGGAAGTCGGGCATTTTTGTTGTATGTGGGCGTGATTTTGATCCTTGCGTGGGCCTTGTACATGCTGTGTTGTCTGTGTTTGACTGTTCTGATTCGGTGTTCTTAGTGTGAGTGCATGATTGTTGGGCGTTTCTTGTTTTGATTATGGTGACCGATTGTGAGTGTGGGCGTTTAACCCCTCCTGAAGTAATTCCACATAAGCAGTTTCCAGATGTGGAGGTTTAGTCGGTAGTCCGCAGGTATACGCGCTTAATAACAACTTGCGGAACCTATTAGCGATCCCAACACTGCCAAGGGGCCCGTAAATGGGGTCCTCAACCTCTTTAAAAAAAAAAAGGTGTAAAAGAAGGAATAGATTTCGTAAGAGAATGTTAGAAGAGACTTCAATATTTCTTCCATAATTGATGTACAACAAATTATAGAGAAAGTTTTTTTTTTGGGTGGGGAGCGAAAAACGCTTACGCGTTATTATTCCCGTAACAAAAACAACGCAATATTACAAAAGAAAACATATTTCAATAATTATTAAATAGTCGAATACAGATGCAAGACCTTAAGGAATAATAAGATATTCGATAGCATCCTTGGATGTTAGCTCTTAATTTAATTTACGACGCAATGCCGCGTAACACACCCAGTCTATAAGGATGTGATGTATCATTAGTTGGCAGTTCCAACGAACAGAAACGGATGCGTAGGTTTGATCATTAGGTGTCCGTGTGTAAAATTAGTATGCCCTATTCGTAAACGGCAAATAATAACCTCCTCTCTAAGGATATTTCGGATTGAAGAGCTCTATGGCAGAACTTTTGAACTGACGGTGGTTTTGGGGTCTGGGGGATCTGAAACGCGAAGATATGTGGAAATTTTTCAGAAGTCGAATCATGGTACCCATTACAATAGGTAGATTTCATAAGAAATCTACCTAAAAGAACAAGAAACCGAATTAATATAAGACTAAAATCCTAAAAATTTCGTTAAAAAGGCACTTATTCTGAAAATATAAATAAAAAATTATTAACACAAGTAGTAGAAGAATGTTTTATTATAAATGTTTTCTACTTCTTTTTTTCATTAAAAACAATGTAATGTTAAGTACTTACACTTTTATTAAAAGAAATTTTAAATGAAAATAAATGTCACAGTTTTATAGAACTTAAGAAGAAATTACAACGTATAGTAATGACCGTTGAACTTAGGTTAGCAACAAAGTAATAGTATTAATATGTCCTCAATTTAAAACCAAGGATAATAAAATAAAACTGCTGAAAAAGCTTAGAAATTCATCTGAACTTTAATTCCTTATAATGGTTGAATTTGATTATTTCTTTATTGTTTAATTCAAGATAATTAAATTTTACTCATTCATACTTCATTTAAAATACAAGAGTACAATTTTAAATATACATTATGTTACTAAATAATTGTAAGAATCATATCCATCAGCACTTTAAAATAACAAAATTTAATAAAACTACATACATATTCTTAACGTTGTTGGCAATTTAATTATTTATTATACTGAAGCCTTTTAACCACAAAGCTCATCGTCAGAGAATACAATTTATAAAGCTTCAAGAATTACAGATGGTAACAAAAGCTTTCAGTAACTCTCCTTCTAAGCACTCATTTTGGTTATTAAAAATTGTATTATTTTATAAATATAGCATTTCTCTACTGAATCTGAAGAAACACTTCTTTCTTTATTATTAAGGTCTATATAGAATTTTAAGACATTTCTTTAGCGCTGTAAATTTCAGTTTATACATACATTTATTCTGTTTGTTGGAGAAATCAATTAATCGGTTCGTTACTTTTTTGTATTTCTATCTTTTAACCTCAAAATGAGAGAGAGAGGTTAGATTTAATACCATATTTTAACTGTGTTAATCTTCTAATCTCAATGTTAAATTCCAATCATTGTTTTCCTCTTCAGTTTTTACCCTTACACATCCCTTTGTTACCAAATTAATTAAATCAGGATGTCTTAAAACGTATTCCACCAACCTAATTCGTACCTTTACAACATTTTACTACAAACCTCTGTTCTATTTAACTTATTATTATTTCGTATTTAATTAGTTATTTTAATTTCGTATTACATTTAACAACCTAACTTTAACAACCTTTAAATTTCCATTAAATTTCAGATGCCACATTCTTTTACTTCCTGTTATCAATTTTTATATATTTTGAATGATTTGAATGTAATTTTTACTTCCTTGTTTAAAGTAAAGCAAATATTGTGATCGCGAAACATTTCGGTTTCCAAATTTCAACATTCTACGGCTAATCTTTTTTGAGTTATGCAGAGATACATACGTACGTACAGTTGTCACGCCGAAACTAGTCAAAATGGATTCAAGGATGATCAAAATGGATATTAACGTTGAAATCTGAAAACAGAAATTTTTCGCGATCCCAATTCTTCCTTTAATTCGTACAAGGAAGTAAAACACAACCAAATTTATTATTATTTCTTCATTAAAATAACGTTTTTACTTCTTTATACTAAGTAAATGAAGTATTGTGATCGCGAAAAATCTCGGTTTTCAGATTTTTAACGGAAATATCTATTTTGACCATCCCTGAATCTATTTTGACTAGTTTCGGCGTGACTACGTACGTATGTATGTGTAACTCAAAAACGACTAGCCGCAGGATGTAGAAATTTTGGATTTAGGACTGTTGTAACATCTACTTGTGCACCGCCTCTTTTGATTGCAATCTACTGAACCAAACGTATTCAAACAAGCCCAAAATCAAAAAACAAAATTGAATTTTGGACGTTTTCTTAACTGGAGTAATAAGTCCGCATTGAGAGCTTTTCAACAATATGTCATAAGTGGTACTTATTTGCATTGCTTCCAGAGTTATAGCAAAATAAACTTTTAATTAATGAAATATTTGGTTCTTACAAGAGAAGGTACATTTGTTCGAATCAGACTTCATCTCCTTTTTTTTTAATTTAAATAAATTGATTTATTAATAATTATTAACCAGAGATTGTAAAAAAAATTACAATAAATAATATTTCAATAACAACAATAAAAAAAAATCAAAAGCTTTTGATGAAATAAAATTTTATGAACTTTTCATTTTAAAAAAATGTGTAAATGTAATTTAATAGGCGTACAAGGAATGTGTTATCCACGTAAGAATTTTGGGAAGGGCGGGCGGTTTATGTTTTTGAAATCGTTTTATTTAAAAATAAAATTGAAAATAGTATTCATACTAAAAAAAAAAAAAACTAACTGTACTGCTATGTTAATAAATGTTTTGATCTTCTACAAGATTTTTAATAAGATGAAATGGATAAAATGCTAAGTTTTATTATGTTTTTAATTTTCCGGAAAACTGAATCAAGATATCTCATAATTTTATTTACGTTCGTTTGTTCTTAACTATAAGTGAATTTTTTTTTTAATAATATTTGTTAGAACTAACAGAATCTCTATAATATTAATAAAGGTTGGTAACATATCAAGTAATCAGGATTTATCCAATATTTTTCTTCGTAATAATACTTTCTCTTCGGGAAAAAAGCAACGGAAAGAAAAGTAGAGAATACACCAACATATTTTAAAAACGATGTGAGAGATGTAGAGCTGAAAAAACCATATAGCCAAATCTAAATTATACTCAATGAATAGTAAACTAATCCACTATGATTTTCAAAAGAATGCAGATATTTAAGGACAAATCAGTAAAAAACGAATTGCAAGAAATTTACATACAGGTCTATTACTTTTAGTTTAGATTCTCCTGAATTGATCAGTAGTGAAATTTTGCAAAGATTATGAAAATTAATTACCTGGGATCAGATTAATAAGTTTTATTATTGTGCTTAAAGAGCATATACCTAATTTTAGCCTCTTCTGTAAAACAAATCGGACGTATTCACGGGAAACATTAACAGAACATAAGTGTTTTTTTAACATCCACAAAAGATTACATCATATTCATCTTAGTTTTTATTTGAGCTCTTATTCATTTTTTGAAATAGTTTTTTTTTCATGTATTAGAGGTTCCAGAAACCTTATATCATGTCACAGTATTTTTCAAATCCACTATTTTATGCATGTAAACCGGGTTCTGAAGTTTAATTAAATTCTTATTTCAATCTGATTTGCCTCGATTTGCTTTGGGAATTCAGAAAAAGGATTTCACTTAAGCATACACTTTCAACCGTATATTTCTGTAATAAAAAAAGATATATTGTAGTAGAAGGAAGAAAATTCGTTTCACATTTGACATTGCATGTACGATTACAAATTGGTGTCACTAAAGTAAATTTAACAAACATGTCGTATAGACTTCACCCAACATATAAAAGATGAATAGAAGATAAATTAAGAATGCTTTTAAAGAATATTGAAGAATCCATAAAAGTTTTTAGAGCCATCATAAAAAAAGATTACAGAATGAAAAGGTGCTATTTGTAACTATTTTATAAGAATGAAAAGTTCTAAACTAAATCGTAGAATTTATTTTATACAACTAAATATAAACAAGTTATAAAACAAATATCTAACAATAAAAATATACAGAAACTTATTTACTAAAGTTCTTAAAAGAAAAAGAAAAAAAAACATATAGTAAACTTTTTACGACATAAACAGGTGAAAAAAGGATGAAGGATGCAAATGTTATCTCACAAAACAAAACTAAATCTACACCATATAAATAGATATGTTAAAAAATAAAAATATGCATATCTTCGAATACATTAAAAAAAAATTAAGCCCTTAATCATAAAGGCCTGTTTCAAAAAGAATAGTAGATGAAAATTTTATCAACCAAATATAAATATCTGAATATCAGTTTAAAAGAATATATAAAATAAAAAAATAAACGTGTTTTATTTATTTTTATTAAATTTTTAATAAAAGAAATGATTACAATGAAATAGCCTCGCTATTTTTAAAAGAATCCACGCGCTTTGTTACATATTACGTACACCCACTTTGGTCTAAATCTATCCAAAAAAAAAGGCAACTAATTCAAATTTTTTGAATAAAACTTAGGCGTAGTTAATACAAGATTGTATAAATATCTTTTATAAAAATCGAATATATATATAAAATACGATATACGCATGCAAAAAAGAACAAAAAGAGAAATTGCAATGTCTGTCATTGGATGACATACGAAGGTTCAATTTTGCGGTGCCGCAGCAGCTCAATTAACACTGCCACTGTAACAGTATGTGCGAAGCAACTGACTGAAACTGTCTCAGGTTACTTGACTAAAAACATACAATAAAAAAAAACGTTGACCGCGACGGGGATTCTGGTACGAGTATAATATACGTTAATTTAAATTATATTTTCCTCTTTCAAGCAACAACAGACTAACCGCTCAATTACAGACTCTGAGAGAAGAATTTTTATGGCGTGTGAAAAATATCAAGCCTGACTGGGTTTCGAATCCAAGACCTACCTGGATATTAATATTAATATATTATCTGAGATATATATACGAGAATATAAAAACGATTATGTTTTTTGCCGATATTCAACTTTGCTGAGGCCAAACCGTTGAACAAGTCGAATCCGAAGACCACTTGAAGTATTTGAAATTAGATTTTATAATAAAAGGTGTTTTTGTTATTTTCGAAATGACTTTCGGTAATCAAAAAAAAAATATCTTTAAAGATGTAACGATGTACGGTGCGGCTCATCCAAACACAGGCAATATACTGTTACTGTGTATACTTCGTGACGCGCCGCGACTGGCTGCACCTGCCTACGATTACTTGACTAAAAAATTAAAAATTAAAAAAATGAGAAACGAATTACAGTCACCTGATACAAAGTACGGTGGTTGTCGGGTAACTAACAACCGTGCAAAATACTTGTTTACCCATACGAAGGACGGGTAACAAGCTTTAACTATCATTTTTAAAATGGGGCCGATCATTCTGAAACCCACATATTTCAGATCACGAAGTATCGAGTCCTGCGCTGACCAAACTGTTACTATAAAGAAAATTACAATACTGATAGTTTTTATACGTAAATTGAACAGACTTTAATTATTATTTATCAATATTATTCTCACAAGCATGAGAATAATGAACACAATGAACACAGCTAGACAGGAAGGGCGAGCGAAGCGAACCCTGATCAGCTAGTAATAAATATTTATTTTAACCTGTTAGCAGATATCTTTAGTAAAATCTTCTATTGAAATATTTAAAACAACCTATAATTAAAAACTGCGTTTGAACGTATCGGTTATAGTCAGTTAAATAAATGTGTTAAAAAGCGTTTATATATGTTAATAACTTAGGAATATCCTATGTTCTAGGATGAAGGGTTAAAGGATAAAAAGGAGTAAATTAGCGTGCTACTAGTCGTCACGTTACATGCATTAAAGCCAAAAGCCAGCGTCTATCAACAGAATATCATTCTACTGATAAAGAACATTAGATGTTAAGATATATATATAAAGGCAAAGAATATAACTGTATTATATTAATTAGAAATGCTAACGGTTTTTTTATAAGCGTTAAAATAAATTTTTTAATATAATATTACATCGCATAATTAAATTTACATTAAACTGAAAAAAGTACAAATTTACATTTTATATAGTTACTGTTTTGTGCTTTTTAATTATCTTTTGAAGGTAGTCTTGAATTTTTTTAAATTAATTTCATTTAAAATTTTGTTTTGTTAAATACGAAATTATTATATCAACGCATTTTGGTTAGGTTAAAAAAAAAGCTTTAGAAAAACACAAAAGGAACTAAGAAAGGCAAGCTTAAAATAATAAAAAAAAAGAATAAGACAATGATATACTTTATTCCAGTTTTCTTTTTAACATGCATTTATAAAAAGCTATTATGAAATTGAATTAAAAAATTTAAGAGTGGAATATAACATGTCAACAGAAAAATAAAGCTAAACTACTAATATTATTCTTTAATTAAAAATAAAAATTTATTACAAAAAATTTAATAAACTTATTGCTAGGAGAAAAATTTAATTTTAAAATTAAAATAAATAAAAAAAGAAGTAAATGAATGGTATGAAAAAGAATTTTCACCAGTTAAATAAAAAGCTATCAAAAGAAATCAGCAGTTGAAAAATGTTGTTACTCAGAAAAAAAATTATAAAAGACAAAGAAAGAAGTATATCAAAGACATACTAACAAGAAAGTCATTTTAACAAAATATATTTTTTTTAACTTTAAATATAGATTATGAAATTCCGAAGAAATTCATTAAAATATTTTTATGTAATATAGGTCACTCTTTTGTATGGAATATACTACCTTATTTTTAAAATTTCTTTGATACACCACTTAAAACTGAAACTTAAGGACAAGGAAGAAAAAATAAACGATTTTGAATTCTGCAAAATTACATAATCTCTCAAAACAGATTAATAAATACAAAAAAAAAATTATATTTCATTTAAATCATTACTTTTTTACTATTTGAAGGCAATTACCAAAACTTGGTTTTCAGTTGTAACTAATTTACCTCAGGCAATCCCAAAGTAATTATCACATAGATAGATGCATAAACCAGTGCTGTGTATTTAGAAGAGAATAAATAACCAGCGTTACCCTATAAGCACCGCAACCAGTAATTAAGCTTACTTTCAAGCACCATTCTGATACAAATATAGTGATTATTCAAGTAAATAGCGGAGGGTTTCTTATGTTTTATTACATTTAAGAAGGATGAATGGTTAAAGGATAAAAAAAGGAGTAAATTAGCGAGCTAAAAGTTGTCTCATTACACATATAAAAACCAGTGTCTAGCAGTAGAAAAGCATTCTAGTGATGAAGAACTTCAATCGATAAGATTGCTCTAATATTTTTGTTTTCGTAATGTAGTATTTAGTTAATCGGATTTCGTTAAGATCTTCCTTCTTATCAAGGATGTAAGTGTTATATATTCAAATTACCACGAAACATATGATTATATTACGACCATCACTGAATTTATATGTCCTTATTGTAATGGGGTGCGTTAGCGATAAAAGCTATTAATTATTATTAATATTATTCAATTAGGATATCTACTCACGATAATGGGAAAAATCCTGATTTGTCGATATTTACATTTTTTTTTTTTTAAATAAATAAAATCAATATCGTAATGAATTATTAATCTGTGGATAATTCGAAGGTACGATTATTGGTATATTATTATACTTTTTTCTTTTATTTTATTTTTAATACAAAATATAAACCATTCAAATATATTTAACCTTTTAACATAACCCACTTATGTTAAGTTCAGTACATGCGTGCATATTTAGCTTAACATTTTATATGAATATATTCCCCAAAATTTCCTCCCTGCCCCAAAAATCTATCTTTTTATTTATTCCATATCTTTTAACCGATTTTTTATGTCTTCCTAGATATAGTGATAGTTCAAGAGATCCAAAAAAACACTACTTTGGGGTTATTGGTTTAATACTTTGATCAATATTGGTGGTGGGGAAGCGATCAATGTTTCAAAATATCGATTTTTTTTTAAATTATTCAAAACATTTTTTGGTCTATTTAAACTTTTAAACTAATAAATTTCAATTTCATAACTATATTAAAATAAAATCTTATCATAACTCACAACCTCTCCCCCCCCCCCCCAAAAAAAATAAATCAGGTAATTTTTTATTGGTTGAACATTTTTTAGCGGATTTTTTTAGTTCTTCTATTTAAAATAGTAAACGAAAAAAATCAAAACAACTTTCTTTGAAGGTGATTATGTAGGTGAGGAAAAAGAAACATATAAAAATACCGATTTTTTAAGGTTTTAAAACTGTTTTTGATTTATTTAAACATAAAACGATAATTTTACAATAAAACTTTATTATAAATTACCACCCTCCCAAAAAAAGAGAAATATTAGATGACTTTTTCCTTTTATTTAAAAATAATTATACATTATTTTTCCACTATAAAAGAATTAATAACCAACGCCAGGAACGTATTACAAATCAAGGGGAAAAATTAATTTCTGAAACATTTTGTGACATTATATTAAAACTTCATACACAATCTTATAACTTCAAATTGTAATGAGCTAAAACCAATGAAAAACGCTGTATAAGTCTAAAATATCGTATAAAACAAATTTACTCTATATTTAAAAAAAAAATATTTTATATACATACACACACTTTCCTGAATAGAAATAGTGGAACGTTCACACCTTATTATGGATGATGATGGTGTTCTTACTGACTTTTCGAAGAAAAGTACAGCATTACTTTTGGTCTCATTGTGGGAGTGGGGGATGAAAATGAATTTTCTTTTCAGGTATGAACGAGTACAAAAATACAATTCGCTTAAATTGTGATTTCCTTATATATTTATGTATTTCTAGGTCTACTTATAAAATCTGTGGCTCGGAGCTTTCCAAAAACTACCAAATCAATTTCGTTGAAATTTAGATATGCTGTAGCAGTGTATCTTAAGTTGCGCACGTGAAAACTTTATGAAGATTGGTTGAGTCCTTCTTCAGTTACGCTCAATTAAAGGTCAAAAATCTGAGGGGGGCAAGGCAGCAAACATATAACTTCATAATATATATTTTCAAACAACGAAAAATAAATCTTCTTGCGCTGAACTGCGCAAGATTTTTTAATTTCCCTCTTGCCAAACTGACCTCCATTTCCTACATTCTCTTTGCACAAATTAACTTAATAAACTAATAATGAAATAAGTTTGTGTATAAATGTGGCTCACCCAATTTAACAAAGTAGTTGAGAGCTAGACAGAATTGAAGAAAATGACTATTCTATAAGAATATCATCTATTCTATACGGTTGATCTAGCTTACGACAACTCTTAGTATACAGATGGAATAATATAGCTTCATTTTAAACCATTAAAACTCAATTTCATTTAAAACCATCAAAATCTTGATATATTTTAATGGTATTTGATCAAAAAAATAAAATCTTGATTTACTTAATCAGCAATAGTACATAAATTGTGAAAAAGGAGATATGTTGCACTCCATCAGTATTTATTTATTATTTTATTGAAAATTACGCCCTATTAAATCAAAATACTATACAAGTATCATGTTTATCTTAATTTCTGTCTGTAATCCTCAAGAAAAGTTTTATTTTTTAGCTTTATATTATTGTCATTCTACAAGTAAACAAGAAAATAATTTAGTCAAAATTTAAACTTAATCTGAAAGCTATAAACGATCATTTTTTGTCGATATTAAGTTAAAATATTAGGATGACAATTAAAATACAATGAGACTATGATTATCAAATGAAAAATGAGTACGTAAAAACGATCGAATTTATGTGAATTTTAAAAACTGGAATGAAACTAAAGTATTATTAAAGCATTTAAAGGATTAATTTTATACATATATATTTCAATTAACAGCTTATTTCTTTAATTAAAACTCCGAAATAAATGTTAAAAGAAACTTTTACTTTCTACTAATAATAACGACAACTACACTTAAAGTTAATGGAAAATGTAATTTAATTTTAATCAAATGTTTCTTGTCTTATTTTTAAGTAAGTAAATAAGTAACAATCAAGGTAAGAAACTGAAAAGGCAGAAAACTTTAGACAAAAAATAAGCTCATACTTCGTCTTAGATAAAAGTTTTTATAAATAATGTTATCACTTCTGTAAAAGTTACAACAATTATTTTAAATATTGATGTAATTATTTCAAACTTTGTTAAGTTATTTATTCAGAAACAGAATTATTAATAATGACAGTCTATTATCAAAAAGCATCTCCATCATATTTTCTGGATGTGGAGAAGAACCGACAAATAACTAAAGACTCAGTGTTGCCACTACATTTTTAATTATCTCTTCAATATATATATATTGAATTACAGTCAAGCCGCCAAGTACAGAATTAAAGAAACATTCTTACCTTTATTTCCTTTACATTACAGCGCTTTCGGGCATAAACCACACATAGTAATGTTTTCTGATTTATCTTTATTTCCATTTACATATTTAATTACCATGCAACATCTTTACACTTGATTACTTTTTTATAACTTTGATTATAGAGAAAAATATAAAAAACCTTAAACATTTACAGAACATGCATTTGTTCAGTCAAAAAAATTTTTTTAATTGAAAAACATCTACTAAAATTGTAATTAAAGTTAAAAATTTTTGGAAAAAATTATTTAAAATTTCTTTCCATGTTGTTTTAAATGATAGTACAGTACTCAATTATAGCGATATAATTTAAAGGAAATATAGGTAAGAATGTTTCTTTAATTCTGTACTTGGCGGATTGGCTGAAATTCAATATATGTAGGTAAAATTTACGTACAGAGAAATTATGGACTATAAAAAGATTAAATTACATAATTAATAAAGATTAATTTAAATAAATATATATTAATTTAAATATATATATAAATAATTATATTTATATTAAAATACTGCATTTTTTTAAGAAACTACTTCGGCTAGTAGAATTGATAAGGTTATCAGTGGGAAGAAATTTTTCACCTAAACAATGAAATATAGCACACCACTCACCCGTTTTTACTACGAAAGATTAATATTTTGATAAACAATTCTAATAGCTGAGTAATTTAACCAACAATAACCTTGACAAAAGGGCCCAAATAATTCAGAAATATAAAATAGGTTAAAATAAACATGAATCACAGAGCTGGTACGATTACAAGCCTCGTAAGCGTAACACAAAATACATATTCACTGATCCGAAAGGATTTGATGTTGAGGAGGAGGATGAGGAGGAGGGTCAAAAAAGAGGGAAGAGGGCAACAAATTAATGTATTTCTTATATTTATAATGTTATATATTACAAATATTTATTAAGTATTCATATTTAATAATTTATTCAGTAAAGCCAGAATTAATAATAAAGTAGGAATTTATCATTGAACTAAGCATTTAGTATAATTTTTAAATAATACAGAGTGTCAAATAATTTGCTGCATAAGCAAACTGTTTAATTTACTCAACAAGCTAACATTCAAACAGTGCTAAAACATTTCTAGGTAAAAGAGAAATGAAAATAATATAGATCTATTTGGCTTTAAAGTGTCATGATTATAAATGTTGTAGATTTAAAAGGATCAAAAATATTATGATAATTCTATCGCTTAAAATAATACAAGTTGGTAATCATTCGCTATATTTTGGTTTGAAAATGAATATTTTGTAAATGTAATAATTTCGAAAATAAACCAAACATTATCCTTAAGGAATCCAAAAGAAAGTTTTGAAAATTACAAGTTCGATTAAAATCAAAGCGACGTTTTGATAAAGATATGTACTTCAAACATTAAAAATTTGAAAATCCGGAACTATACTAGAAAAAAAAATTATTAAAAACTCAGAACATCGAGGTTTTAAAATAAAAATTCTTTAAAATTTCGTTTATTTGCGATTGAAAGCAGTTAACACACTAAACAAAAATTTATTTTTACGTCAAATCTTATAGCTGAATAAACTACAAACTTATAAACTTCCTAGAGCTTGAACAAACAAATTATTTGTAAAGAGCTAAATTTTTTTTATAACGGTTTCATCTGATCAATATCCAATCTATCATCAACGATAGATGAGTACGAGACGGTCTAAAACGTAATTAGATTGATTTTCGCAGGGAAATTTAAAGTTCGCAAAATGGCAGTACATTCTGCATGCACACAAGCACCCAGATGTGTTTTCTACTTTCCGTGTCAGTCTCAAGTTGACGATCACCGATACTTTATGACTGGAACACCAGTCATAAAGTATCGGTGATCGTTCATGTAAATTTGTGATCGCCTATCAAGCAAAGAATATCCATTAATCTTAACGCGATTCAGTTCTGTGTCCGTTTAAAAAATCAACTTTCGAAACTCTACGAAATGTTGAAAGAATGCTGTCATTTAAGAGTGTGTGTGTCACAAGCAACATGTTTTTGTTAGCATGCCGCATATTTGGCCGTCGAGAGAGCATGTAGACCGGGCACCGCGGTTAATGACGTCACAGTGAACAAAGTGGCACATCATTCGAGAAGATCATCGTATTGGTGTGTGGCAAGGGAACTGCTACACATATCAAAAAGCAATGCACACAATATTCTGAGCGAGCGGATGCATATGAAACGCATTGCTTAACGTTGCGTTCCTTAACGCCTGAATGAATGGACATCACGTATTTGTCTCCTAAAAATTGTTTACTCGCAAAGAGAAGGAAAGAACACGCTCTTTGTACAATGTGATAACCGTTGACCATTATGACCATGAGATGAAACAACAAAGCTCTCGATGGAAGTCAACTTCTTCACTACTTCCGAAACAAAGCGAAAGCTGCACGCAGCGCGATTAAAGTAATATGATTATAATTTCTGATCAGGATTCATTTATCAACATTAGGTACCTAGAGGGCCGATTGTAAACCGGTACATCAGTAAGCTGAAGAAATCTCTGATTAACTTCAGAAAAAAACGTCCTAGAAAAAATTGATGAACGTTTGTTCATCAGGATAATCCGCACTCCCATTTCACTCAGATATTCTGCGAAATTTTTAATGGAAGAAAATTGTTACGATCTCTCACCCATCATAAAGATCAGCTGGAAGTAGCTCCGTGCGACTTCCGGCTGTCCCAGAGGTGGAAATTTACCAGAAAGGCAGAACTTTAAGATGAGTCTAGAACTAGTAAAACGCGAAATGCAAAGCGTTTTCTAAAAACGACCTAAAGTTCGTGTTTAAAAAGTGTATCAAGCGCTGGAAGCAGTGTGTTGCACTTAAGGGAGACTATTTCGAAAAGGAGCATGTATATAGATTTATAATAAATATTTTTCAAACCTCAGCTGTTGCCTCATTATTTTTTTGGAACGGCCTCGTATTACATTGCTAATTTCTTAAAATATCTTGCGATTCTTGTTAAATTCAATAATTTTCCGACTGATAAATTTTATTTAGAAAACAGTGCCCAACGATAATCTATTCTAAATATAATTTTATTGTTGATTTCTATAATAATGTAATAGCTGCAAATAATTTCTGTAAAAGCCTTCTGTATTAGTGATGACATAACTGTTCTCTCATTGGTAACAATATAACTACAACTGAATATTGGTAAAACGTGTATGTATTCAAATCTTCGACGGCTACGTAAGGGTATTGCTTCTAAACAAAATATTTTAAGTATTTAAATTATTCTCAGGTCAGATCAAACCGCTAACCACGTTAATTTTGACAAATAAACCCCAACGAAGTAGGTAAATTTACAAAATTTAAAAAATAATTATAATATATAATTTCAGCATAATGAAAAATAAAATAGATTGTTATATTTTAAACGCTGCTTTTTTTCGATTTGGCCTCTAGGGACCACGCACACATAAAGTCAAACAGAATTATTCTGTTTGTTCTTCCAGTATTCTCTCATTCTGTTACTTTGTTCTCGTTTTCTTTCTTCAGTGCATTTTATGCCTGGTCTTTTGGCTTTCTCTGAGAGTCTACTGTGTTTTATAAGTTTTCAAAATTGATCTCGGTCTGGTACTGTGTTTCCCTTTATGATTTATTTTTTAATGTTTATCAACTTCCAAAAACCATGTGAGTTTAATTTTTTCTGCATTCAACTATCAAAGATTTGTTTATTCAGACTTTGTGAATCCATTCTGAAGAGTCCGTAAAATTGTAATCTTCTTTTTCTTATTGTAATGTAGATTTTATTTCTACAAATTTTGTTTTCGCTTTTGAGTTTGTAGATTCTGTTTTTAAAGTTTGTGCCGTAAATGTTTCATAGGATTCTTTTTTCCACTTTGAAAATTTCTTTATCTGAAAATGTTTGGAGACATTCGCCTGGATATAGGGCTTCGGGTAAAATGACTGTGCTATAGTGATTTAATTTAGTGTTATAACATAGTGATTTTTTTATTGTAGATGTTTCTTGTCAACCTTCAAGTTGACAAGAAACATTAGAGATTAATTTTTTTGACTGGTATTTAAATTTAGGAACTCTTTGAATTTCTTGATTTTTTTCTCTTTGCTTTCTTTATCGTTTGTGAACTATTGAGTTTTTCGAAGGAAATTTGTAGCATTCGTTTAATTTTTGCATTATAGTTTTGCTTCTTGACTCTTTTTAGCAAAGGTGGCCACATCTTTTGCAAATACTAGCAGTAGTGTGTTTACTTTAGGTCCTTTGTTTCTAACAAACAGGATGTTTGCGATATTTAGTTTCACAAGTTCTTTGGTCCATTCTCTGATCTCTTTTTCCAGCACACAATTGAAGAAGAATGGGGATAATCCCCATTCTTCTACCCTGTCCACCCACACTGTCCCTTCTGTCCCTTCCACCCTGTCCCACTCCTGTTTTCATTTCAAAAGGGTCGGATAGTTAGCCCTAGAACTTAACTTTGGACTTTATGTTTGTTAGAGTTTGTTGAATTATGCTTATTTTTTTCTCGTCTATTTTGAATTCTTCAAGCGTTTTAAAGAGGGATTCGCGGTGTATGAAGTCGTATGCTTTTTCAAAGTCAACAAAAACAGTTATTCTTTTGGGGTTTCTTATTTTGTGATGAATTTTTCTATGGTTAAAAATTTGCACCGCCCAGCTTTGGTATTCCCCAAGTTCTTTTTTTATAGTGGGTTATACGCGGTCAAGTAGATTTGGACAGTATTTATAGGGAAGTTTTGGATAGTAATTTTAGAGCTTTTGAAGGCAGTGAGATTCCTCTGTAATTGTTTATATCGGTTTTGTGCCTTTTTTATTAAGTGTGTAAATTAAGGCATTTTTCCATTCTTCAAGAATTTTCTTGGTTTCCCAAATTTCATTGAAGGTATTCTCTAGTATTTCGCTTAGTTCATCTTTCGCGAATTTAAACATCTCTGCAACTATCGAGTCTTCTCCGTTTGCTTTTTTATTTTTGACAGATTTAATCGCGTTTTGTATTTCTTCTTTGGTTGGAGGTTTAGATTTTGAGGTGTTTTGATTTTGGGAATTAAAGTTAAAGTTAATGCTGCTTCAATTATTATTTATTTACTTTTTTCACTTACGTAAATTTTATTTATGAACCGATTTACTAACGGTAAACAAAATATTGCGTAAATAAATTATCATAAAAATTTATACAAAAAAAAAAATTTAAATAAAATATTTATTGAATTATAAGGTAGAACTGCTTACCACAATATGTAAAAACGAACTTTTTTTGCCGAATTAATTCACCAACGAAGCTTTAAGTCTTATACGTGTAATATGGAAATGGAATTTTGTACCGTATGAAAAATCCCACGCTTGACCGGGACTCGAACTCGGGACCCCCGGATGAAATACCAAGACCATTTTTTGTAAACAATAATTATAAGATGACTATAGACTTAAATTATAGCAAACCAGAATTTTATAACTGATTTTATTAAAATAAATCCCAGGAGGATTTTAAAAATAAGAAAACTTTAATAACTTTTTAACTCATCTTATAAATTTTAAGTTTAAAACTATCCCGCATTATCTAATATTCTGGGTTAAACTATTTTATTTTTAAAGGAACTTTGTAAACAGTATTTAATATATAAAAAAAATAAATAAATAAATAAAAGACAAAACTAAGTAATAAACTATAAATCATAGAAAAAAAGTTATGAGATCCCAAAATATTCTTTCTCCTTTTCTAAGATTTACTATGAAAAAATAAAAAAAAAAGATTTAACACCTATTTATCACCACAATCTTTAACCCTTTATATTTCATTCAATATTTTTATCACTTACACACATGAGAAGATCTAGTGTTATTTCACACCATAATTTATTTACAGTTTCAGAGAAATTTATATTTATTAATTAATTTGAATCAAAATATTAGAGTTATATATGTTTAAAAATAATAATATATGGTGTCCGGAAAGTCTGGAAACAGCTTAATTACAGAAAACTTAGTGTGACTACGCTACCAGAATTAATGTAGTTGATTACTGTATGAAAGAAATTATTCTATGTTTGAAATTATTGTTGGCCATCATGGATCCACCATATTGAATTCACTTTATTTTTTTAAAATGGCATGATGATCATATTACACGTAACTTCAATGCAGATCTGATCGGGTAAAACTTTAGTGAATCGATAGCTTTATCTGTATTTTAGATATTAACCGATAAACTGTCCAGATCGGGGTAAATGGCCGTCTCCAACCATCATTCAAGACAAATATTTTCGGTAAAAAGAGGCATAGTTACAGATAATTGCAATTTCATACTAGAAACGATTCTGCAAACAGTTTTCAAAAATCCTTTCTCGTAACTTAATTATTCGAAATTTATCATTACGAAATAAGATAACGAAATTTCTAACTAGAAAAAGCTGATTTACCGTTATCGAATACAGTAGTGATAGATTATACCACTCAGAATAGTTTCTTTCATACAATAACCAACTAGATTAATTTTGGTAGCGTAGTCACACTCAGTTTTCCATAATTAAGCCGTTTTCAGATTTTCCGGACAACTGTGATGTATATTTACTCCCGCGCGCCCGCGCACACACACGTATATACGAGGGTAAGTCAATTATTATCCGCAATTTAGTTATATTTTTTTTATGCTGGTAGTACTGTCGTGTTGTGTAGATGCCGCATGAGTGGTTTAATTGTTGTTGTCTGTGCAGGTTTTATGCTGCTAGGTTAGTTCCATTATCGCTGCCCTGCCGTTAACCATGGCTGCTCCGCTTTCTGTTTGCACCAAAGAAGAGTAACGTTCAGTGATCCGTTTTTTGTGGTCGGAAGATGTATCAGGGGCCGAAATTCATCGAAGACTTTTGGTACAGTACGGGAACAGTGTGATGCCGCAACGGAGGTGTCTACGAATGGATTGAAAAGTTCAAAAATGGTTGCACAAGTGTTACGCACGACGAAGGAGCCGGACGACCGTTTACTGCCATAAATGAGGAAAACATTGAGCGCGCACCTGACATGGTTTTTTTAGACAGACGAGTAACTATGGATGAAGTGGGACATCGTCTGCAAATTAGTCACGGTTCTGCCTACGAAATCATCCACAACAGACTTGGGTTTCATAGTCTATGCAAGATGGGTCCCAAAACAACTCACACAGTTGCATAAACAAACGCGCTTGGACATCTGCCAAAAACATTTGGATCGCTATGGTAAGACGGGACTTCTTCTTAGATAGAATCATCACCGGTGACGAAATACGGATCCATCATTACGAGCCGGAAAGTAAACGGCAGAGTATGGAATGGAAACATCCAAATTCGCCCTGCAAAAAAAATTCAAGACCCAACCGTCCGCAGGAAAACGGTTTTTTGGGACTCACAAGGTCCAGTACTGGAACATTATGAGGAAAGGGGCAAGTAAGATGCTTACTGCCAAGCTGAAGCCTGCAATTCGAAGCAAACGCCGAGGACTGCTGTCGAAAGGTGTTGTGTTGTTGCACGACAATGCCCGTCCACATACTGCTGAAACGCTCCAGAAACTCAACTTTGAAGTACCAGCTCATCCTCTGTATAATCCTGATCTTGCCCTTTCTGACTACCACTTGTTTGGTCCACTCAAAGAGGCATTAAGGCCGTCGATTAACCTTGAACGAAACAGTGAAACAAGCGGTGCATTCCTGGCTCGCAGCTCAACCGAAAACCTTCTTTTATGAGGGCATCAGGAAGCTTGTGCAACAATGGACCAAGTGCGTTGAAATGCAAGGGGACTATTTTGAAAAATAATGTACATGTATGTTTCCTATTTGTATTGCAATAAAATTTATAACTACATTGCGGATAATAATTGACTTACCCTCGTATATACATGTTAATATGTGATGTTTGATGTCTTTGGAAATAATGAATACGATATTGGTAATATAATTAAATTGTCTATCGCTAAACCTTCCGAAATCAATTATGATCGACAAATTCGTCGTTTACTTTATTTAATTTTTACTGTTAACAACAAACAACAAATTTGTTAACTTAAGGAAAAAATGAACTACTAGGACTAGTAATACAACTTTTGGTACATGTATGTGAGTATACATGTGTATATATATATATATATATATATATATATATATACGGCTAATAGTCGATGCTCCTCTTAACTTCTGCACTGATCGGTATTTTTAAGGAGGAAAATTTTTGTTACATATAAGTCATTCTTCCTAGTAGAAAGAAACCTTACAGTAAAATTTCATAAAAATTAGAAAGCATATTTGACCTTAGCCGCGTCATAAACACATGATTCTGATTTAAAATGTAGCTTCGTTCGATGAGTGCCACAAAAGTTTACTAAGGTCAATCCATTTATTCAGAAAGTTATTTTAATAAAAATTTATTTGTTTACTATACAGTAATGTAAGAGAATGAAGTTGCCTACGGGGCCTAAACATCTGTTCTGATCTTTATACAGGTAACAGCTACAAAAATATTTCAGTTGTGCTAAATTGGTTTTTTGTATGGAACCAAATCTCTTTTTTGTAATTTTGTATAAATATTATTACGGGACATCTACTTGCCAATTTTAGCATGTATTTTAAATTTCAACAAGATTTTATGGTATTAGAGTTTTAGGGGTGCACAAAATATTACAATGTAAATAAAATTCGCATCGCTCGTCTTAATTTTTAGTTCTATTCCCCATTAGCGAGAACTATTGATGAACATAATCGAGAAATAATTAATCACAATCCACCAGCACATTACGCGAAAAAGTTTACCGAATTATTTTCTTAATGAAAAATAATAATAAAGAGAAATTAAAAATTATTTTTTTTTTAGATTATTAATCACAAAATGAATCGAAAAATATAGAAAAAAAGAAAAACGTTTTCAAGGTACAATAGTACAGCACAAAACTGCTACGAATAATACATCTTATTAGGAACAAACAAAAGTTTAAAGTTATAGACGTTCTTTATTTATTTTGTTCTTACTTTTATATAGGTTTATATTTTTCATATAAAGTATTACATTTCTTTTAATAAATATTACAATGAGTTTCTAATACCTTTACTTTACATACGAACGCACACCTTTTTCCATTACGTAGTATAATAAAAGCTTTTAATATCAAATGAACAGTGGTTAACATGAAAAAGAAAGAGCCGAGTATCTTTTACGAAAAAGAGAGAAAGCAATTTTTTTTTACGACAACATTCTTTTCGCGTGCAAAAAGAAACAAAAACAGAATGCTGTTGTTTGAAGTCAAAGGGACGAAATAAGATCTTTTACTTAAAAATATCTCATTCTAGGAAGTAAAAAAAAAGTTCCATGATCCGACTTCTGCAGGTAAAGTGTTTTTGTAACTATTTGTATATGTTTTATCTCAACTCACTATCTATGTGTTTTATGAAGATGAATTTCATGTTATATTAAAATATATTCACTTTTTTTAACAAAAATATTACATTAAAGCCATAAATTTTAATACACAAAAAAAAGAAACATATCCATTCATGTAAAGAGCTTACACCAAGCTCCATAAATCATTTGGAATAATCCTTAACAATTTATATAACTGATAGATTTGTCTATAAAATCAATAAATTAAATGTACCTTTTTTACTGAAAAAATTATTCACATTTATTTTACTTTTTTTCATACAGTTCATGAAAACATAAATTAATTCGAAAAATGATGTCACAGTTTATCAAGAACCGTAGTAAATGTTAACTATACATAAGAAAAAGTAAATAATGGTAAAATGTATTGTTCAGATATTTTTATAAAATAAATAGTACATATTGCAGATATATATATATATATATATATATATATATATATATATATATATATATACATATATACTGATTGACAATGATTGATGGTAAACCACTTATATTCTTATATATAGAAAAAAAAACCATTGTAATTTTCAGACCATATCAACGTGTGAATTGTATATAAAATATGAACTAGCTAGGAAAACGAATCAATATTACTATAATCTGTACAGCTAGTCAATTTTTATAAGCCTAATTATATAGGTATTAATCGAAAAATAACCCATCATAATAAATTCTAAATTAATGTTTCTAAAAAATTCATTTTTTATTTAGCTAATAAAAAGGCTATTAAAAAATTTGCAAAGAAATAATAAGTTATTTGACCTAGCTACATTGGAACAATCCTAATTCTACCTTATAAAATTGGTCAGATATTGAATTTTGTTATAATTTTAATAAAAACCACAAACCCAGAACTTTTAATAATAAACTACAACGGTTAAGAAATTCGACCCCTATAGCTGTTAATTTAATCGCGAAATACACTCGGTTAACACAATGGCTGCAGTACATTTTTTAAATCGTTCAATTTTCGTGCGTTATAAATCCATATGGTCTGGTATTCGTGTTTTCACTGGTGCATTATAGGTCACCAGTATTTTGTAAGCATTTGCCCCATATAATCCTGCTAACACTCCATCATTGTTAATACTATTTGTGTTACTTAGAAATGTTACTCTACAAATATCTATCTAGATCAAGAAATGAAGATAAATTTTATCTTTTTTTTCCAACAACCTAAGACCTGTACCACCTTTAAAAAAATGAATTGTATAAGTTCTATTTCATATATTCCCATTGAAAAGTATAAAAAATATAAATATGAGTTAATCTTATTTTTATAAAAAGTCGATTTGAAATATAGAACGAATCATGAATATTGTTTATAAAAAGGTAATTAAAAAGTTAATAAACTGTATCGATGAGAAAATATATAAATTGAACAAATATAGCAAAAATTAAAAAAATAAATAAAAATCACTGTAAAAATATTTAAAAACAACCCGGTCAAAGCTTCGCCCGTTAGACCCCCGATGGGTTCGTTATCCTCATGGTTGTGAGAATAATACTGAAAAAAAAACAATTAAATCCTGAAAAGCTCTCTTGTCCTCCAACATTTCCCTCGTTCTTGACGCAGAAGCTCTGATACATCTGTATCGACGAAGCTACAGCTCGGAGTCTGTGCGTAACGCTCTCTGTCAGCAGCTAACCGAAATCACACACTTCAGCTGTTTCAGAGGACCAATATACTTTCATGTTTTAGCAGGCTGAATAATAAGAAAGATTACTTCTTTTTCTTGAAGCCATTCTTTTTTAACTTAAAAAAAAAAAATTTAAGAATTTTATAATTCGCTAATTGTGCCAATTTAATTTACTACCAATAACTAATAATTAACTACCAATAAGTAAAAATAATAATAAAATATTAAATATTTTCCAGATATTCTTTAAAGAAAAAATTACACATATTTCATTTTTGTTACCATGGTGACAAAATATAATGAAATAAAAGGTTAATTTTCTCTCTTCAATGAATATCTTCAATATCATAATCCCATTAGGAATATGATGATAATTCTAACTGGAGACGATGACCAAGCCTCTAAGTCATAAATAAGTTAAGTTTTATTAAAATTTGTTTAATAGTTTTTGCGCGATGCACGCACAGTTTATAGTTATCCTAGTTATCGTTTTATTATATGTACAGATACATAAATATTCGAACAAAAAACGTACAAAAATATAATTCGGCGAAAAATTCAACGAAAATAAAATATCCAAAACATAAAATAACAGAAAAATTACTTTATTTTAAAGCGTTATTTATTATAAAGCGTTATTTTAAATAAGTTATTACGCAAAATTTATTTTACAAATGTATATCACAATAACATCAAAATAATCATACAGAATAAATAATAAAATCCCTCCTCCTCAATACTGTAATAAAAAGGTTCGTAGATTTCTTTAACTAAAACAAAAGGAAAACTGATATTAGACATCATCTGACAATATTTTATCTTTTTTCCAAATATATTTTGAAAATATTTTATTAAAAAATGATGGGACTATTTTTCATAATAAAAAGTAAAAGTTGCAAAAATATATAATCCTTGAATTTTTATAAAATTTGTAACAAAAAGTTACAATAATATAGAAATTAACCAATGAATTGACATTACTTTCTGTACTGCGAAATACCTAATGCTTTAAATACGGTTAACCCAAATTTTTTTTGGTATTTAATATAAAAATAATAATTTGAAAAATTCTAAATTTGCAAAACTCATGTAAATTTATTAACGCAAAATTTTTTAAATTAACACATATTTTAAGATTTCAAGATTTTTATAGCCAAATCAATTATACATTGATTTGCGGTAAAATTTGGTTGTCCAACACAATTCTTTACGATATGTATTAAATCCAATATGTAATATTTATTTAGTATTATAATATATCCAAAATATTCAATCAGAAACTAAATAAATTTATTTCTGACATGACCTATGTAATGCATAATAATGATGTGGTCAGTTAAAGTATTGTAACAAGACCTGAGTAACGGATTACTGCCAATTAAAAAGAAAGTATTAGAAATAACAAATGAAAGGAATAAGCCCAATTTTCCTTGTGTTAAAGTAGCTGAACTTCTGTGTTGTCTTAATCTCATGGACAGTTATTTCCTGTTTATAAATAGGAAAATTCCTGCCTCTTGCAGAATGGTGTCCATGACATCCCAACCCCGTAGGAGACCCCGCCTTGTGACGCTTCCGGTCGCCAACCCCCTCCCTTCTAAGAAGTGTCCATGACAGTTTATACAGACAGGAGGATCCTTGCACGGGTCATCCGGATATAATGGTTCACCACTCGCGCGCGCGCACACACACACACACACATCTGCTTCCTTGCACAACGAGCCACCGTATGTCCGAATCTCTAATACTCAAAGCAACGCAAAAGTGTTGGGTTAAACGGACGCAAATCGAACCTGTGAAAATCAGTTTTTATCTTCTCCGGACACTTTGGTTTATAAAAATTAGCACATATGATGAGAAGGTTGTACTTCCCCTTTCCGATGCATGTTTAAGCGATGGTACGCAAGAACACCTTGTTCATGCAGTTCATCTACTATCTCCTCTTCTGTCCAGTTTAACAAATCCCTGCAGACGACAACGCCCTTTAAGGTGTTCAATGTACTATGGGGAAATACCGCAATATCCATGCATCCGATCTTCTTTGAATTCAATAGTCGCAAAGATTGAGGGTCGTTGACAGTTTCCACAAAGAGCCCAACTGTAGTTTTCCGAGTCTCTTTAACCGGTCCATCAGCAGCTTCCGTGATGCCTGAACTATCACGAAAGGACTAGTTTTTTTAAAAGTCACCGTTTTTCTTCTTTATAATCAAATAATTTTGTACTGAACCATTACTCTTCGGTCTAAACTTACGAATTTCCTTCTTCCTTTCCAGATCTATAACGTCTTCTTTATCGCTAAATTCTACGTACTTCCTTGTCTTCGCTTGCGAAAACAAACAAAGGCTCTCCAGAACGAGGGTTTTTACGTGAACCCGCTGCTACGGAAGATGTGGATGTTAAGTTATCCGTAAACCCAAATTATGCCAGTCATGATGTCACTTGGTGAAGACGGAGAGACGGTTGGGCTTGCCCCGAATCATTGATCCTGCCTGGGTTGCTCCAGTCAGCCGCCTCCTACAAATTTAGCCCGGGCCGGGGAATCAGGTACTGCCTGACCTACAATATCGACACCGACATCCCAGGACTCGCACGTAGCAGTAAGGGCTCCGATACCCTTACCCATGGGACAATCCCTGTCAAGGACCGAAGTGAACGACTCACGCTGGACAATGCTAGACTTCGGTAGATCAAGCTCACAGCAGCCCACTGTCAACCCGTCTCCACAACCGAGAAGAGTGATGGGCACTCCCCGTCCCCTCTCCGCCAAACGTCAGCAAACAGATCACGGCCATGACTCTCACCCCGCCGCAAACAGCGAAACCGAGAGGAACAACTGCAACCAGCTCGGACAGCTCGGGACTTCCAGTCCAGTACTCCAAAGAGAGTTCCTGAGCAAGACCATTTCCTCGTTGGCCGACATAAGTGCAGGTACCGAAGTACCGTACAAAATACACCTGCCCAACAGAAGAGAAACTGAGGGAAGAATAAGACGCCTCACCGTAAATGCTCGTATAGGATATACGTAATCGAAATTTCCCAAATCCCTGGTAGTAGCAAGTTTATATTACAAGCTTACACAAGGGGTTCTCCAACGGTCCTAAACAACCGACAAAAATTCTTTTTGCGGTATCTTGTCCAATTCAAACGCCAATAATTCTAGTCGTAGCCGATTTCACGATAACTACCAAAGCACTGATACAGGACAAAGAAGAGAGATTCTTTCGTAACCGACTTCAGATACCGGATTTAAACGTAAGTTCCCTGATATCCTGCAACCAAAAACCGAACGGTAAATATAATTTTTAACAGGTTCTAAAAAAGCAGAGAATCTTTAATGCTGTAACTATTCTTTGCATCAAGTGAACTAAATAAATTAATAGGTAATTTTAAGTATAATCGTTTATCAATCATATTCCTTATTTACTTATTCTACAATTCAAGAATTAAAAAAAATAAGCGGTTGAGATATTAAATATTTCATAGGATAATTTTTCTTATATCAAAAGAAAATCACATTAATAAATTTGTTTCAATAAAAAATTTATAGCCAAGTGAATAGATATATAATTTTTTTAAACAGAAACAATGTTGAATTTCATAGATACTTGAAAATTCTTTACTAAATCCAAAATTTCTTTTAACAAGTAAATTCTTTTGAATAAGATCTTTTATTCAAAGAATTTACATCAATAAATCATGTTCAAAACTTTTAGGATAAAGTTCTTTTGTAAGCTGTTTAGAAACTTCATCCCGCATATCTTAAAGAAATTTCGGATTATTTTCTGAAAAGTTTTCAAAATGGAATTCACAATGAAATCAAGTTACAAGTTTAAATAAAATATTAGAGAAAGCATGGTATAATGTTTCTATTTAGTGGCTAAATCTTACCATATCTTTTGCGAACTTAATTTATAAACTGCTTAAATCTGTATTAAGATTAATTAAACAACGTTTCATAAATACATTTTACATATATATATATATATATATATATATATATATATATATATATATATAAACAAAATATATCACGAACTTCTCCCGGGACTTTCATAACCTATTCTACTCGTGAAAATAATGGAAAAATTTTACATAAACATAAATTCTAAAATGCTACTTTAGTGAGTTACGGCTAGTGAAAAATTTCGCTCGTTTTTGGCTACCCCAGTAAATGAGTCTGTACTGAAATTTTTAGAACGTTAATTAAGGGGCTGAATTAGTGATTTCTTATGGTTTTTAACCTGACAAACTGAATAAAATAGATCCCAGAACTAGTATTTATAGAAATCCCAGAACTAGTCTTTGAGAAATCTCGGGTGAAAACCAATAAATTTGGACAAAAACTTATTTTTCATGTTTGATGTACAATAACATTGTTAAATGGGTAATTAACACAAAAAACTTTTATACAAACTAATAGAGAATTTAATTCTAAACATAGTGGTGAAAGATAAGTAATATATACAAAGAAAATTTTACCATTTTAAGAAAATCTCAATAATTTAAGATCACGCCGCTTGCAGCCAGTGTCGTTCGAGTTTAATATTTTAAGTAATTTACCTTCTAAATAGATCTGTATATACAGAGTGATATTAAATAATGGAAACAGCTTCATATTTCAAAAACCTGAGGGATTTTAGGCCGCAGTATTGAAACAAATTGTAGGACATATGATAGATGCCTAATGTAAAATCTTTCGAAAAAAACTATGGCGGAAACCGATCTTCGATAAATGCCTTTTTTTCGAGTTAGAAGTAATTAAAATTTCGAAAACGTAAAAATTGCGATAGATATAAAACGAGGTAAAACGTTCTAAATTAAATACATATTGAAGAATTAGGATGTAGTGGTTCAAATCTTTGTTGTTTAATGCAAATTTTATTATTATTATCTCCAGTTATTCACTGAGCTTTCAGATAATAATGCATCCGTGAGAAAAATAAGTGAAACCGAAAGAATTTATTATTGTGAAAGTGGTAATTATATGTGTTTGGGTCATTCATTCAAAAATTAACTGTTCAAATCTGTAACCGGATATAATTCTGAAGGTATACGAAGTAAAAAAGTTGCTACGGGGAGTTATACCTGGTTTTATTACTAAAGTAATTTTTCTGTTCATGCAATTTCGACTTCTTATAACTCGAAACAAAGACATTTATCGAGAAACGTTTTCACCTCGCTTTTCTTGTAAAATTTTACGTTACAATTATCTATAGCAACTTTCGTAAGCATAACTCGTTACCCTGCTAAGGGAAGATTTAACAGGGCTTCTCAAGAACTAAAAAGGTTAATTCGGGCATTTAAGAACACTTCGTTTCAATCTTACATTGAGAATATTTCTGATGAGCAAGCTTCTGGGTACACCTTATGGAAAGCTGCGAAGTCGTTCAGAAGACCCCTGCAGTCTACTCCACTTCGTAACATTGACGGAACGTGGGCGAGAAATTTTCAGGAGAAAGCGACCTTATTTTCTGGACACTTTTCCATCGTATTCCAATCTAATAATATCGAAATAGATACAGAGGAGATTGGAAAAAACTCCAATTATTTGGCTTCTCCTTTCCAAATGTCCTTGCCAATTACGCGCTTTGCAGTACACGAGATCTCTTCAGTAATTAACGATGAAATAAATCCAGCAAAGGCGCCGGGGTATGATTTTATCATAGGTCGGGTTCTCCAGGCATTACTTCGGCATGCGATACACGCTTGGTTACTTTGATTTTTAATGCTATTGTCTGAATTGATCATTTTCCTGGTCTGTGGAAAATTTCACAGATAATTGTAATAGCAAAATATAACATCTTATCACGTAAAGACCCGACAAATATAACATCTTATCAGCCTATCAGCCTATTTCCTGTGCTCTCTAAGGTGTCAGAAAAGCTCTTTTTGAAAAGACTAAAGCAGTTCGTGGACGATCAAATTCCGGCTCACCAATTTGGGTTTAGGGAGCAACATGCTGCTATGGAGTAGGCGAACGGGAATGTTAACGTTATAAATCATGCTCTAGACGAGAAACAGTGCTGTTCACCGGTTTTTCTCGATGTCAGTTAGGCTTTTGACAAGGTTTGGCATGCAGGGTTGCTCTATAAACTGAAAAAGGTTTCACCGCATGTTTTCAACGTAATGCTAAAATCTTACCTAGAATAAAGGTGTTTTCAGGTTAAGCATGGAGAGGTTTTTACGGTTTTGTTCCTTATACAATCAGGGGTACCTCAAGGAAGCGTTCTCCGACCCATCTTGTATGTTCTGTTACGGCTGTCTTGCCAATTACGGTAGATACATCAGTTGCAACGTTTGCTGACGATACTGCACTTCGTGCTATCCACGAAGATCAGGCTACTGCGTCTCGTTTTGTTCAGGATTATATCACTCTGCTCGAATAGTGGCTTACATGTTGGGAAATAAAAATAAACGAAACAAAATCAAAGCACGTCACGTTCACCCTTCGTAAGGAACACTGCCCTCCTGTTTTTATCTTCAATGTTCTAATTCCGAGATCTCAGGACTGTAAATATTTGGGTTTTCATCTTGACCGACGACTTACTTGGGCGAAACATATCAAATCTAAGTGTAAACAGTTGGATTTCAAGTTTAAAAACGTGTACTGGCTGATAGGACGTAGTTCTCGGCTTTCAGTGGAAAGTAGATTATCGATTTATAAATCAGTTTTGAAGCCTGTTTGGACTTACAGGTTTGAATTGTGGGGTACAGCACGCACCTCCAGTATTGACATACTTGAACGCTACCGGAAGAAACATTGCGAAAATGCTAAACATACCCTGGTATATAATAAGCATCAGCTTCATGTATAATAATCTTAATTTGCAAACCGTCCGGCAGAAAATCTCTCTGGTCAGCCTACGGTATCAAAATCGTTTGGATCGGCACCCGAATTATTTGGCGGTCGATTTATTGGATAACACAATCAGTGATTTTTCGAGATAGCTAAGGAATTATTCTTGGCTTGCCTTATCGTTTCAATTAGGTGACTTTATGGTCTGGCTGTACGAAGTGCTCTTCTATTTCATTTCGTTGTTATCGTTAAATAATCAGCCGCTGGGTCAGTGACTTCTTAATGTTAATTCAAATATAGATCTTATTTACTTATTGTTCAATTATCTTGCTGAGCAGATTGTAAAGTTGCTGTGTCGTTATAATAAAAAAAAATTATTTTACAATATTGATATAAAAATTCAAAGTTAATAAAGGTAATATAAGGGATAAATAATATTTTTACAATCCTGGTATCATAGCTCTAGAAATAGTTCTAGAAATATCTTTCTGCAAGAAAGAAAGTATGGTAATCAGTCATGAAAATGAGGTGTGTTTTTTTTTTTTATTTCTCGACGTTCCATGATTCAGGTATGCCAAAAGACAAAAAAAAGTTAATGTTCGTACGTACGCATACGTATATTCGTACGTATTTTCTAAAAAATTTTCAAACATAATGCCACTACATATTAAGCTCAGTACATGTGTGCATACTTATCTTACCATTTTTTTATTTAATTTTCCCCAAAATTACCAGCTTTTTCAAAAATCAAAAAACTATCTTTTTATTTATTGCATATTTTTAACAGAATTATTTTAATGTCTTCCAATGCATAGTAATATTGCAAGATCCAAAAAAAAAAAATTTGAGGGCAGTATTGGAGAAAGAGAAGGCGATTGAATTATAAAAATATCGATTTTTTGAATTTTTCAAAACTTTTTTGGGTTTATTTAAATTTTAATTAGTATTGACGATTTTAAAAATATTTTTTTTTGTAATAATATTACAGAAAAATTCATCATACGCTTCACCCTTCACCCAAAAAAAAATAAGCCTAAGGTAACTTTTATTGGTTGTACATATTTTGGTGGAATTATTTTTAGTTACTTCCATTTCACATAGTAAACGTTTTTTGTGGAAGATGATTTTGGAGGTGGAGGAGCAAAAACAATACCGATTTTTGAATTTTTTAAACTTTTTTTTTTTTTATTATTTAAACATGTAATGATAATTTTACAATAAAATTTATCATTAATTTCTCCCGCCCCCAAAAACGATGATCTTTGGTAACTTTTTTCATGTATCATTATTTTTCCACTTTATAAGAATAAATAATCAATGCTACGAAATTTTACAACTTTTTTGTGAACTTTTTTTTTTAGATATAAAAAATGGACATACATATATTACCTATTAAAAGTAAAAATCATGTTATTATTATTATTATTATTATTATTAGTAATAAATTTCAAACAGAATAACGATTCAATGTAAAACCAAATCCATCACCTTGTATCAATATTACCTTCATTTGTTTATCAAGTTCAGAGTTATTAATTAATAATTATATATATATAAAAATGTTAAGTTCGTTTGTGTACGCTTCAAAAAGTCAAAATGTTCTGCACCGATTGAGCTCAAAGTTTAGCACGATATATAATCCGCATCAAAGATTGTTTTCATCTATTTTTAATAAATTTATCTATCTATTTTTAATTTGTAAAGTTTTTTAATAAATAAGAGGCTAATAAATCAGATGGAAATGTAAACAAAGGAAAACCAATTAGATCAATGCAAGATGGCCGCTGTCAAACACAACGACTAATCACAAAGAGCCCGTATGGCCGTTGCCAATGTAAACAAAATCACAACTGATTAAGTAACAAATTTCTTTGAATTATATTTAACAGCTAAAACATCTGAATTTTATTAAAAAAAAAAAACAAAAAAAAACACGAAAACAAAAAGAAAAGCCACCAAGAAGGATGACTTACAGTAAATAAATTAAAACACCCAACTTTTTTATAACTCAGATAGACTTAAGACTATGCAAACAAAAAAAGTCGAAATAACCAAATACACAGAAAATAATATCCCTACATAATGACCAAAATATCCTTTGTTAGGTTAAATATTCACTTTTTTCTGAATTTACAGAAGGCATTTACAACGAAGCATTGATAAATATTGAAGACAAGTGCTTAGTTAATGCAAATAAAGTTCTTAGTCAATTGGGAATGCCAACACCCACCCGAGCTGCGATTGCTTCATGTATATCCACAAGTATTGCAAAATTAAACTTCTATGAAACGTATGCTTTGTTTTGTTTCTCATTTCTCATCCGTGCAACCACAATGTGCCACAGCGAAGCATGGCGGGTACAGCTAGTATATTATATATATATATGTATAATGTAATAATAATACCTAAGAGTAATTGTAATACTTATTACAATAATAGTAATAATAATAATAATAATGCCCTGAGATAGATAATCCCCACGTCCGGAACACAACATCTATGTTCCACGTCCAGGGCGGCAACAGCTGTACTTCGTACATTACATATAGCTGGCTAACGGGGTTCCGAGTAAATTCCTCGGTTATGCTTTTTTAAGTTTGACCTGTTTCCAACTTCAGGTCACTAAACGGACTGGATTTTTCGGCTACCTGCAGGAAATGGAATAATAAATGATTTGGAAATGGAGTCATACCACTCTTAGAGCTGACGATGTGGCGGCCAGGGTCAATGTTATTGCAGGTGCAACGGAGACCCTTCCGTTGTCCACATGCCCCCTGCGATGGCAAGCATGTAGTGATGGTGCCCATGTATGACGGTGCATGGGAGCTCTGAAAGCTTCGGTGAGTAGGAGCCTGGAGTCAGTGCAGAGACTGCGCATCCGCTCTCTGCCAGGACATATGCCGGTTCCACTGGAGTACCGGATCGGACCTCCAAGGTTAGTAGCCCTGGAGTGGGGGTGTACCCCGGCGGCCAGCCTTGCTACAGAAGGGATCAACCGTTCATTAATATTGAACAATCAAACGTGGCAAGAATCCTCCGATTCGCCACAAGCGAAGAGGAAAAAGAGCAAAGAGTGTGAGAGAATCAAGAAAGATGCTGATAGAATCAGTAAAGGCTTACCTATAAGTCTATTTGGCTATAGTGTACCTAAGCCAAGATTTCTAATTATTACAAAGGAGAATGGAAACTTCCAAAAAGTCAGTCCATTCTTAATCGCAAGAGAAATTACAAATTGTGCTGGTGGTCCCGTTAAAGAAATTCGAAAGACTTTTAATGGATTGCACGTCAAAACTATCAACGACGTGCAAAGCCAGAAAGTCCAGGCGTTGAAGAAGATCGGTGAATTTGCGGTTTCTGTCCAACCGCATAGCACACTGAACTCATCCAGAGGAGTTGTTGTTTGTCGCGATCTTCTTAATTGTACAGAAGAAGAAATTGTACAAGAGATGTCGAGTCAGGGAGTGACTCAGTGTCGCAGACTAACCATGCGAATAAATGAAGTTGTTCCTTCGGCCTCGCATGTTTTAACATTTAATAGGCCGAATCTTCCTCAAAAGGTACGAGCTGGCATCCATCGGCTTGATGTACGAGCATTTGTTCCGCAGCCGATGAGATGTTTTAAGTGTCAACGATTCGGACACACAGCAGCTAGATGTGAAGCGCAGGAAATATGCATATGTGGAGAAAAACATATGAGGGGGGCCCATGTAAAGACCCTCCAACCTGCGTTAACTGTAAAGGGCATCACAATTGTCGTTCAAGAAACTGCCCTACATATAAATTAGAAACAGCGATTCAGGAAGTTAAAACGCTTCAGAAGGTCAGTTATCCTGAAGCGAAGAAGATTGTTAATTAACGTACACCACGACCATCGACTTCTTACGCAGAAGCAGCGGCTGCCCCTTCCACATCTAACATTAACGTGGAGCAGTTGCTTAACACGATGGCTCCAAGTCTTGCGACGATGATTGAAAGAATCATTGATTCAAAGATTGAGTCGACTCATCGGATGGAACAAACTAAACATGAGAAGGCTCAATCTCCGTCTGACGCCATTGACATGAGAGACGCACCAGCACAGTTTAAATCACCAGCTAAACCTGCGATTATTGAGCCACCAACTGAAGTAAGAATAAAAAATCTTGACTTATTTAGCAAAGAGAAACGGATCACTCCGTCGTCTAGTCACAAGCTTAAAGAAATTGTGACAAGAAAATCTGAATCTACGGAAATGGAGGTGCAAGTTATTATTGAGAAACCACCAGACTTAGAGAATATAAAACCTGTACCAATAGAGCCTCCAAAAGCGCAAAGATCAGCTTCGGTGAGAGCATCTATTTCAGCTGGACCCAGTACTGCAGTAGAGATAGAGTCCAGCTCATCCGCCGCGGAGACTGCATCGCTTATTAGTTTAGATTCCCTAGCAAAGATGCTAACAGCACCGACGAAACTTTTATCAACTGACGTCAGCCGCAGAACGTCACTGGCATCCGAAAGAGAGGAAGACGATGCCATTTTTTTTTTTTTTTTTTTTTTTTTTAAGGGCGAAAAACGGTTGGACGTTATCATCGCCCGGAAAATAAATAAAAGTAATTAAAATTGTTACATAAAATTAAAACTTAAAACTACTATCACAGGAAACAAAATCCGGAATGGGTGTAAAGGGCCCATTCTCGGATAACAAAAACACTAACATGTAACTTAAAACTACGTTAAAAACTATCATATTAAAAATAAATAAAACTTAAAACTATTATGTTTAAAGTCTTACAACTAATATCACAAAAATCTTACAACTAATATCACAGACAAATTTAAAAAACAAACAAAAAATATGAATATATATATATAAAAAAAAAAAAAAAAAAAAAAAAAAAAATAAATGATGCCATGTCTGAGGCCTCAGATACGCTGTCATCAGAGGTTGAGGCCGTCAGAAGAATGGAGAAACGCAAGAAAGGATGGCCGAAAGGAAAGCCTAGAAAGTAATATTCTGGATTCGAAGTTAGAAGAACGTACATTTTTGAACATTTTTGATTCATAAGAATGTGAATAATTAAACCTTTTCTTTATTTTTTATTTTTTATTTTTTTGAAGTGGGATGGGGCTAATGACTAAAGTAATCGATGCCCCTAAACCTCAAAAAAAAAAAAAAAATAATAATAATACTTTAGAGTAATTGTAATACTTATTACTATAATAGTAATAATAATAATAATACTAAGGAAAATAAAAACATTCGACAAAACTGTTAAAAAAAAATTACTGTAAAAATAAAAAAGTGGGATCTAGACGGTGACTGTTCAAGTCAGTATTTGTACCTGGCGAGCAAGCCATGGAGCTGAAGTAGGCAATAGTCCATTTTTTCCGCGTAAATGATCAGGCAGCGGGAAACTTCTGAATGTTTTACAGAATAAAAAACATAAGTTATAAATAGCCGTAGTAGTTTGGTGGATGAACTGAGTTTTAGATTTAAACAAAGAAGATAAAATGTTATGGAAACGCGATTCCACAGTTTATCACTGACTACGACAAAAAAAAAATACAAAATAAAAAAATACTTTGGTCTTTTTTTCACGAGCAGAGTATTTGCGTTGTATAAAGTCGTTTTCAGTGCTATTTTTGAGATGGTCGTCCAGTGTGATTGGCTACGACAAAAGCTTCCACTGTAGTAATTATCGCCACTTACTCTTAATATCACCAGTCTAGATTATGCTAGTTATATATATATATATATAACTATTTAATGATACGTAGTCAGAAAATTGCAAGTTTATTTGTTAATTTATCTTAATATTATCGTAATGCAGAACTGCATCTTTTAAAGATTTTAATTTATTATCGGTTCCAACGAATGAAAGATGAATAAATGACAATATATTTTTGTTTTTTTCCTGTTTAGCTTCCGGGAATCACCATCAGGTATTACTTCAGAGAATAATATGTATGAGTGTAAGTAAAGTGTAGTCTTGTACAGTCTCAACTCGACTATTCCTGTGATGTGTGGCTAATTGAAACCTAACCACCAAAGAACACCAGTATCCACGATCTAGTATTCAAATCCGTTTAAAAGTAACTCCCTTTACTTGGATTTGAACGTTGGAACTTTCAACTTCGAAATCAGCTGATTTGCGAAGATTCTTTCACTACTAGACCAATCTGGTGGATTGACGGTAATATCTATATATACATATAAAACAACACGAAATGAGTGATTCATAATCAACGTCCAGCAAAACCAACTAAATTGATGAAAATTTGTATATATAAGTTTTTCTTACGACAAAAGTAGACACTAAGAAAGGATTTTTTGAAATTTCAAGGTTAAAGGATTAAAATCAGGTAAAAATGAAATTTACAATTTCTTTTTAATTTCTCGATAACAAATGACGATATCAACTTGATTTTTCGTGTGTATAATTTTCATGAGAATATCTAAAAAAATTATTTTCTAGATTTTTTGAAAAAGCCGAGTTTAAAGGGTTAAAATGGACTCTTGACATGACATGGACTTATGTTTTTTTTTTTTTGTTTTTTTATGGATTTACTTATTATGGGAGTTCCTTAAAAACCCGTATCATGTGCTTATCAAACGATTTACTTATGGTTCCACATAAGGAGCAGATAGTAAAAATACTAGATCTGAAGCAAAGCAAAAAAAAATTATTATTTTTTAATTCGTGTTTTTGTAAAATAAATTAAATACAATAATAATAATTAATTAATCAAATAAGTGAATTATGTTAACATTTGATCTCTAAAGTTAACAATCAATCAATGAACTAGATAAAAAAATATCAGTAAGATCTACGAATGGTTTACAAAAAGGAAAAAAACATTTACAACCCAGCTACATCATACAGAATGTAAAATGATATCCTTTGAAGTAAAAAAAGAATTTTTTTTAAAGTAGTAGATCACAGAGAAAAAAAGCATTACTATTCTAAAACTGAACACAAGAATTTATCTTACAGCGATATACCTGATCAAAATTTCGAATACGATCAAAGTTCGAAATGAAAAATCCTTTATTAAATTTACATTCAAATACGAAGTACATTCTTCCAATACTCATGCATAAACATGAAATCGTGTGTGGTTTATTTATTTCAGAAAAATGAAAGAAAGTTATACAAAGCTGATTGATCCACGTTCTATCTAATATAAAGGTAGATAGAAATACATTGGATACAGCAGGGAGGTTGATTGGAGTAGTTGATTCATTTCTTAACGTGTATGAACTAAAGCGAAAGAGTGATAGAAAGTATAAAGAAGATAAAAGTACGGGAAAAGTAAATATAGAAAGAGAGCACTTAGACAGAAACTCCCAAATAGCTGTTACTAAGAGAAGTATCTTGTTTAAATAATTTTATATTAAAGCAGAAACATTCCCTGTGTAGATATGCTACAAGAAAACATCCATTAAAAAAATTATTTCCGGAATACGGTTTAACAAAAATTTCAAGTTGAAGTAAAATAGTAATTAAGTAAAACAGAATAAACTCATTATTAGTGGTAAGAGAGAATTATTTAATTTAAGAACCTAAGAATCAAAATTATTCTTTAATATTTGTCAGACATAATTTTCAAATTTGAAAGGATTCTTAAGTTGGTTATACTGCTTCATACTAATGAATATAACAATTGAGACCTTCATACTGACAACAGATAATGTTGATTTTATTTCACCTTTTGACGATCAATTGTTACATTTATAATTTTTGTTTTTAAAATTCAATTAGTATAATTAATGATATGTGAAGTAAATAATTATAATTATAACACATCAATGTTCCTGAGGATGTATTACTAATCCGAAAGCGCTCGAACATACTATTAAAGAGTGTTGATAACTGAAAACTATTACATAGATAAATTTAATAAGTAACATCAAACAAATGGCGTAAACATCTCCAAAAACATTCAAAGCTTAACAGAGAAGATAAGAAGTGAAATGGTTTTGTACTTCATCGAATCATTATTTTCATTGACTCGAATATAATATTACATGTCACTACACAAAGCTCTCACAAGCTCCGGTAATATTTAGATCTAAAAGTTACACTTTCACTCTCCAAATCAGAATTGATTTACCAAGTTACTTAAAAATCAGAACTAAAAAATCTTACTTTTAAAACTATAACCTATTTAGAAAAATAAGGAGAAATTTATTGTAGTTATTTTAACGTGACCACTTAAGTTATCATTAGAAAGGTCTGTCCCAGTAATTTTTATTAACTTGAAGAAAAGATGAGGTTTTACTCGTACTATATCGGAAAAGGAAAGGGGATTATTAAAAATTAAAAAATGTATTAATAATTGAATTATTTAGGTATTAGGAGATTCAGTTTTTACAAACAAATATATCTTAAAACATACTCTTATTTGAGGGTAGAGTAAGTAACCCAAACCCGATTAATTGGTGAGTTGTAAAACCAAAATTCTTATAAACATCTTTTTTTTTACCCACGTCGTAACGGAGACGGTATATGCGTTTGGGGTAAGAGGTTGTGTTTGTATTTTCCTCAAAAACTACTGGCCCGATTTCGATTTTTTTTTTAGCATTACATAGGTATCACTTTAGAGCAGGTTCTTAGACATGTTTTACGGTTATAGGCCACAAGGGGGCGCTGCAGTAGATGTGTTTCTCTAAAACGTGTGGGCTGATTTTGATGCGGTTTTATCCAATACACAGATACCACCTCAGAGCAGGTTCTTAGATTAGTTTTACGGTTATAAGCCAGGGGGCGCTGCAGCAGATATGTTCTTCAAAACGGCTTTTGAATGTTTCTAAGTCTTTTCGTCGTGGGTTTTTTAAACTTTTTAATTTTATTTTACTTGTTTGTTAATAATGGATAAACTTCTATATAAAGTAGAAGTTAGATCATAAAATAAAAAATTCTATAAAAATTTTCTTGTTTATACTTACAAACCGAACTACATGAAACCTTAAAATTAATCACGCACGGAACTGTTAGTTTTTTGTTTTTTTTTTTATTTTTAATCGCCTAAGTGTGGCATCGACATAGGAACAACTTAACATACTACAAAATTAATGGAACCAAATAAATTATCACTATCAAAAAGTATTTTTGTTTCATTTTGAATTTTTTAAAAGAAAAGAACACTGCACTTACGTAGGACGTAACCGAAAGCATTCTTCTTTTTTCTCCTAAGACAGATCTCCTATGAAACAGTAATGAAAGGTAGTAAAAGTATTCGTATATATACAAGAAGTATACTTTGTAAATAAATTCAAAGATAAACACGTTTCTTGAAGTAAGAAATTTCATGTATATTTATACAAGTGTGTATGCTTAACCGTAAATGCAAACCGCATACAAGCTGTATTTCAAAATACTAGCGATTACATTACAAACACCATTCCTACAATAATAAATACATATTAAATATTATAAAAAAGTAAATATATAATTTTAAAACAGTATATGAAAATGAACATTCACCATGAATAAGAAACAACGAAAATAAATTAAATAAAAAAGGTTTTAATTAAAGTAATAAATAAATAAATAAAATAATAAAATGGAATGTTACAGATGTCGCTTAATATTACACCGGACAAAGAATTTTCCTAAATTTAACCTATTTTTTGTAGAGAAAAAATCTACAAATGAAAAATATAACAAACTCATCTGGCAAAGAGTAGTAGTAGTAGTACGTACAATAATCATAACCCAGAAATACTAAAGTATGATTAAAAACCTCGGTTCGCAGTACCAGTAAATTCTATGTTTAAAAAGCTTGGAGCTTATACTGTTGACAGAAGAAGAAACGGGGAAAGAGAAATCGATTATGGAGAGCCAGAGAGAAAAAGGGAAAGAGATAGATGAAGAGAGAATAAACAAAAGTGAAGTAATGAAAATCAAAGATAAGGAAACGAATGGATGAACACACAGAGAAATATTCATTTGATGTTAATTAAAACTTTAACTACAGTAAGTAATGTAATATCAAATGCACGGCAGCGTAAAAATAAAATAAGCGTTGCTAAAAACCCCCTAAAACTCAGACAAAAACTTTTAAATGTTCTATAAGATAAGCAAACATTCTGAGTAAATTCGGTATTCAAGCGACTACTCGGTATTCAATAAATAAATACGATGGATTAAATTTTAAAACGTGTAATATATACATACACAAACACTCACATAAAATACACATATATTTTTTGTTTTATTTTTTTATTGAGTATTAACATTAAATTAATATACTTTAAGTCCTATTAACTACTACTACTACTACTATTACTACTACTACTACTACAGTTGTAGCAATTACGTGGGAAATGGTTAATTATAAATTTTCCATATACTAGTCGAAAATAGATCCCGGAACTTTTAGTGTAGTATTATTCACCTTACCATATATATCTCTGACTTGGTAAATATTTTAAATTATATTATACCTTTACTTATTTATCCTATAACCTTCATTACAGAGATAATTAAATTAAAACTCTTCTCGTTTTTTTTTTTTTGTTTTTTTTTCAATTAAATCAATTGATTGATACGTATGGATAGCATAAATTTAATTAAAATAAAAAATAATAAATTAGGATAAAAAAGTATAACGAAAGATGAATAATATTAAAAAAATATTAAAATAAAAGTAAACAATATACCAATAAAATAATGTTTAAAAACATAATAAAACCGGCTTCAAAAAATTCAGCAACATAAAGATTATGATTTTAATCTTTTTTTTAATAAAAACAAGAATACTAAAAAAAAAGACATGATGAAACAGTAACGAAAATAGTAGTATAATATATTTTACGACCGGTATATGCAATTCCTCGAGGGTCACATCATTGGTGAAAAGATTTGTAGTTTGTCTACCATGATAATGACGAAAAATAGAGGATGTTGTACCTCTGTATTAAAAAAAACTTTTTTGATATTGATTTTATTAAATTAAAAGCAATCATCAATCAGTTAATCAAAATACAATTTTCTATGACTTCAGAAATGATTCTTTTTAAACAGGTCTATGTAATACATTAAAAATCCGGATATCGGTAAAAGTATTTCCAAAGTATAAGTTTGATTAGTGAGTTATTAATATTTATTATTTATTATTTATTATTAATAATAATTAAAATAAATAATTATCTATGTTTGTGTTCAAATGACATAAATATTTAATTAAAATTACGATCAGTTTCTAAGTTTCGTTAAGTTTGCCGAATTGGAATTCAAATAACCGTGTGTTGTGTACGGTATATTTTATTACATCATTTACCACAGTAAGTTCATTCTTATTACTGTTAGTTGAATAAGTGATAAAAGTTGACAACATAGTTGTTATACATTCCTTGCATTGATTATGATGAATTTTTATCATGAATTGTGTTGAAATTTTATTGTAATATTATTATTAAAATTTAAATACGCTAAAATAGTTTTTAAAAGATTCAAAAAATCAATATTTTTACACTTTGATCGGTACCCGTACCCCCAATATTGACCCCAGAATATGTTTATGGAGCCATTTGCACTAATACTGTACTAAGAAGGGTATAAAAAAATTAGGTTAAAAAATATGCGATAAATAAAAAAATACCTTTTTTTAAATTTTAAGGGAAAGGGGTGAATTTGGAAGCAGCATTTTTTATAAAGTGATAAAATAAGCATGTACCCGTGTACCGAGTTTAATATAAAGTGGGATTATGTTGCTCAATTTTGAGAAAAGTAACCCCAAAGAAATCATCTACCACACGCCCTGGAAATATTGACTCCAAATCTTTACTAACACATTGCTCCATTATACACGACTTTGTGAGCCAAATTTCATCAAAATCGGTTCAACCAGTCAGAAATTATTAAGCTTCAAGCACGCCAACACACGTATGTACGAACATTACTTCCCCGCTTTTTTTTGGTTTTTCTGGGGTCCCTGGGTCATGAAAGCCGAGAAATCTAAAACCCATATCCCATTTTTTGTCATTACCATACTTCCTTCGTGAAGCGTAGCTCTCTAGAACTATGATGACATGAAAATTCATATATCTAGACAATTATACATATATCTATGTACAATTATAAGTAAACAAAAATAAAAGAAAATGAAAATTGAAGTTACACTTCTACCACATACGAGTAACATAATTTTATCTGAATAATTCAACGCCTAACATGTATATATGTATACATCGATAAAGCAGAAGGTAACTTCTGCTTTTCATGTTGTGATAACACCATGTTGTGACTTCCTTGTACGCCTATTAAATTACATATACACATTTTTTGCTGCACTTCATTTAAACTTATTTCATTTGAAAGTGAAATACGATCCTTCAATTCATTAATAAACTGGACAGTAACACAATTGCTAAAATATTAGTTTTTATTATATAAAAATAAATACAAATCAATACAAACATTTATACAAATATTAATTCGACAATCTTATCTGAAATATTAGGATAGAGTAAAAGTCCCTTTATTACTCTTTAAATAAATGTAAGTCTTGCATCTATCTAATATTATGTTTTTTTTTTAAATTACTATGATGTAACCATCAACAAAATGAAAGCAAAAACGAAACAGGAGACGGCTACTAAATTTTATAGCGATATTTATTATCAAGTAGATTGTAACAAACGCATGAATAAAAAAAATACGATTCTAAACTGTAATTTTCAATTAATATTAAATAATCAGATGTTTTAGCAAATCTGATGTGAACACCAAATAACTTCCTTGTATGCCTAATAAATTACATATCCCTTTTTTGAAGTACATAAAATTTTATTTCACTAATAACTAACTACTGATTTTTTCATTTTTTTTTTTATTGCTATTATTAAATTATTATTTACTGTATTTTTTTTTACAATCAGAGGTTAATAATTATTAATAAATCAATATATTTAAAAAAAAAAAATGTTGGAAATGAAGTCGGATTCGAACCGATGTGCCTTTCCCTTGTAAGATCCAAATATTTCATTAATTAAAATTGTAGTTAGCCATAACTCTGGAACCAATGAAAATAAGTACCACTTAGATATATAGTTGAAAAGCTCTCAATGAGGGCTTACTGCAGTTTAAAAAAAATCCAAAATCCAAATTTTTTTGGATCTTGGGCTTTTTTGGACACTTCCAGTCGAATGCAATCAAAAGGGGAGGTGCACAACTAGATGTTACAACAGTCCTAAATCCAAAATTTCAACATCCTACGGCTAATCGTTTTTGAGTTATGTGAGATACATACGTACGCACGTACAAACGTCATATCGAGACTAGTAAAGATGAATTCAGGGATAGACAAAACGGATATTTCTCTTGAAATCTGAAAACCGAAATTTTTCGCGATCACGATACTGCCTTCAATTCGTACAAGAAATTGAAAATATGAGACTAAATAGATATAAAGCAGAAATAGCGTTTACAACGAAACTATAACATATTTTCAGAAGAACAATAGTAAAAATAACAATTTTAATTAAATATAAATTTAACACTCATTGCTAAATTTCTGTAAAAAAATAGACTTATATAGACACTAACGTTACATAACCACGATTTTCAACTAGACAGATTTTATTAAAACTCCCTAGTACTCAGGTATATTTTCTTCAACTCCTCAGTTGTAGAACAGATCTAGGTTTTCGTTCCCAAATATTTTCATCTCATACAGCAAACAGCGCGTTACTTATTTATAAATAGGATGAATGAGTTGACCATCGTGTTTCGTTTAAAAGAACGAAACCAAAATGTGGATCCATCTTCAGACAATCTTATCCTACGCAGGTGCTTTTAGAACAATCTATAAAAGTCCAAAAATCTTCATCTTTCTCCAGCAGCCTCATAATCATCTTTAAGCTTACGAATTGCATACCCCTAATCGTCCTAATCTTCCGCTATTACAATTTGGTCATCTGCGAAATACAATGTGAATATCTTCTCTTCATTCAAAGGGAATCGCACACTCCTACACTTTTTTATGACAATAATCAAAAATTTCTCTTTTATATTTTCTAATAATTTTTCCTTTATGAATGTAATAATAATAAGTTAATAATATGTTTTTATTTAATGTGTCTGAATAATTTTTTTTTTCGGTGTTTTTATGTATCTGTTATAAAACTGCATCCGTTAAGACTGCATCCGAGTGATTTTGATAATTTTCCGGAAATCAAGCACTGCAGATATTCGTTAACTTTAGTATTTTATTAAACTTCTCAGGTTTTCAAAAATGCATTTTCTTTGTACCAAAGAACTGACTTGAGAACAACTTAATTTCAATGTTATAAAACTGTTATTACATGGTGAAGACACTCTTAGATAAAGTATAATCTTGTTTTTAATAAAGGTCATTACCCTAAACCATTCATACGATTGGTAACAATTTATCATGTAGCAACTCTATCAATTCAAACAAATCCTGTTATTGTTTGGATGTAAATAAAACTTTTACCCTGATTATTGTACTATGATATTGCTAAAATCTAAAAATGAATTAATAAAAAACAAGAAATTACTTAAAAAGTCTGAAAACAAAGTATAATACATTCTTGACAACGGTTATTTATTCTTATATATAGTAAAAATAATGAATTAAATATTAATGAATTATACATAATAATTATATATATTATTATATAACATTAATTAATTATATATAGTAAAAATAATACATGAAAATTATCAATATCCCAAAGTAAAAAAATAAAATATCTTAAATTAAATTATCATGTATTTCAAAAACCGAACCCCAGCCCCTGGAGATATTGACCCCAAACCTTTACCAACAAATTGCCCGATATGCACGAGTCTCTATATAAAATTTCATCAAAATCGATTCATTCAGTTATTAAGCTTATAACACGCCAATACACGTACATACGTACTAACATTACTCCCCCACTTTTTTTCCTTTTTTTGGAGTCCCTAGGGTCGTGAAACATTGAGAAATGGAAAAATCCCCATACCCAATTTTTGACTGATTACCATACTTTTCTTCTTTCAGCATAGCTCTAGAGCTACGATACTAGGACAGTAAAAGAAAAGAAAGCATTAGAAAAAATTAGGACTACACTAATAGACATCTCTCACTAGTAATCCATTTGATTACATTCCGATTTTTTTTTCCTCGTTAATTTTTAATTAATCCCAGGTTTTAATCTTACTTGAACGTTTCAAAACAGTAAATGATCAAATGGAGTAAACAAATAACAGAAAGAGATTGAATTACCTATTACTTTAGACAAAGTCATTGAGGTAATCCCCAATTTGTTAGAGAGGGTAGATTTAAAACAAATCAATAGTTTCTATGTTAACCAACGATAAGAAAATCCAGATTACATGTCCGTAGAGTACGTGCTTTCAGAACAACACGTTCTTCAATCGAATAATTCAAAACCGTTCATGCATCCTAATTGTTAGTTATGAAAACATGCACGTGTAACGTACACTCAAATTATATTTAACTATTTTTCAATTAGTTTATATCTTATTAAAGAAGTTTTTCTTAAACATTTAAGCAATTTATGACTGATTTACATCCGTTTTTAATGAGACTGACGCTGCATACAGAACACCAGTCATAAAATTAGCGACCAGAAATTATAATGAAATAATTAAAAACAATTAGCAGTTTATTTTTGACTTAACCCTTAACCCGTAAGAAACATTTTTTACTCATTAATCATCTTTTAATTTTTGATGATGACATCAAAAGTTAATGGTTAAATTTGTTTCATTCAATAATGTTATTTAGAAAATTAAACAAAGGTAAAAAATAATAATACAAATAATTACATGGGATCCTGGATAATACAATAAATGGTGTCCCTTTAGCCACAAGCCACAATTTATAAACGGGTTTCTGCGGTTCATCAGTTCGAAGAAGTTAAATAACCCTGGATGAAACTTATACGAAAGGTGGAGAGATCGTTGGTTAATGTTCACACCGAACAACTCAACACTTGGATTTTGGAAAAAAATTGTCGCTATATATAAGCACCCATCTCCATTATAAAAACGAGATTAATACCCGAGCTCCCAAAGGTAATTTTTATTTCAAATAAGAAAATAAATAAATACAAACAAGATAGAAATAAATAAATATTTTATTATATAAATAAATCAAGATTATATGTATGTAAGATTTAGATATGAAGAATTAATTCACCAAGAAAAGAGACGAATTTCCCGAGGGAACCCGACTGCAATTGAAGCATGTCTCATAAATTAAAATATTATAACTCAAATTCATGTACTCATAACTGTCGCCCACTTTACCCAGTCGTAATTTTATTGAGTCCAGTAATCTCGTAACCGTATCACCTACTTTCGGTTAACGATAAATGAATGATATGAATTAATTTCTGTAGCCAGCCTGAGAGATGTATTCGGATTATTGGGTTTACTTCAGCCAGACACCAATTTAAAAAAATATACGTTCACTTTCCTATCTCTCTTTCTTGCTATATATATATATATATATATATATATATACACTCGAGTGTTTCATTTTAATCGCCCCAAGCAATTTTCTGGTAAAGTACGCACAATACAAATTAACAACATAAACAAAATTTACTCAGATTGGAGAGCGACACCTCCAATGGTGACCATTGGTTTGAGATTGATCATATTTCAAGGTCAACACAATTTTTCAAATGGAATGACATATTTTTGACTGCACCAATGAAAACAGCAGACAATTTTACATTGGAATATGTAATCACACATGTGATCTTGGGCCTTTTTTGAAGGTCATACGGCTTACCATCAGATATAGTGTTATTCGATACTGTAAAGCCATTTGTATGCTCTTTCCCATCGTTTACGAGATAAATGGCCTGGAATATAAATATTCCAGGAATATTGTATGACTTTCAAAAACGTGTAACTCGTATAACAAAATCTCCGAATTACAGTATCTCTGATGGTTAACAGTATGACCTTAAAAAAAGGTCGAAGGTCATATTGTGACCACATATTTCAATATAAAACTTTCTGATCTTTTTATTGGTGAGGTCAAAAGAAGGTCATTCCATTACAAATAATTGAGTTAAACTTGAAATAACGGTCAAGGTCAAGTCAAAACCCAAGGTCACCATGGGTTGTCCCTCTCCAATCTGAATAACTTTTGTTTAGGTCATTCTTTTGTATTGTGCATAGTTTACGCGAAAATCGCCTGGGGCGATTCAAATGAAACACCCTGATATACATACATACACACATATATATATATATATACATCAAAACGACAGGAAAGTTCAGATATAACGACTCTTTCTGGTTCAAAATTTACTCAGATTGGAGAGCGACACCTCCAATGGTGACCTTTGATTTGAGATTGATCATATTTCAAGGTCAACACAATTTTTCAAATGGAATGACATATTTTTGACTGCACCAATGAAAACAGCAGACAATTTTACATTGGAATATGTAATCACACGTGTGATCTTGGGCCTTTTTTGAAGGTCATACAGCTTACCATCAGATATAGTGTTATTCGATACTGTAAAGCCATTTGTATGCTCTGACTGCGTCAACGGCGAACCTTGTGGTATGCCATCTTCCAACATTCTTTCAGATGAATATTCATTGTTGACACGTACTTGGAAGGTACGGTCATTCATATAGTTGCTGAGCAGATCGTGGCAATACTGGCAGATTGCCACGAATGCCCCATTCATGTATCTGGAGCATTATACCATGACGCCAGGTCATATCGAAAGTCTTCTGAAGATCAAAGACTCCGACACAATGTTTCCTTGTAATAAAGCTGTTATATATAATGTTCTCTAAGTTGATCGTTTGATCGGTGGTAGAATGGTATTGTCGAAAACCTGCTTGATATGGTGATATCAGGTTTTCTTTTTCTAAAACCCAAACGAGTCCATTATTAATCATTTTTTCGAGTATTTTTCCCATAGCGCATGTCAAGGAGATAGGACGATAGCTATTGCGATCTGTTAAATTTTTATTTTTCTTTGGTACTGGAACAACATGAGCTTTTTTCCACTGCTGCGGGTACATTCCATCCCGCATTTGATTATACAGTTCTAATAGTCTGCGTTTTGCAGTGGTATTCAGCTGCCTGATCATATTATAATGGATTTCATCCGGACCAGCAGCTGTGTTGCCTGCTTTCTCCAACGCTTTCATGAATTCTTCTATTTTAAATGGTACATTATATGAGTAATTATACTCAGTACGGAAATTTAGTAGACCCTCAAGTTTTTCTTTTTTCGCTCGAAAATCTTCTTCGTAGTTAGCCGTTTTGCTGGATTTTTCGAAGTGAATGGAATCACTGGAAGATAATCTGCAATTTCGTTCGGAGTGTCTTTAACTCCACATCTTGAAGGCTAGTTATGGGAGCAAAATTTTTACGCCCAGAAATAGCCTTCACTTTCCTCCAAACGTCTGATGCAGTAGTACTTCTGTCAATGGATGACACGTATTGCTGCCAGGATCGTTTCTTCGAGTCTATCATGAGATGTTTTGCATACGCCCTGTATTTCTTAAAGGCAATAAGATTTTCTGCGGTAGGACGTTTCTTAAAGGCGTTATACGCACTTTTATTTCTTTTTACTGCTTCACTTACTTCATCGTTCCACCATGGAACGAACGGGTTTCTTCATAAGTTTCCCAGATGTTTTGGATCTTTTGTATCAAACATCCATGAGCTCCAACGTCCAATCGGAGCAAAAAACTCCGAAAATTTGTTTTACATATTTAATTGAAGAGTATTTGTAAGCCCAAATCTAGTGAATATGTCGTTTAATATAGTCGGAAGTGGGGAAAATTTGCAATCATTGTTCAAAATATTTTACCTTTCTTCACCCTTTCAAGAGGTCGAAGTTCGAAAAATCTACCGACAGATTTTTAGATATTCACATCAAAACTTAACAACACACACCCAAAATCAACATTACACACACCAAAAATCAAGTTGATATCTGCATTTGTTACCGACATTTAAAAAAAAAAGTAAATTTCTACTTACTTCATTTTAATCCTTTAATACAAAATTAAAAAAAAAAAAAATACTTTCAAGTGCGTACTTACACCTTAAGAAGTACGTGTATACATATTTTCATGAATTTATCTTGAATAGGTTTTACTGGGCGATGATTATGAATCGCTCACGACTTATTATTTTATAATTTTATTATAATATTTTATAATAATTAAAAATTATTTAATAGTAAGTATTTAAACGTAAGAAAGTAAATAAAAGAAAATACCGGTGCTTTTTTTAGGATATAAAAAAGATAATTACTTTTGAAAACAAACTAAATTAGTGTTCCTTCTGTTGCGAATTCAAATTACCGGAATGAATATAAAGAAACAATGTTTAACAATTCTTAAATAATTTCCGATTAAAAAGTACTAAAATATTACCCTTTAAGATTCCACAAATAGATTTAGACAGAAAGTCGTCGTTTAAATAACATTTAAGAAAAGATATATAAAAATCTTAAACTCATTCAGTCAACTTTAAATAAACATTTTATTCATTATAGCCCCTGGTAAAGAAACGACAATAAAGTAAAAAAAAGAAAAAAGTAATTTATATTTACGTAACTTGATAAACAGCCTATTTACAATTCTATAGAATACGAATTTAACGTTGCTCATCCTTCACAGTGAAAAAAACCATGAATATTTTTGAATCATTTAAAAAGAATAACTTTGAACAAAGTTTAGAAAGATCAATAAAAAGAAGGGGAATATAACCTCCCTTAAGCCGACCTACTTCAAAAAATTCACATAAAAAAATAACTACTGTATAAAAATATAAATTCATCAAGTGAAACAGTTTTTACAAACTCATATGTTTTTATAAAAGTGATATAACCCTTCTTCCATTTAAAAATATTATCATTTAATTCAAATTTATTTAATTTAATATTTTAATTCGAAAGTTTGTAGCGATTCTGTCCGTTTTCAATAGCTTCACGCGAGAACCAACCGACCGATCGCTTTCAAATTTTCAGGATAATTCGTGTTACCCATACAGGAAGGTTGAAAGCCATAACAGTAACGCCGTCTGGACTTTCGGGGTTACTGTGATGGCGTTCCTTCTGGGGTTCAAATCCTAGTAAACGTTAGTTGCTTTTATACGGATTTGAATTCTAGATGCCGGATACCGATGCTCTTTTGAGGTTGGGATCCAATTAACCACACGTCTCAGGAATGGTCGGCCTCAGTCTATATAAGATTACTATTCATTTGCATGTCATACATATCATCCACATCTCATTGAGCAGTGCGAGGGTTTGCTGATTTTTCACTAAACTGATTGCAACGTACACATTAGGAAAATAACAAAAAAACAGATCGAGACCAACTCGTGGCATCAACCTAATATCATTTTTGATTTCATTTTTCGACATAAAGATAATGGACTATGCGTTCTACAACATTCGATTTTCATTTCTCTAACTTGATCCCTACCCGAAACAGAGTATTGTAGAGTAATGGAAAGGGGAAACAGAAGGGATACGTTCGCCTACAGCAGTAGCGTATCAGAGCTTCTATGTCAAGAACGAGGGAAACGTTGGAGGAAAGACAGCTTTTCACGCTTTAATTGTTATTTATCACTATTATTGTTAAAACCATGAAGGTATCGAACACATCGGGGATCCAGCCTAGGCGTGAAGAGCGATCAAATCGAGTCAGGACTCGATTTGATCGCTAGTACTGAATAAATAAAAAGCGAGTAAACTTTAGAGTCGGTATGTGTTTGTCTAGTTCAAGATATTTTCAGAAACTTCATCAATCAATCGTGATGAACAATTCTCTAAATAGCATAATGATATAGACAATCTTAGTTTGATATTAATTTACTAATTACATAAAGAATATTACAATATAAAACTTTCATTTCGAACGTTAATTTTGAATTTTTTTATACATCACTCACCAATGCTTACCATGGGGTAAAGACCTACGCGACACCAATAAATTTTTAACGTATGATCGTAAGGCAGAATAATCATTATAACTGGCTGTAGTAGAATTTATTGCGCTAATTATACCTCACGAATTACAGCTGTATGGCGAATAACATATTCGCTGGAAGGTGTCTATGTAATTTCTACAATGTAATAAACAGAAGCATAAACATTTTTTTATAAGAATTTAATATTATATGGTAGAATGAACAGATTTTATATTTGGGATATTTAGTAAGCTCCCCTTAGAGATAAGCGAGGAATATTTGGAGATTACTATAACTTTGAGAAAGTTATAGATAACTACAGGATAACAAAGACAACAAAGGATAACTAAGTACGCCTTTATTATCGAATTAAGATTATGGCACCGTTAGTTAACTGGATAAATAATTTTGAATAAATATAACCGATAGCTTTCCGTTTCAAGTACTATATATATAATTTTTTTATAAAATCTCACCCAGGTCGATACGTACGTTTAGCATTTTTCTTTTCTCTTTAGCTCATGTAGAACAGTATCTTTGTAAAGTTTTTACATTTTCAATTAGTAATATGACAAGAATTTAGGATGTATTTCCGTTTCCCCCCATTAATAATTAGATTTTAAATTATCGTCAGCGAATATAATATAAAATATATTAGACATCTCTTAAAAATAAAATAACAGTTCAATTTTATCCGTTAACTGACATTAAATACCCTTTAGAAATTAAAGGCCGTAACAAATTTTCTAGAAGCGAAATAATGAAAATATTTCTACTTAAATTATCTTTTAACGATTGAAATTAGCGTCATAAATTATTGGAAATACGCGATGGAAAGAGATTCTTTTTTTATAACTCTGCAATGTCATGTTTTCCTTTTGTTGATGGTTACTTCATAATAATTTTTAAAAAAACCATAATATTAGATAGATATAAGACTTACATTTAAAGAAAAATAAAGGGACTTTTACTCTACCCTAATATTTCAGGTGAGATTGTTGAATTAATAATTGTATAAATATTTAATGTTAATAAAAAATAATATTTTTAGCAATTGTATAACTGTCTACTTTATTAAAGAATTGAAGGATCGTATCTCACTTTCAAATAAAATAAGTTTAAATGAAGTGCAAGAAAAAATGTTTATATGTAATTTAATAGGCGTAAAAGGAAGTCATGTGGTGTCCACATAAGATTTTTATAAGTATTTATATATTATATACAAATAAATACTAGCAGAAGAAAAAATGAAATAAAATATTTATATTAAAACATTATGGTTAATATGATTCAGCTTGAAAGTGATTTCTATATTTATAACCATAAGATATAAAAATAAATAAACCTATTTTTAGATCCTACAGAGCTAGTAAAAAGAAAAAAAATTCATTTTTAAAATATAAAAAATTCTGATTATAACCGTGATAAAACTAAATTAGGATCACCAAATTATAAAAAGATCAAACTGGATGGGCTGTTTTACAATTTTTTTCAGTTTACTTATATGAAAAAAATAGACATTTATTTTTTCCTCAATTTTTCTATGAAAAGATGCAAACATTCCGCGGTGCAAACAATAAAAAATATACCACACACACTCCGACTTTGCGCATCTCAATTCTAACTACCGTTACTAAATTATTCACAATGAGTACGCAAGTCTCTCAACATATTTACCAACCTTTGATCTATCTCTGTTTTCACTATCCTACCGTATACAACGACATAAAGATAAAAGATTTCCAGTAGTGTAATTCCATTCTCTCTCTTTTCTCTCCCACAAAACAGTTATGCTTTATGTGCCAGATAAGTCCGTACTTCATGTAAGATAATCGTTTTTCTTCTCCTATTTCACAAAGCAATTATACTGGATTTGACACGTCACCGTTCTACAGTACTGTAACTGTGTTTCTGCTCGACATAACAGATCTATTTTCTACAAATAACAATCACCTCACTGTCACTAACCTATCTGTTTAGTAACTTTTTACTCCATCCCTTAACTATATCTATTTCCTTTAAAGTACATTCCTTAACTCGCGTTATTGACTACGCACCTCGATAAGTATGACCGAATCAGTAATTTCATGTTAAATATAATATGTTAGTAATATCCATAGAGAATATACATATTGTTAAACAGTAATTTCTAAATTATTACAAGATTTGTAACACAATTTTGCATTAATCTTTATCGGTTATGTTTTCAATTTATATATTTAAATATTTAACGTCTTCAGAAATAATATTAGTATTTACAAAATTAAGACTAAAATTTTCAATTACGATTAGACATTAATCTTTTATACTTTCACAAAAAGCATTAAATAAATTCTACAAACCGAGTGGATATAATCACTTATCAGCTATCTAAATCTAAAGAATCCAGTAAAACTGCTGTGCCAAATTCTTCAGAGCCTCGATTGTTTATAAAAAGAGAATTCCTCCGTTTAAAAATCGTATGAAAATGAAATGTAAAAGATTTCAAATAATACCACTTTTAATTGTCAGTAATACTGTTCTTCGTTAACGAAATATCCACTTCTCTTCAAAAAAATACAACTTGAAACAGAATTGTAGTCGAATTGGAAAACTAATAATTTTCCAAATTCTTCGATTAATCAGTATTCGAAATTATTTTTTGTTTTAGAAGGATTAACTAACTGTATTTAAGAATATAATCTGAAATAATCAAATAAATATCTATACCCGACGAAAAGAAGCCTCATCGGGATTCAGTCACAGAATTTTGCAGATGAAAGGAAGAAAAGACAACCGCTCTACTACTAAGGTAAGCGGATTCATAATACATCAGCAGCCACGAAAATATATCATAGAATAATCAGAAAGATACTTTTCATTTCACTTAAGTTCTATTCGGCTGTTTTATTACATTTTTATAAGCAAACAACATAAGGTTGAGTTTAATTCGATCTAATTCATCGCAAAAGTCGATAAAAAAAAGAAGACATTTAAAATTCTGTTTTTTCCTCCTGTTTTTAATCCCGGCAATTATAAATCAATACAAATAAATTATTGCATTTACACAACTGGATTAATAATATACAGTTGGTTAGAGACGTAAAATAAAAATTTTACAATTTACAATCATGGAAAAAGAATTCGATCGTGTGATATGGCACAAAATAATAGAAATATTAAAAAAAAGGAGTAGATTAAAAACAAAGAAGATAAATTAATTACATCTGGATCAGAAAACAGCTACAATAAAATGGGAAGAAGAAATGAGTACATCCATCTACGACGAAGAATAAGGAAAGGATACAATTTATCTTGTTTAATAAATAAAATGAAGATATGATAAAAATTCTCTAGAAGAATAATGAAGAGATTAGCTTTGGAGGTAGGAAAGTAAATTGTATAAGATTGGGAAATGGTATGGTATTTTTAGAAGATGTAGCGCAGGAAATTTAACAGATGATTTCAAAATTAGAGGACAATATAACAACAGAATACGGAATTAAAATATACGTTAAGAAAAAAGTAATAAGGATAGGAAACAGAATACAACTAAACCAATGTCTATACAGAAAAAGGATTAAATAAGACGAAACAAATAATTAATTACAACGTTAAGAGAAGGTTCCAAAAAGAAAACTAAATAAAAATTAAAACAGTAACAACTAAAAAAAAAAGAAGATTTAATGAAAAAAAAACCAGTTATAATAGAAGTAACAAATGAATTATTATTGTGTTTGAAGAGTACTTCTGAATCGATGTAACATCAGCACTAAAAAAAAAGGGAAAAGATAGCTTGGAGGCATTCGAATGTGTGCGTAAAGGAGCTTGGAAAAGATTAAATGAACAGAGTGAAAAAATGTTGTAATAATGACAGTGTATGAGAATAATAATAGTTTAATTAGAACAACTGAAAACGTGAAAACTAAAAGAATAGGATTTATAAAAGGAGAACAGTTGATTAAAACAGTAATAGAAAAATCAGTACAAGGTGAAAAAATGTTGTTGATTAAAAATTATAAATGAGTTAAAAGGAAATAGGAATTATTTAGTTATACGAGTACATAGAAAATAATATAAAGATGAACACGATGCAACAGAACTGCCTCAGGGTAGATAATAATCATTAAATGATGACGATGAGAAATAAATTAGGGTTACTTGTGAAAGAGACGTAAACACGAAAATTGAATTCCATAATTCTGAAAGACTTTTTTACCAAGGTCTAAAATTAATACAGATAACAGTAATTAATAACTCTAATAAAAACATTTGAATGAAATAAAAAATGATTCAGATACATTTCACTCGATTTGATATCTGATTTACATAGTTTTGCTTTAAATGTCCCACTACAGTTGTGTAATTTTGTTAGCAGTTAACGGTAATGAAACGCTATTTAATTTAAGGTATGAATAATTTGTTTTCTTATTGCAACCTCGGAAAAACTTCAATAAATATATTTTACAGAGAAGAACGGAAATTGTCTAACGTATATTTTTGAAAACTGGGGGAATTTTAAAAACTCATAATTTATTAAAAAAAATAATAATAATGATAAATAAACTTACAGAAGTATATGTTCGTATACCCATCAATACTCTTTTCGCCAGACATAAAAGAAATCGCTTACCGCCCTCTTTTTAAAAAAATTTGGTTCTCACGTACGTTACATATAGTTATGGCATAAAATAAAGGAAATAATAAAAAGTCATGAAATATATTGAAAGATAAAAGATAACTAACGAATTATACCTAAATCAGAAAACTGCTACGACAATAGGGATCTGATATAACGTAAAGTTTCGCTACTCTTAAGAAATGCTTAAGAAAAAATTTTAAAACAAAAAAAACTGATTTTTTCCTTTTAATTTTTTCATTGTGAGTTCTATTTCTAAAAAGAGAAATGGAATAATGAAAATTTTACTCTTGCTTATATTTTAGCTAATAAACAATAATAATTTCAGAAATTTTATTAGAAGTAATATGATTGGTTTGTTTTTTTTTATTTCATAAACTAATCCTCTCTCACTATTAAAAAATTGATTTTTGTCTAAATTTTTTTACTTGTCTAACTTCTGTTTCAAAAATTTATCCGCTTGATTTTTTCAAATTATTTTTCCCCTAATAATGATAATATTTTTTAGACCTATAACAACGGTTGAGGATACATTTTTAACAAATTTTTCAATTTACCCCAAAAAACTGAAGTCAATAAGAATACGTGAATTCAGTTAATTTAATTACGTTTTATGATAACTTAGACAGAACTTTATAAATAAACTGAATTTATCCTAATATATATAAATTTTTCATAAATTTTTTATAAATTATTTTTTATATATAAATATATATAAAAAACTTCTTTCCTTATGATAACATAATTTAAGTCGTATGGGAAATATTAAGAAATAATACCCAAACAAAGGAAAAGTGTAAGAAGAAAAACAGTTCTGGTTGTGCAATCTGTAGTTGTGTGATATGATATCGAATGTTGATCAAGTGACATATTTCGAGTAGCAGATTTTTAAATTCCGATCTCCATGAAAATTGTCAAACACAAAAGCGAAGATGACATTAGAAAAAACAAAAAGAAAATCGTATAGGTAGTAATAAATTTGTCTTAAGGATTAAATTTAAAATTCTAAGTACATTTCAGGAAAATTCAGCAACAATTATGCCAACTTTAACGTCTAATAAATCGATTCTTTCAAATAAAAGATATTAAACTGACTTAACTGACTGATAAAATGTTTCTATTTGGCTAAATAGTTGTGTTATTAAACAATCTTTTTCAAGAATTTTAAAATTAAAATTCTTGTATAAATTGTAGGCCGATGGAGCTCAAAAACAAAAATCCCTTTCGGCACGCTGGAAGGCGGAGGTAGATTTCACCGATGCTAAGTAGGGGGATAAAAAAGATTTCAACCTTAAAGTTAAGAATAACTACAAATTTACTCAATACGACAATGGTTTCACATGTTTAACATACGACAATCCCCACCTTCTTACAATTCAGCAACATTTTGGTCATCCCATTACGTAAGGGTTGGTCATGTCAAAAGTTTTTTCAGACAAACGTTTCAGGTAATGTTTAAAGGACTGACGACCACTTTAACCGATTCGATACTGTGCCTGTTAAGGGAGGTTTATTTTTTAAAAACGAAACCCCGTTTTTTCCACCCTCTGGGCCAGTAGTTGGTGATATCAAAAAACTTTGCTTACATAAATTTTTGGTGCTTATCCAAATAATAGTAGAACTTTAAACGAATTCGATATTTTACGTAATAAAAAAGTTAAAGCGATATTTTGTTTTTTTTTTAATTCCCCTCATTTCCACGCCCATAATCCCATTTTGCCTATTAACGAACTCGATCGAGATTTTGGGTCGTTATATTTTATGTATCAATTTGAAAGTAATTGGCGCAAAATTACGGCAGTTATCATGGCCACAAGAAAGTGAAATATATATATAGATAAACTTTTGAACACATGATGGTTTTGGGGTCTGGGAGATGTGAAACGCAAAGATATGTCGAAATTTTCTGGAAATCGAAACATGGTACCCGTTAAAATCGGTAGCTTTATTATGAAATCTACCTGAAAAGAATAAATGAAACCCAAAATATATATATTAAAAAAAAAAAAAACACTTTTTGCGCAGAACTGCACAAGAAGACCGACTCCGATGCCCTACCAATCTCAGTCAGAAACACACTGATTTTCCGAGTACAACGCACTACATACGTTCGATTAAAGAGTACGCGCTATACATAAGCATCACGTAGTAAATCTCTCACCACTGTGACTCACTAAATAAGCGCGTATGAAAAATTTACTACTACACATTCAACATAACCTAAAATAGTGGTTATGTTGTCTGTTGTCGATCTTAAATTAAGCGTAACTCAAAAACGACTCAACCAATCTTCATCAAATGTTCACCTACACAAATACAGATACACTACACTAAAACACACTACACTAGTGTAGTGTAGTGTACACTACACTACAGATACAGCTTACCTAAATTCAATGAAATTGATCTAGTATTTTTGGAGATTTTCGAGCCAAAAAGATTTTATACACAGCCCTATATAAAAGAACCCCTAAATTAAGTAAACGGTGTTTACGTATTCCTCATACGTGAAATGAAAATTCATTTGTAAAATTCTTTGTTTTGTAAAGAAAATTCATTCTTCCCCCCCCCCCCCCACCCACTACTACCTCCATGTGACCGAAAGTAAAACGTACTACTTTCGGTAATACCGAAAAGTCAGGAAAAATAAAAATACGCAGAAGTAACAATATTTTATTGTCAGAAATGGTAAATGGTAAATGGCTTATGATAAATTTTGCGTTAATTAATTATTCCTAAAAATAAAATTATCAAATTTTAACGTACAAAGAAGCTTTTTCATTAATGGAATTTAAATTTTTATTAATTAAATCTTACAATATCATCAAAATAAACCACAGGAACGAGTTGAGCAATGCGATAATATAAAATTATTAAAATTAATATTACACTCTGAACAATCTTATGAATTACATTATAAATTTTATGGAGGAAAATTTACAGATCGTGGTAATCTAATTCAGATATTTTCTATACAGAATGAAAATTGATGAATTTGAATTTTAAATTGAAAAAGAGATTAAAGGAATGATAATAAATTCTAGAATTACTGAATTTATAAGATAAAGGCGGACAAAAAGGATTTGAAAAATGTTCCAAGGGAATAGGAAGAGCGGCAAACATCAATAAAATGCAAGCTTGCGTGATTGATGAGCCGCATAAAATAAGGTATGTGAAACGACCAGTACTGTCAAGGCTACGGTCAGGGACTTTTTTTGTTAATTCAATGATTCATCTAGAAACTTTTTTTTAACTCTTTTTATCCTTTTGAACGTATAATATATATATACATATATAGCTCAATAGCTCCTCTTTATCAAAGAAGAAATGACTTTTCTACGTAGAAATATTAATTCAGTAAAAACTGTAATGAATGATTATTATTTATCACCATAGCGACAAGCGTATTATTAAGCAAAATAAATTCTAACTTTTCCTACGTAAAATAAATTTACTAAATCATCTACACAGAGTTAATAAATATGTTATAACATCGAAATGTGGGCGTAAGGAAAACTAGAAAATAAAAGAGTTTACTGTTTTTTAAACTGAAAAATTTAAAGTAGAACTTGAAAAATAATTTTTTAATACTCCACAATTTAGGTCATCCTAAGTTAATTAATTTAGGGAGATACTCTTCACGTAATTACTGATGAACTTAATCAAATTAACTCACTTCATATAACCAAAAAAAAAAATCGAGCGAAATCTTATTTTATTTCCCAACTTTTTTTTATTATAAAATATGCAATTTCATTACGTTTTTAGGTTCTATCATTAAAATAAATCTAACAAAGGATTGCATGACTTTTTCGGTTAATAATAATACACATTAAAAGAGTTAGAGCAGAAAAAAAAATATACGTTTTAAAAGTGGGGAATAAATTTTAATAAAAATTTTCTAAGATATTCATACATGGTTTAAGCTTAACATATTTGCTTAAATAAATCTTTTTCTAAATCTAACTCCACGCCATCAATAAAGGTTAAAATAAGAAAAATAAAATTTTCAAGATTTTTCTACATTTTAGGTCCGCAGTCTAGAATTTAAAAAAGAATAGAGACATTTCTTGATAACTCTAAGTATAAACTCATTTCAAAAAATGTTTAAACCGAAGAGAGATAGCACAAAAGAACAAAAGAAATATAATTCAATTTTAAGAAGGGGGGATTGATTTTTGTAAAAAATGTTGTTTTTTTGGAATACTTAGATATATGCGTTGTAGTAACAAATTTGTTTTAATAAAGAGTTCTCTAAAATGCCTCGAAGAAAATCAAAATTGTTTTTTTCGCGATGTCCTCCCCCCTTAACGAATTTTGAGAAAAAAAAATATTATCAACATCCTATATATAAAAATATTTGAGCCTAATTTAAAGAAAATTGGTTCGGTCAATCCTCAGATATAAGGCCAAAAGCATTGCAACACATATACGTACGCAGATTCAGATATATTGATGCGTGTTCGCGGTTCGATCAGGATGTTGAGAGACTGACAATTGAGAATTTTTATATAATTACAATTTATTGGTTTAAAAGCATGAGTAAAACCAGACAAATCAATAATAATAAGAATAGTACGGCAATCATAAAACACATAATAAAAAAAGTGTAGTAATCATAACCACAATAATAATCAGAATAATAATAATAATAATAATAACAGACAATTAAAAAAAAAAAACATTCTACAATAATAATTAGAATAATGAAACAGTAAACAATAACAATATCAAATGATAATAACATGGACAATGCTGAGCGGCTCCGTAAGGAGATTGCGGAGAAGGTAGATGGTGTTACTACGGTGTTGGGAGGTAGGCGGGTCCATGTCCTTATTAAGGATGTCGATACCTCAACCACAGAAGAAGAGTTCATGAGAGATCTTCGTCGTGTTACCGGTGACTCTGTTACGATTGATGTCCTTCCCACGTGACCTTCCTACGGGGCCACTTAGGTAGTGACGCTAGCTTTGCCACCCATCCTGGCAGATAGATTGTTACACGACGGCCGGGTGCTGATTGAGTGGGTGGCCTGCAGAGTAATGCGCCAGTCGCTGGAAGAGCAGTGATTCCGTTGTTGGGATACGGCACCGGGCGAAGCTGTGTAGTAGTCCTGACAGGACCGGGCAATGTTTTAACTTCGGGGAGGTTGGCCATGTCAAGATGAAAAGCCCTCTGCAACGTTTGCCCACGCTTTGGGGAAGGCCGAGGTTGCAGAGATGTATACCGGAAGTGAGGTGTACTCGCTATGGAGCATAAAATTATGGTGGCTCCGGCGCAGGATAGCATCGTCCAGAAGGGGTGGAACGCTCCGCCGTCTCTTCACCGATCAGTGGACGGGGACTCCTGACGGAGCCATGGGGGATAAATAAGACCGTAGTCCCGGTGGCGGATCCCTTCGGGGGTTTCCCATTAGATCAAGACGGGGGGGGGGGGGGAATGTAAGACCGTAAGTCACATCGCAGACTTCATCTAAGACACACATGCAGTCACTTCGCAGACTCTCCTCGTAGAACCAATTTTTTTAACTGGTCTTCTCCGGAGTATTTATACTCCTATACTCTTTATCTGCCAGACCGGACTGAACTCGAAGCGTCAGAATGTTCGATCGAGCCCTCACATTTTCCCATGAAATTCGAACCCTGGGTCCGGTTAACTCTTCTCACGGTACAAACATTTGTTTATCGTGTGTGAGTGGAGAGTTTGTGGACATTTGTTTATTGTGTGACAAAGGTTACCATTGTTAAACGGACCTGTTACCTTTACTAAAAGAAGTTCCTTTTGGGCTCTTTCTGGATTCCTCCCATTATTTTTTACTACTTTCTTCTTAATTGGCAGGAATCCGTTACTCATGTCCGCTGTACTGGTCTTGTTACAATATACGCGTATATTTTTTTGACCTAGATGAACTAGTTGGACGCTTAAGCACAATAATTTGCAAAAAAGAATCCGATACCTCATTTTTGACATGATCACTATAATTTCCTGTTTAATGTAGCTATTCTAGATACATTGGGAAAGAAAAAGATAATGATATCCTTTTCGATTGATTTTTAATTTTTTTTCGTAAGAGGCACACAAATGGTATTGACACTTGCTGTATATGTAGTACCTGGCATTTGTACAAATACTATAGATGATACTCATCGTAGTGAAGTTCTTGCTCAGATCAGTTCGAGTATGGGGGTTTTTCGATGTTTGACTGGTTGCTTGATGAATGGAGAGATATATACACTCCTACGTTTCCAACAATTGGACGGTTGTGAAGCTACATATATAAACAATGATGATAAATTTACAAATTGTATAAAAAGGATTTACAATAATTTGTTTTATTTCGGAATAAAATTCCATAATCCGTTAATTTTTCAGCATCTTAAGCAACACATAATAACGTTATTTATTCAATTCCAATATACGAAAATCATCTATTTTTATTTCACTCGTTTTATAAATAACACTCGCCATTTCACTACCAAAACCATAGTTATAAAATTTCAATCCGCTTTGTTGCCTGGCCTTCTTCCCTAGAATTCTATTATATAACACAACTTATATTAAATATCCCAATTTCTAGGTCGCTTCTTGACCCATATCAAATACTAGTAATATTTTGTACCTCCAATAATTAAAAAGATTTATTTGTTCTATAGTGTAGTCTTTCCGTACGAATTTTATCATGTTTTCGATTTTTCAGGTGATACTTTCATGCCAAAATCATACTTTTTGTATTTTAAATATAAACCGCGTATTATAACCAACTTTCAGAGTCAAAAAATCATTACGGTATCGCTTATCCACGTATATAAATTATATTTGTAATCATGGTTAACAGAATGAGTTGAGAATTATTAGGATTATAGCGCTATTAGAAGTAAATGTTTTATTAAATCAGCGCTTATTACAGGTTTAGTTTTCCTGCAAATTCAATAATTTTTTGAGGAATTTAAAAAAAAAAAACGCTGAATACTACTACTTAGATGCCGATTAATAAAGTTATGAAAGTACAAACAAAACTTAAATTGTAATAAATATTTTAATGAAATTAAATTAATGATAATATTATTTTTAATTAATTTATCAAATAATAATAATAATTATATTTACTATTTATATTTATTAATTTCTCAAACATGGTACCGCTGAAATATAAAATAAATAAATAAACAATTAATATAATCCACCTTACCAGCAAGTTGATACGTTCTCTAGATCTATCGGCTTACTTGGAAGCCATCATCAGGAGTTAAAATTAATTAAACTCTACAAATCATAGATAAAATTTAAAAACAGTCATGACTGTGAAGCTATCCTACTACTAATAGGACCGGAACAGTGATGACTGTTTTTAAATTTTAACTATGATTTTTTAAACTTTGACTTTAATGCATTAATTTTAACTCCTGATGATGGTTTCCAAGCCGAAAGATCTAGAGAACATATTCGCTGGTAAGGTGGATTATATTAATTTTTAATTTATTTATATTTATTATTTGTAACATAAAAAATACAAAACAAGAGCTACTCCTTTAAACTGTTATTGAAACACTGGAGAAAACACTAAAATCCCGTTCATAAAATATTTTACTTAAAATTTGAAACAATTTCGATTGTTAAACAATCGAATAATAAACAAAAATAAAAAATGTAATTAATTAATGAAAAAATAATCAAGTAATAATAAAAAATATTAATTGAGAAATAAACGATAATTATGAAACATTATAAATTCGGTATCTCTAACAGGGTTTATAGATGAAGAGTAAAGAAATAAACTGTTTTCATTCAATAACTGTGAAAGCGTCAGTATAACTGTGAAAAATCTAAATTATCTGAGTTGGACAAGTTCAGTTGTTTAGAAGATTTTTTTTTTTTTTTATTTCAATGAGGTTGCCTAAACAACATTTGTTTATATAATTTTTTTTAACGTCGTTTCATAAACATTATGAAATACCCGATTTAAAGTGTTACGTTAGTAGTGTTTATTTGACAGCAATTTATATTTATTATTATATGCTTTATTATTTTTTGTTTTATTTATTTATATAATATTAAATACATATATATATATATATGAAGATTTTTTAACAACGAAAATGGCTTTTTAATTTCAAATTTTAAGAAAAATTTTTCTGTTAACAGTTTTAAGAGTTTCTTTTCTTCCAATTAATAGTCTTTTTTTAATTAACAGTATAATTAATTTTTCTAATTAATTGTCTTTTTTGGCAATTAAAGATTCGAAATTATTTTATTTCAATTTATATACTTTTATTACATAAAATTTCTTCTTCTTTTTTCTGTTTAGCCTACGGAACCACCGTCAAGATTACTTCAGAGGATGAATGAGTATGATATGTATGAGTGTAAATGAAGTTTAAGTCTTATACAGTCTCAGATCGACCATTTCTGTGATATGTAGTTAATTGAAACCCAACCACCAAAGAACACCGGTATCCACGATCAAGTATTCAAATCCGTATAAAAGTAACTGCCTTTACTAGGATTTGAACCTTAGAACTCTCGACTTCAAAATCAGCTGATTTGCGAAGACGCGTTCACCACCTAGACCAACCCGGTGGGATTTATTACATAAAACTATTTTGTTCAAACAACTTGTTTACTTAATCTTCATCCTCCACACATGAGAAAGTTTATTTCTAATAATAATAAAGTAAAATATTACTTTTCGTTACAATTTCATTATTTTATCGCAACAAAAACTATAAAATTAGTAACAAGCCTAATAAATATTTTCTAAAAACCAATTTAAAAAATTATTCAAAAAAAAATTAGGAAGATTATTTAACCAGATAAAAATAGAATAAATAATATTTTACGTTCATACATAAGTAATTATTTTGTCAATACAAATTACTCTCACAAATAAGCCCAGTCAAGCGTTGAACATATATTAAAAGCATGTTTGCAATCAATTATTTATTCAAACCATAAAAATGAATCTCTGATGGAGCCATAAATATAACATCGCAACATACTGGCAGTTAATAATAATAATAGTAATGATAAAAGTAATAATAAAACCAAATCACTTTCGTTTAATTTTACGACTTTAATAAACAAATTACACTGTTATTTAATTATTAATTAAGGTTTAAATTAAAAAATCATTAATTAAGGCTGGTTAAATTTAACCCACTCGGCTAAAATCAATATTCAGTTTTAGTAAAAAATAAAAAAATTATAATTAATCTCTCTAGTGGAATGATAGTCAGTCTTCCATCCGGAGGTCCTGGGTTCGAATCCCGGTCAGGTATAGCATCTTTCACACGTTACAAACGTCAATTCTCATATGGAAAAATGACCAAAGCAGTCGATGGCCGTTACCTCAAAAAAAATTTAATTTATGTAATTAAGCGTTTAAGGACAGCTGTAATAACTGATTTCCGTTCAAAAAGATCCTAACAAAAAAATACCTTAATTTCTTTGTAAACGGTGTTACTTAATAATATTCATAACTTTGTAGCTACCACTCGAGAACGAAAATGTATACCACGTAAGAATATTATAGCTGCATTAAAAGTTATAGATTCATAATTAGACCAACAACTGAGAAAGAAGTTAAGTATATACAATTACAAAAACGGATTAAAATATTGTAATGAGCTACTGTTTTCAGGTTCCTCGGAGTTTCAATGAAAAGATCATTTACCATTATGAAAGTTAAGATAGCTGTCTTCATTTGACCCGGCTATTCATTCAACTGGATATATCGATCGATAATAGCTATTAGATATTGCCAGTTATTAAAATTATCACGAATTATATTTTAATAGCGTATTCATAACTCAGCTTGAGACATCAAAAGTAACCCACCGGGTTGGTCTAGTGGTGAACGCGTCTTCCCAAATCAGCTGATTTCGAAATCGAAACTTCCAGCGTTCAAGTCCTAATAAAGGCAGTTACTTTTATACGAATTTGAATACTAGATTGTGGATACCGGTATTCCTTGGTGGCTGGGTTTTAATTAAGCACACACCTCAGGAATGGTCTAACTGAGATTGTACAAGACTACACTTCATTTACACTCAAACATATCATCCTCTGAAGTAACACCTGAACGGTAATTCCCGGAGGCTAAAAACAAAAAAAGAGACATTAAAAAAGTAAGTAATATAGCATTATGAATTTGACTAGTTCTTATGCTATAACTATTGATCATAGATCGACTCCCGTAAACCAGTGTGATTTAACTAGATATTGTGAATAACTAGATATTTCTTTACAAGTGGTAAAATTCGAAAAAACTAGTCCGATGTGAATTAAGATTTCTAATATCTGTTAGATTATAAGGCTACCAGCTTAGATTTCTATCAAATATTTTTATGTCTGCATTCAAAAGAATGATCTGAATTCAAAGGATTATTAATTAACCCTACATGTACTCCACCTTTTCACAATATTTTATACATATAAATAACTGTCGTTTCTCCCTTTTGTCCAAAAAGTTCTGGATTTTAATCGCATGTAGGCTTAGCATTTTTCATACACTAAAATATTAATGTTTCATTAAAAATTATAACTGGGCACTTACCCTGTTTCTGCTGAAATAAATAAGTAAATTTTATAGCAAAAAAAATTAATTAATACATTTTATAAACGTATATTAAATTAAAAGTATGTAAATTTAATTGCGTACTTTTCAAGTGCTGATCTATATGGTTACAAAATTACTACTTTATGGTGTGTTTAAAGTTTTTATCTGTCATCTCGGATCAAATTTTGTAATTACACATAAATTCGATACTACGGGGAGTTTTACCTCGTTTAATTACTACAGTAATTTTTCCATTTTCGTAATTTTGATTGCTTATAACTCTATAACGAAAGCATTTATCGAAAAAATGGTTTCCCCAACGTTTTGCTTGTAAATTGTTACGTTAAAATTATGTATCATATGCCAACCTTTCGATTTAAAAAAAAAATTGATTTAATGTGGCGGAAAAAAATTTCAAATATATCATAACAGTAGTAATTTTGAAACAATATAAATCCGCACTTGTTTCTACCTTCTAGCATCCTCCGATTTTGATATATGAAACTGTTTTCATACTTTAATATCAGCCTGTATATCTAATATATTAATCATCTGAGCTAACTTTTAAGTATGTTAACTAATTTATAAATATTCATTTTCATTTTTCATAAGATTTTCTCGCTTATTTATATTTAAAAATAATATTTAATGTCAAATAATACTTTGTAACCATACCACTTTTATCTTTAATTCATTTTTCCTGTTAATTTTTGAGTGTAATTTTTATAAATAAGTTTATATAATTTTTAAGATATTATATATATATATATATATATATTAAAAACATTGTTGCCATTGCCACAGAGTTCAAGTATACCTAGTTATTTTGGGTATATTATATGAACTCAAAAGCTATATTTTGATTTTGGTCATTTATGTATACTTTATTGACTTCGATTTCTATATATAAATTGAAGTTAATAAAACAAATATTATCCAGAACAAATCTTACTTAAATACATTTGTCCGAAAAGAATAGATAAGACCAAGGGAGTTATACTGAAGCTATTGATTATATTTCTTAAGAGATTTATTTTTTTTAAATGTGGTCGGGAAAACATCTATTATATAGTGGGTCAAAATAATAGTTTTTATAAGTAAATTTTATATTTGCATTATCTCAGTTTTTTGTTTCTCTGAAACCGCATTACATCGGAAAGGACCAGTAATATTTCCAATCCAGTAAATATTTTATTCAGTATTAAGATAACTTGTTTGCATTAAGTGTTTAATTTTATAATAAATAATTATATATTATAATGTTTTATTTTGAATTACAGTTACCGTAAAGGTTTTCTAAATAAATAATAGTTCAAGAATACATTGAATACGTACAGTACGTTAATATTAACAACAAATAAATAAAATTTTTATTTAATATAGAATGACGTCTCGATAGATCGATTAAATATTAATCTGCTGTGACTTTTTTTCAAGCGTCGTTTTGTTCACGATTAAGTATTCTCTCGCTGTCTTCCCCTTCCTCTCTCTCTCTCACTGTTTGTGTGCCTCTGCGCGCGTGCGTGAAAAAATTGTGGCGTTGTTGGACTAATTGACTAATGACGACTTGGGAATAAATATATATGAAGGTGCTTATGATTAACTTGAAAGAGATGTTAACGATTCGTGGGCGACCTTTGGCAAAGCAATTATTGAACCGTGAAAGCTAAAGTCCGTGTAGCAAAGCATTCATCAACCTAAAAAATTTCAAAATTGGAGGCATAATTTCTAATTTAGGTAAACCAGTAAACTTGTATTATTTATAATTCAACTAAGAAATTCGTCTAGATAACAAAAAATTCTGAGGATCTGTATTAAGTTATAGTAAACCTTTTTGAGGTAAACGTCTAATTACAAAAATAATTTTTTATGTATAAAATTTTCAATTATTTAAATCTTTTTCTCGTATATCTCAAGAACTCTAATTTCTAACTTATTTAAAGTGAATGATATATAATTTCTTTTCTTTTCTTTTAATTTCAACCCGGTTCAAATTAAATTAATTTTTGTATGAGTATATTTCTTCATATATCGTCTGTGAAAAGAAAAAAATATTTTAAAAGTTTCTATATACGCCCGCAGATACATCTATTTGCATGCTACACTCAGAGAGTAATATTAAAGTATGGAGACGGCTCCATATTTCAATACTGAGGGATAATAGGAGGTAGAAACAAGTTCCGATCTACGTAGTTACAAAATAACTACCTTATGGTGGTTTTGAAAATTTTGTCACCATCTTGGATCCCCGAACTGAATCAAACGTTTTTTGTTTTTTTTTAAATAGGAAGGTGGTCATGTAATACATGATTTTAATGTAAAAGCTTAAGAGAAAAACAATGGTGAAAACCGTTTCTTGATAAACGCCTTCGTTTCCGAGTTATAAGCAATCAATTTTGTAAAAACAGAAAATTCAGAGTAATAATAAAACAAGGTAAGACGCCTCGTAGTATCCAATTATTGCATCCAATAACAAACTTTAAACAATTAATGTTGGAATTAATGGTCGAAATACTAAAACCAGCCATCACAATAAAAAGTAACAATAATAATACAAAAGAACTAATAATTTGGAGCACTAATACAAATTAAATGGCTAGGTTAATTGATATTATTTACTTTACTCATCATAATATTTAATTTTATAAATTAGTCAAAATGTGTAATGTGTTTGTGTATGTGTATGTGCATGTGCATGTATATATAAAGCCAATACAGGATCACACACGCTCAAGCATAAAAAAATATGCAAATTTCCTTGCTGAATTTAAGGTTTTCGCCAAAATAATTTTTACTAGAAAAAGAAACTCATTATGCTATAGCATTTAAAATGACTAGAATAATAATTTTTAATCTTATTTAATTAAAGCCATTAGTAAACATTATAAAACTTACAGTTAAAGAAAAGGTGCCAATAATATTTTATTGACTTACTTTTCTAATAAGTTTATTTAAAATAAGTTTATTTTTAAATATATATGCATGAAGAAAAATCTTTTTCAATTTTTTTTGTATCAAATATTAATTAAAACCATTTCTAAACCACAAGCGTTCTTAACTTTAATTAAATGAAGTTACTGAACAAACTAAAATAACTATAAAAGATTTTGCACGTTAAAATTGGTTGAAAAGAGCAATTTCTTTGACTTTAAATAACCAGCCCATCTGACTTATTTAATATTACTTCACATCTCGTTTTTTTTCTATTCCATTTACTACAAGCTTCAACTATCTTTTTCATTATTAATCTAATATTTGTCTTCAGTACTAAAACTTTTGTAGTCTAAGTTTAGACCAAAATTAATTCTTAAAATTAATTAACCTAGATGTTTTAACGTATGAATTGCAAAACTATTAATTTTTTTTTAATTGCAATAATCTACCTTAATCTACTTTCTTCTAATTAATGTTAAAATCTCTATGTTTTGAACTTAATTAAATCGAATAACTTTTTCACATTTTCTTATGATACCGCATTTCACAGTCTTAACTCTTTCTACACATTTTAAACTCTTTCCATTTTGAAACAGTGCGAATAAAAAAAAAAATGCCCTGATTTCAAACAAATATATTTCATAATAAAACTACGTTACCAGACAAATTACATACTATTCAAAAATGTTTAAAATTTTCCTTATCAAGTTATAAATAAATGTTCTACATGTCCTCCATATGCTGCACGGAAAACATCGAGACGATAGTTGAATTTTTCTGCAACGCGTTGCAACAGCCTTCTGTTATAGAAGTTACTGCAGCTGCGTTTTTGTTTTTCAACTCTTCCAAATCAGCGGGTAATGGTGGAATATAACCATTTTATTTTACATATTCCGACATGAAAAAGTTACAACGTGTAATGTCCGGGGATCTTGATGGCCAAAGGTGTAGTGGTAATATTGGGTTCCCATACACTTTATCAAGTGTTGAGTCAATGTTTCATTTAGAAACTTACGAACTTGGCTTAGAAACCACCGATGTTACGGGCCCTATCTTGCAAAAATGAATCCTTTAACATCATTTAGTTATGGAAAAATCCAGTCCTGCAGCATCTCAATATAAAAATGATCTGTAACTGTGTTTCCTTTAAAAAAGAAAGGCCGTACATTTTTGTAAACGAAACCACACAAAAAACATGAACTTTTGGTAAATCTCGCTCCTGTTGTATAATCCCGTGCAGACTCTCAAGTCCCCCTATATGCGAATATTATGATGCAAAACTTCACCGCTTAAATGAAATGGAAATGTTGCTTTATCACTAAAAATAACTGCGGTAGAATCAGCTAGACCGCATCACAGAAATCTTTGTTTTTTTTTTTTGTCACTTACACGAAGAGCTTATACCAATTGTAATCGCTACGGTTTGAAATGCAAGCTTCGTCTTAACACAGGCTAAACTGCCATACGACGAATTGCAAGTTTTCGTCTAGCGCGACGAGTGAACTTTTTCGTTGTATAATTTTCTTTTAAGTGCGTTTCGCCCTGGACTCTTCCTCTTACATAAATACCCGGATTCTTCAAATTATTTAAATCAGCAACGAATGTTGCGAGCCGATAGTTAATCGATCCTGAAATGCTAAACCGTTGTTATGACTCTGTGTCGCTAAATTGTAGAAACAAAACCCTTTCTGTTGCAAAGACACCATGTTGTTTACATTTATAACTGAGATTAGCGTGCGTTTAAGCGCTAAAATTGCAATCTGAAGGCCGATATTTGAAACTAGGACGCGCATTTTCAAATGGTACAAAATTCATTCACCAACTACCCGTGGCTGCAATAAGTGTATGTATCAGTTTTCCTTTTCTGTATATAACCTCTCATTATTCCCACTAGTTTGCTTCTAGGATCTTCATCAAGTCGTTAGTAATTTTATTAAAAAATTAATTTAAAAAATCTTGGCATTTCATTAGTTTTTATTTTTGTTTATTTTCAAATTAAATTATTTACTAGATATTATTCGATTCTTTTTCATCACATTTCTTTAAAAATTAGATTTTTATTTTGTTAAAAATAATCAATAATAGGCCTTTATAAATCTTACTTCTTCATTGTTTCTCGAAACGTTTCTAGAGTGCTACTCCAAGAAAATAAATATTATATATATTCTAATTACCAATTTCATTTTAATGTAAAGATATTACACTTATTAATTGATACTTATAAAACAATAATAGATTAAATAAAAAATTATTCTTAATAATATACAATACGGATCAATAAAAATACAAAAGTCAAAATTAGAACCAGTTTAAATAATATCGTAAAGAGTATTGGTAAAATAAAAACGGAAATACGATTTTGTATTTATTTTCTGCCACATAACATAACTTCTCATATAATTTATTTTTCAAGTTTCCATTTTTATAACAAGCACAGATTATACTTCCAAATAATGACGTAAATTATTGCTGACAATTAGCACAATAATACTAAATGTCAAATAGGAAAAAAATTTAAAACTGCATGCAAAACCGTAATATTTCGAAAAAAGTATGAAAAATTTAACAACTCATAAAAATTAATAAATAGATCAGCGTGAGAAAATAAAACTACGCTTTGATAAAATAATTTTTACTAGACTCATTTCCTAAATTCTTAGAAGTATGTTTGTAGAAGTCTAAAGGAAGGGCTTTCCCTTTCAGAAATTCTTTCAAATTTTTCGAATCCTGAAAATATCTGAAAGAATATTTAAAAATTTAAAGTCGTAATTTATTTATTATTTTATAAAAGTGTGTTGTTTGCTTAAATTAAAATGTACGGAAAAATACGGTCATAATAATTTTGAAAGTTAATTTCCTAACTGATATAAGAAACAAAACAAAATTAAATATTAGAAATAAAAATAGAATCAGGTATCAAAATTTAGATAGTCTGGTTTACAAAAATTGTAAATATAAAAATTAACAGTTTATTCAAGTTGTGTAAAAATAAAAGTAAACTACGTAATAAATTAATGCATTTAGGACTAAACAATGATATTAAAAAAAAAAGTAAAAACGTCAGTGGGTGTATTGTACAGGAAAGGGATTTAAGAGAAAAAATTTCAAATGATTTAAAACAATACAAGCACAGTATAGTTATCTATTGTGGCTGCGCAAGGAAAAGTTATACGGGTTTTAATAAAACGCGTATTTAATGGGGCAAGCAGTTGTGAACAACGCATGCGTTGAACAAGTTACTACTCGCCTAAAAACATCAATCTTTATTTTGCTTCTTTGTGTACGCAACATATTGCCTTGAATTACCAATAAATGAACTAGCATAATTTAGGAGAGACAGAGAGAAAGAAAGAAAAAGGGAGTTTGATGGATTAATACTGACATTTGTTCTCCTATTCGTATAGCAGAGACAGAATGCTATTTCTTGTGCAAATACAGATTATAATTTGATGTAAAAAATTATGTTAAACAGTTAAAAGTAATTTATAAAAATTATTTTTTTAAATATTTTGATTTTTCATGTATCCAAACTAAAATAAAAAGGACAAGGTTTGTATCTGATCATAACTGTCCTTTTATCGGGTACTAATTTTATTTATTTATTGAGTCCTATATAATTCCAACATTATTTTTACTTATTAATATAAACTCTGACCACTTTTTATTGTTTAATTTTTTATTTTGTGATTCTGCTATGAACAAGGTTTCTTAAAGTGTTCCTTGATCCTTCCAAATAAATCTAAGGCAGTTCTTTCGTTACTTTCAGAGTCTCATACAATACCAACATAACTTCGTAGTTGCTTAACTACGCACTGATCTGAATAAAATATGTTTATTTAAAAATCAATTCTACCTCGGCATTGTGAGGATAATATTTTAAAGCAGAGGGGACTTATAAATAAACGCAGAGACGAAGAAATTAATTATCAGAATTTGATTGATGTACTTGTAAAATAAAACGAGAAAGGGAGTAATAGCCAGTTACTATCGTCTTCCAGACAGATAATTGTGTAATATGAAGAAGGAACATAAAAATTCGTAGTTGTATATTTCCAAATGAAATAAAATATCTATCTCTAATATGATTTCTCACATCTAAAATTGTTAATATAAAATATTTCGAAAAATATTCCAATTTCAAATTTATATCTGTGGATATCTATGCGGGACGTGCGGTTTTTTCTTTAATATAATAAAAACAAAAAAATAAAAAATACCTGCAATTAAATTATCATATTATTATAATACATCACAATCTTATAAATTCTAAAACGGGGTAAAAATTGAATTATTCTTAGGTGTGATAAAAAAAAGAGTAACGTATGGTAGGCTACTGGAGTATCTTCATAAATATTTCAAAAAGCCAACTGTAAAACCGGCTATTTTGTGAACGTTATATTCTATCGATAAACATACCATTAAGGAATGTTTTCTCATGATATCTTTAAATATTATGCGATCATTTTTAAATTAAATATTTATGGTACAATAGAATCTTTACATATTTTATGTGAAACAGAGTGAGAAATGGATTATTTATTCTTCTTTCTATTCTGATAAAATTCCCTCGAGTGAATACAGTATGTAATCAACTGTACTAGAAAAAAATATTTATAACAATTATTAACAATAGAGTTAAACGGTTTATAAAAAAATTGTTTTTTTAAGCTTTGAATTTTCTTATAGCCAAACTAAAACCAAAAGGAAAAGATTAATCGGATAAAGTAGTAATTGTATAGTTCAAATCCGTTTAAATGTGTAATTATAGATGTGAATTTTATTTACCCCTGACTGTTTTGGATAATGAGGTTAACTTAATCAGGAATTACTTCAAGGATGATTGGCCTGAGAATCGATAATAACAAATGAAAAACTTAATTATTTTTACGATATACTGAATAACAGTATTACTTTAATATATTCATAATTACTCTTTTTCTTCTTCACTTCTCGATTTTGGCCTCCCTGGACTCGTAAAATAACTTTTCATAATTTCATTTCCTTTCTTTTTTCCAGTATTCTTTCATTGTCTTACTGGACAATTACTTTTCTTCCTCAGTTCACACTCTAAACGTTTTCTTTCTCTCTTGGAAACCCTTAAAAAATTTAATATTTAAATTTTATTTTTATCTTTTATTAGGCTTTTGTAATTTTCATATCCTACATATCCTTCCTGACAGTTTTAAACAATTGTTACTTACATATTGAAATATTCTACTTGTTAGTCTATTGTGGTTCATCCAGATCTGGTGTCCGTAATACTTGATTCGTCTCTTTCGAATGGTATCTGTTAGTTTTTCCACGCGTAGATATAATTCTTAGTTATGTCTTTTTCTATATTCATTTTCTTCTTTCGTAAGCACCAATATTGTTCTTAAAATTTTCCGTTATTTCTTTACATTTCTTAAATTCCTCTTTCTTGTTCAAAGAATATTCAGACGCACAGAGAACTTCTGGCTTTATTTCAGTACTGTAATATCTAATTTCAGCATTGATATATATATATATTGATCTTACGTACTGTACATAATTTGTCATTTGGTAACCTCTCTTCATTTATTCACTCTTATTCTGTTTGTTTCATTGTCTAAACCATTGGACCGTATAATTTTCTCTAAATATTTAAATTTCTTAATCTTATTTATGCTATCAAATTTTGTGTTAAATCTTCTTGATGGCTTTTTGATGTTTGTTACGTACTTCAGTCTCCTCAAACGATATCTAGAAACCGGTTCTTTCCGAAATTTCCTTTAGTAGATTGATTCGTTCTGTTGCGTCAGTGGTGCTATCTGAAAATATAGTCCCAAATCGTCCGCAAAAGCGAAGCAATTAATTTCTAAATTTTCTTTTTATATTCGATTCTTATTTTATTCAAACTTTTCGTTTTTATTTCATTTTCCCATTCTCGGATTACCTGTTCTAAAACAGTATTGAATAGGACTGGAGATAAGCTATGTCCTAATCTCACACCTGTCTTGATGCCAAAAAATTTAGATATCTTTCGTAAAAATAGGTACAGATATTTAGGAGAAAATTACAGTTACTCTAATACTTAAAATATATATATATAATGCAATTTAATTTAAATTTTAAGTAATTATAATTTTTTCTGTGAAAAAATATTCGCAGTACAATGTTACATTGACAATCACTTAAAAATTTTAAGTTAAAAATCCAACCTCTTTTTAGAACACAAAATTCTCTGATAACAATACAGACTATATTTCAGATAAGAACAGTAAGAAAACGCCTATTATTTGTGATGAAAATAATCCATGCTCCAACTACTTTCAAAAGAGGTATTTTAGAAAAGAATGATACAAAGGTATTATATTCTTTCCAGTTGAAGAGAAAAATCGCCCTACAATGTTCTCACATAACTGATTACGACGTAATAAAAATTACATCATATAAATTCAGCACCTAAATCTTATTAATCGTATAATTTAATTTTAAATATATTATTTATTATAAATAAATAATCATCTAACTTATTAAATTATATTTAATCAATGTAAGATGGTGAATAAATTTTACGAACCTTAATAGTGGAAACAAGGTAAGACGCAGTTTAAAAAAGAACCGAAGCTAAACAAGTAACATCGATTTAAAAAATAAGAACTATTTACAATTCTGTTAAATCAGTTTACGAAACGAAGCACTCATTTTCTTGAAAAATAATTACACATAAAATCACAATTTCAAATTGTTTTATTTTGAAGAAAATTTCTTTTAAAATATTATAAGGTATTCTCTCCGCTTAATTTTTTTTAGTCATACCGAAACAGTTTGTAAAAACACCAATCTTATTTATTTCACTGCGGATAATTATTTTTATATAATGAAACATAAATTTTAATAAAACAATTAGTATAATATTAATTTATTTTTAATTTGAAGTTTCTAAGTTGTAGATTGTAATATTTATTCACGGTTAATAATTGAGTGATTCCCCCTCCCGAAAAAAGAACATAAATCTATATAATAAAGAGCCCCACCTCTCATTCTGTTATAAAAAATTAAAAACGTAAAGAAATTTCAGTACTGAAAAATTCAATTAATTAATAATATAAAACAATCAACAAGTTTTTCATAGAATAATATTTTCCTCTTATATTGATATATTTCAAAAGGAAGAAAGTTTGTCTCCCACCAGAGTAAAGCAATTTTTATTATTTACCTGCCAAGGACGGATTTAAAAAAAAAGAATTAAAACAAATAAAAGTTTAAATAAGTTTTGTGGAAAACACTTAACGGAACTTTTACCGAAGATTTCGTTCCTAATAACAAATAAGAACGGATAAGCGAAGATTAGGTAATTCAGTGAATCTTAATAAAGGATTATATTTCATCCCATATAAACAAAATTTATTCATCTGCAGAAATATTAGAATAATTCCAGTATCAAAACCCCACCGAGTGGGAACTTATTGTATTTTCTTCCTTAATTAAAAAAAAATCCCTTTCGGCACTCCGGAAAGTGGAGGTAGATTTCACTGGTGCTAAGTAAGGGATAAAAAAGATCTCTCACCGTAAAGTTAAGAAAATTTTCAAATTTACTCAATACGACAATGGTTGCATGTGAAAAAAGTTTCACATGTTTAGCAAACGACAAGCCCCATCTTCTTACAATTCCAGAAACATTTCGGTCATCCCTTGCCGAAGGGTTAGTCATATCAAAAAATTGTTTCACACAAAATTTTTAGATAATGTTTAAAAGACTAACGACCACTTTAAACCGATTCGATACTGTGCCTATTGAGGGAGGTATGAGTTCTTTTGTCTTCAAAACCCCATTTTTTTCACCCCCTGGGCGAATGGATGGTGATATCTCGCTATAAGAAAGAAAACGTTTAAGTGTTAAAATGGAAATTATTACTTAAAAAATAATTTTTAAAAATATCTATATCTTTATTATAATAAATTGTTTATTAAAATTTAGTATTTAAAAAAAGATAAAAACTATTTACCAAAACGTTTATAAATATATTTATATAAGAAAAGAATGTAACATCGAACTTCATTAATAAACTTTACTCAAGGTACAATATTTTATAACAAAACAACACGAAAAAAATATTTAGTTTATATCAACAATAGAAGAATATTAAAGTGAACAGTGAAATTTCATTAAGAATATAATAATAAAACAATAATAATTTCAAAGAAACGAATATAAATATGCCAATTAAATTTACATAGTACAGCGTATAATATTATATTAACACACTAACTTTTATTTCAAAGAAAAACAATCTTTAACAAACAAACCAATTAAAGGAAAATCTGTTCTACAGTATTTTTCTTCTTCATTATAAATTACTTTTTATTACATTTTTAAATGTAATCAGAATAAAATTTATTCCGATTGTTATAAAGAACTTTTCAATTTAAAATACTGATTTTAGATAACAAAAACATTACAAAGGGAAACACGAATAAAAACACAGTTTTTGTAATTTTTCTGGAGATTTGAAAAAAAAAGCCATCCAATAAATGAAAAATAAAAGTAATAAAATAAAAATAAAAAACTATCCAGTAAAGTAAAAAATAAAATGACAGAGGAAAAAATAGGTTTTTTATAATTTTCAATTTTAACCACATATTACTGTTTTGCAGTAAGTCTCTACCTATCTCTTTTTTTCTCAATTATTTCACTACTCCCTCAAAGTTAGTATAGATTTTATAATCACTGATTTGTGAAAATCAATTTTCATTTTTAATATAAAAAAATATTTGAGATTTTATAAGACGACGTGAATAATAATGAAAATTCTGAATCTGTCACCGAGAGAAAATAGTAAATACAAGTTACATAAATACAGAAACAGGGAGAAAGGATTTAATAAATACCAACAAATCCATAAGTTAACATAGCAAACTACATTTAACAAAAAACAACGCTTGTGCATACAGTTAAATAATTATTTAATAATATATAAATCACTTTGAAATAACTACATTTACGTAAAACCGTACTAGATTTTAGAGCGTAAATAAATGATAATTAAATATAGATTCATAATACTATCCTATAACAAATCGATTACAATCGAATTGAATATTTAATATTATCATTGTACGCACGTACATTAAACAGAAATTCTGTACTAATCGGCAATCTGATTTACTTAATTGTAATGCAAGTTTATGTTTATACAAAAGTAAAATAATCAATTGTTTGACATAATATTTCTCAGTACATTGTACAAAAAAAAACCTTTCTACAGTACACTTATTTTGAAGTTCCATTCAAATGATAAGTCTACAGCTTCTCAGTTTGAATTTTTTATATTGAGTTTTTTAAAAGAGAATTTTAAAAAACAATGAAATTAAGATAAAAAATATCAAGATTCGTTGTGATCTTCCAGTAGATTTATATAAAGCAGTGTTTCTGAACCTGTGGGGCGCGCCGCCCTTGAGGAGCGTGACAACACTAAATGGGGGGCGCGAGCACATCAAATTATTAATTTACTGAAGGGAAAGCAAAACAAAATACATTCCGACATAATAAATAATAAAATACACATTTACACTGATCTAATACCTTATAAATAGTATTGTATCAATACTACACATTGTATTTAATAATTAACTTAGCAATATAAATTAAAAAACATTTAATAATTATTAGTGACTCCCTTGGGCCAGTATTGCAGGGCAAAGGTTTTTGAAGGAAACTTTAATATTAGAAATACACACTCTCTTTTTCTATATTTAGCTGAGATTTATATTTTATCTTCAAAGCAGCCACCGCAGAAAATCCTGTTTCGCAAAAGTAGGGAAACCGTAATAGTATACAAATGCTCTTGATTTCATTGTAGAAAACTCATCACCTACCCCTGCAAATTCATTCAAAGGGTGATTTATTACTATGTTTTGCCTTTGATTTCGCCAGTTGCCGTGAAGTCTATAAAGATTTTTTCTTCGGCGGTTGAGAGCCCTTCGGGGGGATTTTGAAATGCATCCCAAACCCAGTCGTAACTTGATACCAAGTTGTCAGTATAAAAATACTATTTAAAATTCTTTGCCGTCATAGCTAAATGATTTTCAACGGTTATAAAAACAACTTTCACATATTGTTCTTCGCCTTGTAAGTTTTAACACATTCAACCGCATTTGCAAACAATTGTAGGTTTTTTGCTTTAAATTTCTGCTTCACAACTCCAATTTTCTGCAAAAAGCATTAACTTTATCACTCAGATCCAACGTCTACGTATTTGCTCCTTGGAGTTGAAGATTCAAAGTATTTAATTTCTCGAATATGTCGACCAAGTAGCTAGATTCCATCACAAATTAACCATCTCGAAACTTGACTTCCGGTCGGTTTTCCTCTTCTAGAAAAATGGCGATTTGATCTCTTAATTCATGAACACGTTGCAAAAATTTCCCACATGATAACCACCTTGTCTCGCAATAAAATAGTAACGCTGAATGTACTACACCCGGCGTGTGGTCAATCCTGATTGGGGTCTTAATTTTAAGGTTATGAGTATCTTGTATAAGGGCCAAAAGTTTTGAGAAAATAACAAACCAGGCCTTTTTTCTTCATTTACTTCAGTACTGGTAAACCCAAAATTTAAGTATACTTGAGTATTTCCGAAACCATGCTCATCAGTGCACTTGTTACAGTTTCAATATGTCTAATACTGGCTTGCGCCCATTTAAAATTTTATCCATGAATCTACTGCCGTGAATAATTAATGCCGTGAATTGAAATTAATACGCAAATTACAACACACACATATACGATGGATTCGATAGCGATAGAAGGATCGACTCGACTGAGACTGGCTGGAATTGAACGAGATGTTCTTATACATTTACGAGATGCACTTATACATTTTTGAGCGACGTTCCAGAATTTTCGAGACAAATCGTTTTATGTGTCTAACAAAGTAAATCTCACCGTCTCATCTTGTATGTTCACAAGAAATAAAAATATTTAAATATGAAAATCGGTTTTCAGAAACGGAAGTATCCATTTTGACTAGTTTTGGCGTGACGTCTACACGTACGTATCTCGCATAACTCAAAAACGATTAGCGTTAGTATGTTGAAATTTTTATTTAGGACTGTTGTAACATCTAGTTGTGTACCTCCCCTTTTGATTGAAATCGACTGAACCAAAAAAGCACAAAATCAAAAAAAAATTGGATTTTGGAAATTTTCTTACTGCAGTAATAAGCCCTCATGCGAATTTGTCAATAATAATCATAAGTGGTACTTATTTTCATTGGTTCCAGAGTTATAGCCAATTGAAATTTTAATTAATGAAATATTTGGATCTTTAAGGGGAAGACACATCGGTTCGAATCAGACCTTCATCTTTTTTATTTTTTAAGTTTTTTTATTTATTTTTTTTACCTTTTTTTATAATTAAATATATTGATTTATTAGTAATTATTAACCCGTGACTGTAAAAAAGTTTTACAGTAAATAATAATTCAATAATAATAATAAAAAAAAAATATGAAAAAAATCAGAAGTTATTAATGAAATAAAATTTTATGTACTTTGAAAAATGTATATATGTAATTTAATAAGCATTATTACATATATGTATATGTAATAGAGCTGGTAAAACATCTGATTATTTAATATTAATTGAAAATTATAATTTAGAATCGTATTATTTTTGGATTATCTAGTATAATTTCTGTTTAATTTAATTTATTTATTCTTGAATTTCTGTTTAATTTTATCTACATTAAATTTAACTACAGAGTAACTGAAATATAGATTCTCACAAGAACAAGACATACACTGAGGCATACATGCTCGATCTTCAATAAATAGCAAAAAATTCTATCTTTTAGTTCATTACTCCTCTGATATTGTGTCCGACAACATTCTTCCTAAATCGGAGTTGATCATCATTTCGTTTATTTTTTTTTTTTTGTTGCCAATCATTTAATCGTTCTTTGATTTGATATAATTCTTCTGATTTTAATTTCCGTATACATTCTTAATTTGTGTATTTTTATTGTATACATAAAGTTCATGTTTACCTGGACTATATAAACTTCATGAACTTTACATGTACTTCATGTTGTGTACATTATCTTAATTTGTGTATTATTATTGTATAATAATAATTACTACCTCAGATTGTAAAATAATCTGTACAAAAAATTAGAATTCAATAATAACAATAAAAAAAGAAAAAATATCAGAAGTTATTAATGAAATAAGGTTTTAGGTACTTTTCGTTATTAAAAAATGTGTATATAATAAATTACATACAGTCGTGCATTACATATAGTCATACAAGGAAGTCATGTGGAGTCCACATCAGATTTTCGTTTTTTTAATTCCTCCCATTCAGAAATATAATTAAGTTGTAATAAATTTTTTGTATAAATTTATTATTTATTTTCATATATGTATCATACAAATCCAATTAGTATTAATAGTTTTTTTTGTTTTTTTTTTTTTTTAATAGAGAATTCACTTTAAATAATCGAGAGTTTTAAAACTGTATTTTTACATCAAAATTGCATTAGTCGTAAAGCTAAATACATCCACTTTTAAACGAAATAGCTTACGACTCGTATATTTTAAAAATATAAAAAGAAGCGATACGATTAATCATTGTTATTTTTAAAAAAAATTAAATAAAATAAATTTAACGACAAAAAATATTTCTAGAATGATTAATTTTCCGTTAGCCAACTTGTGTATTTAAATACTATAAACATGGCTTACATTACATTACACGGTAGACCTATAAACAACAGTAACTTTGTCAGAAATAATATTTTCTTTCCATTTGCAAATTCCAAAGCAATACAAATACAGTCACACGATAGAAATACACTTAACACACGTCAATTTATTCATGTGTACACACAATCAGACTTTTTAAAACTCAATGGGCAAAGTTATTATTGAAACCGTTCGTAAATTTTTTTAATAAAAAAAATCCAGCGCTTGCTGAATTTTAATTATCATAAAATAAAACAGAATTTCTGTTTACTATTAATGCAGTAAATGTGAACAGTAAAACCACATTAATTAAAATCGTTTTCGTTTTACATTTTTCAAATAGCATTAATTAAATAATGAATTTATTTTTCGTTAGATAAATTCACATTATACAAAAGGTGATTAAGTTTATTTAACCAGTAGGTTCACGTATGTAACTTATATTTTTTATACGCAAATAAAATTTTAGCAACTCAATCCTTTTTTTGTTCAAAAAATAATAATAGAGTATTATTTGTTTGTATTTACAAAAGAAAATAAAGATTTAAATAATGGACAGCTGTAAGAGTAACAGCTTGTAACAAACTTAGTCCTTATCTAAATATACTTTTTTTTTTTCTATTCCTAATGTGTACGTTACAATCCACTCAACAATAAGCAATTCTATGAACCAATCAAATGAGAATGACTTGTGACGTGTAAAAGAGGTATATTCTCGTACAGCTCAGACCGACCTTTCCTTAGATCTATTGGTTTTAACTGAACCCCAATCACCAAGGTACACCGTATCCACTTACTAATATTCAAACCAGTATAAAAGTAATTTACCTTATTAAGATTTGAACCTCAGAACCTTTGACTATGAAAATCAGCCGTTAAAAAGCTGACTGTTCTTACCACTAAATTAACCTGTAGGTTTATTATACAATAAATACGATTTTATTTCTTTTTGCTTACTCACTTTTATCCTATTTTATTTTATTTTAAATATAAAAATACTGTGTTACATAATATATAATAATTAACGACCACAATAATTTCATTTAAGCACATTTTATAATTATTTAATATAGCTGCGTAGACTACATAGAACACAAGGTACTACAAAGGATAATAACAATGTTAAAAGGATACGGAATGAAAATAAAGAATAGAATAGAGAAATAGTGAAAAGAGATGATATAATAGTCTAAGATTTAAAATCTAAAGGAAGAATAGAGCAGGCTAACAAGAACAAATATAATTAAAGAATAGAAGGAACAATGAAGAAATAAAAATATGAGTAGTACTGAGAAAGGATGCGTTTAACAAAAGGTAAAGCTTACAGCAAAGTAGTTTGGATCAAGTTAGAAAGAGAGGATAAAAGCTATCGAGATGTATGTTTGGGGGAGGATTAAAGAGAATTAAAAAGGGAAAACGAACCAGGAATAAGGGTCTGATAATTTTTATTATTTATATATCCGTGGAATGCTTAAACATAAAATCCAGAAACGAATGGGACGTGCAGTAAAAGGAAACCGATAATAATAACAGTTATTTAGAATATAGTGGATGGTGAAAGAAAAAAGAGTGATTAAAGGAAATAAAAGATGTTAAGAGAAGAAAAATACGTTAACAAAGAGTAGTCGTGTTACTAGAGCGTTTGGAGGCAATGATGGGGTAACGGACCAGCCACTTGGGAGAACATAACATATATTTATATATATATATATATATATATACATTGGATAGATAAAAAAATTCAAAAATATCTCTTTAGGTTGCCTGAATAAGGAAAATTTAACATAAAACCAAACGACCCAGAACGCTCAGTTGTAGACATATATCTGTACTTCTTTTTTTTTTATTATTTAAAAGTTCATTTCTCAAATAGTTATTAAGTATATGTGTTTAAATAAAAAAACTTGAAACCAATAAATAAATATAGAAATTTTACGCTCAAAATTTGGATTAAAGAGAATTAAAAAGGGAAAACGAACCAGGAATAAGGGTCTGATAATTTTTATTATTTATATATCCGTGGAATGCTTAAACATAAAATCCAGAAACGAATGGGACGTGCAGTAAAAGGAAACCGATAATAATAACAGTTATTTAGAATATAGTGGATGGTGAAAGAAAAAAGAGTGATTAAAGGAAATAAAAGATGTTAAGAGAAGAAAAATACGTTAACAAAGAGTAGTCGTGTTACTAGAGCGTTTGGAGGCAATGATGGGGTAACGGACCAGCCACTTGGGAGAACATAACATATATTTATATATATATATATATATATATACATTGGATAGATAAAAAAATTCAAAAATATCTCTTTAGGTTGCCTGAATAAGGAAAATTTAACATAAAACCAAACGACCCAGAACGCTCAGTTGTAGACATATATCTGTACTTCTTTTTTTTTTATTATTTAAAAGTTCATTTCTCAAATAGTTATTAAGTATATGTGTTTAAATAAAAAAACTTGAAACCAATAAATAAATATAGAAATTTTACGCTCAAAATTTGTAAAATTGTAATTATTGTAATCCTTAAAATTAGCAAATCATTTAAGAAAACTATTTTCATAATATTCTACTTTAAGCAAAATGGAATCTAATCTATTCAAATTTCTGAATTCCGGAGATAATCACAACAGCGGTTCAACATTCAAATTTCAAAACACAAAAATATTTCAGTCCAAAAAAATATTTACATGCCAGTTTTCATCTCTCCCATTACGAAAAAACTATTTTCAACAGATTATTCTTTAATATCAAACATCCTAAGGATTGAAATCCTTAAGATTATCCTTTTGGATCAAAATGATTTTTCAAATAGACGTTGAAAGTGTTAGTAAATTATGCATTTTTTAAAAATAATGTTCGCATTTAACAAATGTTAATAACCCCTTTTTAATTATTTAGCTTTGAAACTTTTTATCAATATTTCAACATATTTTTTATTTTATTAAAACAAAACTCGGGATATAAGAAGAAAACTGGCAAAAAAATTTAAGTCGTAAAAAATGTTATTAAAAAAATTCAAGTATTTTATCTATTTATTAAAAAAAATTATTAACTTATTTGATAAAAAACTTAAATGTGAAATAGTCTACTCTAAATAGTATAGCTCTTTAACCTTTATCCCCTGGTTATTCAGTTCTCCTTTTTATGATTCTAGCAATCTTAAGTGGGTAAAAGCTCCTAAATTAGAGATCACAAAATCTAATGAATTATTTAAGAACCATAAAAAACTTAATTTTTTTTTTTTTTACCGGATAAGTTTTGTATTATTATCAACAACGTGATATATAAATAAGACATAAAGAAACATAATATGAAAAAAAAAATTAAATTTATTATAAGATAATATGTTTTGCAGTAGAGCAAAATATAAGAGTAACTAATTTAGTATTTGAAAAGTTGTTAAAGCTAAGCTACTACAATCAAAAATAAAGTAAAAAGAAATTACTGGTGTGTGTCAAGAGTAGAACCGTTTAGAAAGCTTCTGTCTTATTAGACACTTCCTTTAGTTCAATAAAACGACTAAGATATTTCAATTTCAGCTAGAAACTGTCTTTCATTGTGATAAAAGTTTACCTTTACCGAGTTTTTAACATCAAAAGCAATTTTGATAAGAAAATTCACTAATAATACGGTGCAACAGTTTCAAAAAAATATATACTTTATTTGAAGACGTGATAATAAATTTAATAAATCCATCATGTTTTAATATAATAATTTAAATTGTATAATTTTATTTAATAAAAAAGAAGAAAACGTTAAAAAATACATTAAAAAAAACTTCGATTAGTACAAGTTTAACATAAATCTTTTTATAAACACCGAAATGGTTTTGACTATGAAATTTAATTATATTTCATTAATAAAAAAAATAAATAAATAAAAGACAACGATTATATTACTAGATTTTGTAACGATTTTGAGTAAGAATTCTAATTAGATTAATTACCTCACAATTATCAAAAATCTACAGTGGCCTCTTTTTTTAATTATATATTTATTCATTTTTTTCGTTTGATACAGTTCTTTTTATTCCTTTCAGTTTACATTTTAAATTACATATTTATTTTAATAATTCTAACATTTATCCTCCAACATATTTTTCTTATTTTGTACAATTCCTTCCGTTGCTGATTATAGGTGTATTTATTTATAGAAAGAGATCATCCTATTTCTCAAAGAAACTTATCGTGAAAACTATTTTCTCCGATTCACATCAAAATGTCTTTATTTCGAACTTTATCAATCCGTTTTATTTTCAACATCTTACAATAACATATTTCAACAGTTATAATTCTCTCTCTTTCTACGTACCCCCTAATATGCGTATCTCAATGTTATAAAGAAGTATATCCTGCAGTATATATATTTTTTTACCTTCTGTAATGCTTTATTTACAATCGGTTCCTCCTATGTGAAACCATAAATAAATTGTATAATAAACAATTATATGAAGGAGGAGCATCTAGTGATATTCCTCGAAGAATATAAATAACTACGTATGAACATATATAACAAATAAAATACGAACAATTAAACAATAGATAAATGTTTTAAAATAAAATAATTGGAAAATACCATAAGTATTTCACTAGCTTATAAGTATTTCCCTACGTTAACCACGTAACCACGGCGCTTCAACAAAACACCTCACTAGTTTGTCCTGAAACCGATATATGATTTCAACATTTGACTTGCGCTTGCCCTATCCCATAGTTTGACGCCCTATGTCCAAGATGGTTCACATGTGTATTTAGTCAAGATATAAATTTCGAGCTTAGACGTTCAATCTTCTCACGAACATACACGATCCCCACGTAATTGTGGATCTCATTATTCCTCACGAATCAGGCGATTCCGTTGCATTCCTAAGTATTTTATTCTGGAACCGCTGGAAGACCTCTAGTACGAAATTTCTTTGTAATTTCTAAATCTGTTTTCGATAAGAACAATCACTCAATAAAAATACAACTTTCTTGAGCTAGATTACTTTAAATTTCTTCCTTTTATGGTCTGTTGTTTGTAATTAAAAAAGAAGAATCAAATATAATTTGGTAATAGTTAAACTTTATAGATTTGTTTTCCTTTAAATTTTTTTATATACAAGCCCGTACAATCGGTTTCATTTTTGTAAGAATCTTAAGTAATAACAAATACATACACGTTAAAAAGGAAACCCCAATTGAAATTCCTCTAAAATTATAAACTAGAACTATTATAGAACAGCTGAGGATGAACATAGTTTTAAAAACTATTATATGAATAGAAAACAATAACAAGAATTTCAAAAATTAACAGATTGATAAAAAACTTAGAAAATAAACAAACAAAAGGATATTAAAAATGAAAGTGAAAACAGAAACATTGAGGAAGGGAAAGAAGGATTGATTAATGCACAATGATCAGCAGGTGTAATCACGCTACGAGTTACTAAGGTCCAGGACGTGGAGCCGCTTGTCTTATAACATCCTCACCGTTGTCTAGAAGGTTTAACGCTAAGAGGTTAACGTGGTCATTTAGCCGAAGTTCATATTTCAAACTGAAACGCCGTATTTCTTACTTGACGTACCATAGACCCAAATATTCGTGGATCTTACTGTTCTTAACAAACTACGGCGCTTCTGCTATACATGTCCCTAGTTTGTTCTGAAACCGCTGTATTATTTCAACATTAAACTTGCTTGCCGTATCCCGTAGTTGGACGCCATATGTTCATACCGGTATCCAAACAACCGAGTATAAAAATAGCTTATCAGACTAAATAACTCAGACATGTGGCTCGACTAAACTTGATTAACCCTTATCTTCCGTTTAAGCAGCCACCTGCTTATTATAATTAATTCGGAAAATAAATGTAAAAATATAAATAATAATTGAAAAAAGTTTAGAAAATAAATGAAAAACTCGACAACGAAAGGGGAGAAAAAAATTTAAGATTTGCTGGTGATGTTCAATTGTGAAAATCATAATGTAAATTTAAAAGATTATTTTCTCTTTAATCTTTAGTGTAATAACTTCTGGTGTACAGTATACAGTGCAGAAATACTCTAGTAATATACAATAGTATATTATATTCATCATACTTCATTTCTTTGTTTTATTTTTATTATTTATTTTCAAATTAAATTACATCCCGATTAATTAATTCTTTTCCCACTGATAATTTTCTTCTTTTGTTTTTTATTGTAATTAAAGTGGCCTGATTTTTATTTAAATTTAAAATAGGCACAACTAAATATATTTTTTAATTTCGTAAAATTTTAAAGATTTTATTCAATTGACCTGAGACTTATAATTTTTCCCCATACACGATGCTTTCTCTCAACCCAAATTAATATTCCATCATATGTTCTACTCGTATTTTGAATGAATAAAACGTAAAAGTAATAATAATATTATATGTATGTATAATACAATACTTTTAAATTTATAATTGTATAATACATATATAATAGTATAATATTACACATATAGTGATGATAAAATACGGAAATGACTTATTATTTAATAACTGAGGGATACTAGGAGGTCGAAACAAGTGCGGATCTACACAGTTACAAAATTACTACTTTACATAAACTTTTTTTTTTTTTTAATACAAAGATGGACGTATATGCGTATAATTTAAAAATATATATGTATGAATATATTTAAGGTAAAATTTTAAAAAAACCTTGATTTTCTGCTTATAAGTTATAATTGTATAAAGTTTGTATTCAATGTAATTTTGAAAGTAAAACGAAATAAAAAAGTTACTACGGGACGTTTTACGTCGTTTTATTACTACTGAGATTTTTCCGTTTTTACAAATTTGATTGCTTATAACTAGAAAACGAAGGTATTTATCGAGAAACGGTTTCCGCTTTCTCGTAGTGTTTTACATTAATATCATGTCTACCTTCCTATTTAAAAAAAAATGATTTAATGTGACTATTCCAAGATGGCGGAGAAAAATTTTTAACACACCATAATGTAGTAATTTTGAAACTATATAGATCCACACCTGTTTCTACCTCCTAATATCCCTCAGTTTTAAAATATGAAGCCGTTTTCATACTTTAATATCACTCTCTGTATGTAGTATGTAAATATATATACATCTGCAGGGCGTATATAGAAACTTTTGAAGTATTTTCTCTTTTTACTGACTATATATGAACCAAATAATCATACAAAAATTAATTTAATTTGAACGGCATTGAAATTAAAAAAGAAGAAATTTTTATATATATATATATATATATATATATATACTTTAAATCAGAAATGTATAGACTAATCTTAACAGACCCGAATATGGTTTCTTATTAATATTCTTTTTAGAAGTAAATCGGGAATGATTTTAACTGGATTAGTTTTGTAATACGCTTTTTGCGTATTTATAATGTTTTTAAATATTTTTAATTATTTAAAATTCCGTCACCTATTATTTTTTAAATGTATATCAACTAATCAAACTGCCGTAATAAAAGTTTTTTTTTAATGATCAATTTCGAAGAGTATATTTCTGTACACCTATCTAAATAAAACCCTAGAAAAGGCTAATATCTATAAGCAGATAAATTTTTCCAGAGATACAAAAGTTGACGTTAACGTTGGCACTCACTTATTTTTATTATTTAAAATTAAAAAATTAAAAATTACTTTACCTAAAGCAACTTTTTTGAAGGCTAGGTACAAGTTAATTAAAACTCCGGATAAAATTAAAAAATATAATTTAGAATTAAATAAAAGAATTTAAAACGTTTTTTAATTTAATAATTAAAAACATATTACAGCAATATAAAAAGTATACATATTAAATTAACTATCTGATTACTCCCGGTAAAAAACAACACAATAAAATTAACAAAATAATAAATTGAAAAATAATGACTAATAAAAAGAAAGAAGAGACAATAAATTAAAAGCAATATAATAACGTTAATTAAACAAATCGTTGAACAACTTTCAATGTAAAATATTAGTCAATTAATTATCAACAATCAAATAAACATCATTAGGGTAACAAATCCCTTCCTCAATTAAAACCGAATTGTTTATCTAACTATACTCTTACGCAGAAATTAGTAAAACGTACAAGAGACAGATAAATAAATAAACAATTACCCGCCTGATAAAAAGAATGACACAGCAGCAGCAAGTGATTTTTTTCCAGGCTCCGCGATTAGTTAGCGAGATACATAAATTTCCCGCTATCCTTGCGTTCCGATTCGACAGATATTTAACAATTAGATAAATGGACTATTTTTAACAAATAAAACCTCCAAACATTAAGATAGTCAACATTAAAGTCTCCCGAAGACGAAAATTAACTTCCACTTAACCAAAACAGTAGGTAAATAATTTATTTTTTTAACTGAAATAAATACAATAAATGATATTTATATAAATTGGTTTTTTTTTTTAAATTTTTTTTTATGTAAATCGGTTCATCAATAAAATATGTTAATCAGAGATAGACGTGTGATGGAATTTTCATACCTTTAAAAGTTTTACTACATTAACTTTTTTTTTAACAGAAAATAATTAAAATGTTTTTTTCTCATAATTTCCTTATTTGTTATATACGGCAATTACAGAAAAATTAAGGTATGTAATCCGTGTGATAATCGAAATAAGAACTGTAAGTTATATAATCTTTGCACACAGTATATAAATTTCTTATGAGACGACACTAGCCTATAATAATTCAAAACTCGTACTTGGTAGTAGCGTCAACCGTTTTGGTTATTTTAAGGGAGTTTAAAAAATGAAAAAAAAAGTGGCTTTATATTTATTCGTTGAGATAATAAATAAATCTCGTTGATAACCGCGATGCAAATGAAATATAAATTGATTGATAAATAATATTTTAAAAATTAATACAAAAAAGGATTTTAAAACTTTTGTAAAGTTAGATACGTATTAAGTAAATAATTAAAAATAACTCATTGAACAAATTTAACATTTCATAGAAATATGTAAAAAATATTACGTACTAGCTTTTACCCGCGGCTTCGCTCGCGGGTAATATTGAAATGATATCCTGGCTCACCTTTACTGAAAATTAACGGGTACTGCAAAGCATCATAAAATTTATGAGTAACGGCTACGCGTTTCAGCGTATTATCATGTGTCCGTAACACTATGTCTCGGGCATGGGCCACCATACTCTCAGAGATACAGTACTGTATCTCTTTCGACTTCTTCAATAAACTGACAACGACGGTTTACTTCAATTTCTTCATCACCCATAAAATAAATGCACCTCCAAAAATTTATGCTGTTCATTATCTGCTGGAAAAAGTGATCCAATTTGATGATATATATGTCCTTGTACAATAAAAGTTGGTGAAAATCCGGGCATTCTTATCACTTTATCTACTCCAAAGGACGTCATTTGGAAGCAAGAGTTATACTTTCTGATTTTACTTAAAAATTGCTTCGACTCATCTGTAACACTTAAATTAGAATTTTCAAAGGCTCCTAAGGTTCACCAAGTAAAGGAAGCGAAACTTTACCACTGGAACAGCACATTCCAGCAGTTTCATCTTTCCATTTCAAAGCATCGCAATGCTGACATTTTCTATTCATTGAGCCAATACCAATTAAAGAATGCTTATAGTATTCAAGTGAAGGATCATATTGAAATCCAGAATTATTAAATACAGACCAATTGTTACGCATGAAATGTCGACGGCCCGCGATTTGCATTTCTGCATGAGCGATTCTTCTCGCCTGCGATTGTTCTGGAGTTTCTCTCGCTCTTATAGCTACCTGCTGTTCAGCTTGTCTTTCTAAACTAATTTGTGTTTGAATCGGCGTTTCAGCTGCTCTTAAGGTAGCTTGGCGTTCAGCTTGCTCATCTAACCTTTCTTGTCTCTGAGAAGTTGTTTCACAACCCTAAAAGCACATTGTCGCCTCGCTTGTTGTTGTCGTCTTAGTTCTTCGTGAGCGGAAGATTCTTGAGTTCGAGCAACTTTTGCCGTCCGGGCCCGTGATGAATCCCTGGACAGGTTAGATTTGCGCTTCCGAGGCATTTTAGAAAAAAAAATGAGTAAAAACTTAAAATAGCGTTAGAAGTAAAACAATAAACAGGCACCTAACCTCAACAACTGGAAAAGTTTTAGTATTGCTTAGAAGTGACAGAGGAATAACAGTAAATATAGAAGGATTCGAAACAGCAGAAGCACTATACTCAATTAAATAGTGATTTGACCGTCGGTATTACAGTGTTGGATTGGTACTTTATTTCATTTACTTACTGGAACGCCAGATGGCGTTGAATTTGGTCAAATTTTTTGTCGGGCGATCATACCTACCAATAAAATTTTTTTTACTCTCCCGAAAAAATATTGTTTTTTTTACTAAAAAGTGTCCTATGTCCTTCGCAATACCTTTGAAAATATGTGTACGAAGTTTCATGATGATCGGTTGAGTAGTTTCTGCGTGAAAGCGTAACAAACAAACTCACATTCACATTTATAATATTAGTAAGGATGATTGCGCTGAAACAAAACAAAGAGAAAAAGTTGTTAAATTTTCTTTATATTATGATAGAGTATAATGTTACCGAATGCCACCAACCTACCACCTCTCGAAGAACAACGTTCCTTCCTCTTGACAGCACACCCCAATACGTACATAATTGATAAACACCAATAACCGGAAAAAATAACAAAAATTACTCTAAGATTAATAATATTGCAGATTTTATTAAAAATAAAGTGGTATGCTTTTAACAATAAAAATTTGTATATTACCGCGTAAGGAACAGATCCGATTAATTACATATCATAATAAACAGAAAACATATTTAAAAAGATTCTAATCTAAGACGACCCATTTTTAATGAAGCCTGATTAAAAATAATGAGATTAATATAGTATTACATAATAGGAGTGAATTATATAAAAATATAAGCACATGAAACACAATTTTTTATAATGTGTCACATCCAAATAGAGAGATCTTAAAAATATATATGACAGAAAATGATCATCAATGGTAGGAGTTAATACTGAATTACACTGAAGAGTTTTTAATAAAAAAAATAAAATCCCGTTTTATTTTTTAAAAAAAAGTTAAATTTATATACATTTATTCAAAATATCACATACCTTATTAAATTACATCAATTTTATTAGTATTTTTTTATAATTATCTACATTTCTAGCCGGACATGAAAACCAAACAAAAAAAAAAACATAAAATGGAAGGTAATCGATAACAAACTTAATAACCTGTACTGCATTTTAGAATACAGAGGAAACACGATAGAAAAAATATATAACATTCGTTTAAAGATAACAACGAAAACAAATCACGTAAAATTAAATACGACGTAACTTTAAATATCAATTCTATTCAGACACCTGTCAATGCTGTAAAAAAAATTGAACATTGATGAAATATTTATAAATTTTCCGGAGCTTTTCAAGAGAATTTTTTTCTCAGGATTATGCAAATTGATTTTCAGTTACAAAAAATTTAGTAGATTACATATAAAAAATTTAATGAACTTTATTTACATGAATAAATTTTAATTAATGTTTTATTTCAGAACATTAACAAACAATAAGAATACATTGTCGTGTAAAATGATAAAATATAATAATAATATGCGTTAAAAATAATAATAATTTTAATCAAAATATTCAAAAATAAAACGTGTAATTATAAAAGGAAAATGAAACATAACAAAATTAACATTAATTTTCCATTTATCTTTGACTATCTTTTATATGTAAGCTGATAGGTAAGCTAAATAGGTTGATTATGAACAGTTAAAATTTCATAACGAACCGTAATCTTCATTTTGCTAAAAGTAGGATAAATTTTAAAAATTTCTTACTTAAAAAATCTATAAAGGGACAGTCTAATAATAAAGGACAGAATACAGAATCACTCTTTAGAAAATCAATTAATCAGAATACTCTTCAGTAAATCTATTCTGAGAGCAAATGTTAAATAAGAAAGAATATTTTAGGTTACGAAGATTAAAAGAAGAAAAAATAGAAGAAAGCTCAAAAATGTATAAAATAAAAGAATTTTAAGCAACCGTCAATTATTTTTTCTTTCTTTATCCGTATCAAGAAAAATACACTGTAGAAATTTAAAATTTGGTAAATAAAATTCCTTAGTGCAGAATTAAAATAAAAAAATTAAATTTTTAATTCAAATTTACATTAAAACCATTTTTACCTAATAGAATCAAATAATCAACCATTTTTTTACCGACTTTTCGAAAAAAATACTGTATTACTTTCGGTCGCACTGTGGGATTGGAGGGTGAAATAGAATTTCATTTACGTTTGAGGTATGAGGAATACGAAAATACCATTCACTTAAAATGTAATTGCCTTATATATATATATAGAGGCCAATTTATAAAATTTGTGGCTCGAAAATCTCTAAAATTATTTGATCAATTTCATTGGAATTTAGATATGCTGTAGTAGTGTATCTGAAGATGTGCGTGTTATAGTTTTATGAAGATTTGATGAATCGTTCTTGATTTTGAAGGTCGACAAAAGACAACATAACTTCAATTTGAGATTACGTTGAATGTGTTTAGTGTATTTTTATTCGCGCTTATGCAATGAATCACAGCGGTGAGCGAGTTGAAATTTGATACTTGTATGTACGGTCTAATCGTTAATCCAACGTATGTAATACGTTGTTCACTGAAAATCAGTGCGTTTCTAACCGAGATTAGTGAAGGCATCGGATACGAAAAGTCGGCCTTCTTACGGTAAAACTGCACAAGAGTTTTAATACAGATCGTTTGGAAAGCTGCTGTACACTGGAATTACGGAAGTGTAATGACCAAACTTTCTTAATTATTACTTTATATTTTTAGTTCATTATTTTATTTAAAAAAATATTAAAATTACTAGAATACTGTAAAAAATGTTGAGAAAAATCTCCTCCAACATCAATACAACACTGCACACGTCACAATTTGTTTTCAAATACTTTAACCAGCTAATGTACTGGAATTTTTCGTACGTATGCCGTTATTACGGTTTTTAGTTCGTCAAGCGTGCGTGATCTGTTGCGATACACTGTTTGTTTTGCTGCACTCACAAAAAACGTAACCTGGGGGAATCAGATCGCGTGATCGTGCAGGCCACGAACCCCTCGAAACGGTTCGATTACCAAAGACGTTTCGTAAAAAAATTCATTGACTTGTTAGCTGTGCGCGTTCTGGCGCCATCTTGTTGGAACCAAAGGTGATTGATTTCCACTTCCGTTAACTGACTTTGTTAAAATTTTACAATAAAGATCACTATTAACTGTATTTTCAAAAAAGATTGGCCCCACAAAGAGCGTTCTACTCGTACCGAACCAGAGTCCAATTTTCGTTTCGTGTAACTCATGGGGATTAGTTTTCGACCACAGTCGTGTATTTTGTGAATTAAAATACCCCCCAGATGAAACCACGCTTCATCTGTAAAAAAAACGCCTTGCCGAAAATACCTACGGAATTTAGTGAATAAAAAGTTAAAAATATTGACAATAATTTAATCTTTTGGTAGTATTATAATATAGTCTTATGGTATCTGTAGGTTTCGGTTCTCGAACAAACATTACTTTATAGGGGAAAGGTTTTTTCAGTTCTCTTCTTACAGTTTTACGTGCAGTAGTAAGGTCGATATCTTGTTTCTGTGCTAACTTACGCATCGACTTTGATGGACTTTCGACCGTAGCATCCGAAATATCAAACAGCTTCTGTTCGTTTAGTTTAGGTAGTTTTCCATTTCATAAGCGTCAACAGAGCCTTTTTTCCCGAAATTTTTCGATAAGTTTATAAAGGGCAATGCGGTGACGAACAGCAGGAAATATATGGAAACTTTTCAGAAAACTTGTGCCTCTTTAAATCAGTATACTGGTCATCATCACGAAAGATGTGTTCAACGAGAAAAACGCGTTCCTCTACTAAAGACGTTTCTCGCAACTACTGATCCGATAAACGTAGCACGTTCAATCCTAACTCAACAATTGACGTTTTGGTTTATTACGCCAAACGAAACCACAGGGCAACCAACCTAACGCCGAAAGAACAGAATGCACCACATAATTCTAAAGTGTAGTGCAGAGCGATTTTCCAAACGCGCTGTATTACAGCCACGTAAATTGAGTTTAATTCAAACATACTTTTTTATATTTTTACAATAGAAGTTGTGCACGTGAAAATTTTATGAAGATTGGTTGTGTGGTTCCGAGTTACGCTCAATTTAAGGTCGACAACAGCCAACATAACCTCAATTTGTATTATTTCTTTGGTTGCATAGTGGGATTGGAGAATGGAAATGAATATTCTTTACGTTTTGAGGTATGAGGATTACGAAAATAACATTTAAGTATAAAATTTAGGTTCGATTATTCAATCAAACCAAAATTTTCTTGATAAAAGGCAAAAAAATCATTCAGTTTAAAGGTAAAAATTTAATATTATTTTCCATTATTCTAGGAAAATGATAACATATCTAATTGGTATTATTTATCGATTCTAGGTGACCCTATAATTTTTAAAAGGCTAGTATGATTATCATAAATAGATACAGAAAGATCGACATAATCATCTTAATAACACTCGGATTATAAACAACGAATTTGATAAAAACAAAATAGCGGTTGGTTGTCCCTCCTTTTCTAAATAGCGAAAAAAATACATTTTTTTTAAACTTCAGTTGTATCAATTAAAGTTGCTTTAAAAAAATCTCATAAATATCTTTTTATTACATTTAAATTATAAACAGGTGTTATTTAACGTTAGCGCCATGCCAAGCTGTAGAGGTGAAGCAATTTGTTTAAAAGATTATTATTTTTATTTATTACTGTGAAGGCTGTATTATTAGTATTTGCTCCAATAATTCATATTAACTGTTTAAAATGTGTTATTAGATGTAATTCTGAAAGTAATACGTAATGAAAAAGTTACTATGGCGCGTTTTACCTCGTTTTATTGCTATAGCGAGTTTTTCGTTTTTGCAATTTTGCATAACTCGAAAGCAAAGGTGTTTATCGAGAAATGATTTTCGCCTCGTCATTTTTTTTCTTGTAAAATATTACATTAAAATTTACCTTCATATTTTAAAAAAAACGTTTGGTTCAGTATGGATGATTCAGAATGGCAGACAAAAACTTCACACACCATAAAAAAGTAAATTTGTAACTATGTTGATCCGCATTTGTTTGTATCTCCTAGTAATTTTGAAAATATATGTGTACATTTTTTTTTAAAAATAAAATACTAACTTAGAATAATGTAATTTGACATTAATAATCTACTACAACCATCTCTAGATAAGAGTCTGTCGGCAATCATTTTGGTTTTCAAAAAATCTTAAAAAAGTGATCTTTTCCTTCATTCCTAATAAACATTATTTATTTACACCTGTATTATTTAAACTTGAACTAAATTCTATTTCCAAAGGTTGCGATTCAATTATATCCTGATCTACTCAATGTTTTGCTTATTAAAAGAAAATAAAGTATGACCATCAATTACATACTTTCAGTACATGAAAAGAAAATGTTCGCCCAATAAGGGTGGGCAAACTACTTTTTGTTATACACCGATCCATTACTAGAAAGAGAGCAAAAAAACGTGTAACAACTTCCAAGACCATAAACAACAATAAAGATCACGTATCATGTGGAGTTCTTGTAGTCGATTTTATTTATTTGCATCCAGGTAAAGCCGTTTTAGTTTATTTTTAGGTAAATTGAAGGAATAAAATACTTAGTTTTCTGAAATATTTTATTAATAATTTTCTCTCTTAATTTTTGTCTGAAAAAGAATAGTACAAATAAAAGAAATTATAATGAACACCAACGATAACACACTTTATGAATTAAAGAAAAGTTTTAACGGGAAGCGAAAAATGAAATAAATTCTAAATTTGAAGAAAATCAAAATGTAATTCCGAAAAAGTAATTTTGAATAAACATAAATTACAAAAAAATGTTGTCGCAGCAAAGAATGTGTACTGCAGCCAAAGTTGGTCCGATCTATTACAAACGGAAAATAACTTAATAAAACAATCATTTATATAAATGTTAGACGTAATTAAACAGTGAAAATTTGTTCAAGTATGTTTAAAATGTAATATTAATAAACAACAATAAAATTTTTTAAAACTCTAAGAATGTACAGAGTTGATCAAAATACTCTGGAGCTCATTAAACCCTCTCACAAACAATTTCTAAAATTAAATTTATGAGAAATAAATTGAGCAAACCTTTTCTACACACAAAAGGATTGAGACAAGGTGATGGGTTATTACCGATCCTATTCAACTTGGTTTTGGACAAAATAATTAAAACCTTTTAGCAGATGAATGATCCTTCGAAAATCGGATCTAAAAACCGAAACGTCAAATAAGATGCCTAGCCTTCCCTGACAGCTTAGCTCTTTTATCTGAAGGAAGAAGCAGTAGCACAAATATAAAAGCAGAAGGCATGAGGAGCTAAATTACTACCTTACACAGCTCCTAACTGGTCACGGCGATTTTGGAGCTCACCTGCACAGATTCCGCCTATGTGCAGGCCCTGGGTGTGTCTACTGCGGGGAAGTAGATATCCCAGAGCACACCTTCTTCAACTGTGGAAAGTGGGTGCCACTAAGGAGAGCCCTCGGGGTCCTCCAACTGACTCCAGACAATATGCTGGAGTATATGCTCACGGGAGATAGAGAGTGGCTTGCAGTACGAGAACTAGCCACAAAGATTCTGCGAGAGAAGGAGCACGGTGGACACCTGAACAGATAGTGAGAAGCAACGGGTACAACCATGTATAGGGTGCCATGGCTGACTCAACTAAAATGAGGAGGCGAGGCTCCCCGATAATAACATGCGGACGGTGCAGCAGAACACAGAAGACCAGCAAAAACCTCAGGAAGTGAGGTGTAGGATCTCGGACTGGAGAGCGAAGGGAGGACAGACAGTCCTCTATGCAGAGCTGACGTTCGTTCGTGCTTGCATGGATAGGCGGCAATGATGATGTACGGGGCCTATGAACACACTGAGCTCGAAGGCCCTCCTGCGGCTGACTAATGCTTAAATGCAGTTTCCGGCCGCGGGAGGAGGACTGGTGAGGTGGAAGTTTAGTCGGTAGGGCGCAAGCTACATACGCCGTAACATCTGTGGAACCTATTATAGAGCCCGACACTTTGTCCGTAAATGGTATTACTCCCCTAACCTGATGCAAAAAAAAAAAATAGAAAATTGAACAGGACTATGCCAAACAGCAGGTTTACAGTTACTCCTTACCAAGACGGAAATCACGACTAACGTCAAATTATTCATAGAAATAATAGTAGGAACTAAATACGGTTAAATAAATGCCATTTACCGCTTTATGTACCTAGGAGAGATTATAAGCAGTACAGGAATAGATAACGCATCAACTGAAAATAGAATATTAAAACTGAAGAAAGAAAACTTGACTAAAACTAAAGAATTTTAGATTTATCAAATATCAAAGATTTATTTATTTAATCTGTTTGAGTCCAAGCTGTGGAACATTAAAAGCAAATTCAAGTTACCTGAAGCAAATGGAAAAGAACCTGCAAAGGAAGGCTGAGAGAATAGGACTATTGCGACAGTGATAACTTCCGAACAATAATTTGCGGTATAATAGTTCTTGTGACTGAAAAAAAAATGGACAGATGAGTAAAAACGAAACCCTATCGAAAAAATGAGAAACGCATTGAAGAAGAGAAAAGAAGCTAGTAAGAAGTGATATTTGAATCCTTTTCGATAAATGAACAACATTCAACTCAAAAATTATTTTTTTTTTACATCCTCGGTGATAAAAAAGGTTTTACAAACTTTTTTCATTGTAATTGGGCATCGTGAAATCAATTTAAAAAAAAAACAATTTTACCTTCTCAACTTACGCATATTTAAATGACAATAAAAAAATATAATATTAAAAAACAAAATTGCAATAGAGAAATATAAGCTAAATGATGTTACTGACCAAAGGCAGAATCAGCAAAATCTCTGAATACGACACAGACCTTTTAAATTTCAGTCTGTTATTATTATTTTTTCTAAAATACATTGTTTTTTGTTTTATAGACCCTTGAATAAGCACTTTTTTTAACAAAATTAAATTAAATTTATTTTTAAAACAATAATAAAGTTTAAAAACTCTCCGAACGCTGTTTGTGATGTTATTTCTATTTTGTTTAACAGTAATGTGAGGTACAATTATTTTCATTACCTATTTAAAATAAATAATTCCTTTAATTAAAAAAAGTAAAATTATTATTTCTTATCTATAAGAAAAATAAATGACTACAGTGGACCACTGTAAGGCCGTAAAAGCAAAGAGAAAAAAATTCATCGAATATTCAGCAGTAATAGTTGATCCAGCTTCACAAGGATTCTATGAAAAATACTTACAGGAGACCCTAAGGGCTGAAATAATGGTATGAAATATATATAATTATGTTGTACTTAATAATAAAAATTGGATACTTTCTTTTAAAATCATCCGTAGAAAGAATTTCTTTTTAAAAATCTGATGTGGACATCACATGACTTCCTTGTATACCTATTAAGGTACTTATACACATTTATTTTTTAAATGAAAAGCACATATAATTCTATTTCATTAATAACTTCTTCGTTGTTATTGATTTGTTATTGTTGAATTATTATTTATTGTAAAACATTCTCTACAATCAGAAGTTAATAATTATTAATAAATCAATATATTTAAATCCAAAAAAAGGAGATTTCGAATTTAAACCGATGTGCCACCTTCCCCCTATAAGATAAAATATTTCATTAATTAAAATTTTATTTGGCAGAACTCTGGAACCAATGAAAATAAGTACCACTTATGATATACTGCTGAAAAGCTCTCAATGAGAGCTTATTACTGCAGTTAAGAAAAATACCAAAATCCAAATGTTTTGGATTTTGGGCTTTTTGGTCTAGTCAATTCCAATAAAAAAAGAGGGAGGTGTTATAACAGTCCTAAATCCAAAATTTCAACATCCTACGGCGTTTTGAGTCAATCGTTTTTGAGTCATGCGAGATACATACGTATATACGTATGTACAGACATCACGCCAAAACTAGTCAAAATGGATTCAGGGATGGTCATAATGGATATTTTCGTTGAAATAAGATAACCGAAATTTTTCGCGATCACAATACTTCCTTTACTTCGTTCAAGGAAATAAAAATCATAAAAGAATGCAGCTCCAGTAAATATCGTTTAGCACGTCATTAAATAATTACGTGTTAACTAAAGGTCTTCTTGTTTATATCAATTTTTTCTCAAAAATTCACATAAAAAAGACAAATTCATAGCACAAACCCAGTAAAGAATATACTAGCATATTTTAAATATACTAAAAATGAAACGTTTATAAAGACAGAATAGCAAAGACAGACGCTGACAAAGATGTGTAACTAGAGAAGTGTTACAAAGTTAAACAATTATCATAAATCAAAATTTGCAAAAATCGTGAACGTTTTGACGGATATTTTAAATAAATTGTGTTCATTACAAGAAAAATTACTATGAAGGTTAGACATTTATGTTATCTATCTTCCTTGAGATAATCATATTACTACACATTATAAGAAGTAAAAGAGGGATGTGGTGGCTACATTACCAACTATTACTAGTAATTAGGATTAGTATCCTTAGATAAATATTAGTTAATATATATATATATATATATATATATATTTATAAAAGGTATATCTATGAATGCAAGTAGAAATACACCACTTGTAGCATTCCAAAAGTATCGGTTTTATGAATAATGGTCGTGGCAGAGAAGTACCGTCTATGCCTTTCGTCTGATAGGTTCTGGGTTAGAATCCCGATTAGGCTTGGAATTTTTCAAGCTCTATCAAAATGTACCTTTCATCAGCGGCTGTAATTAGACGATTAACCTGTAGCTGCCAAAAAAACAATATACATAAAATATATTTATTTTATAATAATTCATTTATTTTAAAATTATTCAGATAATATAAAAGATTATTTATGAGAATAGCACATGAAGAGTCTATTTTTATTGGAAAAGATACTAGTTTTCAACAAAAAAAATAATTGTTTTTTAATTTTGAATATGGTTTAATTATTTAAAAATTTCACTTTGTGCCAAAACGATAATTTAAGATTATGTGTGAATTAAAATTAAAACCACATACATCGGGAAGACTTTATAGAAAACTTATCAATCATGTTTGAACCACTGACTCTCAAGAAGATTATGAGAAAAAAAATTCATCATCAGTTAATTTGCAAAATAGGGTCAAATAAAACTACTCTCTTGAGCTTTTCGTTTACTATGTTTTTTTAAAAAATTGTGATTTAAGTGTTTATTGGTGAAATAAAAAAGAGTTTCAGACCTTTTCTTTTTTCGATGCGGTAACTTATCCCCTCTCACTACTTTTTTTGACATCAATAGTTATTTTTTTAAATAACATTTTTTTATGCAAAACAAGATCTGGATTTAAATGAGTGTTTTTATCGTTTAATGGCTTTTCAAGTTTCAGATCAGATCATATTCGGCAAAAAACAGTTAGTTAAATGGTCTTCAGAAATTAAAAATTATATAATATTACTAATTCATTTCAAGTCCTAAATAATTTTTTAGCATTGAAGAAACAAAGAGGACTCACACTACGAAAAATATTTGATGAATCTCGAAGGCTAACCGTCTAGCATTTCATTTTTTTCTTGAAAATCAATGAAATATAATTTGTTCTTTCTCACATTAATTTTGATGGGAGTGCTGTATTTTGATGGGAGTGAAGGAAATATATAACGGGGATGTAAATTCAAAAACGTAATATTATTTGTAAGAAAATATAATTAATAATACTAAACTGTTTTTATGAATACAAACGATTTTTTTTTTAAACAGATGAGTAGGTTGTTGTAGATAGGCAAGAAAGCGAGGACTAATTTAAAATAAATGATTAACGGTTGTAATGAGCGGTTATAGTCGTCTAACTCTCAAATTTTTCGTATTATATTTTAGTATTATTATTAATAAATCAATATGTTTAAATTAAAAACAGGAAAGTTAAAAAACAAAAGCAGATGAAGTCTGATTCGAACCGATGTGCCTTCCCCTTATAAGATTCAAATACTTCATTATTTAAAATTTTACTTGGTTATAACTGTGGAGCCAATGAAAATAAGTACCACTAATGATACATCGTTGAAAAGCTATCAATGAGGACTTACTACTGCACTTAAGAAAAAGTCCAAAATCCAATTTTTTTTTTATTTCGGCTTTTTTGGACACTTTTGGTCCAGTCGATTGCAATCAAAAGGGGAGATGCACAATTAGAAGTTACAACAGTTCTAGATCCAAAATTTTAACGTTATACGGCTAATCGTTTTTGAGTTATGCGAGAGACATACGTACGTACAGACACCAAACTAGTAAAAATGGATTCAGGGATGATTAAAATGGATATTTCCGTTGAAATCTGTAAACCGAAATACTTCGCGATCACAATATTTCCTTTACTTCGTACAAGGAAGTAAATAACTTTTAATAGTTTTTAAATCAGCGATATTATAATAGAAAAATAAAATGCAAAGAACCAATATAATTTCTAGGAAACCTTTTCGAAAATTTACAGCGGTATTGGTTAACAGATCCTAGCAAAATGGAATTATAAGAAAAAACTCTCCAGCTGCGTATATCCATCTAAATTTTATAAAACGAGATAAGATCTTATCCCATTTGGAACCATTATTGTTACGAGTATATACAATTTCATTAAACAGATAAAAAAACAGCTACTTAAAAGTTATTTCGTCTTTAAATTTTAATCTATAAATTGCCTTTCAGTCCTGTAAGAAGTTGTAGCTCGGCTATCTTAACAGTTATGCAAATTTCAGTTGAAGAATTAAAAAGTTGTACTTGTGTAAAAAAAATTATAGAAAAAATACACCAAATTTAAGATTTTATAGATATTTTACAATTAATTTTTGAAATTTACTATATACTTATAAACATTTAATTCATATTTTTCTAAAACAGGAGAAAACGATTTATATATCCGTCCAGCAATCGTAGTTACCAAATTTTCTAGTTTTGAAAGCCAAAAAAGGATAAATATACTTTCTTTATAATTTATCATTTTTTGATTATTCTCCAATTTCGCTTTCTTCTCTTGTTAAAACAAAATTCCTATAAACATAAATTCGGATTTTGATTGACCTAAATAATTTTTACAAAATCATAATTTTGGCGAGAAATAAAAACTGGGGGATATTTAAAGTCTAATAATTCTTTATGCCATCACCAACTTTATTTCGTAATCCAAGCTACTGCAAAATTCAAAATACTTCACAAAACGATCTTATTTACTGTATCCATTGTGTCTGGATGGCACAGATTTGTCTTTACATGTGGGAAATTAAAAATGCCGAAAATCAGTTATTTTAACTACTATAGGCTTCCCTATAGTAGTAAACTTCTGGTTACCATTTTGCTATTGATTTCTAATTAAATAATATATCCTGGTTTGGCGACATTATGGTACCGATATTATGGTATCCGACTTGTGGAACCGATTCAACAAAGCCACAAACGATATCCGGAAAATATTATTTCTGTATGGTATATGAATCAATCAACCACACCAGGTATAATTTAATTTGAAGAATTCTAAAAAAACAAGAACAGATGTGATTCAAAATCTGATTCTTTGATATTTCATTTCATTTTCAACTGCATACATTTAGTTTTTTATAGCCTATTTCTATTTCCCATTAGATCAAATAATTATGTAAGCAAAGATCAAAGTCGATTCTTTAACGCTATCATTATCCTTTTACTGTACAAATTTTACAGGTTCAACTGCAATAAATTTGCTATGGTCTGTGTAATGATAAATTAATCCATTATTCCAATAATCCAAATTAATGAATATTAAATTAATTATTCAATAAAGAACTATTTAAATTAACCGGTCTTAGCGATCTAATAAATCAAGCATCTAAAAGGATAATGTCATATATACGTTACATACAAAAAAAGAAATCAGAAAAGAAGTATAGAAATATCCAGTGAAAAGATAGCATTTACAGCGGTAGCATCAACTGAATGACAATTACATTAGATTGTTTAAGGCAAGAGATAGAGATGTGATTGAGAGAAACCCGAAGTATATCGGTGTGATGGTGTCCGTCCGCATGATTCTTAGCGATACTTTTTTGTATAGCAATCAAGAAGAAGGCTTCCTTCATTGGCAATTTACCCCACACCAGTTGTTGGATCATGTACAGGGTTTCCCTCTCGTAAGAGTTAACTGACAACAGTTCTCTTTTAACAAACTCTCTCCTCCCACTGTATTTTCTCTTCCTCTAATATTTCTAACCCACGCGTTTATCTACTACAAATAAATTACATTTATTGGCTAGCACGATAAACAACAAATGTAAATTGATTTATCTCGTTTTAAACCCAGATATTTTATCTTGTTATATGTACAATAATTTATAATATTTAGTATGTACATATTTACTTCCATCGAAACCGCAATTTATTTTATAAAAAAAATCTACGAACGTGAACATTTTATCAACCGACTTATAGTTTCATTACTTTTATCGTTTTTTTAAATTTAGTGAACTTTTATACCAAGTGTAAAATGATTTATTTTGTTTTAATTTCAGCGCATTTAAAATTAAACAATTTCGACAAAACCTCAGTAACCATTCATTCTAACTCAAAAATATTTTTACAACTGTATTTATTATTAACATTGCATAATATGTTTTAGAAAAAAATTTGTCAAAATAACTCCACTATAGTCGGTTTCCGGAATCGAATCCCAGACACGACTGGTTACTTCACGCATTAGAAACTTAATTTCTTTAATAAAATAAAATCAAAAGACTATAATTGGATGTCAGTATAGTAAACTATTCTTAAATATATATGTATTATATATTGGCTAAAATTAGATTAAAGTAGTCACAACTGATAAAAAAGAATCCTTTTCGGCACGCCAGAAGGCGGAGATAAATTTCACCGGTGCTAAGTAAGGGATAAAAGATATTTCCACCTTAAAATTAAGAAAAACTTCAAATTTACTCACTACCGCAATGGCTGCATGTGAAAAAGTTTCACATGTTTAGCATACGACAATCTCCATCTTCTTACAATCCTAATAAGGGTCATCCCTTGCCGTAAGGGTTGCTCGTATCAAAAATTGTTTCAGAAAAAGGTTTAAGCTAATGTTTAGTTTAAAGTGGTCGTTACCACTTTAAACCGATTCGATGCTGTGCCTACTAAGGAAGGTATGATTTTTTGTCTTCAAACCCCTATTTTTTCCACCTCCTGGACCTATCTAAGTAAAATCTTTACTTAAATAGGTTTTAGGTCCTTATCCAAAGATTAGTAGGAACTCTAAAGGAATTCGATATTTTACTTAATAAGTAAGTTATAGCGATATTTTGTTTTTTCGAAAAAGTCTCCCCCCCATTTCCACTCCTAAGCTCCGATTTTACCCATTAACGAACTCGACCGACCGAGATTTTCGGTCGTTATATTTTATGTATCAATTTGAAACTGATTGGCGCAAAATTACTGTAGTTATCGTGCCCACAAGTGAAATATATATATAAATAAACTTTTGAATTGACGGTGATTTTGGGATCTGGGGGATGTGAAACGCGAAGATATGTTGAAATTTTCCGCAAGTCGAATCATGGTATCCATTACAATAGGTAGCTTTCGTATGAAATCTACCTAAACACTACAGAGATTAAATTAATTAACGTAACGAAAAATGTAAAATAATTTTTTTTTAAGAAAAACCCTTTTTCATCTTTTTTTGCTATCATTTACTACTTTACTTTTATTTACTACTAGTCGGTCAGGGCTCACTCATTCTTCCTGATTAGACTGGGCACATTGTGTTCCTTATCCTCATGTTTCTGAGAATAATACTAATAAATAATAATTAAAGCCTATCCAATTCATAATTTCTTCAGAGCAAAAGTTTGGTGAACTCAGAACTCGAAACAGTGATCTGAAGTATACGGGTTTCAGAATAGTCGTCCTCCATCTTAAAAATAGTAGTTACAGTCAGCTACCAGTCCTTCATAGAGTATAAAAAATATTTTGCACCGTTGTTAGCGTTATTCGAAAAACATCAAGAGGAAGTAATCTTACTTCGTTTTTTAATTTTTTTTTATTTTATGGTTTTTAGTCAAATCGAAAGCAGTTGTCGCGGTGCGTCGCGTCGCGTCGCACTCGTAGTAACAATGGGCAGTGCACAATACACGGCGTCGCACCTTTAAAGATACTTTTCTAGATAAACAAAATAGATATAGAAAAAGAGAAACACCATTTTTTGTAGAAAATTTAATATCAAATACTGCAAGTTAGTCAAAATGCGTAACCAAATGGTAACGGAAATAATCCTATGTTCTTTCTAGGTAAAAAAAACTAGTTCATGCAAAATTTCAGTTCAATTGGTTGAGTAGTTTTTGCGTGAAACAATAGCAGACTTACAAATAACACTAGTTTTATATATATATATATATAATGTATAATCGTATATATATATATATATATATATATATATACATCAGATTTTGGAAATATATTAGTATTTCCTAATATGCTACAAATTTTTCAATTTTTTTTCGTTCCTTTCTAGATCGATATAACTCAAACTTCATCTACAGGTAAATAGTTCGGTCGCGCCAATATTAAGAAATTTTAAAAATTTCTTTAAGAAAGGTTAAAAAATCATATTTCAAAAAACGAACAAATTTGAAAAAAATTCTTTAAAAAATGTTTAAACTTATTGTTTTTTCTCTTTATTAATCTTTTGGTTAGAAAGAAATTAATGACATAAAATAATTAAATTTTGTATACTTTTAATAACTTTATTTTCCATTTAATTTTTAATACAATAAGATAAATTTTTTCCCATATTTCCTATGCTTTTTTGGGCGATACCAACTGCTTTTAATGCAATAATAATAACAAAGAGTGAATAAGTAATACATGAAAGTGCAAAATAAAAGTTAATGATAAAAACAGATTTTCTTTTTATCAAAATAATATCATGAATCTGAGAAAAATAAATCACAACTTAAGTCAACGTTAAAGGTAATGCTTCTTTAACCTTTTTCACTGAATAAATAATAAAAAAAAAAAACAAAAAAAACGGTTGTAACCAAACTAAGAAGAGTAGTTTGATATTTTAATATTTTTGTAAAAATATTATCATAAGAGCATTTGACAAAGCGTAATTAAATCTAATCATTCATTTTTTTATGGTAGTAGTTCCTTTTCGAGTCCAAATGAGGACTGAGGGCTGCAAAAGCGTAACCTTCTGATGGTAACCGCTATTGCTATAATTTTATATCCTACACCGATGTGGTGCAGTGCATTAGATAAGAAAAGGAATGTGAAGCGATTGACCTTATTGCAAAGGAGAACCACATTAAAGATAACGACAGCATATTGAACGGTGTCGGCAGCAGCGGCGAGTGTGTTGGCAGGAATGCCTCCTATTCATCTTATAGCCCAACACAGGAAAAGAATATTTGAGGGTATGATGAGAGAGGACGCTAAAACCCTCCTATGGCAAGAGTGGCAGGGGGCTTGGGATAAGTCACACACTGGAAGATGGACACGAAGAATGATACCGCGATTAGAGCCGTGGCTGGGGAGAGGTCATGGTGATGTGAGTTACGTTGCACAGCTTCTCTTCGGGCATGGAAAATTTGGTGAATACCTACACCGATTTGGGAATCGAGAGATGCCCAACTGTATATACTGTGGCCTGGAAGATTTACCATCATACATTTTATGAATGACAGATGGATCGGATGTAAAGAGAAAACAGGACTTTAATGGACAACGTCCGAAAATACTGTAAGCTACAAGGGGTGGTAGAATGGAATGCTATAGACGGTGTGGCCACGGAAATTCTTCAGAAGAAAGAAATAGTTTCGTGACTGGAGCAGGTAACAGCAAGTAAAAAAAGATAACGGCAAGATGCAAGACCGAGTCCCGGTTACTGTGGCGGGGCCCGGAAACGGCATAGCCGGGCCCGGTTATCCTGCCTCAGTGATCTGAGGCCGGCGAATGAGGTGAATAAAAGATCCCCCCCCCGCCACGGTTGAGTATTGCTTGAATGCCGATCCGACCCAAAGGAACAGGAAAAAAGTTGTTCCTTTTCGACTTCAAAAACTAAAAGTAATTAGTTTATTTCAATCCCCAAAGTACACTTATTACACGACTGGAAGACACAATACGAGGATAAGATTATGATTACGAAATTGAAAGAGAAATGAATAAACACAGAACTCCATAAAGGGTACTAAGAGCTTTGTCAATTTTAAAATTACAGTTACTTAAATACAAATTTTTAATAGTATATTATGATTATTAACAAATATTTGTCGTATTTATTTTTACAACTGCATTACAATATAACAAAAATAGCAAAATTAAAAATAATATAAATTTAAAATATATATATAATAAAAGTAATGTGAGGTTCAATTAAAAGATATTAAATATATAATTCCTCATCCGATTTTAAAGGATATTACGGAAAAGGTATTGAATAAATTCAAAAGGGCTAATGAATGACTTCACGTACAAAGCAACAAAACTAAAAGCATATGTGCAGCTTATCATGATTGTGCTCAAAAATATTAATTCTAAAAGAAAAATTAAAAAAAAAATAATATAATAATTTAGATAAAGAATCAAAGATAATGACAGAGTAAGGAAAAATATTTACAAGTCATAACTTATTCATACGACTAAATGTAAAATAATAAGATCAAAAATGAAGTAATATCAATAATAATAATAATCAGTTAAAAATATGGAAAACATTAATATAGAATAAACACTGGAAGGATGAAATAGCGATGGACACTTCGGAATATTTTGACACAAATAAATAAGAATACAACAAATACTATTGATGACTTTAGAGTCAACTATAATTTAATTATATTAGTAATAAACTATTTATTAATCCAAATGGACTTACCTGAAAACAAATTTTATAATAAGCAATCAGTTCCTTCATGGGTATAACATATGCATACTCATTGACGTTAATAATTATTGTATTTAATAAAATAACATGTAATTCTATAAAGTTTTTTTTTTATATAAATCTAAAAGTATTAAATTATTGAAAGAATCGCTTTCAATTAATAAATTCTTTTCTTCCAGGGGTTCTTTTGGAAACAATTACTTCACATTAAATTCATATTAGGAAATAATTATTGCTAACAACGCTAGCCTATTTAACAGCACTACCGGTAACTCCACTGAAGAAGACTAATTAGTTTCTAAAGATCCTTAGGAAGAAAAAATTCTATTATTTTGAAAACAAGTTATTTAATAACCAAAGTAAAAGTGTTTTATATTTCATTATCCTGTTCAATTTACCGTTTTTATTTAAATATTTATATTAAATTTTATACTGCTCCACCTCCCCAGTAAATGAAAATCGGTTATGCAATTCCCACAGATATTAGTAAATTCTTTTTTTTTAATGATGAAATTACTTAACCGATACATCACAAAAGCTTTTGAAGCTTGCACGTGGGAATATGGAAATGGAATTTTGTAGCGTATGAAAAATGACATGCTTGGCCGGGATTCGAAATCGGGACACTCAGATAAAGGCAGAGACACTATCACTCGGCCGTGGAAATTTATTTCTTTTAACTACCTGTTGTCCTTTTACACTTGTTTCGCACATAAAGCATCTGATTAAAAGCGACAATAATCAGAAAATATTATCTGAAAGTAATGATGTTCATAATGCAGCAGTTGGAATATGAACAGAAATAAGGTTCGTTTCAAGGTTAAATATCACCTTTATTTCGGTAAGCAAGGCGTGCTGATATGCATTGAAGATATGAGGAAAACGTTTTATTCTTCACTTTAGGGAAAGAAACGGGTAGTTTTTTTTTTCTATTTCTGGGAGTAATTATTATCTCATATCGTCTACTAAATATTCAACACACTGTAGAAAGACAATGGAAATACACTGTTTGATATGACTAAGAAAAATTTTACGTAAACGTTGTAATCATCAAATGTAAAAATCAGCAGCTGGATCCTAGTAATCACTTAATAGTATTTAAAACTTGTTTCAAGTTTTTCAACTATTTCGCATATAAAAATTTACATTTACTAAAGCTTAAAAGAATTCACGGAATTTTTAAAAATTTCAAGAATAAACTGTCTGATATGTAGCAGATACTTTTCAGTATTAAAAATTTGGAACACTTACCCTTCCACTAGGAAGAAAGTATTTTTTTAACTGGAAAAATGAACCTAAGCTATAGATCAGGTGTGGCCAAACATTAGCTTTTAGGGGCTACTTTTTCCATAAAATATAATCTGCGGTCGACTATGGATATGGGCAAATAATTTTAAAATTTTAGAAGATAATTAAAGAAGTCATTATATCGCCGATTTAAATTGCAAACTTCCACTTTTGGTCAAAAATTACATTTTCACACTATTAGAAAGAGAAAAACACCTTACATTGGCTATGAAACACCGCTATTATGCACCTATTTAATTGAAATCACGTGAAAAGCAAAAAATTTATGCGTTTTAAGAAAGTTGTGCAAAATATGCTGAATATGAGTTAGCAGGTTTGCAATTCTAAGCCTACGATATATTTTTTATTTTATGAATTCAAACAATATTTATTAAAATTTTAAAAAATACAATGTTAAGAAATAAATACGAACAAAACATATTTTTTAGTTTATGAATTCCAACAATATTAATTAAAATTAAAAAAAAAACAATGTCAAGAAATAAATACGAACAAAACAAATTTTAAGCATACAATTTTTATTTGGATGAAACTTGGCATTGCATAAGAGCAGCAAGTTTCTCAAAATTTGGCTAATATGAACTTAAAGCAATTCTTAAGCATGACTCTAAATGTAGATCCGTTATTTGCGATCGCTGTTTTGTTTTGATCGCATTCATATAAGAAAATGCGGATTCACATAAATATGTGGAGCCAAAGAAGGCATTGAAACGAGCAACAATTGTCCAAATATTTGGATATTTATCTTTGCTTATTAGTTTCTAAAAATTGCTATCTGAAACCATTGATTTTAGATTTATATCGCATTTAATATTTTGTATTTCTTCTACTAATTCTGCTATATTTGTAGTATTAAGAAAATTGTGAAGTTTCTGTGCAAGACTTTCAACGTCGATGTCATTAAATGGGTAAGATAAAAAACAGGCAATATCTTCAAGTTCACTTAGTTTGAGAAATCTTCTATCAAATTCATTTAGAAGCATTCCAATAACATCAGCATATTTGTCGTAAGCAACAGTCTTGTTATTTTTAGATTCATCTGCCAGATTTTGATAGTGTTTTAAATCACGACGCTTTAGTTGCATTGCAAGCATATTTAATTTTTCCTTAAATGACTTCAAAATGCTAATCATATGTATTATTGTTTTACCTTTACCCTGTAGTTGCTGATTTAATTGGTTTAATTTTTCAGTAACATCACAGAAAAAAGCAAGATCGAGAAGCCATTCTTGATCATTTAATTGCGGATATGAATCACCTTTAGATTGTAAATATGAGGTTATTTGTGGCAGAAGTTCTCTAAATCTTGCTAAAAATGTAGCATGACTTAACCATCTTACATCAGTATGAAGTAACAGTTCATTGTGTTCTTCACCGCATTCATTCAGCAAAGCGCGAAACTGACGACGTGACAAACTTTTAGATCTTATGGAATTTACAATTTTAAACGCAACATCCATAACATGATTGAATTTTAACACTTTTGAACATAATATTTGAGTATGTATGATACAATGATAGTCAATAAAATTTGGAATGTCATCATCACCTTTACACAAAGCAACGAAGCCACTTTTGTTGCCAATCATTGCTGGAGCCCCGTCAGTGGTTATTGATACCAACTTGCAGATTGGAAAATTTGTTCGTGCAATATAATTTTTAAATAAATCAAAGATATCTTGACCTCTTGTGCGATCATGCATTGGAATAATAGTTAATAATTCTTCTGTAACCAACATATCATCGAAAACCATTCGAATAAAAACACATAATTGTGCAGTACCGATATAGTCCGTAGATTCGTCAAACTGCAGTGACAATACAACGCATTTATTAATGTTTTCATGTAAAATGTCTTCAAGATTTCGGCTCATTCCTTCTGTTCTACGCATAACTGTATTTCGCGATAACGACATATTTTTGATTAATGTCATTATTTCAGATTTATTTTTAAAATTCTGAAACAATTCTTCTCCAGCTTTAATGAATGCCCCTTTCCATATTTCCCCATCTTGAAACGGTTTGTTGTGTTTAATCAAAGTTTCAGCAACTTTGAATGAAGCAATCGTAGCTGTCTTCGAATTTGTATTGTATTTTAAAAAACTATTTTGTTGTGCAGTTATTTGTGCCTTCAGTTGTTGCACTTTTGTTTTTCTTAACGGAGTGCCACGTGGATAATCTTCTTCGTAATTTTTATGATTTGTTGGATAATGTCTTTTAACGTTTTCTTTCTTAGACAAAGCTACTGTTGCATCGCAAATAAAACAGATACATTTATCTTTCATCATAGTAAAGAAATAATCTTCTTCCCATTCACTGTGATAATGATACGTTTTTGCCTGCTTGTACTTGGATTATTCATTCTAAAAGAATAGGGTTAAATATTATTTTAGAATTTACCTACTAAAGATATTATTACGGAATATTTAAAACAATAACTAACATACTTACTTCTGTTCGCTATCACTGATTGTCACTTCAATGGCTGTCACTTTACTATCTAACTCTCTAACACACACTGATACTGATATGCGCCCTGTCTATGTTCGCTACAGAGAAAAAGCAAGTTGAGACACACGGCCACACAGCTACCAACTAGCGCCGACAGAGCGCGTTCAGTATTACTACATTGTTTATCTTATCAGGATAAATATAAACAGTATGTATGTATGTTTCACAAATAATTTATTATTGTAAGATTAAATTATAGAATTAAGAATTTCAATCATTTATTTAAGTTAGAACAAATTGTTCAACTTTGGCTTCGCGGGCTACTTTTAAAGCCTTTGCGGTCGACCGCGGTCGACTTGTTGGCCATCCCTGCTATAGATCAATTAAATGTCTTGATACCGGTGTAAAGTACCTTCACTAGGTTAATCCTGTCCGAAATCGCACTCCTTCCGACTTTAACCATGTACACACAGCGTCATCTTGTATTACATATAACAATCTCATTAAAACATTACGTATAATTCTATTTCAATGTTTTCAGACGATATGCAAATATATACTGTATGTATAAACATAATTCCGGTTAAAAAATGATGGATAGTCTATTGCTAACTAGTTGTTTTGTTTTCTAAGAAAATTTTATGAATAGAACTTTTATTTATTATTTTATATAAATTTTAGTTTATTAATTTTATGTTTTAATTTTTCCTTTTTTAATAAAATTTTACGATTTAATATTAGAAACTAGAATAATAGAAGCTATTAACACGAAGCATCTGCATGAAGATTTTAATCACCATCGTGAAGGATTTTATAGCATTTAATACACAATAATAGAACTTTATTTATTTATTATTGTATTCCTTTTTGTTTAGCTTTATTGTTTCTTCATTTTGAGCTAATGATAAATTCATCCCTTTGTTTTTATTTACAATTCTGGTTTTAATATTTGTTTATTCATTTCCTTTATATCGTTTTCTTTTTTTATTTAACGGTTTTGATTTTTTGTAGTTATAACTTTAGGCTGTTTTCAAAGAGATAAAAACGCTTTTAGAATATTAATACGGAAAAAATATTTTAAAAATTCATTGAAAAATAAAATTTAAATTAATGGATAAAAGAAAGAAAAGAAATTATACGATAAAAGATTTTAAAACAATTCACAGAAAATAAAATATACTTTTAACGTATTTAATAAATAAAAAGAAAGATATCTAAAGATACCATTATAAAGATCAGTTTGAGATAATAGGAAAAAAGAGCATTAAAGAAAAAAGGAAAAGAAATGAAAAAAGTTCAAGATAAAAGTAAGATAGAAGATCACAGTTAGAAAAGAAATGTATGAAGGGAAAAGAAAAGTAACGATTTCTGAAATCTGAATCTGAAAATACAATGAAGCTTCTTTGTAAGGACCACCACCCTATGTCCCACAAGATCAACTATCTGATACTTTTTCACACTAAATTGACACTGCAGATATTCACTACTTATTCGGTTTTTATCGATTATTTTTTTACGCGCACAAACAGACGTATATTCAATTGACTTTTAGAGACATCTGGTAATTATGGTTGAAATTAAATTTCATTTAAAACGTATAATCAAAGAAAGCAAAAATTAGCATAAAATTTATTTTTAAATTTTAAATTTAAATATTATTAATATAAATTGCTCTGAGTTCTTATACTCGGAAAGGAACACCCGTAAAAAACCTTAAAAGAAATTCTTCCAACAAATTTGATATTTTCAATTTTTGATTCCTATCTTTAGCTATTTATATTAAAATCTACTACTAAATCACTTTAAAAAAAATACAAGAGGTGGATTTAGTTGCAATTTTTATTTATTAAAATTTTTTTAAATCTGTTTTTTTTCATCAGGCACAATTAACTTAAGTAAATTAAAAATAATATGAGTTTATCCGTTCGAAATTTTAACAACCGGTTTCCACAAATGTTTTTTTTTTTTTAGTAAAATATACTTTTATGTCTTGAAATCTATAATTAAAATGCATCCAGATTTAATAAATACTGGAAAAAACCTGCCTCCACCTAAAGAAGATCAAAGGTTAACATGAACATTTTAAATAAATGTTTTAACAATTCATGCAGAACGTATAACATAATAATAACGTTTTGTATTAATCTTAGTAGTTTTCTTTTTTTTTATTTATGGTAACATAATGAAAAATGAAATTTAAGCGACTAAAATTTTGAAGAATTAGATTTCAGTCAAAGGAATATAAAATTCCCTTTAATTATTTTATGCCAACACATTGTTAAGATTTTAATCAGGTAAAATTAATTTTATAATTTTAATTAAAATCGTACTTAATGTGAACACAAAATATAATTAAGATAATTGGCAAACGTGCTTCGATTTTAGATAAAATGTTATCCTGGGTTTTATCTTTCGTGAAAATACGCTGATAAACATTCAGTTCAGTAACATGTTATACAGATATTAAACACACGTTATAAATAAAATGCTGTAGGTCTTTAATTCCTTTAGGTATTTAAAAGTGGAAAGTTCAACAAAAAAATTACGATCACTCTTAACAACTGATAAAATTTAAAATTAGTTCAGAACACGAATAAGTAAATCAAAAATATCTGATCTGAAGAAAATAATTATTTATGTCTGTAATACATACTAGCCGTAGGTGTTGTAACTTCTAGTTGTGCACGTCTCTTTTTGACTGCAATCGACTGGACCAAATTGTCCAAAAAACCCCAAAATCCAAAAAAATTTGGATTTCGGACTTTTTATTAACTGCAGTAAAAGCCCTCATTAAGAACTTTTCAACGATGTATCATAAGTAGTACTTATTTTCATTGGTTCCAGATTTAGCCAAATAAATTTTAATTAATGAAATATTTGGATCTTATAAGGAAATGACACATTGATTCGAATCAGACTTCATCTCCTTTTTTTTAATTTAAATATATTGATTTATTAATAATTATTAACCTCTGAATGTAAAAAAACTTTTACAATAAATAATAATTCAATAATAACAATAAATATATATATATATATATATTAATATAATATATAAATATATATTATTATATATTATATAATATATAATATATATTATTAATATATAAATATATATTAATAATATATAAATATATATTTATATAGATACAGATCTGAAAAAAATTGATAAAATTTTATGTACTTTCTATTTTTAAAATGTGTATGTGTAATTTAATAGACGAACAAGAAAAGTCATGAGGTGTCTACATCAGATTTTTTTTCTTACGTTACAAAATTATTTGAATTACGTAAGAACCCGCTTCAGGTTATTTAGTTTACCAGAAATAAGAAATCACAATCAAAATTTCGAAATAAGTAGTTTCAAAAGTTTTATAAGCTTTATTATTTATTCGATTAATTATTTTCCAAAATTAAATTGTTGTCTCAGAAAAAATATATTAAGATATTTTTTCCTAATTAAAATATTTTTCTAAAAATTATTTGTTTCGCCAAATCAAAACTTATAGGTTTTGGTTTCTATTCGACTGTTTTTATTTTTAAAAATAAAGATTTGAATTTTTTTTATAACTCCGGATGAGTAATTTTAAAAACAATTTTTTTAAATAATTTTTGTTTTTAAAATTAACCTCAACCTTTTAAAAAGAATTAAAGTACGTTTATTGTTAAAATTGGGGTTTTATGAGATTTACCGAAATTTATAAGATCAAACCAAAGCAATATAAATAATGAACGCAAAGATATAGTGGGGAAGAAACATATTCAAAGTATAAAATTATGATAACATTTAAAAGATATGTTTTTAATCAGATAGAGAGATAGTCTTCTGAGATACTCTCATAGAAATTATATAGAAAGATAAGAATTTAAAGGAAACACTGGATAAATGAATGATTATATCGAAAAAAATACATAAATATTCAAAAAGTAAACTGTATTTCATTCACTAAAATGAAAAAATGAGTATAATCTACGAGAAACTGGATTTTATAAAAGCTCGTATCGTTATACCTATCTTAAAAAAACCATTCAGTTTTATGGTCAGAAATGGAGAAATATAGCGTTCATGGGTACCGGTAGAGTAAAGATAATAAAAAACACAAAATAATACTGCATTGAAATAAAAAGTTAAAAATACTCTGTTTGATAAACCTTGACGTGTTAAACAAAGAAGGGTGTTACTAAATAAGAGAAAAACGAAATACGAAAAAGTTTTTTAAAAAAAAATACCACAACGGTAAACAACAGAGAATTGCAATGAATGTTTGCATATTATCCTGATAGGTTCCATAAAATAAAATAAATGTTCATGAAAGACAATCAAATAATTTGTACCTTATAAAGTTGTAACTTAATAACATTTTTCGTACTTTTTCTTGATTTATAATTTATAATTTTTTCATAACCGAAGTTTTTATATATTCGAATTTTTAATATTTAAAATACGACCGAATCAACATTTTTAATTAATCTGAGCTTTTAGATAACAGTACAAAGTAAAACAGATGGGAAAACTTATCATTTAGATCAAAGCGAAACCTGTACTGCAAACGTATATGAAAATTTACATCTGTACTGCCGCATGATAAGCAATTATATATTATATATTATATTTATCATGTTACATTTTATAATTAAGCACTTGGACTTTGAACGATATTTAATTTTAATTATTAAATTATATTTATTACAGGTTATAATGAATAACGACGTAGAGTAACGGTTAATTAACTGGATTTGTGGCAGTACGTTTAGCAAATCGATAAAAGCTGGTGCAATAAATATTAATCGTAAATGGCCTAAAAATCTAAAAGCTAAACCGCAGTAAAAGATACGTCTCATCGTAGTAGACGTTTACGGTTTAAAAACAAAATGCAACTTTACTAAATGTGTTAAACGACACCAACCGATTATAATTTTTTTAAGATTTAATAACGGGGAGGTATCTAACAACTGACATAATAAACTTACAATAAATGAACAATTGGATATTTCTATACACCTCTAGACCAATTCCATTTCATATTTCAGTAAGCGTAAAAGGATCATTTTTTTTAACAAACCAAAAGATTGATAGTTCAACAAAAGAAAAGAAGAGGTTCATATATCAAGTTATTCAAAAAATAATTATTTCCTTGTATGAATACGAGGAAGTATTGTAATCGCGAAAAATTTCGGTTATCAGATTTCAACGGAAATATCCATCTTGACTATTCCTGAATCTATCTTGACTAGTTTCGGCGTGACGTCTGTACGATGTATCTAGCATAAATCAAAAACGATTAGCCGTAGGATGTTGAAATTTTGGATTTAGGACTGTAGTAACATCTAGTTGTGCACCTTCCCTTTTGATTGTAATCGAAAAGTGTCAAAAAAAGGCCAAAATTCAAAAACATTTGGATTTTTTACTTTTTCTTTGCTGCAGTAAATAGTTCCCACTGAGAGCTTTTCAACGGTATATCGTGTGGTACTTATTTTCATTGGTTCCAGAGTTATAGCCAAATTAAATTTCAATTAATGAAATATATGAATCGTACAATGGGAAGGCACAATGGTTTGAAACAAACTTCATCTCCTTTCTTTTAATCGTTATTAAAAAAATGTATTAATAATTTAAAAAAGCTTTATTAATAACATAAGAGATTTATTAATAATTATTAACCTCTGATTGTAAAAAATGTGTATATGTAATTTAATAGACGTACAAGGAACTCATTTGGTGACCACATCAGATTTTTTTTAATTTCACACGGGGAAAAATAAGTATCATTTGTCGGTATTAACAAATTAAATTAAAATTTATTGCTTCTCAAAAACGTGAGGATTTATTGAAGTAAAAATTTAGGAAAAAATGTTAAAAATTATTCGCTCTCCAAGTACCTTTTTTAGAAATGTGCTTCTAAAATATATTTTCTGAGTTACGGCATCGACAGTGTTGTAAGTGCAATAATGTAAATCGTGCCCGTCTTAAAGCGGTTAGGAAACCTATAACTGACCTATTCATTAGTGGTCGAATATGGCATTACATTTACATATTTATATTATATTAGTTAATTTTATATAATATTGTTTCCGTAAAATTTATCAGGTTTTTAAGTTTTATCATTTTTGAACACGTTAGTTTTGGTAAATTATACGATACTAGCCGATCAGGGCTCGCACGCTCTTCCCGTCTAGCCTAGAACCCCGCTGTGTTCATTAACCTCATACTTGTAAGAATAATGCTGATAAATAACATTTTAAGCCTGTTCAATTTATAAAAAACTATCAGTATATATTGTGATTTATTCAAACAACAGTTTAGTCGGCACAGGACTGAAAACTTTAAGAGATCTGAAGTATGCGGGTTTCACAACAATCGTCTCCAACCTTAAAATTAGTAGTTATAGCTGGTTACCCGTTCTTCGTACGGGTAAAATAAGTATTTTGCATCGTTCTTAGCGTTACCCGACAACCACCACGAGGAAGTAACCGTAATTCGTTCTTTTTATGTTTTTAACATTTTTTTTTTTGTTGTGATTTTGTGGACAACATCTAAACAATTGACTTGTATACTATATTTACAGCTTTTCTCTCTGGAGTGTACATACACAGATTGTTCCCACAGGAGACTCCGCAGCAAGCCACATACTGTTGCCCGTGCGAAGCACTGATTCTGCAAGTGGAGACCTGCCACATACAGCGTCTTCCCTTGTTTCTTATTTCTTGTCATCGAATAAGCAAATTTAAAAGAAAACTGGATGCGTTTAAAGGTGTAGTCCTAATAAATTTACGCCGTACACTATTGCACATTTAAAGCTACTTTTCTCGATAACCTAATGATATATCGTAGAATGTATCGTAAAATATGTTCGACGATAGAGGGTATATATATATAAAGAATATATCGTGGAAAAACTTATCGTAAAAATTATTTTCAAATATTGCAAGTAGTTTCTGAATTCCATTTGAGCCAACGGTTTTACCATAGTAAAGTTGAATACAATCCGGTTGCCATAGGCAAGGAACACAATCCGGTCGTTACTGCAAGTCACCATCTGTACAAATGGTGAAACATTTCGTAAGAAGAACCTTATCTTTTGTCCAGGTACAAAACCAAGTACGAGTACATGTAAAATTTCAGCTTAATCAGTTATTTGAATAGTTTTTGCGTGGAAAAATAATGGACTCACAGAAACCAGTATATATACACACGCGCGCGCGCGCGCATATATATATATATATATATATATATATAACGGATACAGAACGATATTCTTTTTTACGACTAACTTATCAGCTAACTAAACCGTAAATCCATTTCACTGAATCAGATTTATCAATCTCCTTAAAAAAACACTGAAAATTATCCGAATTTTTCAAGTGCGTATTACTCCTACCGATTTAGTTACACGAAACTGGTCTGTCTGTAGAAAGGCATAAATAAATATTAAATGAAAATTTTTAAGATTTTTACAGACATTTCTCCTTTAAACAACACTTTTCTTAACCGCATGCTTACAGGAAAACATAAGCATAAAAGTCTGATAACGATTCAAAGTTACGTTCTGTTAAAAAAGTAAAAATAGCGATAAGAAACGCTACGTAAAATAGTTCCGCATCTAATCATATCATACTCCAGGAAAAATCTAAATAAGACCCGGTTAACAAATTTGCAAACTTTTTAAAATAGCTCAGAGAATAACGGTGTACAACCACAAAAGTAACAAATTATGCTGAGGCGACAAAAGTTTTAAACTAATATAAGTTTTCGATTCCTGTTAATTGCCGCTGTTGCGATTAGCACATGTTTAAAAAGTATGAGAATAGAATTTAAATGTTTCTAGTAGACTCAAGAAACATGCGGCTAAAGTCGCGTTCCGGGAAAGTCCTACAATTGTTGGTTGTTTGTGATGCAAGGCTCATACACGCGCGTACACACACCAACACAAAAATCGTAATTTAAAATATTTATTATTTTATTTAAAAATAATACTTTTTCGTTTATTTAATTCAATGATTCTAACTAAAGCGCACGCGCATACCGTATTTTAATTTGCACGGGTGTGACGGTACTAGCGGTGACGGTCGGCACTAAATAAACAATACGTAACTTACACAGAACAAATTTCACTTGTACGGTCGGCATTGAGGTGTAGCCTGGCGGCTACACCAGTACCAACGTAGCAGGTACCGAAGTTAACCGGGTGATCGATATCGAGGTCCAGCCAGACCGTTATACTTTAAATATTATTCATTTATTTAATTCTACCGCTCACCTGTGACATCACAACACAGCAAAGACTACACAGTATTTTTCTGGGTGAAGGTGCGATCTTGCAAAAAAATTTTTTGTAAATATTGTTATTTTTTAATTTTAAACAATGATGCCTAAGAAAAATACGGCCATAATTAGGCGAAATCTCGAGATACTGAGGGCAACCTTGCTCTATAGCCTCACCCCCTTGAACTTTTAAGTTGAAAATTTAATGGCATCAATACCCCATATATAGAAGTAATTTGATCAAGTTTGGTCAAAATCGGTCGAGTTTTCTGGAGATAGAGGGTAATTTACAGGCCAACACCGAACACGGTACATACGAACATTAACATCCGGAAAATTTCCATACGGATTTTTGGATTCGCTAGGTGTCAAAAGAGTCAAGATCTGCTGAAAACCGCATATGCCAAAATTGGACCGATTACAATATCTTTCCTTTTACATATATATATAATGCTATCTAGGCGGGAAAGTAATAAATACTCATGCTTGCGTAAAATAAATAACTCACGCTAGCGAGAACAATAATAATGATAAATAAAAATTAAATCCTGTTCGATTTATAAAAATCAGTGTATTTTAATTTCTTCAGAATAACAGTAAAACTTCTTCAGAGCTTCGCTCGCGAAGTACATAATCAGAATGACAAACATAAATTATTACCAAAATGTTACCAAATCTCGTAAATGCTGATTGAACAGCGGTAGTATAAAACTTTAAAAATATAAAAAAACAATTTTTACCCCTTAAAACATTACAATTCAAAAACCCCGAAAATGATTTTTAAATATTTATCTGAATAATATTTGCAAGCCCAAATCGACTGAATATCTCTTTTAGTCGGAAGTGGGAGAATATTTGCAATCATTGTTCGAAATATTTTTACCTTCCTTCAACCATTTCAAGATCGAATTTCGAAAAATTTAGAAATTAGTTTTAAGATATTGACATTAAGTTTACACATACTAAAAATCAAGTTGATAACTATATTTATTATCAAGAAATTTAAAAAACCCGATTTATTTTTTGTTTTTTTTTTATTCCTTGACTATATATATATATATATTTATTCATTTATTTAAATTCACTATTTTCTACTGCTGTAAGTTTAGTTAAAATCATTTCTGAACAGAAGCAAAAGTTAACATACTTAAACTAATTTACCGTTAAAAATGCAGGAATAAATTCGTTACCAGTATTTTATGTTAGCACATTCCATTTTTTCCACACTACGTGAATAGAGTTATAAAAGAGAATTTTATTTCATTTTTAACAAAATATACGAACAAAATATTATTCAAACATAAAACTAGTTATTTACTCGATTCAATAAAAAACTTTTGTAATTAAATCAAGAATAAATATTAAATTTAACTTTAAATTTAACAAATTATTCAATTACTCATGTAGGCCGATTTACTTTATTTACGAAAGGTCAAATCGTGCGTGTACACAATCTCTTAGTAAGTAAATTTAATTTAAAGTTATAAATTTTCTTTATCGTTTCATTTATCATTATGAGAACCCATAAATAATCACCTGAATTTAAAAATAAGTAGTTATAATACTGCAAAGTTTCATACGTAAATGTCACACCAAATAATAAATAATATTTCTACGTTAAATATACACATAAATTTTACATATTACTAATAATAAAAATGAAAAATTATTTTATTAGTAAGTAGATAAATGTAGATAACTATACTGAGAGATATTAAAGAATGGAAACGGCTTCATATTTCAAAAATGAGGGAGGCTAGAAGGTAAAGTAACTCCGGATGTGCACAGTTACAAAATTGCTACTTTATGGTACATTTAAGATTTATGTGCGCCATCTTGAATCTGCCTTATTAAAACAATCCTTTTTTACTTTCTTGTACGAAGTAAAGGAAATATTGTGATCGTGAAAAACTTTGGTTTCACGAAAAATCAAAAAAAATTGTATTTTTGGAATTTTTCTTACCAGCAGTAACAAGCCCTCATTGAGAACTTTTCAACGATATATCATAAATGGTACTTATTTTCATTGGTTCCAGAGTTATAGCCAAATAAAATTTTAATTAATGAAATATTTTGATCTTACAAGCGGATGGCACATCGGTTCGAGTTCGACTTCATTTTTTTTAACTTTTTTTTAATTTAAATATATTGATTTATTAATAATTATCAACCTCCGACTGAAAAAAAATATGAAAAAGAATCAGAAGTTATTACCCAAATAAAATTTCTTTCATTTTAATTCAAAATTTGTTTAATAATTATTAATAAATCAATATATTCATCCGGAGGTCTCGGGTTCGAATCCAGGTCAGGCATGGCATTTTCACAAAATGCCATGCAGTGCCAAATGCTACAAAAATTTTCATTTAACTCATCCTCTAAAATAATTACCTACTGGTCACGGAGATAAAAAAAAATTAAAAATAAAAATAAATCAATATATTTAAAAAAAAAAAAAAAGTTAAAACTTGTTAGTACATGTATATGAAAGTTAGTACATGTATATGAAATCAGATTCGAACCGATGTGTGCATGGTTACGGATCCGACACGTTCTCACTTACACCACATATCTACTTGAGCGACGTGAAACAAAATTAATATATAAAATAAATTTTATATAATAAAATATATATAAAGGCTGACACGGACACCACACAAAATTGACGCAATGTGGTGTCCACCACAATGTAATTGTGCAACTGTCAACTTTATTACAGAATTGGAGGATCGTATCTCACTTTCAAATGAAATAAATTTAAATGACGTGCAATAAAAAATGTGTAAATGTAATTGAATAAGCTACAAGGGATTCATGTGTTTTCCACATCAGATTTTTTAAATAATCTTACGAAAAAACGACGGCAAAACCCTTTCACGATATATGGCTTTTTTTCGAGTTACAAGAAATCAAGTTTCCACGAAAAAATCGCGGTAGTAATAAAATGAGGTAAAATGTCCCGTAGTAACGTCTTTTATTTCGTAATACCTTTTTAAATGAATTAATGAATTTTTGTATTTTTAAATGAAACACTTCCATAGAAGTGCAGCCATAGAATGGCTCGCCAGGTCTCCAGATGTGTATCCTCTAAAATACTACTTTTGGGTTTACTCAAAACATAAAGTATACAAAATAAAACCTGTAAAAATTGAAAACTTCAAAAGGTGTATAATTAACAAATTTGAACGTATAACACCAAATATGAAACAAGTTATAAACGGATAGATATTTCTTAAGGTTAGCAGCTCGGCCAGACTGTAGAGGGGATAAACCCACCGGCATGGTCTAGTGGTGAACGCGTCTTCCCAAATCAGCTTATTTGGAAGTCAAGAGTTCCAGCGTTCATGTCCTAGTAAAGTCAGTTATTTTTAGACGGATTTGAAAACTATATCGTGGATATCGGTGTTCTTTGGTGGTTGGGTTTCAATTAACCACACATCTCAGGAATGATCGAACTGAGACTGTACAAGACTACACTCATACATATCCTCATTCATTCTCTAAGTATTATCTGGAAGGTAAATACCGGAAACTAAACAGGAAAAAGAAAAAGGCTACAGAGGGGAAACATTTTGAACATTTCTTCTAGAATGGTATGCTTTCAAAAATTATTGTTGTAAGTAATTTAAGACCGAAAGCATTAAATAAATCTTAAAATTAAAAATTTTGATAACTTATATAATATCAGTTGACCTAGCCGTTTAATTTGTAGTAGAGTTACAAATTATTTTGTCTGCTGTATTAAATCAAACTTGTAAATGAGATACATGATTTTAATGTAAAACTTTATGATAAAAACGAAGAATAAAATCGTTTTTCGATAAATACCTTCGTTTTCTTGTTATAAGCAAAGTTGCAAAAATTGGAATATCGCGATAGCAATAAAACGAAGTAAAACGCTCAATAGTAAGTTTTTTTTATTATTTCGTATTACCTTCAGAATTATATCCAATAACAAACTAATTAAAGTTATAATTAATGGCCCAAACATTAAATTGAAAATATAATTGCCGTAGTTCTACTCAAGCACTATTTTTTGGGGTTAAAAATCCACTCCGTCTTTTTTTATAATTTCAATATTGTCACTTAACGAATGATGTCATCCATAGATTTAATAAATTCAAAATGTATTAGAAATTGATTTAGTAATGGAATTTTTAAACGTATAACGTACGGTGTAATGAGAATACTTAAAAATGTTTATGGTTCGTTTGACTTATAATTTATACTCATCCGGGCATCCAGCCAATTTAAGTGTACAAAATTGCACTATCATTATTATCTTCTTTGATAATAATTAAACCACATATTAATTTAAAACATTTATACAATTTTGAGTATTGTTAAAAAATTCGGCACGAAAGAAAACGTTTGTCTTTGTAGAGCTGCAAGTAACAAATCAAAATTGATATGAAAAATAAATTCAATTTTACAAATCGGTTTTTTCTGCATCGTTCTTAAAAGTTTCGATTTATCTCAAGAAAATCATTAAGAATTATGGTAAACTATACATTATTAGTACCTCACTTTAGACTTTTTTTTAACCAACGTGGTTAGGTATTACTTCAGAGGATGAGATGAATGCAAATTTTGATAGCGTGTGAAAATGCAATGCCTGTCCGGGGGATTCGAACCCAGGACCTCCGGATGAAAGGCTGAGACGCTACCATTCGCCGGGACCTCACTTTAGACCTGTTTTTCTGGAAGCGTAATTTCAATTTTCAGTAAACAAACACAAATAATGAATTAAACTAAACGGTTACTGAAATAAATTAAAAAAACAAGATTAAGTTCCAAAAACCGTTTACAAAAATTTACTTAAAATCTAAAACTGGTTGGTTCCTTCAGACTTTTATTTTTTTAGGATCTATTTTTCGACGGAAAAATATATCCTACCGAAGAAATCATCTCTTTTAAATATATTTTTAATACAACATGAATATATAAATTTGACGAATTTATATAAAAATTTTACTTAATCAGAAAACTGAGCAAAAAACATCTACAGTTAAAAACGATATATTCTTTTATTTTTATTAATTTATTTTTATACTTACTGCATTAATAGTTGCGATATAAACTTATTAACTTACATCTACTTAAAACAACTATTAAAAATAATTATTTATTAATTTATAAAGTTAATAATGCATTTTTTAATTTGCACTGTTATTTATACACTTCCTTTTCTCTGTGATTTCAAAACGATTATTTTTTAAATATCGGATTATTTTTTGCCGATTAACCAGCAAACAACAGACAATGTGAAATTTAAAAAAATAAACAATAAAATATCTAGAAAAAAAGAATTTCAAATACAAATACATGATTCGCGCGTGTTATAAAAGTTGATTTATAACAGCATGAAAATCCAGAAGCAAAAGCTTCTGGATTTTTGAACAAAGCCTAAAGCTTACCCCCGCAACCGATAAAGTTAATCAAATCAATTTGTATGAAAAAATACACACAAAAAGCCGCAATCCTATTACTTTTTTTTACATTTTGCTTCATTTTTTATAAAAGATCTTTATTATTCTTTGTTTTTACTGAAAAAAAAAAAAAAACACAAATACGGTATAAATTTTCGCATCCTTTGTTTTGCCCACGCTTTCTTATTAGCATGTTTGTTAAAAAATCTGATGTGGGCACTACATGACGCCTATTAAATAGGCGTCATATGCATAGGCGCATATTAATAGGCGTACACTCCTTGTACGCCTATTAAATTACGTAAAATTTTATTTTACTAATAACTTCTGATTTTTTAATTTTTTTGTTGTTATTGAATTATTATTTATTGTAAAAATTATTTTACAATCGCAGGTTAATAATTATTAATAAATATGTTTAAATAAAAAAAAAATGTTAAAAAAAAAGGAAATGAAGTCGAATTCGAACCGATGAGCCATCGTAAGATATTTATAATATATCGTAAGATATTTATAATATTTTGATCGTAAGATCAAAATATTTGATTAATTAAAATTTTATTTGGATATAACTCTGGAACCAATGAAAATAAGTACCATTTATGATATATCGTTGAAAAGCTCTTAATGAGGGCTTATTAATTCGCTTAAGAAAAAGTAAAAAAATCGTTTTTGGGCTTATTTTGATTTTTGGAAATTGTTGCTCATCGATTGCAATCAAAAGGGGAGGTGCATAACTAGATGTTACAAAAGTCCTAAATCCAAAATTTCACCGTCCTACGGCTAATCGTTTTAGAGTTATGGGAGATACATACGTACGTACAGATGTCACGCCGAAACTAGTCAAAATGGTTTCAGGGATGGTCAAAATGTATATTTCCGTTAAAATCTGAAAACCGACATTTTTCACGATCGCAATACACATAAAATAGAAAAAAATTAATATATATTTTGATCCTTCAATAACTTCTAAGAATAATTCAATAAATATTAGTATACGTGTAAGCCAATTAATATATACGTATTACATCAATAACTTTCCTAATTATATTTAAATTGTTGGTCAATTCAGAAAATAAAAATATACACGTACAAATAAGATATATACGTTATATGTACCTGTAATAAAATAAACTATTGACTATGAATTTAATTCGATTATTCCTATACTTATTTATCTTTTACTTAATAAATAAAACTACAAATTATTTCTACAACTACAATAAACTTTTCGTCCGATTTACTGTCGGGCGATAAAAAATAAAATAATAAATGAAAGTAAAAAAAGTTAACCGCTCAAGTTTATCTAAATTGTATAATTTAATAAACTAAGAAAAGTTTTTAAATAATTTTTCGTAAATGATTTTCAACGAGTACGCATAAAAATATATAGGTCATATTAAACCCAGTTAGAATAAACCTCCCGTGGGTACATCCCCACCATAGTAAGTAGATGCCGGTCACAAGAAATTTTTAACCAACTTACCGACTATGTACTAGTATCATGCATATTCATAACTTAGTTTGAAAAAGAAATAAGGAAGGAGAGAAAAATCGATCCTGCTCAAGAATTTACCCTTTTGAAAATATTTTTTTAACGTAAAACATTTTAGACAACATAAATAAATATATCTACAGTATGATAAATAAATGTAAAGTGTTTGTCACAAAAATTGGGCAAAAATGTTTACAGTTAAGTATATACTTTCATTTCTACACACACTGTATGAATAGTTGCAATAAAAACTTATGTACGTTTTTCTTTCTTTTTTTTATGAAATGTACAGGCATTGACTGCTAAGATCATTTAAACCTAATGGAAATTTGTAGCGTATGAGAAATGGCATGCCTGACCGGGATTCGAACACAGGACCTCCCGGTGAAAGGCTGAGCCGCTACCACTCGCGCCTAGGAGACCTCCTTGTACCTAAAACAATACTACTTAAATATAACTAATTATTTATTAATTTATCCATTTTTTACGATAAAAAATTAATTTTGTAGCGTGTGAAAAATTACTAAGCCTGACTGAACCAAACCTCAAAATTATATTATTTCTGGCTACCATCGCAAAATATTAGCGTCTTTACTTTCCATACGGAAGGTTTTGAATTCGAATGCCGACCAGGCTTGGAATTTTTTACACGCTGCAAAATTCATTTCTAATTATTAAAAAAAAGAATGGAGGATATCTATACTTGAGTGTAGGGCTACAATTATCGGAACGAGAATAAATAGATGATTTACACATTGGAATATGTATATATTTCAATGGTTCGCAGGTCGTAGGTTCACGTTAAATTAATAATAATGAATTCAGAAAAAACGATTACGTAAATTATTTTATTAATTTAAAAAAACCTTATTTAAATTTTAATTAAACATATACAATAGCTTTAATAATATAATTAACCATTTTTTTCTTAACTCAATCTATAAAGCCGGAAAAAATTCTGACTTTCTTTATATCTGAATAAAAATAAATTTAAGAAAATAAATAACCAACCGCAGATAATATAGAATTCTTTTAATTATTTTCTTCTTAAAATGACCACACATTTATAGATTAATTATATTTTATGGCATTAAACATTAAGCGTAACAGGTACACCATTCACAAATCACACATGTAATTAGGACGACTGAAATACATCTATAAAAAGCAATACGTTTGAAAAGATTTCATATTGTAACCGAAACTATATATGGTATAACACAGTTTCGTAGTTGATTATGTTACAAATAAATAAATATCCGCAATTTTATTTTATACGTATATTCCAACCAAGAAAGTAGGTTATAAGGTAATAAATGACATTTATTAATAATTCTAAAGATTTGCAGAAACATTTTAAGTTAATATTTATTTAAATTTTTATATTTTTAAATTATATAATCTTGCATAACAAAACCAAATTCCCGATACATTCATCATTTTATTCATATCGAGCAAATAAATTTAGTTTATATGTAGCCTCTGAAATATGTTACAATATGTTTTTCAAAATTTACTTCATCGTACTTAAAAACTAAACTTATTATTATAAGTATCACTATCATTATTATTATTCCCCTTTGTTAAAGAATTAATAAATCCTTCACGAAAAATATTAATGCAGTATAAAAAATAAATACTCATAAAGAACAATTATATTTTAAAAACTTTTTTCAGAAGTAGTTTAAAAATAACGCTCAACAATCAATTAAATTTCCTTATTATAATGAAATTCACGCACAATCCTACGATATAATTTATTGTCATTTAGAACCGTACTTAAAATAGTTCTAAAGTTACTATAGGTTTAATATTATATTTATTTTTAAAACTATATTACACTTTTTTAGTAGTTATAATTTCTTTTTTTTTACCAGCTGTATAAAAATTTGTAGTAAATATTTTCTTTCGATAAAGATAATCTCATATACAATATATATATATATGTGTGTGTACGAACCGTAATATTTCAAAATATAACTTAGAATTTTATGCTATGTAATAATATAAAAATACATATAAAGAAAAAATGGTGCTTTATATTTTTTATTGCATTAAAAAAATTGTAATAAAATTATAAAGAAATATATCATTTCTCACACATATTTCAGGTGTATTTATAGATTACAACAGAATTAATCTCCCTGAATTCAAACGTTTTAAAACATTTTTTTACGTTTTAAAACGACAATACGAGGACAGCTGACAATATTTGGAAGGGGTTATGTGAGCGCGTGTTACATGCGGTACTATAATAAATGCTATGGTGGTGACGTGTGTATCATTATATTTTCGATAAGAACAAAAAGCGTTAAAAAACATGTGACTTACGGGTCCTAGATTGTCAAACCCCGTACGTGTGGCAAGTTGATCGGCTGCTTCTCTTCCAGGTGTACCATGTAGCCTAACCAGGAAACTGTTGGTGAAAACCTCGGCCGAAGCCACGCTGAGGATGACCAGCAAGCCGGGCCATCTCTCCATGGCTCCTCTCAGGACACGACTGACGACAATGACGTCACTTACATCGATTGCACCCAAATATGGCTGACACGGTCGCGCGCACGCGCTGATTTCTTATTCACACAAGGTACAGTCCGTTTTAAAAGTTTATGGGTCGCATCAAGTAGTGTACAGTCCTCTACTACGCCTTTCAAAAACCGGCAAATTTTAAAAAAGTGCTTTGATGTAAAAGAAAATATAACATATATGAAGGTAATTACTACATACAAATTTCGGGTGCGACGAAAATTTCAAAAAACAACATAGAATATATTGAATAGAAAACTATCATTAAAAATATTTTTTTAACTTTTTTTTAACGTAAAAAATTATATAAATAAAATATAATACGGATTTAAATATAATATACCTGTTGAATAACGACAAAACATCATCTACTACATACAGTTAACGATGATTAAAAAGCAGCGACACACACGTCATACAAATCAATAGCCTCTTCATTATCATAACCTGAAAACAAAACATAACCTAAATAAATAACATGTTTCAGAGAATGTTATGTAAATAATATACAGTACTCTATGTTTATGATAATGACTGTACTCGACATTACAATGACAAAAAAAATGTAATTATATAAAAATCGATAGCGGTTAAATATTCAGTCAACAATGAAGAAAAAACAACTAAGAAACAATAAATTATTTATATAATCGGGTTAAAAATTTAAACTTTAATATAAGATATATTTTACATTTTTCTGTTTCGCAAAAAGACTTAACATAATTACAGTCTTAGAATTCATTCCTGACCAGCACCAAACCGACCAATTTTATCACCAAACTTATAGTAGTTAAATTTTATTTAGAAGAATTTTTGTTTTTCTTTTGTCATCAGTCATTTGACTTGTTTTACGCAACTCTCCAAGATTCCCTATCTAGTGCTAGTCGTTTAGAAAAAAATTAAAAAAAATCATTAATTTCATTTACTCGTTAATTTGGATGTAGAAATAACATTTTTATAAACAGAATTATCATGATACAATAATATTTAATATTGGTTAGGACACACACGTCAAAATATTATAAACTATTTATTTATCACTAGTATATTTTTTCTTTAGTCTAACGATCGCTTAGACTTTTCGATAGTTAGCCATCATCCTCAGACTGGTTTTATGAAGTAAAATTAGTTAAAAGTTTTAAAACATTTTATCATGTTAATGCTTCCACTTTCAGTATAAAATCTAAATGTTCTCACTTAAAACTGCTCAATTTTATACATAAATAAGCATTAATATGTTAAATTATTTTAATATTTTTATGTTATTATTAATACATTTTATCTCTGAAAAATTGCTAAACACGTAACTGAATTAAAAAACAGAAACTTCTATAAATTAAAAAAAAAAAACAATTGAAATAATTTTAAAATTTTTGTTTTGATATTGTGGTGCAGGAAATAGTCTACTAAAATATATCAACAGCAAGTGCGAGCGCCAGCGCGCACACACATAAACAACATGCCACTCTATAACTTATTAATTCATATCTTCCGAATACTTATTAGTATATAGAAAATTTGCAAGCACGTTTGCTTCTTGTTCTAGATATCTTGCAAAAACAGTTTTAAAAACAATTTAATCTTGAAAGAATAACAATAGGTATAGAATTACGCTGTTTCCTTCCTTTCTAAACAAAAGCAAAAATAAAACATTATTATTTCATCTTTTTTATTTTATTGTTTTACTTATTATTCTTTCTGTATAAAACCTTCACATTTTTTATGCTTAATTGGGCGCATATTTTTATTTTCCCACCTAGTGCTACAGCAGAGCAATAACAATAGAAGGGAAAGTATAGTAATCGGTCCAATTTGGGTATATGCGGTTTTCACCGATTCTTTAAGTTTTGACACCTAAGAAACCTTATGGCTCATTAGCCAAGGTATCTATTGGTTTGACTCCGGCTACAACACAGACTGCCTCTGGCGAGACTGTTCCATAACCGCTTATAAAAGCCAGCAAGAGGAGTCGCTGGGCCTGTAGCAAAATTTCCGCGTAACACCTAAAAGCCAAGCGGTGAGCCCAGACAGGTGCAGCATACAGCATAACAGCCTCACTGGCACCTTCGTAAAGGATACGCATGGTACGGTAATTCAACCCCAATCGGGATGAATGACTACGGATTCCATAAAAAGCATCATCGGCCTTTTTTGCTACATACTGAAGATGTTCCTTGAACCTAAAATTCTCATCAAGGATAACACCCAGGTACTTTTGAGCCGTAACGTACCGAATGGGAGACCAGCCATCCGAACCCAGATTCGTCGGAGGCTGCCAATCGGCCCTTAAACAACATCACTCTAGTTTTCTCTGGGCTGAAAATCATCTTAAGTTGGAGACACCACAGCCGGAGTGTCTCACAAGCGTGAGCAGCTCGGAACTCTACTTCGTTACGCGAATCCCCTTCAATCAGCAGCAGCGCGTCGTCAGCATAAGCCACACGACAACCACATGGTAACCTCAAACACCAAAGGAACCCAAAAAACCTGATGAAAATTTTCCGGATGTTAGTACGTACACGCGCACGCGTGTGTGTTCTGTATTAGATGTCGCACTCTAAATCACCTTATATTTCCAGAACTACCCGACCGTTTTTTACCAAACTTGATCAGATTACTTCTATATGAGGGGTTTTGATGTCATTAAATTTTCAACTTGAAAGGTCAAGGGGGTGTGACTGTAGAGCAAGGTCACCCCAGAATCTCGGAATTTCGCCTAATTAAGGCCATTTCTTTCTTCAGCACATTTGTTAACAATTAAAAAAACTATATTTGCAAAAAACGTTTGCAAAATCGCATCCACGCTCCAAAACATGCTCTAACTAGTGGCTAAGTAGGTATACTGCATCAATAGTACCCCTCTCACCAAAAGAAACGCAAGTGAACGACTGACGTACAGCTCCTGTATGTCTGCTATGACGGTAAAAACGTCACAGGAGAGCGGTATAATTAAGTAAATGAATAATAATTAAACTGTAAAAAAGTATTTAAAGTAGCCGCTAGTACCGCCACACATACGCGAATGAAATACGATATGCGCGCGCGTTATAGATAGAATTACTGAATTAAATAAACAAAAAAATATATTTAAATAAAATAAAAAATATTTTAAATTAAGTTGTGCATGTACGTGTGTGTAGATCAGAAAAAAACCGCGTGGCGGGAAAGTATTACAACTGTGTTTTCAACTTTTTTCTAGTTGTACTAAACAAATCACAAATCCAATTATTTTTAAACGATTACACCGTGGGTTTAAAAATACTTTTAAAAAATATATAAAAAAGAAGTTTTTTCCAACATTCTCTTCTCAAAGAAACTCACCCGATACAGCAGTCACTGCAGCTAAAAAGATATCTACACGGAGGTTCTAGTATCATTACAATAATATGTTTTCTGTATATCTGTACTGTGCGTATATCCTCAGCCGCACAACAAAAAGAGATAATTCTTGAATGTTTTTGTGTCCCGTCGAAATGGAAAGTATGAATATTTCCACGCTGATCTTATGTGATAGACACAGAAACAAAGAGTTTTAGTTTATTTTTTCATTGCACTCGGAAGAGTGCTGTTTATTTGTTGTAAAATGGAGTGATGTGTACTATTTAAACAAATTTCTGAGTATTTATATCAATTATTTGTATGCGAATATTGATAATAAAATAGAAACAATAATGTGGACCTCAAAAACATTTTAAAGCTAATAGAATATTTTTAAGAAAATACAAAAAAATAAATTAAAAAAAAGATGGTTTAGATAATTTATCCAAAAAAATTAATTAAGATTAACAAATTCATTAAAAAAATAAATTAATAAAAATTCCAGATTCGCCCTGAATATAAAGAATGCACAATATCTTTCTTATTTCTTAATATTTTTCACAAGTCATACTAATCCAGTTCAGTAACGTTGTCTGTATATACGAGGTCTGTTCAGAAAATAACCGAACATTTTTAATCACGCGCCAAGATATATATCTACTGACGTGCGGTTGGCAGTAATATGTCCGCATAAACTGTAACCACATATATATCCCTGTAACCACATGTTCTTGGATTGTTAACATATCATTTAGTTTTCGTATTATTGTTATTTGAATGCAACATGTTTACGTATTAGTAGCGATTTTTGTAATGTGCGATTTTTTTATGATTGAACTTTTGTCTTAATGTTGTAGCCGTAAACTCAGCTTTCATCTCCTGCTATGATCCTTTACATGAATGTTTCATCGTCATCAGCTTGTTCAAAAAGTTGCCGACAAACGTCCACTCGATGATCTTTTTGCTGTTCGGTCATCAAACGAGGAACAAACTTTGCTGCGACTCGATGAACGTTCAATTTTTCACTCAAAATTTCATGGCATGATCCAATTTAGATACTAACCTCTTCTGCAAGTTCTCTGACAGTCAATCGGTGATTTGCACGCATTAGATCGTTGATTTTCTGAACGCGGGTGTCATCAGTTGAAGTCGAAGGTCTTTCTGGTCAAAATTCATATTCAACTGATTGACGACCACTAGTTAAATCGTGAAAACCTATCTAACATTGCGTAAGACCCAGAGCATCTTATCCGTAAGCTGTTTTCAAAATTTTAAACGTTTCTGTGAAATTTTTCCCCAGTTTCACGCAAAATTTTACGTTTTATCGTTGATCCCGAAAATCACACATTAAAAAAATCGCTACTAACACTTAAACATGATGCACTCAAATAACAATAACACGAAAACTAATCGAGATATCAACAATCTAGAAACATGTGGTTACAGAGGATGGTATGCGAAACACAATGCTGCCAACCTCAAGTCACTAAATACCTCAGTTGACGCGTAATTAAAAATGTTTGGTTACTTTTGAACAGATCTTGTACATATAATACATCATGTGTCTCCAGAAGAGGTATAAGCTTTTGATTTAGTATCATTCGCTCATTCCTCCACCGATTCTATCGAAAGTTTACAAACCTTTTAACGAAGGTTCTAAAAATATTCTGTGAAAAATTTTCTTCTAGATTTTATAGAAACAAAATGGCGGCTTTCAAATAAAAATATCAATTTCAGATAAACCATATTTTTATTCATTAAAAGTACCTGGTAAAAATCATTAAAAGCAGATGATAATTAGAACTAGAATAATTAAAAAAGTTAGATAATTGATATGGTCATGACTAATTATTAACTTCTTTTATTCAATTTGAACAGCTATTTAACAATACAACATCTGTTTTTAATCATTTTCTGTATATTTACTTGTATATTATTTGAATTTTGTACCGGCAAAATTTAAAATCTTCTTTTTTTTAATCGTCCATGAAAGACCATCCGTCTTGAGATAATAACCTAGAGGTAATAATAATAATAAATAATAATAATACTCTTACCATTTCCATTACTGAGAAGAAATCCAAAATTACCATACCCAGGAAACTGTTTGAAATTTTCAAGATTTCATTACCAAATTTCAATATTTTATAACTTTTTCAGCTTTTTCTCGATTCCAAACGAAATTTTCAAAATTCTTTATCCTGTTCTATCTACTTATTTGTATTTCAGCAGACTACTTTTATCCGTAACATCCTACAGTATTTTTAGGCATTTTTAATCTTTACATATGGTTTATGTTTTCTGAAAACTCTGGTTGAGGAATTAATTTCAACTGAATGAATTTTTAACTATCGATTGTTATAATGATAGGAATAGAAAATCTTACAAGTAAGTTGTATTAGTTACTTAGCAATCGTTTTAGATCGCTTTATATAATCTATCTCAATATTTCTTATCACTGTAAAACGTATAAAACATAGAGGCAAAAAAGATACCATGGAGAGAAAGAGACAATCTCTTAGACTATTACGACTTTATAATATTTTTAAATTATGTAAAAACGCTGTATCTAATTATAATTTATTTCAAATAACAAATTTATCTTCACCAAGTAAAGACGTCATCCATTGATCATAATTTATTTGTTTCCTTCTTATTTATAGAGTAACAACTTACTTTTTATGTAACAAAATTCAATTACAGCTAATAAATAAAGCTATCTATCACAAAGAAAATGGGGAAATTCTTCTAGAAGAAAAAGATTGTGGGCGTATTTGATGGAGAATAGTAATTACTATTACTTTTAAAAAATGATAATAATAAAATAATTTAATTATAAATAATCAATTTACCTGTTAACCACCATTATCAAAACAATTAAATAATTTTTAATAATAAATTAAATAATAATACACAATGGTAAATTAAACATTATTAAATTAATCTACTTTAATAATTAATTCGATAGTAAAATAATATTAAAATATTTATAAAAAATATTTTATAATGCAGTATAATAAAATATACAAAAATAGTTCCTAATAATAACAGTATTTTAATAATAGTTTATAATTGTTTCAGTAATCATTTTTACCTCTTAGTAATCAAAATATAAATGTATAACTACTAATCACAAAAAAATTGCAATATAATATCTCTGTTAATACTTTTTTTAAAAATTCCATTACAGATATCTCTGAAAATCTCTAAAAAATAACTTACGAATTAATAATTTTAGGTACACAATAATCAAAATCCCAATGGGTAGAGATGATGTTTGTGTGAATCTAGCTGTCTGGCTAGTTTCTCCATTATTATTTTTATTCTAAATTCTTCTTGTATTTCAATGTATACTGATATGAATCAGAATATTCGACTGAATTAATAATAGAAAGCTAATTCCTTATCATTTTCCCTATTTTCCTATTCCTGGAATTGATCTTAAAGATAAAACAATTTTTAATAATACTTGCATCTCATATCACTTACTGTTATAACCGAAACAGTGATGGTTTATAGTAATGAGTTAATTCGTAAAAATTATTTTTATCAAGAATTTTAACATTACAGGATGAGTAATACAGAAGATTCACTTCTACTTCAATAAATAGTTTTAGGAAGGAAAGAAATAGCACAGACTTAAAAATCATTCACTTTTAACTCGATTATGAAAATAGTATGTACTCATAGTATCATTGGCATATACTAAATAGGCAGCTGTTTACTGATTTTCCCAAATATTCTTTCACACTTAACACCTCTGTAATTCAATTATTTTATGTAAGAAAATTCATGTTATCTATTTTTTTTTTTTACATTCCGTTTCCTTTTCTATTAATAAAAAAGAATAAGCATTATTATTTTACTTCCGGAAAACAAAATAATTTGGAGGTAAAATACCCCTCTGTTCGGATCTCCGGGGGTGAACTAATGAAGAAGAGATTGTAAAAAATATACAGTGATCATGAAATTCTTCCAAGTCGTTTCGTGAAATGTGCATTTAAATAATATGGTTAGCTTTCTCTAACCAATTTTCCAGTTAATGTCGGGTCTGGGTGTGTGTGTGTGTGTGTGTGTGTAGGCAAATGCAATTACTGGTACCGGCTTGCTAGGTCTGACATAGCTGCAGATATAGGGCAATGTAAGTGTAAATATACCGGTAAACATGTAGTCTGGAACAGACTTAAAGTCGACCACTCCCGAGACGTGTGGTTAATTTAAATCCTACGAACAAATAACATCGGTATCCACAATCTACCATTAAAATCCGTATAAAACCAACCGCCTTTACAAGGACTTGAATCTTAGAACTCTCATCTTCGAAAATCAGCTGATTTTGCGATGACGAGTCTCTATAAATAAAATTACTAGGCATTTAATTAAAAACAAGAAATTGTTAGGTTAAAGTTAGATGTAGTGAGTTTTAGCGAAATGAAATGGAAATATTAACAAGATTTTTGTTCAAGAGTACACAAACAAAAAAAAAAAAAATGGAAATTTAAAAATAAGTGTAATAATCAAGTATAGAAAAGAGTGTTCAGTCATTTTCAAAACAGGGAAAGAATTATTTTAAACAGGACAGATTCAAAGTACAAATTAGTAATTGCAAACACTCTACTTAAAAATCATAAAAAGTATATATAAGCGGGAAAGACCAAAGGAGTTACATGAAGATATGCAGTAGGTTATATAACTTGTTAAACAGAGATTTCAGAATAAAATTACAAACTCCAAAACGTACCCGTGAGCAGACATTAATTCTGATCACAATTCAGTAATGATTATGAGTACGTTGAAATTTAAAAAATAAAGAAATGAGGATAAATGAATAGGATTCTAATTAAAAGAAGCGGTAGAAAATTTTGAAAAATAAAAGAAATCGTTTGAATATTGGATAGAAAGCTAACTTTAGAAAATTATGAAAAACGAGAAATGTACTAAACAGGTAGACGACCGAAAAAAATATAAAAACGAAAGAGCTGATGAAGTAAAATATTGTACTGACAAATTAGAAATGAAATTCATAGGAAGCATAAAATAATAGACGATGACAAGTTTAAGGAAAGGTGTTCTGAGGTAGAGAAAAATATTATTACTGGAAGAGTAAGTGTATAGAAAAATAAGAGAAAGCTTTGGGGAAATAAAGCCAAAATGTGTTAGTAACAGAGATGCGAATGGAAAACCTTATTAGAAGGATAAGAAAGAGACGGCAATACGAAAATTGTTTAGAGGAGAAAACGTATCCGATAAAGTATTACAGGAGAAGAAAAAACTGATAATTTCAGAGTAGATTTTGTACTATGATCTAAAGTTGATAAAGCTCTGAACGATTTAAATAAAAAAAGAATTGATGATAAATAATCTGAATGCCTACACTGTTTGAAAAAAGTAATCGATTAAACTTCAATATACATTAAAGCTTTACACATTAAGAGAAAGCCGGAGCAGATGCGAAACCTACCGTACCATTAATTTAACGTTTCACGCATGAAAACACTTATCAGGAAAGTAACAGGCACATAGAACAAGAGAGAAATATGATTAGCGGAACGGCCTACCGTTGCGATAATCATATTTAATCGTATTAGCACTTATGTACATATGTATTTACACCTATGTAGCAAATATAAAATTAAGAGAAAAATAATAGGATAGTTTGTAGATCAATAGCAAATGTGTGGTATAATAAATTAACACCAGTTCGGTTTTAAAAAGAGCATGGGTAGATGAAGAGGCCACTCTGGTCCTCTTTTAAGCACTTATATGGATTTTGGAAAAAGATAGGCTTAAAAGAATAATACTACCTGTATGAAATTTTAGGAGATTAAAAATTTTAGGGGGAACAAGGTATTTGATATCAACATCTTAAAGAAAACTACACTGAATTATAGGGAAAAAACTTATAAACTATATGAACAAAAATTATACAACAGTGATCAAAATGGAAGACGAAGAAGTGAAAGCTCTGATTCATAAAAAGGACAAAGTTATACAAGCAGCTCTCGATAATCCGACATTCTTTACTGTTTAGTCCGACACCTCCAGTAATCCGACATGTTTCGTCTAACTGATGAGGCAATGCCACTATTATTTTTTTTTTTTTGTTTTACTTCCCACTTTTATGCATGCCGTCACAACTAATAAATCAGAGAAACTCCACGGCCGAGTGTTGAACATTATGTTTTAAGTGAGTATTCCACGGCCGTGGTTACGTGAAATACTCTAATAATTTACAGCTAGTACTTCTGATCGTCGCCGACAACGTGCCCGGAATTAAGTCTGGAGTTGAGTGTCTGTGTATGGCACTGCCGGCTAGCGACTTGTATAGTACGAGGGTCTACATACGGTATTGAACTTCTTACTACACGTCTCAGTATCGCATGATCGTGTGCCGTGTTTAGTTTTCATATTCGTTTTACCGTGTCTTGTTTTCCTTAAAGCGTCCATTTTTCCGTATCGTAAACGGTATCCGAAATTCATTGTTTTTAGTTTTGAAGATATCGAAACCGCAAAAACGTAAGCGCATCACGCTAAGTTAATTCAAAAAGCAGAAACTCTTAAAAGCACTGACAAAGGCGAAAAAGCTGATGACGAAGCTTCACTGTACGGAATTGGACGTACAACGATTTATGACTCGCAAAAAAATCAAGTAAAATAGATAAATTTGTAAACGATAATGACAATGGTAAAAGCGATCGGAAAAATAAAAATCTGGCACGTTCCCGTTGATGAAAGATCAACGGGAAAGTTTATGCTTGGATTATCCAGGAATGTTCCAAATATACTCCTCTTTCTGGTGAAATTATCAAAGAAAAGCTTATAGAGAAGCATAGCTTTCAAGAAATGACGAAGAAAAACGATTTCCGCGCTAGTGACGGGTGGTTCGACAAATTCAAGAATCGCTATGGAATCCGTTTACTAACCACCACAGTTGAAAAAATTTGTTGTTATTTTACTGCCGTCGAGCCATAAAAAAAAAATTTATAAAGAGTCCAAGAGTTGGGTCGTGGTCCTGATCAGGTTTATAATTACGATGAGAGTGGATTATTTTGTAGGCTGCTACCGAAATAAACATTCGTTCATTGTGCTGAAAAGAGTGCTCCAGGTCATAAAATATCGATTAACAGAATTGCGTTTATGCCTTGTTCAAATGCGAGTGGTACCCGTAAACTTAAATTGCTTGTAATAGGCAAGTCCAAAATCCTAGGGCTTTTAAAAACGTAAAACTTCGTGTAAAATACAAAAATCCAAGCCGAGTGTGGATGACTTGTCATCCGATAAGCACATTTTAAATGGTTTAATGAGCAATTTGTGTCATCTGTAAAAAAATTCCTTAAATAAGGACAGTTATCAGAAAAAAGCACTGTTACTTCTAGACAACTGTATGGAGCACCCAGATGCGGAAGAGTTAGAAAGTAAAAATGGATTTATCTTCGTCTTATTTCTTCCGCCAAATGTTACGGCTATCATTCAGCCGATGGATCAAAATGTAATCCAGATGGTTAAAACAAATTACAAAAAGAATCCAGTGTATAGCGTGATGAGTAAATTGAAAAATAAGCACATTTTAAAATGTTTAAAAGAAATAAGTCTTAAAGACGTCGTGTTTAATCTCGCACAAATATGGTAAAAGATTCCTGCCAAAACAATAGTGTGCTCTTGGAAAAATTTGTGGCCAACTCATCCTCTATTACATTTATAAGAAAATCGCAAAAAACCAGTGGAAAATGAACAAATACCGACGAAACCCGAAACTAGTTTTTTCAGTCCTGATGCTGAAAGAAACGACATTAGGGAGTCGCTAGCCCAACTGTGCAGTCACAACGACTGACACAAGACGGCGTAAATGAATGGCTGACCGGAATTTAAGATGAAAATTATCAATTGATGACAGGCAAGGAGATAACACTGATAAACCTAAGTTTTGTTTCCTTACATAAGATAAATTATTTTAATCTGTTTTTTTATGCTGAAAACGAATATGAACTCAGAATCCTTTATATCACACACTATTTTTGAAAAATGTTTAAATTTTAATTAAAGGATCTTATTTTTATTTTTCGACGTATAGTTAGCATTTTATGCTCCTATATTGTATTTTATTAGCTCATTTTTTATTGTTTAACTTTGTTAACATAATTTGTAAGCTACAAATAATACAATACTAGGCAAAGAATTAAATCATATCGTAGTCACATATTATGACATGATATCTAACACTGAAGAGTGAACCTTCATCGACAAGATTAATCATGTCTGTGCAGGACAAAACATATAGCTGAAAACACAGCTGTGTTATTTGTATTAAGAACTGGATTTAGGAATGAATTAATTTTGTTCAGTCTTATTGCTGTCTTAAATTTGTTAACAGTGCAGTGTCATAATGCCTCGAAATAGTGTAATTGATGTGGATGCCTTTTGTTATGTATGTGGTGGGTTTACCGTAAAATAAAAAATAAAAAACATTACACCTTTAATTAATAAAGCATATAATCTGTACTTTCATTGTAAAATTAGTGATAGGATAAGAGGTGGGCTCCTCATATAGTATTCACTTGTTCTGTATATTTAAGCGGATGACTGAACGGTACAAGGAAGCCTTTGCCATTTGGTGTACCTATGGTTTGGCGTGAACCAAAGAATCGTGTAATTGATTGTTACTTTTGTTTAACAAGTGTCTGGAATTTCTAAAAAATCTAAACATACGGTAAAATATGCTTCATTGCAATCTGCAATCAGGCCTGTGCCTCACAGTGAAATTATTCCAGTTCCTGAGCCACTTGTGAATGTATGATTAGAAAGCTGCGGTGAAGAATCGTGCAGTACTGAAGATGACAACAATGATTTTGAATTTGAATTATCTTCCAATAAGCCACATCTTATATCACAAGGTGAATTAAATGACTTGGTTAGGGATTTAGATTTATCAAAAAATCAAGATTAACTGTTAGGATCAAGACTGCAAGGTTGGAATTTACTTCAAAAAATACAAAAATTTAGGGCTTTCGAAGCCGATAAAAAGAACTTTCTCAGTACTTTATTGATGAAGATAATTTGGTTTATTGCACAAATATTGATGAGTTTATGTTGGACAGCCGAGCTAGGGATAAACAGCATGTTACCAAAGAGTGGAAGAAATGAGACAACTTAACTCCAATTAGGACAAAAAATTATTCACGAGCCTTTAGTTGAACCCAAAAAAATATTTTTACCCCCTCTCCTTATCAAGCTAGGACTAATGAAAATTTTTGTAAAAGCAATGAAGGATAGTCCCGGATTTTTGTACATCAGGCAGAAATTTCCGAATGTAAGTGAAGGAAAAATTAAAGAAGGAATATCTGTTGGTTCTCAAATAAGAGAGTTGGTCAAAGATGATGTATTTAACTCAAAGTTAAATAATGTAGAAAGTGCAGCTTGGGTTTCATTTAAAGACGTTTCCAAAAATTTTTCCGGGGAACAAATATCCAACAATTACCACGTATTATTAATAAACTTCTTATTTCATACAGAGCTACGGGATGTAACACGTCTTTGAAAATACATTTCCTCCACTCACATCTGGATTTTTTCCCGGACAACCTCGGAGACGTAAGTGACGAACACAGTGAACGTTTCCACCAAGACATTTCGGTGACGGAAAGCAGCTATAAAGGGAAATGGAATACTAACATGCTAGCCGATTACTGTTTCAAATTAATTCAAGATGTTCCTGAGGCTTTTTATAAAAGAAAAGCATCAGCGAAATCATTCTAGCACAGGTATGACCGTGCAAAATTATAAATTTTCCACATTTTCCCTTAATTTCTTTGAAGAGTAATTTATTTAAAACTAATGGTGATAGAAAAATTGTATTTACAGATCTGTAATGTACGCAAAAAAGCAATACAAGAATGGTATCACACTTAGAGAAAGATTAAAAATTTTTTTTTGTGTATCAGTGTAACGGAAAATGTGTTGGATCAGGACGAAGACGACGATGACAGCGAAAACGAGACATCTTCGCCATCGATTAGTACCGCAGGTCGCGAAAGTGCTTTGAGTGCGTCTAGTGTGTGCATTAAGTAAGCTGAAGAAAATGATATGGCAGCTACCGATATTTTAATTTTAAAACGTTTGTGAGAAAATAATTTTAAACTGTCCATTAAAGCCAAAAAAAAAAAACAAAAAACAAAAGACTATTGACCATTTTTCACAATTGACTATTTTTCTATCAAGTAAATAATTAGTTGTATTGTTATTTTCTTATCATTACATCAGTTATTCAAATTAATAAATGCATATGAAAGTACATAACTTTTGGTTATTCTAATGAAATTAGGGTAACCCCAGGAATCCGACAAATTCCGGTAATCCGACACCAAGGCTGCACGATATATGTTGGATTATCGAGCGCCTACTGTAGTCTACCCTCACTGCTTTACAACATAAATACACAGAGTATTTCATGAGGAATGTAACAAATTTTAGGACATGTTCTTTTGGTGAAAATAAAGAAAACTATCTTTTAGCCTTAATTGTTATACTTAATCCTATATCCTAAATTAACTGCCGTATTTTAACCTTTCTGAACAGTTTTTACCTTTTACATTCCTATTACCAAATCATTTAAAACCGTAAGTCTTAATAACTGGCTCACTAACCTAATTTGTCTCTACAAGATTCTTTTCACAAATTTCTCTACAATTCTAATCATTAAATATGTTTTTTTTTTCTTAGCCCAGTAAATTTTTAATATCCTCCTTCAACATCACATTTTAAAGGCCTGTGTTTTTTCCTTTTATAAATTTTATATCCTACACAAATACATTTAACAATATTTTTCTCTAATTCTTAGATATACGTTGAATACTAGCAAAGTTCCTTTTAAAGGAAAACTTTCTTTGCTTGTGCTTTCACTTTTTGATGAATGCATTACTAAGTTCAATTTTTGCAATTTTACTATCTAAACAAGAAAATTTTTCTAATTTCGGTAAACTATGTTCAGTAACCCCTTACAATTTAATTCCTCATTATCCTTCTTTCTGTCACATCCCATTATCTTTATGTTACACTTATTTACCTTCAAACTGAATTTCTTTCCTATCATTATATCTATTCTATTCAGCTTTTTCCGGCTTCTGCCAAAATAACAATTTTATCGGCTTATCTTTACATTTTTATTTTTTCTCCGTGGATAATTGCTTTACTCTCAGTTTCTGTATTATTCTTATATAGAGGATGATTCGTAATATTTTCAGGAAATAAACTATTGGTGAAAATAAAAGAAATTAATTAAATTAAATTAATTAAATCTAAAATTAATTAATTAAAATTTAAAGTAATTAAAATTAAATAAATTTTTTATTTATATAATCACGCTGTTACACTTATTGTATCTAGTAACAAAATTCCCATTTCCAGGACTGGATATTCAGTCAATGTTTTAGAAAGGTTAAAATAATGGATTTCTATTAACTGAAAACCCTTGTGGCTACACTGCAAAAATGGTGCAGTTCTCATACTATTTAGATATTAGTATATAAACATCGAAGTAAACTTCTACTATTTATTCTGTAATAAGTAAATATATCTTCATAAACATTGTTTTACTACATTTATAAGCACACAATGAAATTAAATCACAAAACCAACAACTATTGTATTTTAGATGGAATGTAACTAAAATTGGTTTAAGCATCATCAATTTACAACACAACGTATTACAACTCATGTCCAACGTTGGAAAAGTATAAACGTAACTGATAGATAATATTTATTATAACTATTGTCTACAATATTAATCTATGAGTAAAGTAGTTATCTTTACTTAAGTTTAATTAAATTATTTCAAAAGTGAAACAATAACGTTCATGATTACATAAACAAAAATAATAACAATAAAAGCAATAAGCAAACTGGCTTAGATTACAATTCTAAAAATACCAATTCATTATCCCAATCGCAAACTAGTTTAGGAATCAATCTACACGTCGGTACATTTCATTTTTATTTTTCTATAATTTATTTTATTTTAAATATCTAAATGAGGATGGGCTCACGAGTAATCACATCAATAAGTTGCCGTGCTGAATAACTTTGTTGCGAAAAAACTAAAGACATCTCCAAAAATGTTTAACAATACTTAATTTAAACAAATGGATTAACATCACACACAGCAAGAACAACGATGTATGTTGTACGCCAATCATTTGGCAATTGTATTATTTCGAGAAATGGTAATCATGACCCCCAGATCTCCAGATTTATCAATGTGCTAATTTTTCTTGTGGGAGTTACCAAAACAAATAAATTGTATAGCAGAGGACCTGCTACAACGTAAGAACTAAAAACTATGATCCGAACAGCAATTGTGGAAATTAACGTTGAAATGTTGCAAAGTTCTTGTTGAAACAATGCAGTTTCACTAAGGGGCAGAAGGAATGTCTACACAGAGACGGAGTTTACCTCCAAGATGTGATCTTTAAAAAACAAAACTTATGTATGTATTCATAAATGGTATGCTTTTTTTAATTAAATATTATAAATTAATTTATTTAATGTAATCTTTTTAAAAGAATATTTCATTTTGAAAATTTCCCGTTTCCCTGAATCATTTTGTGTATATTTATGCACACATAAATACGAGTATATATTATGTAGTGCCTCGTATATACGTAATAAATATTATTATGTAATGCCTCGTATATATTATGTAGAATTAATAAAATTAATAAGTTCCATAAACGTTTAAAGAACTGAAACAAAACCGGTTAAAAGTTTTATTCCTTTCTTACATCAAAAACATAATTTAACTCAAACCATCTCTCTTAATTAAACCTGATTTATTAAAAACATAAGTAATTTAGATAATTAAACAGTATATTTTCATATTATAAAGTTAACGAACGAACGAAAATAATTTATCTGAACCGAGTATTTGATGAGAATTTTCCAATCGTTTCAACTACAGACTAAATTAATAATTGGAAACTTCATTTCAAACTCAAATAATTTCCAACTTTATTAAACCAATAGTAATTTAAATTTTAATTATGTAAATTTTAAATTAGATTTCCTAGTAAATATCACGTAATTCCTCTTAATTTATTTATCCGCAGACAACATAAAACCAACACAATTATAATAAAGTAGTTTGAAATAAACGTATGGATAATTTAAGAGAGTGGTGATAAACAGGTCTGCTGAATTACTAAGAATGCTGATCTGAACATGCATACTGTTTCTGTGGAATGATCTTCCTTATATTCTGCGTAGTATTAGAAACAGATTATAAAAATAGTTGTTTTTATTGTTATTGTAAACACACGATGTTACTACTATCAAATCTATTAAAATTAAAACATAATTATTCTTACTCTGTTGCGGCCATTACAATTATTACTTTCCCGTCTAGCGCTATAACTTTAGAAGGAAAAGTATTGTAATCGGTCCAATTTGGACATATGCGGTTTTCACCAGATCTTGACGTTCTGACACCTAAGGAACCCAAAAAACCGGACGAAAATTTTCCGGATGCTAATGTTCGTACGTACTGTGTTCGATGTTGCCCTCTAAATCACCTTATATCTTCATAACTGCTCGACTGATTTTGACCAAACTTGGTCAATATATGGGGAATTTCCATTAAATTTTCAACATAAAAGGTCAAGGGGTGAAGCTGTAGAACAAGATCACCCTCAGAACCTCGAGATTTCGCCTAATAAAGGTATTATTTTTCTTAGGTACATTTGTTAACGATTAAAAAGTAATAATATTTGTAAACAAAATGTATAAAATCTCAACCCCGCTCCAAAAAATTCTCTAAATAAACTAGTAGCTAAGCGGGTATACTGCGTCAATAGTAACCCTTCTCACCACAAGAAGCGCTAGTGTAACGTTACTGACGTAAAGCTGCTGTAGTTGTCGGCTATGTTGTCACTTCACAGGTAAACGGTGGAATTAAATAAATGAGGAATATTCAAAAGTGTAAAAAATTATTTAAAATGGCCGCTAGTATCGCCACACCCGCGCGAATGAAATATGGTATGTGCAAGCGCTTCATTTACAATCATTGAATTAATACACAAAAAATATTACATTTAAATAAAAATGATAAATTTTAATCAGTTGCTATGAACATTAAAATTAAGTCATGTGTGTGTAAGCCGTGTCTTAGGAAAAATTCACGTGACGGGAAAGTCCTGCAATTGTGTTGTCAGCTTTTTTCTTTTTATGTGATAACAGGTTTAATTTTTTAAAAATCCCTTGGAAGAAATCATGAGAAGTACGTTTTAACATAAAAATTTTCATTTTAAATATAGAAATTAATTGATTTACTCTTTATTTAACCGTTTTTTTTAAATTATATTCAGTGAAACATAAGAATATTAAAAGATGTTTAAAACAAATTATTGAATTTCGTAATTTTACAAGATACTTGTAAATCAACATGCATAATTTATACATTTACAATAACTTATCTTTAAAAGTTAACAAACAATTCATTTTTATAAACGATTTTGTAATGTTAAAGTAGGTTGGCTTCAGTAATCATCTAATTTGATTGTCAATAAGAAGTACATTCAGAAGTTATTTTAAAAGAGAGATTAATGTGTATATGATATAAGAAGATAAATAGCGGCGGTTGAAAACTGCAAAAAAATATTTTTTCTTTATTTAATACGTCAAAATTAGATAACCTCATTTATCATGATCAAATACAAGGAATACAATTATTATAAAATAAAATGACACTTCCAATATAAAAGATGAAATATAATAAATCAGTCAAAATACAAAAAAATTTTAGTTCTTAAATTAAGATATTCTAGTTGGAACCTCACCACTCTCAAAATTATTAAGCCAGCGTTAATCACTCCGTCATTCAGTAAGTGTAATTGTAGTAAAGGCTGGTTGAAATTGTAAAAATTAAGGTTATTTACACTACAATAAAAGTAATTTTGACTTTCAGATAATCACAGGTGCGGACTTAAGAAGAATAAATCCTATAATTTGTAGGTATGTAAAAAATGTTTGATAAGGTAGAAGAGCATAAAACCAAAATATAAGGAAGTAGATAATTTACAATTTTTATAAGAAACACGTAGCAGTGATGAGAGCAGTATACGAATAGAGTAAACGTTAGAAAGCTTACTTTAGCTCGGACTGAGAAAATAATGAATTAAAAGCGTAATCTTTCCTTCCTATTTTCCAGCTTATACAGAAAAAATATAAAAATTAAAAAAAAAAAGTTTGATTGAAGAATAACAATCAAGGAGAAAAAATAAAAATATTAAGGTTAATGAAAGACATTGTTCTTTTGGAAAAAACCAAAAAAATAAGTTAGAAAAAATTCTCAAGGGATTTATTGCTTTCTTTCTTTTTTCCTGTTTTGCCTCCGGTAACTACCGTTCAGATAATACTTCAGAGGATGAATGAGGATGATATGTATGAGTGTAAATAAAGTGTAGTCTTGTACAGCCTCAGTTCGACCATTCCTGAGATGTGTGGTTAATTGAAAACCCAACCACCAAAGAACAGCGGTATCCATGATCTAGTATTCAAATCCGTGTAAAAATAACTGGCTTTACTAGGACTTGAACGCTGGAACTCTCGACTTCCAAATCAGCTGATTTGGGAAGACGCGTTCACCACTAGACCAACCCGATGGGTTTAAGGGATTTATTGCTGGCAGTTTAAAAGTATACAAAATAAAATAACATTAATTAAATATGACAAAGAACAGGAGAAAAAGCAACTAAATAAAGTAGGGATCATAATATAACCCAACTAAAAGTTACAAATTTTGTTATTTTATTAATAATATTACCATGGATAGACGGTAAATTAGAGACCAAAATCAGGTAGGAACAAACAGTAAAAGGTTTAATGCAGAAAATAGGTTCGCTACTTAAATACTGAATAATAAGAAAAAATTATTTATTAATTTTTTTATGGTGAGTAGCGTTTCGTACTAGCGAAACATAAAAATGCAAAAAAACAGAAAAGAGAAGACAAGAAGGATGGCGAAAATTAGGTGAAATGGTTGACCGGGTTGGTCTAGTGGTGAACGCGTCTTCCCAAATCAGCTGATTTGGAAATCGAGAGTTCCAGCGTTCAAGTCCTAGTAAATCCAGTTATTTTTACACGGATTTGAATACTAGATCGTGGATACCGGTGTTCTTTGGTGGTTGGGTTTCAATTAACCACACATCTCAGGAATGGTCGAACTGAGAATGTACAGGACTACACTTCATTTACACTCATACATATCATCCTCATTCATCCTTTGAAGTATTATCTGAACGGTAGTTACCGGAGGCCAAACAGGAAAAGAAAGAAAGGTGAAATGGTTGTACAGATGGATGCGTAGTGGGGAAAAATCTGTAAAAACAGTTTGTAATACATGGAATTGGTAAATCAGAGTATTGGTATATCGTATACACGATATATTGTATACACGATAAAATGTTATGGTAAAGATTTAAGACGCTAATAGAGAATAACGTTAAACCAAACTTCAAAAATAAAAAGAAAAAGGAAATTGTGTGCGTATGTGTGCGCACGCACACACAAATACATACAGACTCCTCAGGTGGTATTTGTGTACCTGATTCCTTAGACTTTTTAAAATATTTTTTGACAGTTTTGATAGTTGAATAAAGAAATTTTTAGAATTTAATGCGGCCATCTTTGAAACAGTGAGATTTTAAATCGGGAAATTTTAAAGGAAATTATATCCTCAGGAATGAAAATTACCAGCTGCTTCAAATAGAACCATCTGACAGAAATACTGCTATGGTTAAAGTAAATATATTAAAATTTGTAATACTTACTGTTTTTAGAATAAAAAGGAAAATTAAGAAAAAACTGTCAACGGTCGTATGTCTAGACGGAAAATCTTGAGATTTAATAGATTATTTCATTACATTGCGATATATAATTGAAAAGATTCAGAATAAATAAGCCTATACGGATTTGAATACTAGATCGTGGATACCGATATTCTTTGGTAGTCTTTAACCACAACACAACTCAGGAACGGTCAACCTGAGATTGAACAAGACTACATTTCATTTACATTCATGCATATCATCCTCATTCATCCTCTGAAGTAATACCTTACAGTGGTCCCGGAGACTGAAACAAAAAAATAAATAAGCCTGAAATCATTTGAAAATTACTAAAATGGATATTTTACATCGTTTGTTTCGTAAAGAAACAAATTTCAAAATTCAGCACTTTAGTAGACTTGGCAGTAAATATTAGGTTATATCGACTATGTGGTAGAATGATAGCTTCTAAGCCACTCGCATATAAGTCCTTGGTTTCAATCCCGATAAGATTTGCTATTTTTCATTCGCTAAAAGATATTTTTTTACAAAATAGGGATCAAATTTTTCAAATTTCATTTATACAATTTTGTTTTTTTTTTTTGAGAAGTGTTAAGTTTCAATTTTTTTGTTGTCAGTATAAAAGTTATCAATTATTTTTCTTTTTTTTTTCTCTTTTAACAGGTTTATATAAACTCTTTTCATACGGTAAGAAACAAAAACGTTATAAAAGTCAGAGTAACTCAAATTCATAATGGCTTTAAACTAGAGGAAATTTCATCAGTAACATTTACAAACTAATAATAAAAAACGTTCTGTATTACAAAAATGTTTTATAAGTAGTAAACTAACATGTAGTTTCGTTATATAAAAAAAAATATAAAAAAATAAATAAAATATAATAATACTCGACGTGATTTATATGAGTAAAATGTGTTACAGCTATTAAAATAAATGTTTTGTTTTCTTTACTAAGAAATTTATTTCAATACATTTAGATCGGAAATTTGAGAATATCAACAGCACCGAACTGTATTTGAGTGCTTAGAACCTGTTTTAACAGGTAAATTATTGATTTAATAATAAATTTCAATTAGTTTTAATTTTTTTTAACGGTTTATTTCGAAAAAATAAATTAACGGATAATCGTCAAAATTTTAATTTTATTCATCAATGTAAACATTTAATTACACAGACAATTTATTTAATTTATAGATTTTTTAATTACAAAAAATATATACCATAAATGAAATTCAATAAAGAAAATTAATAATAATAATAAAAGAAATTAAACAAAAAAACAATCAAACTCTGAATTGGACGTGAATTCTAATCAGATATTCTACGTAAAATTTATGAAACTTTGTTTCAAATATAAATTTTTTACTGAATACACATTTCACCGATTTATATTTTACATAGCGAAACGTTTATATTCATTCTAAACAAAACGATGATTCATATCTTCCACTATAACAACAAATATACGCTTAAGCACGTACACGAAACACACATACACACTCACTCGAAGAATGAAAGCACGTTAGTTAAGTTCTAAAATATTTACTCACCATTCTCGAAAATATATTAATTTTCATTATGAAATTTATAAAATAATAAGAAAAAAAAATTTCTTTTCTGTAAAATAAAATTCTATTAAATCCCGTATAAGAAATGTATAAAAGGCAATATACTGGTAAATATTTCAAGCGATGAAATCCCAGATAATACCTACATTTTTGTTTTATTATTTTTTAAATAATTTTTGTAGTTTTATTAGAAAAATAAAGATTATAAATAAACAGCTCTGCTCTACGATTAACAAAGTACTACCATTCATAAAAAAGTTTTTACTTAAAATCATAAAGTAAATGTTTAATCTGAACATGACACGATTATTATTAAATACCGAGATAAAAATAAATACCAGTAAATAAATTAATTAAATATTGACGTTTAATAAATATTTTTAACGAAAAAAAAAATTTTATTGGGACTAAAAAAAAAACTTGAAAACAAAAATGTAGTAGCATTACATATTTGTTATTATTTATTTATTTTTTTATAGTGGAGAAATAACTATACACGAAAAAGATTACCTAAGGTTACTATTTTGAGATGAGGATAATTTACGATGAAGTTTAATTGAAAAATTATCATTATAAATGTTTATGTAAACCAAAAAAAATTTTAAAATATCGGTATTATTATTTTACTCCCCCCCGCCGTCCAAAATCATCTCTTAATAATTTTTATTTTGATTTTTCTACGTTTATAGCGTGGGCTAAAAGTCCCTTTACATGTTAATATCATAGTACAGTTAGATAAACATTGTTATGAATACACAAAACAGTTTATTTCATTAACATTAACATTTATTGAAAATAACATTGTACAAAGGTTTAAGGTTCATTTATTGGTTTGGAAACAGTACATTTAGCCGTGTGCGGACATTCACAATAAAATGTGGTGGAGCGCGTCTTGTTGATGTGTAACGATGTCAGCTATTCCTGTTGCCGTTAATTCTGGAAGCAACCACGCATTAATCACTGAAGATAGCTGTGCCGGTTTACAGAACCATCAAAGAAATATGGTCCAAGCAGATGGTCTGCCGTTATCCCTGCCCAAATCATAACATGCGGCGGATTGCAGTCGATTTCCTGATAGTGCGGACTGTCTTTTGACCAAAAGAAGACGTTACGATTACGTGAGCTACGATAAATCGCACACTCGTCAGAAAACGTAATGTTTATTTTGTTCATTTGCATGTGGAAAACGTGCGAGCAGCATTTCACATGCATGTACACGTTGTTCGAAGTCACGATCGCTCAACTCGTTCACTGAGGTTGGCCGAAAACATGAAACAATCAAGTCAGTCTTTCCGCAAGTGGTCTCGCATAGACGATTGGAGAAAATAATAATAGAGTCAATCTGCGCAACAATCGTAAAATTATACCGTTTTTTATATGTTTTATATTCATAACGATGTTTATCTACATGTCTAACTGTACTGTGCTATTAACATGTAAAGGGACTTTTTGTCCATATTGTACTATGTTAAATGGAAGACTAATAAAAAAATTCCACTGAAAACTATACAACCAAAAAAAGTTATCTCAAGATTTCTTTTTTGGTGGTGGAAGGTGAATTATTATGAAATCTTATTGTAATATTATTATTAAAAGTTTAAGTAAACCAAAAAAAGTTTTAAAAAGTTCACAAATCTATTTTTTTTTCTTACTTTGATCAGCTCCTTCTCCCTATGATTGTTCCCGCAGTAATTTTTTTTGGGTCGTTCACATTATTCCTAAGAAGACCAAAAAATATTTGTTAAAAAATATGAAATAAATAAAAAAATAGCTTTTTCGATTTTTGGGGAAGGAGGAACTTGAGGCAAATTTATTTTTTTCAAATCATAAGATAAGCATGCATGCATGTACTAAGCTTAATATAAAGTGGGGTATATTATGTTTGCATATTTTTGAGAAAATTGGCCCTAAAAAGCTATCTACCCACTCACTAGAGATATTGACCGCAAACTTTTACCAATAAATTGCTCCGTATACACAAGTCTCTGAATAAAACTTCATCAAAATTGGTTTATCCATTCAAAAGTTATTAAGCTTCAAACATGCCAACACACATACATACGTACGAACATTAGCCCCACTTTTTTATTTTTTGGGGTTTCTGGGTCATGAAACGTGAGAAAAGAAAAAAAACCATACCCCACTTTCTAACTGTTACCGTACTTTCCTTCCGGCCGCATAATTCTAAAGCTATGATGCCAGGAAACTAAAATTACCAGAAGTGTTTGGATTTTTTACTTTTTGAAAAACATTGTTCGTTTTATAGTGTTTCTAAGTCCTTTTTTATGTCAACTAAAGGTTTTTTTTTTTTTTATTTCATTTGTTCATTTAATTTACTTATTTCCTTACATTTACGCTTTGTTATTAATATATACCGATTATGACTGCTTAAAGTCGGAATTACAATCTACTTTCCTATTTTAAGTAAACATTTTGTGAATAGTTTTTAGCATTGTTTTGCCACCAAAGTGATTTTAGTTAAAAGTTCATTCTTAATATTTCCTTAAAATAAGAGTTATTTTTCATGGGAAATTCGGTACAAACACTAGAACGGCAAGTATAAATACCTGATGGAAATTGAAAAAAAATATACCAAAAGCCAAAGATCTAAAAGCTTTTTTTTAATTAGCATTATTTAGAACCTAATATGATAACATCAAAAATAAATTCTGTCATAGAAATGACTGCCATCAATGACATTAACTACATATACGAAGGCAATGCTGCCTACATGAAATCACATCGATCGCCTACATACGAAAATAATGGTACAATAAAATTTTACTTTCCTTTCTAGCGCTATAGCAGAGCTATAGCTGTAGAAGGAAAATAGTAATCGGTCCAATTTGGGCATATGCAGTTTTCACCGGATCTTGACATTTTCATACCTACAGAACCCAAAAAACCTAAAAACCGGATGGAAATTTTCTGGATGTTCGTATATACGTGTGTGTCGATATCGCCCTCTAAATCAAATTATATCTCCAGAAATACTCGACCGATTTTGACCAAACTTGGTCATATTATTTCTATAATATATATGTGGCATTGATTCTTCTAAATGTTCAACTTAAACGGTCAAGGTCAACTTAAACAGCAAGGTCACCCTCATCATCTCCAGAGTTCGCCTAATTAAGATCTTATTTTTCACATTTGTTAATTAAAAAATAATATTTGTAAAAAAAAATATTATTACAAAATCTCACACCCACTCCAAATATAAATAAACTAGCAGCTAAGTGGGTATACGGCGTCAATAGTACCTCTTCTCACCACAAGGGGCGCTAGTGTAACACTGACGTACAGCTGTTGTAGTCGTCTGTGACGTCACAGGTGAGCGGTATAATTAAATAAATGAATAATATTTAAAGTGTAGAAAAGTATTTAAAGTGGCCGCTAGTACCGCCACACGGGTGCGAATGAAATACGTTATGTGCGCGCGCTTTAGTTAGAATCACTGAATTACATACAAAAAATATTATATTTAAATAAAATGATAAATATTTTAAATTAAGTTGTGTGTGTAAGCCGTGCATCAGAAAAAATCCACGTAACGGGGAAGTCCTACAACTATGTTGTCGGTTTTTTTTTTATATCGTACTTCCCAAGTATAAGTAACAAGATTTAAATAAATGAAATAATAACTATAATTGTGGTTTTATTTTATAAAATTCACTTGAGAAAACCACAAAATTATTTCTTGCCAAATTCTAATTAGAAAGGGAATCGGAATATTATTACAAAAAAAGTTACGCTCTAAAACACGAAAGACCGTAATTTAATATTTAATGCCCGTCGCGTAAAGAGTTAATCTGGATAAATTCACGGCTGAAACATTGGACAAATCCCTATGAAAACACTGGCAAAAGAATCGTTTATGTCGTTCGTTATAACATGCACGCTTAAAAAGAATAAGCATATAAATGACCTTATTTTAAAATATATAGTACGTGGAAATAGTCAATCATTATCAACACGCGCGGGTAACTGACATTAGACTAGGTAAACTGCTATTTAAAAATAAATAAAAACAGAGAATTATATGCATACATACAAAATAAACCCCACAAAAGATAATAAATTGTTTCCCTATAAGAAAGGTATAAACGTAAAAAATTAACTGACGTATCCTGATATTTATAAACAACCGAAAAAAGAAATTACTACGAAGAAATAACTCGTATTTATAGCTTGTCAGGGTATCCAAATCGAATTGGTTTTCTTCAATAAAATGTTTTTCGATTATTATTATTTTCCTGTCGTAGTAATATATTTAAAAACAAGTAAAAAAAATTTAAAAACAATGTAAAATTTGTCGGAAAAAATCTTTCGTTTTTAAATGTCCAATCTAATGGTATTTACGAAAAGTAATTTATTTTGCGGTCACATTAACATTTAAAAACATAATTTATACACAAATGAAAACAAAACAAATTTTTCAGGTAAGTTGTTTATATATATAAACGCGATTATCAATATGAATAAAGAATAAAATTTTTAATTTTTTTTTTCGAAATAAGTCAAAACAAATCGGGTATAAAGGGTTTTAATTCCGTGTCATTTATCCGTTGGCCCTTTGAATAATACTTTCAGGTAGTCAAAGAGAGAGAGAGAGAGAGTGAGAGAGAATGAGAGAGTATGTGTGTGCGTGTGTACGTCATAAGTGTGTGCGTACACACACACACTTATGAGGTACGTTTATATAATTTTGTTATATAGTATAGATATAACGCATCAAAATAATAAAAAATACATTACGAAACCGCGAAAGAAATATTTTAGTAAATATTATATAAAATAATCGTTTATTTGTAATTATAATACCACAATATAAAATTTCAAAACAAAAAATTCGACCAGGGTACTCCGAGCAAGATACAATAATATAATCAAGTTCGTCTAACACAACATAATACTTCGGCTTATGAGAAAGGGTCTTATTAAGCTTCCTTGATATTTTTTTATAAATTACAAAATTATTTTAAAAAAATCTTCTCACCACTTTATTTAAAATACAACTAAAAGAATTTCTGTTACACAAAACATATATGTGTATATAATACACATATATGCATACAAAGAATATATTACGTGATATTACTCTGTCGAAGAATTTTTAAATAATTCATTTCAAAAAACCTGTACGTTCATCTCGCTCAACCAGTACATAAATATCTGCTCAAATAATTTTCATTAACCTTATCTGAAATTGATTTATTCTGTAGCTATTTTTTATAATTTCATATTTTTACGTTAGCATTACTTCGTGTGTTTAAATTTTAAATAATTAGGTAGATTTTAACTAAATTTATAATTTATTTTTTATATTTCATTATGGATTTTGTGAATCTACTCTGATCAACGTTTTACTCTGATCATAGTTTCCCTTGATCCATCCAAGAAACGGTGGAATATTTCTCCTTTTTTGTTTTGTTTTTATACGTGAAGCAGCACATTTATTTATTTATTAACACATTCCTATTTATGGACTTCGGCAGATGTTTAATTTAATACTTTATATTTTAGATCGTTTTACTACCAGATATAGTGTAATTAATATACACTTATTTTTAGGTTTCATAAAATCTAGGCAATTAGGCATTACATTTTATTGCATTACAGTTCTGAAATTTTCAAATAGATCCTTATTAAAGTATATTCCACCTCAAGGGCTAATTTTAATATGAGAAATTAAATTGAATATTTTTAGGTTAGAATAATGCACAAATGAGCGAGCACTTCTTTTACTTTTGACAAAGTAAAGCGTTCGCCTCAGTTTCGTGTAAACATAAAGATTACAAGTTCACTTGGCGATGTCTTTTTTTAGAAAAAAGATAAAAGTGTCATAAAACCTTGTTACTCGAGATATTCATTTAAAATTACCGTAGACTATGTAAATGATAATTTAATATTATGCCAGTAGGATAAAAAAAAAAGTGGAAACAGAGTTAAAACCCTTATACTTTTCAATAATTAAACTTCTGTTACTTGTACATTAAGTAAATCGCAAACAATAATTTTGTTAACTTTAGACCTATTACAAACTACCATCTTTCAAACAGATGATTTAGTAAATCACCACTTTTTATGATTTAAATTAATATCTTATTGGCCGGACGGGAACAGGATGGGTTTTGAATTTATGATTTACAAGCTTAATAAATTTTTGAAAATTATATTCATCCTTATCGAGATACTACTATTTTGGTAAACGCTAAAGTATATTCAGTCGGTGAAAAAGTATTTCTTTTTGTTTTCAAAATGATTACGTGTATACGTTCTTTAGAATAACAAAACGATAAGATCTTGTTTTTGGTCGGAATATGTAGAAGCACAATTTAGTAATGCGATTTACTGATTGATTTGGATTCGTTGTCAACACCGTTCAGTAGTCCGATTTGCCAACTTAATTACTAATCGTTGGTCTCAGCCGTTGTAAAATTTAATACCAAACATATTTACTATATGCGCATGTATTTTTACGATTACCCGTTAAAATAAACTTGAGTTTTAATGAAAACTAATGTAACTTAACGTGAAAATTTACTCCCAGGACAATAGAGTGTCCTGCCTTCCAACCCGCTCATCCAACCATCTACAGAGGTTGTTGGTACTTAACAGAAGGGTTATTCCTTACACCGGTGATCCCTCGGTCGCCATAGTCTCACCTGCAAAAACAGGAGGTTGCGCCTTGTATCCACGCATACTACCAAGCGTGAAGGCGTGGCTGACATTTGTAAAAGAGACGCATGTCATACCTTATACCTCTTCCATATCAACTAAGAACATATCATAGAAATCTGTACTTTTTTTTGTCACTTACACGAAGAGCTTATATCGGTTGTAACTGGTATGGCCTGAAATGCAAGCGTTGATTTAACACCACGCCAGTTATAAGAAGGAAAGTAAGTTCTCGGTTAGCGCGACGAGTTTACTTTCTAGGGTTTCGCTGAAAAGTCTCTTGAATAAGTGGTACGTTTCTTTCTGAAGCGCGTGGTCGCTCTGGACTCTTTCCTTTACATAAACATCCCGATTTTAAAATTGTTCATACCAACGATGAATATTCTTAACCGATGGTGGATCTACCCTGAAGCTTTGTGGGATTACACGCTGTTGCGGCTTCTGTCTTCCTCAATTGTAGAACATAAAACACCTTCTGTTGCATAGATGCCATGTTATTTACGACTGAGGTTAGCGTACCTCTGAGCGTAGTATTGCAGTCTGGTGACCGGTATTTGAAACTCTAGGACCGCACACTTTCAAACAGTATAAATTTCATTCGATGGTGATGCGTGGTTGTCCAGATGTATGGTTTTGTAATCGGGTCGTTCTTTTTTATATACTTTGTACATAAAATCGAAACTGATCACAGAATTAATTTTGTTTTATCAATAAAAGCTTCTTTTAAAAAAAAAAAAAAACAGAGATGATAAAAATGTATTTTTCGTCTAGAAGAATGGCCGACTGGGAATAAATTTAAGTGAAGAAATCGATTATGCTGCTGGAATTCAACATAGTAAACGTCTACTTCCTGCTAAAATAATTTAATCTAAATGTTTTCATAAAACGTGTACGTCATTCACGCTTAATGTCGCACAAATATTGAAACGCATCAAAAACATATAATCGCTGAATATTAAAATATGCTAAGCTATTAACAAATTAGTTTTTCAATTAATTTATTATAGAACCTAAACATAACATGAAACTGACAGGGCAACTGACAACTAACACGGTTACTATAGCAACATAGTTGTATACATAAGACATAAATAGCACTCGCTAAGATACATTACATCACTCGCCTTACAATACAGATAACCAATTCTAACATAGATCATTTTCAATAGATCAAACGAATGAATTCCCCAACGAATTGAAAAACACTAAATATATATATTTTTCATACTTCGATTGTATAATGAATCGAAATTCACACATACCAATATTAATACGTAAACACATCGCACTAATGAACGCTGACACAATATCCCCCAACCTTTCACTAGAAAACAGTACTGAATCTATTGTCACCATATTGTCATCCTATTAATAACAAAAAGCACATTTTTCAAAAAGAAAATATACTTATAGCGATTAACATGTTTTCAAGAACTAAAATTTGGTACCGCTTTTACATTTACTGAAATAGAATCGCGATAAGGATGAATATCATTTTCAAAACGTTATTAAGCTTGAAAATCAAGCAATTCAAAACAGATTCATTTGCCGTTCAGTCCGTACGAAATTAATTTAAATCATGAAAACCGATGATTAATTGATTTACAGTTTTGCAAGAAGAAAACAACCAGATGATAGTTCGTAAAAAGTCAACGATAACATTATTATTATTATTTATCGTTTGCTAAATGTACCGTTAATTGCATTTCAGCTACTGAAACTTTACTGTGATTTCCACTCTTTCTCTGTAATCTATTGGCAGGTTATTAAATTAGTATTTACAAAGTGTAAGGAATTAAACGAATATCTGGAATAAGTCTCAATATTTTTTTTGTTTTGTTCCTCCTAAAAAGTATTTATCCACAAAGCTGGATTAATACTTTCCAGCTTTTGTATATTCTTTATCATTTATTATTTTTAATATTTATCGTTGAAACAATCAATTTACTTATCAAGAATAAAAGAAGCCCTTATTTTTCCATTATTGTCGGCTAAATAAATTTAATTTTAATTTTGCATATTTAAGCGGGCCCTTAGTGTTGGGATGTATTATATAACTTATTTACGAGTATTTTTACGATTTAATAATTTTTTTTTACTAGTTGAGTTGGATTGGCTGCATTGTTTTAATAAGCCTAAAAGTATAAATCTACATTAAATTGACTTAATGGTCTTTAAGTAACGCAAACTTACGCCCTTATACAAACAATCTAAAGTTTCACATATGGGTAACTTTCCTATTTATTCTGTATGTATATATGCGTCAGAATAATACGGATAAATCACGACATGGAAGCCATACATACAATTAACCACAAAAATATAATTCATTGTAAAAATAATCTTGTTATTACAAAACAAAATAATATAAAAAATGGTGAATAATATAAATACCCGAAAAAGCACTTACAGTGTGAAGGTATCCGTCAAAAAACAATTTTTTTCTCCCAAATTCGAAAAAAAATGCTATACAAAGAAACTGAAAACTATTTGCTATTCTCAAACTTTTCTAAAACATAATTCTTCAAACGCACAGAAAAGATTAACAAAACTAAGTCGTGCAAAAACTTAAATTTACAAAAATTCACTCGCCACTGGTGTTTCAATTACAAAATAAGCAAACATTAAAATAATGTTTTGCTAAACAAATGTTGTTCTGAACGCTTGATTAGTTCCCTTGTTTTTCTTTTCCTGTCTTTTATAAAATAATTTTTTCTTTGTTTCGAATATATATTTTTAAATTGTTTTATTTTTATTGGTAAAACAATGTTTTTTGAAATAACCGCTCAAATTAAAAAATTAAGAAATATAATCACTAATTTTTTTAATATCTGTTTGATTTTATATCATAATAGCATATCCATCGCGGGCGAAGCCGCGACGGGGATTCACCCACCTTCACGCTCAAAGTGTTTTTGGGGGGTTTGTATTATTCACTTTTGTTTATATCATTCTCTTTTTGTGATAAGAAGATTCGCTAACACTTTTAAATGGAGTTATTATTTCGCTGGATATTAGTTATTTTTGTTAATTAGTGAAATTAGTTAATTCATATTGTAATATATTTATGTGTATAATTTATTAGACAGTTTTTTCAGAATAACGGTTTGATACATATCCTAGTATTTTCTAATACTGGAATGTATTTCGTCAGATAGCTTGCGCCATGTGACGAAATACAGACGAAACGTACAGCTGTTTGGCTGTAAGAGAATAATAAAAATGGTTTCATTTCTCGTGATAAGAAAAAAGTAGAAACATGCGAACGTGTCAATTAATGAATATTTAAATATTCATATTATTCATAATATTTAAATATTTTACAGAAAATGGGTTTTATATTAACAAAAAATGCATAACAAAGCGGTTTTACCGGTTACCATGTTAGTGTATGTATTTTTAGCGAAAGAAAAGTCTTGACCTTTCAGAAGAAAGCTAACCATTTCTGTAAATACTCCACGTTTGACGTTTTCTTGTGTTTTTTATCTCTTGTGGGAGTTTTTTTGGCGGAGATTCACTCGACTCCCAAACGGGGACACTAGACGTAAGAAAAATTATTTATGTATAAAATATTACCGCACAAAATTCCAAAATTTCCGGTTGCAATACTTAACTTAAGTAGAAAAGTGTGTCTCTTACAACGCAATAATTATTAGGAAGATCTAAATATTGATTTTTTAAACCGAGATTCTTATTGAAACTTTATTAATGCCGGTGGGTTTAATATTTTCCAGATTAGTTTATTACTTATCGAGCAGTAAACTTAAACAAAGTTTATTTTTGCTCAAAATTACTACGTTCAAATTTACTAAAGCAGCTTATTCATAACCTTAGTTATTTAAATGAATTTTTAATATTAATCTATTTTTTCAGAGTTTTCTTTTTTTATATGGTGGTCATTTGATTAATTTAATACAATGTTTGATTAATTTCTAATCTGCGATAATCTAATTTTATCGCATCCCTAACAACCTACATCTTTAATTATTTGTTTTATATATTCTAATCTTTGTCTTTCCCAAATAATATCTTTTAAACTTCCTTCATTTGTAACTCGAGTAATATGTCTACCTTAATACATGCCTGAAACGGAACGCAAGGATGTCAGAGGGTGCAATACTCTCCTGCCTATTGCATTAAACGGACTTACATCTTCTGGGTCTTTCTAATGAACTGGCGGTTAAATAGAAAACTATTATATGTTGCTTTGAGAATTTTGGGATTGCGTTCCAATCCAAAGAATTCTTTGGTGGCAGGAACCCGACAGAACGATTTTCTTATCTTCCGTGACGCTCTCCCTTTCCGTCCAGAGTGGGAAGAAAGCCTTGTAATTAGGGGCCACTCTCCCGTAAGAGGTGGGTGCCGGAGGCGATTTTAGGGCCTGGTCTAAGTGGTACTCTACTGCAACTAGTTTACAGTCGAGTGCGGGTTGACTGGGCTTAATACATGCCTACTAATCTAGTATTTCTGGTAAGATTTTACCACAGGCTCAAATATTATTCCTCCTATTCTTCTTGAGATATACTCATTTTGAACTTAATAATTTAAACATTGTTATTAACCGTACAACATGTCGTAAGAAATATACGTCTGTCGAAAAGAATTAATTAATGTAACGTAGATTCATCACGGTGATATACTCGTATTTCGAAACCTGAATAATCAACTAATGCTTGATGTCTTTCTTTGTAACTTAAAGAATTTCGCGAATTCAACTAATCAATGGTCTTAAGTATCTGTTTTCAATTACAAGTTCCAAGGGTTTTTCTGCTTATAAATGCTTTAGATTTATTCAGAGATCAGAATATATCATAATTAAATGTAGACATTTCCTAACACTTATAGATCTAACATGAACAAAGAATATTTAGTATATTACAACTCGTTTATAGAAAGTAAGTTATGTGTAAGTAAACCATCACTCTATGCAACCTTATTTCAAAAACCTCGTATATTTTACGTATTTTCATCGTTGAGGCATAACTGATACTTGTTAAAATACTCAAATAAGAATATTTCTTTTTTTTCAATTATTGGAATACAATGTATTATTATATTGAATGTTTGTTGTTGTTTCTTTTTTTTTACTAAAATAACAAAATAGTATTATAGATATAAATAATATTAATCAATAAATTAATTAATAAAAAATAAGGTGAAGCAATTTATTCCTTAACTAACAAACATTGATTTCCTGCCGTATTAGGCTTGTTATAATAGTTGTATTGTTCTACATTGACAAGTATAGCATGTTTATACATGTAACTGTAATCACCGTAACAAACTGGTGTTCACAGTTTACGTTGAGAAAACACCATTAATTAGATCTCCGTAAGGCAAATGATGACAAGTAGGGAATTCAAAAGCACTGAATTAACAATGAACAGAAAATTGTCAAAATTTACAACCAACCCGATGAAAACTAGCCAAGTAATGTAACCAAGTTTCAGATCTAATGATATTTACTAGTATTATTTTTTAAGTTGATAAATGTTTAATGTACGACTAAACTTTTCATTTTCAAACGGACAGTTTTTCAGTTTTATCCGACATCAAAATTTAATATTATCTGTTATCCTTGAACAACGTCGTTCTAACTTGAGTTTGTACGCATAGATAAATTTTTTACTGAAGTCTTTATTTATTTATCCGTATCGAATAATGCTCAATATAGTCTCACCCTGCTTTTTTATTTATTTTTATCAGATGATTTTTTTGGTGTAGGAATTTTTAAAAATGACAAGCTTGGCCTGAATTTGAAACTATATACCTACCTGGTTTTCAATCTATACACGCAGATAAATAAATAAATACAACTATTTGACTAGAAGTCACAAAGTAGAATTATAAAATACAACAGAAAGAAAAATTATTTTTATATGATTATTTTATAATATAAAATTTATACTTAAAAAGATGAAATTTCTAGTTGACAATTTTAATTAAATAAAACAAAAAATTCTGATAATAATACATTATTTAATTAAATATTTAAATAATATAAACATGATTAAGTTTATAATGAATTTTAAAATCCAAAACTATTTGAAAATAAAATTGTAATCCGAACATCCCAATTTTACTACTCAAACCAATGTTTAATTTAAATTTTAATCGTTTTACTAATAAATATAATTTATTATAATATTAATTTATTTTTACCTGGTTTTAATTTATTTTACTGAAAACAGCTGTTTTTAATTTTTACAAATTCATAACACTTTTCTGTTCAGTTTTGTTTTTATTACTAAAAGGTTTTTTTTTCCACTCTTTATTACATTAATTTTCTCAGAATTTAATTCTTTAGAAGTTTTTATAATAAAATTTACGCATTTGTTAGTCATTTAAAGAAATTATTGTACTTCAAACCTTAAAAAAAAAAAGTTTTTCGTCACCGAATTTTTCTGTTTTATGTTGGATATCATGAAAATTAAGGAAGATACAGTTCTGGAATATGTTTTATTCGTTTTTTCAGATAAACAAACATGAGAAACATCAAGTTTATCCCTTAGATAACCCCTTGAAAATTTCAATATAATCTCATTTCACCGAGGGGGATCTGACATCTGGGCGAAATTTTTCGGTGGACGTAACTTGATAATAAATAGGCCTTGAACTGACCCAAGGTTTAGTTCTGTACAGAATTTCGTTTAGTTCACTATAAAAATTTGGGATTTTCCAACAATTAAGTAACAATTTGAAAGCGTTTTCAGACATTTTTGAACTTTTTTCCTTATTTGAAGTTCTAGAATCAGTTCCCAAATTACTTCCCTTTCCTCTGGAATCAGCCCGTATGTATATTTAATATAATAAATATATATTTTAGTATAATATACTGTAACAAAACCAATATAATGAACCAGTGTAACGTATTCCTTCCGATTAAGAAGAAAGAAAGAGAAAATAATAATGAAAAGAAGAATTCTGAAGGCACTAAAAGGGATTCTTGTCTCAAACTAACAGGTCCGCTTAACATCTGTTAAATGGCAAGGACATCACCAAAAGCTGCTGTTCGACCAGAAGGGTTACCGGACCGGAAAAAGAATTTAGAGAAAAACGTAAGAGCGCTGACGATGAAAATTATTACGCTTCAGCAATGACCAGGGTATATAAATACTGCCAGGGACCAGCGGAGAACCCACCGGGTTGGTCTAGTGGTGAACGCGTCTTCCCAAATCAGCTGATTTGGAAGTCGAGAGTTACAGCGTTCAAGTCCTAGTAAAGCCAGTTATTTTTACACGGATTTGAATACTAGGTCGTGGATACCGGTGTTCTTTGGTGGTTGGATTTTCAATTAACCACACATCTCAGGAATGGTCGAACTGAGAATGTACAAGACAACACTTCATTTACACTCATACATATCATCCTATGAAGAATTATCTAAACGGTAGTTACCGGAGGCTAAACAGGCAAAAAAAGAAAAAAAAGGGACCAGCGGAGAGGAATCAGTAGTTCTACGAGGCCATATATATACGGCGTAGTCGTGATGCAAGCGATAGCAGTGAATAGTTTCGCAAATCAGAGTTCGACGCAGTTACAGTGACGGCAAAATCAGTAAGCGTAAGGTAACAACGGTTGGAGAGTACGTCATGAAGAATTCAATGTAGACAATGGGTGAATACGGAAGTTCTTGTTCGGTATGTTATTGGTAAACAGTAGTGGAAGTGACAGTATTCTACTCATTCATAGTGTGTAGAGTACTTTTATGGTAAACAATGTAAGTAATAATATTTGCAGAAAATTGAATTGCATTACTTTAGACTTTTCTAATATTATCTTCTGTTGCATGATATCTAATGTTACCTTATGTTATTAATATAATATCAGGTTCTAGCGGTCATTATAACGTTTTAGTAAATTAGGCTGTATTTTGGTTTTTATTCTGGAATAATTCTACTGTCTAAACAAATCTAGTCCATTTTATTTGAATTACTATTTTGTATGTTATATATACGTATTTTAATTATTAATATTTATTTTAGTTTATATGCCTTTAGAGTAATAAGTTGTATTTATAAAAAAATCTTTAGTTTGTTAATCACTCAATATCCTGGTCAAACCGCAAACACGCGACAATATTATATATATTTTTTTATTTTATCTGTTTTTGTTTATATATTTTTTTAAACTTTAATATGCTTTTACACGTCCCATATTTATAAAAGTTAAATCTACATTTTTTTTTAAAGAATTATATTTTTATAAAAATGGAAGATGAAATGAACAAAAAATATTTTTTTGGTTAAATAGAAAGCAGGAAAGAAAAAACTAGATTGTTTTACCTCAGGGAATTCTTATATCTTTTTTAAGCTTTAGAATGACTTGACTAATTATAAAAAGAAGCCTACACAAGTAGCTTTTTTCTTTCTCACCCGCTCGCTCTCTCTCTCTCTCAAAAAAAAAGAAAGAAAAGAATACCTTAACACTCACCCATTCCCATACCCTATCATACTAACCTAACAATTCACCCCACCATATTTTTAAACCTCTACAATACCTAAAAATAAAGATATAATACCGGTGAAAAAGAAGTTATTAAGTTTTATTTTTACGTTTTATTTTATCGCACAACTGAAACAATCACTTCTAATGATGGCTTTTTTCTCTTTTGTACGAGTATAAACTGAAGAAAATTAAATTTATAATAATCCTTGAGCTTTTTCTCAAATTAATTATAGTTAGAAATACTTAAAGCTGAATTAAAAAACAGATTCTTTTTAAATTATTTTTCATTTGAAGGATATTACATTATTTATAAAAGTGATTATAAATTTGTTAAAATAAACTATAATTTAAGTTATAAGACACATGAAAACTTCATTTATTTTTTATATATTTCAACATTTTTCCTCATTCAAAATTCAACAAAAAAAATAGTAATTTTAAAAAAACAGTAAATATCTAGAGAAAAAATACTAAAAAGATAAAAAAATGAACCTTTGTGCACTTTTTTTTAAAAACCAACAAATGTTAACATTTTGTTTTATTTTTCGACAATACTTTATTTTTTATAAAGTATATAACTCTTCATCACAGTCCTGCTAGGAAGATTCGGTATTTAATAATAAAAATACCCCCTAACAGCGTAGAACCAGTATACTGCATGATATACATTGTTTCACAACGTACGTGTGGATATTAATTTATAATTATACATAACGTCATGGGTTTTTTACAACTACAAAGCATATAATGAATCCAAGTTATTAAAAGCATTAGCCAGAGTTACTTACTTTACTATGAAATTAATGTTGTTCACAATAAAACTACTTTCCTAGTACATTAACAGTTAGTTATGTAATGTACGTTACCAAATTAATTTCAGACAATTAATAAAATAGCTAATATCTAGCAAGCAGCTACCTGTTTGAAATTTAGCAACGTAGTGCGGCCACCTTCCATTCCAGGTTAATAAGATATCAAAAAAAAAAACTGGAATAAAAAGTCTTTTTAACACAGCTAAACTTCTTAACGTTCAATATAAAATGCTTTATAAGTCTTTTATATGTCTTTATAAAAAATATATAATTTTTTTTTTTTTAAAAACCGACTTTATGTTATTTTATTTTGTTTTCTTTTGCCCAGCTCAATCACACACCCAGTCATTAAGACCCTTAAAGTAGGTAACGCTATCTGAATACGCCGAATAATATTGCTAACAATAGATACAGATAAAGAAACGTCAGTGTTCCAACTTTCAGCATCATAATGGACCACGCTTCTAACTTGCCCCTCTCAAATTTTTTCGACAATTAATTGAGCGTAACACAAGAACGATTCAACCAACCTTAATCAAATTTCCAAATACACTATTACAACATACCTAAATTTCAATGAAATTGATCTAGTAGTTTTGGAGATTTTCGAGCCAGAAACTTTTATACAGTCATATAAATATATGTATGGAAATCCCATTTTATGTGAACGGGATTTTCGTACTTCTCATACCTCAAAACGAAAAGAAAATTCATTTTCATCCTCCAATCCCACCAGGCGACCGATAAACATACTTTTTTTTTGAAAGTCAGTAAAAATGGAAAAAACTTAATAATTAGTATTTGAGATTCGGCAGATCCGTTGTAATACTATTAAAAATAATTAGAATTTTAAATAAATCTGCTTAAAGATTTTCCTGTTCCCAATTTTCAGATGTCTGCTGTCGATCTTAAATTGAACGTAACTGAAGAACTGACTCAACCAATCTTTATCAAATTTTTACATGCATAACTTCTGATACATGATAACTAAACTTCAACGAAATTGATCGAGTAGTTGTGGAGATTTTTGAGCTGACAAATTTTCAAATGTTTTGGAACAATTGAGCGTAACTCAAGAACGGCTCATCCAATCTTCATCAAATTCTCACAAGCACAACGTCACATATACTAATACAGCAAACCTAAATTTCAATGAAATTCTTCTAGTAACTTTGGAGAATTTGGAGCCGTAAAATTTGAGGATATGCTGTCAATATATATAAGAAACCTCATTTTAAGTAAATTGTATTTTCGTACTCCTCATACCTAAAAACGTACAGAGAATTCAATTTCATCCCTCTCCAAAACTCCCACCATGCGACAGAAATTAATACCGTACTTTTCTTCAAAAAGTCGGTTAAAAATATCAGATGATAATGATAATTCCGTAGTCCTAATATTTTCAGTTTCTTGAAAAAAATAAAAAGATAATCCATCCGGCCAGTTTTATCTGATATTTTGTTTACCAACTAATTTTCAGTAGAAAAGCTAGAAATTAGTTCAATGTGTTTCTTTTTTATTTTAACTTGTTTTAGTAGCCTACCATCTATTGGACAATTAATTATGTATCTGACATCATTGTAGATGCGCTTTCTGAAAGAGGTATTCGTGTGATATTTGTTAACGCACTTTGAACTTATATTGATACGCACAGGTAACGTTACTGCTGTTGTAAATGATGAATAATTTGATGTCATTGGAATATAAAAAACGTCACGTTACTCACAGCAAATCTAAATTAATAGTTTTTTGATTGATAAACTGTAAATCGATATAGATTGTATTATTTATTTAAATTAAAAAAATCATTAACTTCCTCACTCGTCTCATTATGAAGATAATGAATAAGTAAAACTTTTCTATACATTTACAATGTTGTGTATCCGAACTACTGTTATTATTTTAGCAGACATGCCGTCCCTCTTATGTATTTACGTTAGCGTTTAGAACCATCAAACGGAAAACGGATCTCGGGTTGGGTTATCACCCTATAAGAATAAGGAGTGGATGATGAGAATGCAACCTTCAAAGGAATTGTAGTTCGAGAAAACAAGTTCACCCAAAGAAAACCTCAAAGCCCTTCAGGCAATGGGACCCCCCCCCCACCATTCCGCCCGAATTCCCTTAATTAGGAATTTTTATTTAGGTGTGAACAACCGGATGATAAGATGTAGCGGATTCTGCTGAAATTTAATTGTTGAAATTAATATTTTAGTTAAAATAAGTATATTTCTAAAGTTTGGTAAAATAGCTAATTCGTTCATCTGTTGTCCGAAAACAAAATTATAACGGACAAATCCAGATAGTCGTTTAATATTGAAACAAAATAAAAACCCTTTTTGCATAAATTCAAAAAAATACGTAAAAATAAAATGAAAAAAACCGATCCTGGAGATTTTTTGCAGTTGCAATATATATATAGCGCATAGAAACGAAAAATTAAGTTACATGTCTTCCTAGAAAATTCGAGTGCAATAACAACAACCCATCCTAATACCGCATGTTTTCAACTACCCGCATGAAAGAACACAAATGACCAATCGGAGATCATAAAATATTAAGTCCAACAATGGACTGACAGTTTCTCATTAGTTGGAATACACAAAATTCCATCCAATTGTATTACTTAATTTATTTAACCGACAACACGAATAAATACACCGCACCAATCGTAAGGTGTAATTTTTTGGCGAATTTGTGTAGTTAACGTTGTTCACACCGTATCTCAACCAACCACAAATCTGGGTTTGTTTTTATCAATCGCAAACAAATTATAATAAATATGTATTATAATAAATGAGTTTTACCTTTACTAAAGCATTTTCCCGTTAAGGATGAATATAATATTCAAATTTTTACTGCAGCTGTTAAATTAAAACTACAAATCCCACTTCATTTTCGTACATCAAGTAAAAAATTTCTTTAAATTATTAAAATAGGTGACTAAATGGAATCGTGCCTTTAATAGATGGAAACAAGTAGATGATATTTTACAAGTGATCAAAAATTAATAAAATTATGAATTTATTTGTACAAGTAAAAATTTTTTTTGTCTTTAAAAATTTAAAGTCATTTCGACATTTTCTCTTCATCCTACGGGCATATCTTTAAATTATTATTTCCAAATTTAAGGATATTTTCACACGCATATTCCCCAACAATCGGAAACTCTACATGTAATTTTAAATTTTTATTATTATTTATTCGAATCGAAATTTTACCTCTTTCAGAGGTCAAACGTAAAGAAGTACATCACCTTCTGATTATTCTTATAACTGTGTACCCGTATTACCTCTTGTAATCAAGTGAAGTGCAGTTTTTTTAAATAATCCCGAAAGTATATAGGTTAAAACGTATTTGAAAGTTCTACAAATAACTTAAAATGGCTTCGGGCTTAGGTCAATAAAATAGACAAATGAACAGTTTAAACCTGTATATGCGATCACACTTCATTCGAATACCCTTTTTTCAACTGTATGTATTGTATTCAGTATAAAAAAAGAAAAAAGTGTACTTATATGTGTGTGATCGCATATAGGGGTTTAAACTGTTCATGTTTGTTTTTTTTTTGCAACTGTATGTATTGTATTCGAGGCCAACAACGAAGGCCTCGAATACAAACCTGAGTTATTTAATCACCGATACAAATGTCTACCAAGGCATTTGCATCGGTGGCATCCCAACGAGGCCAGGCTTATTACTATGAGATGTAAAAAGTTAGAGGGCGATAGACGACTCCCGTTAAAGCCCAACATGGCACGAGGGGGGGGGGGCGACCGGAACGTCACTAGGCGGCTGTCTTCCCCTACGGGGTTGGGATGTATGTATTGTATTGCTAAAATTAGATAATCTACTAGATTAGATAACCAATTTAGAAAAAATTTCAAAACCAATCTGTTAAGGGTAAATACAGTTAAGAAAAAAATGCTTAAATATTTATTACTATTAAGAAACGACTCATAAAAATTTTACAATCACCAGAGCAATTTTCACAGAATAAGTAAAAACTTAATTGTCCATTTACTATTATTAAAAATGCTAAATTTCCAACTTGAATTTAAAAAAAAAAAGATGATTCATATTAATTTGATAAAATTTATAATTTGTATATTTTTGTGTAGAATGTTATACTTCGATGAACTTTTCACATCCTACTCACATCACTCCGTCAAAATAAAAACCGATCTTAAAATAACTTCATTTACATGTTATTTACTACACGTTATTATTTAATAGAAACTGATAAAATTTTATATATATAATAATCTATTTAAAACCCAAGAGATAGAGATATTTTAACAAGCATCAGTCCACATAATTAATCGATTAGGACGTAGCCTAAATTAAATCATATTATCATAATTCCAATAATTTAATAATAAAATACTATTTATAAATAGATTTCCTGACAATGATTTTAAGAAAATTTAATATTCACCTGACAATGATCAGTTTATAAATGTAATTTTCTTTTTAAAACAGCTTCAAAATTTCTAATTCATATTAATACCTAATAATCCTAAGTATTTTCAATATATTTATATCAAATACATTGATCAGAATGCTTAAATTATATATAATGCTGTACAATATACAGAATGCTGTCATACACATCCAAAAAAATTACAAAGAAATTGTAAACCGTACGGTAAGAGTCTCGCATATATCATTTCTTCTGCTCAAAAAACAAAAGTTTCTGTAATATAAATTAAACTGTTTTTAACAAAACGATATTGATATAAAAAAAGGTAAGACACTACGTTTCTGTTATCAAAATCTGTTATTAATTTAGAATTTTCTTTTAAAAAAGAAATACCTGTTAAATGTATGTAATAGACAATAGATATACAATAAAAAATAATAAACAATGTTTAAGCACTCCATATAATAACCCAAAAAAAAGAAACATGTGTTACAAAACTCTTACCGGCCCGATTTCATTTATTAAACATCGAATAATCATAAGAATTGTATTATTTCTGTAAATTTAATATGTATTACATATAAATTAAATCGGGCCGGTAAGAGTTTTGTAACAAATTTTTCAATTCAAGAAACCGGAAGCAGATTCAACCAGCCGCGTCGTACATACTCGTATAGCAGTGGTAGTGTTGGTTGAGCCGCCCGGGCCGTACAACATCGCAGCCCTTAAAAAACTGAAATTAAAAAAAAAAAAAAAAATTGTTTTTAGATATTTATCTGAAGAGCATTTGCAAGCCCCAATCAAGTGAATATCTTAATTAATATACTCAGAAATGTGAAGATTTGCAAGCACTGTTAAAATCTTTTACCTTTCTTCACACGTTTTAAGGTTAAATTTCGAAAAATCTATAAATTTGTTTTTAAACATATACAATAAAATTACACACACCGAAAATCAACTTAATATCTTCATTTGTTACCGAGAGATTAAAAAAGAATATCCGGGTTTCAAAAAAAAATTCAAAATCAATTTTAACCCGAACTTTTGGAATTTCAATAAATACTTTCTTAATATGTACTTACACCGTAAGAAGAATACGTATACGAATTTTTATCAATTTATCTTCAGTAGTTTTTTCTGGGCTTTGATATGGTATGTTCTATATATATATATAATTTTTTTTTTTTACTTTTAAGACCATAATGGATCACTTTAGTTCATTTTTTTTTTCAGCTTTTCTTTTTTGCCAGTAATTTCTAAGGGTTTCAGATCTTCTTGTCCTTTCTTGTTCAGAGTACACCGGCTTATTGTTTTCTAGGGTTTTGATAGGAATCTTGTTTTTTTATTTTTTAATTTCTCATAGTTTCCGGTTTTCGTTTTTAGGTTTTCATGGGTTATTTGTCTGATTTTCTTGTTCCAGAAAAGTTTGATTATCCGTCTGATAAGTCTGGTCTCTTCCATTCTGTAAATATGTCCTAGAAAGGAAATTCTCTTCTTTCTAAATTTATTAGTTATCGGGATGATCGTTTTTTAAATATCTTCGTTTGGAATAATTCTTCAAATCCCGTCTTTTTTAATGTTTTTCCCGATGTATCGTCGTAGAATCTGTCTCAATCTTTTCCAGGTTGTCGGTAAACCTCGTCTGGTACGGCCAAATATGGTTTCGCATCCGTAAAGTATTTCTGGTTGGATAACTTGGTTATAATGTCTTATTTTTGTGTTTATGGACACGCATTTTTTGTTACAGATGTTTTGTGTTTTTATTATGCCTTTGATGAGTTTATTTATTCTTTCATTCCAGTTTGGATTTTCTTTGAGGTTGTGTGTGATGTTTTCCCCCAAGTATTTAAAGTTTTCTTCTAGTTCTATGTCATTATTGTTTATTTTTACTTTGCTTATACATAGTGGGTCTCTAAACCATAATTTTGATTTTTTCGTATGAAATTTTTAGACCGATTTTTCCTGCAATCTCTTCCAGTGTTGACAGTTGGTATCTGGCCTCTTCCATATTTTTGGCTAGTAGGGCTAAATCGTCCGCAAAACCTAGGCAATTTACTGAGATATCTTTTCCTATTTTAACGTCATCTTTATTTAATTTTTTCCAATCCCGTATTATAAATCCAAGAGTACAGTTGAATAAAAGCGGCGACAGTCCATCTCCTTGTCTCAGTCCTGTTTTGATGTCGAATGGATCAGATATTTCTCCCCTGAATTAACCTTGGATTTGGTATCCGTTGGTATTAGTCCGATGATTTTGACTAGTTTTGGGTGAAGCCCTAAATTTCTCAGGATTTTTAGCAGGGATTCTTGATGTACACAATCATATGCTTTCTTGAAATCAATAAAAGTCACTACCAGTTGTTTATTCCTTAGTTTATGATACCTTATAATTAATTTTAAATTTAGAATTTGTTCTGGGCAGCCTCGCCATGGTCTAAATCCCCCTTGGTATTCCCCTAGTTCTTGTTCCAGTTGGTCTTTGATATATATATATATATATATATATATATATATATATATAATATTTTATTGTATTAAAAATTAATTTTTATTTATGTTTCAATTAGGTTTTCTATAATTATATCTTTCAATGTCATTTTGTTTTTTTATTACGTTTATAACTTTTTTTAAAAGATCAATGTATCATTTAACTCAATTCATTTCTATTTCAGCGATTCTTATTAAAAAAAAAAAAAATACATAATTTTTTATCCTAAAGAAAAATATCGAATCTGATATAAAGTGAATATAAACTGAATGCTAATGTGCTACTATAACCCCGTAAAACGCTGTATGACGTGGGGAGAAAATATCCCAAGCTTTAAGTGGAATATTGATATTGTATTTTCCATAATATATATATATATATATATATATATATATATAAATGAAGTAAATGAAATTTTTATGTTTAAATATAATTATTTGTACGCTAATTTTTGAGAGATGATAAATTTATTGCCCAAAAAAGATTTTTAACATAATTTTGATGGTTTAATATTCAATAATATCGAAAGACAGCAGCAAAAACGATTATATTTTTTCACAACGTAATATAATAAACAAACTTAAGTACTTCATGTATTAATAAAAAAAAAAATCTCTCAGTTTTTACGTAATTATTATTTGTAATATAACCTCAATCAATTTTCAGGAGTTTATTAAACCTCATGGTCGCAATTTTAATTAATTAAGAGATTAATATTTTCCAGATATAAACACAAACTGTTAAAATTAAACATTAAATTTTTCATTAACAAGATAACTATTATATCAACCAAATAAGATTATTGCCTGTTATTATGCGCGTTATTATGATTATTATTATTATATCAACTATTATCAGGGTTATTTCCCTTACTACGATTATCAGTAATAATAGTTCTGATCCATAATTTTAAAAAATGAAGTAGTTTACGTTTTCCTTTTCTTCAGTTCTAATTCAAACTTTACTCATACGATTTCAAGTGGGTAATTTAAATTATTTATTTTTGCTAATATCCGTAATTCCAGTTTTTAATACCCTCAAATTTATTTAAATAATTTTACTTTCCTGGCAAATATAGCTATAATACTTATATTAAAGGGGAAATGGTAATCATGTAAAAAACGGGATATGAAGTTTTTTGCAAATCTTTATTTTTAGGAGTCCAACTAGTACATTTAGAACAAAAAATCTGATATGGACAACACATGACTTCCTTGTACGCCTATCCAATTACATTTACACATTTTTTTTTTTTTAATGAAAACTACATAAAATTTTATTTCATTAAAAGCTTCTGATATTTTTTCATATTTTTTTTTTTTATTACTAAATTACTTTCATCCTAAATTTTTTTTACAAAAAAAGAGTAATTAATAAATCAATATATTTAAATTAAAAAAAGAAAAGTTAAAAAAACAAAAGTAGATGTAGTTTCATTCTAACTGATATGCCTTTCACTAAGATCCACATATTTCGTTAATTAAAATTTGATTTGGCTATAACTCTGAAACCAATACAAATAAGTGGCACTTAATGATCGTTGAAAAGCTCTCATTGAGGACTTATTAGTGTGGTTAAGAAAAAGTCCACGATCTAAATTTTTTTTAGATTTATGTTTTTAATTTTTTTGGCTAATCGTTTTTAAATTATGCGAGATACATACGTACGTACATGCATACATACGAACGTACAGACGTCACGCCAAAACTAGTCAAAATCGATTCAGGAATGGTCAAAATGGATATTTCCGTTGAAAACCAAAATTTTTCGCGATCACAATAATTCCTTTACTTCGTACAAAGAAGTCAACCTATGTATGTACGTGAATACATATTGCACTGCTTTTGGACTTATATCTCAGGATTGACCAAACCGAGTTCCTTCAAATTTGACTCATACATTTCTAAATATAGGGCATTTATCTTTTTTTTAATTCCTAATCGGAGTGGAGAGGAAATCGCTTAAACCCAATCTCGATTTTCTTCAGAGGTATTTTAGATAAAAATTTAATAAAGCAAATCTATTACCTGCAATGCCTAAATAAACAATATACAAAAAAAATTTCAAAAATCAAACCCCACCTTTTTTGATTTTTTGGCACTCTCTTCATTTTAATATTTAAATTTTTTTTGGTATTTTGTACATTATACCAGCAGACCAAGGACTCAGCCCTCTGGACTCCCCCTGTGTCGTTAAACTCAAGCTTGTAAAAATAATAATAATAGAATTTAGAGCTTGTTCAATTTATAAAAACTATCAGTGTATTGTAATTTCTTCAGAGCAACAGTTTTGTCAGTATAGGACCCAAAATTTTGAGTGATCTGAAGAATGCGAGTTTCAAAATAGACGGCTTCCATTTTTAAAATGCTAGTTATAGCTGGCTGTCCGTCCTTCGTATGGATAAAAATGTATTGTGCCGGTTCTTAGCGTCACCAAACTTACTGTAACAGTGGCAGTGGCCGTGTTGGTTGAGCCCCCTCGCCTTACACCTTTGCACTCCTTAAAAAAACGAAATTCAAAAAACCCCCAAAACGTTTTTTAGATATTTATCTGAAGAATGTTTGCAAGCCAAATCGATTGAATATTTCATCGAGTATAGAAATTGGGAAAATTTACAATCGTTGTTCAACATTTTTATAACTCTCTTCAACCCTTTCCAAGTCGAATTTCAAGAAATCTAAAAATTGCTTTTCAGATATTCACATGAAGATTACACCCACCAAAAATCAAGCTGATGTCTTCACTTCTTACCTTAACAAGAAATTAAAAAGATGTTAAAATTTTAAAATTTAATGTTACACGTACCCTATTTTAACCATTTAAACTCGGAATTTAAATTATGTCCTTTCTTAATGCGCACTTACGCCGTAAGAAAAACGTGTATACAAGTTTTCATCAATTTATCTTTAGTAGTTTTTTCTGAGCACTGATTATGAGTCAGGACATCTTGTTTTATAGGTACATATATCGGGCTATCAAAAATTCCAAAAATTATAAATCCCGGGCCTTAAACACAGAAAAGGTTTTTGTAAAACCTTTTATTGTTTTATTGCAGGGAACGGTTAGAGAAAAATTGATTAGAGAAAATGGAATGATTAATGAAAATGGAATAGAGAAAAATGGTTAGAGAAAAAAAACTCAAACAAATTTGTTAAGGTGATTTTTAAGAACCTCGAATCTGTTCTCGTGAATCTGGTTCGTTTTTTTTTTTTAAGAGAAAGCTTCCAACTGAAGTTTACTCAATATAATAACAAATATATGGTATGTGCTTTGAATTCTAAACATTCCGATCTTCCAGTGCGACTATGAATTTAAGCAAGTAATACCTGATGTTTGAATGAAACCTCATAAAGTACACACTTTTAAAGACAAAGTTTATCTTACATCAATGTACCTTTTGTAGAAGCTGATCATAGTCTTGAATAGTAGAAATATCTAAGATTAATTCGCAGAAGAGATTTATTCTTTTCTAATTTTTATTCTACTCACCTAACCCTTCAACTGAAATATATATGAATTAAGCTATAATATTTTTAAAAAAAGGAGTCAAATAAATAATATAATTATCGAAATGCATATAAAGCTAAAAACGGGCAAAATATTTTCGATACTACTCGTATTTCAAACAAATAAACAGTAATATAAGAGAATAAATGAGACATATATTCTTTATAAATTATTACTACTCAAGATAAGTTGGAATAACATTTTACGCGCAAAAACTTACAATCTTTTTTAACAGAAATTGCAATCATAATTCTGCGTATGACAGCTTATCGAAAAGAAAACTAATGCTGACGGCAATATCTCGGATAGTTTATTCGAAGAGCGTCATAGCTCCTCCAGACGGATATATTTTCCTAAATATAAAGTTACTTAAAGAAGAAAATATATTAAATAATAAATCAACCTAAACTTTATTTCGCAATGCAAAATGATTAAATTATATAATGAGTAAATCGCATTAAATAATAATCGTAAGTTTAATTAAATAATCAAACACGTTAATTAATTAACAGTATTGTTAATTTACACAGATCAACACAGATCAACAAACTACAACAGCAATTTTTCTTTATCTACTTTACGAGCAACATTATGAAAAAACAACCCGATTAAAGTTGAATACAAAAAATATTAATAATAAAAATTTCGTACAATCAATTATTTTTCAAAATATTTAAAGCTAAATTTTCAAAAACGGTTTTACGATTTTGATAAAATTTTAATATTTTTGTTGCGATGTATATTATAATACACCTGAACATACGCAGAGTTTTCAAAAAGAATCACAACATTTAATATTTTAGTAAATTTTTATTTTATGAAACCAGGAAGTTTTTACCTACTTTTTTTTTTTTTTTAATTTAGAAAATACATCTCGGCTGGAGGAATTTACAGGAGAAATTTAATGTCAAGTTTTTACAAGAATGCTATAATAAAAAAAAAAAAAAAAAAACTTTTAAATTAGCATAAAAGAGCTACGGTAAGAGTGGATACACACATACGATCGCACGCATTTCGCAATCATCAGAAATGATGATTCTAAGGTTGTGAGGCACACGTCTCACCTACAGATTAATTAGTGTTCGCCCATTAAGGCAACTTCCCAGGTGTTTTATAATTTAAAGACATAACAAGGCTGATCGAAAAAAATTAGTAAATTTCACTTCTAAATTGGCAGTACTCTATATATATGCTTAGTCATTAGTCTGCAAAAAAAATTAACCGATTTCATGTTTATTATTTTTTTTTTATGATCTTATTTGTTTGTTCGTTTATTTATTTATTACTATTACTATAGTGTATTTTTAACTTCTTCATTATTAAAAATGTATTCTATTATTGTTCAAAACGTATTGTTATATTTTTGTTAAAAAAAGTTAACAACGTTAAATAATTTATGTTTAATTGGGGCGCTACAATCATTAATTAAACTAAAATGTTACAATAGATTATAAAGTAAAAAGAACATGCAATAAAATTAAAAACAATAGAGCACACAAAAGCAATACGTACCTCATTTAGAATGAGAATTCATCCATCACAGCTTTTTTTGGAATGTGTCCGACGTATCAAACAAGCCTGTAATCAAAATAAAAAAATCTAAAACTGTAAATCAGAGATAATTTACAATGTAAACTTAAAATTAAACAAACAAATGAACGTGTATGTTCGGTTTTGCCCACTAAATCACCTTATATCTCCAGAACTACAGGATCTATTTTGACCAAACTTGGTCATATTACTTCTATGTACATGGGGCACTGATGCCGTTAAATTTTCAACTTAAAAGGTCAAGGAGGTGAGGCTGTAGAGCAAGGTCACCCTGAGTATCTCGAGATTTCGGCTAAATAAGGTCACTTTTTTTTAAGCAGATTATTTAACAATTAAAAAATAAAAATATTTGAAAATTTCTTTTTTGCAAAATCACACCCTCATCCCAAAAAAATGCTCTAAACTACTGCTACGCTGTGACGTCACAGGTGAGCGGTAAATAAGTGAATAATATTTAAAACATAAAAAAGTAACTCGGTTTGGCTAGGTCTCGAACTCGATCGCCCGGTTGACTCGATATCTAGTGCGTTAAGCCCCGCGACTACACCAAATTTTGTTCTATGTAACTGTAACATTACATTACTTTAGTAGTGTCGACCGTCAGTGCTAGTACCGCCACACCCGCACTAATAAAATACGGTATGCGCGTGGGCGCTTTAGTTAGAATCATTGCATTAAATAAAGAAAAAAATATATTTAAATAAAATTATAAATATTTTAAATTAAGTTGTGTGTGTAAGCCGTGCATCAGAAACAACTCACAGTTTTAGGACTTTCCGGAAACGCGACTATACGGATTTTACGGGACGCGGATTTAGTCGCGTGTCGGGAAAGTACTATAACTACATACATGTATATTTATCCACTAATTCCATTCCCGACACAGGCATTTCGTGCGAAAGTACCGGGTTCAAATCCCGGTCAGTTATGGCTCTTTTAATACGCTACCAATTTCCATCGACCTAATAACTATAGCTGTTGATACCCGCTCTTTCACAACAAAAAAGAGAAACAAAAAGAAAACATTTCAATGTTACCGACTCAATTTTGAAACATTCAAAAATAAATAAAAAGATATACATTAAAAAAATAAATATAAAACAAAGAATTAAAGATTAGGATTTCAGAACGTACTCATTAAAAAATGTAAAATTTTGTTATTTAAATGATGAAATTATAATGGTTGAACGGAGGTAGGGAGATTTTCATAAGTAGCCTTCACAAGCGTTTCAGAACAAGAATGAATAAAGTTGTAGGAAATATTATTTATAAAAAATAAATTAATAAAAACTACATCAAAAATCGCACTCAAATATTACAAAATTTACATCAAATTAAATTTTATAAGTATCTTTTTTTTTATAATAATTATTTTGAATTAGAGATTCTATTTTGTTTATTTTATTCGAAATAATTCTGTTTTATTTATATCTAAAATACGACTCGCCTGTATGAAGAAATTGGATCACTAAAATCAACCGTAGAAGGAAGGAACCTTCCCTTCTTGATAAATATAAGAAAATGTAACCAATATAAGGAAACCAAAATCTTGTATGAAATCGAGAATAAAAATTGATTTATCTTTTTAGGCATTCGCAAACGTCAAGATAAAATATAAGCCAACATTTTTTTTTTCAAATCATTATTTAATTTATTTTTACATTTAGGACAAACACAAATTTACTTGAAGAATCATGTGGCAGTACTTAAAATACCAGAATAACATGAGAGTATAAATCATTACGTAATAATAATTCAATTTCATGTAAAGATGAATACAAACAGTTCAACAACTTTTCATATCGTCTGTAATCACAAATCGTCTAATCATCGAAAAATTCGAATCACTAGTTAGTTTTACACGAATTTGAATACTAGACTGTGGTTACCGGTGTACTTAGGTCAATTAACTACACTATTCAGGAATGGTAGGCCTAATACTGTACAAGACTGTATCGTCATTACACGATACACATATGTGTATCACTCTCATCTCACTGGGCGTGGATGGAGGGATTGTTTATTGTTCACTAGCGCTGAACAAATTGCAACGTACACATTAGAAATAAATAAAAAATCGTATGTAGACTTTGTAATTGTAAGTTTTAAAAATTATTTTATAACTGTCACTTAATATATATGAAACGATCACCACCAATACTAATCCGATAAAAAATAAACTTTTACACAAAAATAAAATTCACAAAAAATTTAAAAACAATATCTTTCCAATATTATTTATTCAAATTATTGCATTGATAAACGAAATTTTTGTTTCTTAACATGTGGTATATAAAACAAATTTTGGATGTTGTCTGATATTTTAACAGCCGTAGTAATTAACTATTAATCATTTGTATATCAGCTCGACATCACTTCCCTTAGTGTTTCACGCCGAAAGTTCAATTCCAGTAATAAGGTAAACAACTTATATAGTTCCAAAATAAAATGAATTTACCAGATACAAACATAATTTCGGATGAATGCCGGCAATTCAAAATATAAAAATACGATATTAAGGACTGATGACGTTAAAAATACATCTGAAAAATATTTTCAAGCCGTTTACAAAGACATAATTTTTCGTTAAAACGTTTTTCTTATTATTTGAAAAACTTATGACGAGACCAGAAGAGAATATTTTCCTTTACAAAACACAAAAAGGATCATCGAAATAGATCCATTTAATAAAATGTAACTCTTGAACTAATATTAAAAGCATAAAATACGGGTAAAATTGAGAACCTTTTCCTTTAACGAGTCTGTAAAAAAAATAAAGATAAAATACAAAGAAAAAGAAATATTAATTAAAATCAATTTTAGGAGAAAGATTTACATTTTAGGTAAATTTGAACCTTCTGGAATTCAGAAAGTCTTAACCTCAATTTTTGACTTCCACTTGATAAAATTCAGGTTTTTTCCCGTAAATTCGGATTAACCAAAATAGGTATTCTGCCACGTTTACTACATCAGAAAGTATTACTTTTTTAACTTGTATATTTATTTTCAAAAGCACTTATAAAATTTATGTACTTTATATAAGAGGTGTATTAAATAACGAGACTAATGCAGCTACAGAAGAACAGCGGCATGCGCCAAATTCGTACGACAGCTGTGTATCGTGAAGCCTTCGATTGTTGCCATTCCAGTTTCTGTATACAAATTAGTCTGGCCGTGGCCTTCGTTTGGATAACATCTGTTTTTTTTTGTTTTGCCGAAAAAATGTTAAGTATTTTGTTAGAGCAGAGAATTGTCGTGAAATTTTATATGAAACTTCGTTTCCAAGATAGCCGAAAAGACGTTGATGATGATCAAAATTCAAACAGATGATGATTGTTTTTTACGATATTCATGGGATTGTGTATCTTCACTGGATTCCTGAAGGTCAAACTATTACTCAACATTACTACCGTGAGGTCCTTGCTCAACTCCGTGAAAAAATAGGAAAAAACAACCCGAATTGTGGAACAAGTCACGACTTCATCAGGATAACGCACAGGTTCACACAGCATTGTCTGTCAAGACGTTTCTAGCCAAGTATAACATCCCAGTGTTAGACCATCCGCCTTATTCGCCTGACCTGACACCATGTGACTTTTGTCTGTTCCCGAAGGTTGAATCTGCATTAAAAGGACAAGATTTCAGACCGTTGAAGCTGTGAAAGAAAGAGCGGTACGCCTCGTACGCACTTTTTATAAATTTAATTTTTATTAGAGTTTATGTCTGAATAACTTGTACCTCATTAAAAACTAAATAGAACAAAGCAATAATTATTATAAAAGAAAATATAAATTTAAATTAATCCATAAGTTATAAACAAAGGAATTTTAATTTACTTTTAAACACCGTTGTTTTCATAATATTTACTTGCCAAGTAAGATTAAATAAAAAAATTCTGTTGAATTATTAAATTTATTTTAGTTAATTATTATTGCTCCAGAGAATTTTTTTCCTTTTAATATAAATAAAAAGAGCTTCTGAAAAAAGCAGCTCCTCTGCTTCACTCTTGAAAACAGCAATTTAATTTTTTTTAAATTAATTAAGCTGGAATTATATCTTGATGAATAAATCACAAAGACATTTTGAAATATGAAAAGAAAACTAAATCCTTTTTCTCATTCATGAGAATTAAAGGACTTTTTTTGTAATCAATGTTATAAAGAAGTGTACTTTATAATTCTTTAAAATTAATATAATGTTTATTTAAATAGTAGATATTTATTATCTAGGATATACCGTAGTTTACAGAAACAATAATTGTACGCATAACACTTTTAAAAAACTATTTTCTCAATTAAAATAGTATAAAACTGTACCACAATTTCATTAAATTTGTTTGCAGGATGAAAAATCTATTTTATTATGTAATTTACAAAGAAACTTCAACATTTCAAATTATGTTTAACATTTTTAAATAGTTATAAACAATTAGAATTAAAAATTTTTTTTTTGTTCTACAATTATATTTACAACTGACTCCTTAAGTGGAACCATTAGTAAATCGTTTGATAATAAGCACATGTTAGGGGGTTCTTAAGGAACTCCCACAATAAATCAATCCATAACAAAAATTATCACTAAGCGATGATCTTAAAGTTCATTAATAAAAGAATATATCTGCCTTCACTTCATAGTCCATAAAAACAAATAAATAGTTATTAGAAACAAACAATCAAGCGATAGCGAGTCAAAAGACACATAACAATGTAGAAATTGACAAGAACAAAACAGCTTGTAGCTATAAATAAAAAAGTAGACAAAGATATCATCACTAGATTTGGCGATAGTAACTGCAAACTGGCATTCAGTAGCCCGTAAGTCAAGCATATCGAAACGTTTCACCATTTGGACTTCCTGGCTGTTACCAAGCAGATTGATCGCTAAGTGATTGACGTGATTTTCTAGATGTTGTTTGTATTTAATACAATGCTGTCTCACAATCTCACGAACCGTCAGAAGCCTCAGGTATTTGTGCATTTCATCATTCCGTATGAACCATGACGCCTGTGCAACTGTTCTCGTTACCTTATTTGGGAAGCGTTGGAAGATATCTACGTTACTATTACTTTTGCCACACAACTCCAAACCACAAGTCTAGATTGGTCGTAGGATTGCTCTGTAAACGATTAAAATGTTAATTTTTTTTCTCTTAATACGAAATAATCCAAGATTACAATCTACGCTCATCGAATTAAATTATACTATTCAATTAAATTGCTTATATTCGATTTGTTTTCTTTCCTATAAAGGCAGGTGTCCCATAAGATTCGGTTCTGGGTCCATTCTTTTACAATATTTACATAGTAGATAACCCAAATTTTCTTTAACAGTGATTATCTGTTTTTTTACGGTGTTTTAAAAAAATGGTGTATAAAAATTAATTAAAGAACATACATTAAACTTCTACTTTATCTATATAAATCTGCCGTCCATGAAAGATGTTTAAAATTGGTTTCCGTTATTCTTCCTTTTCTTTCTTTTTCCTGTTTAGCCTCCAGAAACTACCGTTCAGGTATTACTTCAGAGGACGATATGTAGGAGTGTAAATGAAGTGTAGTCTTGTACAGTCTCAGAAACCCAACTACCAAAGAACACCGGTATCCACGATCTAGTATTCAAATCCGTATAAAAGTAACTAACTGCCTTTACTAGGACTTGAACGCTGGAATTCTCGACTTCCAAATCAGCTAATTTGAGAAGACGCGTTCATCACTAGACCCAACCCGGTGGGTTTCCCTTTTCCTCCTATAACCTCTCTTCCTTTTCATTGTACTGGATAAACACATAGTTATTAATCAATCGAGATGCGACTTTGGTATACAAATAATGCAGATCTTAACAATATGTATAGGATGAAATTAAGAATATACAAGTATGAATGGCATATCCGAGAATAAAAAAATATTTTGAAACTTTTTTGTATAGAAATGCACTCTTCTAGGTTTAAATCTCGGTCAAGCATGAAAAAACTTATAATAAAATGAGTCTTGTTTTATGATCCGGGTATAATTCCAGTCAATAATGAACTGGATATTATTTTGTGAAATTGTTAAGTTCCAAACTGGCACTGAAATAAAACAAAAAAAATCCCGACATTGAAAACAAATTATTAATTAAGACCGGGTATAAACAATTAAAAAAAAAATGGTTTACGTCATTTAGATTCGTTAAATTTAAAAATATTCGAAAACACAAATAAATATTGTCTATAAATTTATTCAAGCTATTTAATCAAATTCATTTTACGTAATTACTGACGCAATTCTAAACTGTTTGCGTAAGAAACCGTAACAATTCATCTTCTCCTATTCTCCTACTCCTTTTCCATTAGAGGAAAAATCCACACAATTATTTAAAGGTATACTAAAGAAAAGTTTCTAAAAAAAAAGTACATTATTTATTTGGAATAATTATGAATTATGTAAAAAAAAATGTCTGAATTAAAATCAGCAAGCAGTTCAGCTTAAGATAGATGCAATAAATTAATAAAAAGATGTAATGTACTACCCTACTTTTGTAACTCGTACATAGGTCTATCGACTTACATATAGTAGATCTGTAGTTTATTCCGGGCTCTGAATTAGTATTTTTTTAAAAATAAACTATTTCTGTTATAATTCAGAAGTTTAATTACTGCTGTAATAATTTAATTACTTTTTTCTTGAAATAATAAAACCACTCTATTTTAATATTTTAACCGGTCTAGTTTAAGCCAGAAAAAATACAACCATTTCAGAATAGGCAAAATCAGTATTCACAATATTTCAAGATTTCTAGTGAAAGGTCAACAAAAGAGAGACGTATCAAGATAAAAAAAATTATCTTTCGTGCAGCAAAACTGGTGCAACTAAATCGAATCGAAAAACGCAGAAATGAAACGCATACAAAACACACACAAAATATAGACAAAAATATGCGTTTGATAAAAATATGAAAATTAATGCAGAGATCGACATAACTGTGTACGAACAAAAAATTATCTGGAATACGGGAACATTTTATTTTTTTATCTCAAGTTTTTCAACTAATCTTGAAGTTAAGCTTCAAATATAATCGATATCAAAATTAATTAAGCTATTAATCACCGCGTTTTAAAAATCCAATAATAAGTAACGTTGATAATAAATAAAAATCATTTTCTAAACGTCCAATTCAATAAATAATTTTGTTTATTTTTTTAAATCGTCCATTGATGTTATCTGGAAGAAAATTAGTTCAGGAACTCTAGAATATCTACAAAATAAAAATTAATAATTATCGAAAAAATTTTGTCGTGAATAAGTCTTGAACTTTCAAGTGTGCAGTAAGCACACTTCTTACATTTTGAGCAGAATGGGAGATTTTAACAAATTAATAGTGAGAAATTACATCGTTCGTTGTAACTCATTCGTCCTTTTACGGCTTCTAACTGGGATACATTAGTTATACGCCACAATTAAAATGTAATTTTTTTATAATTATTTTTTTTTAATATTTTTCAAAATCGTTTTATTTTACGTAACAAATTTACATAAATAATTTTTTTATGACGTAACAATAAAAGAACTTAATTTTTATTACCGCATATTCTTTTTGCGGAAATCGAAGAATCAGGGCGAAAATTTAAATAATTTTATAAGCTTGTAAAACGGTATTTTGTTTTATTTGTACCTCAGCAGTATTTACATAAAATTATACTATTTAAATACCGATAATCGGTTATATCAGTTTTAAATGCTCCAAATTTTTGGCAACCGTTAGAAAATTTTAACTTGAGATTTTTAAGTTCCAAAATTTGACTTCCAATCTTTTACTTCAACAATCAAGTAAAACAACAGTTTAAAAAAATTAATACCGGTCGAGGGAAGTTCCTTTAAAGCTACCCAGCTTTACATATGTATATCTTATATATATATATATATATATATATATATATATATAAAACAAACACACACTTGCTGAAACAAAGATAATGTAATATTCTTACAAATTGATAGCAGGGCCTAAAAACTACTAAGGGAGCACATGTAGTTTTTTAAGAATTATGAAGACACTATTCATTTTTATATTACATTGATAAAATAATTGAGAAAGAAGATACTAATAAAATTTTTGATGTTTATGATATGTTTTCATGATTTCTCAGTTTTTAAAACAAGCCCCACAAATAGCAGTAAATCTAATAATTGAAGAACGACTCCGTAAAAGGTTCGATGAGCTCCGTAAAACATACGAAAATATTACAAGAAAAACATATAAATGCCAAATATCTAGGTGGAAGAATTGTGATAAACCTTATTCCATTTTTTTTTTCTTTTAATGTTTATTTATTTATTGAAATAGTTTTTGTTTTACGATATACCGTCAAACATTTTGCATTTATTCATTTTAATTTCATTTGAAGTAAACATTTTTGAAAACCTGATTACGTTTTTTTTTTAGAATCAATTTTTATTTTCATTAAATAATTGGGCTTACCATTCAAATATTTATACAACAGTTAAATACACCGATGTAAGACTGTAAGTGTATTATTATACATTAGCAGAGAAGTACGAAGTTATTTGAACGCACATTCTCATTCAAGAGAATAAAAACACCCGGAGTGTTTTCACTCACAGACAAAATTGAATTCAGTTTGTACACGTTTCAGTACGTTCAACATCTTCCCTCTGAAATTTATTGTTTACCTGCTCTAAATATTTTTTTTCCTCATCACCATCAGACACTTTATCTTTTAAGTATACAAGGACATTCTGTTGTAGTAGATGAATGTACACAAATTATAGCTGATCACTTTCGCATCACGTCTCTAGTAAGAATTAATGATGGTTAAACTTAAGCTGCCTTACAGAAAAATTTTCCGTAATGTAAACACAGTTACATTTAACTCATTATTCATTTTTTTGTAGAATTATTCCATGAATAAATTTTTCTAATAAAATTTACTTAATTCTAATAAGGCTGTTATGAATGAAAAATAATTTAGATCAAACAACTCCTCTTTTTTCACAAATAACGCGATTTACTTCAATATTTTAATAATAGAATCCAAGGTAATAGTGAATATCAATAATTTAATTATGTCTAGTTGTTAATAAAAAATGAAAATTAAATTCCAAACCCGACAGGTAATTGAACTTAGGCTCTGATATCAATCGGCTGAAGTTATTTACCCATATCTGCATTCAGGCAAAGTAAATTTTGATCCGAAGAAAAAATCTTTGTACAGAAAAGAATAGAATGGTAAAATTAAATTAATTTTTTTTTAATCTAAATCATCCTACACAAAATTTAATCAAAATCAAAATGAGACAACAAAAAGATACGATGATAAAGGGAGAAAGAGCACCTGATAAAAATTAAACAAATATAGTTACAATGTTGTACAAAGATTCGTCTACGTAATCGTCCAAAAACTGATAAGCATTCTATAAAATGTTTCTAAAGAAAACTAGCTGAAGTTTAAACAAAGGCGTCTTTTATACAATAAACAATAGCTTCTTTTAACACTATGTTAAAAATTAGATATGCTGTTTGTTCATATGTTAAATAACGCAATAATGCAAAGAGAAATAGACAAACATGTATTCATATACTTTGTTAAATTAATTGAGAAACAAATATATTTATTTTTTTTTAAATCATCTGTTTAACGAATATACGCCAAAATGAAATGCGTTTTTTTGCACTACAAATACTGAGTTTTTATAAAAAGTAAGAATTAAATTTGGAAAACAAAACAGAATTTAAAATATAAAATTATACAGCTATTTCGCTTGTTAAATAAGTAACATCAATACATATGAGTAATTAATAAATAAGAAAATAAAATAAATGACACGATAATTAATAATTAACAACAATACTTAGGAAAACTAAAGACAAACATTTCTAGGAGCGTGTAAAATAAAATTAAAAACAAGTCATCATCTTCAGTTCCCTTTAACGTAAATTTCCTCAGGTTGGGCCTTCTACAAAATGTTTCCGCTTGCCTCGATCCATAAACCGTCTCTCTTTACCGTTACTCTCACCACATCCCCTCTCTTGCACACTTCTTCCGTCACTGTATTTATCCATTTCATTCTCGGTCTACGCCTTGGTCTTCTACCTTTTTTCTCTGCAAGTATCATCCTGTTCCCTATCCATCCTTTCAATATGCCCAAACCATCTGAGTTTTGATCTTCCAATTGACTCCACAACCAGAAGGCTTCCCAATTTCAGTCCTCTCTAATTATATTTATCCTTACCCTATCCCTTGTTGTCTTCCCTAGAATGCTTCTCATGAATTTCATTTCTGCTGTCCGTACTCGACCCTCCACCTTTCTGCTACTTGTTTAGGTTTCTGCCGCGTAGATAAGAATTGGTACAAAGTATGGTTTATACATAACTCTCTCGCATTGTAAAGGTACCTCCTTGTTACAGACTAGGCTTCTTACCCTCTAATAAGATCCACTTGCCTTCGGTACTCTTGTACTTATTCCTTTAACCATTTTCCCCATCCTCAAAAAAAAACTGTAGATAAGTAAACTCTTTTACCCTTTCTATTCGTCTACCATTCAAAGTTATGTCTACTGAATGTCCCTTTTATCTGTGTTGAACAATCACTTTACTCTTCTCAACATTAAACTTCATAATTATAGTTAATATATATATATAGAAAACCGCTTACTAACAAATGAAGCTGACGCGTTCAAGCGCTTTCAGAATTAATTTCTATCTTCAGGAACTCACATAATTCGTCATATTTTAACAATAATTAAAACTTAACATGCTAATTGAAGTTGTATTTGCGTTATTATAACAGTTGGTCGTCGTATTTTAAAATTATGTCAACGTAAACATCCTGTCAATTTGGTGGTCTCAACTGTTATAGTTAAAGGGAAGATCAGTTTGGCCAACCTAATCTATAGTTACTATTTAATACCTGCCTGTATAAAACGTTATCAAATTTTGTCTGTTCGTTTATTAATTTATTATTATTTAAAATATATATTGTATTTTTCTAAAATATTAGTATTATATACATTATTAGTGTAACCGAGTACATCAATAAAGTTGTCTGGGTCATAATTATGGTTATTATTTATAATATGCTTAGCAAAATTTGATTTAACTATAATTTAGATGCTTTTTTATTCTTATTGAAAATGAACGACTGGTTATGCCGATGTACTTTCCGAAAGCGCTTGAACGCGTCAAATTCATTTGTTGGTTAGCGGGTTTTTTATATATTAACTATAATTATATAATTATACCAACGGGCTATGCTTAACAAAATTACTAAACTGCATTCCACGTTTCTGAACTTCTTCACTCCACACATTTATTCAACACTCTACATCTTTTCAGACCACCCTCATATAACTAGATCGTCGCTAATAAAAATTGTTCGTTCCTTCTGCTATTTCTTTTTTAATTTTCTTGAAGATTCCATCCATAGTTATAAACAAAAGTGGAGATATCACGCTTCGACCCAATCTCTATCTCAAACTAATTTGATATCCCCAGCCTTGTTCTGACAGCCCACCGGGCTGGCCTAGTGGTTAACTCGTCATCGCAAATCAGCTGACTTTGAAGTCGAAGCTTCAAATCCTAGTAAATGCAGTTACTTTTACACGGATTCGAATACTAGATCGTGGATACCGGTGTTCTTTGGTGGTTGGGTTTCAGTTAACCACACATCTCAGGAGTGGTGGACCTGAGCCTGTGCAAGACATTTCATTCACATTCATACATATCATCCTCTGAAGAAATACCTTATGGTGGTTCCGAAGGCTAAACAGAAAAAGAAAGAAGACATATCCTGACAGAACTCTGGCTACCCTCACACAACTTTAATCATCTGTATGTCCGCTTTATCCACATTTCTTTCTTCTAGCACTAGCCGTACAAGTTCCCTATCCACGCTATTTTTTTTTTTTTTTAATCTGGAATTTTACGGGCATCGACTGCTAAGGTCATTAGCCCTCGTCACAATCTCTAAAAGAAATTACTATCACCATCTGGATCGTCATATGTAAGGGTGTAAAGGGCCCTTCATTTTATTTAAGAGCACAAACTACACAAAACATTTAAGACATAAAAGACATGGACAATCAAAAACATCTACGGGGTGTAAAGGGCCCCGATATTAAAATTTGAGATAAGGTTCTCAAAAGACCATGAAATTAAATGTAAGAACATGGGATGCTGAAGGTAGGACTTCGCCATTCCTTCTCATGTTCAACCTCCGACATTCTAATACTCCTTGCGGCGCCAATTCTTCTACAATTTCCTGCTCCGTACAGTTAAGAAGATCCCGACCACAACACCCCTTGAGGTGTTGAGCGTGCCGTGGGGATCAACACGTACAGCTAGTTCTCCAATTTTTTTAAGACCTAGGATCTTCTGTGACTGTATATCATTTACAGTCTCTACATGAAGTCCTGTGAAAGTTTTCCTAATTTCCTTAACAGGGCTTCCAGCACATTTTGTTATTTCACGAGCGATGAGGAATGGACTCACCTTCGAGAAATTACCGTCTTCTTTTGTAACAACTAAGTATTTTGGCTTTGGAACGTTGCTTTTGAAGAACGCTTTTTGCAAGCTTTTCCTAGCCTCAACTTCAATTTTACGAGATTCCGCGCTCTTTCTCCGTTTTGCCTCAGGCGAAACGGCTGGTTCTAAACGAGAGTGTTTACGTGAACCCTCTGCCACGTTTAGTTGTTCAGTTTCCATGAACAAATAATCCCTTCTGTAGTAAGGCTAGCCGCCGGGGTACAACCCCACTCCAGGGCTACCAACCCTGGAGGTCCGTTCCGGTACTCCGGTGGAACCGGCATATGTCCTGGCAGAGAGCGGATGCGCAGTCTCTGCACTGACTCCAGGCCCTTACACACCGAAGCTTTCAGGGCTCCCATGCTCCGAACATGGGCACCTTAACTACATGCTTGCCATCGCGGGGGGCATGTGGACGACGAAAGGTCTCCGTTACACCTGCAAATAACTTTGACCGTGGCCGCCACATCGCCAGCTCTAAAGGCGGTATTAATCCATTTCCATAATCGTTAAGAATTTCGTATCTGCAGGTGGCCGCAATGTCCAGTCCTGTAATTCGGCCTATAGATGAAAATCGGCCGAAAAAAGCATATCCGAGAAACAACACTCGGAACCCCGTTAGCCAGCTATATGTAATGTACTTAAGTACAGCTGTTGCCGCCCTGGACGTGGAACGTAGATGTTGTGTTCCGGACGTGGGGATTATCTACCTCAGGGCAAAATATACGCTATTATATGCCTTATTATGTCCAGAAATGCAAACATTTCTCATTATAATCCCACTTCTTCTCACTTACTTGTCTTAGCGCAAAAATTGCATCTATCGTTTTAAATAATCCAATTTTGAATTTAAAATTTTGGTCTTTTAGACTGCGTTTATATTAACTTTACATTTTCAGTCGTGATTTTATGATATTTAATTTAGATTTAGAACAAGAACCTTTTTTATAAGAGCGCTTTCTTGTAATCCAGTTTACAAAATCGTTATATTAAGCAGTCTACTTTTTAACGACTGAAGGATTGTTAATCATAATAAAATTAAATTTTCATTAATTTTCTTAAAGACCTCTTTAGAAATGTAAGCGCACTGTCATCACTATCTAATATTACCTTATTTAGACCAGTCTAAATATTTTTTTTTCTTTTTTGTAGGTCGTTCCCACATGGTTCTGTGACAAAAATTAAATCTCAAAGAACATGCTCATCATTTTAATCGATAGAATTTCTGTATTAGATTTTGATGCGTACGCACATACATCTATCTCCCACGTTTTGTGTTTCCGTTACTTCTTAATTCCATATTGTTGATCAATTATAATTATTTTCAATTTTTAATCAAAACGTATACGAATGTGTCAAGCCCGCGGATTGTGAAATTCATTAAGATAAAGATATCTAAAAAAATTGTTTAGAAACTATCTAAAAAAACAATACTCGGTCAAAGCATAATTATTCTAACTAAAAATAAATTATTCTTCAGCTTTTTAATCGTTTGAGAAATGAGAATTAGTCATACACGAATCGATGAGGGCCTTCCCATTCATAAAAAATAGATACATTTAGTTCATCTGAAGTTCATCACTTTAGAAATTTGTTTTTAAACTCCTTCCGGCTTATTAATCATAATATTTAGAATTTTTTTCCAAAAGTAACGTTTTCTTAACTTATTTTTTTCCTCACTATTAACTATACCACATTTCTACTCTCCAGTTATTCAGAAAATGGAAGAATTGGTAAACAGTATGTAAATGAGAACTTCATTTAATTTAAAGATATGTTTATAGTTTTCCCTCGAGCTGTCTTACTATTTCATGAATTAATAATGTAATATTGTTAATAAATTCGAACAGAGAATTAGCTTTATTTTTGAAGTTGTTTAAGAAAAAATAAATTAGGCTACTATTATATCGAAATTTTATTAACAGGAATACAAACAAAAAATCAAATTACAATCTTTTCTTCTATTTTCAATATAGTTAAGAAATCCTAAATATAATAAAATTATTCAAGGAATTGGAATAAAAAAAAAATTGTAATACTATTCTAACGACAACGGAATAAAACATATAATCAGATATCAATATTAAAATTTCGTTTCTTATAAGTTATTTCTAATCAGTCGTGTTGTTCTCTGAATGTATAAATGTACATAACAAAATAGAGTAAGAATCCAATATATATCACGAGATAAAAGAAAAATAATAAAAGAATACTAATAAAAAATAATAATTAAACAACGTGTTTAATTAATTTTCAAATTAGTGCATATAACTGTAATGTAGAGAGATATAACAACAGATGAGATGTTAAATAACTATTGTTAAACTGATACTCTCTATTGATACTGTATATACCCTCTAGAAAAGCTCAACGCTACATCATTAACTTTTGTTTGTGTACGCGCGCGCGCTGTCTGTTAGTCTGTATTTTAAAATGTTAAAATATAAAATAATGAAAGGATTTAATGAATAACTAATACCTATTTTTTTCCGAAAAATGAACAATTTGAAAAATAAATAGAAAAATATCAAAACCAACTTTTAAAATAAAGATAAAATAATTATATTATTTAAATTAATTAAAAATTTCGGCATTTTGAAGTCAGCGGTTATTTAAAAATAACTAATAAAATGGGAAGAAAAAATAATACGTTGGAAATCCTTTTACACAAGTTTTACTTATTTTTTTCCTATATTCTCATTTCAGTTGTTAAGCAATCATCATCAATAGATGTAGAGCAGAAATTACACATAAAAAAAATAAATAAATTTAAAAACCCTATAATAATAGTAAATATTGATTAATAAATAAATGTTTATTACAAAACATAACAAAAGAAGTACTTTGACAGGGTTGTTAGAAAATAAAAAGGTTAACGTGAGGAAAAAAATTATCATTTTAGGCAATCCTAAAAGAAAGCGTAAGGTTAGCCTAAAACATCTCTCTTTTTTCCTGTTTAGCCTCCGGAACCACCGCAAGGTATTACTTCAGAGAATGAATGAGGATGATATGTATGAATGTGAATGTAGACTTGTAGAGTCTCATTCGATTGTTCCTAATATGTGTGGTTAATTGAAACCCAACCACCAAAGAACACCGGTATCCACAATCTAGAATTCAAATCCATATAGAAGTAACTGCCTTTACTAGAACTTGCCCTTACCAGGTTTAAACCTCAGAACTCTCAAATTTGAAATCAGCTCGATTTTCGATGACGAATTAACCACTAGATCAGCCCGGTGGCAAGCTTAAAACATCTAACAATTTAAAACTCCATGTTCGCCTCTAATTCTATATAAGAGGCGTGCATTAAATCACAGTGGACAATCTGATATAAATACAAACAGTTATTTTAAAAAGTAACTGTAGTAAAAAGTAAATTGTAGTTAATAAAATTTTTACTTTTAATCTAAAAAGTATTTTTTTTTATTTTTAACCTACTAAAAGTAGGTCGATTTATTCTTTACCAAAAAATTAAATACTAGTATGTAATATTCAACTGACACTTTTTCATGCTTGATGAATTAATTCACCTCAGAACCTCTGAAGCTTCTACTTGAGAATGGAATTTTTGTTGCGTATGAGAAATGTAATGCCAGACCGGGATAAACTCGGGACCTTCGGATGAAAGGCCGAGACGCTACCACTTTGCCACAGAGATTGACAATTTTTGTATTATCATTTTTATTTTACCTATTTACTTTATTTTTATACATAATTTTTCCTAGTATCTAATGATATTGATTATTTAACAACTGAAGTGGCCGGTTAAGATTGTAAGTACAGTTCAAGTACAGTAAATATATATTTTAATGAGGAACTAATCAGGTTTTACCAAAACTTTTATTTTGACGTGTAATTTAAGAAACTGAAGTATTAAGCGCTAGATTGGAATATTTTTTATCAAGGATTAAAGGGTCAAAAAATATATTTTTTTGTTAATAAATTCAAAACTATAAAACCTAGGTAACCCACATAATTATTTTGTGAAAACTAGATTAATTCCCAACTAAACAAGTTTTGAAGCAACTTTACATGACTAAAATCGACAAAGTTTATCTACCCTTTGGAAAAATTTAAATGTTTGAGCTAATTTTTACAAACAACTTTTGAATAAAGCCCTTGATCAGAATAAGTTTTAAGGCTTTCGTGATTTGTTTTTTGTTCTTTTTTCTTAGAAAAGAGCCGTTTCTTAACAACAAACGAAAAACTGCGTCTAATAAAGAATCGTGAAGATCTTTTACTAGAAATAAGAAAAGAAATACAGAGAAACTACATACCTGGAATAAACTAAAAGTTCTACGGTATGTGGAAAGTTAGGCTACATCAATTTTTCAATAAAGATTCTCCACCTAATGTGGTTAAGTTTTATGTGAAAACATATTAATGTCAGAAGACCTATATATTATTACTTTAAAATAACCCAATAATAAGGAACGATGTAGACTGAAAAATAGCTTCAATCTATTATGAAGTCCTATAAATCTTCTTTCAAAAAATTTCATTTAGCTGAAAAAACTAATGACGAGACCATAAGAGAAACTACCTCGACAAATCAAAAAAAAAACCTTGCGTAGTTCTGCGCAAGAAGGCCGACATTCGTTAATTTAATTTTGTTTTATTATATATTTTTTTTAATTTGGTTTAGCATTGCAAACAATAGATACCGCAGATAAAGAAACGTCAACGTTCCAATTTGCAGCACCATAACGAACTACGCTTCTAACTTGCCCCGCTCAAATATTTTGGACCTTGAATTGAGCGTAACTCAAGAAGGGTTCAACCAATCTTTATCAAATTTTCAGATGTACAACTTCAGATTTACTACTGCAGCATATATAAATTTCAATGAAATTGATCCAGTAGTTTTGGAGATTTTCGAGCCACCAGATGTTACAGGCCTACACATATACATATTAAGAAACCCCATTTTAAGTGGATGGTATTTTCGTACTCCTTATAACTCAAAACGTAAAGAAAATTCATTTTCAACCTCCACTCCCATCATGCGACCGAAAGAAACGCCGTACTTTTCGAAGAAAAGTCAGTAAAAACAGACATTGAAAGATAAAAAATAAACAATGAACAAGTAAACAAAAAAAATCATACGAGTCAAACTGAGAACATCTTTTCATTATTTTGAATTCGATTAAAAAAAAAAATACTTTCTTCACAGCGTTTTTTAATTATTCTTTCTACATTTTCCTGATTTTCATTGGGAATGATTTTGTGGAATTTTTAGAATCGGAGAACCTTCTTAATACCAACCTACTTTTTTAACTGGTTCCCTTGTAATACAGATATACCAAATAATACAAACTTCCACGATTGGATTCTCCAGTAAAAATTCAATAATAGTAAAAGGAATTTAAAAATTACTAATTCGTAGTTAAATATTTTGGATTTTTTAATTAAACTTTACATCAAACAGGCGGTACAACTTAAAACAATTAAAACACAGTACAGTAATCGAAATCTAAGGTTGAGCGTGAATTACTGCTTTTTAACCGTAAATAAACAAGCAATTTGTTTTATCACAGTCATTTTATTTTAAAACAAATTTAACGTCCGCTAATAACTTGTCAGGGTAGCAGGTACCCCCTACAATACCTCGAGTAAAAATACTATTACTGCAATCCAATTTACACACAATTTGTGGTTTTTTTAAATACAAACGAACGGTGTGATTTATTTATCATCGCAAGTTTACTTTTTTAAATAAATCTAAAGACCGCTAACCTTAAGATTAAGCGGGTTCCTTTTAACTCAAGTTATAATACATTAATCAAGATTTAACTAATATCAAAATAAGCTGATTTTTAACCTGTCAATAAAATGTGATTCTTTTTATTATAAACTGCATTGGTTTTTTAAATAGGATCTGTTAACTTAACGATATTAAGTTACTATAAGTTTTATATATATAATATATATATATATATATATATGCTTATTCAGACGCGGTTCACTCGGCTCCATCCACGCTACAAAAAGCTGGCTCCGCACTAGAATAAATCAGTCTTTTCCCATCGTTCGAACACTCAAATTGTTTGTTACAAATTTAATAATGATATATATGTGAATTACAAAATCAAGATTATAATAAATATAAATTGTATTATAAAGTAAAGCCTTTTATTTACTTTAAATAAACCGGCGATTAATTTAATATTTAGAATAATTTAAATCCAACCAAGATTTTACACCAAGGCGGCAGATTATTCAACACGTTTGGTCCTCCAGGCCGGATATAATCTACGACTTTAAAGGTTCATCATTTTAGTCTTCCAGAACGACGAATATAATGAGTTTTCAAAAATCTTAATATTCAACAAATTACTACAATAAAAGGATTCCCAGCGATTAGATCTATCATTTACGTAATATCTTTCTTAATCTATTATTACATTTAATTTCCATTGTCTCATCATTTATGTAATAACATTTGAAACATTTCATATTTAATTTACTTTATCAATAATTCACATTATTAATTTAAGTTAATACTCTTATTATTATGGAAAAAGAACAATTAATTCGACAAAGAGGGTTAGTAAAGGTCGCTATAACCAGGACTGGCACATTTACTCACAACTATGATCCTTCTCAAGATGGTATTCCCACCTTATAAATTAAAATAAGGAATCTTCTTGAATTGCAAGGCAAATATGACACCATTCAACCAGAAATTGGATTGGAACATTTTGATGAATTTAGCTTCGGATCGTATACACGTCGAAGAAGACGTGTATTATAGAATCCAAATTGCAAAATTTAATAAATAACAGTCAAAAATCATCTAATCAAGAAGTTAGTTCAAATACAACATTCAAACACAACTACAACCCATTAATATATCTTTATTTAGAGATAATGTGTTAAGGGTGGCAGCACTCCTAATCAAATATATATAATGATTTAGTTCATAATAGAAGTGACTTAACTAATATTCAAAAATTACACTACTTACATTCTTCTTTGAGAGATGAAGTCTTAGCTACCATTAAAAATGAAAATTATATTATAGCTCTAGAATTGTTAAAATCACGATTTGACAACAAATATTTAATCGCATCTCATAATGCTGATTGCATCGTAAGGTAAGATTCCATAAAAAGAAAATCTTTAGATACTTTGTCTAATTTTATTAACGAAATATCCTCACATGTAAATTCGGTTGAAGCGATGCAACTTCCTGTTAATACATATGAATTTGTAGTAGTCCAATTTCTAACATCAAAACAGGATTATAACACTTTAAGACTACGGAATGAGAAACTGTCAAATCAAAGGTTTCCCACCTTTAAAGACTATAGAATTTCTCAACACGAGACGATAACTTCTCGAAAACATTAACGTAGTCGCTTCAAACAAACAAGTGAAAACAGAAAACGAAACCAAAGGACAGCGTTATAACAACCCAACCAAATCTTTTAACAAACGCTTTACTTTAAATCATAACAAACAACACAAAAATTCAAAATTCAAAATTTAACTTCAATCAATGTTTGTTCTGTAACTCAAGTCATTATTTATACCACTGTAAAGAACTTTTTAATTTGCTCATTGATGATCGTAAAGGCTTTTTGGGAGATAATAATTGTTGTTCTAATTGTTTGTGTAAAGGCCACACTATTAATCAATGATATTCAAAAAATCGAGGTAAGATTTGTGCTAAGAAACACAATACACTCATCCGTATGGACAAAATTAATGATTCTAAATTAAAAGGTAAGAAATCTGAAATTAATACCTGTTGTTTAACTAAGAATGAGTCACAGAGAAAAATTGATAGAGCTCAATCAAACACATCACGTGTTGGCAATGTAATGAAGAAAAAAATAATTGAAGGAAAGTTAAAAGAACATGATTCACGCTACTTTGGGCATCACCAAATCCAGATGCGACAACAAAGGTCGAACGTCGAAAGATATTTTGTTATTGAGAAACCACAACCTAGAGTATCGATATCATGGATCAAACATTTTTACAATAATAATAAACAATATTCACAGTGTTCTAAGAATAAACTAGATCGTTCAAATATCAATGATAATCATAACTAATCGTATCAACGAGGTGACAGTATTTATGAAAATAGATCGTGGAACTTATCTCAAGAGAAGATTCCTCAATCGAAGCATAAACATATACGGTATCTGAAAGGAGAAAACTCTTTTATAACCCCTAAAATATAACTATTTGATTTTGCAAAAAAAGAATCTTAACATTAATATAGATTTCCCAATGCGTTACCTTATTCACAACGGCAACAGAAACCTGGTTATCAAAATAGTATCAAAAATACAAATGATAATAATATTGATAGTTATAACAAACGTAATCCTTATCAAGATTTAAGGCCACAATCAAAACATTCAAACGAAGAGCAAAAAGCTACATCGGTTATAGTGATGTACTGCCACTACCACAAATAAATTCTTTATCTATCTGTCCAATTATGATTCTTCATTTATGCCTATTACCAATTATTTGAGATATATATAATATATTTTGGATTGGTAATAGGCATTTTATACCTATTACCATTTCAAATTAAATATATTAAATATTTTTAAATATATCAATATTTTTTATTGATGTAATCACTTTCATAATATGTTATTGTAATTTCATTAGATTTATATTCTTATAATATAATTATTAACATGCTCATAAACATTGTATTAACATTTATAATCTAATTTACATATTTGTATTAATTTATTATGATTTCACATTTATATTATACATTATGTTCATGTATATAACTTATTTGAAATTTCTAATTATGTTATTGTCTGTAATTATTTCAATTACATTGTTAAACTAAAAGAAAAAAAAAATCAATGTTCACTCGGCTCCGTACGGCTCCTGATGGCCTCACTCGGCTCCATCCACGCTATAAAAGCTGGCTCCGTTCTAGAATAAATCAGTCTCTTTCCATCGTTCGAAGACTCAAATTGTGTTTGTTACAAATTTAATACCGATATATATGTGAATTACAAAATCAAGATCATAATAAATATAATTTATATTATAACGTAAAGCCTTTTATTTACCTTAAATGAACCAGCGACTAATTAAATATTTATAATAATTTAAACCCAACCAAGGCGACAAATTATTCAACAATATTAATAAGATAAATTCTCCGAGAGGATGCCATAAAATAATATTATTGTAAAATTAAGTATTTAATGGTGTACTAAGAAAGGTGCTTCCGTTAAAGTAAAAGATCTATCTCAGAGACAAATTTTAGGTTTAAAGTCAGTGTAGCTGCAAAGCCGCTGAGAGACCGATTGCAAATGGATAACCTCAAGGATAGCATCTAGTAGAGGTATGATTACAGGATTTTGCCTTGGCGAAGGAATTTTTATCACCTTCTTTCAGAAAAGTAGCAGCTGCCATTTTGATACGGAAATTTTTAACGAAAAATCGTTACATACACATCGTCGTTACGCCTGACAGTAAGGAACCTTGCTACAAAATTTCATAAAAATATCGAAAAACGTTTGACCATAACTGCTTCACACAGAGCCGAAATGCCAAAAAGTCGAGATAAACCAGGATCTGGCTTATCTCGTCGTTTAAGGTATATCTAAGATTTCAGTTAAGAATTAATTCATCCAAAGAATTTCGATAAAGTCGGTAAGTTGTTCTTAATTGATTCCTGAACAAATAAAAAAATTACACAATAGAAATAATGGATTAATCTGTTCAGTTGTGAATGAATACAACAGTAATCGTTCTTAACAAAAAAAAAAGATAGGAAATGATATTAAAGAACTTTCCCCGGCATTTGTGCAGAGTTCAGATTTAAATTCCTTCCTTAGACACATCGATGGAAATAATCTTTACTCTAGACTTAATAGACTTTAAATAATTTATTAAAGTGATTTTTTTTTTAAATAAAATAATTTAAATCTAGATTAATTAGTTAAATCATACAATTTTATCAAAATTCACATAAAAAAAGGTATTCTATCATAAATAATCATGCAGTAAAAATTACAAACACAAATGACGATTTTATGACCTATTAGAATAAACGGTTTAGTAAAACATTTTTTTTAAATATTCCCCTACCCCTCTGAAAAATAAATTTAAAAATATAATAATACTGTACAGACGCATCATATCTGTAGTTATGACAGAGAAACTGGCTACTCAGAATAAGTTGAATACTATTTTATAACACCAAATTTACTGAAAATAATTATTTTTAAAAGTAATATTAAGTAATTTCAAACTGTTATATTAATTAGAAGTAACTTATAATAACGACATATCTCAAGTTCAAAAGACCTCACCAAAAGTTTTAAACACAAAATATGGAATGATCAAACAGAGTAAAAAAATTGAAATATTTAGGGGAAGTAATCCAGAAAAATATACTGAACAAAAAAGTAACAAAGTTTTTTTTACTTTTTTATAAAAAAAAAAGTAAAAAAAAAAGAAGCAATCTACAAAAACAAATACAGTTGATACAGTTGTTACAGTACAGTACACATATTAAGAATATAGTTATTAAACCTGAAAGTAAATGTAGAGGAATGTTAATTCTGAACGAGGAAAGGAAAATTAGAGGAACTGGAAAAGAGAGAGGAAAATTGTGACAAATATTTTAAGACCTAAAAAGAAATTTATTTTGAAAATGAAAAGCTGTCGGACACAACTAATGTTTTATGGACATTTATTCCGGATACATGAGGGCGAATAGACTAAGAAAATATTAAACATTTCATTTCTAATCCCAAAACAGTTAACAAATGGATAAAAAAAGTTAATAAAAAGACGTAGATAAATGGGTATTAAAAGGATATTATGGAAAGAAAAAGGTTTTGAGGAAAGATTCAGAAATTTAAGGGTTTCTAGGAGATACAAAAGAAAATTCTGATGTGGATACCACATCCTTATACGTCTATTAAATTACATATACACATTTTTTTTTTAAATAAAAAGTTCATAAAATTTCATTTCATTAATAGGTTCTGATATTTTTTCAATTCTTTTTTTTTATTGTTATTACTGAATTATTATTTATTGTAATTTTTTTTACAATCGGAGGTTAATAATTATTAATAAATTAATATATTTAAATAAAAAAAGAAAAAGTTAAAAAAAAGGAGATGAACTCTGATTTGAATCAATGTGCCTTCCCCTTGTAAGACCCAAATATATCATTAATTAAAATTTTATTTAACTATAACTCTGGAACCAATGAAAGTAAGTACCACTTATCGTTGAAAAGCTCTCAAAGAGGACTCATTACTGCAGTTAAGAAAAAGTCCAACATGGAAACTTTTTTGGATTTTGGGCTTTTTTGGACACTCTTAGTCCAGTGGATTGCAATCAAAAAATGGAGGTGCACAACTAGATGATATAACAGTCCTAAGCCCAAAATTTCAATATCTATGGCTAATCGTTTTTAAGTTATGCGAGATACTTACGTACGTACAGACGTCACGCCGAAACTAGTCAAAATGGATTCAGCGACGGTCAAAATGGATATTTCCGTTGAAATCTGAAAACCGAAATTTTTCGCGATCTCAATACTTCCTTTACTTCGTACAAGGAAGTAAAAAGATCAAGAATACCTGGTTAGAAAAAAGAGAGAAGTCGTTCAGTGAAAGAGTAAAAAAAATTCTGAAGGAAGAGCACAGAAGAGAAGAATTCCCAGTCATTTCACGAAATCCAAAGGTGGTCAAAATCGGCAATAGAAGAAGACGACCTAAAGTTTTTAATGCTGTTGTACCTTTTTCTTTTTAGCCTCCGGTAAATACCGTTCAGATATTACTTCAGAGGATGAATGAGGATGATATGTATGAGTGTAAATGTAGTCTTGTACAGTCTCAGTTCGACCATTCCTGAAATATGTGGTTAATAGAAACCCAACCACCAAAGAACACCGGTATCCATGAGATAGTATTCAAATCCATGTAAAAATAACTGACTTTTCTAGGACTTGAACGCTGGAACTCTCGACTTCCAAATCAGCTGATTTGGGAAGGTTCACCACTAGACCAACCCGGTGGGTTAATGCTGTTGTACCTTTCTTTTTCCTGTTTAGCCTCCGGTAACTACCGCTTAGATAATTCTTCAGAGGATGAATGAGGATGATATGTATGAATGTAGATGAAGTGTAGTCTTGTACATTCTCGGTTCGACCATTCCTGAGATGTGTGGTTAATTGAATTGAAACCCAACCACCAAAGAAGACCGGAATCCACGATTTGGTATTAAAATCCATGTAAAAATAATTGACTTTACTAGGACTTGAACGCTGTAACTCTCGACTTCCAAATCAGCTGATTTGGGAAGACGCGTTAACCACTAGACCAACCCGGTGGTTAATGCTGTTGTACCTAGACCCCCATTATGTTACTCTGTTAAACTACCACAAAAAATGACAAAAAGTTGCTAGGCAATTAAGTAAGTTTTTATACAGTATCTGTATAGATTACAAAGCCTCAAAATAATCGGCAAGCACAGTTTTATTTCAATATTTATTACCTTCTAACTCAGATTAATTAAAATTTAAGACCATAATACAAAACTAACAAGACCATTTGAATAGATTTAATCTTAAATATACGCTGACGCAGGATTATTAATCAACAAATCTCAGAAGAAAAATCCTCTAAAAAAACACATACCGGCAAATAGATGTTTTAAAAAACGAGCTAAATACGCTGTATGGACATAATCATGAAAAATAAAATGAATGGAATTTTAACCCCACTATTTTCAATTATTAGTATTGATTTTACAGAAACTATAAAAAGGTTATTAACCTTTGGATAAAATATAAGCATGCGGGTGATAATGAGAAAATAAAGATGTACTTCGCACTTGTTCTGCTGTTGTTAATAATACAGTAATCCTCTTTGTTACCTGTTATGAAAATAACAAAGAGAGTCTCTGTGATGATTTTTCATTCCTTTGTTGAATTTTTCAACACGTAAAAGAAACTTCTCTCAAGTAAAAAAAAATTCCCTATGGATGTCACACGTTTTTATTATGCTCGTAAAATATAACAAAAAACATCTAATTTAATTAGTATTTTTACAAACAAAAAGGTTTCTATTACATAATTACTGTCAAAAAATGTATTTTTTTACTGCAAATTAGGAAACATTTCTTTTTAATTTAAATAAAATTAAAATATTTTACCATTTTTCCGGGATTCAGCCAAAAATGAAAATGTTTAAATATTATACTAAAGTAAATAACACTGAATTATATATTTTTAAAAACTTTGGAGCGTTCATCACTGGCAAGGTGTTTTAAACAAAGTGTTTTGATTTAGAGTGGCCAAGGCTTTCTCCCATAAGCAAACAAAATCAAAAAATCTGATCTGGACACCAAATGACTTCCTTGTACGCCTATTAAATTACATATACAAACTTTTTTAAAATGAAACGTACATAAAATTTTATTTCATTAACTTTTGATAGTTCATTTTTTATTAGATGACTCTAAAACGTAGATCTGCAAATACTGCGATACTCCCATTTTTGACATGATCACCATACTTTCTCCTTTTTGGCCAGGAAAGTAAAAATTGAATTTTCGACACAATAGAATGTAAAAATATTTCACAACCAATCAATTAATAGTAGTCAATTTGCTGGAGATTATGCTAGAAAGATAGGTGTGATATAATTGTAGTGGAGGAATAACGAATAGAGATTTATTTTGTATCCCCAACAACTTTGATTCTAAGCGTATCCCCCCCCCTACACATTCGTATATGGTGTCACCAACTGGCGCCAGTGGAATTTTTCCCCTCTCGTCTAAATGGTTACAACTGAAAGATAACTTTGACGTACTGTGATACATTGTCTACAATACTTGTGATATCTTTACGTTTCATAAACATAATTTAACATATTATTTAATTATTTCCATTTTTGCGTTTGTCTAATAGTCTGAACATCATGTAGGAAAGGCTGATTGAACAGAACCCGATAACCACAACACCGAGCTCACTGATGATGATGATGAAAATGACACTGTCAGAAATTGAAAGATTAATATCAAATTACGTAAACTTGAATTATGTAATCTCGTAAATGATTGACATAAATAAAATGTATTAATTTATTTTAATTTATACTAACGTAATGTTAACTACATTAAAATACAACTTTGTATTTTAAAATTTCTTTGTCTGTTCTATTGTTACCTAATTAACTACACATCATTCTATTACCAATAACCATAAAATCGTTTACGTTTTCTTTTGAATAAACTTAAAACAACTTTTCCAATAAGCCATGCAATAATAATATCTTTAAAAAACTAGAAATAGAGAAAGTGAGCGAGGAAGATAAAAGAAATACTGAGAAAGTAAAAGTAAAAATGTGGGTTATAAGCAGCCAGTATAATCAGATAGACATTTAAAGACTGCCCGACTGCTCTTAGAATTCTAAACAGCCAGATTAAAGTATCTACAATAAGCATTAAACTCACATCTTATTAGGTTTTAGCTATCAATTTTTTTCCTACGGCTGTGTTATAAAGTTTGAATTACATGGGTAAATGTATCCACAACCGGCCAGAACATGTCATGATGCATGTCAGAACATGCATCATAATGAGGATCACTACGAACAGATTTTCATTACGATACAGCTATTAAACCAATCAAAAGCCTACACTATTCAACCACTGACTAATCAGAAGCGGGTATTGTTTATTGTATCAACTATTTTTTACTTCCTTTTACAAAGTACAAGGAAATAACCACGGAAGTACGGAAATAACCACTTTGGCCATCCCTGAGTCCATTTTGACTAGTTTCGGCGTGACTTTTTGTACCTACCTATATGCGTATGTATCTCACATAACTCAAAAACGATTAGCCGTAGGATGTTGAATTTTGGATTTAGGACAATTGTAACATCTAGTTATGCCCTTTTGATTGCAATCGACTGAACCAAAAGCGTCCAAAAAAACCCAAAATCCAAACAAATTTGGATTTTGGACTTTTTTTAACTGCAGTAATAAGCCCTCATTGAAAGCTTTGCAACAGTATATCATAAGCGGTACTTATTTTCATCGGTTCCAGATTTATGGCCAAATGAAATTTTAATTAACGGAATATTTGAATGTTACACGGGGAAGGCACATCGGTAGGAATCAGACTTCATTTCCTTTTTTAACTTTTTTTTTAAATTTAATAATAATTATTAATCTATGATTGTAAATAAATTTGTACGATGAATAATAATTCTATTAATAACAAAAAAATGAAAAAATATCAGAAGTTATTAATGAAATAAAATTTTATGTACTTTTCATTTTAAAAAAATGTCTACGTGTAATTTAATAGGCGTACAAGGAATTCAGATAGTGTCCACATCAGATTTTTTAACTTTGATTTTAATTCGATTTAGTAGTTAGCAAACAAAGACTAATTTGAAAATACACAAATAGGTAACTAAGTTTCTGTATTACACTGTTTAATCTTTTGTTAATTACAAAAGATTCTGGGAACATAACACCGATCGATATTAAAAAATTTAGAACTTATGACCAATAAATGTATTGGTTAATGTATTTTCTTAAAAAATTTTTAAAAAATATTCCGTAAACAATGTACTTTATCATTGTTATAAATCAATAATTCCAATATTTTTACAGCCGTAAAAAAATACGGCATGCAACTCTCTAAAATTGTCATTAGAGCACTATTGTTCGAACTTCGCACTCGTGCATCAATAGTTATTATTACAGCTTGTAATATATTGTACCATTTTTTTTTAATAAGTAAAGCGTTAAATAATATGCGAAAATACATGGGCGTCAGGCTGACGGCCGACAACATTAATAATGTTGTTAGACAGGCTCAGAAACTATCTGTATTAACTTATTTAAACTTAATTGAAATACTAGATCATGTTGTTTTATTCTTTTTTACTTCTCAAACAATACTTTTTTTAGTATTTACTCGCTCAAGAAACAAGTAACGAATAAAATTGCAGGGGTAAAATTTTAAAGACCAAAAAAATTGAAACACATGTTGAAAATTTAACCGGATGCTAAATTTAAAATGTCAGGAACGAGATTTTCAAAATAAAAACTGTCGTTTTAAATTAAAATAAACAAAGTAACAGCAGCCTTGTGTAAATTAAATCTTTATTTTTAACTTTTAAAACATAATGTGTTTTTAAAACTAACATTCTATAATACGTGTGTATTTATTAACCAAAACACGCACATGAAGTAATAACTTTCTTAAAGTTTCAAAATCCAATTCGTGGAATAATAAAACTACACGAGATAAATCATAAAAATACGAAATATCGACCAATCTGACCTATGAAGTTTTACGGTATACTGAACAAACCTAATTAAGGAAACTTTGAACACTTTCCTTGTTAAAAACTCTTCTTTTTCATCCTTTTTTTCTTAGTATGGAGAGATCTATGATAATATATTTTCGAAAAGCTTTGTAATCTAATAACAGTAATATACCTAGTAACAATAATATTGTTATTTTCAGACTAAAAAGTGTATCAGTATGAAAACCACATAAAATAATAATCTGGTAATTTAAGAGCACGAACTTTCTACGTGAAATAAACATTCTTTTATATAGATAAAACTGTTATTGAGTGAGGCGCAAGGGTCAGCGCTTGCTTGTCTTCTAATCTGAAAGATTGATAGTTCAACTCAAGCGGGCCAGTTATTTTAATTCTACGGATACTGTCTTCCTGCACCATTTTGTTTTTGGCCACTTATTTCATTGCGTAACACAGTGGTTCCCAAACTTTTCCGAGTAGCGGCGCACTTTTTCAATTAAAACTTTTCCATAGCGCCCTACCCTAAGTAAAAGTATAACTGACTACTCGTAAGTAAGAGATAAAGATAAATAAAACTAGCGTATCTTCATTATTTAACTTTTTTCTTTTTTTTTACTTTATTAACATTAAATAATTAATTAATGTGATGGATGAGACTCTGCAAATCACTGCTCATTTTCTCAAATTGTGGAATTAAACTGGACACGGCCACCTCATTTCCTTTTCCACGTTGATTTTTGCTCTGTACTTGCTTTTTATTACAGCGACCGCCGAAAACCCAGCTTTGCACAAATACGACGTCGAAAATGGAATTAAAATCCGCTGAGCCTCATCACTTAGAAGGGGATATTCATCTTTCATTGAAATTCAAAATTCTGTCGATTCCATGCCGCCAAATTTTGCTTTCAAACTGTCGTCGCAAAATAACTCTATAAGATTCTCTTCTTCCACAGAAGTAAATTCAGATGGAACACTAGTGTTAAATGGATCTTGAATCCATGCAAACCTATCGAAATTTTTGAAAATATTCCTCAAACTAGATAATTAGCTGCGATAAGTGCCCTTCAAACATAGTTTTTGTATCTTGAGAAAGATCAAGTTCATTTGATTGCTGAAATATTAAAAAACAATCTTTGCCTGCATCTTCATTCAATTTTCTTCTCCAAAGTTTGATTTTTTTTATAAAAGCTGATATTTTTCCCGTTAAAAGGTAAATCTTTTATCCCTGCAGAGAGAGATTAGGGGAATTCAGCTTTTCAAAAATGTCGGATAAATATGCCAGTTTATTAAAAAATCGGCACCAGCAAAATCTTCTGCATCTTTGTGTCCTTCCTCTTAAGGAAAATAAAAATTTCTTGCCCCAATTTAAAGGTACGTGATAAAACATTACCACGACAGCCAACGTGCATATAGTGCGTATAGTACGTGCGTATAGTACAACATATACGAGTGTTCGGCTCCCATATCTTCACACAGATTTTAAAAAAACCTTGTTTTCAATGGACGAGATTTTATAAAATTTACCACATTCATCACACATTCTAACACCTGATTCAGTCCAGAACTCAGATGCTTTGACGCAAGCGCTTCTCTATGAATAATGCAACGGGTCCACAGCGCATTTGGTAATTTGCTTCAAATAAGTACCTGAAATCCTCCATAGCAGCCAGACATGAAACGAGCTCCATCAGTACAGACACCAACGCACTTAGACCGATTCAAATAATTTTCAGATATGAATGTATCAAGAATCTCGAACAGGTCCTGAGCCTTCGCTCCTGCAATGATATTTTTACAAAACAGAAGATCTTCTATCTATAAACCGTACGTATCATATCAAATGAACATCCTTATTATTATCCGTAGCCTCACCTATCTGCAATCCAAATTCCAGTCCTTTAATTTTTTTCAATTAATTGATCCTTGATATCTTCTGCCGTAGGTTGCATTCTCCGACTAATTGTGTTATTGGACAAAGACACTTTTAAAAGCAGCTTTTCAGCAGACTCACCAACCATGATGTTCACCATATCTACAGCAGCCGGTAGAATAAGTTCTTCTGCGATGGTATGAGGCTTCTTGCATTCCGCGATTCTGTAAGCCACCTTGACAGATGCTAGGAAAGCGTTGTTTGATATTGATACAGTCTTAAAAATGTATTTTTCTTGTTTCAGTTTTTTTAACTTGCAAAAAAAAATCACGAGGTTTGCCAACCATACCTAGTGATTAGCTTCTAAATGGCGCTTCAATTGACTTGGAAGCATACACTCCGCTGCCAAAACTTTCATACACATTACATATTATGGTCTCTTTTCACCATTAATTTCTGTTAACGTACAACCAAACTCTAAATAACCGTCATCATATTGACGACATTTTCGTTTCTTCACACTAGTACCGCTGGTTGAAGACACTTTCTTTATCTGCACTATTACGTTTATTATTGTTAAAAAATCGGTCCATCATTAAACATGCAAGAGCAAAAAATCACAAAACTATTTATCAAAGACAACAAACAAGAAGTAATATAACACTAACTATACTACATGAACTAATTTATATCGCAGTTTATTTATATGAAGCGCTGAGTTTAATTTCACTAGACTTAGAATATAAACCGACTGACTGAATCGAACCGGCAACTCTTGCTTATATGCTTTCCGCAAGATCTTCCAGAACATCCCAACCCCGTAGGGTGAAGACACCCATCTTGTGACGTTACCGGTCTTCATACCACCCCCCCACCGTTCCAAGCTCTGAGGAGCTTTAGCGGAGGTCTTCTTTAGACCCTCTAACTTATTACATCTCACAATCATCGGCCAGGCCTCGGTCGGAATGCCACCGATGTAAATGCCTCGGCAGACATTTGCATCAGTAAACATACATCAAATTTCGCCTTCACGTAGGCCTCAAACGGACATCTTCACATCCAACCTAACATGATTCCCTCAAACTAACTAACCGAAACCGTGGACCCCGCGCCTGATTTGACAACACCGTTCGTGACTGTGAATGCCTCAGAAAAAGCGTTTTTAAAGTTAAATCAGTGCTACACTCATACCAAACAAAATCGTGTTTTACGCAACATAGAAATTCAGACCTACACCCAAATAAGTCGACCATCTTCCAGAACAGTCAAAATCTGTCGCGAAGGGTCTACGCACCTCGATGTGTCTAGCACGATCATATGGCGCGATCGAGAAGGCGCAGTGTTGTCGCCTCGCGTTCGCTAGAATATTCTGCGCTGGCGACTTTACTTTTATGCAGAATCATGTAAAAACAAACTACGCAAAAATCTAGATATTTTTAGCTTTTCACTTTGTTTTTTTGTCTAGTTAGAGTTAGACCAAATGTAAATGTTTTGGTTCGATTAATTATGAAGCTTTTACAATATTTCGCGTCGCCCCAGTGAAGAGGCCGCGGCGCACAACTTGGGACTCACTGGCGTAACACATTGCATTTCATTCCATAATACATCCTGCTTTGGTAATCCACAGATATAACAAACTACATGCATATTCCCTTTTAATCGAATAAAACCGCTAAAGTTCCTAACTCATCAAAACTGCAACCAAAAATTTAAATTATCTAAAGGAATATAAATCTTAAGAGTGCTAAATTGTGTTTCATTTTAATAGTTTTATTTCTTTAGTTCAATCAGTAATACAAATAGTTTTATTGAAATAAATCTAGTTGTATTATTAGTTGTGTAAATTATTTCAAAAATTAGTTATAAAAAGTTACACTTTTATCAAAGATAAAAATGTTTATTTTAAGCTTTTATAAAAACACTATCATAATATTTCCCCTTTTTGTTAGTTGTTTGAATTATAAGCGTTTTCTTAAAACGTGTTTTATTAATTGAAAACTAACAACATACAATATTGTAAAACTAAAGCGTTATTTAATTCTCAGTCATTATATCGAAGACCAGTTTTTTATCCTCTACACACATCTAATAATCTCAAAACAAACAGCGGGGGTTATTATAAAAATCAAGAAAACAGATATTACCGAAGTTCCAAACATACTAGAAAAAATTTTAAAGTAATCATATGACGAACCGAAAAGATTGGAGGTATAGTAGAAAATATTTGCTACACAATTTTCTTTATTTGCTTCGTTTTGAAATGTTTTAATAAAGCTCGAGCCAAACGTGGCTTTTGTACATAACATCATACATGTCTTGGTTATTTTTTTATTTTTTGCTCCGTAAAAAATTCTACCTGCCTTATACGCGATTACTTTATACTGAAGGTAAGTGAATATAATTATAATTAAAATTTGTTCGTTTAAGAAAGAAGTTAAAACAAATAAAAATTAAATGTAAAAAAATGTGATCGAAAAAAATAAAAATATCAAAGAGAAAAAGGAAAAAGAGAAATAAGACTCAGGTTGAGAAATAGGTTGCAGATTGAAATGGAGCTCGTGTGAAGGGTCGAGTCTAACCTCGCTACAGGGTGCCGAGAGATCGCGTAGTACAGCTGCGTTAGTAGAGATTGATGAGGCCACTTAAGAGACGTTTCAAATCGCGCCTCGGTTGAGGGATAAGCTTGCGCTTGTAACTCGAGAGGCACTTGGCTGGGATTTGTGGTCTGCACCATATTCACTATACTTCAGACTATGATACAAGCGAAAGCACTGTCTTTCTTGATTAAGACGACCCTTCAACCCTGCTTAGCGGTAGGTTAAAATTACTCACATTTTATTGATCTGTCAAGTCACTTTTATTGCTAGCCGTTTAAAACAAGCTAAGCAATTTAATATGAAATTAATGAAATACTTCTATTTCAGACATCTAGAAGTAACTAAAATAGTTTTAAATACACATCACCATAATTTCAATTATATATATATATATATATATATATATATAAAATTAATAAATAATTATATATATAATTGCGTGGCTAATTATCTTATATAATTACGTGTTATCTATATATCTTACATATAAAGCCGAAACTTAGCCTATTTGTTTTCGCATCATGCGAGAACCAACCGACCGCTTTAATTCAAATTTTTAGGATACATTCGTGTTATCCCACGGATGGTTTAGAAAGACCGAGGTCCTAATTAAAGAGGCAGATTAATTAAAGATATTCATTACAGAAAAAAAAAATTAATCCTTTTACTTCATTATTATATTTCTGTCACCATGGCGACAGAAATAAGTTGAGTTTTTCGTCGTCAAAGGTATGTGTGTACTTCAGTTACTACTATTCTATATTTTGTAATTAAATACCTTTAAATTTTTCTGAATACTTTAATAGTAATTTATCGATATTATTCTCACACCATGAGGGTAACGAACACTGAGGGAATTCATAGGGAGGAGTTCCCTGGCTAGACAGTCGGGCAAGCCTCGACCGGCTGGTGTGTGTGTGTGTGTGTGTGTGTGTGTTCGCGCGTGCGTGTAAACCATTTCCATTGACTTACAACAAATGTTTTTTTTTTTTAATTGATTAATCAGGTTGTTTAATTTGACGAAAAATAGTCATCATTTATTAACACAAAAAGAATTAATAATACAGTTAAACATCGACGTATACGAAATGTGCAACAAATTTTGTTGAAAGGTAATATTTGATTTCTTAAATTATATTGAAGAAGGCGATAAACCACTACTAGAAAAAATGTTGTTCACTATTACCCTTATAAGATGAAAGTTCTAAGATGAACAGAAATAATTTTTTCTTCAAAAAATTAATTAGATCAAAAAATGTATAATAAATTTAGTACAAATTATATATGCTACTAAATTCTTAAATTTTTCTCCGATCTCCAACCACCCTCGGGTCAAATAGAGATAAGAGTTAATCGCTTAGGTTCCACTTCTATTAAACGAAAATAAAAAAATTATGTGTTTTGCAAATTTTGACTGTGGTTCTCTTTTTCCCTTTCTTGTAATATTATATGAACTCTTGAAGAATTCTTTTACAGAACTCGTAATTCAATTGCCAGTTCGGTAAAACCCATTACAGTGTCAACATGGGCGCCGGCCGTAAAAATTTCAGTTAAGCAATATTATTATCTTTTTGGATGGAAATTTTAGCACAAAAAACTTCTGCTCAGAGGATACACTACTAAAAGCCCTAAACAGCTTAATAGACATCTGAATGAAGACAAAACGAAGGAGAGGTGAATTAAAAAATAGATACGTTATTTTACGTTAGAAGTTATTGAGGAAAGAAAATATTATACTATAACTGAGATGTACTACATAATGTAAGCGAGGGTTTGTCGGCAGACAGTCCACTTTTGAAGTTCATTGTAAATTCCAAACATGTATCATAACTGTACTTTAATACCGACAGACTTCGTTTTTGCAAAATATTTACCTCAACATTAACTATTTTTTTTCTAAAATGAAACTGTATACGAAATCATCTAAATATTCCTGTTCAAGTCTTACAGAAAGTCTTCCAAAATGAATTACACATTCTTCACTAAAAGAAAATATTAGATTTTTAAGTCTGCTTTGCCGTTTCGAAGTTATTTACAAGAAAACATTTTGTAACTACAAATCAATATGAAATTCATATATTCCAGTCAAATAAGATTCGATCTACGAACAGAATGCAAGGTAATTAATTCAACCTTCATAATATGCTATTATTTAATATTTCAAACACTTTCGAGATATAAACCACTTCTTTCAATTCATCCTCCTAAACACGATTTAAAAGGAAATTCCGCAAAACATTTTATAGCATTTCGTAATTGGACCTTAACCAAATTTTCATTTTCTGTTCAACTCATCAAAAATATCTATACGAATTAGGAATTCCACAGTTACCTTTTTTAACCATATTTGGGATTGTCCATGGAGTAATCACGTATAGATCCCCGATGTCCGCTTCATTCGCTCATTCATTATTCCTTCCCCTTCTTTCATACGTGGTTCCCTACTATAAATTCGTCTGTTTTTTCCAGCTGTTCAACGTTGAGGACCCCTCGAAGTTATTACCATGTAAGTTACCCGCTAATTTTAAAAAAAAAAATTGTACAGAGTGTTTCTTGATTTGTGAATTAATGAATTTGATTTTGTTGTACTCAAAATTTTCCTAATGAGAAATTACAATCAAAAATGTTTAAGTATCTAAAAATAAAATGAATACTCTTAAAATACTGTGGTATTACATACAACAAAACTGTTTAGGAAAAAAAATAATATTAAACAGTACCTACTTTACTGTACTGACGAAAATAAAAGATTTATAAAATATAAAAGAATACATAGCAAAATATTATGCACAACAATCAAACAGAAACTTGATCTTATAATTATATTACCAGTAAGAAAGTTCACACATTTCATTAGAAAAAACCCTGTACCTGGATACATTCTATTTTTACAACAAAATCAAGAAATCACAAAACCGAGTTCAAGTAACAAGGGCAGAAATACGGTAACTCTTGAGAGAAATTGGATATTTCGTCATCTCCAGACACGCACAGAGCAATTCAAGTACACTTATAAAAGTGGATGCCATAGAAACTGCATTTACCTTCGCGTCTTATTGAAGAGGCGTGTATACCACTTTTCTGTTCAAACAGGGAAAAAATCGGTACGAAATATATAAATGATACCAAAACAACTAACTGTTCCTTAACCTTTCAAACAAATTTTACAATATTACAATTAACAAGTAAATGTATTATATAATGCTATGTAATAATTAAATGTTATTTATTAAGCGTTTACTTTTAGAATTATAAGATTCTTTCGTGATATTTTGTTTAAATTACATCTACGAAGTTTAACCAGCAATTTTTTTTTGTTGGTCGATTAAAAATAATAATAAAATTTCAGTTAAGAACTGAATAAATAAATTCTACAAGTGAAATTCCATAAATGGAGTTGTTATCAAAGGGTGAAAAAGTAAATTCTAAAATTGTAGTATATATACAGTAGTATATTCCTGCAACTCGAATACCTATAACCCGAAAATTTCTACAACTTGAAATTCCCTGCCGTATTGTATTATGTTATAGGAAATATAATTATTTAATTTGAACAAAAATATTTCTGAGTCGAAATAAAAAAGTTTAGTAGTTTATTATTAAAAAAATAAATAAAAAACCCAAGTTTAACATTAGGCCTATAATACCGATCTTATTTTCAGTTCAGAAATATGAAACAAGCACGATTCACTTCCTGTACTATGCGGTAACAAAAAAGGATGAATCAACACACAGTAAAGAGGGAAGCGAAATTTTATACATCACGCGTCAGTATTCACAGAACTCTGTTGTAAGTGTCGGTCAATGTGTCTTTCTAGCCTTCTCAGCTCGTATGCATAGTTTTCGTACGACTGTTTTCAACTGTAAACAAGGATGTCCTTATTTTCCCTTACAATGATTTTTTTGTGTTTAGTTTTTATACAATTAGGTTTAGTTTATATTCACTTTGGTTAGTTGTTTTTAAACTCTTTCTGTTCTTTCTTTTAAAATGTCGAAGATAAATTTAAAAACATCGTTATTACATGATAAAATAGGACTCATAATGGAAGTAGATGAGGAAAAAAGAAAAAAACATGATCGCATCGGAATTCGATATACCACCCAAGACGCTTACAACGACTTAAAAAATCAACGACGTGAAAAAATCTTGAAAGATCGTAGCCTTCGTAACTCAGGCGTTATCAAAAGAGTAAAGTCTGTCAAGTATCCCGATGTTAAAAAAAGCGTTTTAGAATGGTTTAAAAACAGTCGCGATCAAAATTTACCTTTCTTTCTTTTTCCTGTTTAGTCTCCAGTAATAATTACCTTTCAAATAATATTTCTGAGGATGATATGTATGAGTGTAAATGAAGTGTAGTCTTGTACAGTCTCAGTTCGATCATTCCTTAGATATGTGGTTAATTGAAACCCAACCACCAAAGAACACCGGTATCCACGATCTAGTATTCAAATCCGTGCAAAATTAACTGACTTTACTAGGACTTGAACGCTGGACCTCTCGACTTCCAAATCAGCTGATTTGGGAAGACGCGTTCACCACTAGACCAACCCGGCGGGTTGATCAAAATTTACCTATCAGTGGGCCAATTTTACGTGAAAAAGCCGAGTATTTTGCGAGACAGTTCAACTGTACGGATTTCAAAGCTAGTATGGGCTGCTGGCTTAATAAATTTAGAGATAGGCATGGAATAATTTTTAAATATGTTTGTGATGAAAATGCCAGTGTAAATGAAGAAGTTTGTAATAAATGGATAAACAGCGCTAAAAGAAATCATGATAACAACGAATCGGACATTTTTAACACTGACGAAATTGGACTGTTTTACAGACGTTTACCTGACAAAACATGAACGTTTAAAGGTAATAAATGCCATGGTGGGAAAAGAAGTACGGGAACATAAAATTTGAAACCTCTCTTAATTGGTAAATCGAAAAAACCACGTTGTTTCGCTAACGTTAAAATTTTGCCTATTCAGTACGAAGCCAAAAGGCGTGGTTTACGCCTAGTGAAATCCTCAAAAAATGGTTATTCAAATTGGATCATTATTATCAGTGGAAAAATAGAAAGATTGTTCTATTTATTGATAATTGCCTGGCACATCCAAAATCGTTTCCTTAGGAATTGTTATCGATAAAATGCGTTTTCTTTCCATAAAATGTTAACTCTAAACTCCAACCGATGGATCATAATGAAAACGTCAGAGATAGTTGAAAAGAAATAAAGAACAGAAGTTAATATTCTTCATTGTCTATGGGAAGTTAAAAAAATCTTGGAATGATGTGACTGAGCTAACAATTTTTAACTGTTTTAAAAAAGGCTGAATTTAAAAACCCAGAATAACCCGTTATTTTGTCGGAATGTGAACAAACTAGCAGTAAAAACCTTTGTTCTACCAACAACAATGGTGATGATAATGAATGGCAATCAGTTACCGATGTCTTGCAAGCACCCAGCGACGTAACTTTTCGGGATTATTTTTCTAAAGACGAAGATTTGGTAGTAACCGAATACCCTACTGACGAAGATATTGTAATCAATACGATTAACACAAAGGCAAATGAGAATGATACTATAGAGACTGAGTCGGATAACAACAGTGATGAACAACCCTGCGTACCGCCCCAAACTTTAATGGAAATTACAGATAACGTCGTGTCAAACGACTTCATGTACAAGAATCGGTTTTTTCCAAGGTGGCAGAAAAAGTTGTTGACCACTGCATCATAAGAAAATTTTTAATCATTTTAATTAAATTCAGTTTTTTTTTAAAAAAGCCTATTATTCTTTACTTTTTATTTTATTTTTTATAATTTTTATATTGTTTTCATTTTACCTGAAAACGTTTAAAAACATAATCCTTGAATTTCAAACTGAACCGTGTTTTATATACAACAACGATATTTTTTACTATTCTAATATAATATTATTATTATTATTATAATAGTCTTATATTATTATTATAATAATAGTCCTATATTATTATTATTATTATTATTATTATTATTATATTATAAGACTATTATAATTATAGTCTTTTGTATTTTTCATTCATTAACGACTTTTGTGCAATAAATTGATTATCAATGAGAAAAAATGTGATTAATGTACAGTATTTTCGTGTGTAAATACACACGAAAATACTGTACATTAGCCTACATTTTCTTTAGTGTCTTCCGCGGTAATAGAACACTCTTCAGGTACATTAAGTTTCACTTATTAACTACATACATATTATATATATATATATATATATATATATATATATACGTACTAACCAATAGTACGTACTGTATAGTGTATTTATAATGCTGAATGATGTCATGTAATAATATTGCTGTTATATAATAAGACTATATACGGAAAAAATCCAATATTTTCTTAACTAGTGCTGTACATTTTACGTGAGTGCATTTAAAGTGGATAATAATTTCATAACAAATATGTTTCTGTAACTCGAATTTTTCGTAAGTTGAATTTTTTTTTTTATGCCTTTGAATATTCGAGTTATAGGAATTCCACTTTATTTCCTAACGATTTTCCTGTAAAATTTTAAAAACCAAATCCAAATACTGTCGAGATAAATTGGTGAAAGTTAATTTGATCTACGATTACGTAATATTAATTATATGTAATCAATCTTATTTTTTAACAGATTTAAAAATTAATTTTTTTTTAATTCGACTCCTATATTTTTTTATGAATACATATATTGTTTATTAACGAACAAATGCATAGATTTCAGCTATTCTATAAATATATTGTGAGGAAATTCTTCTCGTGGTTCTGTAATAAGTTTGTTACAGATAAAATCAACGGAAAACATTTTAAACAAAAAAGTTACAAGGTCACGAAGAAAATTTTAAAATACTTTTTTACTTAATTGTCGTTATCATTACTTATTACTGGATTGTACAAGCGTAATAATATATGTAGCTTGAAATCACCCTGATATTTGAAGTAATTTCACATGAAATAGCAAGAAAATTAGTTGAAAAACCCAAGGTAAAAAATTAATACATGTCCGCATTCTAGACAACCGTAGTTCACGATCGATAATATTTACTTAAGTCCATCTCTGCACTCTATTTTTTTTTAAGACGCAGGTATCAGGTAAAAATTTCTCCTACAGATGGAGTTTTTATTCTAAGCATACTCATAATAAATTAAAACAAACTTACAAAAAATAAAACCTATTTCAACAAACTACATACTAAAATATTACACAACTTAATTCTTTATACTTCGACTTTTAAGTCGGCGAAAAATTAAGTGTTATATTGAATTTTTTTCAAAACTCAGGAATTTAAAACGCTGACGTTTTTTAATAAATTTTGATTTAATTTTTTTTTTAATTTAATTTCTTTTAATTTTTTTTAAATTTTCAGCCCCTTTTTTAAAGTTGATTTAATTATTTTTTTAAAGTTTATAACACGTCATGAACAAAAGATATTGCAATAGTTTGCTGCTAAGCAAATAAAAATAACAAATTGGGAACGAAGTTGGGGCACTTAATACCCAGGGAATTTGTTTTCTTCCCTACTTCAATGTAAGTTCTCTTACTCTATTCCCTTTTCTGTTTTAGTTAATTTTCATCTAAACCTATATTCCTGTAGTGGATGTGATATCCCTACCTCGTCTGTGTGTAAATTAGTAAAGGCTCATATACCCTATTGTTTACGGAGGTGTAAAAATTTTATTTTACTACTATTAATGATTTACATTAATTTTTATTGTATTCTTTAAAAACAATATTATTCATGAATAAAAATCTAGGGAAATATTCTGATTTTAAGAAAACTGAAAACATTTTGTGTTGAGTACCTTTTTAATCTTAATTTATTTAACATTACAAAATATTTCTAAATTTTTGTATAATTAACGCATAAAAAACTGATAATATTTTAATATCTAATTAGACTTATATTATAATGAAAAGAGAGTAAAATAATTTCTACTTTGGGGAATTTACCTAATATTACAGTTTATTTCAAAATAAATATGTGTCCATTCCAAGGATGATAATGTTACTGTATAAGTTAGTAACTAAAGTCAATTAAAAGAAAAAACTTAATTAACATAACTAATTCCACTTCAAACATGATGTAGTATACTAATCATAACATTATACGATCATATCTTATGTTAATAAAATAATCATAGCAAATAAATATTTGTAAATATTAATAACATTATAATTCACAATTCACAATTAACATAATAAATCAAAATTAAAAAATAATTTATTAAAGAAGAAGATTAGTAGGTTTAAGAAACGTTTTTGGCATTTCTTTCTCATTAAAAAAAACCTACTTGGTAGTAAAATGGAAGTATGCGTAATATAAAGGGCATGTTCAAGATTTTAACCATTTTGAAACAAAAAAAGAGAGTAAAACAAAAAGAAGGTTTTTCTTTGTAGTGCCATGCCTTTCGACTTGGAACGATGTAATAATAAATTAATGACACGTTTTCTTTAACAATAGCCAAATTTTTTCCATGATGCTTTCTAGTAACATAGTTTTCTGCATAAAAATGTATATGATATTAAGAGGAATAATATTAATACTATATACACTGTGATACTTTATCTGCTACACCACACCGTCAATTAAAATTTCATCAATGTTCAAATAAATTCTTTAACCTTGAAAGAAGTAGGAGTCAATATCAATTACAATTTACTGACCTTTCTAAAATTCTTAATAGAAAATAATTATCAAATCATTCCACATGACTTAGAGCAGCGTTTCTCAATCTAGGAGGGAGGATTCGCGGTGATATGAAAGGGAGGTCGCGAAATTAGCTTACAACTTTACACGTAAAGAATAATGAAATCATTTTATGAGGAAAAAATCATTTAATATAAGCATTTTTACTTCCATTTATAAGTAAGTGCACATGTAAAGAAAATAAATTTACGAGATAGCTGCGTTTGTTTTTCATTTAAAAGTTTCTCCATACGTGGACCTATGTTAGAAAAACACTAAAGTAAATTGTTTTCAAGAGATAACAGACGATTCCTATACTTAGTTTTTAGCGCAACCATAGACGAAAACCCGTTTTTACAGAAATAAGGCGTTGTGAAAGGGATTATTAGTATTTTCAATGCTTCTGTGATTAAATTTCCATATCCACTTCAACGAAAAAGCCAAAACAAATCTAAATCTTCAGATGTGAATTGTAGTTGTGATGTTTTATCAGCAGACACTTCGATGAGTTAGTCATGAATCTCAACCGGTAACTTAGCAGCTGCAGCAACGTTTTCACTAAATGGACAGTATAATCGGTAATGAGTGGAAACATATCAAAATTTTTGCTTTGAGGGCGAATAATCTAGATATCTAGTTTCTTAATGAAAGGATGAACTCTGTCTGTCATTAATAAAATGTTTTTATCACGTCCTTGCAAATTCACACTCGGTTCGTTTAAATGCAAAAATACATCAGCTACGTAAGCCAACAACAGCAACATGTACTCATTATTCTGTAAAAACATCGAGAATGGCTTTTGTTTATCCTGTAAAACTATTATTAATTCATCTCACAATTCTAATAACCGGGCTAACACTTTCCCCCCGCGATAAGCATTTGATTCCTGTGTGGAAAAGAAGAGAAATTTTCTTTTCGTCCATTTCATCGCATAGTTTAGCAAACAGCTAAATAGTCGACTTTTAATAAAATTAACCATTTTTACAGCTTCACAAAGAATTTGTTTCAGACTTTCCGACATATTTTTTGCGGCAAGAGCGTGTCTGTGAAGGAAGCAGTATGTCCATTCCGCCCCTAGATTAAGACGATCTTTTAATTTTTCAGAAGACCACTGTTCTTCCCTGTTATCGCCTTTACACCATCACTACATACTGCAATACATTTCGTCTAATATATGTTATATGTTTTTGGTTAATGGCTAGGTACTGATTTGCAAAACAACATATTTTCTTTGAATGATCTGTTCCTATGGCATTCACACCTCACAAAACATAAGAATTGAGAAATGCTTGCCACTCTGTCGATTCATCAAATTGAATACTAAAAATTCACTTGAACTCACTTTCTGAATAACATGATCGCATACATCGGTAGCCATGTCTTGGCTACCGATATATGGTACGCTTGGTTGATTCGACTTCATACTATGTCGTTAGAAAGCGCTTTTTTTTTGTGCTTCTTCCATGCCTATTACAACACTAACCATATCAATTGCGGCAGGAAATATGAGGTTTTCGGCAACTGCATGGGGTTTGGACATCTTAGTTACTCTTAATGCTAAGACATAAGAGGATTCAAGTGTACCTTTATCAGTATGGCTTGATTTGCCACAGAAGATTATTTCTATTATTTGTATTTTCTTTCGAAAAATTCCAAGGGTTTGCTTTCAGATGCGGATGTTTAGTTTCCATGTGTCCAATTAATTTTGATAGCTTCAGGTTTTCATCACAGAGGACTTCAAAGCAAACATCGAATGCACCTGTGGTTTACCATCCAATGATGTAAAACTAATTGAAATAACTGTCAATGTAAAATCTTGTTTTTTTTACCAATCGTATTCATCGGATGTAGATGGCTCACTTCGTTTTTTCACAAATTTATCCGTTCTGCATAAGAATGTAATTGAAAAAAAAATACAGTTACGCCGTTTGACCGCATACAAAAAAAACCGAAAAATTAATTATTTTCAACGAAACTACGTTTTTACAAACTTAAATAAAGGCACCAGACGTACGATTCGCTTTCGAAACTAAACTGACGTTCTGCAATTCCGTACCCTTATACTGCTGAAAGCACGACGTGTTCAAACGTATCATATGCATATTCCAACATGACATTCTCACAGCAAATATTATGCAAACAGATCAAATTACAAGGAACACGTACACATAAGTTGGAACCTACAAATTGCTCATGTTTGTACACTTCATAGATGCGTGTTCATACCGTAGCAAAATATTTTTAACTACGTTTTATTGGATTGGGATGGGAGGGTCGCGAAATATTCATTATATGCCTTTTTTTTTACTTTTTGGGGTTCGTGAAGCTAAAAAGGTTGAGAATCACTGTCTTAGAGTAAATAAAGTAACAAAATTTGATCGTAAGTTAACCGTGATATTGATCTAGGTCAATATAGATATCAGGCCACTTGTGGGAAACCGCGGGAACGCGTTGTTTGTGGGAAAACGGATCACCGGACAGATGAGTGCGCTGCTCGCGAGCGAGTTGCTATCCTGATATTACAAGCTTTGTGGAAGGTGGCTGTTGCCCTGTGTCTGGCTTTTTCAGTTTCTCTTACGTGAGGGTGTTCCGGTTTATTTCAGTACAGTGAATGGTGGGCTAGCAATGGGGTGCTGGACAGCCCCTTGTGGAGTCGGCGTCTGTTCTCGCTTGGGTGGATGGGTGGTCTTCGATGATGAAACACGGGGACTTTAGTGCCCCGGAGCTGATAAGACCGAGTCCCGGCAGGTGCGACCTATGGGTCGTGCTTGTTAGAGGCAGGAGATTGAAAGACCGAGTCCCGGCGGAAGTGACCTTCGGGTTGCCTCCGCCATGACTGAGGTAAAGGAATAAAAGGTAAAAGGTAAAGTACAAAAAAAAATAATAGTTAATAAGCTTCTTGCATAAAAATGAGCATAATGGTAACTAAAAGTAACACAGTTAAGAAACAAAAACTAACTAAAGCAAATTTTTAAAGTAATTGGCTCGCATCTAAGCTTGATTAAAATATTTTTCACTAAAACTAGCCTATTATTTTTCAAAGTAAACAAAAAAACAATATTTAATAACTTGGTTTCCATAAAAATGCTAGAAACACAGATTTCAATTTAAAAAAGAATATATATACATATATATTCTTTGATCACAACTTAAAGAAAAAATAAAATAAAACTACTGTGACTAAAAGTAACACAGATAAGATAATTAAAACACAACAATCTTATTTTGTACAGAAAACAAAAGTTATTAACATTCACTTGAAAAATATTTCGTCATTTACCAAAAAATTAAAATAATAATTAGATCTCACAACACACGTATTATTATTTACATATAAAAACACAGGGCAACTTTTCTTCAATATCTTTAGGTTCCCTAATGGTTTGCCCTTTTATAAAAGTTTAATTCTGGCAGCTATCTGTTCAGTGGCGACACGCGTATAGGCACTGTACAACTGCAGCACCTCCTATTTCCACTCTATATTATCGATAACATTTAATATAATGATTCCTTTTTTCTTTAATTCTTTCTTTATACTTGTACAATATATAATATAATATATATAATAATATATATAATACAATATATAATCCTTAAGCTTAATGTCAGTAGCCATCCCCCGTTTATGAAAAAGATACAAAAATCTTTGTACGGAACTGTGCACTTTACAGTTCCAGCGTCGTGGTGTTTCGCTGTTGTGCGCATGCACACATAGGAAGCTGCACGCGATACTGCGAGGGAGAGAGAGCACTGTTGCTCTTGCAGTACCGACCCTGGTGTGCTGGTGGAAGGTAGTTTTCTTTTACTCCGTGTGTGCATGGAATTCCTTGTTCGTTGTCTTTTCTAGTAAAGTCGGTGGAAGGAATATGAAAGTGGTTTAGTTGTTTTTTCAGTAGTGATCAGAAGATGGCGGAAAGCAAGGACTCTTTCATTGCTAAATCTGTCCAAAAACATGCTGGAAGAGCGAAAGAGAAGGTAATTAGTAAAAACTAATTATATATTTGTTTCTGTGTACATACAAATTTAAATTAAGCACCATTGAACTGTAGTGTTTATAAGCGGACATTTTATTAAGTTCTTATCTAATAATAATAATAAATATTATGTGTATTGACATTTTATTATTTATTCTGCGGTTTTTAAGCACAATGTGAAAGACCGTGTACCATATTCTTCGAATATGGTAAAGTGTAGAATTAGATTATTATCCTGCTTCCAGCTATTCTGTTTGATTCATTTTTTTTCGGTTTTTTGTTTCACAAAAAATTTTAACCGTGGTCTTGAAAAGGCCCAGAAAAAGATTTTCTGGAGCAGCACCCCCACTAATTTTAGCTACAAGCCGCCACTGTATCTGTTCTTCTGCCAACAATGTAGCTCTCAACTTTCACCTTTCTTCCTCCAGTTTTTTTTTTAATTTCTGCTTGCATTTTTCTTTTCAGGGCTCTATTCTGTTCTTCTTGAGAGAAGTTTTTTATTTTTTCTACAAGATATTCTTCATATTGACTAATAGAACTTCTCACTCCAGTGAGCATATTTTTGGTAATGAAAACATTTAATTTATTTAATGGAATTTATTAATGGAAAAGCTACCTCTGAAAATGCAGTTCTTTGAAATGTTTTTGCATATTTTCCTAACTTTTTCTGATTTTTTTCAAAAAATTCCTCACTTAAGTTTATATTCCTGACATTTCCTACCTGTGGGAACCATGAGAAATTAAACATGATGTATCTACTCTTTACTTGAGGATGTTACTGTATAATTTTTTTTTAACTGTAGTTAATTATTAATATTATTAAGATTTCTTTTATTAAAAATTTAAAAACATTTCGTCATGTAAATCAATCATTTTTGTTATAGTAAATCTCTTTTATACAGAAAAACACATTTAAGAGTTAAAGAAATGAAAAATGTAGAAAACTCAATAACAAAACAAAATTATAATGTAAAATTTTTTGTTAATTTTATAACTTCATTCACTTAAAACTCAAAATCAAAAACTATAAAGAATATTTCTTACACCATTGAAGTTATTTAAACAAATAAAAATTGCTAATTAACTTTGTAGAGTGAACTTAAGAAAAAAACTGCAGAAAATATTAACAAAAAGAAGAACTGAACTGTCATCATATTTGCAGACGATAATAGATAACTTAAATATGCTTAATAAAGTTTGTGATACATGCTAGATTACTATGAGTAAATTAAGGAATTTTTTTTCAAATGTACAAATATTCCCTCTAAATTAGGAGAACAGATGTAACAAAGAGAATATTGAGAGTGAATATTGAGAGAATGTAAGAAAATATTGAATAATCAATATGTTAATGTCTATGCTGTATTTGTTATACCATGGTTTGATCAGTTATTGCAAATTACATAATTAGAACTGCTCAACATGTTTTAAAATTCTTCAATAATCTCAAAATAAAATTTGACCCATCCTATAATTTAAACTGATTTATTGTGTCATTAAATGAAGATGGCTTCATATACGAGAAAATAGATTGTCAGCAAGAAAATGATTTCTTTTTATCCTTTTGTTTTCTTCATTTTTCTCATTCTTTTTTCTTAGTCAAGAATAATATTTGGGATAACAGAAAAAAAATCTAAGTTAAACATAGGGAGAGAAGTTATTCATAATCTGTACAAGCATCTGGAAGCACTGATAATAGCAGAAGATAAAAGATATAAGAAAGGCTCTTATTCAAGGACATGGACAAGGCTGTGGTCTGTTCTCATAGCTTTTTAATCTATATAAGGAACAACCAAAACAGGAATTGAATGAAAAATTTGAGAATGTAATCGGAAAATAAGTAACATAAATACAAAAAAAAGGGGAGCAGAAAATTATACTAGAAAATGGGAGATTAAATAATAAGATAAGGGAAAAGTTTGTTATTTAGGAAATAAAATCACAAAAATGGGCAAGAGTAATCCAGATATCAAATGCAGGTAGGTGGTAAATCAAGAAGAGCTTTAATATAAAAAAAATCTGCTAGTGTCAAACAAAAATTAAAGAATTAAAAAGAAATTCTTGATGTTTGGTTTGTAATGCTTAAACACAAAACATGAACAGAACATTTAAACATGGGCAGCAGAAAAAACAGAAAGAAAAAGTATAGAAGCCTTTGAAATGAAGTGTTATAGGAGAATGTTGAAAATTAAATGGATCAATAACATTTCAAATAAAAATCTTTTAAGAGAAATTAATTTTGTAAAAGAAATACACTAGGTCGGTGGGCTGTTATTAAGATGTCCAGGTTAAATTAACTTGGCGATGGAGAGATGTGTAGAAGATAAAAATGGTAGAACAAGGCAAAGATTGAAAATATGAAACAGATAGTTGAGGATGTCGGGCATATTAAATAAGTTAAAATATCAGTATTCATTAAAATTTTAGCACAGATCAAATAGTTGTGGAAAATAGCATCAAACTAGTTAATTGACTGCTGACTCACAAAAAATTCAATGTAATTTTATAATAAAATAATGAATTTAATACAACTTACTTTCTAAATACATGGAAATATATTCAAAACTATAATGTAGTTTCATGGAAACGTTATTAAGTCCTTACAAATCCAGTTTATTATTTGATCACACAGTATTATGACAAGTACTGTGTGCTCATTTAATATGTTAAAATGCTGAGTTTACGACTGATATAAATAATGAACATAAAATCTAGATTCTGTGATTAATATCTTCATAACAGTGTAAGTGTAAAGTTTCACTTTCTATTAGGTAATTTTCAAAATCTTTCTTCATTGTGTGTAGTCTCTGTGTTTCTAGTATCCATGAATGAATGAGTATCCAATTTGCACCTATAGGGAAATTAAATAGTTGCTATAATTTAATTTATAACTCCCAAGTTGATGTTTTTGTCAGTCTGAACTTTGCTAGTATGGTCTGTGATCTTACGAGGTTTGTTTATTGTTACAATAACACGTTAATCCTTTCTATCCAAAAATGGCTGTGGATCTAATTTAATTGGCACGTTACACAGAATATAAAATTAAAAATTACACATGCATTTTATAACAAAAAATATCATTCTAACATACATCAGCTTAATTTCACACAAAGTTGTATAGATTCGATTTTAACTAACCTTTAATAATTAAATTTCATCCTCTAAAGTTTTTTATTTCATCATAAAAATAACAAATACACAGTCATTCACTGACCAGCCAATAAAAAATATTTCAAAAAATTTGTGCTGCGTTCAAGTGCTTAATACTGTGACGTACTATTGGTTTGAAGAAAATGCTGAGAAATAGCAGACATTAAAATTCTTAAAAATTTAACTTATTTAATCCAGAACAGTGATTCTCAACCTTTTTAGCTCCACAACCCTCAAAAAGTAAAAAAAATATATAATAAATATTTCACGAACCCCAACCACAAACCCAATGAAACCCAGTTAAGATTATTTTGCTGCATTGATTTGATAGTAATGGGTATTAATATGAATGTATGAAATGTATAAACATGAGTGATTTACAGGTTCCAACTTAATGTGTTCATGCTCCTTGTAATTTGGTCTGCTTGTATAATATTCACTGTCATGTTTGAACATGCATACGTTTGAACACATTGTGCTCTCAGCAGTATGAGGCGTAAGGGATTGCAGAATGTCAATTTAATTTTGAATGCAAACATGCATCTGTTACCTTTATTTAAGTTTTTAAAAGCATAGTTTCATTGAAAATAATAATTAAGATTTCGGTTTTTTAGTGTGCAGTCAAAGGGTGTAACTGTTTTTTTTTTCAGATTCTTATGCAAAATGGATAAATTTGTGAAAAATGAAGTGAACCATCTACATCTAGTAAATCGATTGGTAAAAAGACAAGATTGTACAATGACAGTTATTTAAATTACAGTTTTACCTCATTGGATGGAAAGCCACAATGCGTATTTTGCTTGGCTTCTGTGATGAAAGCATGATGCAAACAAAATTAATTCAACACTTGCAAACTAAACATTCGTATCATAAAAGCAAACCCTTGAAATTTTTCAAAAATTGTGGGCTACGCGGACGACTTTGCTTTGGTTGTGGAGGCTGATACCTTGGGGAGAAGAGCACTCACTGGCTTGCTGTGGCCAGTTATTCCAGAGAGCAGTCATGGAAAAGCTTAGGATGGCGGAAGAAGCAAGGAGGACAGAGATGCCTGAGAGCTCTGGTGCGGAGGACAGGGCCACAGGCAAGTATCTAGGGGATCTCCCAACCAAGTGCAGGTTGCCTGGATGCAGTGAACCTGCGGTTACTTCGATGCCCGGAGCAGGAAGGTAAGCTCCGCTTTCTGGAGCTAAGTGGAAAAAAACTTTGAGTACTCCTGGTACAAAGTTATGTTCCCGCCTGAGGGACTTATGGATTTCAGGCTAACCAAAGAAGAACACTGGCTTGCTGTGGTTAGGTATTTCAGGATAGTTATGGAGAAGCTTCGGATGGAGGAAGAAGCAAGAGAGCAGACGGGTGCCTGAGAGCTCTGGTGCAGAGGACAGGGCTGCAGGTGTGTCCAGGGGACCTCCCGAACCTATGGGGATCATCATCTGGATGCGGTGAACCCATGGTCACTCTGATGCCCAGTGCAGGAAGGTAAGCTCCTCCTTTCTGAAGTAATGCCTCACAGCAGTTTCCAGAAAGGAGGAGGATTATCAGAGATGGAGGTTTAGTCAGTAGGACGCAGGTACACATATGCACTAAATAGCATCTTGCAGAACCTGATAGCAAGCCCAGCACCTTCTATGTAAATGATATTCCTTCCCTCCATAAAAAAAGGCCTCCCACATGCTGATGATCATAATAAAGTTTTTGTATGTCTAAATACCTAAGAAGTGATCATAATAAAGTTTTGGTATGTCTACATACCTAAGAAGATATGTTATATAATAATCTTTCTCCTATTTTGACAAGCTAAAGGACCACGTACCCTTTCATTTAACTAATTTAAAGATTAATATCTGGCTTAGAACCTTGTTAGAAGAGCTGTTTGAAGAGGATCTTCCAAACCTGTTATCACAATAAGATAATTACTAGATAACAACAATGTTGACAAGTGTTTTGTATTCACTGATCTACAGAACACAAAAATGTTGTACTTTTCTAAGAAAAACCGTGTCAACCATGTTACATAGTTCTCTAATAGCTAAAGATATGAATGAACAACTAATTATAAAAAGCTTGGCGACAAGTTAAAACAAATTACAAGTTAGTTATTAATAAAAAACAAAATTAACAAATTATAAAGATTTAAAAGAAATATGGATCAAAATCCATTCTTTTAATAGATAAATGCATTTGAATAACATCAATCTAATGAATATGAATATAAAAAATTAAGTTTTTTTATTGTACAGACTTATTTATTTTTTTGAAACAGTTTTAATGAACTAACAAATATCAATTTTAACAGTTTATCATTCACAACTTGTAAAATGTAAACAAAAAGCTAAAGCTATTCATTTCATTATATGAAGCACTTATAAAGATTAAATGTATGTAAACGTATAAAAAAAAAGAAATATCATACAAAATCAATACATAAACAACAACAGAGGATCAGTTTATAAAAAAAAAAACTAACATTAAACAATGTAGTCTTCATGGTCACACACACAGAAAAAAGCTCTCATATTTCACAAGCAACATTAATAATATAAGTGTTAAAAAATTAATAAAAAATAATCTGATTTAATTTAAAAATGCAATTTAAAACAATCAGAATACGTTAAATATGAATGCATATTCAATGCTATTTACATACAACAGAGGACTAATAAGCTCAGCGCTTTCAATTTTACAAATGAACACCAGATTATATTAGTACTTGCTTAACTCTTTAAAAAAATAAATAAATAAAATTTGTAATTATTAAGTAAAAGCAAAATATTAATTAGATGCATTCATAAAATATGCTAAAAGCTATTTTAAGTTTAATCAAAAATTTATTAAAACACTCACTCACTGCAACACTAAAAAACCGTAAACAATTCATAGAAAATAAGTTTAATAATATTAATTTAAACTCTACAACTAAAAGTGAACCCAAGATTTCAATCAAACAGTAACTCATCGGCAAGACTTTAGCGTCATTATTGATCAGAAATTAAAGATACTATAATAATAAGTTTGAATTTTCACTGTTGGTATATAACTGATGGCACTGCATAAAAGTTGACATGAGACTGAATAGGAACAACTGCACAAGTAACACAGTTTGCAATCTGTTTTGATCCATTAAAATAACAAATAAAAATGTACCTTTAAGTAGTGAATATGGCAAATATTTATACAAGTAAAATAATAAATTTAAAAAACTTCATCTCATGAAATTTCTTTCTTAGAAAAATTTTTATATACAAAAAATGAAAAAACAATACAAAACTGAAAGAACCAACTGAATTTATTTTATAATTATGTAATTGTTTATTTTACCCAAAATATTTAAGAGTCAAATTATTACAATACTTTTTTCCACAATAATATCTTAATGAAAAATGACAGATCCCTAATAAAAACCACATGTTCTATTAGCTGTAAAAAGCTTCTTTATGGCTATAGCTCCCATAACGTGACAACCACCAAAAGAAAATCTAACATGATCTTAAAGTTTCTATTTAATTTTTGTTGAATCTAAATTAAACACACTGTACTGCTTACAACAGGAAAAATGGATTTTTTTACAGATATAGAAGTAACTTCTTTAATTAAAAACAAAAATTTTCTGTTCATTACTATCGATTAAATTCAAAATTAAAATAATTAAATCCATGTACAATTACATTTTATTTTATTTATCCAGAAATAATATCAGCTGAGGCTTGTAAGCATAAAACCTACTTTATAAAAATAATGATCAATTTGTTAAAAAAGAAAAAAACGGATTAGAGAAATATATTGCAGTAAAAAAATAGTTTGATAAGAAGAGCTAAATGAAGATGTATATTGTGGTAAGAAATTACAGTGACAAAACAACATACACTAAAAACATATCATGTAGATAAAATGGTCATTCTTTATAAAACTAAATGACCTCTTTGTAAGAGCTTAGATGAAAAAGGAACCTATAAAAAGGATAATTTCACTTTACAACCAATCAAGAGAATTGTATTTAATGATTTCTTATAATTTAATAAAAATCCTTTTTACTTAAATTGTTTGCAGACAATAATATCTTGCAAGCACCATTGTCTGCAAAGTGATTCATGTTTATACACCAGTAATACAGTAAAGTAGATGCTACTGTTGTTTACTTGTTTAACAATGTAATAACAGGCACAGGAGTATTACACTAAATCAATACTGACTTAATTAGGTTTGAAAATGTACATGATCGTATAATATAGATTACTTGATAACAATAATCTAACAACATCTAATTCAACTGCAAATAATATTATTACATATTTACTATTAATCTAGTTCTATAATCTGTTAAAAAAAGAGAAAAAAAAATAAAAGAAAAAAAATTAAATGTCTCCAGGGTTAATCAGTAAGCAAGACAGTACCAAGGCATTGGCATGGGCCATTTGCCAAGGGCACAAAAATCTGAAGGGCGTTCAGAACATGAAGCAAACCTTTCTTATGATGAAAAAATGCAATACAAACAATAAGCATTTATTAAAGATTTTGTTCAAAGCTTAGACATAAAATGACCATAGTGGGCACCCATTCACGCAGATCATTTTCTTTTTTTAACCAACATTATTGTTTTAAACTAAGTTTAACAATAAAATCAATAATATAAATTAAAACATCTAATCATGTAATATTTATATATTATTTAAATATTTATATTTATACTTAAAAATCAAATAACTTTAACATTATATTATGCACACCTGTACATAGAACCTTGTAACTCTTCTGGAAATAAAAAAAATACTCATAAAACAATGTAATTTTACTAATTAATTAAAGTTGGTTTAGTAGTGTGACTTAGCGGACTAATTAGAAAAATACTACATTTTCGGACATGATGTGCATTACAAAATTAATATCGGTGGTTTTGCGGTGTAATAGTCAATTTTCACGATTACAATTCTCATATGAGGTAAGTCCTACTATTTTTTTAATAAATTCTTGGTAGTAGTTTAAATTAATCATTTCATTTACAAATGTGTGCATATGTTGTTATATCTACTGCTATAGTACTGCTATGTTGTCATATCGTGAAAATATTAATAAATTAAAGCAGTAAACTGAGACCTATTATATGAGTATATACATAAAATAAAGTAATGAAATAAATTGATTGAATGGGTATTTACAAAATACACAACTGTACAACATAAGAATTCAAGTTTCTTTGTGATTTCATTTAATCTAAATCTGGAGATTAACATACCGCAACGATAATCTTTTGATTTGTGCAGTTTATTCAATAAGCATTCCCAGAAATAGATAAAAATATGTTCATAAATGAAGTGAAATATTTTCAATACCAAATAAAAAATTTACTGGAAAGTAAATATCCAAGCACTATTTATCGTATGGATATTTTGAACATACTGAATGAATGGGATTTAGAAGAATCATACTCAAGTATTAAAAGCTATACACATATTTCTGACAATGCCAGCAACAATAGCCACGGCCGAAAGAAGTTTTACCAAATTAAGAATAATCATAAATTATTTGAGATCTACAAGTAGTCAAGATCGTACTTCAGATTTAAGCCTTTTGTCAATAGAATATAAATTAGTGAGCGATTTAAAAATCGATGATATCATTAATGATTTCGCTAATTCAAAAGCAAGAAAAATAAAACTATAGATTCAATTTTTTATTTTAATTTTTAGCATGAATCGTTAAATTAGTACCACGAATAAATGTTATGTTTTATAGTAAATTTATGTTTTACATTTTTATTGTCTTAAAAAAAAGCTTAATTTTGTACAATTTAATTTTATTGTAATAAATAATTTTCATAATAAAATTATTTCTTTAATTATATTTTTACCATTCAGCTTAGCTATTTAAAAAAAATACATAAAGAGGCACCACATTTGGTATTTGCCAAGGGTGCCAAAATCACTGTTACGACTCTGTCATCTGCATCGACTTGCATCATCACATGTCGACTTGCATCGACTCTGTCGATGCAAGTCAATTGCATCACTTATAAAGAGGGTTTTAAAAAAAATCTGGATTGAAAGATGTAATTTGCACTGTAAGGAGTATGTCTAGAATTTCTAGTAAGTAATACCTTGGAAAATGAATAACTTAAAAGTAAATGTTTTACAACAGCCAGATTCACATCTATGAACCAATTCCAACAGATGACTGATGTTAAACAATGCTGGGTATAATTTTCCTGCATCCTGCTGGAATTTATTTCACATAGCTAATAACATGTAAACAGCTATATAAATAAAGCTAGCTAAGTATTATAACAGTCAATGTTACTCAAAAAATAAAGAAATCCACCAATGCAAATGAAAACCAAATGTAAAATTCTGATCAAATAAATAAACACATCTATAAAAATAAAAATAAAAAATCATAACATAAATTGATGATTAAAGTAAATCAATTATTTTATGTAATTTCATTTCCAAATTAAAAGTACTCCTCACAAAATACAAAAATAACATCAAGGCTAGATTGATTGTATTTAATTGATTATCCCAGGTCAAAACATTCATGAGAAAGTATCATTAACTGAACCCCAATAGCCAAACATACAAATAACACAAGTATTCCAACTTTGTTAAAAAAAAAAAAAAAAAAAAACACTTTTAACTGCACTTGAATAAACACTCTCTTACAACTGCGGCATCACAACAGGATATTTTTTCACTCTTTTTCAAAGATATTCATAAAAAAAAAAACAAAAAAAAACAGATGTTCAACTTGTATATATGGATAATTTTGTGCCTACCATATTAATCATCCAATTGATTGAATTAATCAGTCACCAAAGACTTGGTGAAGATATACAGTTGAGTAGATTTGACTTGTTATTGGTGGTCAATAGCAGTGTTAAGCTCATTTTACAGTCAAAAATAATAAGCGAAAGATTTTTTTTTCTTTATTTTGTTGTGCAAAATTATGTACAATCTTAATTTTAATATGTAATATTAAGATTTTCTATAGTTGTCTTTTACTTACTAAATATTTAGTAAACAAAAACTATGTAAATGTTCCTTTTTTTCTCAATATAATTAACTATTTTATTATTCAACTCATTTGCATTTTATTTACATTGGCATGATCAGCAAGTACTCAATCAGCAGCATTGAATAAATATAGAGAAAACATTATTTTTTTTAAAATTGTTTCATCTTTTATGAAAATCTGAAATAACATGATCATATTTGTCTTATACTACTTGGTGCTACCGTCATTCAAACTTTTCATAATTATTAGAGACACATGCCTACTAAAAGATACTTATACTTTTAACATGATTTGAACAATCAAGTTATCACAGTTTTTTAGCTCTTGGTATTATTCGGTTAACACTGTTTCAGGATTATCTAACCCATGAACAAGAATAACTGAACTGTAATTGCATTATAAAGCAATAAAAATGAATCAAAAAGGTTCACATATACCAACAGGACGACATAAATTTTCTCAATAAAAAAAAAGATTATTACAAGATAGATGTCATTCATTCAATCCATAATAACGAATTAGATCTGAATAACTATTCCAATTATTTAAATTAGGTGCAGTATTATGTTTTTATAGATTTTTTATTTTGATCATTCTTCCCTTGAGACATCAAACATATGACAAAAAATATAATTAATGACAAAGAAAGACTGATGAAGAGTTCCATTTTAGTGAGATGCTGTCAAAGGCATACACCTCTGTAAAGACAAAGAGAATGGCTTTGCCAAAAAGGGGAACACAGAGAGAAAATGCTATTAAATTGGTGAACAATTTTTTACAGATGATTCTTATGTTATACCATTTCAAAATGATAATCAATATTTCTAAGTGTACATAAACAAATGTATGTATACATCTTAAAAATGAGCTCATTTGACTGAAGTGTTTTCTGGTTTTAAATCTGAATATCCCAACATTAAAACTGACCTCTCCAAATTATTTATGCTGTGTACTAGCAAAATCTATTGGAACACATTCTGTTTGCACTACTCATCAAACATTTGTTTCATGCTTGCTCTACAGAAGAGATTCACAAAGAGCTGATTGATTTCATAGTGTTCTTTATTCTAAAGATAGCAAAAACTGCATGCGTGTTCATCGCATATCCAGTGAATGTTTGAAAAACTTTCTACTTAAAAAAAGTTGACTCTGAAGATGTCTTTTCAAGCAGAAAATGAGTGTCAACAGACATAACAGGTTAAATTACAGTAACATTTGATGAATATTTAACTATTTTATTGTCATTTGTAAGTAAATCCTCAATAAACCATCAAAGGAAACCAAAGCAAATCTACAATGTGAAAATTTACTATTGTTCTAGACTTTAATGAGAAATATGCACATGTTATAGCATTAGATTTGAAAATTTATTACACCCAGAAGTAATATAATCACATCCAAAACCATCTAAAGAATTAATTATTTAAAGAATGTTTATATTATCCAATAATATGGAGTAAGATGCAGTCTTTGCATATGAACACAGAAAAATAGTATTTATTTAAAGGAAAAAATTCCAATTTTGAAACCGCATTAATTTCAGTGTTATATTATGATTATGTCATATATTTTGATTATGTGCTGTAACATACAAGAACTGTAAAAACTTTCTTAAATTATTTTACCTCAAAAAACTTTTACCTTAACAACATTCATGAGTATTTTTTACCACTCATGATAAATCTCCTTATGAATGCATTGGTGGAACACTAAAGAGTTTAATTACCAGACCAAGCCTTCAGATGGTTCTTGGCAATTATAATTAACACATCTGAAAAAATCATATATCAGTAACAAGAGTTGAAACCGTAGAATTTTGGATTATAAAAAAGAAACAAATCAACAGTTAAAAGCTTCTTTCACTTGAACAGAAACAGTTCCTGAGTAAGTAAAAATTTCACAGAATACAAAGAGTTAAGTTCTGTGAAAACTTCAGCACTACTTTCCTTTTTTCAGGAGGGTAAAATACCTGCACTCAAGAAGTTAGCAATCTGAACAATCTTGTACATAACATATGTTTATAATGCTCATGGGAATTTCAGACTAATCCTCTCAGGATATGAAAAATATGAAGTAAAAATGAAGTTTATATCCTCTTACAGTCCAACACCAACATTTCACTGGCCTCGGAAAGAATATAAATTCTTATGTCAATCCTTTCATCATAAAGGGTTCAACAATAATGCAATACTCCCAAGAAAAGAAAACTAATTTTGTACAAGTTCCCTATACTCTTCAGTATGACACAATATCATAGATAACAATCATATTTCATTAATACTGAAGTATTTAATTTGTATGTTAGTACAATGTTATCTCTTAGGAATTGTATTTTGTTGTCTAAATCAATGTTATTTAAATTTCCTTATGAAAGCCACATTGATGGATTATCATAAATGGTATCTATATGCAATCATTAAAATTAAGCAACTTAAAATGGAAAATTTTTATTTAAGCATTAAAATAAATATACTACTGTGCCAATCATACCAGTGATTTCTGAATTGTGCAAAAATAACATGGTGTCAAATTTCTTGTATACCTACATTCACAGCCATTCTGTTGCACTGAACTCCAATATCATATCTATCTAATACAGTTATCAAGCTATCATTGGACAGTTATTAGATATTTGAAATTATTAGACAGAAATATATCAGTTATTAGACAGAAATTAGATATTTGATAGCACTAAGATTTGCAGAATCTTCTGTTCTTGTAGCCAGCTCAGTAAGAGTAAAAATTCAATTATATTTCACACACTTTTAAACCTTATTTTTGAGTTTTATTTATAAAATACTGAACTCAGGTAGTAACACATCTGCCTGGGGTTATAATGATAATAATGGTGGACTTAATGAAATAGTTTTAATTTAAAATTTAGTGTATGTTAAGTCCCACAACTTTATCACGTTTAGGTGACCCAACATGAATACTCCCAAAACAAAACACCATCCATTCTGATGTCTAATAATATTCTGTGTCAGATTACTAAGAATTCCTTCTTGTAACTCAACAGTGCCTTTATAAAAGTAATCACAGAAAGGCCAATACTTAACCAAAATACAAGCAAAAAACAAAAAGCAAGAGCTGATTCTTTCAAATGGAGGTCACTAAGTAGTTCTCAAACTTCTTTTTTTTAAAGAATTCCTTCTAATTTACTTACTAAATAGCGGTATAAATAAGTATTATTTATATTCCTTTATACTGCATTTACTTATTTAGTAATAGATAGTACTTATTACTAATTATTATGCTATTTTTTTCCCAGGTTATTTTAGTTCAAAGTACGACCATAAGAAAGTGATATGAAACACCATGTCAAAATACATACTGAGTATGGCAGAATACAGTAGATTATACTTCTTGGTTCCACATACAGCAAGATAAAATGCAATAAATTTTTAATTACAAATAAACACAAATAAAAAAAATATTAAAAACAAATTAGAAAAAAGAAAAAAACAAGTACTGAGTAACATTTCTTCCAAACAATTAAGTAATAAGTAACATATCTTCCAAACAATTAAATAAAAAGTTTACCTAATCCAAAAGGAGTTTAATATATTACAAATTGAATTTTTCCACTACGGTATGCATATTATTTTGATTTTAAAAATCCTTCATGCATTCTTAGTAACAAAATGTTGTGTATGTTTACAGTGAACTCAATTTAAAGGTACAGAGTTTAACTGACTAATATAATAGGAGTCGTATCTCTTTATTAAATTGTTTTATATTTTACTACTTCATTTCATCTTATACATTTTTTTACATCTGAACATGTACTAAAATTGTACCTGACATAGTCAAGTATAAAAATTTTACATTTGTTTCATAAAAATGTAAAAAAAATTAAGAGCTCATAAATAATGGGACATCAGCAAAACTTATATATGACAAATTAAGTATCAGAAAATTTACAGTAAATGACTAGCAGTAAAAATTTAAAAAAAATTCAACAAAAGAACTTTGTACTGTCTGAGAAAATACTCTCTCCTAGTGTACTAAAGCTAAAAAAAAATACAAGATTCTTAATGATGCATTACGATTATGGTTTACCCAATAGTAATTACAACTGGTATTTAATATCGATTAAGAAAGTAAACAACACCCCTTACAACCTGAACACTAAGAATAACTCGAGAAATACATCCTGAAAATTAAATATAAGCTAAAGCTGAAATACCAATGGTTGAAACAAAGTTTAATTATTATTTTATAGTAAACATGATATATTACATATGGTACACCCATATATTAATACAAACAAATACTACACATGCATAAACATTATGAAGCAACAAACCAGTTCCCACACTCACTTAAGGTGAGTGTGGGAACTTAAGGTAAGTCTTAAATTTGATCGTGGCTAATGATCATAGCAATCAATACCACGTAAAAAAGTAACACTTCAATGTTACTATTACTACTCTCTGACAACTATAAAAGTTGGTTGCCCAAAATAAATGTGGCAGTTTTAGAGCCCCTTCACCACCATGTCCAACCAGCTTGTGAAAACAAATTCAAAAATTTCAATAAAATATCTACTCAAAATAATTTCACTTTAATATTTAATTTATAACAATTTTTAATGAAGCTAACATCTTAGTCTTTATCTCTATGAGCTATAAACTGCGGATCAAAAGTTTTATAAAAAATTAATAATTTAGAATAATAATTTGAGACAAAATAAATACAGTTAATAATTTGAGATTCAGTAAATCCACTTAAAATGCTATGATTAATAATATTCTTTACAATTAAGCAATCTGATAATAGATTTCACAAGTTATAATCAATCATATCAAGCAAGGGGACCGGACCATAATCTAATTCTAAAAACTGGCATTTTTTTCTGATTTTATTTTAAAATATCTAAAATACAGGGCTGAAAAACATTTAAAAGGATGCTAATAAAAAGAACAACAGGCTAAATTTCAATACCATTTTACAAAGATTTAATAGTCCATTTCCATGTTTTTATTCACTGTTTCAATTCCATATAATATTTAACTTGATAGCACAATATGATTAAATAGTATATTTAAAACATATTGTTTGTTATGCCATTAACCCTTAGTCCTAGACTGTTGCATGAGCCTCGCACTGCCGCTGTCCAGTTTTACTCGAATGTCAGGTGACACCCGCATGCACATTTGATCTATAATAACTCGATTATGGAGATAGCCCTGACTTTCATTAAAACATCAATTTGTGCTACTCTCTTTTAGCTACCTTTTGACCTAATTTACAAACCTTGTTCCATGTTAATATGCCAACAAAATTATTATTTCTTAGGCTATGTATGTTCGCTTCTTAACCTAAACTTGTGTTCTGTTGTTCAAGTTATAACCTTAGTTTAACTTTAAATTAATTTAACTATTAAATCTAACTTCACACATAGGAACCATAATGTTAAATAGAAAAGGACTCTCAAAAGACCTTAAAAAAATAAAATTGAAAAAGCGGGAATTAAAAGATATGTAAATGAAGACATAAATACTATGATGTTAGTGTCTAAAGACAATAATGTTGCCATGATCAGTACTCACTATGACAATGGTAATCACTTTTGAAAGGAAAATGAAAGGCGGTGTTACAAAAAACAAATTGCAAAACCAGTAGAAATAAGTAAGTATAATGAATTTACTGGTTGAGTAGATCTGGCCTATCAGTACAATGCTGCTTATAATTTTTGTAGGGGCTCTGGTAATTGATGGAGAAAATTGTTCTTTTAGATATCAGATGTTGCACTTGTATTATCCAAAAATTCATCAACAGAGTAATACTACTTCTGTAAAACAAAATTTTTTAATTGTATTTTAAATAAACTTTGAGTTATACAGTTCTACTGTCTAGTTGGAAGACATTGTTGGTTTTTATTTGGTTATTCTTTTTAGCAAAGATATACAAACCAAATGAGTAATTTTATTAGAATAAATAAAGCCTTTCTTTGTAATGGAAAATCAATTTATATATATACTAGCTGAGCCAGCAATGCTTCGCTATTGATATATATATTTATATATATATATATATATATATATATATATATATATATATATATATATATATATAAACGAACACAAATAAAAGTTTGATAAAACATTAAAAAACTAAACATTATGCAACATTACCAAATTTAACCTTTCCTTTTTCCCTCTTCACCAACTTCCTCCTTTCCCTTTTTTGTAAAAACATTTCTTTTCACGTAACTAATACGTATTCTGAATATGAGCCAAATTGTTCCATAAACACAATTTTTTGAAATATCTCGACCACTAGCGCTACCCAGCGGGTCCAAACTAATTAATTAATAAGCCTTATACTTCGTTTTCCATGAAATAAAATGGAATAAAAAATGGAAAATCAAGTTGTATGTAATATAATTAATAAATAGTTCCTGAAAATAAAAATTGCAATTACATTATTGTATTGTAAACTATGTTATAGTATTTAAAAACATCACGGGCAAAATATTCGATAGTTATATATTTATTACGAAAAAGTACAAATAGTATCAGAAATATACAAAATTAAAACAGCCAGGTAGCAAGTTGGCTTTGCTTGATAAGTGAATTAGCAAACCAAGGCATCATAACATTAATTTATTATTTACCGGCGAAGATTTCAATCTACAACATACTAACATTTTAATAAAATCTCCGCTAACAGTAATCAGCACGAATCAGAAAGTAACAACATATCTTTATGCTTGTTTATAGCATTTAATAGAGACTACATCTTCAAAGAACTTACAGCAGGAAAGTTTATCACGTAACGATTAACATTCAGTACAATCATATAATACTGAACGAACAGTAAATGACTTAACTAAGTATTTTTACACAAAATGAATACTTACAACAACCATAAACTTCACAGCCGAACGCGCACACGAGTTATTTAAAACAGCCATAATCCTTTGACCAACAACCTGTTACATAGCCAAATCTGTTAGATAGAGCTACCATCGTTTACAAACTCTGACGAGTTAAAGTGTGTTGGGATACTGGAAACGTACCAGTGTTATTCTCACCACAGTAGTCCGAAAAAGATTCTTAACTATGGTTACAAAATAAACGTCATTTTATTATCTCTTCAAACTAATGATATTATAAATTATCCAAATTTATTTTTTTATAAATATATTATAATATTAAAATTTAAATAAGTCATACGATCTGAAACACAAAGTGGCCATTAATTAACCAATCCAACAATAAACTATGTCGTTTGACAAATTTTTTACACGCCGTAATGTATTCAAATCGAGCCAGAAACTAGTTCTATCTTCTATCACTTAAGCTCACTAAAGGCGTTTTAATACGTTTAGCCGTATATCTACTGCCATATTGTATGTAGATCCCTTGTGTTAGTAGGGAAAAGTGTTGGACAGCTAGTTGGTAATGGTTTTTAAAATTTAAATGCTTTAATATTCGGCGGCTGAACAAAACATTATGAATACACTTCTGTTTTTCATTGTAACAATTAAAATTCATTTATTTTTATTTACTCACTATAGCTAATACTTTAATCAATGGCGGCTCGCGTATAGGCACTGTGAATTGCAGAACCACCTGTTTTCACTTGATATTATCGATAACGTTCTTTCTTTTTGCTTGTACAATATACTTATACCTTAAGCCTACTCTAAAGTTTTTATGCCCTAGTCATGCTTCTATTATTAAATTTATTTAAACCAGAATGTCTTAATAAAGACCCTACAAACTAGCTTGTTTATATAAAATTCTACCACAAGCTGTTTCACTTTTCTCTTCATATTAAATTTACCCTTAACACTCATAATCACACAAATATTCTCAAGTTTCATTCTAAATTTCAGTTGAAGAATATTTCCCAGTGAGTTTCTTTATTCCATGAAAACTCTCCATGTCAACCCATGCTTTCCCAACATGAAATTCTGGAACTTTGGTCTATGTGTTCCCCATATCTTAATATTTAATTCATCATTATCCTGCTTTCACTTATATTTTGATCTACTATGATTAATTTTCTAACTGAATTTTGGATCAGGAGATTTTATTTGAAAGACACTTAAGCTGGTGCACCCACCAGACAGAAAACAGTCATGATTATTCCAACTTTCAGATTAGAAAAAGATCATAGGAAGAAAAAAGGGATGGATGGAATTCTCATTTAACTCAATAGGCAAGATTTTTTTCCTCATGTCTGTTAAGTCCAAAAAATCTGATGTGTACACCACATGACTTTCTTGTACATCTTTTAAATTACATGTACACATTTCTTTAAAATAAAAAGTATATAAAATGTTATTTCATTAATAACTTCTAATATTTTTTTCATATATATATTTTTTTTAATTGAATTATTTATTGTAATTTTTTTTACAAATAGGTTAATAATTATTAATAAATCATATATTTAAATTAAAAAAAGAAAAAGTTAAAAAAAAGGAGATTAAATCTGATTCGATCCGATGTGTCTTCCCCTTGTAAGACCAACTATTTCATTAATTAAAATTTTATTTGGCTCTGGAACCAATGAAAATAAATACCACTTATGATATATTGCTGAAAAGCTCTCAATGAGGGCTTATTACTGCAGTTAGAAAAAGTCAAAAACTCAATTTTTTTTTGGATTTTGGCTTTTTTGGACACTTTTAGTCCAGTTGATTGCAATCAAAAGGTGAGGTGCACAACTAGATGTTACAACAGTTCTAAATCCAAAATGTCAGCATCCTACGGCTAATCGTTTTTGATTTATGTGAGATACATATATACATAAGTATGTACAAACATCGCCAAAACTTGTCAAAATGGATTCAGGGATGGTCAAAATGGATAATTCCGTTGAAATCTGAAATTTTTCACAATCACAATAGTTCCTTTACTTTGTACAAGGAAGTAAAAATACCTCACACTATTTTTTACAATAAAGGGCAAACTCCAAATTTACAAAATACCATGCTGGTAGCCTTAATTAATCTTCTTAAATCTTCCTTCTATATTATTCTTCATACAGAATGGCCTCCTTTGTGCCTATGCACTATCTGAAACTGAACTGGTCTTCATAAAATATATTCTCTTCCACAGGTTCTATTCGCTGGTAAACTACCCTAGTGGATATTTTCAGCGCACAAAACATTAAATCTTACTGCAATAGTTTTCACATTCATTTGTAAATCCTTTCTTTGGTATGTAATAATTATTTCTCCAGTCTAATAAATTTACACATTAAGAGTTCAAATCCTTTATCCTACCTACTTCTCTTAAATAGCAAAGTAAGTTACATGATATATTGTGAATTTTTCAATTTTTTTTTTGTTTAGATTAAAGTGGTCTCCAATGAATTTTCTTTCTCTTTAGCAATTGGGTAATTTTTCTCCTGCATAACAGACCTTGTATTCCTCCCAAGAAGAAGCTACTGGTTTTTTCTTCTCTCCTTAACAATGGTTTGCATCTTTGCCTCAATTTTTGTTAACCTCATCACATCTTTTTTTTGTTTTCTCTAATTTTCTATGTTCTACACCTACTTTTATAGTAATCATATTTTCTCTATTTTAATCAGTCTTCTTCCTTTTGCAATTTATTTTCTTATTTGTTAAAGAAATTTTCTATATTTCTGCATTCATTCATTTGTTCTAAAAATCTGTAATCCATGATTTTCCTCTTAGTCTCCTTTCCTGGTATTTATTTTTCAAACTTCATCCATTCATTTTCAGTATAATCTGATCTAGTATTAACTTTTAGACCTTGTACCTATAATAAAGTAAAAATTTGAATATGACATCATTCTTTTTACTCCAGTCTGAATTCCATCTCTGTAATCATTTTTTGTTTTAACTTTAATATCTACACACTTCTTCATTAAAATCAATTCAATTTTTGCTTATAAATAAGTAGAATGTAAACGTAAAAAAAAGTTTCAAAATGTAAAGTACAATCTGTTAGGTGATAAAACTGTAATGGTTGTAGGTGACTTGACATGAGACACTAGTTTCTCCTGAAAACAAGCTAGTCACTTTAAAAAAAAAATCACTTTTGGCACGCTGGAAGGTGGAGGTAGATTTCACCAGTGCTAAATAGGGGATAAAAAAGATTTCCACACTAAAGTTACGTGTACGTGAGTAAGTGAGTGAACCAGTAAACACATCATTGTGAGTGTTTTGTGTGTCTTAATTATTGTGTATTACATATTTACAACTTTATTTAATTAGTTGTTAGGAACAAAATGCCTAGAGTTTATTTAAATAATCCTAACAATTTATGTTATGTATATGGTGAAGTGATGCTCAAGTCCCAAAGGCAAAACCTTACTACATTAGTAAAAAAGTGTTATGAACTTTATTTTGGGTGTAAAGTTGAAGACCAAACAATGGCTGGGCCCCACATATCTATTGTTTATCGTGTTCTAGGCTTCCCACTGCATGGAAAAATGGCACATGCCATTTGCTATCCCTATGATTTGGAGGGAACCCAATGATCACTCTTCTGACTGTTACTTCTACTTAACAAGCTGTTGCGATGTAAACGGGACGCCCTTAATTAACAGGGTTGCGATAGATTTTAGAGCAAGGGTGGACTGTATGTGTTCATAGGTGATGAATGAAAACAACACCTTGTTGATTACTGAAGGATTGTTTAATAGTATGTCGTCTTGGCGGTTTAAAATAATTTTGTAAGATAACACTTGTAACTTATAACTTAACGTTAAAGATAGCAAAAATAAATTAAATAAAACTTAAAAGTAATGTTCATCCAAACAAGAATTGAGAGAGTCCATCCGGATGCGACCACCTTGGGTCAGGTATGAGTGCAGACTGGTTAGAAGACCGACAGACTGGTTAGATACAGTGCTCGAGGGGGCAGCTTGTGACGTGGAGTGGTGTAATGGTCTGGCGACCATAGTTTGCCTTGGGCACCCTAGCCACCACTAGGTTTCAGCACCCGACGACAAGAGGGGGTGAAAACATAACACACCGCCCACCAAATTATAATTATAATTTTTATAAAAATTACGATGAAATAATGTTAAAAGAAAAAAAAAATCATTGATTGGATTTAGAATGATTCATATCCTCCCAATCATCTAAATTTGAAATAATAATCAATTTATTAATGGCTCTTTTTATGGTGATGTTATTTGTTTTTTTACGTCTACTAGTCTAGTGAGTCCATCCTTGCCTGGATGCACTTGAACTATTACTCCTAACCTCCAAATGAGTGCAGGAAGATTATTTTCTTTAATTATAACCAGATTACCAACGCAAATGTTAGTATTTGAAACCTTGCACTTACTTCTCTATTTTAGAAAATGTAAGTAGTCATTAGACCATGCCTTCAAAAATCTCTTAGTTATTTTTGTGTAAGCTGCCACCAAGTGAGCTTATCAGGGTCAGGTAAGGAAGTTAAAGGAGCAAAAATTAAAAAATGTCCATGAGTGGGTGGAGCGGAATCAGAGGTGTCATATGAAGGTAAATATACTTGAATTTAAACATGCCTCTATTTGGATTAACAGAGTAGATAATTCTTCATAGTTGAGAACACAATTTCCCATGACTGACTCTTCGCAGGTGAAACTTCATACTGTTCACAGTGGCTTCCCATAAACCACCCCAACTAGGGTGGAGTATGAGTATGGTGAGTATGGAGGAATGAAGGACCATTTTTTGTTGTTAGAGGTGCAGAAAGATTTAATTTTGAAATTAGCGGTATCAGTTTTAAGATCATACATTTCTTGAAGATAGCGATTTGCACCGCAAACGTTTTTTCCATTGTCAGAAAAAATATGAGAGGGCAATCCTCGGTGTCTTACAAATCTTTGTAGGGCAGCGATAAAGCTTTCTGTTGATAAATCAGTCAAGTTCAGTCGCGAGTATACTGCCTTTGTGCTGAGACATACGAACAATGCGATGTAAGTTTTAATAGTCAAAGGATTGGTAGATAGAGTATGCCACCCACCATAACAGATAAGTATTGGGCCAACATAATCAACACCAGCTGACTGGAATGGTTTGGATATTGTGACTCTTTTTTTTGGTAGTTGACCAAGTAACTGACTCTGAAGTTAAGCTCTAAAGCGAAAACAAGTTAAATATTTATGTATGACGGAGCGAATTATGATTTTGGAATTGACAATCCAATATTTCTGTCTGAGTGACAAATGAATTAATTGTCCTCTCCATGGGATAATCTTAAATGCTCTTGATAAATAATCAATCAAGTTAGATGACTACGAGGATTTAAAATCATAGGATGCTTAGCATTTAGAGAGAATTTAAAAAAAACTTAAACGACGTCCAACGTGAATAATACCATTTTGATCCAAAAATGGGTTGAGAGAAATTAATTTGCTTTTCCTGAACAAAATTTTTTCTTAAATCGTTTAATTCCTTTGCAAAATACAATTCTTGGGTTTGGCGAACAAGAATTTCTAACGTGGAACTGGTTTCTTGTGGAGAAAGATCTGACAACATACGACTTTTTATTTTTCAAATTGTGGATGAATTGACGACAATATGAAAATATGTTTAGTGTTCGTTTGAGTGAAGAAAATGGTTTTGAAAGTTCTACTGCTTCTGTAGCTTGAAGAGCAGCTGAAAACTTGTTAGTTTTGCTAGACTTATCTTCCTTGAGCAAATCTGGCGGAATCATAGAAATAACAGAGTGATTGGATGGCCAGACATTCTCCTCTTCCTTCAGAAAAAACAAACCATTCCACCAGAGTTCTGATGAGGTTAATGCATCTGGCATGCAACCATGTGACGGGGTGTCTGCGGGGTTATCCCTTGAAGGAATGTGCTTCCATAAGCACTCCTTAGATAGCTCTTGAATTTCGCAAATTCTATTTGTGACGAATACCTTCCATCGATTAGAAAGCGATAACAATCAGTAAAGTATGGCTTGAGAATCCGACCAAAGGTGGATTGAATGAAACCTTATACCTAAAATACACTTAGTTTTACTGAATAGATGAGATAATAGAAGAGCCGCATTCAGCTCTAACCTAGGAATAGAGATTTGCCTGATGGGAGCAACTCTAGATTTTGAACACAATAAGTGGGTTTCAATGTGTTCATTGTTATCAACAGATCTGATGAAAAGACATGCACCATATGTGCTGCTATTTGCATCACAAAATCTGTGTAATTTATGACTCTTACTAAAACTAATTTTAACTAATCTAAGAATCTTAAAATTACATGAAGATTTGAGTTGAGAGTACAGAAAATTCCATTTTTCTTTTAACAGAGTGGGAAGAACTTCATTCCAGTGAAGGTTGGCGCACCATAATTCTTGTACGAGCACTTTAAACGGAACGATTATAGGAGCAAGTAGTCCTAAAGATCGAACAATGAAGAAATGATTGACAAAACGGAACGCTTGCTGTAAGAAGTATTCTTATCCTTTGGTTTGAACTGATAAATGAAATCATCGCCTTGAGGATTCAAAAATAATCGGAAGTCTTGATATTTTCATTCTTATCTAATTTGATTAAAAAAATCAGAACTGTCAAACATACCTGGAACGTTGGAATGGCATTTATGTAGTGAAAATCCATATTTGCTAGGCAATAATGAAACATCATTGTATAATTGTTTCAACTGACCGATGTCACAACCAGTGAGCAATCATCGATATAAAAGTCTTGCTTAATTGCTTGGCTAGCTTGAGGAAAAGAGGCTTCAGTTTGAATGGAAATTTCAATCAAACATCTTGTTGCTAGAAAACTTGAAGATGCTAAACCATAAGTAACGAACTGTCTGTAAGTTATATGGAATGATTGAAGAGTTGGTATCATCATACCAGAGAATTCTTTGTAATGAAAAATCTTGAGGATTAATGCAAATTTGTCTGTACATTTTAGGAATGTCTCCTGATAGCATGTAGCTGTGAGTTTTAAAACAAATTATAATTGAAAATAAATCTTGTTGTACCACTGGACCTGTAGCAAGAATTTAATTGAGTGATTGGCGATTTGAAGTTTTTGCACTACCATCAAATACTACTCTTGTTTTGGTAGTGGTGGAAGATTCACAAAATCCTGCTGATGAGGCAAATAAAAGGTTTCAGATGGAACCTTGGACTGAAATGAATCTGCAGGTTCCATGTGATCCAATTCTTGATATTTCTTCATGAAATGGAAGTAGTCTTCCTTGAGTTTCAGATTTTTCCTAAATCTATGCTGTAATAAATTATAATGTAACAAATTATAATTGAAAATAAATCTTGTTGTACCACTGGACCTGTAGCAAGAATTTAATTGAGTGATTGGCGATTTGAAGTTTTTGCACTACCATCAAATACTACTCTTGTTTTGGTAGTGGTGGAAGATTCACAAAATCCTGCTGATGAGGCAAATAAAAGGTTTCAGATGGAACCTTGGACTGAAATGAATCTGCAGGTTCCATGTGATCCAATTCTTGATATTTCTTCATGAAATGGAAGTAGTCTTCCTTGAGTTTCAGATTTTTCCTAAATCTATGCTGTAATAAATTGAAACTATGTTTGGCATTTGCATAAGAAGCTCCTAAAGTACAATTTTCCTTATGAGGAAGAGACACAACAAATCTGCCATTGTGTAATTCTAAAAATGTGTATCTACCTCCGTTACATATCAAGCTAGGATTAATGAAGAATTTTGTCAAGGCCATGTACAATACTTATGGTTTCATGTACTTAAAACAGAAGTTTCCTAATTTAGTAATATAAAAATTAAAGAAGGAATATTTGTGAGTCCACAAATACAATTACTAATGCATAGTGAACAGTTTGAGGAACTATTGAATCCACTGGAGAAAGTAACTTGGCAAGCATTCAAAAATGTTACTTAGAGTTTTTTGGAAAATTACCGTGATACTGTCAACGATCTTATAACATCTTATAAAAATTTGGGTTGTAATATGTCCTTATAAGTACACTTCCTGCACTCACACCTAGATTTCTTCCTAGAAAATCTTGACACAGTAAGCAATGAGCACGGGGAACACTTTCATCAGGAAATTTCAGTTATGGAAAAGAGGTATCAAAGCAAATGGAATCCTAATATGCTTGCCAATTATTGTTGAGGGATGTTTCACAGGCGAAATATAGCAGAAAATCGTCATTTCTTACTTTCTAGGCGAGTCAAATGTTTGAATATTGTTTAGTTAAGAATGCAGAAAGTAATAAAATAGTTGAAATTATAAATGGGTCTCTCGAAAACCTTGCGTGATGGGGAAAAACCAATATCACATTTCAATTCAGGAGAAAGAATATTATCAAAATCACATATTTTTCTTCCTGAGACAAAAAAACAATTCTTTTTGTTTCCCAGTGTAATTATACAATTTTACAAAAACCAACAATACACTTTTTCATAATGAATTCTAAATATATGCCACAAAACAAGTTACCCTTGAGAAGTGCATCACTTGCAGTGAATGACAATAGAAATTTACAGTTTATCAATAGACAAACACAACAAAAAAAATTAAGATAAATATATACTCTGAATATGATATAGAAGAAAAAATTTCTAACCCAATAAATTATAAAAAATATGATAGAATATCAATTTTTATAACTTATCAATTATTTTTTGTGCTAATCGTTACATATTTGCAAGAGGATTCTTTTGGATTTCAGCAAGTACTTTACAAGCGACAAATTTTTACATATACACCATAACTAGCATATAGCACCCGTCGCAGCTTCATCCGTTCAATATGGTTTCTCATTGCGGTTAGACTATGTTTAGCCAGACAGGCTTTCAGTCACCCTTTCCATCTAGCCAGGCAGCTCTGCTCTCTGGACCTCCTGTCTTCATTAAACTTATGCTTGTGAGAATAACAATAACAAAATAAAAATTAAAGCCTGTTCAATTAATAAAAACTAACAGTGTATTGTATGTAATTTCTTCATAGCAAAATTTTGGTTAGTAGAGGCCTTAAGTTTGAGTGACTTAAGAATGTAGATTTCAAAGCAGTCCCCCTCTATCTTAAAAACATTAGTTATAACTGGTTACCTGTATTTCATATGGGTAATCAGTTATTAATTTTTTTATATTATAATAAATATTATGTAAAAATATTAGTTACTACTAGCTCCCCATCACAACTTCATCCACACTATATGGTTACTTGCATTTTCCATAGCAATCAATCTTTTTATTTTAAGTTTATTAGTCAACTAACTAGAGGCAGGTGCAGCCAGTCACACATACAGTAATGGTGGAAGAGGCTGTGTTATTTGAGCCACAGTGCGTGTCTTCACGCACTGTGAAGACACAGTGCGTGAAATTAAAAAAATCCGAAAATTGTTTTTAAATATTCATCTGAAGAGTATTTGCAACCCCAAATCTACTGAATATCTCATTTACTAGTCAGGACTGAGAAAATTTACAATCATTGTTCAAATTTTTTTTTACCTTTTTATATCCCATTTCATGGTTGAGTTTCAAATATCTATAAATTGGTTTATACTCACAAAAAATGAAGATTATACTCACAAAAAATCGGTTGATTTCTTCATTTGTTACAGAGAAATTAAATAAAGAACAAGGTTTCAAAAAAAAAATCAATAATCCCTTTTAACCCTTGAAACTCGGAATTTTAAAAAATCTAGAAATTGGTTTTTAGATATTCATAATCATTCAATTCAAACCCAGCTCACACAGTTCGCAATTCATTAAATTTGTGTTTAACCAGTAAATCTCATATCATATATAGGCCACCATTTTAGAAACACCCTGTAAAATAGTATAGATAACTGGTTACCTGGATAAAAATGTATTTTGCCCGGTTCTTATTGTTACCAGACAAACACCAACATGAAGTGAACATTCTTTGTAACTTTTTTTTTTATATTGTTTTGTTTTTTATTCAAGCAACTGGAAGCAGATGCAGCCAGTCGTGTCGTACATACAACAACAGTGGCTGTGTTGATTGAGCTGCCACATCATACACTGCTGCAGCACCCCTTTTTTCAAAAAATTGAATTCAAAAAACCCAAAAATTCCTTTTAAATATTTACTGAAAAGTATGGGCAATCCTCAATCTGGCAAATATCTTGTAGTATAGTCAGAAATCGGGAAAATTTACATGCATTGTTCAAATTTTTTTACATTTCTTCACTTTTTGAATTTCAAAAAATCTATTAATTGGGTTTTAGATACTTACATGAAAATTACATGCACCAAAAATCAAGTTGATATCTTCATTTCTTACAGGAAAGTAAAAACAAATTGCCAGGTTTCAAAAAAAATGTAACCCTTTAAACTTTGAATTTCAACTTGGAATTTTTAGTTTTAAAAATTAATTTTTAGATATTCACAGAAGATTACATACACCACACATGAAGTTGAGTCCTTCATTTCTTATCAAGAAATTGAAAAAAAATAGCTGGTTTTAAAATATTTCAAAATCCAAATGCTTTAAACTTGGAATTTCAAAAATCTAGAAATTAGTTTTTAGATGTTCACAAAAAGATTAAACACCAAAAATCAAGTTGATTTATTAATTAATTTATTACTGAGAAATTAAAAAAAAATAGTAGTAAATTTCATTACTACTCCATTTTAAGCCTTTAAACTCGAAATTTCAAAGAATCCTTTCTTAATATACACTTACATCATAAGAATATGTATACAGTTCATCGATTTATTTTCAGTAGTTTTTGCTGGGCATTGATGAATCAGTCAGTCAAGGACATGTTCTCTTAAAAAAAAAAAATATAGATAATAAAGTTTTAGTATTTTAAAGAGAATAAATATTTCTCAATCCTTCATTTCAGTGGAATTCCATTCTTTGGCAACAATGAACAATTCTTTAGAAGTTTATAAAATAATTAAATAAGAAAATTAATAAAGCATAAAGGATACTTTTAACTTTACTTAAATTCTTATTTGATGATTTTTTTTAACTTAATACCAAGTAATAAAATCTTCTAAGAATCGTATATCAATTTTTTTTAATTAAGATATAAAAATTCATACAATTCACAATTTTTGTCATAAATAAACATTCACAAAAGAAAACAAATTGAAACAGGTGTATCAAAACCCTTACAAACTACCAATAGTAAAAATACAGCAAGTACTGATCTTACGCACCTAAAATTCATTAAAATCAACACATAATTAAATGTTCCTGCATATTATTTAGTAATGCCCCAGAACATTGCCACTTTATTAAAAAAATCTAATATTTGATTTATTCTTTGTTTTCATTAACAAACCTCTCCACAGTTGGATCTACTGCTCCTGCAAATTTACTAATAGTTGTGCCAAACAGTTACAGTGAGGACAGGAAACTGAAGGTGAGAGGTTTGGTAAGACAAGGAGTTAGAATAGCTATTCTCCAATAGAATATTGTGTAAAAGATAATAACCGCAATCAGTGAGAGGTTAATATTTGGGAAGACTGTGACTTGCGACAGGAATACCAACTTTAATATAACAAAACAATAAAGCGCAGAATAGTAATAATACACAGATTTGTCCATGAAAATATCATGACATTCTTATCAGTTATGAATATTTACAGTAGTGTGGAAACTAATCCGAACACAGGGAATTTTTTTTTATTCCTATGTTGGCTAAATTGCTTGACCACACCCATTTGTTAAGTTGTCTGTGTAATGTGAGATTATTGTTCTTTGGTTATTTAGCAACTTTCACATTATAAATACTATTTTTACTCTCTGTGTCTGAATATGTAATGCACATTAAGTGTTCGAAAACTGTTGCTCTTTCGGAGCATACCAGTATGACACAACAAACAGCTTATGAGTGTGGTATGGATTAGGAACAGTTAATACTATTTTAAAACAAAAGAAACTGGTTCCTTTCCACCTCAAAGTAAAGGCAAATGTGGCTGTAAAAAAAAAAAAAAATACTTCCAGACTAATCAATTATTAATGAGAAAAAAATAAACTTAATCCAAAATTATCTGCTGTGAATTAAATCGTGAATTAGCAGCCAGTGGAACAGATTTACACATGAAAACTGTTAGATGCCAACTTCTTACAGCTGGACAGAAAGCTCATTGGCTAGCTAAAAAGCAGCTTTTAACAACAGCAATGTGAAAAAAGGCTCTTGAGTGCCAAATCACATGCTAACTGGACCAAAGAAGATTGGAAAGATGTTATGTTTACCGGTGAGTCATTTTTATGTTTAGGGGCAAAGAGTTCAATATGTTAGAAAAGCATCAGATGAAAATGCATCACCGGCTCATATCCAAGAATCAGTTAAACAACCTCAGTAAAAAATGTTTTGAGTTTTTTCACATATTTCAATACTTCTAATAGATGGTATATTGAAGAGTGATGGATACATCAATAAATACTCTGAAGGATAGGGTTGTGATACAACCTCAAAACAAATTCCCAAAGGCAATGGAGTGTTTCAACAAAATTTGGTGGCAAGCCATACTGCTGAAAAAGTGGAAAATTGTTTAAAGAACAAAACATTACAAGTGCTCCTGTGGTCAGGCAGTTCTCCAGATGTAAAACCAATTGATAATCTTTGGGCAATAGTAAAAAAACAACACTCATAAATGAATTGTACTTATTAAAACTATAATATTAGTGTGGTTTCATGTTGAAGAAATCAAAAAATGTGTAGTACAATTGTTGAATCGATAACAAATCGTGTACATAAGTGATTAAAAATAAAGGGGAAATATTATTTACTAAATAATCACAAAACTTGTCAAGGTATGATTTTTTTTCTAAATTACATTACTGTATTTATACTTATAAATCATCTGGTTCAACATTTCGCAAAATAAGTTGATTATATCTGTACTTGTACAGATGATAAAATTTAAAAATTAAAAATAACTGTTTAATGAAGTACATCTTTAATTAGGTAATAATTTTTTTAGGTAATTATTATGGTGAATAATAAAAATAAAATTAATTTTAACAGGATTACTTAAAATTCTGTCACTGAGAAGTGGCAAATGCTATAATGAGCAATTTAAAAAATTAAGTATGTTTATGTACAATAAAAATTTCTGAGAAAAACAGTTTTGAAAATTTTACTCTAGATTAACACTACAAATTCTACATCTCTGAGATAATAAAATTAATTTGGAATATAAAGGTCACAATTCTTCACAAACATACAAAATCATCACCTTGAAATTGATGAACATCAGTCTTTATTATTATATCAAATCAATCTAATAAAACATCAAGTGTTTCAATGATAATATAACAAGAAAACTAAATTATTCCATTACGCGATACAATTTTGTGACATCACTAATTTTATGATACATATATAAACAATCAAACTTAACATTTTCTTTACATTGCAATAACAAAACACATAAATGAATCAAAACAGAAAGAATATATACATATATTTACTAATCATCTTACATGCATTTATTTTTATTTTCACCATTATTTTTTTTAGTATTTTAGTACCACTTTTATTTAAAATTAGCTTTTTGCTTAAAACAATACTGTTTTGTCTTCAACCTTTTTTCTTGTAATTTTTTTAAAGCTTCTCTTCTTTTAGCCTCTATTTCTTGAGGAGTACACGTCTGTGATAATGAAATTTTTGAACCTGAAATAATTAATAATATAAGTTTTCAAGCTCAGAATTCAGTTCTATTAAATTGTTAATTATATTTTTATTAGTTTTATTACAGTAACAGATTTTTAACAACATAAATTAAATTATATTAATATATATATATATATATATATATATATATATATATATATATACACACACACACACACATATTGAAGTAAGCAAGTACAGTATTGTTTTATAGTCAAATAATGACATATTTGCTTTGCTGTGTTAAATGCTATGCTAAGCAAGGGGCAACATTTTTTTTATTTGCTAACAAAATGTTTTAACAGAATTTAGTTTAACTGTATCTAACATTGTTTAACATTTATTAAATATGGTTTGGCTATTTACCTTACTTCAACCCATAAATTTATAACAAGTTATACCAATATATTTCATATATTGTGGAATCACCAGTAAGGATGAATGATAAGTGATGAGAAAGCATTACCATTAATCAGCTGTATAACAATGCTGTCTGAACTCCAGTTCAAATACAGCTAAAGATAAACTTATATTAACTACTCCATGACAGGTGTAACTAGTTTTTTAATGGCTTTGTCTCATAATCATTTGAAAGCAATCCCACCCAATTAAAGACTGACAACAGTTGTAGGACTTTCCCGTCATGCAGCTACATGATACAGTTATAGGAACAGTCCGTTCCTATAACTGTGGGTTGTTTCTGTTGGAACAGCTCACACACACAGCTTAATTTAAAATATTTATCATTTTATTTAAATATAATGTTTATAATATTTTTTCATTTATTTAATTCAACGGTTCTAACTAAAGTGCACATACATACCGAATTTAATTTCCGCGGGTGTGGCAGTACTAGCAGCGAATCGGCACTAACTAATGTAATTTCACAACTTATATAGAACAAATTTCGCCTGTACAGTTGGCAGACTGGTGTAGCCTAACAACAGGTACCAAGTCAACCAGGCGATCAAGTTCAAGACCCAGCCAAACCGAGTTACTTTTTTAAACTTTAAAATATTATTAATTTATTTAACTCTACAGCTCACCTGTGATGCCACAACATAGCAAATGACTACAACAGCATTTTTTCAGGTGGCGGTACAATTTTACAAAAACCTTTTTTTGCAAATATTGTTATTTTTAATTGTTAAAAAATCTGCCTAAGAAAAATATGGACTTAATTAGGCAAAATCTTGAGATACTAAGGATGATCTTGCTTACAGCCTCACCCACATGACCTTTAAACTTGGAAATTTAATGGAATCAATGCCCCATATATAAAATTAGACCAAGTTTGGTCAAAATCGGTTCAGTAGTTCTCTGGGGATATAAGGTGATTTAGGGGCCAACACTGAACACACATGCGTGCACAAAAAATGAATATCAGGTTTTAAAGCTATTTAATCTTTTAACTTTGACTAGTAATCAATTACACATAGAATGACAGAGTAACTCTTACAGTTTTTTCCTACACATATTCAATGTGAGGATCTTTTGTCAGATATATCCAACTGATAGGAGTTCCCCCTACTTAACCAGCATATCTCTAATAGTAGAAGTGACAGTGCTTCAAACCAAGTAGATTAATAGGTAGTGGAGGGACACAAACAAGATCCTTTATAAAAAAAAACCTCAATAGAAAAAATTATGAAATCAGATCATGTGACCTTGGAGGCCACCGCATGCAAATTCTGTTTATCAGCTCTATGCTGACTGATCCAATAATCAGGGAAAATCTCATTCAACTGGTCCCATACAGAGTTATGCCATGAGATGGGCACCGTCCTGTTGCAAAATAATCTTCTCTGGTCCATCTTACAGTTGAGGAAAGAGCCATTTGTGCTGCATATCCAAATAAAAAACTCCTGTTATGCTTGCTTCAGTGAAAAGAATAACCCATAAACTTGCCGTCAGGATATCATACAGAAAACAATAATTTTAGGGAGTCTTTTTTACATAGTAAGATTTCAAGGGGATTTTCTGAACCCCCCTCCAGATAAGGAATGTGTATTAACTTTTCTAGTAAGACAAAATGCTGACTCATCACGTAACACAATATGATCAAGAAAGCTGTCATCCCATACTGTAACACTTCGATTTCAATCATGAAGTCAGAACGCTTGCACAGTATAGTTGGTACGCTTCAGAGCCTGTAACAGTATAAATGGTACAGACGTACCAGTAAAGTTTTCTTAAAATTCCACCGTCATTACCAGTATTGCTAGTTTGAGGCTGGCCTTCCTAACAGATATTTAGGACTACAAAGGAAAAATTGTTCAACATTTTTTCAGACACCCTTGGTCATTCCACCCAACTCTTTCCTTTACAGACATCCAATCACTTTAAACTGATTATGCTATAAACAAACATTATTGTCACTCAGAAGATCACAATTAAATTTTCTATGGGATGCATGTTGAACTACAACAGATTCATATTTAACAAAACTACAAAATACAGAAGGCTTTCTATTCAAGTGTTGCCATCTTTGTTAGTAGCTCTCTCATGTGGAAAGATAAGGAATCAATTTATGGCGATGTACGTTCTAAAACTGTCCTTTTAGCTCTTTGAGTCTAGCCTTAAATTAAAACTGTACATCTCATCCAAGAGAAATTACAACAAATTAAGATTTTTGATATTCTATTTTGTAAACCTGGTTAAAAACTTTATTCTACAGGTACCTTCACTAGCTATTCACACTTAGTTCCTGCAAATATGAGCACTAAGTGAAACATTAATTGTATGGGAATTTATTAAAATTTGCACTTTTTGGGTGAAAAAATTATTACAAAAGTAAACTGGAAAATATCACAATATCTGATACTTCAAAACTTCATATTCTAGGAAACTAGGTAAATTATTTTCTTCACAAATACTAACCACCCTTTATTTTTGTTACCAGTATTAAATACATTCCTATAGGAATAACATTTTAAAAATACACCAAAACTAAGTTTCTTTTCCAGCAAGAGGTCTAAATTGCAAACTTTCAGGCCATATGTTCTTCATATGGCCTTGGAAAAAATTTAACAGCATCAGATCAACATGGTGACCAGGTCTACCAATCTTCAATTAAGAAACCTTGTGTTGAGCACATCTGTAAGCTTAATTGGAGTAGTGCTTCCTTTGTTGGTAATCAACCTAAGCATATTCTACATCAAGTCTCCATAATTTACAGTAAAACAAACCCTAAAGTGAGTTTAAATATCTGGTAGGTATGTTGATTTTTTTTCTACAATGAAAAATAGCCCAAGATGTTTATGTAAATGACCAAACTAGTACTTTCCTAATATTTCAGATAAGGTGATAAATTTCATGTTAATTATACAACCATTAACATAAAAAATGTTTCTATCTGTGAAAATAATGCATTTTAAGAAACTTACATCTATCTTATCTAACATGATTTCAAATGATCATCTGGTCTGCTTTCATGTCTTAGTTGAAGCTTGTACGAGTATAATTGTAATATCTTCCATATATCATGTATTACTGATTAATGAATAACAAACAAGCTTCAAACTACAGGAAGAAAATAATTTCTTCAGGTTCCTAATCTAAAACTGTCGCATACATAACATTAACATTTTCTTTACTATTGCATGTCTTCCAGTATGATTTAGACTTTTCTACATTATCTGTTATTTCAAACTTTTAAAACTGTACAGTTAGTGACCAGTACGTAAAAGCTAATCTACTTTACATTTCCCTAAATTTACATTGAACAATAACACAGACTCAAAATTTTATGAAGCACACAACCTGCTACGCTTTTTCTTGAACAGATACCATATTACCATCAACTATCACAAAGCTAGTCGAAATGCTGCAAGGGTAACATTGCCAACGTTAACTTGATAATCTCAAAACAACCAAACAATTATAATCTTCCTGGATCTACTGAGTAGAAAGTCATTATAATGTTAAATATGGAGATTCTTTTCAGAAACATTATAAATTTATTAGTTACCTTGTTTACAAAATAATAAGATTTTTATATGAGAACTAATCAAATTTAAATGGCAATTTTGCTATTCTATGCAGCAAGCAGTTCTGAGCTAGATGGCAGAGTGGGAGGGTTAAACTTCAGTATGTTAGAGAGGGGGGATGCTACACTGTCCCAGAACCGAGATTATAGAAGGTCTGTCTGGAAAGTAATGTCACCAAGTCTACAAGTATAAAAAAAAAGGATTTAAAAAATTTAGAGTTACGATTGTCCCAGAGGGTACAAACTCACGATGGACAATTCCCCTTAGTCAAAAAACGCAATAAGCATGGTATTGGTCTTTAATTTGCTCATTCAAGCCTTCTTGGGATGAGGGGACGCCGAGGTGTATCACTCGGCACTTTGCCTCTTCATTTCAGGGTCATAATGGAATATCCACATTTCATCACCCGTGATAACATTTTCCAAAAGATGAGGATCATATTCACACATTTCCAAAACATCTTGACAAATTTCCACTAGGCGAGATTTTTGGTTGTCAGCCAAAATTCTTGGGACAAGCTTTACGCATGCTTTTCTCATAAGCAAATCCTTGGTCACAATCTCATGGACGATAGTTTTTGGAATATTTAACATCTTAGCCATTAAACTAACAGTCATTCGATGGTCTGTTTCCAAAAGTTCTTTCACACGAGTCACATTTTTGTCGTTTCAGAAGGCTGACGGGGACGTCCAGCGCAGGCTTCCACGTCAACCTCTTCATAGCCTTTCAAAAATGCCTTGTGCCATCTGTAGATTTGCCTTTGTGATAAACAGTCATTCCCAAAGGCCCGTTGAACCATTGGAAAAGTTTCCGCTGCAGATTTGCTGAGTTTCACAAGAACTTGAGCGCATATTTGTTTCAGTGAGCGCTGCATTGTGACCTGTACAAGATGAACAGAGGTTTACGAAATCGCCTGTCCTTCACATCCAAGAGCTCAAAGACGACTGAGCAAGCACTCACTCGGTAGTTAACTTACACTACCATCGATCCCAGCGATTAATAAAGCACTGCAATGTGCAGTCGCTTTACAATAAAATGTATAACATTACTTTCCAGACAGACCTTATACATGGGCCAGACAATTTAACGGAAGGTGAAAAAGTATAGAAAATGAGTCATGTACGACGCCCAAGGTCAAGTCACAGCTGAAAACATCCGTGCTGTTCGAGAGCTTATCAAAGGTGATCGCCAGTTCACTATTGAAGAAATCATATCAGAAGTGGGTATCAGCTGTGAGAGTCCTCAATCCATTATCACTGACCATCTTGGCTTTAGAAAAAATTAATACTCGTTGGGTTCGGAGGTTGTTAACTGAAAATAAAAAACAGGTCAGGTTGGAGATCTGAGACTCGATTTTGGCTACAATGGGATGATTTTTTAGGTGCATCGTCACATATGATGAGATAGGGATCCATTGTTACACTCTAGAGTTAAAAATAGCGAGTAAGGAATGGCAAAGAAAGGATGAGGGGTGCGCAGTGAAAGCCAAAACTCGTCTGTCAGCCGGAAAAGTTCTTGCAATGACTTTTTTGACTCAAGGGGAGTTTTACACTTTGATTTTCTCCACAATCAACGAACAGTGAGTACGGCTTACTATTGCCAGCTTCTGCAGTCAACAAAAGCCGCCTACCGAAACAAAATATGGGGTATGCCCATCACAGACGTCATCCTTCTCCAAGATAACACCAGGCTGCACACTGTGATTTTGCCAAGGGATAAATTGGAAAAAATGCAATTGGAAACCCTCGATCACCCTCCCTACAGACCAGATTTGTTCCCCTGTGACTATTTTTTATTTACACCCTTGAAAAAATCGCATGGAGGGGAACAATTTGAAAAAATAAAGACGTCAAGGAGTGTGTGCGCAATTGGTTGATGACTAATCTTCAAACTTTATATGAACAAGAAATATTTAAGTTTCTAAATCACTGGCAAAAGTGAGTAGATTGTGCAGGATACTATAGAGAAATGATGAAGGTATGAATTGTGTATATTATTAATCAATAATTTGATTTAAAAAAATTACCATTTATATTTGATTAACCCTTGTATTGATTAGAAAATAAAAAAATTAAAATACTCTGTATCAATGTGCTTGTTAAAGTTATGAATAACTTTGTATATGACAGAATTGATTAATTAATATTTAATTATTATATTACTAATTTCATTTTACATTTGTGTAAGTAAATAATTTTTTTTTAAATTTACAGACTTTGTAATGCTAGTAGATACATCAGAACCACTGTAGAGTGTTTGAAAATGAATACTGGGATTTTAAAGCTACATAATATTTATTAAGTTTTACTTACACTGATAAATTATACATGAAATGAAAGAGCAACTCAAACATTTTTCCTGTATGTATTCAATGTGAGCACCTTCATCACATGGCACACATCCAGCAAATAGGAAAGTTCATCCCATACTTTAACACTTTGAACCCTGGGCTTCTCGGTACATGGTGGTCCATGATAACTGAGCAATTTAGACCAATTTAAAAAAAAAACTACTTATAATTCTAAAATTTCCTTACAAGAATTTTATAACCTGAAAAAATAAGACATGCAGATTTGTTCTATGTAAAAAAAAAGACAAATGTGACTTCCCAGAGTTTGTGTGTCATGTTGAAATTTCACTTTTAAACGCAGAAAAAAAAAACAGCTGTAATGCAAGCACTTAATTTTGTAATTATTATTTATATTTTAAGTTATTTATATTGCACACAACATATTTTTTGAAACACAGAAACGCACTCTTTCATTATAATATAAATCCATTCAGATATCATGTTAGAGTAAAAAGTTATGTCACTTGAAAAAAACTTTTTTTTAGTAAAATACAGCATAAAACCAGTCTATCTGATGTTTTACTTTCAATGAATACTACTGTTTCACACACTTCTGATTATTTTCATTTGAGAACTAAGTGTAGTTAGAAACATTATTATTCTTAGAAACTATTTTATAACAATAAAAAAAAATAATTACAAGAATTTGTACAATGTTTTGAGAGTGTAACATTGCCAATAACAATAGCTGATGTAGATAAAGGTAAGCCAAAACCTAATTCAGTACAAATAGAACTGTCAGCAGAAATGTAAGGAATTTCAGAAGAAAAACTAAGAGGAGTATAATAGCAGCACTTGTAGGCCTAGAAGTAAAATCATTAGAAATAATATCACTTAACGAAGATTCGATTACAGAAACAACTTTTTTTATTTTCAAATGCCGGTGATCGTAATAATCATCATTTGATAAATACAAATCACAATCACAAATAACCAGATCTTCATACGTCGGGTCCCTATTCTCATCATCTAGTTTCCCTTCAGAACCACAATTAAAACATAATTCACTAATTTGTTCATGTATAATAGACGCAACCTTAATTTCTTTGTCAAAATCAGAATTTTCTCCATTGCTGTCATCCAAGATATCATACACCAATTTGACTGATTTAGGGTCATAAATATCACTCATTTTGCTAACTTTTATACAATAATAATAAAAATAATTGTGTCAATAGAATAAAAATGGAAAATAAATCAACAGCACGAATAAAAACAAACTTTGAAACACTGAACATCTGAGATCAATGAAAGATGATCTGGAGCCATCCTATCGAAAGATACAGAACTTTACACAAAGACAATGTATACTCATCCATTGTTCAACTGAGTAAATATGGTCAGACAAGTTATACTCATCCATTATTTACAATGTGTTAATCAGCAAGTCTGGAGTAACTGATGCGATAGCTGCTTCAATCCTGAGTCTCAAGTCAGGTAGATCAGCTGGTAACAGTGGCACATATGCTTGATCCTTTATAAACATACAGAGAAAAAAAAATTGCACAGGGTCAGATCAGGCAAATGTGGAAGCTATGGCAAACAAGCCCTGTTATCTGGTCCCCGGCGACCAATAGTGAGGAGAACAAATAACTAAGTTTAAGTTACCACTGGTTGGGAAGAATTTCATTCGATCAATCACATACAGCATTATGCCAGTGAGGAGGCCCACCATCTTTTTACCAAATAAAGTTCTGTGGTTCTTACTGCAACTGAGGTAAGAGCCACAGTTGCAGCATATTAAGATAGTTCGTTCCAGACAAACTTGTACCCGCAAAAACGTTTACGGATTGTAAACTTGCCATTGGGATATGGCACAAAAAGCATTCAATTTTGGGGAGTCTCGTTCACAATGCAATATTTTTCTGACCCCCAGATAAGAGTGTTTACTTTTCCATTAACATGAAATGTTGATTAGTCACTAAATACAACATGATAAAGAAAGTCTTCATGCATTGAAATAATGCAACAGTGCATTATTTCATTTGCGAAGCTAGCACGTAAACGATAATCTGCAGGCTTTAGAGGTTGTAATAGCTGTAAATGATATGGACACAGTTGTAAGTGTCTCCTTAAAACCCTCAACACAAACACCACTGGAATTGCTAATTCATGGCTAGTCCTAACAGATTTCCTACGACTAGGCCCAAAAGACTCACAAGATCAACATTGTCTTTGGACATACCCAGTCATCCTGTACTCTTCTCTTTGCAAATACAGCCAGTGGTTTCAAATTGTTTATACCATCTACTTACTGTCACTCACATCTATGTTACTGTCACTTGGGATCACCAAAAAGAACACATTCTGAATGGTAATTAGAGATTAACGTTCTGCAAACTGCAAACACAGAACGCTTTCTGTTGTAGGGTCACCTACAAAGTTAAACTGAACCAATGTTTAAAAGGGATTTATAAATACAGGAAAACAAATTTGTTAACTCCTTTGTTTTCATCATTTTTATGAAGTTCTTAAATGCAAAGTAATTGACCAGCACTTTTCATGTAACAATGCATTTCACTCAGAAGAACAATAAAAAGATCCTTACAGTAATTTAAACTAATTTACAAACTATGGCAGAAAATTTACAAAAATTAATTTTTGCTCAAATTATTGGAAAGGAGTCAACCACATTTATCACAGGTATGCAAAACTATAATAATGGAATATACTTATAGGGTAGGCTAGTATGAGGAAACTATAGTAATGGTATACTTATTAGGCAAGTTGGTATGAGGGACTACTGCAAACTGAAGAAAAAACTGGGTAACTCAGACCAGACATCTGTCACATGTATCTGAAGAGGGATGACACTACACTTGTTTGAAAGTATATCTCTGAATAAGTTCAAATTAAGACCACATAACTATAAAGGATCACTGTAAGTCTTTTTCTAATATATAATAATTACACACACCATATGAAAAAAACATGCACAAGTGGAAAAGAGAGCTATAATAAAATATAAAGCATTAACAGATGTGATATAAAACACACTTCTACAATAATTATTTTTTAATTACAGGAAAAAATATGATACTCACATAAATGTGATTTGTTAAACACAGTTTCATCTAATTGGAAAAATCCAGCATCATTCCCATCTTCCAGTAACAAGTTAGCAATAGGTTCTGAAAAATGATTAGTAAGTTAAGCAAAATCAAAATATACTGTACAAATAGTACAAGGTACTGTATAACAAGTACAAGGTATGATAGAAGAGACTGGGAAAAACAGATTGTCTTCATGATAAGAGAATGAGTGAAGGAACAATAAGAGTTTTGGATTAACATATAAAGGGAAGATATGCAAACAGTATAACCACATATATGGATGAATCAGAAGATGTATGAAAAAAAGATTTAGAAAACATAACTGAAAATATACAGTTAAGAGAAAGATGAAATAGGAATTTAGTGATTTAACTAGCCAACCAAACAAATAAACAAGTGAGGTACAAGACAAAAACATACACATATTCTAAAAACAAGCTAATTGAAATCTAAAAACTAGCTATATACATATATATTTCTTTTTAAAAAAACAATATTTGGAACTATTTTTTATTTTTATTAAAATTTGAATGTCATCAAATGCAGCATAATCATGTCAATTCCTAGATATAGCAATGCTTTTATAAGTTTTATTGACTCATCTGCATTGTTTTCTGAAGGTGCATCATGAATCATATATGAATCATCTTCATAATTCTCCAGTTCTTGGTGCACGTTAACATCTACTACAGATATTATAGAAGTATAAATTCAATAATCACTGAATACACAAAATTCACTTTTTTCTATATTAATTCATTTTTAAAATACTTTTAATGCCTTATATTCTTTCTTCCTTCAACTTTCTTCACCTGTTTGTCTCTGGAAGGTGTTTTCAGGACATAATTTCATGTATACTTGCTGTGAAGTTCACAATTTACCAAATGAATAATTTTTGTAGTAGAACTGTAAATCAATTACATAATACACACTCAGTATTTTGTAATTTTCATTTTCACCCACACCTACTGGCAATGATACATTCAACTACATCATAATAATATATCATAATGCTAAATTTTCACAGTTCATTTAACTGCTAATTGTTCACTCCTTGTAATGTAACTTTCCTTATATTTTACGGTTTCTTTCATGAGTGTTTGGTGTACAATGTGAAAATAGCAATCAGTGACATAACCATTTGTTAGTAGAACTCAAGCAGAGGATTCTACTTGGTGTGATTGCCTAGATATAATTCCTATTTGATGATGTCAGAAACAGCAAAACTAGTAGCAGAGGAGCATATTGGATAAAATCAGTCCTCTAAGCCCTACAAGAATAAAAATATAAAAAGTATAATGAAATTGTTTAAGACTTTTAAAATGTGGTATAAAACATTAAAGATAAAAGATTGGAATGTATGAAACAGATTTTTTAAAACATGAGCTGCGAGATATGTTGAGGCTAAAAAATGAATAGAAAGGTACATCAAACTAACTGATGAACATGAACAACAAGCAATGAAAACTCTAGATGAGGACTGTTTATAAACATAACTTTTGTAACAGTAAAACAGTTTCAAAATAGCTGAACAAATTACAGCAACAATTCTGATGTTCTATCAAATTAATTTATCAGTTATAGGGGTGCAGAATTGTATCAACAAATATAAAAATATTATTTTTCTGTAAAATATTTATTTTATACTTAAAAATTGAAGTGCTGTCAGTTACAAAAAAAAAAAAAAAAAAATGTAAATGATAAACTTTACAACAAAACTAATTATATAAATGAAGCTTTTTATTGAAGCTGGTGACTATAAAATTGGCTCTACACTGTACTCAGAAGATATGTTTTTGCTGAATAAGTACAAAAAGAATACTTTTACTTAATCAAATGTACATCAACTGATTTAATCAATACAGAACTGTAACAAAATTTTACAATTTTTTTTAACATAACTGCAATTTAAACAGAAAAATTATGTGATCATTTTATTCCTAATAAAGCATAAATTATGTAGTAAATTCATAATGTATAATATAAATTTCAGGGAATGGAAATATTATACAACAGAGATAAAAATTTATATATACTAAGTAACACACTTCTTCTGCTGTTTAATCAGAAGTACAAAAACTAAAACATGCATGCAGATAAGACACAAAGCATAAAAATCATCTGCTCAACTGTATAATCACACATATGCAATATATATGCATGCACGCAACTACAACAATTAATAAAAAGTTTTAGAAATACGCAATTACAATTACGATAAACTATATTTTAGGAATTTTTGTGAAATTTAAAAGCTTATTTCTGAAATAAAATAAATGCTATATTACATATTGTAGGTAAATATGATGTTTCTAATATCTTTAAATTCAAACTAGTTTCCACCCTTAAAACATTAACAGATCATAGTAAAACTTAAGTTTATGAAATAGCACTGCTTAATTTTAAGTAGGATTTTTATACCTAACAATGAATCAGAACCAAGATTTAGAATATGAAAAAATTGTTATCACAGTTGCATATTCAGCTAGAATGAGCAGGTAGTTTATTTAGCACCAAAATGGTTAAAAATAAAATAGATAGAGTTATAATTAGATATAATAAATAGTTAAATAAAAAGAATAACATTCAAACCTTGAATTTTAAGAACAGAGTTGAATTGTATCATCAGGAAAAATTGCAATGTGGTTTTTTCAGATCTGTAAAACGTTGACTATATACCAATGAAAGAATAAAGTATATGTGAAAGTGATTACTAAACATCTGGAAAAATATGACAACCACAAAAAACTATTTTTCTAAGAATGTATAAGTCCAGGTACACAGAAAACAGAGTTGTGCTATGGAAAAACTAAAATTAAATCCAATCGTTATACTAGAGTTTATAATCCACATTTATATACATTACTAACTCTCACTTGTTATATGAGGTATAACAATTTAATTCTCAGAACAGCCGTTTAATATCAGAAGTCTGGTGACATGATTGGAATCATGTTAGTTAAGCTTTGTATATGTTTAAACTAATAGATGTATAAACTATTGTTGGCTATTGTAAATATACTAAGATCTACTCGTAAACTTTGGTGTAAAATTAGTAATGAAATTTAGAGCAACTTGTTAACTTGTTGAAACATAAAATTGTGTGAAAATCGTTAAAACTGCCAACCAGACATATTGTTGTGAGTGACACACACAGTATAGATGCTCTAAATGCCAAGGGTGTTTGAGTGGCATAAGAGAAATTCTAATTGTAAGTTTCTGGTCATAAATTAATTATCGAAATTAGGTCATCCTGCTTATCACTAAACTTAACTCCCATAATTTCTGGGTATTCCCAAAATTAGAGATTGCGCTAAAAGAATGAAGATCTTCTGCAATTAATGTTATCCAACATACTGTGATAAAGAAGGTTAAATGTATTCAAGAAAAACAGTTTCAAGCCTGTTTCCAAAAACAGGATCACTGTCTTAATATAATGTAGATGCATACATTGTGAACTTCAAAAGCAACAGTACCAGGTGTGTAAAATGAAACCGGAATTTTTGTATAGAAAATATACATTTATTGTATGAAAATGATGAAAAATATTTTATTTGAAATATTGTCCATCATTAGCTATATATTTTTCCCATCTCTCTGACAATTTATGATTGCCATGCCAAAAAAACTGTTACTCTTTTGAGACAAACCAGTCATCGAGACATTTTCGTACATCTTCATAAGAAGTGAAGCACTGCTCAGTAAGTGGATGTCCCTTTTTTTAAATTCTGGTCGTGTTTCACGCAATGCTTGATTCAAATCAATCATTTGCTGTTGGAAGCCTTCAGTATTAACAGTTTCGCCAGGTTTTAGCAGCTCATAGTAGATGACACCCTTCTGATCCCAGCAAACACAGAGCATTGTCTTCTTTCCATAGCAATTTGGCCTTGAAATCTATGTCAATGGTTCACCTGGAGTTACCCATGATGTTTTACGCTTAGGATTCTCGTAATATATCCACTTTTCATCACCTGTCACAATACCATGGAGAAATGACTTTCTTTTATACCTGGTGAGTAGCATTTTACCAGTGGTTATTCGGATTTTTGGTGTCTTTCATTCAGTTCATGTGGAACCCATTTTCCCATCTTTTGGATCTTTCCCATGGCTTTCAAATGTATGGAGATGGCTTCTTGTGTTACATTTAATTGATCTGTGAGTTGTTGTTGCGTTTAAATGTCATCCTCATCTAACAATGCTTGCAATTCACTGTCTTCAAAAATTTTTAGTGGTCTTCCATGTTCTTCGTTCCTCGCGTCAAAATCGCCACTTGTGAATTTTTTTTTAAACCACTCAACGCACTGTGATTTACCAAGAACATGCTCACCATAACCTTCAACAAGCATTCGACACAATTTTGCAGCAGTTTTCTTTAAATGGTAACAGAAAATCAATGCTGTCTGCAAATCATAGTTTGTAGGTACAAAACTCGACTTGTTCAACGCTATGTAAAACTATGCTGTTGTATGAAATTTGTATTGTTGTGAGTTGAAAATCTTTGTCAGCTGTCAAAGAGAGAAAATGGCACCAATGATGCAGTTTGAAGGTAACTACATTGACAGCTACGGCCACCTATGGGCAAATTCCGATTTCATATTTACACACCTGGTAGTTGCTACAATGCATTCAGTACAGTTATGAATGCATGTTTTTTTACAAATGAAGTCTAAGAATTAAATTGTAATTATATTTACAACAACAAATCAGTAATGTTCAAGTTCATAAAAAAATGTAGGAAAATATATGACATTTCTGTAAAGGCAAAAAAGTTTTATCAAAATTAAAAGAATGAGAATAAGGTACATTAAACTACTGTATACTGTAAAAAATTTTCAAATTTGCTAAGAAGTACAAACTTCAATCAATCTTTTTTATGTCACGAAAGTCAGTTTCTAGAAATGGATTATACAACCAATTTAATTATTTTTTGTTTATTACAATTCTGATATAATTTGTTAGGAGTATATGCAGTACACAGTTTAATACAGAGTGGTGACTCTTGTAATAAGTACTTTTTTCTCAATGGGTGCAGGAAAAAACAGACCTCTAAAGCATTAGGGTTCTAATGCTTTATGGTGTTCTAGTTAGTTTTTTTATTTTATTTTTTAAAAAAATAATAATAATTAGGTAAATTTCACATTTACAAAAATAATTATTTAGACACTTCATGTGATAAGAATTACTGTGTTTTGAACAATTGATGTAAACTGAAATTTGAATTTTTTCAAGTTCTTGACACTAGATTTGAGGATCTCATTGAAAGACATGACAACAATAGGTACAACTACAACACATGCTGCTGTCATACTCTATTTAATTCATCAGCAAAAGGGAAGCAATTCTTCAGTTTTCAATTAGTATTTTTACTCCATATTGTTATTTTGCATTTATATACAGTAAGAGAATAATTAAAATTATAAATGTTTTTAGTAAACAAAAATACATACTAAAAAAAAAAGATAAACCTATGGCCCACCATGAAAATGTTACATGGTTTATGTTTCATTGCATATGATTTTGTTAAATTATTTTTCCAACTAAATAATTGTCATGAATTTAGCATACTAACAACATTTTTGTTGGAAGTGCAAACTGGCGAAAGAAGAGTAGATTAAAGAAAAGTGTTCAGAAGTGGAAAGAGAAATGAACATTGGTAAAATAGACGAAGCATACAGGAAAGTTAAGGAAAATTTTGGGGTACATAAATTAAAATCTAATAATGTGTTAAACAAAGATGGTACACCAATATATAATACGAAAGGTAAAGTCGATAGATGGGTGGAATATATTGAAGAGTTATACGGAGGAAATGAATTAGAAAATGGTGTTATAGAGGAAGAAGAGGAGGTTGAAATGGGAGAAACAATACTGAGATCTGAATTTAAGAGAACATTAAAAGATTTAAATGGCAGAAAGGCTCCTGGAATAGACGGAATACCTGTAGAATTACTGCGCAGTGCAGGTGAGGAAGCGATTGATAGATTATACAAACTGGTGTGTAATATTTATGAAAAAGGGGAATTTCCGTCAGACTTCAAAAAAAGTGTTATAGTTATGATACCAAAGAAAGCAGGGGCAGATAAATGTGAAGAATACAGAACAATTAGTTTAACTAGTCATGCATCAAAAATCTTAACTAGAATTCTATACAGAAGAATTGAGAGGAGAGTGGAAGAAGTGTTAGGAGAAGACCAATTTGGTTTCAGGAAAAGTATAGGGACAAGGGAAGCAATTTTAGGCCTCAGATTAATAGTAGAAGGAAGATTAAAGAAAAACAAACCAACATACTTGGCGTTTATAGATCTAGAAAAGGCATTCGATAACGGACTGGAATAGACTGGAAAAAGACTGGAATAAAATGTTCAGCATTTTAAAAAAATTAGGGTTCAAATACAGAGATAGAAGAACAATTGCTAACATGTACAGGAACCAAACAGCAACAGTAACAATTGAAGAACATAAGAAAGAAGCCGTAATAAGAAAGGGAGTCCGACAAGGATGTTCCCTATCTCCGTTACTTTTTAATCTTTACATGGAACTAGCAGTTAATGATGTTAAAGAACAATTTAGATTCGGAGTAACAGTACAAGGTGAAAAGATAAAGATGCTACGATTTTCTGATGATATAGTAATTCTAGCCGAGAGTAAAAAGGATTTAGAAGAAACAATAACGGCATAGATGAAGTCCTACGCAAGAACTATCACATGAAAATAAACAAGAACAAAACAAAAGTAATGAAATGTAGTAGAAATAACAAAGATGGACCACTGAATGTGAAAATAGGAGGAAAAGATTATGGAGGTAGAAGAATTTTGTTATTTGGGAAGTAGAATTACTAAAGATAGACGAAGCAGGAGCGATATAAAATGCCGAATAGCACAGGCGAAAGAGCCTTCAGTAAGAAATATAATTTGTTTACATCAAAAATTAATTTAAATGTCAGAAAAAGATTTTTGAAAGTATATGTTTGAAGTGTCGCTTTATATGGAAGTGAAACTTGGACAATCGGAGTATCTGAGAAGAAAAGATTAGAAGCTTTTGAAATGTGGTGCTATAGGAGAATGTTAAAAATCAGATGGGTGGATAAAGTGACGAAGAGGTATTGCGGTAAATAGATGAAGAAAGAAGCATTTGGAAAAATATAGTTAAAAGAAGAGACAGACTTATAGGCCACATACTAAGGCATCCTGGAATAGTCGCTTTAATATTGGAAGGACAGGTAGAAGGAAAAAATTGTGTAGGCAGGCCACGTTTGGAATATGTAAAACAAATTGTTAGGGATGTAGGATGGAGAGGGTATACTGAAATGAAACGACTAGCACTAGATAGGGAATCTTGGAAAGCTGCATCAAACCAGTCAAATGACTGAAGACAAAAAAAAAAACAACATTTTTAGCTGTTTCTTGAGTTGTGGTTTTTAACACAGCTCTAACCCCAATGTTTTCGTTTTTTATCCCCAAAATACAAATATAATTTTAGATAAATCATTCATATAAAGAAGTGTAAGGCAAATGAATCGTTCATGTGCTGTGAGCAGCTGCCCGGCACACCACATGGTTCCCGCTCTGTGCCAGTAGCAGCTAAAATAAAAATATGAGCACATACATCAATCAAACAAACAAACCCACACATCTTTCTTTTATATATATATATATATATATAGATACACCATTCAGTAAAAGATGCTGATTAAAATTAATACAAAATGCTATTCTAGCATATGCAGCAAAAAAATTCATCAATACAAAAAAAATACACATATTAAATCCTACATCAACTTTAACAAGTGATGTTTAGCATTAAATATTGTGTGTAAATATGCACAGATAAATATTAAGAACAATAGCAAAGCTACAGTTACAACAAAACTTGTTGCAGAAAGGTGCTGGGTTAAAAATAAAATAAAATTATTGCGTATAAGAAAAGAAGTTAAATTTTGAAGCTTATTATAATTTACAACTAAAAATATTTAAAATAGGTAACAACATTGCATATGAGCTAATACACCACACAGTAATATTGAATGCAGAAAATAAGCTAAAAACTAAATATAATATTATGAATAAAAAAATTTTTTAAAACTGATACAAATCAAATAAATAAATAATACTTCTGCAACAGAATAATTAAGAAGAGAAAATATCTATAAAATTGCATTCAACAATTTTGGAAATGGATGTTTGTAGTCCTTTACAAAGGATTGCAAGATATAATCTGTATGAATATTTCTATCTTGTAATTCTAAAATTATACACTAAATTAAAATGATAAGATCCAGATAAGCATAAAAACATTCATGCAAACAAATAGCAGTTACAGAAATTGATTTAAAATCTACACTAGATGAATATAATTACGTGCATCTATGAAATGTAAATACAAATATACATGAAAAATGTTATTCACTAAATAATTAAAGGTTTAAGCTAATATTATAATTCACCTAACAAGAAGGCTTCATTTACAATTTTATACAAACAAGCTACTGAAAACTGCAAAATGTATCACAAAATAAAAATATGACTACCCTTAGCACAGTTTTTATGATCTGTAAGTTTTTTCTGCACTCACCATGTTTACTTCTTTTTTTTCAAATACTTAAATAATTGAGTAGAGAAGTAAACTACATATAAAAGTGAATGACTATTATATAATGATCAGAATGAATTTAAAAATTCACTCTATATTTTAATAGTCTTTACATTCATGACAGATGATACAGATTAATTGTTCGAACTTCACAGTTCACTTAATCCAAATTAATTTTATTTATTTCACAATACAGGAATAAAATTTTACCCCAAAAATATACTAGTTTTCTTCATCAAAGTACAATATCACAACAAAAACTATGCTGGGTGATAAAAAATCATAATAGAAGGTTATTTACAAATATCATTTACAAGTGTTATTCATTTTGTAAGTTTTTTCAATTATAAAAACTGACATCAACCTGAACAACAAATTTTTACTATCACACTTACTCTAATGTTTACAAAAAAATCTTGATTTTTAATGAATACGGAATATATCAAATACTTGAACTAATGCATTTGGGCATTTTAGGAGTTATATGTATATAAATTACAAATACAAGTAGTGTATGTACTGAAACAAAAATTTGCCAAACTTTTATAGGATAAAAATACGTAAATAATCTTAATTAAAAATTAAAGTATCTAAAAATAAAGACTTTTCACTTGCAACTTTCATACATATTTTTTTTATTATAACCACATACAAAGTTTTCACTAATTAGTTTGAAGATTAAACTGCATCTTACAAATCATTAATACTTTAAAGTTTTAGGAAGAAATGAAAATTCAAAGTACAACAAAAACCAAAATAGTTAATAGAACAGTTTCATGTATTATTTGCATGAGTCAGGAACATACAAATTCTACAATATCAACTGTACGTTTTGCTTTATTACAAAACATTCTAAATTCTTGGCTAATAGATAAATTTTCATCTGTACCTGCAATTTAAAAAAAAATATCAATATATTAATTAATTTAAATAATAATAATAATAAATACTAATCAAATATAAAAATCCAGTATCCTTAAAATAAAAAAAAAACATTGAGAATAGATTCCTTATACACACAAATAAACATAAAATGTGATACAAAAATGCATTTACATATAGTTCATTTTCAGTCTAACTGCCTTTTTTTCAATTGAAATTTATATCTCTAAAGCAGATTTAAGAAAGGCCAATGAACGTACAAACTAATATTCTCTATAAAAAATCAACCTAGATTTTTCATCTTCAAATTTCAAAATAGCAACCACATTAATTTTTTAATCATATATTGTTTATTTTTCATATCTTAATTTGCTGCTATACAAACCATAAAAATTTTATTGCAATTAGTATGACAATTTGTTTACATACAATTTTAAATAACTGAGTTATAATGAAAAAGTTTACAAAGTGAAACAAAAATTCTAGAACAGAAAAATAATAGAGCATCTAAAAAATATTATTTCAGATCCTAACTGCACTACAAAGAAAGATAATATCCTTAAAAATATGCTCAAGATTTATATGTTTTCTTGAAATTAAAAATTCTGAAATAACTAATTAATATCAATTTAATATAATTTATACAAATAAATAAATGCATTGAGGGTTCCCATCGAATTTTAAGATTAATTTTTTCTGACTTTTAGTGACCAATTTAATAAAACGTTTCCTGACTCTCATATTGTTATGCAACTGCTGTTTGCTCACAAAGTATATATAGATATTTTATTTTTTTGCAGCCTCCACCATTTCCATAGCTGCCCAACTTACACCTTTTTTTATTATTTATTATTACATTCATTTTTAAACTTTATTTTTTAATGATTTTTTTTACAATATACATTTAAAATTAGGCTATTTTTTGTGATAAACTGTTTTAGTAAATTATGTTGCAAAGTAGAAAAAACACACTATTTAATACGTTTCTTGCATAAGAATGAACATCATGGTAACTAAAACTAACACAAATGAAATAAAAACGAACTAAAGAAATTTTTTTAAATAATTGGCTCGCACCTAAGATTGCTAAATGTTTTTCCGAAAAGCTAGCTTACATTATTTTGCAAAGTGAACAAAAAAAGTATTTAATAACTTGGTTTGAAAAATATGCTAAGAAACACAGATTTCAATTTAACAAAGAATATATATGTATGATCACAACTTAAAGGAAAAATAAAATCACTCTGACTAAACGTAATGCAGATAAGAAAACTAGATCAGAGCACTTTATTTTGTACAGAAAACAAACATTATTAACATTTACTTGAAAAATATTTTGTCATTAATATTCATTAGTATTTGCAGAATGTCATCAAAGTGTGGTGAAAGGCCACGCACGATTAATGACATAAGATTTAGTAGCTCCAAGCTGGAATTTTGATGCTATACAACTATCAGAAAACATAATTTTAAAAGTTGCACCAATATCTTCACATGAACTTAAGGCTAACTTATTTTGTACAACACTGAGAACCCACATAATCTTCACCTTAGAAACAACATCTTTATAGCAAAAAGAAGTAATTGTGTTGTCATTTTGCATAAATGAAGTTGAGAATTCAAATGTATCATTTGCTGCTGAAATGCTATTACTCTGAACAGAAGATCCAGGTTCAGAACACACAGATGTATCACAACCATAGTTCTCACAATTGTTAATCAAAGTTTTAGTATGCTGAATGAAGTACCATTGGGGAATAAAAAGATTTTCAGTGAAGACTGAGAATTCCTTATCTTAATTATTTCATTATGCTGCTTTCCTTTATTGTGCAAAGTCACTGTCTCTTGGCCCATATTGCTCAGTTCAAAATGCTTTTACAGACATCACAAAAAGCATGATACACATTTATCTCTTCTCAACCAACTGAATTCTGGGTGTAAGTTTATATCTAACCGGTAAGTTTATATCTAACTGGTCAATCTTTTTAGATGCCATTTAAAAGCAATTAATTACTTAAAATGTAAAAAAATAATTCATCATGGTTTGAGAGAAATTCCCAGAAAACAAGTTAACAACCTTTAAATTGTTTAATGGTAAATTTTTGTTGCAATTTCACCACTGAAAAAATTAACTGTGATTTGTATTCCTCCTTTAATATAAAATAATAATTGGGGAATGTAAGTAAGAAAAGGTCAAGTTAATGGCTGCTTGAAGCAACTAGTTGCAATTTGCTAGGTAATGGGTTTGCCACTTCCCGATGCTGGGAAAGTATATCAAATATATTTTGGCATTACTTAAAAAATACTTTATTAATAACTAGAATAATCTTAATTAGGTAACAAAAATGCAATCTCTTAAATTTTTTGCAATTTTTCCAAACTTTTTCTTACTTTTTCCAAAAATTCCTGATTAAATTTGTTTCCTGACATTTCCTGCCTGAGGGAACCATGTGCACTGCACACTACTGAACAGGCATATTTAAAAAATATTTTATACATGTGACCGTGACTGAGGAATGTTAATAAATAACAGCCACCCACTCATTTCTTATAATAGCCAATACATTTAACACATCCAATATTTAAATGTTATTGCTATAATGCTATTATGTTTAAATGTTACTGCTATTAGTGTAAATTCATACTGAGAGTAAAAGAGAATAAATGTTAATAAAAAAATTATATTTGTAAAAACACATAAATAAGGGTGTTCTTAAATACAGGCTGGAGCAGAGGAAACGCATGTTTTTTAAATTGCTAGTACTCAGTGGTGAGTGGGGGTATTGACCATTGGCTGACAGCTCAGAATAAACGGTTTCAGTCACTATGGAGTGTTGGAGTGTAGAACATCATGTGTTTGCTATTGAGCAGTGTTTTTAGAAACAATGATTCTGTGGTCATGGTTCAACATCTTTTCTGTCAAAATTTTAATGTCAAATGTCAAGATGCAGTTTCAGATCGAAACACCATACTCCGATGAGTAGAGGCGTTTAGAAGTACTGGATCTGTGATGAAGAAAAAACCACCTGGCCTTCCTCTTTCAGTCCAAACTCTGGAAAGCGTAGACAGAGTGAGAAGAGAAGTTCTTGTTAGTCCAAAACAATCCGTTAGGCAACAAGCTGTAGTGCTGGGTATGTCACGTCATTCGCTTCATCACATCTTATGTGGTGATTCAAATTTCATCTCTACAATATAATGATCGTCCAGCAGCTAACTGAAAGGTATTTTGTGCAACACAAAGGATTTTGTGGCATAATGAACACCATTCTTACAAAAGATGTAAACGCCCGAATAATGATGAGTAATCCATTTCCTCTGGATGGCTATGTTAATGTACAGAACTGTCGGTACTGGGCTTTGGAGAACGCTCGTGAACTACACCAAAAACCTCTCCTCAGCTCAAAAGTAACAGTATGGTGTGATGTCTTAAATAATATCAATCCTTTACAATATAATAAGATTTGTTTCTGCAGCTAACACAAATATTTTAAAAATTGTAACATTAAAAAACTTAATTAGTCAAGTTTCCAACGATAAATTCTAAAAATATCCAACAAAAACGATTGCTTATTAACTTTGAACACTACATAGGAAACTTGTAGACAAAATCAATCCTTCGAAAAGTATAAAACTGACAAACCAAATTAACATAAGTATAAAACTGAAAAACAAAAAAATTCTTCATATCTCTTATTACTACTAATAGTCTTTTTCTGAAATTTATTTCTCTCAACCTAAGTTTCCCAAATCAAACTACAACTACTTTGATTTTCCAAAACTCCAAAGATATTTATAATTTAACAGCTTAACAAAATTTTTAATTAAATAAGCAATGGTTAGGTTCAATGTAAAAATTTTATACTGGTATAATTCCAGGATATAATTAATATGTTAAATGCTGTGAACAATTTTTTTTCCTCTGGGTCAAAATATTTTTACTTTGCAAATTAACAATAACTAAGATTTTTTGAAAATAAATAATTGCAGCTACTTTCTACATAATTTCTTTACATTAGTCTGGCTTGGTTTGATCTGGAAAAATAAGTGTATTTTACTACATCCTAATAATAATTTTTACTCTACAAATATTACAATTTTGTTTTTTTTTGGTAGCTTTAAAAGTTATTAAGAAAAATTAAATTATTTATAGTCATAAAGTAATGAAAATAACATTAATAACAATACATAAATGGGCATAATACATTATTATTTGTTTTTAAGAGAATTAGCGACTTTTTGTGCATTTTAAAATTACAATTGTCATTTTGTAAAATAAAAATGAAACCAATCAAATAAAAAATCCCTTAAGAAATATCTATAACTTCTGTATGACTTTCAAATAAGTTAATTTTTAATATAAAAAAAATATTATATGGGTATAATAAATATATTATTATGAAGCACCGTCCAGCAGTGTATAAAGAGAATTCTTATAGTTATATGGCTATTCAGAAACTCAACATCATTGGTGATTATAACAGTATAAATGGTAAAATTAGCCACCCTATGCCTTGATCCCTAGAACAGTGATCAACATTGTTAATAAAGGATGAAAAAAATCATACCCAATATAAACATAATTATTTACAAAAAAAAAAACATAATATCTAAAACTACCCCAGAACAATTCTAGATAAAGTATTAGCTTTAGTTTGAATGACCCAACTGTTTTAAAGATATTGCAGAAATTCACCAATCAACAAAGCTATATAAAAAAATATATATACAAAGATTTGAACCATGCTACGAGGTGTGATCAAAAAATACGGTGAATAATTTTTTATAAAAAAAAATAATAATGTTACATAAAATTTGATTTAATCTCCTTCAAAGTACTGTCCTTGGCTAGCAATGCTCTTATCCCAACGTTGACTCCATGACTGGAGGCATTTCTGGAAGGCGTCTTTCGGAAGGGCTTTCAGCTGCTCAGTCGTGGCTCTCTCAATGTCAGCAATGGTGTCAAAACGTTTTCCTTTAAGCACAGTTTTAATTTTTGGGAAGAGCCAAAAGTCTCATGGGGCTAAATCCGGTGAGTATGGCGGATGTGGGCAGACAGGAACACTTTTTTCGGCCAAAAACTCGCGAATGAGAAGCGAGGTGTGAGACGGCGCATTGTCGTGGTGAAGAAGGAAGCCATTGGTCCATTTTTCTGGTCGCTTTCTTCGTACGTCGTTTCGCAAACATTGCAGTACACCCTTATAAAATTCAGAGTTTACAGTTGTTCCCCTTGGAACATACTCTGATCGCACTATGCCCTCACTATCAAAAAAAACAATGAGCATGACCTTGATGTTGGATTTTGACTGACGTGCCTTTTTAGGGCAAGGAGATGAACTGGTTTTCCATTGGGAACTCTGCATTTTGGTCTCAAGGTCATAGCCATAGACCCAACTTTCATCTCCAGTTACAATTTTGGCCATGAAGTCCGGATCTGCATGAAGACGACCCCCCTTCAAATCCGTGCAAATTGACACACAATTTTCCTTGCGCGACAAGACACGATAAACAAAACCTCACTCTAGCGGCTCTGGCAGCTGACTGGCAAGCTCGAACGTGTTACAACTTGTCCCTGCCTGTCTCAGTTGATCATGCTATTGGACAAATTACAGCATATGGATGTAGTGTCGGCAGTTGCCGCTATAAAAATTCATTCACCGTATTTTTTGATCACAGCTCGTATATCAAGCTGTTGTTTTGCAAGAAAATAAAGCACACACAAAATACATGCAAAACTTCTAATTTCTTCCTCTAATTCTGTTAAAATGATAATCAGTTAGTATTTAACTTAATCTAAAAACATCTGATAAACACATTAACTTTTAACTAAAGCATACAGATTCCAGAGAAAGGTTTTTCTAGTTTCAATACCTAACATATAGTTAAACTCAAACCATAAGGATAATAAATTATATAACTCTTGATTAATAATTTAATTCATAACTGCTCTACATCATCTAAGCTTTGCATATAAGCAATGTTAGCATATAATAATTTAAACCAGAATGAAGATGACTAATATTTTTGTACATGTACAAAAAATTAATAAAAGCAATACACACACTCTAAAATCTATTCTACAACAGATTAAACATTATAAATACCTAACAATAAAGTACCTGATAATATAAAAACAATAATAGTGTAACATTAACGCAACTAAATGTATTACTTTCATTCCAATAATAAACTATCAATCCAATAATATAACAATATTATTTATTAGTATATTATTCCAATAATACACTTTTAGAATTACATCTGAATTTTCCCTAAAATATGAAACATATTTATTAAATCAAGCTGAGACACGTTTAGAACAATTAATAAATTCCTAAAATTTTAAGTTGCATTAGGTTATGTTGGTAAAGTATATTGTACCTTATATAAATATTACTCATATTTCCAAGTTTATCATCAATTAATCTTTTATTAGAATACCGTAAAATGAAAACCATTAACTACTACCATAATTTTTTCAGGCCAAAAATAATACAAGTTTTAGAAGTAACTTCAAACGAGTACCTTTACTTAAAAATTTGCTAATATAAACTTTCAAGATAAATTAATTCTAATTTCAGTAAGTTGAAGAAAGTGATCAGGATAACTTGAAAAAAAAAACATAATTAGGCATTTACCAAATTAGTTCTAAGCTTTTAATATCTAAGCGATACATTAAATGTAAATACCTGGAGATTGATCAACATTTGAAGAAGCTGAAGCTAAAAATCTATTACAGTTTTTATCTCTAGTAGTACTAATAGATTTTTTAGTCAACTGATTTTTATATAAACTTTCTCTTTTATCTCTATTAGCACTTAAAGGACTACTTTCTTGAGCTTCTTCAATCCTTTGACTTAATTCAAACATGAGATCATTTGACGAGTCATCAAATACTGATGATTCTAGACAAACTTCATTGTTATTTTTATTATTTTCTTTCAAATCCTCAATTTCAATGTTTTCTTTTGAAGACTCTGTAAAAGAAAAGGCAGAAAAATGTTTACTACAAATATGCACCAGAATACATTGAAGTTCAAAATTTTCTTAAAATATGACAACATCTACAGCCACACAAAGTATAGGTAACAGCTGCACAACAATCCTATATCAGTTTCTATGAAATATGATTAATCCAGAACACTTGGAAAGCTGTGGTGATCTATCTTTCACACAATACGCAAGTTTATCGTACAGTACACTTTATTTCAGTTTTTATTCATATATTGTTTAGAATTTTTTATATTTCAGCAAAGAAAGAAATATTTTTCTGACAAAATTAAAAAAAAAAAATGTTTTTTGATTTTTACTAATTTATTTAAAAAATGACAACTGTTATAATACATAGTACCTTCCTCAGATGGTACGTACAGAATACTAAAGCTTAAAAGTTAGAACAAGAAACAAAGTAAATACATAAAATTGGTAGAGATAAAGTACATAATGTGCAGCAACAGGCAATATCCACATACATCAGTAATATACAAATTTAACAGCTAATAATTACTACTGGTCTATTTAAGAAAATGGGCTGTGTATTTACATTTAGATACAAAGCTTATTTCATGCTTAATTTTAATAACGGTGTACTATTCAAGTCTAAGTGATCATTTAAAAGTAAATTGCAATTTTTAATTTTTTTTATTTCCAACGACTTTGCCTTTCCAATGTTTGTTCTGAACATGAAGTACTTTGAAATTATAATGAAAAACACGATTTTCATCAATTAAATGACAAGTATGATTAGAATCACTTTTTTTATTGGAAAAAAAATATATGTGGTCCATTACATGTTTTTCAGATCTACCAGTCTGTCAAATATAAATTTTATCACAAGAACCATACCCAAAATTGTAAACTCCTAATTTTTTATGCTTATGAGTTTTACTTGATATTAATGAATTTACGTAGTGAATTATCAGATTCAAAAGCAATATCAAAATTTCTGTTACTGAAATATTTATTAACTTTCTCGTTATGTTTACTTATATAAGTATGTATGATTTTGATTTTTTATTCTGATTTTGTATAATTTATTATTGATCAATTAGACTTATTTGATAACCATTACTTACAACTATTTGTCTTACAACATTAAGTTCTTTATTCTATCTATGAATATAACTGTTGAAAGCCGTTAATTTATGTACTTATGGATGTAATGATATACTATGAATGACAGTATCAGTGAAAGTGTTTATGATGTATACTAAAATCTAGTTTGTTATTGATTTTACAAATATTTAAATCTAAAAATACAATGGAATTGTTTTGTTCCACTTGCAAAGTAAAAGTGATATTTTTGTTTAATTTGCAACTAAAAGTCAAGAATATTCCTAGCTCTCTCAAGCTACCTGTAAAACAACCAAAAATCTATGCCAAAATTTGAAATATTTTAAGAAAGAATGAGCACAAATTTTGTTTTCTAATCATTCATAAAAATTTCAGCAGCTATCAGACTAAGCTGATCGATTAATTCTTGTAATTTCATGAGTTTTTTGGGTCAACAGTAACAATATTACAATCCGATAACAATATTTAAATATTGATATCAATTTTGAAGATTTTTATTTAATAATGCTGATAACATCTTGTGATGGAATTCTAAGAAAACAATTTTTTACATCAAAAGAAAGTAAGGTTGCACTATCTTAAAATAAATCCTTAATATTTTCAACAATACAGCTGAGTTTTAAATACTAAATTTTAGTTAAAATTTTCAATGAGATTGTATAATAATAATCATCCTCCTAGACAAAATTGTCTAGGAGGAATTAACAGCAGGAGGGTTAACATATGAAACTACTGGTCTAACTGGATGATTTTTTTGGCTTGATAATGTCACCACATAAGCTTAAAGCTTGTATGGGATATGGAAATGGAATTTGGTAGAGTGTGAAAAATACCATGCCTGACCAGGATTCAAACCTGGGAACCTGGGATGAAAGGCTGACACGCTACCAATTCACCACAAAGATCGGCAATTTTCTTTATGTAATTTAATTAGAGTATAGTTTAGGTAGTTGCAGATTCACTGAAATCATCTCTCTCCCTGAAAATAGAACAATTCTTAATAATTCTTTTAACCTCTATTTGAAGTTTTCAGTTTTCAAATGTGAATCTTGAAGAGCTTGGACTACAATGACTAATACAGTGCTGGTTATCCAAACTTAAATCAGTTTTCATGCACAGAAACAAATTGCCTTCATGTAAATTCAACTTATAATTTTATGTTACTGGATGGTATTGTGAATTACTACTAAATATTTTCTAATTCTGCTATTAGTTTCTGCTAATTCATTTCCGTTAATTGTGCTAAAGTATCATTTATACTTTATGATTAAGTATTTTGACATAAAAGAAATGTTATGGTATATTTTTAAATATTATAAAAATGTAGGCTCCTACTCTCAACAAGATTTATAATTATGTCAGCAGACAAAAACTAAATGATAAATTAACTAACATTACAATTATACGACAGTTTATTATCTATCGTGATTTTATATATTGTAAAAATAAACACAAGTAACCCAAGTATTATAACTCAGGAAATGAAATCATCTTTCTTAGAATCATATCAAGAAGCATTATTGGTAATTGTTCTCTATGTGCTCATAATTTTCAAATACACCCAGGCCAATGTAAAAATAAATAATTACCAATAAGCCTACGTTATTGAATGGTCGAGTATAATCCAATCAACCAGTTGTCCTGTAAAAGAATTGTGCAAATTCAATTTCTTTTTATTCGACTTTTGATTGAGAAAAGGTAGTCACATTTTATACTGTATTTTTAGTCTTTTATAATTATGAGGAAACTTAAGTCCGCCGTAACAAACAAAAAACTAAAACGACAGGCTGGGGAAATAATAAATAGTATGTACGAGTTTATTTTTTTTTTTGGAGGGGGTGAAAACTATTTTTATGTTATCATCGCCCAGAAAACAAAAATATAAAAACAAAATACAAAACATACACTAGAAATTTAAAAGAAAAATTAAAATATGAAATGCAAAAAAAAAATAAAAAACTTAACTAAAACATTAAACACGGATAACAGAAAAAATAAGTTTTAAATGTAATTCATAACAGTATTAAAAAGGAAATAAAAAAATAAAACAACACTACTAAAAAGTACCTAAGATACCAACACTTCAAAGCAATAAAAACACCCAGCCCAAAACTTCTTTGTCATTGCCAAGTATTTGACGAATGTTCCTGGGCAAATTCAAATTTGCAATGTAAGGCCATTAACGCATGCAATCCACAAGGATGTGACATACAGTCAAGCATGGCAGTCACATCATATGCATACTGTGTGTCTACTGCTGATATCAGATTGAGTAGCTCTCAATGCCCTATCTGTAATCGGCAGAAGACTACTTCCTCACGACAAATTTTTCTGTACAAGAAATCCCATGACAACACAGAACCTTTAATGTACCGAAGTTTGTTATCTAATGTAGCCATCCAGTCATTTTGCCATCTGCCACTTTGTGCGAAGAGTGAGTTTTACATAGAAAGTCAGACGCAGTAACATGGGTAGTGAAGGATGGTTGACTACATGCATCTTTAGCAGCAGAATCTGCACATTCATTATCTAGAATCCCCATATGGCTAGGAATCTAACAGAAACTCACTTGTGCATTGTGATTGTTCAACTTGGCGATTGCATTGTAAATTTCGGTGGTGTAGGATGTCTGGAATAGAAATCTTGTAAAGCTTGGAGAGCACTACAAGAGTCGCTACAAGTAAGGATATGATGGTACTTAGGGTTAATATGCTATAAATAAGGCTTTGAGTATCCTCAAAGCCTTATTTATAACATACAATTGAGCAGTAAAGACACTTGTAATACCAGGTAGACCAAACATATAGGTCACACATAAAATTTATAAGGTTGATTCTACATGGAGGATATGAACAATGAACATAGGTACGAGGTGTGATCAAAAAGTACGGTGAATAATTTTTTATTAAAAAAAGTAATAAGGTTACATAGAATTCGATTTAATCTCCTTCAAAGTACTATCCTCAATGGTGCCAAAACGTTTTCCTTTAACCACAGTTTTAATTTTTGGGCAGAGCCAAAAGTCGCATGGTGCTAAATCCGGTGAGTATGGCGGATGTGGACAGATAGGAACACTTTTTTCGGCCAAAAACTCGCGAATGAGAAGTGAGGTGTGACACGGCGCATTGTCGTGGTGAAGGAAGCCATTGGTCCATTTTTCTGATCGCTTTCTTCGTACGTCGTTTCGCAAACGTTGCAGTACACCCTTATAAAATTCAGAGTTTACAGTTGTTCCCCTTGGAACGAACTCTGATCGCACTATGCCCTCACTATCAAAAAAAACAATGAGCATGACCTTGATGTTGGATTTTGACTGACGTGCCTTTTTACGGCGAGTAGATGAACTGGTTTTCCAATGGGAACTCTGCATTTTGGTCTCAGGGTCATAGCCATAGACCCAACTTTCATCTCTAGTTACAATTTTGGCCATGAAGTCCGGATATGCATGAAAACGACCCTTCAACTCTGTGCAAATTGACACATGATCTTCAAAATCCATGTTGCGCGACAGACACAATAAACACAAACTCACTCTAGCGGCTCTGGCAGCTGACTGCCAATCTCGAACGTGTTACAACTTGTCCCTGCCTGTCTCAGTTGATCACGCTATTGGACAAATTACAGCATATGGATGTAGCGTTGGCAGTTGCCGCTATAAAAATTCATTCACCGTATTTCTTGATCACACCTCGTATATTGGAAAAATAGAAGGTGCAGTAAATGTCTGAAACGAATACCTGCAGGTGCAGTGTAATGTGGACATCCATCATATCTTGAAAATAAGGATTTACAAAGACTGCATCAAAAGCTGGGTGATTTGGCTGTCCCTTAACACAGGTAAAATACGATGTTAAAACCTGGTTCCTATCCCAAAGTGACAGCTCATCTCAGTCAATAAAGATGTTTACGACAGGGCTTGATCTAAAGGCACCTGTAGCAAGCCGAAGGAAAGCATGATGTACAGCATCCAGCATTTTAAGCATAGTATTACACACTGAAGAGTAGGTGACACAACCGTAATCCAAATGGAAACTTACCATGGAATAGTAAAAACACAACATACATGACTAATCGATACCCCAATTGGTATTGCTAAGGACTTGCAGCATATCTGAAAGTTTGGAACATCTTGTTTTTAATTCTTTATGTGTTTGACCCACATAAGGTAGCTATCAAAGAATTAACCTAAAAATCTGACATCAGGAGAGATACCAATTAGCTCTTCACCGAGAAAGACTTGCAGAATAAAGGGGTTCCGCAAGCGAGAAAAGACTACACATTTTGTTTTCTCAGGTGAAAATGTAAAGCCAGTAACCTTGGGCCAAGAGTCAAGGTGAGATACAATGTTCTGTAGCAGTATTTCCACTGTGGCTGTTGAACAGGACACAATATTTATAGCAAAATCATCAACAAATAAACACAAAACAGGTGTCTCCACATATTTAGTAATACTGTTAATGATTATAGAAAATAAGATGGAGCTTAATACACTTCCTTGAGGTACCCAAATCTCCAAGTTGATTCTACCCAACACAAACACAGAGAATTCGGCCATTTAAGAAACCCCTAATAAAAGCAAGTACATTGTCCTTGACTCTCCATTCTTGGAGGGTGTTTAGGATACCTCGTCACCATGTCAAACGTCTTACAGACATCAAAGAAGATAGCAACAAGGTGCTGGCATAGTAGGAAAGTATTCTGAATAGCTATTTCAATGACACTAAGTGGTCAATAGTGGTCCTTGTCGGAAACCATACTGTTCTGGAGATAAAAGGTCATATCTCTCCAAGTAGCACGTAAGTCTGCAGTTCACCATTCTCTCCATTACTTTGCATAACATGCTTACCAAGGAGATATCACAGTAGCTTGAGGGGCTTGCATTATCATTACCAGGTTTAAGTACTGGTACAACAACTTCTGACCAGATGGGTGGGAAGACTTGTGCAGAGAATAAATCATTATATACGTTCAATAGATGTTGTAACGCCGAATGAGGAAGGTGTGACAGCATACCAAGATGAATGTTGTCAGGTCCAGGGGACGTGTCATGTGAGTTTTTAAGTCTGTATGGCAATTCACTAAATGCAAATGGAGCATTTAATTCACTGACTGAATCACCAATGTTCAACAATAACGCTTACATCTGTATTTTGTACCTCTGAAATTTGTTACTATATGATGAAGTGAGAGACACCAAGCAGAAAGAATTTGCTAAGGTAGTTGCCACTGCAGAAGATGATAAAAGGAATTGTCCTTAATGAATACGCCCAAGAATAGAATATTTTGGCGACCCACAAATTACACAGATTTTTTTCCACACAGCAGATGTGGGAGTAGTGTCTGAGACGGTGTCCATGTATTTCCTCCATGACTTCCTCCTAGCATCTAAGAATACTCGACAACATACCGCTCTAGCCTTACAATATAAATTTAGATGTTCAACTGTAGGCCTGTGGTTAAATTTATGCACTGCTTGTCGTCATTTGCCAATAGCGTTTTGACAATCATCATTCCACCAAGGAACAGAAGGACATCTAGGATTTTCTGATATTTGTGGGATATATCTATTAGCATTCTCAAGTATCATGAATGTAAAATAGGAAAACTGATCAAGGACGCCACTGTCATACTGTGATGGAAAGGCTTTACAGTAACCATTCCAATCCGCCTTTTCAACAATCCATTCATGGTGAACATCAAATGCAATAATAGTTGGCCTGTCATCACTACTGCTGTAAAAGTCATCACAAACAGACCAATTAAGATGAGGGAGTAAACTCAACGAGCATATGGAGGTTGATGTTGGACAATGTACCAGATGATGAGGACATGAATGTGTGTGACCTATCACTCATTAGACAAATGTCCAAGTCTTGTTTCGCTATTTCCTCAAGAGGAGCAGAAAGATGAGCCCCAGGAAATATTGTGGGCACTGAAGTCTACTATTAACGATGGCGATGGGATTTGTGTGAGGAGAATTGAGATTTCTAGGACACTGGAGTCAGAGTTTGGTGAGAGACAAATAACAGATATCCAATTTGAAGGGGATAGAAACCTTCACAGCAACAGCAGGAATAAGGGTAGCTAGTGGTATTCTTGTAGCTGCCACCTCATTCCGCATGAAAACAGTAACTCCACTGCTGTCTATTAGGCAGTTGTAGCTCTCACAGAAATAGCCTCTGAGTGTTATTGCATCTTGTTGTAAAAGATGTGTTTCTCGGAAGCACATGATTAGTGGTTCATGTGCACGTGCCAATACTCTAATATCCTCAATGCGGGACCAAAGACCTCTAACATTCCACTGAATAATGTTCATAAGTAAAGATAGTTATAGATACAGAATTTCAGGAAAATATATAAAAATTAGTTGTATGTACCCTGGTTTATCTTTATCGCATTTTTGATGGTGAGGAACTCTGACACCCTGGGGTTAGGCGGTTCCTCAACCATATCCTTCAGTATACAAGGTGATGGAGAGGGAGATTTTGAAGAATGGGAAGTTGTAGATGACATCCCAGAGAAGGTGGTTGTGGGGGCTCCCTTAACAGGAAGCTTAGTAGATGGCTTACAAGCTGATTATTCCTGCCCAACAGGTAAAACTGTGGGGACACAGACTTTCAGATGGATTCACTAACTGCAACTAATGACTTTTTGTTCAGTTTCGTCAGCTCTAGAATAGAGACTGTTTAAGTTTAAGAAATAAGGCGATAGTCAATCTCTAAAGTCAAAAAAGAAAAATTCACATTAGAAAACCTGATTGACATTAAAAAATGTGAAGAAAGAACAGCAACTACTGTGGGGTATTGTGATCCAAAATCCAAAGAGTGAGAAAAGAGAAAGAGCGGTTGCTAGAAAAATTAGCCAAAAATTCAGCTGAGACTTCTTTCTCTATGTCAATAAAATACAAACCCTGTGAAAAATCTACATTAAGATTAGAAGAATTTTATAAGTAGTGGCGAGACAGATTATAAATGAACTTCACAAAATTTATAAACTATTACTGACAGTGAAAAAGAAAAAGTTAGTGCTTAAAGATGCCATTGAAATTTAAGAAAAGACAAGTTTCAGAAAAATAATAAAAGAATTAGACTTTAGCTGGAGAAAAACCAAAAACAAAAGAAAGGTTCTCACTGAGCAATATTATTTAAGGATTAACCGTATTCAGTATCCGACTCCTGTAAAAAAATTTAGAACCAAAAATAGGCCAATAGTATATCACAATGAGTCGTGTTGTGGTGATTCAAGTGATGGGCTGAAAATTCCTATTTCAAAGGCAGCAGACTTATTATAGCGTACTCCAGAGGAGAATTGGGTTTTACATCAAACACCTTACTAACTTGGCAAGCAACTTTAAAATGTACAATTACAGAGGTAAAATAAAGCAGAAAATTACTTTAAATGGGCAGAGGAGATATTAATTCCAAACCTTCCTTATAATTATGTCGTAATTTCTGACAACGCATCCCATCAAGATGCCATTTTAGAAAAATTACCAATTTCCATTCCAAGAAAAGAAGATATGATACGTAGTTGCAAAATCATTCTGTTCCTCATTCTTCCTCGATGCTGAAATCACAGTTGTACAAATTGGTAAAAGCAAATGGGAAATGTTTGCTGCTACATGTTCCACAAACTTTAAAAAAAAAAAGCATGACGTTCTCTGACTACCTCAAGTCTCCCAGATTTAAATCCTATCAAGATGGTTTGGTCAGAACTTAAAGGATATGTAGCAAGTTATAATGTAACTTTTAAAATCAAAGATGTTCAAAGGCTATGTGAAAATAAAGTAGCCAACGTGAATATAAAAAATTGGAAGATGTCTAATGGATTTTATGGCATCAATAATCTAGCCCCCTCCCACCTTGTGGAATTTGACTGGATGCAATAAAGTCATGGTCACTATGCTGTCACGGGCCCATAGGTAAGTTCCCCGTTTCTGAAGCTTAGACTGTGAACATCCTGGTAAGTTCTGTGTAAGTATGTGGTAAGTACCTGAGAGTGTGCATGATGTTGGCTGTGTGTGTGTGCGCGCTTGTATGTAAGTGGCATATATGTGTACCACAATTTGTTTGACTGTTGTGTGCGTTTGGTGTTTGCCTGTTAGGGGCAACTGTGTATGTGGATGTAATTGTGCTTTGCTGTGTCTTAGTATTACTTGTGTTTTGTATCTTTATGTTGAGTGTGTGACTGTACTGGTGTTCCTTGACTGCAGTATCTGATTATGTGAGCAGACGTTTCCTCCTTCATGAAGTAATGCTGCATAAGCGGTTTCCAGGAGGGGTGGAGGTTTAATCAGTAGTGCACAGGTACATATATACACCTAATAATATCTTGCGGAACCTGTTAGCGAGCCCAATACTGCCTAGGCGCCTGAAAATGAGATTCCTCCACCTCTATAAAAAAACCCTAATTCCAACTCAATTAAAATTTTCAAAATTAAAATATCTTTTATCAAACTAAAGCTCAATTTTCTACAAACACTGTACAAAATGTCAAAGTGGTAAAAACGACCTCTCTTCCTTTATTAATTTTTCTCAAATTTAATGCCACCAATGTGCCATACATAAAAAGTTTTTAAGCCAATTTCAAAGAATTCAAATCGAACCAGTCTGGAAATATTAATCCAAATACAGGTCAACACACATTTCTTCTATAAGTTTCTAAGGTTTTCTTTTTTTAAATTTTGGACTCAAGGGTCTTGAAACATTAGCACTTGTAAAAACCTGAAATCAAAGTTTTGAATAGATTTATATACAGGATAGCACAAGGAAACAGAAAATTTTGAAAGTAGTAGTGGCAACCCTGAGGAGCTGGTAGATAGAAGTGGTGGAATCCTTCTACACACAACTACCTGCCATTTAGTAATCATGGACTACTGGGTCAGTACACAACATGCATTTGCCGTGACAGCATTTTAGAGGAATGGTGACAGTGTGACTGCTGTTCAATGGGATTTCTGATGTCATGATCATCTTTCATCTTGCAAAGCCATCAAGACATGGGTTGAGAATTTTGAAGAGATGGGTTCAGCTCTAAAAAAGAAACCACCAGGAGGTCAACCAATTCAATGAACCCCAGAAAACATTGAAGTAGTTTGGGCCTCAATTGGAAGAAGCCCACAATGACTGGCAAGAAAACATACAGCAGTATTGAACATAAACTGAACAACTATCCGCCGAATACTCCACAGTGATTTGAAGTTTCACCCTTACAAAATTGAAGTATTAAAGGAACTGAAACTATTAGACTATGTAGTGCGACAAAAATTCTGTGATAAAATGATTGATCGTTTCTGTGAAACGATTGACCCCAATTTTGTTGACAACCTTTTCATGTCAGATGACGTTCATTTCCATATCAGCGAGTATGTAAACAAGCGGTATTGCAGATACTGGGTTCAAGTCCTAGTAAAGCCAGCTATTTTTACACCGACTTGAATACTAGATCGTGGATACCGGTGTTCTTTGGTGGTTGGGTTTCAATTAACCACACATCTCAGGTATGGTCGAACTGAGAATGTACAAGACTACACTTCATTCACACTCATACATATCATCCTCATTCATCCTCTGAAGTATTATCTAAACGGTAGTTACCGGAGGCTAAACTGGAAAAAAAAAAAGAAAGAAAAGAAAAGATACTGGGCAGCTGAAAACCCTTGTCAATCGCACGAACAATCATTACAAAGTCAAAAGGTTGCAGTTTGGTGTACTGTATCCACTGAGGTGCAATTATAGCTTATTTCTTTCAGGATAAGAAAGAGAATGCAACGAGAGTAACGTCTGAATGATATGTTGATGTGCTCAAAATTTTTGTGGCAGAACAACATCAAAACTTTCCTGATCTTCATAATCCTTGGTTTCATCAAGATGGGGCCGTGGCCAGTACTGCCAGAGCATCAATGGCAGTTGTTCGACAGCTCTTTGATAACCACAATTTCACGGTTTGGTGACATTCATTGGCCCCAAGATCACCAGATTTGTTGATGTGTGATTTTTTTCTTGTGGGGCCCCTCAAAAGTAAAAGTGTACACCACTCACCCAATGACAATTGCTGAGTTGAAACTGAGGATTTGAGAAGAAATCACCCAATTCCCATGGAAGTGTTTCAAACTGCCATGCAAAATCTTAGTATTCGCTTCCAGGAATGCATACATTTGAATGTTAGCATTTTAAAGACATTGTTTTTAGAAAAATTTTTGTCTTTGGACACTTAATGGTACGTAATTTACTTTTGGTTTTCAACAATAATAACTGTAAATTCATTTTTTTTTACGTTTGTAAGTTACTTCAAAATTTTCTGTTTCCTTGTGCCACACTGTACCTTCCCTTTTGTAACTGTAACTACTACCGTGCAACAATAGAGCTATAGCCAGGAAAAGTAAAAATTGACTTCCTATTCTCTTTTATTAATTTATACTTCTAAGCAGAATGTCAACTTGTAAGGGAAGGTCAACTGTCACTTGGTAAGGGAAACCTCCTCTGTGTTAAAAACAAAATTTTATAGATGCATAAAAACACTAAATAATGTTAATCTAATATAATACAATGTAAATGTTTTAAAATGTGGTTTTATGAAACATTTTTAAGTATGTTTTTGATTGTTATAAACTTCTTAAATCCATAAATTAATATTTTTTGACATACACGAAGTTTTGCTCAAATCCTGAATGTCATGTAGTAGGTATCACAGAGTACATATTAAGATACTATGATTAAAATCAAAAACATATAACTACTTTAGATTTGTGTGTAAAATAAAGCAGAAACACAAAAAAAAAAACAAGTTAAAAATGTTGAAAAAAATAAAAATTAAGAAAAAAGTAATTAAAATATAAAAATCAGAGCTATCTTTCAGCATGGATACTGTTACCAATGCATTAATTAAACATTATTAAAATTAATAATAATCTTATACAACTTTTTTCTTTTTATGTGTGTTTCATATTAGACTCCCAACTAAGACTGTCATAAAATGAAGGACGACCCTTTCCTTACTTAATGAAGTCCTTTTACTTGGGTAAACTCAAGTATAACCTTTTAATATTTTGTGATTAAGGTTAGGTTTTTAAAAATACTTCACCACCTGGAGTGTACTTTAGTTCGCATAAGTCACGAACAGTTACGTCACCTGCTTTTCTTCCAGGTCTGATCCATCTAAAGTTTGAATTTGCCCTTCTTGAAAAATGTATGTATTATATTTAATGTATACTCATGTTTGCTTCTTCTCATATGCATTCATGCAATGTAATCAGATGGTCCATTGATTGGTAGCCTGAAAAAATGTTCTTAAGTATTACAAACATGAAAGTACTCGGCTTCCATCATTGTGTATCCTTTCTATAGAAAAAAAATTTTCAATTATAGAATGACTTACAGAAAGATCATTTAAGGCAAGTTTTGTTCCTCATTTTATAGATGCAACAATCTTATAGCAAAAGAATACTTTCAAAATTATTATTACTTCATGAAATAATCAATAATGCGGATGAATTCAATGCTCAATATACTACTTACCTTGATGCTACACAAATATACATCAATTTTCATATTCATATAAGTCTACATTTTGTAAAGTTGGGGACTTGCATGTTTTGGCTGTAGTACATCATTGATGCCATAATAACTGGACAGGTCATAACACTTTGCAGATCAATTGTTAACACTACTACCTCAGAATTATTCTTTGGCTAGAACTACATCTCTAATATTAAATTTATTTTCAACAACTGATTTTGATACTGCAGTTTCAGTATACAATAAAGAATACTTTACGTTCTATAATAGAACATATAAAAAATATAATAATAAGATCTTTTAAACATCTGATGACAAGTTCTGACTGTAGTGGTCTCTTATTTTTCTGTATATACTTTCAACACAGACTACACGTAACAAAACAAGCATTAAGTCATCACATAACTCTAGATGGGAAAAACACCCGTAATTTTTTTTCTCAATTAAAAATACATAGGCTTGAAGAACAGACAACATACCTTTAAAAATGCCTTTAAATAGTTCCTCAACCTTCTCCTCACATTCAACTAAAGGCTTTAATGCCGATTTACGAGAAGTCCGAGAATGAATAGTTGGAGACTTGATTAATTTATGAGGTCGCAAGCCAAGAGGTATTTTACACTTGTTTTCTCCAGCTACAACAAAGTTCTTTAAATTAAAAATAAATTATATAGTATACATTAAAGCCACTAAATACTTTTTTAAATAATTTTTAATATAATAATGAACTCAAGTGATCAAAATGAACTACCTTTTAAGAAAAAAACTTTCTAACAAACTAAATGAATATGTAGCTGCCAAAAGTCAAAAAAAAAATTTACAAGCCTAATTCATTATATTTCAATTTCAAGATTATATTACTTCAAATCACCATTTATTTTAACTTTAAGATTGTATTACTTTACAAAAGATTGTAAATCTAATTACAACTAAAGTAGGAAAGGTTATCTCTAAAGTAAAGACCATTTCATTGTAAAAAAAAAAACTTCATAAATATTTTTTATTACTCTTAAACTACATATTTTATATTACTTCTCTATATGATCGCTACATGAATTAAGACATTTATCATAGCGACACACCAGCTTCAATACACCCTCGTCATATTCTTCTGTCGCCAGTCCATTTAGCCACTGATTAACAGCATTTTTAAATTCATTGTCACTTGTGAATTGCTTACAACTCAAAAATTCTTTCAGTTTCCCAAACAAATGGTAATCAGAAGGAGCTAAGTCTAGGCTATTTAGTGGGTAATCATAAATTTCCCATTCAAATGTTCTCAGTAAATAACATGTCAGACCTGCAACATGTAGATGTGCATCATTGTGCAGCAGGATGACGCCGTCAGTCAGCCGCCCATGTCAAAGCTTACATAGAGTTTCACAGTAGGCTTCTGCATTTTTAGTTGTTCCATGTGATATGAATCAATCAGCATTATGCCAACGTATCCCAAAAGACTGTGGCTATCAGGTTGCATCCAAATAGCTGTAGTTTGACCATTGTTGGTGTGGTTGGTGATTGAGGATGATGCCATTCAATTGACTGTTGTTTTCTCCCTGGTGTGTAATATGAAATCCATGTTTCATTGCCGGTAACAATTGAATTAAGGAACTCATAACCTTTTTGTGTATACCACAGAAATTCCAAAGCAGATACCATTCGGATTTTTTGGCACCCAACTGTACAAAGCTTTTTGAAGCCTAAATGGTCATGAAAAATGCAACCAATAACAGCTCTTGAAACATCAAGAAAAAGAAGAGCTAGGTAAGAAATCACTGAGCAACGATCTATTCTGATTTCATCATCATGGCAATGATGAAATCGACGATGATAAAACGATCATGATGAAACGTGTCATTTCAACAAGTCCTCAGTGATTATCGAGGGCCTCCCCAAACATTCTTCACCATGCACATTAATTTTGCTATTTCTAAACCATTTTTGGATGTTTCTTTCATTCATTACAGTATCAGCACACACAGCAACCAACTGCCTATGAATTTCTGTTGGCTTAATGTTTTGAGAGTTTAAAAACCACGTATTTCACACAACCAGCAGCAACATCAATTTTCCTATTCATTTTATAACGTAATAAATAACATGTAATCAAAGATACTACAATGTGACAACTTACAGACAACAATGAAGTGTGTACATTACTAGTGTGGCCATAAACAACACAGGTTCGCCAACCTTAAGGAGAGAAATTTCCCAGTGGTCTTTACTTTAGATATCCCTCAAAGATCTTTTACAAACGCAAACCAAACAGTCCTAAAACTGAATCAAAATTAAACCTCAATGAACAAATTCATGCCTTGCTGCACCTTGTTGTAACCTTTACAAACTAGTGACTAACCCCTGCCAAAACTCAAACACTATATATAAACCAAAACAAAAAAATATCACACTAAGTGAAATGAATATGAATTGTAAATCACATTTTCATCCAATTTAATGATACGTTGGAAAGCTGATTAACATTGAATGCCAATTTTTTGGATGTCTAACTAGACTGCTTACATCCGTGCCAGGCAATTTAAAAAAATTAACACAATATTTCAAAGATTAAAATATTATTCACATTAAGCTTTCCTTCCATAGGGAAGTATTTTTACCAATTTTTATTTTTTAATTGGGTTTTTCTCTGACTTTTTGCAATTCATATAGTAACAACATACATAAATTTAGGCCTGTGTTAAAATAATTATAAAATTAACTTCTGAAACAGCTGATGGAGACATAATATTTGTTCAGGCAATAACTGTGATGTTTATTTTTATTCTACTGTACACATAAAAGAGGTCAAAACAAATAACATCATTACTATATTCTTTGCCATAACAAAGTCATAACTTTACCCAGGGTAGGTTACATAATTTTCATGATGTCAAGATGAAATCTCAGTTTTACTCACTGGATATTTTAATCCTAAACCTTAAACTTAAATAAATAAAATCTTAAAATAAATAATTAAATCTTACACCTTAAAGTTTTATAAATTAACGGATCTTAAAGAGTCCCATATGCAAATATTTAACTCTACTACCATTAACAAAGTGTCAATATCATTAGGGTTTGTTAACATCATACTTGCATCAAAACAAAGTAAGTTATTTTATAAATGAATAAAAAAGTAGAAATCTTAGAAAAATTGAAAAATGATGTATAGTGAATATAGAAGTAAGTTATATAATGTTAAAAGACGAATATAATAGGGACATCAATTAATTCCAACATTAAGAAAAATGGAGACACCATTATAAATTATATGTAACAACTCTATAAACAAGAACAAGATTTTTTCAGGAAAACAATGAAGTAAGCACCAATGAAGAAGTGTATTGGGCTCTTTTTGGGTGGCTTGTTCAAAAGTGATTTTTTTTGTTCTTCTCCTGATGTAATGTTTTTGTTTTTATTTATTTACACACACTAAATAGCTGTTTTTACATTTGTACACTGAATAGCACTAATACACACATGTTTATTCTAATAATGTTCATAAAAACATCAAATACTTATTCCAAATGGTCACCATTTGATTATACTGCATAAGTAGAACAAATAGTCATTCCAAATTCAGACTGGTCAGTATCAGTCATTATTTAGAGTAAAATGTAGTTTTAACAGTTCAACATTTTATTCATCAAACAGGTTACTAAATTAGATTTAGTTTGGGTGAGCAATTTCTTAGTGCTGTATGCATTTTGATTCCATCCTCTGCATAGTTAAAAAAAAAATAATTAATAAGGGACAACCTTTATCACAATATTACATTAACATTCAGAAATCAAAATAGATTGATTTTTACACATTTTTTTTTTTTTTTTTTATAATACTGTTATTAGGTTTTTATATGGAATAAAATACTAACTAAAATGAGTCACTGCGATGGCAAATTATTTAATTACATATCATCTGATATTAACAATAATTTCAAAGCAAAACTTGCACAAAGGATAATTTTTATTTTCACAAGGTAAATTTAAAAGAAACCAAATGCTGCAGCTGCTATACATAAAATAATCATTTGCAACATTTATAAGCAAGTAAACATGTTTGCCTTAAAAATATATTATTTGGTTAACTTCTAAAATAATTGACAAATTTTCATTTATAAGTTTTATATCTTCAATGAGAGCAACTAACTCACGAGATGTTTAAAGAGTAGAATCATCCTAATTGGGGGTCAAAATACCTAACCTTACTCTAGAACAGAAATAATTTTATGAAAATTAATTTTAAAGAAGAGTTTTAAAATTATGACAGAAATAAAATTGTTTTTATGAAACCCTAATTTTTTATATTCATATTAATAATCTATTTTACTATTATTTCTCTCCAAACCCATGAAAAAAGTTATAATACTGTTTTAGCGTAACTTAATTCTTAATAAAGACTGTAATAATCTACCTCAGTAAAGTAAAATTTAAAAACATATATTATAAAAAAAATCTAAAAATATGCTAAAGAGGGATTGAAATCTACAAATTTATCATACCATACCTTTTAACCTGGATTTTGGTAAAAAATCATAAGTGACATCAATAGTTTCACTTTCACTAGAAGTACCATACAGTAAAGTTGGGCTTTCCTCAATTTTTCTTTTTGTACTTTTTGGTGTCTCACCCATTGTTACTAGTAAGCAAACAAAAATTATAAAAACAAAAAGGAAATAAATATCATATCATTATAAACTTCCTTATTCTTCCTAAAGAAATAAATAGTTCATAATTTTCTTTCAGTTAAGAATTTAAGTTCTGCATACGTAGGACTTTCATAGAGTGTAATTAATAGTTTAATTTAACTGGTTATTTGATAAGATGCTTAGTACATTTTACTTATTTTAACTATGAAATGAGTATAATTAACTTTACTTTAAAGAAATTGACATAATCTAATTTTGCATTACATATTAATTACTATAAGAGAATTCCAATTTATAGATATTTTAAGAAGTTTCTCCCAACCTGCTTTTGTAAAAATTATTAGTCATTCCACTTGATCTTGTAAAATTAGTTTTTTTTTGTATTAATGCTGATTTGTTTTGGCACACAACATTCTTTGAACATTACTGTCAAATGAGAAGGCTACAGTAATATTGATTTTATATAATTTGGGTTAGAGATTTGGCTAATATTATAATAAACATATAAGTTGATTAACTGTGATGAACATATTTTAATTAATAAATGTGTGATTTTTCATTCAGTAAATTAGTTTTATTACGTTTAGATCTTTTCATGAGATTATTTTTTAATAAGAATATATAAAAAATGTTTCTAACTGCCAATTAAAAGTCTCTTTAAACAACAATTGGTAATGAATAATTCCTTAAGTGGCCCCAATCAAGGAATCCCTCACCAACGTTTTTATAACTTATAATTACTAAACAGTAATACTGTTCAACCAGTTGATTTCTTTTCTTTTTATTTTTTAACTAATTCCATTTCATCTGTAATAGATAGAAATACATTATATATACTAACTTTAAACAAGAATTCTTATGCAGCTATCACTATTAATTTTTTGCAATTTTTTTGTGCAGTATGTGTAAAACTACTTATTTACATAACTGCTTATTTCAAGTATGCTACAAGACTTTCCCCAGTTTTCATCTTTTATATTTATATTTATTTAATCAACTTGGTTTTTAAACTGATTCCCCTATGAGTATTTGTGTAGTCCATGTAGTATTAAAGTAAAAGTATTAAAATGAATCGCTGAAACAATTCACTTTAAGACTTAACATTCATTACTGACCACAGTTTAAAACTTCTAAATTTGTATAATTCAGCCTATTATTTTAATTATAAAAGGAAATTCACACAGATAACATAAGTAAATTTACACAGTAATAAACCTGAATATATCCAAATGGATATATCTAGTGTATTTCTTAACCTAAATAACAGCTATATAAAAAGTATCATACACTTACTCACGGGTGCCCAACCCGTAGTTTGCGAACTATGTGTGGCTCGCAGAAACTTTTGATGTGGCTCATTTTATCAACTCAGACTTGAAATGTCTAAAAATTACAAATGCTCTATAAAATACAATACCATGGTTAATGGCCATTAATAGTTACCCAAACATTTCTTTAATTTTATGTATAGAAAGAAAAAACGACATTAAATATGGGTATCAATTTGGTTGATTATTAATAAAGTTTTTCGGTTTTATTAAATTATTACACCACTGACCAGGAATATTTTCATACAGAAACGGCATCACCTGAAGCACTCTAGGATGCGCCTGTTTATCTCAGTTTATAGTGGCTGTGCACTGATGCTGGCCAGTAGCTACCAAGAGGGCAGCAAGATAAGTTTGTTGAGTTATTTTGTAATGTGTATATACAGAACGTTTATTTATCAGAAGTTATGCATGAAGTAACAAGTGGTTTTATCCAGGTACAAAAAAAATTTGTTTCTATTTATCACAGCATTAGTCATTATTATATATAAGCAATTGTTTTGTAGCTACCCTAATCATGTCAGCACAGGAACTAGGGAAAAAGAAATAATGTTATAATTTTCACGAAGAATGGAAAGAGAAATATGTTTTTATTTATTTTTTTAAGAACAAATGTATTTGTCTGATTTGTGAACAGTTACTGTTGTTAAAAAATGCAACATAGAAAACGACATTTCTTAACAGTTCATAAAAAATATAGTACTGAATATCCTCCTAACAGTAATTTAAGAAAATCTAAATTAAAAGAAATGAAAACCGCATTACTTGCCAAACAATCTTTGTTTACCAAGTCCATGAATAAAATAAAAGCTGCTATGATTGCGTCATTTAAAACACACATACTTGTAATGCACAGAAAACCTTTTGAGGATGGCAACATAATTAAAGAATCAATGCTTGCTGCATCAGAGATATTATTTCAAGAATTTAAAAATAAGAATGAAATTATGTTAATTATGCAGGAAGTTCAATTATCCAGAAATTCAGTCACTCATAGAATAGATGCAATGTCTAAGAATATCAGAGCACAATTAAAAGTTGATTTACAAAAATGTGTTTTTATAAGTTTACAGTGTGAATCAATAGATATCTGTAATATAACTCAAATAAATATTTTTATAAGGATGGTTTTTAACAATTGCTTAGTAAAAGAAGATATACTGTCAGTTATGCCATTAAAAGGAAATACATGTGGGGAGGACATATAATAGATTATTAAAGACCATATTACAGAAATTAATCTTCCGCTTCAAAAAATGTATCCATAACAGCAGATGGCGCACCTACCATGGTTGGTACTACTGTTGGCATAATCACATTTTGCAAGAATGATGCTAAGTTTCCAATTTTTTTCACTACTACTGCATCATACAACAGGTATTATGTGCAAAAGTGCTACATTATGAACATGTCATGAAAGCTGTTCTAGAAATTGACAATTTTATTTGTGCCAGACCACTTCAGAGCAGATTATTCAAAAAACTTGACTGACAAACTTGATGCTGAGTATGGAATTTAATGTTACATTCCAAAATTAGACGGCTTAGTAAGGGAAAAGTCCTGCAACAATTTTTAAAGCTTTTTCCAGAAATAAAACAGTTTGTAGAATCTAGAAATGAAAATTAAGTAGAACTTAGTGATCATAGCTGGTTATCCGATTTGGACTTTCTTACAGACATAACAAATAAAATGATTATATTAAATCTTGAACTTCAAACAAAAGAAGGAACTATTATTGAATTAACAGAAAGTATCAATGCATTTAAATCAAAATTAAATTTGTAGATGGCCCATACAAAAGAATGTAACTTTGGTCACTTTACAAATTTGGAGTACTACTTTAAGAAATATAAGAAAATTGAAACAAATAAGTGTTCTGAATCTCTCACTGAGCTTAAAAATGATTTTAAAATTAGATTTCCTGATTTCCGTAAAATTCAGCCCATTGCTTCATTCATTTTAAATCCATTTTTTGATACTACTAATATTTCTGAAATACTGCAACAAATTACAAATATGATGAATAAAAATGCTACTAATTTAGAAATGGAAATAATTGAAAATTAATTATTTCCATTACAACTACAATTAGAAACAAGAATATCACAAACAGATTTTTGGATACTTTTAGATGAGAAAAAATATCCACTCTTAAATGAAACTTTTCAAAGGCTACACTCCTGCTTTGGATCAACTTACCTTTGCAAAAGTGGTTTTTCAACAATAACTTGCTAAAATCAAAGTTCAGATCCAGGATAACAAGAAATGAATATCTTAATAATTGCATGAATTTAGCTGTAACATCATATGTACCACAGTACAAGAAACTGGCAGAAAAAATGCAGTTTCAGGTTTCACATTACTATGTTTTTCTTACACCTAATTGGTATTTGAATTCTTAATAAATAACGTATTTTCTTTAACATATTGCAATTTTTTTATGTTTTATATATGTTTTAAATTGAAATATTAGAAGCAAAATATATATGTGGCTCACCAAAAAATTTCAAATTCTTAATTAGCTAAAGCCAAGTTAAAGGTTGGGGACCACTGACTTACATCATCAATATTTAGTATGCCTTTAAGTCACAAGAACTGCTTCTGTTAGACAATATCACAAACTTAATAAATTCAAATTCCAGTGAGTAATGAATGCTAACTCTTCAATCTTGGATATACTAAGCAAAAAGTCATATCATCCTGAAAAAAACCAAAAATTAAACGAATAAAAAGTGCATAAACACAAGAAAATAAACAATCTACACAATATAAAATAAATTAATCAATATTAATTAAAATATTTATATTGAAACTAGAATATCAATATTGTGGTTGATATTGTGACCCTATAAATACAGCACAATCAAAGAAGATAAATTACACAATGATACAGAAACACTCGTTCGCATAACTTCACCAGAAAATATCGCAAGAAACTGTAAAGATGGCAAAGTAAGTAAATATTTTAATGTATGAAAATAAATTTCTAAAATAAATAAAGACCTCTTAACTGTACATATACAAACAAACATGAACTTCAATAAGAAAATAGTTTGAATTTAATTTATATTAAAGGATCTTTGGAAATGACAAAAAGCAACTAAATTAAAGATATCTTCAATATTATTACTGGAATAACACAAAAATTTTAAATCAACCTGGTTTTCCGAACAATAACCTAAATGGAAGCCAGTAGAGGTAATTTACCCCCCTTTTATCTTAGGTTATTAAATACAAACGCAATTTAAAAAATGTTAAAAAGTAAATATAATTTGAAACATATCATTCTGTTGACAGATTCCATTCCGAATTATCACTGTACGCAATACGACACTATGATTATTACTTACCAAATTAAAAAATTACAACTACAAACACCACTTTTAGACTAACCTTACAATTAGCGGGTATATATACATGGTAACAGTATAAACACAAAAAGATGTACACACATATATAAATGTAGAACTGCTGGATGTAAAAGTACAATAATGATCGCCAAAAAATTACATGTAAATAACTTTTTGAATATCAAAATCCGGAAAATATATTTCCTTTCATTTGTAGAATAACTTTCGAATATCTTTAGAGAAGTTATACAATTTTATATAAATTATGAGTTAGTAACAATCAAAAAGTTAAGCAATACCTAAAATTATTTAATATAAATTAAGTATAATTGTAACTTTTAATTATTAGAAAATTCATAGTGGAAAACCAGCGAACAAGGTTTAAAATATGTTAGCAGCTGTAACAAAACGACTACCGCTATTTTCAAAATGTAACTTTCTTTCCCCTGATAGTTTCATATAAAGCTAGACCTCCTTGAAATGATAAAGAAAAAAATGGGAAAGTAACAACATGTTCAAAAATAAGCAATAAAATTATATAAATGAAAAAATATATTTACAATATTAGAAGATCAGTAGAAGTTAAGGTTTCATTTGTACATTCAAAATATCAATTTAATTTGCTCCTTTTATCTACTACTTTAAAATTATCTAGTGAGATTTCTTCATAAATTATTTATCTCATTAATACCATCTTGTGTTTGGATCGTGAATGACCAAGAAGGGCTTTGCAAAATTCTGCAAATGTTGAGACAATGGGGAAATAAAACAATCTTTCAGAAATCTAATGATAAGTTGTAGGGCCAAAGAAGACAATTAAATCTGATTTTGTACAATCATTATGCCTTGCAGCTGTACTATACACAGTTGTCTCTTTACAGAATCAACAAGATGTGCATTAAAATATCATATTTCTACTAATGATGTACGATAGCCAAATGGAGCCTAGGTGATTCTATTAAGATGATAAGTTGGCTATGTGGTTATTCATTCAACATTTTTCAAATCTTGTGAAAATATTTTTGAATAAGTAGAAGTGAGCATAATTTATGATATTGTATTCCCTTACTAGATCATTTTACTCTTGAAATGTTATCTGTCTCAGGAGTTTGGAAAAAATGTCCTTACTACCCTGCAAAAGACACTTGAATTTATTTATTAAAATTAAGGTACTTAATGAACTGCTGCTTAGTATTACTGATCATATAAAATGAATTGAAAGTCCAACTCCATTTCCAATTGTTTTCCAAATTTGTTGATGAAGACTTTATAAATCATATTGTTTTTCAAACAAACTTGTATGCTACACAAAAAAGTTAGGACAGTCTTTTAAACAAACAACTAGTGACAAAATGAGAAAATTCATATATTTAAACTTATGTACGTCACTAACCAGAAAGCCTAGTTAGTGGTCTACAGATGACGATTTACATGATAATTATGTATCTAAGCAAATGCCTGTAAAATGTTTCAGGTTACTGCTTATTCATCTACATGCAAATAATAATTCAATGTGGTGAGGTCCTAATCATCCTGATTATGACAAACTGTTTAAGTTATGAACTGTCATAAATCTTCTTTTAAATTCGTTCGCGAATTGCTACAAACCTCATCAGCAAGTAGCAGTTGATGAGGCCAGGTCAAATTTAAAGCCTCTTACCATCGTTGGCAAAGATATTTGAACATATGCTGGCAGATCACATGTGGAGAGAATTGCAGGTAACGTTAGGGGGGGGGGGGGCTCTTCATGTTACAATACAGCTTTATTCCTCAGAAATCAACTGTAGATGCCCTCCAGAGATTGACAAATTGGATAGCAGAAAGACGATCTGGAACCTGGAGGACAAAGAAGATCCCCCACCTGGTTCTCTTTGATATATGGAACATCTTCGGGAGCATCCTTTGGAAGGTGGTAGATGAAAAATTATGTAATCGGGACCTCTTGCGCTGTCTTCGAGGAATATTGTATGACTTTCTACGCAATCGGGCCCTGGTGGCTCACGCAGAAGAAGGTGACATGCTGTGTTACATGAAGAAAGGCATATCACAGGGCTCTGTTTTAAGCCCGCTACTCTGGGAAATTGCATTGGAGTGTTGCAGCTAGTTTTTCCAACAGATGTTTCTTTGATGGCTTACGCCGATGATTTGGTTATATTAGTGGCTGGGGATATGAATACTAAAGTAGAGACAGTGGCGAATTTGGCAGTCTGACGAATTGGTGATTGGCTTCGGCAGTGGGGTCTAGACTTAGCCCCTAGGAAAACTTCCTGAAATTTCCTAGGAAAACTGTCCTGACGATTGCAGGACGTCGGTGGATTCGGTAACTTTCTGAGATTGTGGAGGACATGAGAGTTGAGGAGTTTCCTTATGTGAAGTATTTAGGAGGTGTGGTTTCTCAATCGGGCCTATTCTCGAAGCATCTGGATGAGGTATGTGGGAAGGCGGATCATGTGATAAACAACTTAGGAAGACTGATGGAGACGACACGAGGTCCTCGGGCCTTCAAACACAAGTTACTGATGGCTGCAGCCACAGCAGTTCTATTGTACGCTGTACCCGCCTGGTTTTCAGCCAAAGGAGGAATGTGAAGAAGTTGGAGTCACTCCATAGGCGATCTACTCTGAAGATCATCGCAGGATACTGATCCACTTCATCTGAGGCTGCAGGAGTTATTGCGGGTATCCCCCAAATATATCTATCTACAAGCAGTTTATAGGAAGAGGATTTATGAAGGGATGTGACGGAAGGAAGCAAGACATTTGCTTCTTTGAGAATGACAAGAGGCCTGGGAGGCTTCCCCAAAGGGGACATAGATAAGAACCTTGATGAATACTAAAAGATGGATCTAAGAAAACCTTTTCTGTTCCACAAACTGTAGGCGACTACAATATTAGTATGACTTTTGTGGACAGATTTGATAGATTGAAAAATGATTATAAAGTGAATAGAAAAACTAAAAAACAGTGATGAGACTTTTTTTTCATTTAATTAATTGCTGCCCTCTTGAATGCTTTCATTATTCACAAAGAACTTAATATGAAACAGTATTCAAACAAAGATTTCAAGCGTGAAATTTATTCTCATTTCCTTGCACCTGGTATAGTGACTGCAAAAAAACAAGTAAAGTTCTTCTGTTGACAATACACCAGGAATATCTCTTGCTATAAGGAAGCCACATGTTGACATCAATTTATGATTAGAATCCAGCAGCCATCAGACAAAACATTTAGATCTTCCACGACGACGTACGGTTTGCAGCACGAAAAAACAACCTGTTCATTCACAATGGAAATGTGATGTTTCTGATAGAATGGAAATGCCATGATGGCATTAGAATGCCATCATGCCTTAGAATGAAAAAAACATGTTTCAATGACTTTCATTGTAAGTGAAGAGACATGGAAAAATATATTCTGAATTGAATATAGTTTTCTCGTATATGTTCTAATTACAAAAATGTCATTTTTATTTATTTTCTGATTAATTTTTATTAATAAGCTTTCTGTTTCTATTATTATTTTCATATATATGTTTCCTAATTAAAATGTTTAATCCTTTATATATTTATCATAAACAACAAAAAAGTAAATTTAAAAAGTTGTCAATTTTTGGTTTTGTGGTAGTACTTTATTGTAATAAAATAGAAAATACTGAAAAACATACCAAATTTGGAAAAAATGTTTGTTGCACCGTCTGAGTATTTTATAGCCTCCATTACTTGCCCATCAAAGGGCTAGGCATTCGGTGGGTAGAAGCATGTTGGCGAGTGAAATATATTGTACTATAGTACCCAAAACAGTTTGAAGATACACGTAAGTGGTAGAAGTAGCAAAATACCATGCAAATTAAAGATCACAAAAAATTCATAACAATGTATTTTCTTTGAGATGAATTTTAAATCTATTGAAATGTGTTTCCAAAGAGAGTATGAAATATCCTTTTCAATGAAAATCTGTATGATTTTTAAACCAAGAAAACTTCTTAAAAGCCTATCTTCCTATAGACCAATTAGCTCTCTCTCTCTCTCTCTCTCTCTCTCTTTTCCTGTTTAGCCTCCGGTAACTAACGTTAAGATAATTCTTCAGAGGATGAATGAGGATGATATGTAATGAGTGTAAATGAAGTGTAGTCTTGTACATTCTCAGTTCGACCATTCCTGAGATGTGTGGTTAATTGAAACCCAACCACCAAAGAACACCGGTATCCACGATCTAGTATTCAAATCCGTGTAAAAATATCTGGCTTTACTAGGACTTGAACGCTGGAACTCTCGAATAGACCAATTAGCTAAGTCTGTTCTAATATTTTTTTAAAAACTGTTAGTACAAAAGCTTCTTCCAATATTAGAGAAAACAGTTTTCCCAGACATTCATTCAGTTTGATTTAGATTTCAGCAATAAGTGCACTAACTCATTGTGCTGTTGATTTTTTAATATTTTGATTACAACCATGCAGATAAATAATATGCTAATGGATCTGTATAAATGTATACCAACCATTCAACATAATGTTTGTGTATACCAATCATTCAACTTAGATTTCTCTAATTGATATACTACCTCATTTTCTAATTTATCTTCTCTGTTATCAATCAGATTTCTGTTTTATAAATGCTGGCTCTCTCAAGGTTCCGTCATAGCAGTATTCTTGCACATTTATATCATATATCTGTGCTTGATGTGTAAAAGACGTTTAGTCCAAAATAATACTTTTGAGAAAAGTAGATTTAAAAAAAAGTAAAAAGAAAAGTAGATTTGCATTGACTATATCAGTTTCTTAATGTTATCAAAATTATTTATGTTTTACATACATGTTTTATTACATCAAAATAATTTGTATATTATTACTTACAGATCAAAGTTCATGAAAAAAGTTTTTAACATTTTTAAACTCAATAATTTTAAGTATAAAAAATAACTGGAAAAAATTTGATTGGATGTAACACACCTTTTACAAGCATGAATTTGTATTTAAGGTGAAATAATTAAACCAAAATTTATTGGTATTTCTTTAATTAAAAAAATTTAGGAATATTAATGCTAAAAATAATCATAAAATTCAAATTTTTTATGAAAAAAATATTATAACAATTTATTCCAATTTTTTATTAGTGACTTTCTTTTTTGTTTCTTTTTGATTCTGGCTTGCTGTTGCTCTCTGCTTCTTCTTTACCAATTTTCATTCTTTCTTTCCCTTTTTAATTTTTTGCTTTTTCCTTTCTGCATTCATTTTGTCTGAATCTTCATCCTCTATTAAGATTGAATTGCCTGGGTAAATATCTATTGCTTATTAAGAAGTCCTTAGGTCTTTGTAGAACGAGTGGAAAACAGGCGAGATAAATGGGAGAAGATCAAGTAAATCATCTTTCCTCTTTTCTGACATAAGATTTGGTTCTGTGTAATGTAACTTTTGGTGTCTTATTACTAATATTTTCCATTCCTCTTCTTTTAAAATTTATACATTGGAATGACTGATAAGGATCAAGAAATGTCTTGAAGTAAATCAATCCAGGCTCTTCTTTTTTGAACTGAAGCCAATAAACTTCTCTCCAACTGAAAGAATTTCCTATGATATCTTCTTTGCATTGCTGAAGTTCACCTTTCAGCAACATTGCAAAGTCAAAGAAATTTTCTTGGATTATTTTTTTGACTATAAAAAGATCTTTTTTTGCCACTGTGTTGATTCAGTTGAGCCCAGTCATATGCATGGTGGATGTTTCCACCTTTTTATTCTTTTCAGTCAGTCCATGCAAAGGGTCACACTCCATGTGAATGTGACCAGGAACCAAAAACTTTGATTTATTTCTTCTAAAAGTGGTGAGTATTGTAATGCTACAAAACACTGTTATTGTTAAATGAGGAGAAACAAATATTTTTCCACAATCCCTTCACGAATAATGGCTTTTGTATGCTGGAATTTTAGTATTCCCTTGCTTTTGTATACAAATCATCTTCATCTTGCTTTTGTATACATCTTCTTCTGGTATACAAGTTTTTGAAAACTTATCCCTCTCATTCAACTGTATTATTAAACAAGTAGATTCTGTTTTTAGTGTGACATTTTCAACTAAATTAGATGACTCTTTTCGAGTCATCTAATTTTAATAATTGCAATGTATGAACAATCATACTATAATCACCCATTGCCCAGTATTTCTCAAATAGCTTTTCAAGTATATCATTGTGTATTTTCTCTGAGCTCTTGTACCTACATTGTCCAAGAACTTCAGACTTCCTTGATCTTACAATTGTACCCTTTTTTGTTTTATACTCTTGTACCTTGTTTCTCAGTTTTTTCTTTCTCTCTGAGCTTTCCTAATTTCTCCTTGTAACCTCTTTTTCTTATAGTTCCCCTCTGGTTAGAATTTCTTTGTTTTTCATTTCATCATGATTTGGTTGGTCAACGCCTTCATTTATGTTTCTTCTTCAATTATAGGAACTGTTTGGTCTGGATGTATTTGCTCTGTTAGGTCTAGGTTTCCTTCTTCAGACATTTTATTTTGATCAGTAAATTCACATATGGTTCTTTCATAAGCTACTATTTTCTTATCTTTCTTACCTTTTTTCTGCTTTTTTGGATGCAGGTTATCTTTTTCTGATGACAGCAAATTCACTAGCAGATCTTCATCATAACAATAATTAGCATCTTTGTCAGATTCATCAGAATTCAGAATATCCATGAAATCTAGTTGAACAAATGGTGGTGGAGTTGAACCTATAAAAACCCAGTCACAATATAACTCGACATTTTTACAAATTTTTTATATTATTAAATTTGAAATATTGTGATTTATTAGTAATTATATATAACCTATTGTTTCGTTTAACCAGCTAGACTAAAGCCAGTACTTGGGTTTATAAACAAAACTTAAGTTAAATAAACTATTCTCAACCTATATTACTCATTACTTAAAACAGCACGTCAAATAAAAAATATATTATATTTCAGTATTTTCCTATGGTTTTAATACAAGAATATAATAATAATTTCAAACCTATTGTTAATTTTAATACACCATTGAAACATTTATTACAAGTGTATTTGAAGACGCAGAGTATCTTTTTATAATTAGATACTTTGTTAGTATATGGCTATTATGAGACCGGTACTGGTATCCAAGTTGATATTTTAACAATTTTTTTCTTTGTAATCTTTATATTTAAACTAGAAGGAATTGTTAAAAATGGAAGGGAGAAGCACTAAACTCATTTATTCTTTATAATGGATAACCATAGTTGGTTAAGTTAATTTTCTACCAAAAGCAAATTTGGTCACTTCAGAAAGTTAGGTTGTGATATTAGGACTGTAACGAACTCTTTTTGTGTACAATGTTTTTATGATTAGGATTATTTTACTATAAATACTGTAAGGATACACAAAACCTTATTGGTTAGATTTTAAACTTATTTAAGTTTGCAGTATCATCAGATTCTAAAACATATTTTTTCTTCTTTACTGTATCCAAAATTTGCTCTGGTCTAAATGAAACCATAGTTAATATTCGCAAAAAAAAAAGAAAACAGTACTTAATTTATTTGTTTATTTATAAAGATAAGACCCTTAATAGAATAAACAGATTTGGACATAAACTCTAATATGAAAATTACTTCAGAAATCAAATAAGTTAAAATAGTCAAATCAGTAACATGAAAATACTAAATTAAAAAAAAAAAACCTTGCATAGTGATTTAATAAATTGAGATTTTATCATTTATGAATTCTCTCCATTTAACGAGTTTTTGTGATAACAAGGTAACAAAACAAATATTCCCAATTTCATAAAATTTAAGAAATGTAAACAGTGTACAAAGAGCTAAGTTATCAAAACAAGAGCGTATAGAGGGTTAAGCCACTTATCTTGTGGCTTAACAACTTATACCCTCAATTATTTATTTTTACTTTGTAGGATAGAGAGTGATATCCATGATTAGGATATATCGTCTTTTACACTGACACAAACAAAGTTTTCAGATATACCACAGTTTCATGAATGAAACTCAACTCCAGAATGGAATTAAACTTAACTCTCTATACACAAACATAGCCCATGAATTTTTACATGTGCCTGTGATGGTAATTCTAATAATCTCATTTTCAACTTACCCTTTACATAGCACATATACTTAAAATTCCCAGTGATTTTATGACTGATTTTTTTTTTAGATGTATGATACTTTGGTATTTACTTGTAACACTGTTCAATTTAAGGTAACTTGCAAACCTACCAGGTTGGTCTGGTGGTGAACACGTCTTCCCAAACCAGCTGATTTGGAAGTTGAGAGTTCTAGCGTTCAAGTCCTAGTAAAGGCAGTTACTTTTATACGGATCTCGATACTAGATTGTGGATACCAGTGTTTTTCGGTGGTTGGATTTCAATTTACCACACATCTCAGGAATGGTCAAACTGAGACTATACAAGACTACGAGGTGCGATAATAAAGTAATGAGACTGATTTTTCTTTGCAAGATGTGGCAACCCTGCAGCTTGCATAGGCACACCATCTTTGACCTTGGTCTATAAGCTACTTCTAGTCCAAGCGGCACATTGATGCAACTGCTCAGTCGTAAGTTGTGCTGTAATAACTGAACTCGTGTTTGTGTCTCTCGTTACAGCTTTTTGAACATCTTGTGTTGTTTTAAAATGGTGTCCTTTGACCGCCATTTTGACTCTTGGAAAGAGAAAAAAGTCGCACGGAGCGATATGCTTGGACTAGAAGCAGCTTATAGACCAAGGTCAAAGATGGTGTTCCTACACAAGCTGCAGGGTTGCCACATCTTGCAAAGAAAAATCAGTCTCATTACTTTATTGTCGCACCTCGTACACTTCATTTACATTTGTATATATCAACCTCTGAATGGTAAATCCTGAAAGCAAGGGCTCTTTGATTGCCAAATCTGTCCAAAAACATGCTTGAAGGGCGAAAGAGAAGGTAATTAGTAAAAACTAATTATGTATTTGTTTCTGTGTACATAGAAATTTAAATTAAGCACTACTGGACTATAGTGTTTTTAAGTGGATATTTTATTAAGATATTATCAAATAATAATAAAAAATACTATCTGTATTGACATTTTATTATTTATTCAGTTAAACCGATTTGTGCTTAAAACCATGTACTATATTTTTGAAGTGATAAAGTGTAGAATTAGATTATTATCCTGCTTCCAGCTTTCTATTTAATTCATTTTTTTTTTTGGTTCTTTTATTTTACAGAAAACTTTAATCAGGTCCTTGAAAAGACCCAGAAAAAAATTTTGTAGAGCAGCATTCCCACTAATTATAGCTACAGGCTGCCACTACTTACAAAAAAACATATAAACTCATGTTTAAGTGAACAAATATATAAAATATAATTTTTTGATGGCAAACTGAAAAAAGTATTCAGACTTCTCTCTTTATGAGCAAAATTGTTAACATATTCAAAATTTGTTATGCAAAAAATGGTAATCATCTTTATTTGGTTACTCAGTCAGATTTGTGATAAATTTGTGACGACCTGAATTTAATTCTTTCTGTCAACATTCCTAAGACTTGAAGTTAGTTATTGTTACATGACATTCCAGAAAGTACTGTAATGTATTTAGGGTGAATGTATATATATATATATATATATATATATATATATATGTTTGTTCCACTGTAGCAGCTCAACGGCTAAACCGATTTACATCTATGATTCCACATTGGAATCCTTACATTACTGGAAGTGTCAAAGGCTATATAAATATGTATATAAATATATATATATATATATTTACACATATAAATTTAAATGATTTATCAGATGAATGAGTCGTTTTTTAATAACTTGTATCTCAACACTTCATTTTGAACAATTCAGATTTTTAAACAAAAAAAATGATTCAGAAATCTTGTATCTCATATGCGTGAAACTGTTGTCTTACTAATGATTTTACATAACTACCCAAAAAGGAGTGTAATCTACTTAGGGTGTATCTGTGTTTGTTCCACCATAGCAGCTCAACGGCTGAACCAATTGTCAGCTGCACACACTTTAATTACCCTATACTAAAGACCAATGTTTTTTTTGCAGTTGTGTTTTTTTAATTTTTAATGTTTATCTCTTGTTTTACATTACATTTCAAGCTTAATCTTACATAATTACTTATAAATATTTTATCTCATGTGTATTAAAAAAAGAAGGAAAAAAGGAATTAAAAATGTATTTGGTTGGAGCAGTAGTACCTTAACCTGATCCAAACCTTGTTAGTGTATGAGTTTTTGACATAAACTGTTTTTTCTTCAAAGTCATTTGAGTGCTTTTAGAAGGTGCATAGTAGTCACTGTTAATTGTACATAAAAAGTAGTCCCATTTAACATTATTGTGAAACAGTGATAGAGCAATTTACAATACAAATTTGATTTGAAATACAAAGAATGGTGTGAGAAATTTGCTTGGACAATAAATTCTGTATTCCTTTAATACGGAGTCCAGACGATCAAATGTAAAACTGAAGAATTATTCAGGATGTAAAAACAATGCTTTGGTTTTAAGTTTTGTTTTTTGGGGCAATGCAATGTACCCCTTAAATAAAGCTGTCATTCCTATTTTTTAATTATTCTGTTACTATTTGAGTGAATGGTTGTCAATGATAATAGAAAAATATTAATTTTGGCCATTATTAAAACAAAATTGGGTTAATTGTGTGAGCATGGATGTAAGAGATAAGATAAGATTTTACAAATCATTTAGAGATTAGATATCATGATGTTTAAATAATTAAAATTGTAATTAGTGAGCATTGTTCAAATGAAATTACATGTGAAAAGGATGGAACTCTATCGCAGTCTCTATTATAATACAGACAAATGCATATCTAATAAAATCGAAATAACTTTTATTAACAGCACTTGCTGCTTCTAAATATGCAATTTATTAAAATGCACCATAGCAGCAGAATTTAAACAAATTGTCAATTTATATAACATTGTTTTTTAAAATGATTTTTGTTTTATTTTATAGGTTTTACAGTGTGCACTGTTTCATCAGATGAATGTTATATTTGAATGATTAAAAGAAATGTTTTATCTATAGAAGAAGACTGACATTCTTCAGTCATAAAACAGTTAATTTTTGATTGAAGAAAGATTGAGTACCATTCTTCATACACATTATAACATGTTTTTAATCAATCATATAAATGCATTATATTTATCTAATGAAGCAATGCTCTTTGTAAAATTTACTAGTGAAAAAGGAAAACCAGAAATATTTTCAAAAAAATTTTAATGTTACACTTTTTTAATAACACTAACATCATTTATATTATTTACACACGGATATGATTTATTGTTCAAAATTAATGTAAGTGAAGATGACTAAAGATCACTTTTGTTTCAGTCTTTTGATACCATTTTCTCTTTACCTGCAAATTTGCTTCTACTGAAGCCAGTTATAGACAGTACAATTTTAATAACTGTATTATTTTCATTATGTAAAGCTTGTTCCATGGAAAAGTGTTTGCATTTTATACAATATATACAACATATATTTTGGTGGTTTATTAACTGTCACTTAGATATACTTTTGGCACACTTTTGAACCACACTTCTATTTTCTTGTCATCATTTTTATTTGCGTCATCAATTTTGGTTAAAGAAAATAGCAGATTATTGACTTCATGAATTCTCTTTGCGTCCTTTGTTTCTTCTGAGTTGATGTTACTTTATAGAGTTGAATTTGCAGTAAAAGTGGTTTTAGTTACTATCTACATTTAATAATTGGTAATCAAAGATGTGCCCAGAAGTTAATTTTTATAACAATATTCTGTTTCATTTAAATGTATATCATCTGTTATTATAACTTATTACATAGGTTCCAACATTAATAAAACTAAATTTATACTTAATAATAATATACATGAATGAACCTCTTGCTGCTTCCTATGTTTTTTAAATTTATTGTTGAACTGTAAAAAACATATTTTGACCCAATAGCAAATTACAAATTAATTAAACTGACATTTTTGTAGTCTATGGGAATGTAAAAAAATGTTATCAACATTAGAGATTAAATTTCACTTTTTGGAGAAAAATTATAAAAATACGAATAAAGTTTGAGTTTTTGTTAGAAAAATTTCTTTAATGCTTTTAAATACATTCAGTTTCAAATATCATAAAGATTACAGATTGTAAAAAAAAATGAACGTAGAAAATTATTTTATATCTACTAAATTGATCAAGGAGTTGAAAAAACGTTTTTCATCAAAAATTTTTTATTTAGGCCAATGCTTTCATATCCTTGTTTCTTTCTACAGAAAACTTTCTTGAACGAAAAATCTCATTGATGATTTAAATGAAAGTTTAAGATTCATATACATGGTACAGAGTCTTACAGAAGATAACTTTGATAGATATTTAGAATTTTCAGAATGATTTGTAATGCATGATGAGACTGATCAAGATTTTCCAAATGCATTTTCTGGGCTGAAAAACTAATTTCAAATTGAATAATTGAATAAATCATGATAACAATGTCTGCTGGAGTGAATCAAGTCCTTAAGTTATAATACAAAAAGACTAAATGATGCTACTTTATTTAAACATCTAGAAAGATATGTGGTGTAGAAACACCATAATTTTATATTTTTTCCATTGGTACTTAATTAGTGAATTATACCTTGAAGTGTTTCAACTTATAATTTTACCTGTTCACATTTAAGAATTCTATATAAATTGGAGACTCTTGTATTTTAGAGAGTATTTGTTATTCATTGCATTTCTCCAGTTATAAAATGAGTTTGGAATGCAAGAGAAGATAATTCACAATGAAGCCTAGCAAATTGTAGCACAGAAAACATTATGTGTGTCGAGATAATATCCACCTTGGTGTAGTACTGTGGTTAGGGTAATTACTCTATGTATTTACTGTTGGTTCAAAAAATAAATAAATATAGACGTATTAAATACATAGATATGGAAATCACTTCATAATTAGATATAATTCTTTAATATTTGAATGAATAATACAAGATTATGTATAAGTGCTTATAAATGCTTTTAATGATTCAATAAGTGATACCTTGTTAAAGAATATATATTTTGTATGTTGAGTCCAAGAAGATTGATAGAAGAAGGCTGGAAGAAGACTGCCTGACTGTAGTTTGGAGCCGGCTTACATAGTGTGTACGGAGCTGCTGAATCATCAGGAGCCAAGTGCAACCAAAAGAAGCTGTGTAAACTGTATGGAGTTGAGTGGAGCCGACAGGAGCCGAGTGTGAACTGGTAGAAAGACCTTTAAATTTTAAAGTCCTTCTTAAATAAATTTTTTCTATAAGATGCACCGAGTCTGAATAATGTGTAATAAAGAAGGTTATCAATGAAAATTTGAACAATCCTAAAACAAAGGTTCATAAACTGATAGAACAATATAAAGGAAGAAGATATTAAAAACAGGGAGTGGGGTCTTTATTAACAGCCAGTGCCAAGAAAAATTGCATAAATATGGCAGTTTGATATTTCTCTCTAATCATTTTAGTCATTCTGTTGTATTATGATTATTCTGTAATACTGCTACTGAATTTTACAATCAGAAAAACAGTTCCAACTGTGTCAGAATTGTTAGAGGATGGGTAGGGAAAAGATTGACTTTCCATGAGAAGTTTCATCATTGTAAAATATTGCTGTAGGAAGAGGACATGAGGCTACATGAAGAAAAGGTACAAAAGGAAGATAAATTTTAGTAAACAACAAAACATCATATCAAGTGATAACAGTGATACAACAGAAATTCTAGAAAAAGATGTGCTCTTAGAAGCATAGTACAGGCTTCTTTATGTGTGTATGTGTGCTAGGGAAGGAGAAAAAGGGAGTGAGAAAGATTACAGAATCTCTCTCACCTTTGCCTCTCTCCTGATAATATCTCTCCTGTCAATATCTAACCTGCTACCTCTGTGGCAGTAGGAGAAATATTGACTAGACAATGCATTTCAGTGAGAGGAATAGTGTATAAGATTGCTGATGCTACTTTTTTGCGAATACATTTGCACATAATATGCAGGAGAGTAAGATGATATATCTTGAAGAATACTTCTTATTCTCTATATAGATTTAGACATTTTAAAAAGCACAACATATATTACATCATACAAATATTTCTCACAAGCAGGAACTGGTCACATTCCTTATCCTTCCCAACACTACAGCTCAATAGAATACATGTTTTGTAAGCATTGATTCAATTTGTACCTCCTTCTATTGACTGGTACCCTTCCATCTGGTTTTAGACCAGAGTAGACCTTAAAAGATTGGTATCAGCAACTCAGTAAGAAGAGACTTAGGTGATAGAAGCTCAGTTAAGATAGTCGCCATTATATTTTAAACTGATATATTAAAGAGCATATACTTATTTCAATTATACATTGTTATACAGCTAATGCACTGACAATATACAAACAGTACGTTTTCCCAATTAAAATATGGGAACGAGAACCATATTCCAGGTTGTAGTAATAAAGATTAAAAATATTGCTTAGTGAAATTGAATGTATCAATACTCACAAAACACTGATCAATAAGGGTTTTTAGAAAGGTAAAAAATAAATAAAATAATTTTATTTTAACATATAATTAAATTTCCTCAAATTATATTATTTTATAAAATAAAACTTTAGATTGAACAATCATAGTAGAGAAGATGAAAAATTTATTTGATTTTTATTCAGTAATCCCTTTTCTCATGAAGCCTAGGTTGCTCTATTTAAATATAATCCATAAACTCTAGAAACAGTGACTTCCAAATAAAAATAATTCACGATATTTCAATCAAATCTAGCAACAATAAAATAAATTATGCTTAATTATTTCAATTTCAATACCTGTTTTCTCAACTTAGATAATTAGATTCTGATAATAATTAGCAAAGAAATGACGAATTAAGTTTTTTGGATTAAAATCTAGGAATTACTTATTTTGGCTGTGTAACTGCTGTGTCAACACAAATATAATCTTTGTAGATGGGAGGGAACTTATATAGGTATTTTTTAAAACATTAATGTTAAATTTAAGGATAAATTTTTGTTTTTCCTGCGACGGTGTGTGTGAGATGTGTAAACTTATTTCTTAACTTTTAATGACGTGCCCAAGTCCTACAATTCTGATTTCAGTATTATAACCCAGTACAATAAAGGATTTAATGGATAGATCGTGAATTAATTTGCTGCTATAAATATTTTTTCAACAGATATTAAAGAACTGATGAAAATAAATAGAAAACATAAATGTATAATAGTATAATAATTTATTTAATATATCTTTGGTCACAGCTAATATAAGCCTACCAAATTTATCTTAATAGTAGTTGTAGTAATAATAATGTTAATAATAACCATAATAGTAATAATATAATTAAATATTTTGGGTATTTAAAAAATTGTTATTAAATTATCAAAGATAATAATAATAATAGGAAGATAATGTAATGATATTTACACAATATAATTTTCTATTAATCTAATTAATAAATATCATAAATTTATCAATAGACATCTTTACAAAACATTTACAAAAGCAACAATGTAACACAATAATAATAATTTAATATTTAATTTAAATTTATTATTTTCATTTCAAACAGTACACTCAATGGTATGTATATATTTTAAGTACCTCAAAATGCTAAACTTATTAAACAAATTAAAAAATGCAATCTTTATTATATATAATCGTAAATTTAATCTAATTATTACAAACTAATATTAATAAATAAGATATTATATGATAAATTATAAAAATAATAAATATGAGTATGTAGCTAATATAATTATATTATATGAATGCATACATGTATGTTTATATATGAGCTTATTTTACCTACGTATATGTATTATTATAGAAAACATATCTATCTTTATTATTTTATGGAATAATACATTTTAATTATAATTGTAAATAATGTGTACTGATAACAATAAAACATTTGTAACACAAGTATATTTAAAATAATTTAAATATATTTAAGTAAGTGTGGTTGCATGTACATGCAAAAAGCATGTTGTTGCACATATAATATGAAAAATTTTGTTTGCAAGGTATTTTTATGATCATATGACTAACAAAATAAAATTGTTAATTCCTTGACATTATTTTTATACATGATCACTTTGGTGAATCGGGCAATAGTGTTATTGAATGCTTAATCAAAAGTCTTGGATCTGAATTTTTTCAGTACGGTTAACTAACGTTCAGTGATTCCAGATCATGAAAATCCAAACATTAAAAAAAAAGCCAGCAATAAAATAATTATATAAAAATATCAAACATATAATTAAATTTCTTCAAATTATATTTTTTTCTAAAATGTTACTTTAGATTGAATAATCATAAAACAGATGACGAATTTATTTGATTTTTATTCAGTAATTGCTTTTACCATGGAACCTAGACTGCTACATTTAAACATGATCCATAAAAAAATTATAGGTCCTGGATTAAATAGTAAACTTCACCAAAAACAGCTGTGTATGCCTTACCTGTAATATTTCAGGGAATAATTCCTGAAAATTGAAGGGTGTGAAAAGACCAGTTTCTTTTATCTGAAGAGTGGTTCAATAAACCAATTTCTCTAAATTATCTAAGTTAAATGATGTTGATCACAGTTTGGCTGCATCCTGTTGGAATTTATTAGTAGCTAAGAATAAAATTTAACAATCATAGAAATTAATCTTTTTACTCTATATAATTGTTCAAAAAATCTATTGTTTTGATTTTTTGTCTGTACAGTACAGAAATATTGTAAATGGTTTAAACAGAATCTGTAATGTAGTTAAATCAACTTAAAGTAGTTAAGTCACCTTTAAAAATAACAAAAATGGGAGAGAATAAATAAATTATTTTTAGCCATGATAATGGATATCCATTACTAGAACACTTTATTTTATTATATATATAATATATATATATACATTTATAATAATGTATAATTTATAATTTGTATAATTAATATATTAAATATATGTTGTTGTAAAGTCAATACTATGAAAACAAAGGCACATACTGAAATGTGTGAATTCTAATCACATCTCACTAATTTAAGATTAAAAATCCTATACTTTTTTTTATAGATGACTAATTCACAGCATAAAAAAGTTTGAAATAAATTTATGAGGAAATTCTTCAGTGCATGAACAATGCTAATGACCTTCTGTATGAAACATACCACTCTTTTATTAAGGTTCAGATTATAAGAAAAATCAATCATATTAAAATATAACTAAGGTAAATATTTGACAGAATAAAAAAATATGCAAATTTTATTTAACCTACTAGGAAGAGAAAAGGAAATTGTTTGAAAATTTTTACGTGACTAGCATTATTAAGAATGGATTTGATGAATTTGTGAATAGCGTTATGGATGAAAACATTGATTTAAGATCTAGTGATTTTGAAATAAATTATGACATTGATAACGACCCTAATTATGAACCCAAACCTATTGTAATGGATTGAAGGAAAAGGCAAAGAATTGTAGAAACTGGCAATTCTGATAGGGATTTAAATTTTGTTGGTTCTGTTCTACATAATTTGAGTGACTTTACTTAAATAAGAGATAACGCTTCCATTCATTTAAATTTCTTGAAGAATAATAAATAATAAATATGTTCAACATTTCACAAGTATCCTCACATCAAAAAATTATACTGTTGTAATTGATAATATATCTTTACAAACAACAGATGAAAATCATATTGTAATTATTTAATGTATTATAAATACCAACATTATTATCTTTTATTGACTATCTTGTTACTTCAGTTGGTGGATATATGACGGTGGGGTGACTCAAACTGAACGGGGAATTTTAGTAAATACCATTCAACAACTATAGACTACATCAAGATCAGCAGACCACTGGCACCTCACTTGCAACTGCGAATAAAATGGAATTACATTGCGAATAAATGCCTACATTGTCTTGGAGTGAGGAGGAGAGTATCCAGTGGCTTAAAACTGGACCTTTTGACTAAGGGAGTAGACCCTGACAGAGAATCCTCGTGGAAGGCAAACAAAAACAACCACAGTAACCTTTCCAAGGAAACTCATCATGATCTTGCACACAGCTAAGTATTCCAGAATTTCAAGAAGTCTCTCAAGGATGTCTGGGAAGTTCAACTATAAATGGGACTTCAGCTATTATCAATGGAAGAGTATCAAATTAAAGAGGTGAATGAAGAAATTATAAGCATATTGATTCAAATGACAGAGGACAAATAATTTTATATAAGGCATTCATTTTTTATATAAATAATTTTGAATACCAATGGTGCCATGTTTGAAAAATTTAGTTTATTTTAGTTTGTTCAACCCATGATAAGATAATTCATATATCTCATTATTATTACAAATACTCCCTGTTAAAGAATAAAAATCTACAATTATAAAATAAATCTTTGCAATCTTCTTCTAAATGTTAAAGTCAATTTATCAAAGTTCTTTATTTAAAACTATTTGTTAAAAAAACAAAACAAAAATTTCAACAAACACTAAAAAAAAGGATCAACAAATGTAGCAGGAATGACTTGTGATTGTAATGGTTAATGCCATTTACAAAATTGTACAATAAAAACAGAAAGACAAAATTGTTTAAGATCTGATTGTTCACCAACATGTGGAAGAGATTTTAGCATCTAAAAGAGTTTACTGTACAACAGTATAATAAATTTGAAAGCTAAAAGATTAACAGTTTGAAAATTATTGGATTAAACAAAACTATTGCTCAAAATCATACTGTGTGGCACCATTTGACATTTGTGGGTAAAATAAGCATAAAATTTTGTGATTTTTTATTATCAATTTTGTAATCAGTTATCATTTTACTGACTCTATTCCCAATAACACATAAAAGCAGATGAGTTTTAAGCCAGAAATATCATTATCACAAGTGTAGCAATGACCATTATTATCTTGTCATATATCTTCCTACCCACATATCCTTTTGATGAACACTTTTAAAAAGTAACATACATTTTTGATTTAAAAAGTTCTAATTCTATATTTCGTATGATAGTTTATATCCAGTTTTCAATACACAATATAACTGTTATTCACAGTTTCTCACAGTAGCTAGTAATTAGAAGTTTTACTTTTTTAATGACATGTTGTGAAGTTACCAGTCAGTCCAATAATGATGGCCATATTTATTATGTTTAGCTATAATCTTTTTTTGAGACTGTTTGTTCTTTCAGCATAATCAACTGCTATAAAACATCTTGATAACACATACAAAATTTTGCTCCCACAAAACAACATTATTGCTTTACAAGAAAAAAATTAATATTAAATTGTTTTTATCATTAGCAAATATTTATTTCATTTTGAGAAAATTTTAATTTAGCTGCTCTGCCTCTATTTTACTAATTTTCTTTCCAGTAACTTCATGCGTGCAAAACATGGTATCTAGTTACAGCTATATGTACTATTTTTTTAAGCTAAGAATTGAATTTTTTCGTGTAAAAATAGCAAGCTTAATAAGGATTTTAATGCGGAGATTTCTAGATGAAAAGCAGAGATGTTATACTTTTCCACGGAGATTGGTGAATCTCCACTGTACCGTACTGCCTTTATTTAAAATATCTTTTGTTTTACACATCATAATGTACTTATTTGGAAGATATTTTTATATTATTTATTTTTATGTTTAGCATAGTTTATTAAATACACATACAATTTTAACTGGTTGTGTTCCTACATTCACTCATGTGGGACATTGTTTCCACCATGAGTTACTGATCTCCAGCTCTTGGACTGGCCAAAATATACCATACTGTACTTTTACAGTTGAGGTATACTGTAAAAATTTTGCTTTCAGTGTTCATAACCTATACTTCAATTACTACACAGCAAGAAAATTAATGTGTGATAATGTAATAGTCACAAAGTTTTCATTAACACTCAAATAAATCATGACTCTGTAATAAAGAAAAAAGCAACTAATTTAAGAGATATGATTATAAATATTATTTTCCATTACTCATTTAAGAAGGATGCAATTCTGTTTATATATATATATATATATATCACTAAAAATAAGATTCTGATTTGCTATTCAAAGTGTTATAATACTGCAGTGCAATAGATTTAAGGTGTATTAAACACAAAAAGCATAAAATTCATAATGTTATATTAACTATTTAATACTGAAATTTAACTAAACTAAAATTATTAATTAAATTTAACATGTTGACTGCAGAACATGTAACATTAGTATGGTCATTATATTCTATAGTGAGGTGGACTTCACATTATATAGTCAGGTCTAATGTGTTTTAGTAACCCTTGTTGGAACAGCCCCTTATCAATTGACTGCACACTTGGTTACTTGTACTTCAGTTACGTTAAGGGACATTACAGTTGTTTACATTCTGGGTTTAAACCTACTTACTCTCTTATTGCTTGTTCTAATACAACAAGACCAACTAATACATATAATTACTAAAACATAATAAATTTCAATTTTTTTATACATTATTTAAATTGTACTGTATGCAAAAATAACAAAAATTTCTATCCAAGAATGTGACGACTGCTAAATTAGTAATATAACAATTTGCTCAATTACAAAAAAGTAATTTTTTTTTCAGAACTGATTTTTTAGTAGCATATTTAGTGTACCAGAATAATGGTAGCTACAATAAATTATTATCTAAAAAAATACCATTGGATAAGTAAAGCAATTCAATCAAAATGTTGACACCTTACATCACTGAATATCTATATTATTTTTTTTTATTTATCATTAATGAAAAATAATTTAATAAATATTTTATTATTTATTTTTCATTAGGAATTACAGGTACTTAATTCTCTAGTGATGACACATGACATGATACTATGAGTGGGCTATTTTTATTTACTTATTTTTTTCACATCTGATATATTATTTTATGAAAACAAAATATAGTAATACTAGAAATCAATATTAGCTTTAAAAGAATGCCATAACTTTAATGAATTTTGACCTGCAGTCAACATATTAATCAGTTTAGAGTAAGTATAATGAATATAAAAGTTTTAAATAAACATACTAATTATAGAGCACTATAGGTATATTAATGATAATACTTTTTTTAATTCAATATATTTAATATTAGCTCATAGACTAAAATATATCATTATAAAATGTCTTCAGATTTGATACTTTTTTATTATTTTATTATTTCAATATATTTTTGAATAGTTAATTACAGTATATGTGATTACAGTAACATATATAATTGTTATGTAATAATATAATAACATTTATAATAAAAATAATGATTGCAATTTATTTAAAGCTATAAAAAAATTTGAATGTCTAAAATATTTCTTTGTCTTTGTAAATACATATATTTATATAATAGTAAATTAATATATCTAGAGTAAATAAATGTTTATAAATAATAATGATTAAATCATTTCTGCTTTATAAATTTTCAAAGCACTTATTTTTAATGTACACATAATATTACTATACAATGTAAATATATTTTACATTATAATATATATATTATTTAAGATACATATTTTGTTATAATGACATAATTAAATTGAAAAAAGGTTGATATTATTAACATTATTAATAAAAGTATTTATATGGTGTAGCATTTAATTAATATTATAGTTTTTTATCATTACCTTTTATTAGAGACGGCCACAACCACCTACACTTTTGGGAGAGAAGGATACTGACAATTCTATACCCACATCTATTTCAGTCATGTATGTTGTTTATTAGTATGTTTACTGAAATTTTTCAGGAAAAATTTTATTCATTGAAAATCAAATCAAGAAAAATTTCAGAAATGCATTTTATTTAATTCAGATTTTTCCAGAGAGTGAGAAAATTTTCATGAAATAAAATTATTTAATAACTTATTGAAGGAAATTTGTTATGGTTGCATTGCTGTTGGTTATACAATAAGTGATTGGATCATTTATTTATTTCTATATCATTAATCAAGTTTATTAACTTGAAAATATCAATTTGACATAGTCTAATTGTTAACTGTACTCCATCCACTACAGTTTTACATATTCTTAAAGAGTTATTTAAGGAAGATAGTTGTTAAGAAAACTCTACCCTAATGTTGAGACAGCCATGAAAATTCAATTGCCAAAAAAAAATATTGAAATTATTCCTGAGAAAATAAAAAATGGAGTACTTCAGTAGTTAACTGTGAAGGAAAGTTAAAATAATTTGTTCTCTAGATGACTCAATATTAAAAAATAATTTTTCATGAGAACATATTCATTACAATATTAAATAGAATAAAAACCATGTATTTCTTTAGTAAAATGGCATTATATGATGTAATAACGCAACCACAACAAAGTAGACTTATTCACATATAAAGGGAATGAAGAAATGATGGAAAGTAACAATTAAATATCAAAGTTGAAAGCCATATTTAAAAGATCAATTCTAACCGATCACTAACTCTTTCCAACTGTTTCTTTTGGTACATATGTGTTTGGTACGTACCCAACAATCATATTTCCAACCAGGTGTGGCATTGTGATAATTATTTGAAATGATACATTATCTAATTAGATCTGTATGGTTTACAATTTTAAATGTAACACTGGTTTACTCTGAAGGCAATATTTTTTTAAAACAAACTTATTCTAATCCCAATGTCTACATACCTGATATTTTAAACATTGACAAAAAATATACTTTTTTTATATTTATGTTATACCTATTGACAACAGCACTGCTCGAAATAAATTATAAACATAATACTACCTCTATAAATAAATATATACTTGTATTTTCATGATTTGATGTTAAAAAAGCACAACTCATGCATAAATTATTAAAAATTAAAAAAATGCCATCAAAATAAAACTGATATTATTTGAAGATTTAAGAATTTATATACATTAAACATAAAATGCACAGATTTTTGTTATAAACCTAAAACAAAGTTGCTTTCAACAAAAAATCATATGAAAAACAAATATGTTTAGTTAATTTTATAATATATACATATTGTTCATTTTTATATTCTAAAAACAATTAAATGAGTACATAACATATGGTGTAACACTGTTAAAATAAAAATTCAGCCATGTACTTTTTACTGAATTCAATTTCTTATAACTCTGCTAATAATAATCAAATAAACTACAATAAGATCTTCATAAATCTATTATAAATTTTTCAACTTCTTTAAGATGAAAACTTCAGAACAAGCACACTTATTTTTGATCCAGTCAAACTTATTTGAATGCTTCCGAAAACTTGATATATATAGCACTTTCTGTTATAGCAGCAGTTAAATAATTTAAATAATGGACTTTACTATTCTGTTTCATATTTCCATTCCATATTTTTAACATTTTTTTGGTTTGACTTATGCTATTGACTCAAACTAATCATTTATCCCATAACTTTTGGCTTAATACACCTTATTATGTTTGGGCTCTGTATAATCATATTGCTTATATTTCAGTGTTAAGTAACAACTATTTTATAAATGATGTATTAGCAAAAAAATAAGAACATTAAAATCTAAATATTACTTTTTAAAATGTATAAATAAAATACAAAAAAAAGAGAATAAGACAACAATGTAAATCAATAAAATATACACATTAATAACAATATAAATTAAAATAGCACCACTAACAAGTAAAGTAACAGTAATGAATACATAAGATTTATATTACGCATATATACATACACTGACTAGATTTTTACACTAAAAATCTTTAACATAATAAACTGTTATGATTAGTTAATAATTATGATATCATACATATAATCATTATGTTATGAATAATTACTGTATTACATTTACATAACATTCTTTAATTCATACAGCAGTTATACAGCAGTTTATTAGGAACATATTAATGCAAAATACACTGAAATATTTTATATTATGTTTTCAATCATAAATGGTAATAATAGATTTATGTACAAATTGATTTAATAAACGATAAAACTATTAATTTGATTATTTTTCTTGTGAAATAAATATAAATCATTTTACTGATCTTAAAATGTATTTATTTAAACTGGTTAAATGCAGATCTAAAAAAAAGATTGTAAACATCTACTCTTTCTTAGCTGATAAATGATTTTTTTTCATACTGATATAAGAGATAGAAGCACAACTACATCGATTAGCTCTGATATCTGATATACATAATTGGTGTACTTTGTAATTTTGGTATATTAAATTTTAAACGCATTCATAGTCTAGAATTTATTTTATACTTATCTTAATTTTTTTTTAATAAAAATATATTTGCAGAAGAAATTTTGTTATAATTTTAAAATAACTAATAATAACAATAAAAAAAAGAATGAAATAATCCAACTTTGGATTAAATGTTATAAAATTATATCAATATATGTTAGGAAAGGTTAATAATTTATTGGAGTATAAATTATCAGTAAATGGCTTGCCATTTCAGCGATTTATATATAACTTTCACATTGACATACAATAACTATATCACTGAAAAACTATATCTTTCTTTATCTTACCTGCTTGATGAACCAAGCCTCAAACACTCTTGATATTTTTATAGATAATAAGATTCCAAATTAATAAATAATAATTGGTTCAGCTTTTAGAGAGAGAACTAATACACACAGAACTTTATAAATATTTAAACTATTAATAAAATTTTTATCTGTATGCCATAGGTAAAAAAGTAACAAGGAAAGAGAAGTAAGTTAATTGCAGATTTTAGGTTCAGAAGAACTTAAATATTGGCTTAAGCTAAGCTTTTAGTTTTTTGTTCATTAATTATTCCTTTCCGTATGTTACAAGCTTATACCAAATCAGTGGCTATGTATTTAGTAGAAATAACATGGACATAAAATAAGATATGTGTATTTCACATCAATTTTACCAGCTAGCAAACCACTAAAATTATATATAAAACAAAACATATAAACATACCAAACCATTGTACAGATATCCATTATTTAGTTGTAACACAGTACATGATATAACATATAGAAAATTCTGATCTCAAGAAGCAAGTCACTCCTGGAAAAGCCAGATATCAAAGCTTATATAATATTTTTTATATACAAGATTGTATTTTTATTAGTAAATTACACTAGTTGTAACAATGATTTAAAAATATTACTTAAAGGTATGAAATACAATTGTAGTGACAATTACATAATTTAATCAATAATTAAATGCAACAGAATTACAATTAATTAATTGTTAATAAAGTAATTATTTAATGTCATAATCAAAATTATATTTATGTAGTACAACCAACTAACTATAATACTTTAATATAAACTATAACTACAAATATTTACAATAACTAACAGTTTTTATAAAATAATAATGTCTTTATTTATTTATGATAATATATTTATATTATTTGGAGTATCTAATAATAATTATTATTAATAATGTTATTTTGTTAATAATTAATTATCAATAATCTAATTTCTGAATGAAATTTTGATGACTATAATAAAGTTTTGTACAAATTATAACAGTCTTATATTATTTGCCGACAAGCACCACCCTTTCTTTTACCACAATCTCCAAAATTTTAACAGATATTTAAAATAATTGTAAAAAAAGGGTTAAATAACAATGATTATACTTATTATTCAGAAAATAATTAAATTATAATAATAAGAAAAGGTCTAGGTAAATTTATTTTAAAGTATCAAGTTTTTCCAGTCTCTTATTATTTTCAATATTATGTTGATATTAACTCAGTTTATTATTTAAATAATAATAGTAAAATAAAAAAAATTAAATTATTGAACTTATTGTAAATTTACACACGAGTTCCTGATTTATGTTGATTGAGATGTTGTTTAATCAGATTTTCACTGATTTAAAGTATTTAAGAGCCTTCAACTTTAAAATTAGAAGAAGATCTGACATAAGTAGTTTTATTATGCATTTATAATAATAAAACTTATGCTGCAGGCAAATTAGGAAAGGGAAAAGAAATATATATGTATAAAGAAAAATCTAAAATTATTAATAAAAATGCTCATAAAATGCTGACTTTTTTAACATTTCTAAAATAATAAGTATTGCTGCTTTAGTAATGTAAAATTCATTCTCCAGATAAAATTGCATTGCACAAATTACAATGCAACTAAAAATGTAAGTTAATCTTTCTTTAAATTTGGGTACTGGAGTTGTTCTGCATGAACACAGTTTTGCATTTAACACACAATTAATACTAAATTAAACAAGAATTTTTTTTTTGTTTTCAATCATTTGACTGGTCTGACGCAACTCTCCAAGGTTCCCTACCTAGTACCAGAAAAATTATATTGAAAAATTAAGAAAACAGAAGTGATAATTATGAAGAAACAATACAAAAAAATAACTTAGCAAAAGGTTTCTAATATGCTTGTAAGCTCTTTTACTTTCCACTTTTAAAATAATTCTATATGACAAAGAAGAAAATGAATGCATTTAAATACATGGTTTTATTTTAGCTAGTATAGTATTTCATAGTCATAGAATTAGTAGTCTACAAGTGAAATTAAAATTATTCTGTACAAACATAAAAACCACATCAGAATTACAGAAAGAGCTATAATGAAATTTTATAAAGGGTAGATTCAAGAACACAGCTAGCACAAAAGGAGACTGATATTGTAGACAAGATAGAAAGTAAGGGAGACCAAGCATAAAATGGGAAAAATATGTTGAAAAGTTAGTAAAGAAAAAAAAGAATGGCAGAAATAGAGGACAGGGAAAAAGTAGTAAAGATAAGTAAATTGGTTTTGAGTAATCTGACAGTAGTAATTTAGTTTTTTTACTGAGCTTTCTCAGGAATTTATAAAAACAAATTAGGATACAATGTAGAAGAAATTTAGAAAAAAATAAATCTACTTTCTGATTAAAATATGTCCTTCACAGTTTATTTGATTGGTATTTAGAAATAACTATGATTTTTCTCTATAAAATTGACTTTGAAATAAACTCCTTAAATTAGGAATTTATTAATTTGCACTGATTTAAGGTTAAAATTTTCTGAACAGTGAAATTTTGTTGCAATATTTCTCAATGAGAATATAACAAAATAATTTTATAATACGAATAATAATTATGAATATTAAATATAAAAATTTGAATAAATAAGAAGCAAATTAAATCTATCAAGATGACATTTACCTTCATCAAAATAAGTGATTAGTGTAATTTCATCAAAAACATCTAACATTTTTTTTACTTAGAATGTTAAAAAAAATACATTTGAAAATATACTGCACAATTTACAATACTATATTGATATATAATATATATATCAAAAACTATTAAATATTTTAATAATTATAACTCACATCAATAAAATAATTTATTTTAACAATACTATATAAGATTGTAAAGCACAAGCTATCAACTTTGAAAGAAAGGAAACCTGAAGAGGCTGGAAAAGATAAATGGTGAGCTTTAATTAATTATGAATAATGTTTTGTTTTGATTTTTTATTTATTTTTATAACTGAGAAGTCTTAAAGTGAACAAATATAAAAACTGTTATCAATTATTAAAATTAAGAATAAAGTTCTGAACATTTTCAAAAAAAAATGTAAACATAATCAGTAAAAAAAAATCACATAATAGTAATGCAAAATAAAATAAATATTTCTAGTACATTCTTTTCAGATGACAGAATGTAATCACAAATTGTTAATTCATCGTAAAATATACTAAGAAATGTGTTAAAAAATCATCAGAAAATGTTACTTAATAAATTTAATAAGAATGTTTATTAAAAAAAACTTTCTTCATGACATTTAATAAATACAATACCATTTTAAAACACCATTCCTTTACTACATTCACATTGAAATTGTAATAAACTGGATAATACACTAAAATTATGTTTGCTTGTGTATTAATATTAATGAAATTTTTAAAAAACAAAGCTTTAAAATGATTTTACCAAATTTTTTGAAGAGAGTAAAATTTAGTTATTTTATTTATTTCTTTTTTTAAGGTACTTATCAGATCAGATAAGGAAAATAATTGTTTTATATTACAAGTTTACTAATTTAATATGTTTAATTTTAAATAAATTACATAATATAAAGATAGGAATTATGTAACAAACTTTTAGTGATCTGGTGATGCAGCAACAAGACAAATTGAGTAATTCAATGACTGTAACTATCTTGGAAAAGGGAATTGCAAATAACAAATCAAAATTATAGAAAGAAGCTATTACTGAAGAAACAACTTAAGAAATTAGATGACATTGTACTGTGACAACATCACTAAAATTTCAACCTGTAATTGTTGCCAGCTGGAAAGTTATAATAAAACTGTAAGACCATACAAGATATTACATTATGTATTCTACTTTTACTGAACTTTATGGTTATAGTAGAACCATTATTAACTTTATGGTTAATAATAAACTTTATTATTCAACAAACTCTTATGTGGCAGTTACCTTGTGAACATAGTGATTACAGTTCTCTGTAGTCAGTTAAAATTACACAGTTACAATTATACAGTTTTTGTTTTCATTTCAAAGGTAGGATTTATAGCATTTTCTTTGTTTAATTGGAACTTAAAACAACATCTAGAAGTGTATATGTCTGCTATTAAATCCAAAAATCAAAGAATAGGCTGAGTTATCAAAAAAATTCACACTTTATGTAGAAAGAAAAGTATGAAAAGAATAAATAATAGAAAAATAACTGGATTCCTTCAGGACTGAAGAGATTAAAACAAATAACTAAGGGAACTGTGAGAGGAAAGAGAAGTAAAGGGAAAAGAAAATATTAGTTAGTGGACAATGAAAAGGTAGAAAGAAAATGTGGAAACATCAAAATACAAAAAGGAAATGCCAAAAAGTATGTAAGAGTAACAAGAAGCACTTTACAAGGGGCAGAACAAATCATAATAATGATGATTTTCAGTGTAAACGCTGAGCAACATTTTACTCTAGTGCTGTATTTTCAGGGCTTTTTAAATATTTTATCAAAGATGTATATTTTTTACATCTCTGATTTCACTGAACTTATGAATTTTTTTTAAATTTATAATGCAGGGGTTATGAGTTCCTCACAAAAATTGCAGAGCATTCATTAAATGACAGAAAATGAAAACATTAGGAACAGAAAATGAAAACAAACCTAAAATACATTATTTGTTCCCAGGAAAAAGATACTTCAGAAGAAAGTTCTAAATTTAATACAAATTTGCAATAGTTGAAAAAAAGAGTAATATTTAAATCTAAAAAAAATTATTTTTGATAATTATACAAAAAATAATTTTTTGAATATCCAAATAATTCATTAACATTTTGACCACTGCGTAATAAAATTTAATGTTATATGAAATATAAACCAAAAAATATAGTAATTGAGTAAGTTAAACTTACTATATTAATTTCTAATAACCAGTTTCTGTGGTAACCCGCATCTTCAATTGGCATTAAATGTAATAAACATAGAATTTAATACCAACTGAAGATGCAGGATACCGTGAAAACTGGTTATTGAAATTAGTATGATAAGTTTAACTTATTTAATTAATGTGTTTTGGTTGTTTATATTTCATATAATAAAAAATAATTAAGTACACTACAATATTGTCGTAAAATCATTAATTAATTAATGAGAATATGACATATGCCTACCGGCGCAAGTAATACTGATGAATGATTTTCATTTAGATATCTGAATCAAAGTATCTTGACCCTAATACTTCTTAAAACATAACTGAAAAATTTCTGAAATATTCATAAACTAGTATTAAAGACCAGCTAACATGTAGAAAGACCTGAATAATTTTAAATGATTTTAAAAAGTGCACTTACTTCAGCAAACCAGTAAGCATAATAATTGTATTAATTATATTTCTACTTACCAACATTTTAGAAAGTGTAAATCCTAGTAGTTTTGAAGCTGTTACTCCATCTTCAGGGATTTTCTAAATGATGTTAATTTAAATTCAAATCAATATAATCATTTTTAAATTAAACAGTTATGTTCATAATAGTCGGTCGTCAAGAATAAAATTAATTCATACGTCAATAAGGCAGTAACGTCATGTTTGTAATATGTTTGCGACTATTATTTTGAATTTATTAAAATTTAATACATTTTAGATTTGAATTTAAATTAACATCTTTTAGAAAATCCCTGAAGATGGTGTAACACCTCTGAAAGTACTAGGATTTAAACTTTTTAAATTGTTGGTAAGAGGAAATTTAATTTACACAATTGCATTAATTAATACCAATGGTGCCATATGCTTAGTAAATTAAGCATAATAAATATTTAAAAGAAAAAGATGCAATATGATAATGATAAGTAAAATAAAAATTAGAAATTTTATTTCATTTAAGATATACTACTTTAAGGTTGATAACTGTAGAAAACATATTCAGGTAGCATTAAATCATTTTTAACAGGGATTAAAAATCCATAATTAATGTTCAATATTGAAATAATTAATGTTAATTGCAGGAAATTTAAACATAAGGGATGCTATTAGAAGAATCTAAATACTATTTATTAATGTCAAAGTTAATTTCTAAAATTTTTATCAAACACTTTTTAAATACGTTGTTTACAGAAAACAGCATTTAACATTAATTTAACTACAGAAAATCTATACAAAACTTTAAAAATCCAAGTAGATGTGTACCTTGATAAACATAAATTCTTGACTAGTGAAATTATGAACAGCAAGGTACATCTATATAAATAAATGATTAACAAAATGCAATAATTACAAGCAGTTACAAATAACCAATTTTTTAAAATATTCGTAATTTGAAAACTCATATATTCAGGGCAATTTACCAATATTTACAGTAAAATAAATAATTTTTCAATTTTTTATCATTATGAAGTAAAGTTTAAAAAAATTTGTAATAGTACAAAAATAGTACACTTTTTTATATACTAATTTCTAATTTCCCCAGTTTTGAATATTTCCCATCAAAGAATTTTTTTCATCTAGAATAGCAAAAGAATAGGTAAATCTTCTTTGTAACAAAGATTCCAAAAGAATCTGACAAGATATAGAAAAATAACCTAATTATAAATAATATAAAGTTACATATGCTTCTAAAGATGGAAGAAGTCATTATGGAATGATAATTCCATTATATAAGAAAACAAATAATCTTCATAATGCATATATCAAGCTACATTTTTTAAACATGTAATAAAAAACTGGTTTTTTAGTTTCAAATTTGCTGACAAAGGTTTGAAAAAAATAGCTACCAGCATGCATAAATACTAAAAAGTAAAAATGCAAATTGAAAATAAAATAAAAGAATATATTACTTTGATTCAAAATTTAAATCTGAATAACGTTTTAAAATTAAATAGTAATTTTTTTATTGCTGAAAGTAGTTATGCAGGAACTAATTTTTCAAAAAAAAATTTATATACTTACCAATGAAATATGCTTAAACTCAATTCAGAAAAAATTATGAATCACACCTCTCTTAAAAAATATTTTTTGGCCTTATTTAAAAAAATTAATTCTGAGAAAAATGTTTTATGTACTAAAAGGTTAACAAATGTGAGCTTCAAAGAAGCTTAAAATGAATTTTCACCAAGTATGCTTAGAGAGTAACTTTATACAAATAAATTTAAAATAGAGATCTGCACTTTCTGAATGTATATCATTCAAAGCATTACTTTGAAGATCTTTTTAGAATTACCTATGTAGGTAATTCATCTGTGTTGTAAAAACATAATTGTTAACATTGCTCATCTTGAAACAGTTTGTAAATTTATTTAGTATGTGGCCTAATAGTACAGTTTCTTTGAGTGTGTTTAGTGTTTGAATGAGTTCTTTAAATCAGTGAGCTAGATGTGCATCTAGCTGTTCAATGTAATACTTAGTGTAGTCACTGTGATTTCGCTTATTTACTCATGGGTTTATGTGTTGTTTATCACTGTGTTTTTTAGTGTGATGTTCAATTTTATGTATTTTGTCTGTGGTTTTAAAAGCAGTAAAAAATCTTCTTTTCAGACAATGTTGGTAATTTGTATTAATGTTGGCTGATGTATGTTAATGTACTGCATTTTATTTCACTAGATTTGTTTTCAAATTTGTCAGTGTTTTATGTTACACATTTTTATAGTGCATGCCCGCGCGCCTGTGCATGTATGCACATCAGTTTGTGTTGAATTCTTTATTATAGTTTGTATAAATGTAGGTATGCATGTTCGCTGGACTGTTTGTTTTTTCACTAAAAATCAGAATGGATAAACTGAAATCCTTTAAAAATAACTTTATGGAAACAGGCCACATATAAATATTAATCACAGATTCAAAAATTATTCAAGAAGGTAGACGATAACAACCTCATCACACTTGAAGAAAAAACAAAAAATATATATACATATTAATATAACATAAATAAGCACCACAACATGGAAGTATACTACTGAAAAGGTTTTCAAATACGAGTGACTATTGCAACACCACCGATTAAGGAACTGCACTATTAGTTTTATACCTACATGCATCTTCTGGAAGCATAGTTCCAGGTACTTAAAATTAAAAGTAAGTCTTTTAAAATTAGTTTTTTTTTAATAAAAGTATAAACCATATTTTATCATGCTGATCTATGAGAAAAATAAAAAACAGTAATTTCCATTCTGAAAAGAAATTTACTTAAAAAAAAATATTTTTAAAAACTGAAAAGTGTTCTTAAAAATTTTAAAAATGAACAAAGTTGAGTTATAAATTAATATAAATATTACAAAAAATAATCTTAATATAATGGTTTCATAAAATATATGTACGATTGAAGAAAAAGGAAAATCAAAAATAAGCATTGCAAGAAAGAGCTAAAAATTAGATAAAATAACCTGAAATAATTTCTAAATTTTTTCTAGGGATAAAATAAATTAACTTATAAATTTTATAAATACAAAAATCAGTATAGACTGTTTAATATACTATTTTGAAAATTTTATTCAACTAATTTAAATTACTCTTGTACTGTTTTTATTGTACCCGCTTTAAATAAATTTATTAAGTATATTTTTTTCTGATAATTAAAAAATAGAATGTATTAACAAGCAAAAATAAATATAATAAACTGTGATATCAGCTTCATACATGAATAACATATATGTATAACAGGGATTGATATCAATGTTTTATTATATAATTTCAAAAAACCTTCCATATTTTCCAAGTTTTCAATTATCTAATGTAAGCTACTTAAAAAAAATTAATAAATAAAAAAAAACCATTTATGAGACTACTGTAACACAGTTAAAACCATTTATCTTATATACTACAGAAGTATATAGTATTAAAAATAAATAAAAATATTCATAAGATTTTATATACCTTTTAAAAAGGATTTTATAACTACATAAAGTGCATTTTGAAATAACATGAATCTTACTTGTTTCACACTCTTACTAATATGCCATCAAGAATGTAAATTAGTCTAAATAATATTTCTTTCAATTTCATAATTATTTTATATCAAAATAACACAAAAAAAGTTTCATAACTTTCTGTTTTAGTAGTATAAAATAATTTGTACCATTAAGAGAGAAAAAAAGGAAAAGTAAAAGTCACAAATAACAACAAATAATCAAGGGAGAAAAACATAACAAAATGAGAAAAAGCATAAAAATCTCTGGAAGTTTTATGGTAGATATTTATTTTCATTTAATGTTTTTATACAATAAAACTATATAATTACAATAAATATCATATACAATAAACTTAATAATACGTATATCATAAAATATTTTAATTAACAAACAAACATTTAATAATTACAATATATAATTACACTAGACTTTAATATTTCTATAAGAATATACAATTATATCTATACAATACATCATTATTTATTAGGTAAAAAAATGATACAAAATTTATTTTACATTAACAATAAGTAATAAAACTAGAAACATAAGTAAAAATTATAACTAAATTTTCTTAAAAGCTTGAGTATGCCTACCTAATTCATTTCCAAATTTTTATCTTTTTTTGCGGTAAAAGTAAAAGGAATTAAAATTAAAGGTTAAACTTTATTATATCAATGCACTATTTATTCTTACATGAAACTTATTGCAATGAAAATCTATAGTTTTTAAACAAATTAGTAATAAACAATATACAATGCACCCTCAATTTACGTGTATTTTTTTACGCAATTTCAGTTATACGTGTTTAAATAAGTTAGGAAAATTATTTCCGAATACGCGATAGGTTTCAGTTATATGCGGTCACATGGTCATTATCATATTTCATAAAAAACTAAAATACAGTAGTGCAGTACATATTCTGATTGCGAGATTAAGTATCCGCACATTTATTAGTAAATTTATTCTGTACTAACTGGAAATGCCCATTAATCATTGTAATGTACAGTGCAATGCTTTCACAATCATCGTTCATTTGCAGTTTATGTAAGCCTACATGTGCCTGTGTACAAAAACACCGCATTAAATATGTCTCATTACTGTTATTTAATTTTAGTGTGTTTTGCGGCTACTTTTGTAAGACTATTTTTTTTTGTACTGTTCTTTTACGTACTGTGATCAAAAATGAGTGCTGTGTTAAAACCTAATAAACAAAAAAAAAAATTTTATTGTTATTAGAAAAAAATAAAATTCTAATTTGTCTAGATAATAAAGATACTATGGTGTCTTTAGCTAGAAAGTGTAACTTAAATTTATCGCTTGTTAATAGAATACAGCTTAATGAAGACAAAGTATCACGGCCAGTATACCAGTTTGTGCCAAGGTCAGTTTGTACACAAAATCCGATATTGGAGAAAGTCGAAAAGTTGTTAGTGACATGGATTGAAGACCAAACTCAAGATCATATGCCATTAAGTTCAGCTTCAATTCGAGAAAAGGCTATGCGGCTTTATGTGCAGGGTGACCACTAAACAGGTAATGAATCTGAAATGTCTACACTAATTCATCCAGTTCAGCTAATAAGGGCTGGTTCGAGAGATTTAAAAAAAAGACATAGTTTGCATAATGTGAAACTTGAAGGTGGAAAAGCTTCTGCAAATTTCAAAGCTGATGAACAATACCTAGCACAATTTTTAAGAATCATAAAGGAGAAAGGTTACATACCAGAACAGGTTTTCAATGCAGATGAAACAGGTGTGTATTGGAAAAAATTTCCAAACCATACATCCCTTTTTAAACAACAGTAAACTGCACTGGGTCATAAAGCAAGAAAGGATCGTTTTACGTTGTTGTGCTCGAATGCGTCTGGAGACTGCTTGATTAAGTCGTTAGTTTATAAATCCTTGAATCCTAACACATTAAAAAATAAATAAAAACAATCTTCTGGTTTTCTGGCGAGCTAATTAATGTGCTTGGGTGACTGCCAATATTTGTATGGATTTGTTTAATAACTGTTTTAAATCAGAGGTTAAAAACTATTTGAAGTCCAAAAATCTTGCATACAAAGTTTTGCTTGTTCTAGACAACTGTATGACTCACCCAGAGGTGCTACTGAAAGAAGTTGATGAAATATCCAAGTTGACTTTCTCCAACACAACACTACACTACTTTTGCAATTCCTTGATGACTGTGTAAACGCAAATTTCAAAGCGTACTACATTCGTCAAACATTTAAAAAACTTTTTGATAACATGAAAGAGGATTAATTTTTAACTTTGAGTGAGTGCTGGAAAAATTACACAATTGCTGATTGCATTGCAAACGTAACATAATCTTTAGACAAGTTACAATAGAAAACATTAAACAACACTTGCTGGAAGAAGCTTTGGCCCGAAGCAGTGAAAGCCTGACCAAAGAGAGGACGTAACAAAGCTATAGAGGATAGAGATGAAATAAATAAAGATGTAGAGGATACTTGTAATGAAATAATCAACAATGCCAGACAGTTACCAGGAGAAGGATTTTCAGAAATACTGACACAGGATGTAAATGAAGTTATACAGGACGTAAATGAAGAATTAAATGACTTGGAATTTATGGAGATGATAGAAAATGAAACTGTACAAGAGTGACGAAAATGAAGAAGGGAAAATTATGATAAAAAATAAACAGTTGATTTTAACAAATTTGTAAAAATGATGGAGGAATTGAAAGAATTTATAACTGACAAAGATCCAGTGATGAAGGTTGGTTTGCGGTTTCAACAGAAAATAAAATATATAATTGCACCATACAAGAAAGATCAAAGACTTTTACTGAACAGATCCAAACAGTCCACAATTACTAGTTTTTTTTTAATGTTAAGTGAAAAAAAAACTAAATGTTAAATGACGTTAGTGGAAATAATCTATGTACAGTACATATTTTTTCTTTTTAAATACACATACATTGTACTGTAATATCATTAAAATAAAATTCAATAAAATACAAATACTGTAATATTAAAAGAGTAAAATATACAGTATTTTGTGAGTATAGTAATTTACATATATCATTTACTGTATAACTTAAAAACACCTAACCTGTATTTCTGCATTAAATGTGAGTCTCAATTTACACGATTTCATTATACTCGGAAATTTTCCAGAATGTATCACCTGCGTAAATCGAGGGTGCACTGTACCAATACACACTGCAATGAATAAATGCATAGAAAGTCATTTAGTTTCTGTAGAAATTTAATCTACAAGCTAATTTCTTTAAACTAGTGATTTAAAAAAATTATATAAAGACATACAGGAAACATCAGTTAAAAAAAAAAAAACTTGTACCTTTGATGATTTTATGTTGGTTGTAGAAAGAGTTAAAAGGTCGTTAAAAGTAACCTTTCCTTTTCAGTTGTGTGTATCATATAACCCTAATGAAGAACATTATCTATTGCTTTCAAGTTATAACTTACTTTTTTTTTAATTTTCTGTCTTTCTGAACACTTGTTACGTTGCCATAAACGTATGGCAACATAACATATATTTGATAACATTTTATTGCACCTACCTAACATTTCCTATTATAATGAGGATAGTTAGCTTTTAATGAAATTCTAATGTAAAAATAATTTAACTTATCATGGTTGCAAAATAATGTAACAAAGGTAAAAAAAGAGTTGTATTAAAGACTGAGCGTTTCCTTTCCTTTCCTTTTAGCAGAAAAGGAGAGAAGAGTTTTGAAAAGGAAGCAAGGAACTATGAACTACTGAAGTTCATTTTATAAGGAACAAGAATTTTAAATAGCTAAGTTTAGAAATAAACTTTCCAAATACAGCTCCTACAGAATGAAAAATAAAGTAAATTCATCACTGTAAACAATACATCAAAGGAAAGATATGAACTGCACTCAGATATTTCTTACAACAATAATTTGCAACTGCATGAAAATGATAAAAGTCATGCAAAAAAGTGTTGAATTTAACTAGTGGAAATAAGTTATTATGAATCAGCATTTTTCATAAAAATAATAAAATTGAAAACAATCTAGGCATCTTTAAACAAATTATATTAAGTAATTTAGCAATACAATAAGGTACCTTTTATTTTGTATTAACTCATATTATATTTCAAGAATCTTTATGTGATTTTTTTTTTACAAGCACATTATTAATTAAAATTACAAAGTAAATAAAAACAATAATTTGTATCATATTCATTCTTTATTTTTTTTTTTTAATTGAATCACCATCATAGATGGCTCAGCATTATATACCTTTTATAAATCATTAATAAGATGACAGATTTATTTATATGATTTGTACATTGATATATTGAAAACATTAACAAATAATTTTATTATAGCACACAAATATAGTTATAAATTTATAAACATCTGGGACTTGTACCATTAATTAATTTTAAAATAAAAAATAATTTTACAAAATTTAATTAGCATCCTTAATTACTTTCAGTTCTTCATTACATAAACACATTACAACAGTAATATTTTTCCTAAATCTTATTTCATAATAAATTCACCTAAATATATTAAATTTTATTACACAACATTATTATTTATTTTTTAAATTTTACTATTTTAACATTAATAAAAATGTATTCATTAATACTTGTTACAAATATGTATTTATGATGTAACACAGTATATCAGATCGATTCCCAAATATTTATACTACTCATTTCATAAAAACATTTAAGGTTAGAATACGCTAATTTTAGCATATATCATACCTTTAATCACAGAATATACTTAAAAAATACACAAAGATATTATCAGTAAAAAATTTATGAGCAGATACTATAATATTTAAGGCTATTTATAAGTAAAATAATAACAGTCAAAGTAGTAATGAAAATAAAATATTTTTATAAATTGTACAAAATAGTATATAGCACATAAAATATTGTTTGGATGTTGTCCATAAACTGGTAGTTATGATTACCAGATATTAAAAATAGAGAAAGAAATCAGTCTAATACTGATTACACTGGACCGATAACTAGCTGATTTCTCCACCATACAATATCTATCTTCCAAAGTAACCAATACAGGGTCAAGTATTGGATAACATTTTACATGCTGTAAAAAATTAAAAGTAAATAATATTACATAAACCATAAATAATGTCTATTAACATCATCTTGAATATTTTGAAATAGAATTAAGAAATATAAAATAGTAATAATAAAATATATGCCTAAATCACTTGTTTACAAAATCATACATTTTACTTTCTATTCATTAATTTAAAAAATTTTAATTATAAATCGTAATATTATTATTTTAACTAAACTAAAATAAATTGCAACAATGTTCTGACTAAAAAAAAGAGATCTAATAAAAATTTCTCTTAGCTAGGTTGAGGTTCAATAACAGGTGCAGGTTTATGAAGAATGCTTACTGGGCGATTGTTTCCATTGCCAACACGTTTTTTTGCTGTTACTTCACGTCTTCTTACTTCATGAGGTGATTGAAGTACTTCTGTGTATTCTCGTATCAAATTTGCTATCTGGAATGCCTAAAAAAATTCACAAGTAAAATAGAAGTAAATAATTAATAAATTAATTTATTTGTTGGGCAAGTGATTAACAGCTGTTTTTACAGATGTTGTCCTTGTTCTCAATATTATCAATGTATGTTTGATAGTAAAGTTTAATTAATAGCATTTTATCAGTACTATATGATTATAAAAAAATTAAGCCCACTGCACTGAGCTTACAACCAGTTCTGAGAAAAAACTTTGTTTTATAAATAAAAATGAACATTTGTTTTATAAATACTAAAATATAAAACAAAATAACTGAAATATAATTTTTGCTTTGAATTGATGACTGCCTACTGCTGTAGAAGGTTAAATCTTGATAATAAGACTATATTAATGAAACAGATCTAGCAACAAAATAATTCTGAGTTATAAACAATGTTTTAGTTAATTAACAACAAATCCAATTTAATTACTTAGCAAATATACAACACTCATAAATTATGATATAAAATCAAATCATGGCTTATTTCTTGGAACCATATTCAAATAACTACCATTTGATATTAACAGACATCAGAAGGTTTCTCATAATTTTAGTCCAATTTTACACTTGGATAATACATTTCATTCATTATCTTATTTATATCATTAATTTATTTAATTTTTAAGACTTCAGAAAATAAGTTTATACTAAAATAAATATAATACAAATAATTAAAAAAGAAAAACTATAATTACATACTGCATAAGAATATTTTAAACAGCTACGGATTATTATGTTTGATTATGAAATTGATATTTGATTATGATCGGCAAATTATATCAAATATATAATCAACAATATTAATTCTTTCCCACATAATCTGTAAGTTAACCTTGTACCCACTTCTGTCTAATCATAATAGATAATACCTCAATTTTGGAAGCAAATATTTCCCACTGTTTATAGGGTTTTCATTTTATTATTTATTTATTGTGGTGAACTTTGATTATTTTCTTATTGTTTTATTCCACATTCCAGTATATAGACTTACATCCAATTAAAGTTATCTTCTAGCTCCTTTATTTATAATGAGAAAAATTTTCTAACATGAAAAAAATGCAAAGCCTGTCTGTGATTTGAGCCCAGAACCTTCTGGAAGAAAGGCAGAGATGTATATCACTCAACCATGGCTTCACTTTATGGTCATAGTATATGTTCATCAGATGAAAAATTCTACTCATTCTATTATGTTGTCAATAGTAATACAGCATAAACAAATAATGTGTAGCTTTATAACATATTAATATTAATATTTTATTTATTAATTAAAATAAAATATTCACTCCAACCATGAAAGTATATAAGATATTAATTTTAAATTCTGTTTTTGAATTTTTAGTTATACTAGTAGTAATTAGTCCAAAAAAGAAATGTGTAGGTGCTGTAGCCGAATGGTCTAAGGCGTCAGTCCAAAAAAGAAAAAAAAAAGAATGGAAGCTAATCATATTCACTGCAGGAAATTAGAGAAATTAATCTGAAAATTAAGAAATATCAACCTGATAATTCAACTCTGTCAGTCAAGTAAACATCAGTCAATGAATGCGTCTTTTTGCAAAACTGACTTAAAAAAATAATAATTTATAAAAACTAATTGTACACAATTTGCAGTGTTACTTCTTAATTTTAACCAAAACATGACTTAGAAACAGCTGCATTAGAATTAAGATTGAAATCCCCAATATCAGTTGAGTACTAACAGCAGTTTATTTAGATTTGAATTATTGATTTGATCTACTTTAAATTTATAATTACTTTAATATAAATAAAAACACTTAATAAATTATAAATATTTCACAACATTTTAATTAGAAATTCAGAACAATTACCTGTGATGTGGTAAGAATTACTTTGCTTTGCTTTTTTACACTTCCTGTAATTATCATTAAGCAATTTAATGCAGGACTGTAACTCAGAATGCTTTCATATTCATAAGTACAAAGAGCATTTCTTGAACGATGCTCTAACAAATGTAGCCCAACTTGATCTACCGCTAACCATAATACTCTTGGCCAATTGGATGTGAATGATTGCTGTAACACAATCACAAAGGAAAGATAAGAACATATAAATAACTTTATAGAAAAAATTTACAAATTAAAAATTCCTTATTTTATTTTATTCAAAATATTTTTTAAATATCAAGTATTGAGATATTTATATTAATAACTTTCTTATTATGATTGAAATTTATGATTTAGCAAAAGGAGGGCATAACAGAACAGCAAGTAGTGTTGAGTAGCTGCTGACACTCAGTGTAATAAGCAGTCAAGTTATGGATGGGTAGTGTAGTACATGAATCTGCTATTACACATCTACTTATGGTTTTTTCACTGACCTTACACCCCTTTAATATACATTAAACAGATCTGGTCAGGTATAAGAAAGGCACAATAGTACAAAGTAAGCAAGCACATTAGTACAAAGTAAGCAAATAGAACTTAATTTAGCACTTTCTATAATTACCAAAATAACTGCAGTAAAATTTCTGAACAGCTGACTACATAAAGAAAAGAATAGATCAACAATCCATAAGAGTTTGAATAGGGATTTAATTAGAATTACCTAAGTAAAAAATAGTAAGCAACACACTCACAAGTTAGTCAGCTGAACCACTTTTATGGATTATAATGCTTCAACTTATAATAAATTAATGTAACAAAATTCTTTAAACTAATTTATCATTTTTGTAGCATTTTCAGTATTACAAAATAATACTTCCAGTGTTTCTGTGACTTTATAGGAAAAAAGACTGTTTACAGGAACAACCTAGTAGTTACAAGGATTATCTGATGATTAAAATGCTAACAACAGGATTTACAATATACCATGAAAAAATTTTTCCTACATTGATAAAAGCTAATAATTAATTATTAAAAACAGTTGACCCACATTAAGTGTAAAAACGTATGTTATGTGGCCATAATCTTGAATATCAGCAACATATCTTATCAGTTGTAAGTGATTTGACATCAGGTTGTTTCCTTCTGAATACTAGTTAAAATATTTAGTTATACATATTTAAATTCTTGTACTTGATGGACAGCTAGGTTTATCACATAATACCCTCGAAATATCTGAACTGTCTCATATCCATGTTAAAAGAAATCTGTTTTTCTAGCAATTTGGAGGCATACACACTGCTATTTCGCTTTTTTAAAAACATTTTCAAACCTCTATTGTTTTCATACCTTCAATTCACTACAGTTCTTTCTCAAATGTAAAATAGCAAATACAAGACTTACTCTTATTTCTGAAATAAAGTTAAATTTTATTTTTATCATACACCTTGAGTTCCTTATATGAATAATGAGAACTTTAACTTACCTGATAGTACTAAAAATTATTCACAGGTCATTTTACAGTCAGGGTCAAATACAATAATATTTAGGTTTTTCTTTGTTGATAAAACTAACTATATCTTTTCCACTAAAAACTGTAAAATAGTAATCAAAAATAAAGAGGATAATTTGAGGAATTCACTTAAAATATTTCAATAACACAACCGACAATAAATATCTTTAAAATCCATAAATGCCATTATTGAAAAATGTAAAATTTGCATAATACTTGCCATAACATCAAATATTGTAGCTCTATGAAGCGGCCAGCTACGAATAAGATTGAGAAAAGCTTTCTTAGCTTCTGCTGAGGGCATTCCACAAAGACTTTTATGGTGTATTGTTATTCCTTCTTGTGGTATATTAGGAACAAGACGCTGAGGAAGGCAGTGGGATGAAATTGGCCGATAATCAATAGGTGATTCATCACAATCACCAAGTTCAACTTGTGCTTGTAAAGCAGTCAGCATCATCTATTAAAAAAAATTGATTAAACCAATACAGAAAAAGGAGGAGGATAATTCATTATTATTTATATGTTTATTATTCACAATATTCTAAATTTATTTCATGTATAGACACTTGTGCTTTTTTTACAAAAAAAAGTTTACAAAGTGGATTCAGGGATGGTCAAAATGCATATTTCCGTTGAAATCTGAAAACCAAAATTTTTGCGATTACAATACTTCCTTTACTTCGTACAAGGAAGTAGTAACAACCACAAACAAAACTGAATAATAAAAATATTAAAAATAAAAAATAAAAATAAAATTGGAACAATCAATTCATGAAAGATACACAATGACAAGGCTGAATCTAACAGTCAGATTCTCTGTAAATCATTTTATTTGGCCTAAATATTATCAACATTTAAATAATTGAAAACAGAATTTTCAGTATCACAGTAACATCTAAATTAAATATAATACTGATTCTTAAGCCAAACCTTTTTTTAAAAAATCCCAGTTATAGTGTATTAAGATAAAGATCATGCCAAAAAAAATTCTTCCATTTTAATGATTTTCTTCTTATTATATGTTACCAATCTTTTTACAAAAAAATGATTAAATAAAATATTGAGTTAAGCACTTTGTAATAAATACTCATCTTATTATTCAATTCTTTTCCAACATACCATAATAATTATTTTCATTTCATTAAAAATAGAACTAACATTTACACATTTCAAAATTTTTCAATTTCCTTACAAATGTATAATGGACATATTTAACTGTTTCTTTTCCAATAAAGCTATTATTTAACCTGTGCTGTTTCCCCATCTAGATTTAAAAACTGGTGCTCATAAACGATCTTGTTTATGAGCAAAGTTTTTAAATTTATATGGGAAATAGATGTATGTGATATCTATCACATACATCTATTTGTATGCCACATAACAGAAATTTTGAGCTTAAACTTAGATGATATGGCTGAAAGGAAGTACAGCCTGTAATAAAAATACACACAGAAAATTACACAATGGTATGGCTATAAGTTAGAGAAGAGACTGTGGTAATACCCTAGTCATAATGTAACACTAAGCAATGTTTACATTATTAGGATAGTAGTAAATGAAAACATAAAGGACTGTTTACGCAGTAAACAGTACAGAGTATATTTATTATGTTGTTCTGAATAACATAAAAAAGTAAAGTACATGAAATATTTAATTTCATTACATCATTATGAGAGGGTTAGCTAAACAGAAGTCAGTTAAAAAAAAAGTATACTGTAGATGATATTGGTACTAGCTGAAAGAATGGCAAAGTTAATAAATTAACAATAACAAAAAAATTTAAATAAATTAAAAATGAAAATTACATTAGTAGCTAAAAAATAATACTAAGCCTTTCTAGATTAAGAAGGTAGGATGATAATTTTAAGACAACAAACACACCGCTTCTTTTTCAGCCACTGGGAAGCGATCACAACGAAGACCATGGAGAACTTGATGATAAAGTAATTCTTTTTCCACTGGATCATCCAAATCCATGTACTGGTCAAGGAATAAATGTTTTTTAAAAAGGAAGAAATGATGTTGTTTGCGAGTTGGTTTATTTGGTTGATTACTGACAGCATTTGCATTAGCATTTCTATAACGTTCCCATTTTGACATGACATCTGCTACTTTCTCTTCAGCCACTAAACTTCTTTCTGAATTTCCAAGAACTTCATAAATAGCATAACCTGAAAAGATTAATTAATTTTTAACACATTAAAATATTTTTTCACGTGAAATTTTATATTATGAAATATTTTAATTTACTTTTATTAAAAAAAGGACATAACAATGATATACTATTAGACAAAAAAATAAACAATTTATTCTGACTGGTACAGTTATACAATAATACACCACATAAATCACATCAAGAATGGGAAGGTATGTTTCTCTTAAATAATAAAAGGAACTGTGCCACAACTTTGCCTGGATGAATCAGGCAGATGTTTTTCTATTAATTTTCCTATAGCTTATATACTTTCACAACGTTTTATGAAAACAAGCAAGTTGTTTTCAAATTGTACAAAATAATTCAATTGCATATGATAATTTTGTTATTGTACACTGAAGAAGTGTTGTAGTTTGTCATATAAAACTTTGGATGAAGGCAATGAAGATAAAAATCGAGTTAGTTTAAAGTTTACTACAGAAGAGTTTTTCTATCATGTTTTAGAATTAAAGAAAAAAAATTAAAATAATTACAACAAATTACTTACCAGTCATCAAGTTATTTTGTTTAATATTTGTATACTGAACAATCTATAGGTTATATAAATTAAAAATTCTATTCATATTCACAGTAGGATGATTAAGAACACATCATGCAATAATTGTGCAGTCAACCACACCAACTATTGCACAATATTATATTAAGTGACCAAAATAGATAACACTGAGTTTAAACTAAATTATGTTTTAAAAGTATTGTATTAGAAAATAAAAGAATTCAATCGCAGGTCCTATGTGTGGGTAATGCAATCCAAAATGAGAAAGATGCACAAACACATCTTTCCAAAATTTGAGAGCTGTAGCAAAAATCATTATTTTTTAACACAATGCAATTCTAAAAAGTACTTTAATTGAATCAATTTTTAAACTGTTTGATTCAGCAATTAAAGTTCAAGTGTAAAACATTGCAGTGAGAAGATTGAATCAATTAACAAGTCATTTAATATAACAAAAAACTAAAAATTACCCATAGCTGATTCACGTAATCCTATTTTCTTCTTAATAATTTCCATACAATCTTTTGCTGTTGCTGAAGGATGGAATTCAACAGCATGATACTGTCCATCCATAAAATGGAAACGAGCGTAGATTGGTCTTCTATTTATTGTACACATTATTTCTTCACGCGATGGTGGCCATTGTCTTCTACGAGTTCCTTGAGTTTTGTACAAGCACTGAAAAAATATAAAATTAATCTATTATTTTATAATATTAAATGGCACTTATAAGAGATGAAATAACATCTAAAATTAATGTAAAATTTTCTCATGATTAATTTTATTGACATTAGTTTTATTTTTGTACACCTTTACAATAATTGCAAGTTACATAACAATATCAGTTACTTGCTAATTAGCATTATTTAATAGATAATATTTAAAAACCAAAAAGTAGTCAAATCCTATTTTAGCTTTATCTTCATAGAAAATAGCAAATCTTCAACAAAAATAAAAAAGGATAGACGTCAATAGTCCACAATTCAAATAAATAATGATACAAGGCAAAAAATGAAACTATTAAAATTACTAAAATCACAAAAAAAGTTGAAATATTATTTTTTTATTTTTTGCATGGTACATGGATGTGCTGGGTTAAAAATATCAAAACTAAACAATCAAACAATTATAAAAGAAAAAAGCTATGCGCTTTGCACTGTAACTAACAATTGACATCCAGTTTTTTCAGTGATTCTACTAATTTAAGAGTTGCTCCTTTTATCTTCTAGAAAGTAGGAAAAAAACTCACATTTTGCTACTGCCAAGTTTTATAAAATTTATACCTCATTTCTTTCCAAATCTTATTTTAGTAATAAAAAACTCACATTTCGCTACTGCCAAGTTTTATAAAATTTAAGCCTCATTTCTTTCCAAATCTTATTTTTAAGATTTTCCAATAAAAAAAATTAGATTGGAAGGTTAAATAAATGAAAAATCCCATATTAAACTTGTTAACTTATCCTATTAGATATATGTACTCACTGCATCTTGATCCTGAGGGGAAAACACCTACTATGTGACAGGTCTGACCGTCATGCCACCCCCTCCATACCTAGCCCTTAGGGGTTTTACCAGAAGTCATCTTCATGGCTTCAAAACATATTTCATCTGGCCGCTGTCAACATGCCACCAATGCGAATGCCACAAGCGACATTCACATCGGTGTACCATGCTTAGCTCAGAACCCACAATCATAAATAATTTTATCAGGTCCCAAACAGGACCAACTAACTAAGCCGATGTAAACACTATCCTATCTGGTGTTAGGATCAAGTTCAGCACACAATGCAAGCATCCAACTTACCAACATTATAATAAGCAACAAACTACATAAACTGAACATATAAATAGAAACCAAATTATCCATAATAGGAAAAACTAACTGAATAAACAACAATAAATAACAAATCAAAATAATGCCTCAAGAACACAAAAAAAAATTCTATAAACACAAAATATAACAACATAACAATTAATAATAAAACTACACCAGAAAAATAAACCTATTAACCCTAATAAGCAAAACCTAGACTCAAAACCTAATAAATCACAAATGAGAAACAAGAAGTGTGGACATTATAAACTAAACAAATCACATAAAAACTAACAAAATACCTAAAAATAACAAAATATTTACAATAAAAATACAATAAACTTATAACAAAACAATAAACACAAAATTAAGCTAACCAAAACAAGAATAAACAACATAAGAAATCTACATAAACGCCTATCATTAAAATCAGCTAACATAATCCGAAAACCGAAGTGAAACAAAGTAAAAATAACGAATATCACAGAATATTCAAACTTATCAAACCATCAAAAATAAAATAATTCGTAAAACATAAAACTGAAAGCTTAACAAACAAAACACAAAGGATAAATCAACAAAATGAAACAAATACCTGGAAGCCAGGAAAATATTTAACCCTACTAATAACCACCTATATAACTATTCTGCCACTCAAAAGTTCCCATGCACGTTTGTACGCATGACATTCCTCGGAACGATAATTGTGATTTGCCAGCTTCCGGGCTCAACAGCAGTTTATACTGGTAGTGGTGCACCGTCCTTTCTAACCTGACAATCCTTCACCAGATGCCTGTCCTTGCCACAGAAGGAACTTCTCCTTGCAAACCCTGGCTACATGGTCAAGGCCCTGACATCAAAAACATCGACTGAGATTTAAATAATCTCTAAGTTTACATAACTGATAGTCTATAAACAATCTACCGATTTCTAGGAATTTTTTTTCACAACTGCTTCTCGCATTCAACTAAATAATGCACCACATTAGATTCTTTGCAGCCAGCCCAGAATACCAACTTAAAAAGACTTACAAATTCTTCCACAGACTTATCCATATTTTGAACTTTTACAGCATCAACAAACCCCTCTTCACCGATATCTCATGGAATGTCATGCACAATCATTTGTGGCCTGATCATGTGGCCATGATCATGTGTCATCACATGACTGTCATGTGATGACAGTCACGATGGAATATTTATTTAATGCTTCATTGTTTGATTCCTTTCTCAGTTTCATTATCATTAGCCACAATTTGTACACTAACTATCCTCAGTCCTTTTTTCCTGGCTTCCAGGCTCTTCACCACTCATTCTTAAAGGATGAGGAGGTGACGCATTCTGGCTTGTCAATCAATATCATCTTGGGTCACTGAGCCTTCACAACTCCTGCTGCCATCCTCTTTGTCAGCGTCATTTTAATCATCTGTCGCTGTTTCATACCAGCCCTGAAACCTTCTACGTATCTCTGTAATCTATCAACATGCTTGGCTGTTAAAGGTGTAAAAATCTCAGCTTCTTCATTCGTGTCATATACATTGCACCCCTCTCTCTAATCTTCTTTGAATCACTGAGACCAACTTCTCAACCTCACCTAGAGTGTTGAACATCCTAGTCACCTCTGTCACCATGTCTTCCGAGGTCACATCGAATGACGATAATCGCGCTTCCTGGTCTTTCATTGTCGCTACTTCAACCTTTCTGATTTTCATTGGTGGTACAACCCGTTTAGACTGGCTTGTCGATCGGCTTGTTGTAGGACCGAATAGTTCCTCCATTAATTCTAGATCGGAATCTACATCAGGATCCTGTGTACATTTCTCCTCCTTTTCTTTTGCTTCTCTTTCCTCCTTCTCCCTTTGCCTCATTTTCCTCACCATTCGCCTGCATTGCCTATTATGCTCTGTTTCTATTCTCAATTTCTTTACCTTTTGCATCTTTTCCGACTGGGTGGCCTTTTGCCACAAATAGCCAGGCAAAAGCAGTCCCTTGTCTGATTCTACTTCACTACTCATATTAAATAAATATAAACAACTAAATAAAGATCTACCAATAACAAGAAATGAAAACAAATCTAACAGCCAATCCTAAAAAAGTAAACAAAAGATAGGTAGAAAGTGATACATTACATTAATATTCTAACCAATATAAACCTCATTAGAATTAACAATATTTTGATTAAAAAGCCAGTATTCTATCACCCAGTTATTATGATATTCTTCAAGTTAGAAAGATCTTCCACAATAAGAATGGATCATACTTTTGAAAATCAATTACTATTCGATTAGAAGAAATCTAATTTAAAATATTAGTTTATCTATTTATTTTAACATATTAATTTTGATATCAGTTTATTTAACTTTTATCAACTTCATAAAAATAATTGTACATAACCAAACTATACAGTAACAATAAAGAAAGAAAAGAAAAAGAAGTAAAATTACCTTTTCAGCAAACCTGGCATATTTTCCTTCTTCTGTAACACAATCACCAGCACATCGTTTAAGATGTGCAATAAGGTACTTTCGAATAATTCGTTGGGGAGGAAGGACAACAGAACATGCTAATGATAATAAAGCCCAATGACGTAGATTGACTCTTGAATTTGGATCAGGATGTTCTGTAGTCTGTTTTATTAGCTGTAGATACATTTCTCCCAAAATGGATTCTTTGCGCATAGCATGCTCCATAATTTTTTGAACTAAATTGAGATGTTCATCTTCTGCTCTTCGTATAGTTTCACCTGTTCATTAAATCATAATAAATTAGATAATGAAATTATTTAAAAGAAGCATAATAAAACAAATTAATTATTACATTAATTCTATCATTAAAATAATATTTTAGATTTCTAAGTCAGTAAATTTATATTTAATAAAAAAAGTCGTAGTTTAACAAATTTCTTTATGTAATTCTACAGGTTGTAACTAAAAAATGTAATCTTTTTTGGAGGGCTTCAACTTTTTTAAGTACCCAAAACTGCATCCTGTATGATAATTTCAGTCAATGTATAAACCATATATAAATTTTGCAGCTTCAATAAAAAAGACTACACAAAAAAATCCCTTGTCTAACGTAACCCTAACTACATAATCTATCAGCTAGAATGTAAATAATTTTGTCCTTTATAAAAGACAAGATTCATTTCACCTCTAGAACTTTTCTATCATAAAAAATGATGTAACAAGGTGATGACAACACACCAACCACTGCTATCTGAAGCAAGTGAAAAACAAAGAACAGATATGCATATTTCTAAATACGGACAAAACCATCTTGTTCATAAACAAGTGCACAATGTGAATTCATCCAAGTAATTCAGAATGGAATCAGTAGTAGATTTTTATAATCAAACCTTTTTATAGATAAAAATAACAAATTTTGAATACTACTTAAAATAAGAAAAATAGTTATTATTCAAGGCCAATTTACACATTAAAAATTAAAAAAATACAGTTGCACGACTATAATGATTTGACTTTTATTCAAAAATTTAAAAATATCTACCCTCATTTGATCTTTTTAAGAATAAATGAAAATTTATTTTGAAAGAACAGAAAAAGTTAACCATATGACTTCTTGTGAAGCGATCATCTAACAAGAAATGGCTCCAAAAATTTTCTTCAATACTAAATTTTTTTGTTCAAACATGAACAAACAGTAACAGAATTGAGATATACATTACATTCGGGAATCTTGATTCATGATCCTGACAAATCAATGAATTACACCATGAACCTTATTTATGGAAATCTAAGATCCATTTTGGAGGTACATATATATATATATATATATATATATATTCAGATTCATTTGTTTTCTTGATCCTTTTATTAATAAAACAACTGATCTTAATTATTGTTACAATTAATTATAGGGATTTACTTTCCTTGAAGATGTATTAGCAACAACATCACTAAATTTTTATTGTTCTAGGTAGACATATTTAATAAATGTGGACTTAACTAAAAACATAAATTATTATAGCTCATTGTAATGTTTAATTAATGAAGTGTAAATTTTGAAAGTAAATAAAGGAAGAGATTATTAATAATTGGTTATCCGGCATTACTTAATGTATACAGTTTGTATAACCAATGAATTGTTCCGTGATTAAAATTGTTGTAAAATATATATATATATATATATAATATATTATCGTCAAGATACACTACGATAGTACTACTGTAAAAATAATACTATTACTGTTTTATAATGCAATTAAGAATGTTATTATCAAAGCGGTCAAACAAAAAGTAAAAGTCAAATAAAAGTACATATATTGTACTAATATTTTACTTACCATTTTGTCCAAGTCCAGCATAATTAAGTATTATTTGGAATATCTGAAGCGCTGTTACTTCATCAACTTCTGGTAACTTACTGAGACTCTGTGTAAGGGGTTGTCGTCCAAACGACCAATAAGACAATGTATAGCCCTTATATGATTCAGCTATACCATGCTCTGCTCGCAACTTTTCTAGACGGTGTTTACTCAGTCTGTAAAAATAAGCAATTATAAACAATAGTAGTAAAAAGTGAGTACAAGTTTTAATATAATTCTAGTGCTACTTTGATTTATGCCATATTTTATCATAATTTAAACAGTCAAGAAGAATGTGAAAAACCATTTTACAGCAGTTATCTGTGGATCATATCCAAATAACATAAGAATCCAAGCATTAACTTGATGTGCTCAGGATTCCAAAGGATTGGAGTCTTTGGAAGATAGGATTCCAAGTCTTTGGAATCCTACATCAGTTTTTTTAGAACATGACAATTGAAAAATATAATTTAAATATTTTAATTTGTCACAAATTATTTTTGATAACAGCTACTAATTATTCTGTTACCTTGGCTTCAGAAAAATTTCAAAAAGTATGTATATCTGAAATCAATTCACACTTCAAAGGAAGGCCGAATTTAAGCTTGATAGCATTATTAGTTGTTCATCATATGGAATTCTTGATAAATAAATTGCTGTTGTTTAGAACAGATATAGATAGGCATTTATTCAGAATTATTCGATGCATAATAAAGCACAACCAGTTTTTTTTTTTTTTAGCTGAATCCAGATTCATCGGCTGATGGGCATCAAACATACTCATATATAGTAATTTAGTACCAAGTGCAGAAAATATATGTTGGCCTTTAACACAAATGCAATTTACCAGTTTCACTGAATATTTCTACGATATCTGTCAGAGTAGCATGTAAGACAGGAGCATTTTCTTAAATATATGCATACTTTGAAACATTTGATGAACACTTTAATCCATAATTTATTATTAAACAAGAGATTTAAGAGTAACTTTCCAATAATAATAATAAAATAATTTATAACAATAATAATAATAATTAGTATTATCAATTGATTCATAATTAAAACCTAATAATATAAGACCATATAAAAATTTGTTTTCTTATAAAAATGGATGAGTATATAAAGGTTCATATGCATTACTAAAATTGTATTCTTTTAATATTAAAATGATTCAGTAATTAAATCTATTTAGAAATAGTGAAAGATGAGTATATCATATTTTTTATATTACTATTCTTTCGGCACATAACATTTATTTAATATTTGAAGCTCATTCCATAAAATCTGTAAATTGTTACAAACATATAAATTTACACAAACATAATAATTATACAAACTAATATAAAAAAGTAAGACATGCTTATTTTCAAGATTATTTTAGATAATTTTTTCTTCAGTAAATTCCCATTTTTTTACCTTCTCAATGTATTTTTAAAGAAACTACCACCAGGATCTTGAGGTTTCCGTAAAATATCGCTATCAACAAGTGCTCGCCTACAATTAACTACATTTTGATAAAGACGGATTCTATCTTCATTTGTTATTGCTTTTGCCTACACAAACAAAACAGAAGTAATCAAAGGTCATAAACTATGCTAGTTAAAGAGGCAATTAGATTATATGAGAATTATCCATAACTAATGCGCAAGGTATAACCTATGTAATACCATGTTTTTATGTAGTTTATGAAAGATATCAATTAAAATCAACTAATTTAATCAATGATTGATTTTAATAAAGTGATTAAAAAACAATTCTGGTGTGCATGTACCAGCTAGCAAAGAAAAAGTATACCTCCTCTATGTAAGTAAAGGATATTCGAGACAAGAGAGGTTGAAGCACTTTTTAGAAAAAAGGCTCATTATGAACTGGTGTTTGTTTTTTATGACTTACACTCCAGAATTTAATTATTCTAGTTAATTAAAAAAAAAAATCATCTGTAATAATTAAAATATCACTTATTTCTAGATTATATTAATCAGTCTTTTTTTTAAGGCAAGCAGTAATAAACATTTAAAAAAATTACACACATCGATATAATCACCTTTTTTTATAAAAATTAACTTATTTATTTATAGGCAATATTTTTATTCTAATAAAAATAATTTATAATTTTATTTGAATAAAAGTTTGTACAAAGTGTTATAGTCATAAAAAAAAATTGGTTATTGAATCAAATTTAATGTCAAATGTAGTCAACAAACATAAAATTTCACCAAAATAATAAATCTTTTCCTACAGCCAAATAATATGATAATTAATAATTATGTTATATATTATAATATAATAATTTAATTTATTATAATATAATAATATTATGAATTATTTCGAGTGACTAATTCATAATTATGCTTACAAATATTTTTGCAGCACTCGAGAAAAAACTGATGCATGGACCAAATGAACCTAATAAAAAAATATATAATGATGTTACATTTGTTAAGAATCGTTATCTATAAAGTAATATTTATAAAACAATTAGTAATAAGACTAGATGAAAATTTAAATAAATGGCAGTGGTAGTTATACTGAGACTTATGTGCTCAATAGTAAAATGATCTTAAGTACATTGTTTTAATGAATTACACCCAAATTTTTAAACAGAATTTGTCAGACATTTAGCTTCATGCTTTTTCTGAAAATAATATTTAATTTATTAATTTTAGCAGCTTTCTTTATAAATACTGTGTAACTTTATTATGTTGGTGATGCCTTCTAGTTAAACTTTGATAGTGGTAAAATAAATTGTAAATATGCTTGACTATTTGTGCACAGTATTCTGAATTTCATGTTTTTATGTTGTGTTTCTACTTTCAGAATAAATTTATCTCAAGAACTAATCATTACAATACATATAAAACTAACATAATCAGCTTCTCTGGGTAAGAGAGTGATATGATTGCCACTGTTATAATAGTGGGAATAATTTCTCTTGTTTTTTGTATGTAATTCACATTTCAAATGATTTTTTTTTTATCAACAGCACTTCTATAATTTATGTCTCTGTGAATTTAGAAAATTTAATAATACTGTGAGTTTATTTAGTGGATTAATATTATCAATTAAAATCAATTGAGGCTATTAAACTTATTAATAATTTATGTAATAAATTTCATCTGTTTTGTTTTAGTTATACTTATTCTACAATATTTTATTACTTACATACAATTATTTATTACACTACTCATTACAATTTTGTCTCTAAGTAAATATGGGCAATAATCCAATGCCACAATAATTTTATAAATAATCAAATGCACATATCACTACAGAAAACTTACAAACATCTGTAGCCTACTTACTGATGACAAAATAGTTGTGGAATGGCTAATATGAACTTCATTTTTTAAACAGTTAGTAGAGAGAGAATAACTCTTTTACAAAAGCACAACATTAGTTTTAATACTATACCAGTAGAGAGCTGTCTTCTTTGTTAGATAAATCTTGGATTGAGTAGTATGGTATAAGTGCAAATTAACTGCAGTTAAATATCTAATAATTATAACCAATATCTAATAATTATGATGCAACTTAACTCTGTCACAAGATAAATGATAGAAATCAGAAAAATATTCGATAAAATAAGTTTTAATGTAATATCAAAACAAATTTTCAAACTACAAATTTAAATCTTAATTGACAATATAAATGATAATCTATATCTAACAGTCTATAAAAAGCAAATGAAATAAAACTTACTGGTGCTTCATTTTCAGTGATCCAACCAGCAAGAGCTGGACAGTAACTAACTATAAGGGAACCAATTTCTGCTTTTTGTTGAGTCTCAAAAACAAAGCAACGATAAGTTCCACTATCGCCTTGATGCCTCATTAGGTTAACAGTTAAAAAACTATCACTCGGATCAAGGAATATCGATTCTATATCATGATATCGAAACTCATAAATAACAAATTTATCTTCTGGTTTGATCAACATTAAACCCTCACAGTTTACACCAAGTATAAGACTATTTCCTGAAAAAAATAAGAGAAATGTGTAAGACATTTTTAATTACTTTTATATTTTAACAGGAAAGGCAAGAGATGTGAACCTCACCTTTAGATTGCAAACCTTAAGTTTCTTAATCATCTCTAACTAAAGTTACTACATTAAAAGTAACTGGCAACCAAATAAAACAAAAATAAATTGAAAAATATAAAAACATAATAACAGAATATAAAACTTTAAAAATGAAAAAAGTTATTGACTTATCTCAAATTAATTACAAAAAATTGAGTTTTGAGAGTTAAAAATAAGATAATGGCAGAAATTGTCAATATAAATGAGTAATATATATACACAGCATCATTATATAAGATTTTATATACAATGATGTAATGTTACCTAATGATTAACTGATATAGTATTATTATGTAACTGATGAATCCATGGACTTGAAAAGTTTATTATAATAAACAATAAATTTATATTAATCTTACTTATATTGGAGGATTGATAGGTAATTTTTTTTAGTTTTTAATTACAGTACTCTAGACAAGTTTAACAAAATTATATGTTCTGACAGTTCTCAATACAAAATTGAGATTAAAATAACAATTAAATTTAATTAAACCACATTTAAATAGTATTGTTACTTTTTTATTTATTTTTTTATTTCAGTACCTAATTAAAAAGAATAAGTAAGTTCTTACCATAAGACCAGTATCCTCTATATGTAACTTGGAACATAGTTGTGCCATACAGAGGGTACTGCATCACACATGAGAGATACAAAACTTTTGCTGTCAATTCTGTTTTACCAGCACCATACTGACGATGTGCTTCAGCAATGATTGGAACCTGTTAAAAAAATATTATGATGTAAAAAAAATCCATAAATATATATATATATGCACAGAATCAAAAGAATACATTTGGCTGTTATATATAATGTTTTAAAATAAAAGATACCAGCACCAGTGGTTATAAGAAACTTTAAACTGCATCACTTAAAACACTGATTTTCTGATAATAAATGGACTGCTTCAGGAACTAAAATACTTGAAAAATAAAGTTTTAAGTTGTTAAAATTTCAATACCAAAGCATTTCTCTTAGATCACAGAATTCAAACAACATTGGTTAAAGTTCTTAAATGGGACTCACATGTATTGTCAATTTGAGTGCAGATGATTAATAGCTACAGAAATTGATAGAAGTTCGTACAAAATAATAAAATTAAAATAATTAACAGTTACTCTATGATACTGCAAGACCCACTTACAAATCAGCAGTACTAGAAATAATACATGAGGAAAAATATGTTGTTAATTCAAGAAAAATGAACAATCAAGAGTTGTAAGTTTGTAATGGAAATATCATCAGCTGAAATTAGCTACTTCCAAACAGAAGCAATTATTTACTAAAAAAAAGTAAATTATGACTATACCATAGTCAATACTATTGTTGACTTTACTAAATTGTATGATAAAATAACTAAATATACAATATACAATATGATATCCAGTCAATAAATAATTTTATTCTATTTCATGCAACAAAGAATTAAATTCTCACAGAAAAAATCTCCGAATTGCTGTGTGGTGGTGTTACCGTCAGTCACAAAGGAAGAGGTAGATTCAGTAATTTCATGAGGTAATTTAAGGTCTCTTTAAGAAATAAAAAATCTTGTGATACAAATGGAATACAATGTGAATCAAAAAATATTATAGGAAACATATAATAAATCTATTAATAGATAACTTGCTCAACGCAGCAGCACTCCCTGAATAATTAAAAATAACCAGATTTAAATTTTAAATAAACACATTAATAAAATGAGACCAGAAAATCATAGACTTACATGTATGTATATTCTTCCAAAAAATATATGAAGGAATTAGAATTTAATTTACATAATAATAACATGTTAGTAGCAGAATAACATGGGCTTCAGTTTAGAAAAAACCCACAATAAGTATTAACTTGCCTAGAGATGATAGAGTCAATGGAAATGGAAGAGAAGTTAAATCAACTTTTTACAATTATTACTAATAATAATAGTCATAATAGTGCAGGGACAATTTTTATTGTTAGCTACTCTTTCTTTAATTCAGGATACATAAATTAATTAATTAATACACCCATATTCAATAAAGAAGGCGCCAAAATGGAATCTTATTTTGATAAGGAAATCAAGCAGTTGATGTCAAGCAATACCCTCAAGGTCCATTTGAAGAATCATGCACCTAAAATTCTGCAGAAAACACTTGTAGTAAAACAATTCATAACAAAAATTGTTTCTTCAAAATAACGAAACCTTTTATTTAAGATTCTGATGATACAGCTACTATCCTTGTAATTTTCTTTTTATTTATAGAGTTGTAAAATTAATGTAGACATTAATTCTAAAGAAAAAATAGATTTGAATTTTACTGATATAAATAAATCAATTTCATATATATTAAATTATTTTTTTGAAAATTCAAATACTTTATGAACATATTAACTGATGATGCGAGTAGTTCATAAAAGTACTTTTGGAAAGTTAATAAATCAATTCCATAACTATTATTAAATAAAATAATTATTTAATATAATATTAATTAGGAATAAAATGTTTGTCTTGTAGCTACATAAACTATGTATTGTTCATAATATTTAAATTTGTACGTGCAAGTAAATTTATCTAAATCACTGCAGACCCATGGTAAATAAAATAATACATCATTATATAACATAACTTAGTGATTAGATGAAATTACACAATTTATAAATTCAAAACTGGGTTAATAATAAAACATTTGGTAAGTTTTGGTTCATTAACATCAAAACAATTATTATTTAACAACATTAACTAATTTATTTCATCTATATTTTTATTACATGCACTTTTCAAATCTTTAACATTTTTGCATTTTATTTATACAGTTTTACAAGAAAATTAACTCTTCTTTTTGCTAGTATGTTTGAAAAAACATATAATCATGTGATATCATTTATACTAAATTATAAAAACCCAAGAGCCTTTAAAAATATCAAAGTCAACTGTCTGCCAACAACGCATTGCAACCAAAGAAGTGTACGGATGGAAAGCCAAATTTTTAGTGACTGGTTTTTTAATGAATTTGTTCCTGTCACTGAAGCATTTTTAAAGAAAAGTAAGCTTTTCGAGAAAGCTATTTTATTACTGGACAATGTGCCATCCACCCAGATGCAAACTGTGAAGTGGTGATATTAAAACCATATTTCTATCCCCTAATGTGACATCACTTATACAACCTTTAGACCAAGGGGTTCTAAAAATGATGAAGAGAAATTACGGGCGAAGGATTCTGTCCAGATGTTAATGGCAAGATTAGATGAAGGAATGACTGTTAGGGAGGCCCTAAAGAAAGTTACATTAAAAGATGTAGCATACTGGATTGGTTCAGTGTAGGATGAGATGAAAACCACTGCCATTCAAAAATCTTGGAAAAATTTATTTGGCTTAGAAGGACCCCAAAAAAAGTGTCAGAATAGGACAATGTAAGTGAACTAGTGCAACTAGCCAACGAGCTACCTGATGAAGATCAAATCAACAACCATGAATATCTTCACAGATACTTATGATATTCATGATTGGTGCAAGATGTGCAGATGGAGATCACTGATGAGGCAATTATCAATATGGTCAACAATGCTAAAAATTGTGAAGAGGATGACAATATGGAAGAGATAACCCCAAAAATATTACACTCTGATGGGCTGAAAGTGAAGCTGCTCTTGCTTACATACAGCAATAGGAAGAGTGCACGCCACATGATGTACTGTCTCTACAGCATTGGCGTTACATTGTATCGTCTAAAAGAGCATAGAGGTTGACCCAAAAATCAATCAAAGATGTTTAAAGAAATAATCTCATGTTTCTACATGCTTACAGGTCAATAAATGACCTGTTTATTTTATGTTTTTTCTTACAGTAAACTAATTCTGTACATTTTTAACTAGTTTTTTGTTATTTTTAGCCCAATAGCAATTAACCTCTGTATTATCTATGTTTTTCCAATTCTGAGACGGTCTTGGTCCCATTACCTCTGACAACTGCCAGTCTACTGTATAAATATAGTCTAACTCCCACCTCAGTTTGAATCAACATAAATTTAACCTGAGGACTCTAATCACCAGGGGTAATGTAAAAATCTATTAATAGTATAAATATCATTAACTGGATTTCAATGTCCATGTTGGTAAATACTTTGGTCATCAGGGTTCAGGAAAACATTACCTCTAGAATGGACAGTCTGGAACTGAACAAGACTATGTAAAGAACTGAAATGTATTAGCTTGAGAAGACAGTTAATCTCAAAATAATAACACAGACAATGACGAGTATAAATGTACACACACACATTTTCTTTAAAATTCAAATTCTGTAAAATATGTTCAACTATTATTCATATAAAGTAACAATTCATTAAATGCAATTTATAATAAGCGTTTTACATTTTAGTAGAATAAATAAACAAATCAATTGGAGAAAAAAAAATGTATAATATTATTGAGGTATTATCCCATTAAATTTTTGTAAATGTAATTAACTATATCAAACAATTTTTAACCAAAGCACAATCAGAAACTTTAATAAAACTGAAAATTAAAGAAAATACAGTATTAAAAAAATAATTAGAACACTAGAACTAGAATGAAACTGATAACTAGGAAAGCATTTAACACATAAACTTGCTTACCCAAACATCATCTCCACGACTTCGACTGATTCTGTAAGGAAGATAATTCTCAACATCAGCATAATAATCAAGGCAATTATCTTTAGGATTACCAAGAGCAACCTGAGCCTGCAGGCCTGCCAACTGTAAAGCTACTTTTTCACTCACAGGGAAGTCATCACACTGTTTAATATAAGATAAAAAAAGAAAACAAAATATTAATTATAGTAATATAAATGAACAATTCTGTATAAAATCAAATCATCATTTACATGAAATTAACAGTTTGCAGTGAACTCAAGCAACTACATAAATGACAGTTTATTTTCTATAAATAAAAAATTTAATTAATAAGTTTTTACTAAGTATAAATTAAAAGAATACTACTTTTTCTTTCATTACAGTGTTTTTAGAATCAGAAATAATTCAATTTATAAGTTTTAATATACTTGTATATGTATAACAACAAAATAAATTTTTTTTTCTTGTATACTCAGTCAACCTAGATTTAATTCTACCCTACTAAAGGCATTTGTATATGTGTTTGCGTGTGTGTGTCCATCCTCCTTACCTTAGCACCAGAATGTACCAATCACTAGAGGAAAATCCGATTCATTAGTGCATGTCTTGTGGTGGTCAGGTGTGTACTTATTATATTACTATATATCGATATATCGCATGTATATCGATATATATGCAAAATATGTATTAATAATACATTTTTTTTTGATTTATGTTATTGTTTTTCTTCATAAAATAATGAACTATAACCAAAATGTAGGCTCCGGAATGTATCTGTCACTAGTGGAAAATACCGATCCATCCATTAGTATCAATTTCTAGAGTTAAATCTCTAACTTAACTTTTGTTATATCAATATTCATCATTCAAAAAAAATATTTTTACACAAGAGGTAATCAATTTTAGACCTAATTCTGAGACGCCGCCAGCCAGGGCAACCCGCCCGGAGGGCCTAGTTGCAGAGGGCGTTCCTATTATAACTAACTGCAGAGGTGTGCCACTTTTGCAGCCAGTTCAATAAAATGAAATGTTTATAAAAACCAAAGATAGATTTTGCATTCTTGCTAGGGAAAATTAATACTTTTAAATGTTTGTTACTAAAATACTGTAGATTTTGGATTAGTATTCCTCAAACCACCAATTATAATTAAATGCACATATAATTTAAAAAAAGAAAGCAGAAAAAACATCTAATTATAAACAATTTATAAGAAAAAATACATATATATTTACTGATCTAATTGTAATTTTTTAATATTTATATAAATTACTAACAGATATTTTCATAATAACAAAATAATGTCTTACCTTAACAACATTATACACAGCCTGAGCATAAAGCATATTTACTTCCACAGGATCTTGTGAGATTTCACGGGTATTTTTAAATAATCTTCTTTTGAATATAAATCTGTTTTCTCCACTTGCTAATGTAGGTGCTGTATTTCTCCTGCTTAAAGTTGGGAAAGATGAAGCAGCAGCAGCTGCTGCAGCTTGCTTATTTTGTTTTCTAATGAACAAAAAATAAAAAATAAAGAGATGACATAGAATATCTGTTTCTTACAATACAATGAGTATAATTCATAAAATAAATGAATTTTTCTTCAATGAAGTTAATTAGTAAATGTTTTCATTAAAAAAAGAAAACATACAAATTACGCAGGTGTGTTATTATAAATAGTCCACAAATTCAATACAAAAGAAATTTATACACTAAAAGGTTACATCCATGAATATTACATCCATAAATACCTAAATTATAGCAGCACATTATAATTAATTACATTATTACATATGTAAATAATTTATCAATATATCCCAAAAGTTACTTAAAATACTGAGGTATAGACAGAAAATAAATTTCAAAAATCATCAATTTAATATTTCAAAGGATAACAGCTATTCCATTCTTTACCCTTTGCTTCAGATCATTTACTTATAATTATAAATTTCATGATAAAAAGTTTCCACATTTTTAGACAGACAAAGAAAAAGTTGTAATATGAAATTATCTGGGAAAACTATGTAGCAATACTAAATCAGGTCACAAAAATTTTTGGTACATTTCCCAACTTAACAAAAAGTTACATATTATGTTTAAGTAAAAATAACTGAAAACATAAAAATAACTCAAAACATCTTAGTTCCAATCTCTTAATTCATATTCATTTGCCAAGTTGTATGAATGGAAATCTATGAATAGTGGTTTGTTACATTCACTACTTTCATCCATAATAAATTAAAATCTGTAAGAGAGTTACTTTGCTTAGTTCAATGGTTTTTTTGTTTTTTTTTAGTTCTTCCACACAGTTACAAATAGAATGTCATTATTGAAAATCTTTCAATTTTTAAGGAAATTTCAAATTGTAGAGTAGCAATAGTGGATAAAATTACAAAAAAAAAAAAATGGCAGCAGTACAAACATAAATGAATAAACAACTTCAAACAGCTTTAGAAGAAGAAAATCTGACTGGTGGTAATGAAATAAAAACAAATACTGAGAACAGCACACAAGATGGATTATATCAAGAAAAAACCTGATGGAATTTTTAAAGATGAAAAATCAGTAATAGACAAAACTGAAGTTTGGATATGATAAGGATGTAAATATAGAGAAAAATTGCCACAGTTATTATATCATTTAAATATTTTATAATTATTTACACAGATCTTATTAATGTTACATACATTTCCCAAGCAGCGATAACATCATACAAATAATGATGAGCACGAACATGTTCTTCACCATCTGGTCGACTTTGATAAATTGCCCATCCTTCTAGATTACAAAGCCCTAATTTTTCTGCAAGTTTAGCAGCAGCATCACTTGCAGTATCAGTTGGATGTATATCAATTGCTTTTGTACGGCCATCAAGAAAGAAGAACCTGCAAACAATAGTTCCTAATCTCCTCATAGCCTGTTAACACAATAAAACAAAATAACTATAAATAAAACAACATCTAAATTATTCAGAAGACAGAAGAGATAATGGAATAAATAAATATTACTTAGATTAACTTGAATATTCTATTAGTGACAATTTTTTTTATTTAGCCATTCAGAAGACAGCTAAAAATCTGGGTGAATTAATGTTTAATGTATCTCCATGTCTTAAAAGATTACAATTTACGAAAAAAAAAAATTAATTTAATTTGTTAAATTACTTTTTTTAATCAACAAAAACTAATATTTTTTAACTTTATGAATTAATGAAAGTATACAAAAGTAAAAATAAAATGACTACAAAATAAAGATTTAAAACTTACAGCAACTTCCACTGAAGAAGGTGGGTGGGCACGGCACATAACTTTTATATTTTTACAGTTATCCATACACCACTGTACATATTGCCTTAACTTTCCATCAGTTTGAAGATTCTTACGTAGGAAGCATATAAAATACTGAAAATATATAAATTAAAATTATATAAAGAAAAACTATTATAAATACTGACATATTTTGTACAACTGAAATATAAAATACGAGGTGTGGCTATTACATAACGAAACTAATGCTGCTACAGAAGAACCTGTGCATGCACCAAATTCATATGATCGCAGCTATATAGCGTGAAGCCTTCTCTTTCGATTCTTGCCACTCCAGTTTCTGTAGACATATTTGTTTGCCCATGGCCTTTGTTTGGATAACATCTGTTTTTTAGTTTTGCCAAAAAAATTATAAGTGTTTTATAAGAGCAAAGAATTGTCGTGAAATTTCAGATGAAACTTGGAAAACCTGCTACTGAAACTTATATTTTATTAAAAAGAGTATATGACAATGAATATTTATCATATGTGCGGATTTTTGAGTGGTTTAAGCATTTCCAAGATGGCTGAGAAGACGCTGAAAATGGTGTATGCCCAGGTTGCCCTTCCACGTCAAAAACAGATAAAAATATTGAAAAAATTGGTAATCTGATCCGATCCGACCATCAGTTAACTATTCTTATCTTTATTCAAGGTCCTTGCTCAACTCTGTGAAAGAATAAGAAAAAAATGACCCGAATTGTGGAAGAATAAGTCATGGGTTGTTCATCAAGACAACACACTGGCTCACACTGCATTGTCTGTCAAGACGTATCTAGCTAAGTATAACATCCCAGTGTTAGCCTCTGCCTTATTCGTCTGACCTGGCACCATGTGCGACTTTTATCTGTTCTCTAAAGTCAAATCTGCATTAAAAGGAACAAGATTTCAGACGACTGAGACTGTGAAAGAAAAAGCGGCAAGTGTCATGAAAGAGCTCACAGAAGAAGACTTACAGCACTGTTTTGAACAATGGAAAATTCCCATAAAGCATTGTAGGGATAGAGGAGGGGTGTATATTGAAGGGAATAACTAATAAGTATAAATTTAAAATAAAATATTTTACAGCATTAGTCTCATTATTTAATAGCCACACCTCATACAATTTTTTGTTATTGCAAAGTATGCAAATTACTTACATTGCATTTTTTTTGTAAACTTGGGAAGCAGGATTTATTTATTTAATTATTAACTAATTATTTATTTATTATTGTTGCAATTAACCTGCAACAAGCAGGTTAACACTCAATTTTAGTTACCTAAAGATAGATAAATTTTGTAGCATTCAAAAACATAAATAATTACTGGTATTCAAACCCAGATTAATAATAATGGCCTTCTATATATTATTAAACACTGCTAGCAGAATTTGTAAGCTTGTATGCATATAAAGTTCTCTACTCTAAATACCCTATTTGGTTACTCTTAACCAAATTATGAATAATTTTAAAATTTCTTCTTCTGCATTTCTAGTTTTCTTTCAACCCATATGTTGACAAGTATAACCACACAAGATAAGTTATTCATTATTATTACAAAATTAAATGTTCCAGAAAAATGTTACCTATTAATATCAGAGAAAAAGAAGTTGGATGACAAAATAAAAAAGAAATGTCATATTAGCTCAATTTTCAATTACCTTTAACCCCTCATAAGGTATCTAGTGAAGATAAGGTATCTAGTAATGTTACCACCATAAGAAAATAAATTTCAACTGGTTTGAGTCAGATTAGAACTAGCAAGCACAGGTTAGAACGCTAACTGATCAGGTTAACTCAGTGATCTAAAAATCTACTTTTTATGTTTCCTATATACTATTATACTTTGACAAAAATTGTACATAAAAATAAATGTGGTGCATTTATTTTACTAACTTTATAAAGCAGTTTGGAAGGCTGGAATGAAACAACGGTTAGACAAAGTAATAGCCAAACTTTTTCCAGTGCTTCTTGGCTTGGATTATTTGTTGCTTGTCTCATACACTGAACATAAATTTCATCTCTTAACTCCTCCCTTTCAAGTCCAGAGCCAATAATTGTTTGGATTGTCTGCAGTTCTCCATCTGTTTTAAGTTCTCCTCTTATGAACTTGCAAAGATCCTACAAATAAACAGAAGTAAGGTATTAAAATACTTAAAACAAGATTATATATTTTTATAAAAATAGAAATAAATCAGACTGAAATACATAGTATATAGTAATTATTCTCTTAGTATTTAGTTTATGCAATTTTGAATTAGGTAGACAAAATCAATATAAAGCAGCTAATTCAGCTAATTCTTTCAGCTAATTCTTAGTATTTAGTTTATGCAATTTTGAATTAGGTGTACAAAATCAATATAAAGCAGCTAATTCAGAAATTATAAATTTCAATATAATAGTGATGCTTTTTAAGCAGCTAAATTTACAAATACAGCAACTAAATTTTAGAATATTCTTTTTTACACTATTTTTTACAACAATGATTTTGATCCATGAAAAACAAAGCAATAGTTTTGTTGATGAATCAGTATTTATATTTTCTTCTGATTCTCAGGATGTTAAAACATATTTTAAATATAAAAGCTAAATATTCATTAATGACATTTTTGCCAGTTTTTTTTAAAGAAGATGTAGGTGCTATTATAATCCATCTTACAGATATAATTAATTTTATTGAATTAATTACAATTTTTTACAATACAATTAATTAATCTTACAACTATTTTTTTTTAAATTTTGGTTCTTTTCATTATCTTTTTGATGATTTTATTTTATTGATTTTATTAGTGCCTTAAAACTTCCATTGCTATTCTCTCTTTAAAAAAGTTTGACATTTAATTTATATAATTATTGGTCAATTTTGTTATCTTTATTTCCTAAAACAGTTGAAAAAATTATGAAAACTCAATTTTAAACATTTCTTGAAAAGGAAAATGTATTAAGAAATTGTATGGTTAGGAAAAAATTGTCTAGTAACAAAGCCATTTTCTAGTTTTTTGGAAAATATTTTAAATTGCATAGACAACAAAAATTTATTATTTTAAATATTTTCTGAGCCTCAGTGAAGTATTCGATTTAATTACACATTTTTTATTGATGAATAAACTTAGTAGTTTGGTATCAGAACTGCTTACAACTGGTTAATTAAACCTTTCAATTGTAAAATGTAGTTGAAATATCATCTTTTGTTATGAATACAAATGTAAAATTTAAGTCTCTACTTTATATTGTACAACATAAAATGCCTTAGAAAAGTGTTCTTGGTCCCCCTTATTTTTCTTACTGTTTATTAGCAATGCCTCAAAATTTTGAGGCATTCATTGTAACCTTCTTCGCATATGACAACTGTATTTATTTTTGAAGATAATTATTTAAAAGGAATTAAAAATCTATGAGAGCAGCTCAAAAAATTATTCACCGGATGGATTGTAACTATTTAATTTTAAATATGGATAAAGCACTGTGCTTCTTAGGTAGACGTAACATAACTTATCACTGGATAGAATTCCCCTTAATGATAATATTTCTGCTGATTTTTGACATTTTATTAGGTGATGTTCTCATGAGATGATCAAATTTACTTTATCTGTAACAAAATCACATCGTCTATTTGACTTCTTTTTTTTTATTAAGTGCCTTAATAAAAAACTAAGCTTGCCTTCTTCATTATTAAATATTTATTATGCCTACATATATTCTTGTATAAGTTATGTCATCTCTTTGGCTCACTCAAAAATCAGAATGAATTAAGATATAAAAATGGGCTATCAGATCATTATCTGGTGCCCATAATTATAACTGTGTAGACCAATATTTAGAAAATTAAACATGTTAATTTATACTTGTGTTAATGTTTATGAATGAGCAGTCTTGGCTAAAAATAATAGTAGCTTATTCTCACAAAATAACAATATCCACCCTACCAAACCAGACAATGGAACTGTTTTCAAATAATTCAAAAAAATACTTCGGCTTATGAGAAAGGGCCTTATTAGATATTTCTATAGCTATTTTTATTAAATTATCAAACAATTTGAAAAATATTCCCACCAACTTATTTAAAATACAATTAATTTTATTTTACAGAAACAATCTTACTGATTGTTTAAATGATTTTTTAAATAATACTAATTAAAAATAAATAAATAAATAATAATTTTTAAAAACCAAGATTTTTCTGCATCCCGTTCAACATATACATAAATTTGCGCTCAAAATAATTTTCTATAGTCCTTTCTGAATTGTGAATTATTTTGTGGTGTTTTTTTTATATTTAATGTATCTACTTTAACATTATAATTTTTTAAAATATTTTGTACTGCATCACATCTACTTTTTTTTAATCTTAAATTTATCTTTTATATTTATAATTTATCTTATAATGACATGATCTATATAATGAATTATGTCCTCTTAAAAGCTAAATTAATTTTAGTAGATTAATTTTTGTTAATTCTCTATCACTGATCTCTTCCTTACTTTTTCTTAATAGGCTGAATATTTTCTAGGCTTTTACACATTTTACTACATATTTCAGTATGATCTTGCTTAAATTCATGAAATTATATGAGGTGGCCAATGCTGAGAGATACTGACAATACTACTTTTTTTTGTGGATAAGGGAATGATGAAATTTATATACATGCTGCTGTATTTTGAAGGGTGTTTGAAAGAATTAAATATTATTTTCTTTCATTTACTACATGAATGGATAGACTTGATGGGTCATATTTGTTTCTGTGCGCTATTCCTATTTAACCTAGGATAAAATGGGCTACAGTATAATTTAAAGAAAAAGAAATATACAAGGTGCGACAATAAAATAATGAGACTGATTTTTCTTTACAAGATGTGGCAACCCTGCAGCTTGCGTAGGCACACCATCTTTGACCTTGGTCTATAAGCTACTTCCAGTCCAAGCGGCACTTTGATGCAACTGCTCAGTCGTGAGTTGTGCTGTAATAAGTGAACACGTGTTTGTGTCTCTCATTACAGAAATGAAACCGCAAAATATTGCGCAATGGTATACCATTTCTTTTTGCGTTAAATTGGGTGAAAACAAGACGACATCTTATGGTAAGTTTCAGAAGGCTTTTGGAGAGGAGGTTATGTCAAGAGCTCTAGTTTTTCAGTGGCATAAAATTTTTAGTGAAGGCAGAACGAATGTTGAAGATCAAGACCGCAGTGGACGACCATCAACCTCACAGACAGATGTCAACTTGACCAGGGTGCGTGAAATCATATGATTTGATCGAAGATTATCTGTGAATATGATTGCAGAAGAACTCAACATCAATCGAGAAACGTTTGTCTAATATTAACTGAAGATCTTGGTATGAAAAAGATTTGTGCAAAAATGGTTCCCAAAAATCTCACACAAGAACAGCAAGAAACACGGAAAAATGTGGCAGCCGATCTGTTAGAGCAATGGAAATCAATCCAGATTTGTTGAGCCGTGTTACCACTGGTGATGAAGGTTGGTTTTTCCAATATGATTGAGAGACAAAACGCCAAAGTTCGCAATGGTGCTCAAAGGGATCACCCAGACCAAAAAAAGCTCGCATGTCAAAGTCTAAAGTGAAAAGCATGCTTGTGTGTGCTTCTTCGATTCAAAGGAAATTGTTCATAAAGAGTGGGTGCCTCCTGGACAAACAGTTAACCAATATTTCTACAAAGAAATTTTAGAAAGACTTCGTAAACGAGTTCTTCGTATCCGTGCCAACATTGCTGATAATTGGATTCTGCATCATGATAATGCGCCATCCCATACTGCTCTGTCAGTACAGCAATTTTTAACCTCAAAACAAATTTCAGTACTACCACAGGCATCTTATTCACTAGATATCGCTCTGTGCGACTTTTTTCTGTTTCCAAGAGTCAAAATGGCGGTCAAGGAACACCATTTTCAAACAACACAAGATGTCCAAAAAGCTGTGATGAGGGTCTTGGAGGATATTACAGAAGATGAGTTCCAGAAATGTTACCATCAATGGCAGAAGCGCTAGAATAAGTGTGTGCAATCAGAGGGGAACTACTTTGAAGGAGACAACACTAAACATGACTAAAACGGTAAGCAACATTTTTTTTCACATAAGTCTCATTACTTTATTGTCGCAAGATTATTACTTTATCTCGTAAGATGAAAAAAATTTGGTTTCAGAAAGAGATAAATTCTAGATGCAGAATATTCTGACACAGCATTGCAATAAAATTTAATTTTAGTTAGGCCAACAGCAATAAAACTGGGAATAAAAATCCAGTTCAACAATAGGTCTATCAAATACATTTTACAATACTGTAAACAATTTATTAATATTGTACATTTGTAATTTTTAAGAAATTAAGTTCAGATTATCACAACTTACTGTACTTATTATAAATACTGACACACCTTCTAAATTATAAATACAAAATGACAAGAGTCATTTTAATTAAACATTACCAATAATAAATACTCATTAAAATTTAATAAAAGTCATAAAGATTATCATAAACAATAATTATTTTTTTTGAGTCAGGACAATCTAAAAATATATTCTTGTGATTTAAATGAATATTATACAAATATTAAAAAACTGTTATCTCAAAATAGCAAATACTAACAAGAATAAACTAGAATTAATGACAAATTATAAAAAAATACTTACCCTGAATATAGAACAAGCCAAGTTTATATTGTCTGGGTCATACATATGAATATGAGAATTTGGTATTGTAGATCCACGATAATATGTTACCATTTCATATTTTGGCATTGTCTCAACTACTTTACTTTTTCTTGTTAATGTTGCTATTATCGTACCTAAAAAAAAAAAAAATATATATATATATATATATAAAATTTAATGAACTAAAAAATGTGCATAAATTATTATTAGTATTCAATAGATGAAAATTTATAACAGTAAATCCTTATTTAACATTATTTTATTACTTCATTATGGTTAAATAATTGTAATCATGTCTCAATTAATGCCACTTGAGCATTCCCAAAAACAAATTTCCTATTGCAAGTAGGCAAAAATTGACTAAGACTTATAAAGCAACCTCATAAATTTTATGAGGTTTCCTCAATACTGCTAAGCTCTAGCTTTGCACATAGAGGAATTAATAAATTACAAATTATAAGATGATTACAAATTGTAGTATCTGAAAGATACTTAAAAAAAAAATATTTCTGTATTTTCAATGAAATATTGTGTTTTGAGAAAAAAATACCTAATTTAAAAAAGAATACAAAAACCCAATCTTACAGTTACTTAAAACCAATCAGCGGAATAAACTTATTTTAAAGTAAAACGTTTTTGAAAAAGTAAAGTTTTTTTTGTACTATAAATTTTTTAACTTTAAATTTAATTTAATAAATATAAAATTGTTATTAAAAGCAGAATATCTTTTATTTAACATTAAGGTTTAAACAATTCACACAACAACAGAAATTATAATAGAACCTCATCTATAAAATTGCATATTTCCTAAGGGAATGTGATTTGACTAAAATAAGCTGTTTTCCAGAACACAACTGTTATGTTAAACAAACAATTATTGTATAGTAAGATATCAATATATAAAGATTACTGATGTTAGAAGATAAAAAAAATAAATATGTTTACTAAAGATAGTAAAGATCCATTACAGTTACAAAGTTAATATAACAAATAACATTTAAACAATAAATATACCTTTTTAAACCTTTCTTTTCTTTTTTTTTCCTGTTTAGCCTTTGGGAATTACCGTTCAGGTATTACTTCAGAGGATGAATGAGGGTGATATGTATGAGTGTAGTCTTGTACAGTCTCAGGTCGACCATTTCTGAGATGTGTGGTTAATTGAAACCCAACCACCAAAGAACACCGGTATCCATGATCACTATTCAAATCCGTATAAATGTAACTGCCTTTACTAGGACTTGAACGCTGGAACTCTCAACTTCCAAATCAGCTGATTTGGGAAGACGTGTTTACCACTAGACCAAGCCGGTGGGTACCTTTTTAAACCTGAGTGAATGCTTAAGGGCAGACAAGTCTCTTACTTGTAACACAATGGGAGTAAACCATATTCTCACAAATATGCTATGAAATACATAATGTAGTGTTGTGTGCCAGCTTTGGACATATATATGGAATATTTGAATGCATTTTTTAAGCATCTAAAAAAATAGTTCAAACATAAATATTTCTTTAGCTGTGGCAAGTGGCAGTAAAATTTTAACAAAATGATTATTTTTAAGATAAACCAAACTGAACTAAAAACATAAAAAGAGCTTTTATTCATGACAAACTTCTCCAACATTGGTGAGTAGTCTTCATTAGTGAGCAATTTCTACTGTCATAGAACTATTGTTCTATATGAAGTACTATTAAAGTGAGTGGCGTGCAGCTGTGCACATTGCATGCAAGAGAGATAAGACTGATAGGATGGGTGAAACAGTTAGATAGTCATTCCTTTACGAAAACATCTCTATAACTCCATATATTTATGTAATAAGCAGTACATTGTCAAGAGTTGTTAGGATAGTTAATAGCATGGTAAGCCAGCCATCAGCCTATGTGCACAGCAAAACACCGCCCACTATACTAGATTTTTAGAATTGAAAAGATAGGTATTAAGGATATAATCAAAAAATATACTACATTTAAACTATGTCATTTATACATTTCAAAAACTGATCATATAAATTAAGTGTTCTCAGTTTTTTTTTTTTCTATATGTCAGTTGTCAAATATCTATATTACTGTAGACTACTTTAATATGTTCTTTATATTTTTTTTGTACTGGTATCCAATAATTAGATTTTCAAATAACATTCAAAATATAAAATACATAATACAATCCACATTAATAACATGCAAGTTACCAGAATCTAATTTTACTTTGGTGTAAGTTCATAAAATAAATATTTCATTTTGTGCTCCAGGTCCAAAGCAGGCTTGCTAAGTTTGTTATAATAAATATTAAAATATGAAGATGATTATTAAATTAGTTCTTAAAATAAATAAAAAAATATTTTAAATATAATTTAAGAGAAATAAATGTATGCAAATAAAAAGAAATACATGGAAATAATTTAAGAAATAAGAGTTTTGTTGACAGTGAATGTGTTAAATCATATACCAAATTGAATAAATTACAGCACTAAATTACAAGGCACATTCATAATGTAAGGACCGTCAGCTTATATTTAAATATTAGCCGGTCTGAATATAGTTTCACACATGCAGGGCCATCTATCGGCTATTTACAAAGCCACTGCAGTTGTTATTTTGATTCAGTAGTTGTTTGCCTGCCGGTGAATGCAGATCGCAATGTCCACGACAATCATTTGTCCCACCAGTTGTGAAATGAGCACTGTGATTCAATTTTTGTGTGCAAAAGGATCTTCAGTTGCTGAAATTAATTGGGAGTTGTACCTAGTGTATGGACCTTCAGTAATAAGTAAAGGAAAGGTTAGACAATGGTGTCAAGACTTTAAAAATAGCCGCAGAAATGTGCGGCCATTTTTAAAGAGTGGAATGACAGGCCCAATAATCAGAATGATGAAATCGTTGAACAAGTGAACTGAAAACTGCAAAGTGATTGGCAATTGACAATTAGTGCTCTGGCTGATGAATTTCCACATGTTGGATGCACCTCTATCTATATGATTCTCACAGAAAAGCTTGGATGTCAGAACTTGTATGCAAGATGGGTACCAAAAATGCCAACTAACCAACACAAAGAGCAAAGAATGTATAGTGGACGAGCGTTTTTGGACCACTATCGACAAGATGGACATGATTTATTTTCCCACACTGTCAAGGGTGACAGACGTGGATATCATCCTACACCAACGCAGAATCGAAACAGCAATCAATTCAGTTGCGCTAAAACCAAAAATCCAAATTCCCTAAAACTGAAGAACTTTAAGCAATCTCCACACTCAAGTCGAAAAATGTTGGCTACTGTTTTTTAGGATGAAAAGGGCGTCATTTTGGTTAATTTCATGGAACATGGATCAACAATTACTGCTGACGTGTACTACAAAATGCTCAACAAACTGAGATGTGCAATCCAAAACAGATGACACAGGAAACTGTTGTCTGACATAATCCTCTATGACAACACGCGTCCTCACACCACTGCCTTAACCAAGAAGATTCAAGATTTTTGTTGGGAACTTTTTGACCACCCACCATATACCCCCAACCTTGCACTTAGCAACTACTTCCTCTTCTTGCATTTGAAAAAGTGGCTTGGTGGACAACGGTTTGAAAACAATGACGAAACCAAGACTGCCATTGTCAACTGGTTCAATTCCTAGGCAGTGAACTTCTATGTAGAGGGGTTAAATAAACTGGTGCAACATTATGAAAAGTGTTTAGAAATGAATGGCAATTATGTGGAAAAGTGAAGTAGATATGTAATAAACTAAAACTGGAAATAAAAGTCTTTTCTCAAGAGTTAATTTTTTTAAATTACCAAGCGAATATTTTTAATTACTTTATGAATATATTACTTTATAATTATTTATGCAGTATTTAAATAATTATTTTGAAAGATAAAATTTACGGTCATATATTTTACCTTCTGGTGTTCGTTCATGAGAATTAAAATAATTCTGTGCAAATTCAACAATATCAAAATAAGTTTCCTGAAGTGGATCTATAACCCTCTCCTGATTTTCTTCCATTTCTTGTAGTTTCTTTTCAACTCTAAATCTCCGTCTTTGTTCTCTTTCTGGATCATCAGATTGACCAATGAATTTCCATGCATGTGACTGAACACCCTAAAAAAAGAGAAAGAGAACAATTTACAAAAGTTTAACAATTCATGTTCTGGAACTTCATGAGAAATAGTCTAATGAGAATAAAAGGTTTTGTAATTAAATATGAAGCTGCATTCCAAAAATTACTCCAACATCATAGATAATACTTACAAATAATAATGAAATGATTTTGTTGGTTTATAATCCAGAAAACTCCTTAACAACTGCACCATCCTTTTTTTATCTAATGATATATGCTGTTCTTGAACACCATGATTCATAAGGAAGAGTGTAAAATAATGTTGTAAAGTGCATAACACAGTTTTAATTGAAAATAAAATGAAGATTTCAATGAAATAAATTTCAGGAAGATGTCTTTGTCAGCTTTACCCACAAAGATAAAAATAAAGCTAAACAGAGTGAAGCCATTCTGATCACTACAGGGACTGTTCTAACAATAAACATCATTACTGTTAGAGAAACTAATTCTGACTAATGTCTCTTTCCCCTCTCATTATTTACATTCATGCAACAATAAGAAAAACTGGGAAAGATAGTGTGTGTACAATAACAAATGTAACTCTTTCTGAAACAATTCTTCTACTACCTCAACTTAAGAAGAAGATTTCAATAAAAAATAGAAAACAAAATAACATATACAAAATTGATTTTAAACTTTGGCTGAGATACATAAGCAATGGATTTGTCTCATACATAATATAATGTAAATGAATGTCCAATATAATTATGTAAAATTTTATTTCAGTTCACTAATATTTGCTTTTATTTGATGTAATAACAATTTTATTGTTTATTTATACAAAATTATGCCATTCTAAACTTAATTCCCTTTTCAAGGAAAACTGTGTTTTTTTTTAACAATTCCATTTGGGTATTAACAATTAATTATTGTTTATAAATTACAATATATGTCGTACATAAGTATTATATTTATTAAAAAATCTAGAAGATTTAATAAAGTGATATTGAATGGATTAATAGATTTTTAAAAATAAATCCAATCAAATTTGGAAATTGACATTAGTAAATGATGTTTACTATTTTCAAAATAATTAATTACCACTTATCTTATTAACTATCATCTCTACCATTATTTTTTCCATATATGCATAAAAAAACAACCTCAAGTGAATTTAACAACAGAAACAGAAACATCATAAATATTTAATAAAAATCTTTTCTTTCTGATATATAAATCTAAAATATTTCATCAAGGGAAGGATAACTAATCAGTACTGTAATTTAATCATAAAAAATATACGTTTTCATATCTTACCCCAGAAATATTTGATCCTCTTGAACTAGGTCGACTCTGCCTTGGTGAACCAACCGTTGGAGATCCAGTACCTCGCTGTATTCTCTCAATACCAGGTGATTTTGGCCTTAGTTTATGAGGAGGTGCAGGTAAGGGTGGAGGAGAACTGCAAAGGTCTCCACTCCCATCTTCATCTCTTGGTAAGACTGATTCATAGATTGGTTCACTAGTTCCAGCATTACTGTCTTGTTGCGGTGGAGGAGGAGGAGGAGGAGGCTCTGTAGGTTCTGGAAGTGATGGTGCCTTAAGTGTGACTGTATTTCTCTGAGATAAATCTAGACTGTTGGGCGGCACAGCTCCTCCACTTTGTGCATTTAATCCTTCTAATTCTTGCTGTATCACAGATTCCAACTACAAAAAATATATGATTTTATTAGAACAAAATCATGGTCTCAATGATTTTCAAATATAGTTCTATATGAAATTAATATAATTTTAAATATAAAAAAAAGTAACAATTATATATAATATTTTATATAAGTAATTTTTTTTCATAAAAAAAATCCTCTAGTAAAACACCTAGTAAATTATACAAATATATTAAGACTCATATTTACCAATATGAAATTGAAACATATTGTAAAAAAAATCCTTACTAAAAATATATTTAAAAACCATCTATTATAATCCAGGCCAAAAACATCTATTGGGAGGCTTTGTGAAAACCAGAAAATATTTTTGAAGTTTTCCAAATTTTTTTCATAACATAATTACCTGGTCCTATTTATAGGATCAAGTTAAAAGATTTTATGTCCTTCCAAGAAAATAAAAATAAGAGATGTGTTCAGATTCATTTGTTTTCTTTGTCCTCTTACTTAATATAAACATCTCCTGTCATTTTATTCTTTCTTCTTATTTGTTAATGAACCAACTGATCTTAATTATTGTTATAATTATTAATGCATGAATTTTTACTGTAAATGAATTCCTTTACAATGTGAACCAATTAATATCAAAATGTATATCTGTGCTAGCCAGAATGTTTAATATTCTGTAATTGTGTAATAATCTTAATGTTATAATTTAATATAATTTTTAACTAATTTAATGTAAAAATTTACTTTAAGTTAAGGTGATTATTAACAACTGGTTATCTGGCATTACTTAATGCATACAGTTTACACAACCAACAAGCTGCTACATGGTGGAAATTATTGTAATTATCTTTGGTCCTCCAGGCTCGATCATTAAAAAATATGGATAAGACTGCATAATTTATGATTATGTGAAATATCAGCTCTATATGTGAAGTTCTAATATTGTGATAATACATTGTTCTAATACATTGCAGGTTGGCAAATTCAATTTTCATTGGTGATCTTCAATAAATTATGAATGAATGAAAATATAGGAGTTTTCTTTACTACATTGAAACTGGGTTTGTAATTTGTTACCATTATCAATTTGCAGATAGTAAATAAAGAACATTCTGTAGACACAGCTAAGCAATTGTAATTAATAGCAATTGTTTAGGTAAATTGCAACCTGTCAATTTACCACAGATTTAAAAGTGGTATTCTTAAATGGCCTCACTTTTTAATGTATTTAGTGTATTCCATTAGTCCACATTCAAAAATATATAACAAATATTCAAAAATTATTTAATTCATTGCTTCAAGATTAAACCTTAGCTGTTAATAAAAATCTTCCAACAAACAATGAAAATTATAAAATTGCATTATTTATTGATAAAACAATTTGATAATAAATTTGATTGCATATTATAATGCAAATTGCATTTTAAAAGTAGATATTTTTAAAGAAAATAATTAGATTTCAGTTGTCAACTCGCTTGAAGCAATGCAACTTTCAGTTAACATAACTGAATTCACTGTAATTCAATTTCTAACAAGGCTAGATAATACTGCCAAATTATGGAAGGATATTATCAAATAAGGGCTGTCCAAACTTTGTTCCTAGCCTAGAATTTCTTGATGAGAAATTCAGTATCCAATTCAGTATTGGAAATGTTACCACAATGCATTTAAATTTCATTGCAAACATCCTACTTCGAACAATAAGATTCATAAACATAATGTTAGTTATTCTAGATCTAACTTTGGATCTAAAATTTCTTTGGATCTTTGCAATTGACAAAATTACAAAAGAAATTTTAAATGACTGAACGAAGAAAAAATGTAATTTTTTCTACTGCCCTGTGTAATAGAGACCTTTATGCAAGAATACTTAAGATTAGGTCATGTCATTACCTAATTATGATGTTTTAACTAATGAATCAGATGTAATTACCTACCTCATCCCAATAGTTCCCACAAGTCTTAATTACTAAAATTCGAGTTGTCTTTGATGGCTCAGCTAAAACCTTTATTGGTTTATCTCAAGGATACCACTACTTTTTCTCAATAATACTTAGATCATAATTGTAATTACATTGGACGTAGTTAAAATACTAGTTAAACCTTAATTTACAACGTGTATTTTGGCTTTGATCTCAGATCATAAATTAGAACATTTTGCATTTAGAACTATAACATATGGAACTGCCTTCTGCTCCATAGTAAGCCACTAGATGCCTAATTCAAATATCAAATGAGAGATTTTCCATTACCATGCAATGCTGTTGTTAGAAGTAATTATCTTTGTTGATTTTATTTCAGGCTCTCATCTAGATGAAGCTATCCAACTAAAGGTGTGTTTCTAGTTTACTCAAATGAGAATATAAGACTGACCTTATCTTAAGTAATTAAACATAAATTGTCAGTTACCACCTTTAAGGTAGTACCTTCTCCATTTTGTCTGTGCAATAGATTACGAAGGTCCCACTTGATTTGTCATGATGGGCAGCAGTCAAAAGTAAATCTTAATATTGCACTTAATTATATGCCTCTGTACAAAGGCAAACGCTAAAGATTTTTCATGAATAGTATTCTTACCCAAACTACAAAATATTTCAGATAATGGTTTTAACTTGTTCTGCCAAGGTCATTTATAACACCTTATTTGCCACATTTTTGATGGCTTATGTGAGAGCCTGGACATTTTCCTATAGGTTTTAACTACCTAGGTGGTATCGAAATTCAGAATTCATTTAGACTGGTTAAAAAGCTAATGGTCAGCTTCAAAGACCTGTGCGCAAGTTGTTTGGCGCCAGTGTGACAATTGAATGCTCCATCCAAATTACTAATGGAGATTATATTTTAACAAGAAAAATATATAATACAATACATATTTAACAAGAATAATATTTAACAATATTGTTTTATTGTATTTTGTGCTTAAATTTATTTATTGCATGTCATAAATGTTACAAAACTATGTAAAATAAATTTTATCATTTCTGTACCTGATATAATCTTGTTATAAGAAAATTATTTAAAATAAGAAAACTGTCACATTAATGTGAATGTCTGTGCTAGCCAGAATGTTATTACATAAAATGTGTGTAATTAACCTAAAAATTAAAAAATTAATGAATCTGTATTACCCTAGATTCATTTAGATTACAGAGAAACATCTGTTCTCAGCTGAAATACTTCCAAGAATAATGTACCACCAAAACAGGTGTGTAAATGGTGTGAATCATTTACAACCATAAACTTAATACTGGAACATTAGTCGGGGACATTAGTTTGCTTTAAATACTCTACAACTTAGATGCTTACTATGCTTACAACTCCGGTGCTTTGGCTATGTGTGATTTATCAGGTGATGAAAATATGAAAGATCTGAAAGTATATTCATGTTGCAGTCAAAGCTAAACCACTTTTTGTGTAAGTGGGACAGCAAGGAAAGACTATTAAAAATATTGGCCATAGAGAGTGACTCTAAAAAAAGGTATATTTGTGTACTAAAGGAAGGTGTATATATATATATATATATATATGGTGAAGGGTTTCAGTGTCACTCAAAATCAATTTGTTACACTTGGATTTTTCCCTAACAATCTCTGCACTACTGGTAAACAAGAAAATGCATTCACCCAGAGATCATTGTTATTGAAATTAATGCTGTTAAATATCTGCATGTAAATACCTCTACATCCAAGTCTGTAACCAACTCATTCATTCTTTCGCCAATCTCTTCTATTATCTGATTACGACCAGTTTGAACATCAGATAAAAAGGAAAATAAATTATCCAGATCAACAGAATCCCCAGATGCAGGTGGTTCAAGTAACTTTGAATTCAGTTGTTCTGCCATCTGAGACAGAGCAGCTATCTCTTCTTGAGCAGCCCTAAAAACATATTTGTAAATATTTGTAAAATTATTAATAAAATGTAAAAAATATTGGGAACAATACACATGTACATATAGCAGGTTTCATTATTACACTGCAGGGGGGACCCCAAATTTTGGGACCTTGGGGAGTGGTGTTCCCTGACACAGCCCTGAGCCCTACTTTGTCTACATACAGCGGGTGCAGGTTACACTGCTCACCACACATCACAGCGTGCACCTGGTCTCACACTCTCCATACCCCACATGCCTTACCACACCACCACCACCACCACCACCTACTCAAAGATGCTACTCGACCGTGCCAAGAAGTGAATGGCTATGTGGAGTGATGTGAATGGTGGCCTCTAGGAACAAGGGTGCACCTGGTTGTATCAAGCCCTAGCCCTGGTAAGTGGTGCACTGCCAGGGTGGTCTGTTTTTATCACTGGTACTTGTGGGATACCTATGGAAGATCACTTTTCACTCACTATGGTGGTTGGTGGTCCACCTAAAAAAACCGCCACCAATTCTGATGAGATCAGTCAATCTAAACAGGCAGTACAGAACACCACCACTGTAAGAATGTGAACTGCAAGAGTTCACCAGCTACACTCACAAAAACAGTGTAAAAAGACCGCCTGGCTACCACAGACTTTTTGGAACACTGAACGACAGAAAAGACTGCCATGGAAATACAGGTGGTGTCACATAAATGGGCAGTAACATCGACCCCCGAATTGAAGTAAGATCGATAAGAGGATGGGTACACCTCTGCCGACCGGACCCTTCTGCCGGGTAGAAGGCAAGGGGAAGACCATGAAATGCTTCAAATGTTGGAACACTGGGCATGCCGCCGGCCGATGCACTGGTCCTGACCATTGAAGTCAATTTTAATTGTGATGGAGACGACCACCAAACTGAGGGCTGCAAAAGGGCTACAACGTGCCTGGTCTGCAAGACAAATGGACACCGGAACCGGAGGCCGGGGCTGCCCTCACCGCTCGCCATGAAATGTCTACAGCTAAACTGCAGAAGGAGATAGCCACGCACGACCTCGTGTGGCAAGTGGCGCTGCGGACAGATGCAGACTTCTTACTACTCGCAGAACCCAAGAGGATTGTTAAACCCAATGGCTGGAGATACGGAAGGTGACGTAGCGGTGAGGAACAGTTTCTTCACGACAGCGGTGTCACGACACAGAAGCATCGTAAAAGTGACCGTAACATCCTTGGTCCTACTTGCATGCTACGACTCTTCGAACTGCGGAAATGAGTTTTACCGGTTCCTAGACGCACGACCTAACGATACTGAACTCCCCTGGCAGACACACCTAAATCGGTCGACGCTCAAGTTCGGTGTTGGATGTGATCGCGGCCACTAGTCAGCTGGTACGCGACGGATATTCCTGGGACGTTATACCGCAGGAATGCCTAAGTGACCACGAACCGATCCTTTTCACACTGCTCGGAGAGCCGACGACCTGTGCCCACACGGCACCGATGGAACCTCACGGAGACACAATCATCTGCCTTCCTTGACGCCGTGGCGAACAGAATGGGGAAAACGGACAATTACCCAGGGGATCCGCTCGATGTCATGGCGGAAAAATCCGACAGGCTGTGCCCCTGCCGGCGTGTGGTAAAATTTATTCTGGTGGTCATCCAAAATAGCAATCCTGTGGAAGACGTCCAAGACAACCAGGAGAATCCTACAACGCGCCAGGAGGAACCAACCCGGCCAGGCGGAGGCAGCAGAGACGCCAAACGGGACGCTTGGAAGAAAAGCATACAGGACTTTGACGATGACCCGTGGGGAAGAGCAAACCGCATTGTCATGAAGCGGTGTAGACCACCACTCCCCCTGCTGTCCAGAACACAAGCAGAAGATGCTATTGCGACCCTGTTTGTTGAGGAGGAGGACGAGGAACAACCAATTACGGGTCACATACATCACCGCTTTACGATGGAAGAACTACACCAATCCGTGCGACGGACTAACCACAAGAAATGCCCGGGCATTTCTTGTGGTTAAAAGACGGCGTTCCTGGAATACTCATTGTGAAGAAGCTTGGAGAGGCCCATCCAAGAATTCTACTGGCCGCAATGAACTCCGCGTTGGAAGAAGGAAACGTGCCAATACTGTGGAAGAAAGGGAGTTTTCTACTAATTCCCAAGCCAACAACAGAGAGACAAGTGAACTCCTACAGGCCGATCTGTCTCCTACAGTCACTCAGTAACTGTATTATAGGATGCCGACAGAACGACTGTGAACAGAACTTTTCGCAACGGGAGGTTTATCCCCAACACAATTTAAGGCAGATCGACCGTAAGCGCTGTACGTAAAAATGACGAGGTCGATTGCCGATAGGAGGGCCGGCACACGGAGAACTAGACGGATTGCCCTCGTCATATTGGTGGACATAAAGAATGCGTTCGGGAGCGTCCCTTGGAGGGCGATAGGAGAAAAACTACGGCTCCGGGGAATCAGCGACGGTCTCCGGGCGGTACCGTACGATTTCCACCGAAGAGGGAGACGTGTGTTGCCAAGTGAATGAAGAGAGGCGTGCCGCAGGGATCAGTGTTGACTCACTTCTGTGGGACGTTGTAATAGATGCAGTCCTCAGGCTCAACTATCTGGCGGACATAATAATGCTAGCCTACGCGGACGACCTAGCGATGGTGGCCGGCGACACCATTATTAAGAGGCTGAGACCGCGGCTAACTCGGCTCCACGGAGGGTAGGTGAATGGCTTCGGATGAGAGGCTTATCGGCCTTCGGAAGACCAACGGCCCTCGGGCGTCGAAGCGCAGACTGATAATGTCAGCAACTACGGCCATCATGCTGTATGCCGTACCGGCTTGACTCCCGGCCCTGTACATAAAGAGAAATACCAAACAACTGGCAGCCATACACAGGAGGGCGGCACTAAACGTCACGTTCGGATATCTGACAATTTCGGCTAAGGCGGCTGTAGTAATCGCAGGAGTACTATCAATACATCTACAGGCGGCCTACAGCACCAGAACATGTGAGGGCATGGAGAAAAAGACAACCAAAAGACTAGTATAGGAGGAATGACAAAATACTTGGGACAACTCTACAAAAGGGAGATGGACTTACACACTCATCCCCCGTGTAGATGCATGGCTAAAATGTAAATACGGTGAGCCTGCATTTTTTCAGTCAGTCACATTATCTCAGTTAATTAAACTGCAGTATAATCTATCTGTTTGTAATATCTATTGTTATTCTGATTCAATCTATGGTGAGTTACTTATTAAAAAAAAAATGTGTAGTGATTAGCAACTTCATAAGTAAACCTAGTATAGTGGATGTAATGTTTAAATCTTTTTATGAAAGTATTATATACTCCATCAGAATGGTTTAATGTTGAATTGTTGTAAAGAAATTTTTTTTTTAAAAATGCTTCAACAGATATAATGAAGTTTTTTTCTATTAAAGCTAGCATTTGCTCAAGTTTGACTAAATTTTTAGCTATACTCGTAATACTTACATAAATAACCAATTCTTTACTATTTTTAAATGCATTATTTAAACTTATAAAACCATTTGAAATGTTTTCTCTTTCAATGTATTCATGTTCAATATCCTCTAACTCTTTGTCAATGTTTCTACGAAGAAGATCACAATCCAATTAATTAGACTCATTACCTTCCATTTTTTTGTATATACATGACTTTCAAATGGATTGTATGGATATTCTGTTTTTTTAAAAGGTTGTAGGTTTCACACTGAATACTAGGTTCATGCGCAGCATGCTTTGTTTATCTGTGTGCATTATATTTCCCATTAGACATTAAACAATTTATACAATTCAAATTTCTTTTATTGGTGCAAGTATTGCTTTAATGTTTTTCAGCGCAATTATAAGTATAACAGATATTAGGTGTATATTTCTTAGCATTGCAATTACATTTGCCACATTTATAGCAGATATTGACATTGAAATCATCATCTATGATAAGACATACACTGCAGCCAACATATAGTTTTTCTTTCATGAGTAATTCATATTCCATGGCATTGGTTTCAAGTATCAATGTCTTTGTTTTGGATAAAAAGAAAAGATTAAGAAATTAACATTAAAGAATAGAAGATTAAAATATTATTAAAAAAACGAAAAACATTTTACTTGTAATAATTACATAAACACTGCATAAATTTCTAACAATTGCATTTTTTGCTACTTTTACTAAGGTTTGCTACATATAATGTAGTGGCTACATATGTGTGGCCCATAAGTTATAAGGTTTGGATCTGCAGTCATTTTTTGATTTTGTTTTAGAAGTTGTGGCCAGTAGTATGAAAACTCATTGTGGAAAAATCCACGACCATAAAATGCATCACAATCATTCAGTTTTACTTTCAAAACAAACATTTAATTGTTTGAACACAGTGAGTGAGTATATTGTTAACATTTTAGTAGAGTTGCGCCCTCAACATCAATGATACGTTTCCAGTAACAGGATTCAATAACTGACCTTCCACATATTGGAAGATCACGATCAGCTAGTAGAGAAGTGAATATGGAACTTGTGCAAGGAAGTGTCGAAGAACCAGAGACATCTAGCTCTGTCTTTCTCTCTCCCTTTTTCTATTTAGTCTCTGGAACCACCATAAGATATTACTTATGTCGTAGAAAGAACTCATTTGTGCATTAATGGAAGAAATTTTCCGATCATAGAGTTAAGTAATCTCCATCATGTATTATTTATTATAATCATAAATAAATAAATATTAGCAAAAAATTTAACTGTTTCAACCTCATCATGACTTAATCCACCCAGTATAATATTTTTGAAAAATGTATTATAAAAATACTTCTTATACTACATGCTATATAATTATATCCTTCATTAATAGATTAATGGAAAATTTTCATAAACAAGACATAATTAAAATTATTATTTTACTTAATAATAATAAATACTGTCATCTTTAGAAGATGTTAATGACTTTTTAGAATAATTTTGGAAATTATTGTCATTGTATTTCAGAGACTTAAGTGCAAAAAACTGTGAATAACCCATTAGACATATCTGAAATACATAATACTTCAAAACCCCATCAAAAAATTTAAAAACAAATAATGTGAATTAAGGTTATATGCAAGAAAGAAAATTGTTACTAAATTCGTATGTGTTTGATGAATATAAATATATGTGTTAATATGAATATATTATGCAATATGAAAAAAAATCATTACTATAAGAATGAGACTATTTGTAACTGATGAAAACAGTGTTACAGTATCTCATATATTGTGAAAAACTTTAGATAAAACTTATCTTTTATATTGTAAAACTTTTAGATATGGTACTTATAAGAGATTGTGGTATTCAGTACTAGTAAGTAGTCTTACAAGTTATTAAAGTAAATACAAATAGTAAATTAAAAGTTACTGAACTAATTGTTATTATTAGTAATTAGTACTAGTAATAATATAACTTATCTGCAGTTTTAAGTTGTTGCTATTTTTATCAATGCTATCATTAAATCAACATAAATAAAAAACAATTTCAACAATGAAAAATCATGATTAAAAAAACTGTGAAATAAGTGTGCACACATCATTTGAAGTGAAAAAGTCTGAACCTTAATGTATCAACAATAATAAAAATATTACTTTAACACAAATACAGTTTCAAGAATTAAAATACTCACCCTCTGTCCATTCCAACCAAACCATCATATTGTTGCGTGCTTGAAACATAATATATTTACTTTAGCTATTATTATATTTTAGTTGACCGTACTACATAAATACTAAAAGATATTTAATGTGCAAATAAAGCTAATTAGGCCTTCATATTAACCTCATACCCTTAAAGGTTTTGACAGAAAATTATTCCCAGATACATCTGAGGTTTAGCGGAACCATACTCAAATACATGTAAAATTTTTAGGTAACGTGCTGGATGATAAATTTTTATGGGATGATCAAATTGAATTCATTTTCACCAAGATGAAATCATATTATTACAGTCTCATATTAATCACTGTGTTTGCATTTATTTTAAATATTTATCATACCTGCATACTCTTATCTAAAACAGAACATTATATCTCAGAGCTAGTTCAAAATCAAGATGAGTTTTCAGGTTATAAAAAGTGGGCAGTCAGAAATTTAAGTATGATTCATGTAGAATAAAAATTCCATGCATCTGTATTTACAGGAGACCAACATTTGTTAATAAATAAATAAATAAAAATGATTATTTCTAATATTTTATCATTTTCATCAAATCAAGCAGAATTATTTTTACATTACAGAGCATAATATTTAGTCCTATAAAAAGGATCATTTTTAATAAATTATCTAATGATCAAAAATATTTTCTTGACAGTTTATTTAAAATGAAATTTAAATTTTTCCTTATTCAATCACTTTCATAATTTGATTGACAAACACCAAATAATTTCCAATTAGTCCCCTCAAAATTTTACCGTACTAATTTTATCTGTATAATGCCTTCAATTAGTTGCAGTACTATCATGCTGTATAATTATTGTCCTTATGTATTATTAATAAGGACTATAACATCTTTCTATTTTTTTTAATCTTTTACTTAGTAATGGGCTTTTCCACAATATCCCTTGATCCTTTCAAGTTTCAACTGCTTGATCAGTTTCTTTTTGTTATCTGTAGAGAGTAGTGCATTTAACACTCCATACATGATTTAAATAATGTGTAATTATGTTATGATTTAACTATTTCTTAATGGGCTCCAAAACCTTATAGTATTAAAATTTTCAAATATTAATAATAAACTAATAATAATACAGCAACAAACCTTTCACATTCTTCTAGTATTTTTTTATTCTCTTCTGCACTATTTTTCATTTCTTCTTCTCTAAGCTTTCTTTCCTCTTCCAATTTCTCTCGTTTTCTCATCTCTTCTTGTAAAACTTTTATTTCTCGTAATGCAGAAGCCACCTGAACAATAAAAAGAATTAACAAAAAAATAATGTTGCAAAATTTAACAAAAATTTTGTTAAACAAAATTTCAACATTAAAGATAAAACAAATTTTCAAGATCTAAAATAAGACTATGTTAAAATATAAACCAAACATAATATACAACCATATATTGTTTTAAATAAAGCTTTAACATTAAAAAATATATATTTATTAAATTAATAAATGTTATCGATTGTTTTCTTAAAATAAGTAAAAACAAATTATTTTGTAAGAAAAAATTTTAATTTAAACCATTATTTAAAAAGAATAAAATGTTTAATGAACTTGCTCAATATAAATCTTCATTACTGATCTTATCTTCTTCAGACCTCATAAAATGAATTTTAAAATGTATTTTAAAATGTGATGTGCAAAATTTATAAATTTTTTTTTAAGATAAGTAAAAAATTATTTTACAAGAAAAATTTTTAATTTAAAAAAATAAATGTTAAATGAACTCGCTCAATGTCTATCTTGTTTACCGCTCTCATCTTCTTCAGACCTTGTAATGTAATATATTACCTCTCTTGCAAATACTCCACGAAGATGTGACTGAATAACAATTGCAGCACGCCTTTTTTTGAGAAAAACTAATCTTGTTTTCCAACCACGATAAGCATGCTGAATTTGAATGGTAGCAATTCTTCTTCTTATATATTCTGAAATAAATTAAAACATTTTAATTTCAAGAAAAATTTTACTTCATGGATTTTTAATGTAACTAAAACTAAAATAAAATACTACCAAATAAATACAGAAATTTGTTTAAGGAAATTATTTATATTTTTTCCAGATAACATATATTTCTGTTTTAACAGGCTCCAGCAAAAAGTTTCCATTTTAATGAAATATAACACAAGAGTACTACTTACATCTATTATGAACCAAACTGAAAAAAATAGACAAAAATGTGACAAAACCTACACTGAAAAGTAAAGTACACACCTCTATTCAACATTTTCTGATACCTTTATTGTTATAATTATGATAAATTTATATATAAGATTATCTTATATAAAAAAATAAAATCAATAAATAAAATAGTAAAACAGTAATAAAATCAGAAAAGGTTTATCAATGTTCTAGCTCCTCCTACCTTTTGTTACTGATAAGATTCTAATTTATTTAAAAATATAACAGTCAAGTTACCTAGCATTCCTTAAAATACAGTTTCTATGTACTGTCCAGAATTGAACCGTATGTCAAAATTCAAAAATATACAATTAATAAAAGAAATACTCAAATTTTATTTGTTTTAATTCTTTTCCTCTGAAATTGTTTTACTAACTTTTATTATCAGGTGAACAGATTACAAAATATCTTCAATGAAAGACGGTAAGAGAAGTGTTCAAAATAATATATATCTTATAACATTTCACATAAATTTAATGGGATCTAATTTTAGGTAAAATTAAATTTATAGGAAAGCACATCCTGGACAAGTACATATCAAAAAACCTTTACATCAAGACAGAATTTGTTTCACACTAATTAGGCCACTCTAAGCTACTAACATAATTTTAAGTAAGCATTGCTTAAATTTCAGTCAAGGTTAAGATAAATAAAACCTGTAAATGTCATAAAAATCAATTAACAATTATTCAAGCATAATCCTAGATAGAAAGGTCATATATATATATATATATATATATATATATATATGGTGTGTGTGCACGCGCACACACACACACACACACACACACACCCACACACATCTTTTTTGTGCACATATGTGTGTGTGTGTGTGTGTATACAGAAAATGGACCATAATACTAGGCACAAATGAGGGTAACTAGTTTGTGCTTTAGTTTTGTAAAATTATATGGTTCCTGTAAAAAAAAATTAATCAATGTGCAGACAAAACTTATCTTCTTTTATTTATAGTAGTATTTGATCATATGTTATAGAAAATTACATCAACTGACGACTACCTATGTGAAATATGACATAATACAGTTTTGAAGCCTATATTGCATCTCTTTAACTTCAATACTTCACAGTAACTTGGACATCATAGAGCAGAAGTTGCCAGGCAACAACTTTATAGAAGGGGAAGCCAACTGTTTCTATCTAAATAATGTGACAAATTTTCTGTAATAAAGAAAATGTGTAGCCAAACATTATATAAAACAAAAGAATATTGAGGGAATAAAAGAATACTGTAATGCTTTTGTTATACTGGTTGCCACAACACAGTTTTTTAGTATTACAAAATAAATGGCAGAATTTATTGATGAGACTTGGGACGTAAATCATAAATTCCACCAAAATGCAAAAACAACTTCCAGACTAAGATGCATGTCATCTTTTTAGCAGTGATCATACTTCATTAAAAACCTGAATCCATCTCCTGATTAAGCTACCTCCCATCACATATTTCATCAATACATCCCTCACCACCCATATTTAACAAATAAATGATAAAACAGAATACTGTACCTTTTCGCACAACATAGCCTCGCCATATCCTTTGTATAAACAAAGCTTTAGCATTAATAATTTTTGTTCTAGTGTCTTCTAATGGTTCATGAGCAGCTCCTCTCAAAAATACTTTGGTTTTTCCTATTTGCCATTCTTTTTGACTAATTGAATATCGTTTCATCACAGCTCTAAAATAGAAAGTCAAACAGATATGATATATATCACAATAAAATACATTAAATAAATTTATCTATCTATTATGTATTTAAAACTGATTCGAGGTTCTAATTTTCTTTGTTTAATTTAATCTTATGTGCATGTTTTGACTATTATAGAAAACATTTTTCATTGGTTAAAACTAATGATTGAGATTAATTTATTAATATTATTTTTTTTCATAATTTTTTATTAACAGCATTTTATTTATCATATTTCACAACTTAAAATAATAAAAAATAAAAATCTAAAATTAATTTTAACTGCCAATTTTTCATTCTTTAAATTATAGTAAGTCTGAACAGATATGAAATAGTACAGCCTAGGCAAGTAAAATAAGATCTTATTAGTGCCTTATTAAAGACAGATTAATGAATTTTAAAGACTATGTTCAAAATTACCTCCTTTAGCAACAATATATATTTCTACAGACCTTATCATGTTAAGAACACATTCCTCAGTTCTATTGAAATCTTGGAAATTTTGTGTAATTAAAAATAGTACTATAACTCCTCAAGATTGCGTGGGTCGTTTTTGTAAACATTTACTTTCCAAAAGATAAAAAACACAAGGTCATAAATCTGGTGAATGGGCAGCCCATAAATTCTTTCTTTGGTAAAATCATTATGTATGTGGGCTAAAGTTTGCTTTGATGTGAGGCAGGTGGATCCCAACTTGTTGAAAACAGCTGTACATAAGGGAATCAAGTTAGAACATAAATTCATTAAAGATATCTACATTCACATCTGCATTCTTTATATTTTGAAAGAATTTTGGTAAACTAAACTCCAATCTGAAGATTATGTCGATTGATCAGTTGGGTATTTTGCTAATTTAACTATTCCATTAAATGAAAAGATTTCTTATCAGAAGAGTAAAATAAAAGGATTTCCAATATCCTTTGTTCAATAATACCTACAAATCACCAAATCACTTACAAATTTTGTGGTTGATTTTATCATTATCCTTAATTTCCTAAACCACAATAACAAGATAGGGCTTAACTTTAATTAGTAATACAATTTAAAATTTTTGAGATTAATTTTTAAAATTTTTGTTTGGTATCTATTTGTTGTGATAAATATGTTAACTTAGTGATACTACGTTCAACTCAAAACAATCACACCAATGGCTCTGGGGTATGAACAATATAAGATCTTTGCTTTTTTAAATTTGTAACATTACTGCTGAATGACATTTTTTCACTAAATTATGTGCTGCAGATTTCATTGGTGGAGCTAAATCAGGGGTTTTTCTTTATCTTGATTTAATTTAAATCATGTGAATTAAGACTCAACTAGAGCCATATGATATTCTGTTGAATATGGCATATTTTATTCAGATATTAAATGTAAAAAATTAATTCATAAAAATATTTTACATTGGATATATGTGACAAAGAACAGGTCAATGTATACTAATACTGAAACATGAATAAGAAGAAGCTGTGGTTAATTAGTGAACTGCTTTTTTATGTTGATGATTAATAAATACTACAACATTTGCTAATGCATTTCACTGTTAATAGTGATAACGAATACTTCACTAACAGTACCAATACAATTTTAAGTGCATTGTATTAGTCCATGTACTAAGAAAATTACCTGTCAGTTTAAATATGCTAAATTATGTATGCTCCTAACCAAGCACTTTCTCAGCCTATTTTAAATGTGCTTCTGAGTGGCTCCACTCTATATATCTTTACACGTAGAAAGTTGCAACCCTTACATAACTTTACTATCATTAAGCATACAAAAATAAAATTTAGAAAACTTTTTTAACTAAAAACAACATTTTTTTGTGAGAACATCACCACTTGAGGTGTAATGTAAGCCAATTTTGAAATCAGCAGTGAAAAATAAAAAATTGCCACCACTTTGGTTACAGTTGACGTAACGTAATGTTTATTACATATAAACGTTTTCTTTTCATTGCGTTTAAAATGATGTGCCAAAACCCACTATTTCTATTTAAAATTTCTTTGTCAACCTTGTGGTCTTGAGGATGTGGTGGTATCATACTTCAGAATAGATCAGCTTGAGGTAGAAGCATTTGCTAAATTTTATTTTTTTAGTACTTCACTGTGAAGGGATTATTTAAGGGGTACTTCAGACAACTTTTGAAACTAGCAGTGAAATACATCTTACATCAGATGTTATTACAAACTTGTTATTTCTCACTCGCTTATTGGTGCCGTCCAATTAAAAAATAAAAACTTGATGTCACAATTTGTATTGACTATTTTATAATAATCTCTTCCACACAATATAATCAGCTATTATCAGAATTCTAAAGCTGAAGGCAAATAAACTGCCCAAATGAAAAACTATGCATTAAAAATGCAATAATTTCTTACTGTAGTTAAATTTTTATGAAATAATACAATTAAACCATTTTCAGAAAAAAAGAAGAACAAAATCATTAAATTAAAAACATTAACACTAAGTATTACAAATTGCATTTTATATTTTACCTGATAGCTTCTTGTGGATTATTTGGAAGCTTTCCTTTATAAAGGCATCTATATTTTGTTATGAATTCATTAAATGGTAAATGAATAGGATAACCTTCTTTTCTTATTCTAATAATATCTAACATACCTAAATATTTAAGTTGATCTAAGACTAGCTTTTCATTATAATCATTTGGCACTTTTTTCATATTTGGTTTAATACATCTTACATACCTATATAAAAATAAAACACACATATGTATTAGCACAATGAAAAATAAATCAAAATACTTCTAAAGAATCTTAACATACAACAAAATAATTTTTAAACATATCATTCGATTTTAAAACACATATATCTAGATAGTGTTTCCCACACATGGAAAAAAGATTTTTTTCAGAGGATAGTATACTCATTTAAATAAATTTTGAAGGATAAATTTAATTATCTTAAGCAATTTCTAGAAAAAAATGAATTATATTTTCTGATAAAACAATTTACACCATCATTGCAAATTGTTAATGAGTCATCTAGTTCTTTAATATGAAAAAATTTGTGAAACATTGTGAGATTTTCAATAGTTCACCATTTTCTTACTTTATCTATTCTACATTTTTATATTTTGTATTTATCTTGAATTAAAATGTTACATGTTAAAAGTCTTCTGAAATACTTTTAAAATAATCCTTCTCCAACATGTGTAACTGAAACTACTATTCTTTTTTGAAATTGCACTAGGAAACATCAATCATTCAGCTGTGACTTCAATCATCTAACTTTCATGTATTTAGAAATTTAAAAGAACACTCAGAGGAATTTTTCTGAAAGAAAAGAAACAATCAAAACCTTTTTATAGGAATTAGAAACTTCTATGGATAAATTTGATAAATCAATTAACACAACAAAAATCTTTATCCAATTTCATTAATTATGTAGAAAAATTAAAAAGTATGTAATTTAATTTTTTCATTGATTTTTGTATTTTGACACCATATGAATGTTGTAAAACAAAATGGACATTACTTTTTGAACATTCCATATAATAAATATGATATTGCTGAGGTAAGCTATTTCCTGAAAATCTTGTAAGGTTTTGTTTTGATACATACCATGAAATAATAAATATATGTTTTCCTAAAAAGTATTCTAAAATGTTAGTGAAAATTAAACTATGTTGGCAGGGAACTAGAACTAGGTACCTTGGAAAGTATTAAAGTAAGCAGCAGATATACTGGAAATACGTATATTTCAATGAGTTGAATATAGAACAATAACTTTGTAAATGGACACATAACTGGAATCTAAAATTATAAATTATAATACATTAAAATTAAAACAAAATAAGCAATGGCTAATAAATATTTATTATGGAATGAAATGCAGTTAACATTAAAAAGTATTTTGTGAAGTGTTATCGTCCACAGTATACTTTTGTATGGATGTGAAACTAGATACTATGACAAAGAAAAAGAGAAAAATTGGAAGCACTTAAAATCTAGGCAAGGAGGAGAGTGGAGAAGATAAAATGGACAACAGTTTGGAAAATGAAGACGTAATGAGGAGAGTTAATGAGTGTAGAAGCTTTAAAAAAAAACAAATGAGAATTGGAAAGCTAGCTGGTTTATACAAACCATGAGAGAAGAAGAATTAATAAAAACAGTGCTAGAAGCATCAGTAGAAGGTCCATAAAAAAGAGACTAGAAAATAATAAAAATTATACATAATACAAAACAAAATGGGAGCTATCAAGATTTCAAAATTTTAGCAATGTAAAAGAGAATAGAAATAAACATTGTGGGACCTACTTCAGGGCTGATAAAAATACAATATATAATAATGAAAATGTTACAATTGAATCAAAAAATAATACTACTGACAAAAAGAAGTACTGTTATTTAAAATGACGGAAGAATTTTTTTTAGTAGCAAGAGAAAAGCCAAGACAAAGAGATAAATGAGAAATGATGTTCATATGAGAGAAAAGTCAAGGATGGAAGATTTGTTGGAGAGGATAGCGGGAATGAAATTAAGACAATTTAGACACATAAAAGAACAAGGAAAAGAAGATCTAATGAAAGAACTAGGTGAAAGGCCACTTAGTAGACAAAGGAAAAAGTTTACACATTCAGTGAAAAAAAAAGATAATGAGAAATATATGAAAAGGAGAACAAAACAACAGAACTGTAGGGTTTGATTGACAGAAGAGATTTGTCAATACACCAACTGATGTATAGTTTCATGGATGAATAGGAACAGAAGGAAAAAAAAATTATTTAATATTAATGAACATTAACATACCAAGGGTTTGTGGCTTGAAGCACATCAACAAGTGCCTGTAACTGATGCCTAAATGTATCACTTACAGTAGGTTTTCCTTTACTTGTACCTCTGGCCATTGTGGTCCCAATATTACCCATTCTAGAAGCAGTTGTTCCCAATAAATCCTAAAATAAGATAAAATCATACGTGAAATTCCAAGAAAATAGAATTAATTATGTTTAAATATATGAGAGTTAAGGTTTAGAAATATTAATAAAATAAAAATTGAAATCTTAAAACTTAAATAAAATAAATTACAATAACATCTACTTATAAAATATTTATAAAGTTTCTTTTTAGAAATATAAATAATTAGTATTAACATTTGCTAATACTATAGAATTTATTGATTGTATATAATAATCAAATAGTTAATCAACTGATGAAAAAACAATATGATAAGACAAATTTGTACAAATTAGTTTGTAAAGTTGTACACAAGTTGTGCAAAGTAAAGTTGTAAACAATAATAATGTGCTGTGAAGTAAACGCTGATTGTGACTTTGATTAATAGGGTATTTTTAACGGAAACAACATTCAAGGTTTTCTGCAGGGATGACAATTTAGTAGATCTATGGGAATTGGTTCATTAAACAAAACTTCAAGAACTGAAATTTAACTCAAATGCTTCAGTTTCTAAGATGCTAATTCCTGACAAATTCCAGTTGTGGTTGTGGAACCAAGTTGAAAGTGGTAAATGTATTGGCACATATGTTGGCATACGGACTGAAAGCCTATGAACTAGTATTTTACATGTATTGGCCTCTGTTACAAGCAAACTAAAAATATTGTCATTTTCTATAGGTCTTTTTTAGTATGGTAATATATAAAAAAACACGTTTCATAAACTTGCTGTAGTGCATGTAATTATTGAGTTTTATTCTAAATTATATATTGATGTTGTGATCTAGGTCTACTTCCTGTTGTACAGCAATTAATAATAGTAGACTCATTCATAAATCATACATGCCTAATATGCTATTTATAAATAGTAAATACAACACACAATTCTAAGAATTCCATTGTGACATTAGAATGTCACACCTTCTTAGAATGTGTGACATTCATATGTCACACATCGCTTGTAATTATGTTCTAGAAGTGGTCATTATAGAAACATTTGTTGTGGTGTATATTTTACTTAATAAAGTGAATAGCTATTAGTGATTTAGTTTTACTATTTGTCATTTTGTTTTCATTTAAGGTTTTGTCATAAATTCAGTCATTTAAAGTTTTAATATTTCAATACAGTTATTTTGTTTTAAAATGCCCAAGTTAGGAGGAAAAGGTACAGTAGTTCATAGTCAGACAAGGGAAGTTGTATTCAGTGTTTACAATTTCTTTTTACAAAACAATGCTGGAACCGGAATAGTGAGGAAAACTGAAGTACTAAATATGGTTATTCAAGCGACAAAAATATCAAAACGAACGGTCCAAAGAATTATAGCAGAAGAGAAATCAAATGAAACTGAGAAGCCATCCGTGTTCATTTTGCCAAGAAAACATATAAATCACCTCATTACTATGTGCAATTTAAATTCATTTGACACGAATGCTTAGAGGCGTTTAATAAATGAATTTTATGTAACCAAAAAATGCATTCCTACTGTGAAGAAACTTATGCAAATGGAAAAAAAATGACAATCAGAAAATATTATAGAACGGCATGATGTTAAAACGCAAAGAATAAAATTCCTATGACAAATTTCCCTGTTTTGTGAAGAAGGAAGACTGATTGTATACACAGATGAAACCTTATTCACGGTACTCATACGACACCAAAATCCATGGGTAGATACAACAAACCTTCATGAGGGACTGAAAACACCAGTATCTAAGGGCTCACTATTAATAATTGTTCATGATGGCTATAATAAAGGATTCATTAACAATGTTTTACTTATGTACGAGTCAAATAAGAAAGGAGGTTATCACAAATTGATGGATTCTGAAAAATACACAAAGTGGTTATGGAAGATGTGTATTCCAATTTGCCACCTTGGTCTGTCATTGTACTAGATAACACATCGTATCACAACATTGTGCTAAAAAGCAACCATATTCTAACACTTTAAAAAGTAATATGATAAAATGGTTAGCCGAGCAACAAATTAACTGTTCTCCTGCTATGACAAAAACTGAATTATATGATATTATAAAATTACACAAAGAAAATCAAAAGAAATTTGTAATAAATGACATTTTCGAAAATTATGGTCACACAGTTCTTAACCCTGTATTAAATGCCATTGAAATGATTTGTAGCCAAGTGAAATGGCAAGTACCTAAAAGAAATACAACTTTTAACATGTCAGACGTTCTTAAATTAGCTGAAGAGAAATTTTATAGTGTCTGAAGCAGAATGGAGCAACATCTGCGACCATGTTGTCAATATTGAAAAAAAATATATTGAAGATGAACATTTATATAATGTGCATGCACATCGACAGTTTTATGATAAATGTGAATTCAGAATTGGCCACGAGCTCTTTAGAATCTACCGATGACACCGATTTTGTAATCTGCAAGCTATAGCAATTAAGTGAGTAGAAAAAATAATTATTTAAAGTTATTTAAAACAATAATATTAATTGGGATACTAAACTAATTTTAATTAAATATTAAGTACTTTTTGTTATAAGTATCATCTATATTAAACTGACAAAGTTTTCAGCCGCCCTAGTACTGTGCCAAATGTTGGCTGAATGCTAGTGTATTATGCGCCAACTTAAATGCCAATAGTTCTACAGGAATAAAAAATTTGCCTGTTAGATGTCATACTTTAAGGTAGTAAGCAAAATTACAAAAAACAAGCCAGTCATGAAAATGGCTCAACCATTCTCAACATAACAGGCTTACTAGAAAAGAGGGGAGGAAAGTGGTTTCTTGTTTATTTCTTTACAAAACCAAAAACATTGCACATAAATAGATCTAGTGAAATTTTAATGATATTCGCTAAAAATTCACCGTAACTCTATTCATTACAGGACTAAGTAAAGTGGTAAGATCATTACACTCAGAAAAAGCAGCTCTGACTAACTCAAAATTCTGCATGAATCACAAAACTAAGAAACATTGAAATAGAGGATGTAAAGCAACAAAAAACAAATAGAAGCATAGAAAACATGATATATATTATTGGTTGTGTAAAATTATACAGTCTTAATATTTACAAAAATATTTTGCTCCTTTTAATGATGAAATCATACATAATGTTAAATTAATTTTAATAAAAAGTCTATTTTTTTTCTATGAATAGCTTTTATTAATTTCTTAATGTTTAGCTAAGCAAAAATTTGTAAAAATATATTTTTCTTATTAAAAGTTATAATTTTATTTTTCAATCAATTAGCATATAATCTGTACATATATGATTGAAAGTATGTATTTAAGAGTATAGATAACATTTTTTATCTTTTAAAAACAATTATTTTAATAAGGTTATGTTGCTTGAGATTACCACTAACCTAGGTTTTTAATTATTTTTTTAATCTCCCCTCTTAATGTCTTCATTGTGAATCAATGCTTTAAATATATGCAAATAAAATCAGCAAGGGTCCCAAAAAATTAATTAATATTAATTCATATTTTTAATTAATAAATATACAAATTATAAATAAATAAACAAAAATTTATTGAATACAAAATAATCCAGTGAAAGTCATTATACTGATAACTCATTTGAATATTAGCAGAGAATGCAGTAATTAAAATATTCTTATGCAGAAAAAAATAAATTTATTGATAGATAGCAGATATAACATGCATTCATAACTACATGTTATATCTGCTAACGAGTTGATTAGCAGTTATATAGTTGATTACAAAAAAATAAATTTGTTTAAAACTCTTGCATATATATGATTATTTCACATGTACATAAATAATTTAAAATTATTAAAGAAAGAATTACACACCTGGTACATAGTTAGTTCTTGTACAAATTCATTAGTAGATCTGCTCATAAAGTCAAAGAAAACATCTTGTTGTACATCTCTATTTTTATCAACAAAACCATGAACTGTGTATGTCACTGTACCAGCATAATGCATAATACCAAATTCATGTTCCCAACATCTCCTATCATCACCTTTAACATACTGAGGATGACTTTCAAACTCATTGTGTAGATTTGATAAATATGCTGTATCAGAACCCTAGAATTCAGCAAACCAACAGATTTTAATATAACTAAATAAATACCAGTGAATTTACTTAATAAAAGTACACTTTTCCTTAATACAGAAGAATCATAGTAAAACTCCTTTAAGGCAGAATTCCTGTCTAGTGACAGTGCCTGAATTTTTTTTGTTGAAAATCTCTCACCAAAACGTATAACATTTCCTAAAACCTCTTACATAATTTTTCACCAAGTATTACTTTTCATTAACATTCTCACATAAATCTTACATAGATTTAATACATTATTATAATACAAAAATGTATAGTTTAACCCTGAACCCTTGAAAATGATTTCAATAGTCTAGCAAGGTTAGAACCAACAACATTTTTTAGAAGCAATTTGCTTCTAAATTTTAAAATTCCTTTGCTTACATTTTAAAATTGTTTTATAACCAACTTACTTTTAACTTTTGAGTACTCATGCACACTACTGTTAATAATTAAAACATTGATTGCAATTAAAAAAGTAATTAAAATTTCACATTTATAACTATAGTCTAAATGCAAACCAAAGAGTAGACCAAGTGCAAAATGGTAATAAGGTGACAAAACTGAGAAGATGTGATGTGACGAGAGTGATAGACAAGGAATAAAGGAGTGTTATTGAAGATTCAACCCAAAAAAACTTGGAAGAGGGAATCAAAAGACAATGATAAGTTCTACGAGTCAACAGCCTGAAAAAATTGCAGACTACATTTACTTAAACCAGCACCCATACAACCACTGTATTACATTCTGAGACATGCATGTTGTTTGTTTATTTTTGTTTATTGCTTAACTATACTTATATAGTAAAACTTACTCTGAATAAAATAAGAAATTACTGAATTTAGCTCAGTAACAATTCATACTAAAAAAATAATTAAGAATAATTAAATAATTACCTTTGGCATATGACACTGTTCAGTCAGTAATTTAAGAATACACCTTGGTGGTTTTTCAATTAATTCTAAACATGAGGTATTATCTGTGAATTGTATATGTGAAAACTGAATATCTTCTTGTCGGTACTGAAAACAGAATATTAACATAATCCTATAACCAAAATAAACCTACAACTTAAATGGATTTACTAACAATTATCAATTATTAAAATATTACAAGTGCATATAAACAAATGATTAACAATAATTAATTAATCATTACTTACAAGTAGTAGTTACATAAAATGAAAGTATATACGAGGTGTTACCCAAAAGTGCAGGGAATTTGAATTTCGCGCGCCAACCATTGCTGGTACGACCTGCTGCCGCTAGATGTAGCTAACAGAACTCTTTGTGAATCAGTGTTTCAACAGCTCTGATGGTGAGAGGCTGCACTGTTGACTTTCGTGCGGTTGTGTAACGTTGTGTTTTACTGCTTCGGCGAAGTTCTAAATGCAGATTTTAAAGAGCAAAGAACCTGCAACAAGCGCAATACCGGAAAACATCACAAAAGGGCGAGAGGCTATTGTTGCAGATCGTAGACAAACAACCCATGATGTTTGTGCAATCGTACAAATGTCATATGGGTCCGTGCAACGCATCTTGTCGGACAATTCGAATATGAGACATGTTGCTGCAAAATTCGTACTGAGACTCTTGAACAGCGACCAGAAACAAAATCGTGTAGCTGTCTGTTGTGAATTGAAAAATTCAGCAAGAGATGACCCTAACTTCATCTCCAACATTATAACCAGTGATGAGACTTGGGTGTACTAAGACCCAAACTGTACTGATGACCCTGAAACTAAGCAGCAGTCGTCGCAGTGGAAGTCGTCAAGTTCACCGCGGCCAAAAAAAGCATGCCAAGTTCGCAGCAACATGAAGTCCATGATTGTTTTTTTGACATCAAAGGAATTCCTTATCCATAAGGAATTTATTCCTCTTGGTCAAACAAGTCAATGGGATGTTCTATTGTGAAGTTTTGAAGTGGTTACATGAAAGCATTAGGCGCAAACGTTCAGATCTGTGGGTAACAACAGCTGGGTTCTGCACCATGACAACGCACTCGTGCACACATCGCTAGCCGTTCAGAATTTCTTGGCTTCCAAAAAGACGGTAGTGATTCCCCACCCACCCTGTCCTTGCCCCGTGCGATTTTTTTCTCTTTCCGAAAATAAAATTTCAATTAAAGGCCGTCGTTTTAACATAATTGAGGAGATTCAGGAAGAAATGCAGAACGTGCTTCGAACACTTACACCTGCAGACTTCCAGGGATGCATGATATTATGGGAATAATGCTGGGATCACTGTATCAATGCCCAAGGGGATTACTTTGAAGGAGACAGTGGAAATTATAAGTTATGGTAAGCTATTTTATTTTTATGGTAAAATTCCCTGAACTTTTGGGTAGCACCTCGTATACTCATTAATTTAGTCAAATTGTAAAACTCACATATAAAAAGAAACACGATACTAATAAAATTATTCTGTGCAGATTACTAAAATGTATTACTTCCAAAATATACAGCAATACATTTTAGATGTAACAGAATTTTTAGATTATGATAATTTAAATGATTTGGAAAATCACCCAGTTTTAAACTATATAAAGTTTGTTTTGACACAAGTTTATTTAACACAATAATATGTTAGCTAATAATGAAACTTAATTGTTTTAGTAGGATTCATGGTACTTATGTATTAGCCCATCAACCATAACCATAATGATCCTGTAACTTTAAAATTCTTCAAAGTTATGGGATCATTAACATATTTTACATATTAAAAATATAAGTATTATTGCTTATAATTATAGATATAAATTAACCAAACTTAAGCTATACTTGCTTGAATCGCCAACTTCAAATAATTAACAGTAATGTTTTTATTGGTTATTTAAATAATAAATAATTTCAATAATTACTAAATTTATTATATTTAAATACTCAAAACATTACTGTGTTAATTAATCCAGGTTAGCGAGCAAGCATAGGTTAAGTTTGGTTAAATTATGTTTATAAAATAAATAAATATAAATGGTTATAAAAATGGTAATATAATGGTTATATCGGGTGATATTAACAATAACCCAAAAGTTTGCAATTTATTGGTCAATGGGCTAATACATAAATACCGGATACACTACTGAAATTATCATATAGAGACAATGGGGTTTCTAACATCATGCTGCCTCATTTTTTCATATTCCTTACTCCATCTTTAATTTTTCAATAATTTAAGCCTCATTTCACACCAGCCATCATTTTTATCCTTTAGCATCCTACTTTCCTTTTCCTTAAACTGAGGCTTTCTGTTCCACATTTGAAGTCTATTCCTCAAAAACGGTCATTTGACTTTCTAATAGGAGAAAGTAAATGTAATGAAGTAAAACCTAATGAACTTCCGAATGAAGCTTTTTTTAAGCATTTATAACAAATGTTATTACTAATGTTTTTCAAGTGAAGTCATTTATTTAAAAGTATAAAATAAGTGAAGAATGAATAATTATACTATAATGTAAAATAACTTACAATCTCTTGTTCCAAAGCAAAAACATAATGATTAAAGAATTTATGAAGTTTCTCATTTGTATAGTTAATACAAAGTTGCTCAAATGAGTTTGTTGCAAAGTTTTCAAAGCCAAAGATATCAAGAACTCCAAGAAAGCGGGAAGAGTCAAGACCAGGATTAGTACAAGTATTTATGTGATTAACAAGCCACGCAAATGTCCTTGAATATAAAGCTTTTGCCATAGCATGACGGTTTTCTTTTGCCTAGAAAAAGAATTAAGTAATACATTAATTAAAAAAAATTTTATTGCTAATGATGAATTATTAAAAATTATAATTGCCAATCTCAAAGGCAAAGTGGTAGCATTTCAGCCTTTCATCCAGAGGTCCTGGGTTCGAATCCCAGTGAGGCATGGCATTTTTCATATGCTACAAAATTCCATTTCCATGTTCCATTCTTCAAGTTTATGTGGTAATATAAAAAAAATAAATAAATAATAGTAATATTATTTATTGTTTGAAAATAATGTAAAATTAACGTCAATGTTGTTAAACTAAAAATATGTATATGATACATGCTAAAAATTTAAGCATAAAATAATAGTGAGGGAACTTGATCGTTTTTGATAATCTTTTGAATTAAATATTTCATAATATTAATCATTTTAACTCACCCTATACTCAATACTAGTCACTAAAGGGGATGGTAGAAAAAGAGACGTAAAACAATGCCAACATGTTGATTTTATTTATTTACTTTTTGGGGATAAAATATAGTATTATTATACACAAAACTGTTTTGTTATACTTGTACAGTGGTCTGATTCATAATACAGTGTAATTTATTATTGTAAATTATTATCAGTGTAAATTATTATTCCTGTATTATTTGTTTTTTTTTTTTTTGTATTATTATTAATCTTACATACAATTAAAATCATCATAGTATTACACAGTCTAAAGGCAGTTATAAAGTGATATTGTGTGTATCCTTACTAACTGTTGCAATAAATATATGAACTAAAAAGTAGTTAGTTACTGGGTAAAATAGTAATCTGTATCCCCTACAACCTGATTATTACAGGACACATGGACATCAGTACATAAGTTCATGACGAACTCATGTTCTTAAAATTTAGCAGATTTAGCAAAGCTCACTCTTAAAACTATTATCAGACTTTCATAGGTATAAAAGTCATGTATAGCAAAAATAAGATCTTTTATTGTAAAATGAATGTAGTGATAATTTTTAAATGATTCAATGATTCTATATAAAACTTCTGAATTTGTTAGGCTTATTAAGAATTGAAATTTTGTAGGTTAAAGTTGAAAGTGTTAGATAAATGAGAAATAGTAAAATGTTTTCTGGTCTCTAGAGAAGTCAATTTTCCATTTCATAATGTGCTTATAGTTTTACATGGATTAGTATTTCTTGTTTTAAAGTTTTCTCAAGTAATTATGAGCTGTGTAACTGAATTCCTTCCTATCTCCATAAGTGTGTCATTTTATAATGTTCATCTCAACACAATTCTATAATAAATAAATTTATTTGGTTTTTTCTTTTAAATATCCTCAACTGATTTTTTTTATTATATTATATTCAAAATAATTAAAGTGTGTTTTCTTTACTATAGAATGAAATTATTTTATTGGTAACATAGATTGAGTTATCTATTTTTATGTTTTTATTATTCATCTATTTTTATGATCAAAGATGAACTCAGAAATACTTGAAAACTGTGTAATCATGGTCAGAATTCTAACTCAGAACCTTCCAAATGACAGGCAGAGATTCTACCACTTTGTACCTTGCAGGACATAGGAGTGGCAGACCATGTTAAAATTAAAGTAATATATGTTCCAACAAAAAATTTTAATCATTTTTTCAGCCACATGTGGTAGGAGTTTGAAAAATGAATAAAACTGTAAATCAGACAGTAAAATATACTTTATACAATTAAAAGTAAAATTTTAATAGATATTTATTTTCTTATAATAATAATTTTATTCTGATATGGAGAAGTATGTATCATTAAAATCAATAGATTACCTCTTGTAGTTTTAATGGTATTTCTGTAATATTTCCTCGTACATTTATTTGTCGTAAAAGAGCGACTTGGATAACATCATCTAACTGTAATCCTAATAAACTAGCAACTGTATTTAATACTTTATGATCTTCCTCTGTTAATTTACAACGTTCACCATCTATATCCTAAAATCAAGATAAAAACAAATCATTTTTATTAAAATAAAATTTTTTTGAACTTGACTTTTATCAATTTTTGTGCTGTTCATCAAAGCTGGATTCTATAAAATTATAAAGATAAACCTGTGCTTGGAAAGGCCTGTAAAGTATGCATCAATACATTAAACTTATACATTAAATTTTAATCCCTTCTCTCAGCAAATCTTGTTTTTTTCTTCCTTTTTGCTTCCCTACATTTTATTAAAAGATTAACAGGACAAAAATAAGAATTTATAGTTTCTCAAAATTTTTGTCAAAATATTTGTTTTCTTGAAATATCAAGAGGGCTCTCTTCAATTGGTGTAAACCAGTATTACAAATTTTCACATTCAAATTATTTTTATCTAAATCCCTTACCTATAAAACACCATTTTTTTAAAAACAAATAATAACAGTTAAAAAAATGTATACTTTTCCTGTAATTCAACTATTTAAAAAATGCATTTATATTTGCTCATTTTGTAATGAATGAATGAATCCAATTAAATAAAGTACACACTACAATTCTTTTTTTATGAAGTATAGTATATTTTAATGAAAACAATAATTTCACTACATTTACAGTAATTAGTGCACTGCTCAGTGGAGGAAGAGTATAACAGGGAATGTGTATGTTTTTAAAATATTCTATAAAACTTTTATTATAAAATTTGTAATAAAAGTTTTATATTAATTAAAAATAAATAAATAATTAAATACGCCTTCCCTTAATTACTTCTATTAAAATATCAACCTTAGTCAGTCACATAATTCTAACAATTATCTGCTATACCTGGAAACAAACTATATGTTGATTCATGATTTCTCAAAAATAAAAATGAAAGATTATCAATAAGCTATTAAATAATCCTCCAAAGTAATGGAGGATTCATTAACTGGTATCAGTACTTATTTGAGTAAAATTCTACTACAACATTTCAAATTCTACAACATTTCTTGTTCAGCCCTTAAAAAATTGACCTAATAACAAGACTAGAACTTGATTAACCTTGATTATTTAAAGAAATCAATAGCAAAATAAATGTCATTAGATATGTCCCTGCAAAAGAGTTAATGTACAAATTCAATAAACAATAATCATATGATCTTAAAGTATGGAACTCAAAAGTAAAATCAAAGTTAAAATAGAAGAAAAATAGGAAAACTTCAAAGTGTAATTGTTTACTTATTCAAAAGAGGAACATATAATAAATTTAAAAAATTTCACCTCAAACATTGTATTTCCCAGCCACAGAATAGCAGATAAGACACTAAATATTCCATCACACATGTTTAAAGGTATTCTTAAAACGTTAAATGCAAGTCGCAATGCATCAAATTTTCTAGCATCACTCACACCATCAATACGAATACAACCAGACTGATTAAGATAATTATAAAATTCAGGAGGTTTCAGTTTAAACTGTTCTGCCAAATCCTTGTTTCCCTATAAAAAAGAAGAAGGAAAAATAAACATTTATTTTCAGTAATTAAAAATTTACTTATCTAAATTAACTTTAATTATTAATTTATATGATTTTTTTCTTTATATATCACTACTTCCATTTCTTTAAATAAGATTGTATGATAAAACAAGTACCACATATGAAAATATCAAAGCTATTAAAAATTTAACAAGCACAAAAAAAACAATAACACCATCAATCAAGCATTCTTAGATGAGTAGATACAATCGTGGTTATGCCAGCAATATGGAATATATATGCAATATATGGAAATTATTCACAATAATTTCAAAATAAAAAAATAAATATAAATTAACTGAAAATGCCTGTAACCTGAATCAAGAAAAATGTGCATTTTTGTTAACTTTTACAGTATCATATAAATCAGTTAACTGCTCAGTTTACTGCAAACTCTGAACAAGACTGTAGATTCCTTGTAATCATAATAATTCTGAAATACAATCATTATATTTCTGAAAGGAAATAATATGCACTTCAGAATTGTTACTAACTGAACCCTTACAATATAATTCTTAAAATGATACACAATAATTCTTTTTTGGTATAGTCTAATATACAAAGTAACAAGAGCTTGCTTGAGTTTATTTCTTATTGAGGTTTATTACACACGTATATTATAAACATGTCTTGTTAATTTTAATGGTCTATAAGATGCATTTTTTAGGTACTACACCTTCTTTTACAGAGATATTAATAGTTTTAAATGAGAAATGTTTAATTATAATGACCAACTTGAATATAATATGCAATATTATCAAATTAACATCCTGATTACCTGAAACATAAAAAATCCAAGTAAAAAAGTTCTGAATTATCTTTAAACAAACCCATAAAAGTCCAGAGAATTTATTTTAAGTGAAATCTCAGTAACGTGAAAACAAATATTGCAAAATGTTAAATCAGAGTATGGTTTGTACAAACCAGTTCAATGTGATTTTAAAAGCAAGTGACAAATGCAAACTAAGCCAAAAAAAATTGGAGTAAACTCACTACGATAACATGGATGCTAAATAATCATTATTAGAGAAAAAAGCGAAGACGTTCTGATGAGGTACAGTGCAAGAAAGAGGATGAAATGGAAATTGATGAAAAAGAAATGGTAGGAGTATGAAGAAGACAACAAACACCAGTACTCACTAACAAAAGTAAATATTATGCTTGTGATCTACAACTGAATTTTTATTTAATTCTATTTTAAGAAATATTTCACAACTTTTTACTACATTATTATTTAAATTCAGAACTGCAACAGGTAAAAATGCTACTAATCTAATGGTTGAAAAACACTTTGTAAAATTAGGCACAATTTGTAATTTTTAATAAAATTATTTCAAATTATTTTTCACTGTTCCTGGAGTTTTTAATTCACTAAGACTTCACTATGAAATGTATAAAAAAATAAAATAATCAGAGATGTCTTACCTTTGCACCTTCAACCAGTTGATAAAATACATGGTAATTACGTTCACCTGGACTTTGAAATGTTATTCTTGATTGTTCAAGGAGATAGTCTTGTATAATGCAACCTTTAATCATCCACTTACTGTCAAAACAAACTTGCATGAATTTCCCAAACCTACTTGAATTGTCATTACGTACAGTCTTTGCATTACCTATATAATAAACAAACGAGGAAAAAGAGTTATAGATTTTCATTTAGTAATATTAATAACAAATATTGCAAAAGATTCAATAAATTAATCCTATAGGAATTTTTGAAAAAAATAATAAATTTTCAGGAGAGTATACAGGTAGTCAAAAGGTGTAGCCACAGAAAACACCTCACTGTGTAGAATGTGTTTATTATATAAGCAAACATTAACTTCTTTTATTAATAAATAAATATAACTTGGCTCATATAATGGAATTTTATATTTACTTTTGTCATTGAGTATTTGATTCATGAATTTTTTTTTAATTTCACCAAAATCAGACATGCACAATAGAAATGTAAGTTTCATAACGTTTTATATTTTATCATGACTCCCAAGTGTAGTAAAACAGTACTCATTGTGTATTATGCTTTTGGCCAAAGCTTTTAATTAATAAACAAAATAAATAATTCTTAAACAAACTGTATGTATTTAGCTTTCAGTAAATAACTGTCCTCTTCAACATGTCAATAACTTGCATTTCCAAGTGGTAGTTTAACAAACTGACATAAAAATTTTTTTTTTGGGCTACCATTTATTTCTGCTTCACTTTTTTCTCTTTTTTTAATTCAAACAAAATACCAGGTATGGGAAACTAAGGATATAACAGAACTGCAACCACTCTATCATTAGCGACGGTACATTAATACTACTTAGAATGATTACGGGAAAAATAAGAGACAAAGCTATCTTGATTACATACAGTTACACAAGATATCTCCAAGAGTAACTATGAAAGTAAAACAAACACTTATCAGGATATTAAAAGCCTTCAATTTTCTTCACTAATGGTTATTATACATACCATGTAAATAACTATTTATTTATACAATTAACCCGCAGAACAAACAGGTAATATAATCACAACCACTATAAGTGTAGTAGATATTATGAATTAGAAATCTCTTAAAACTTATATAGACTGACTTAACTTACAAAAGCATAAAAATAGCAATAAAAATAATTATTGTCAGTTTTAGGGAAACAACAACAAAAAATGAGCACAATGTAATGTACATATATAAAAATAGCAATATAATATATATATATATATATATAGCAATACATAATATGTTGTTTGGACAGCGATAGAGTTATATCTCAGAACAGCAAAGGAATTAAAAATTAAAAATTTTTTTGAGAGTACTATTTATTTAAAAAAAAGCATAAATCTAATTTTTTTGCTTATTAAAAATTTTCAATTATTTTTTTACAAAAACATTTATTTACTGAAATATAAATTATACATTATTACACTGCTGATTATAATAATCTTGGATATTAAAATTTCAGTGAGAAGAATGGTGCTGTATGCTTGAAAAAAATAAAGAGATATATCTGGTTCTGTTGAACTTAATTTTAAGTGCAAATTTGGGTCAAGGTTCAGTTCATTATGAAATTTATTATTAACTGCTACCATAGCAGAAAATCCAGTTTCACAATGATGAAATCAAAAATAATAATGCTTTTGGACAGTTATGGATATTCATTTGTAACCATTAGCCAAAATTTACAAAACTGTAATTTAGTAGATTCAATTTTCAAACTTCCATCGCAAGATCCTTCTACCAAAGATTTTGTTTCATAGTCAGTTAGGATTCCAGGAATATCTAATGTGAAAGGGTTTCATATCCATAGGAATTCAGAATAATCTTCTTTAAAATATTTTTTAAATGTTTCAGCGAGCATTAGGCAATGGCATTTTATATTACTGATATTATCTTCCATTTTAATTTAGTGTATTGTCAAAATTTTCCAAATTTGAAAAAGACTGAAGGTTTTCATTCAAATATTTACATTATTCATTATTTGACTTTTTTTATGTATGACTTTATTCTGTCATCTGTTGAAAATCAATTTGTTTCACCTTGCAAAGTTATTGCCTCAATGACTATGTATATAATATATATATATAAAATAGACATTTAAAAATCATACAACTATGATTTTATAATTCAATGCACAACAGGGTCTAACTAAAACAAGTTAATGATTTCATGAACTTATTCATTTTAAATTATTCAAATTTCATTGTAAAAACCAATAATGCTAAAAATGAAGTGCAATTTTTAAGTGAAAATTTGGAAATATTTTGCAATGGACGACATATAATTTTTATATACGCTATAATTAATAAAAAATAATGAATATATTGAAGTCTTGAATAAAAGATTCATTAAAAAATAATAAAAATAAAATAATATAACAAGTTGGAAAAATAAAAATTAAAACAATGTTGTTCTTTTAATTAAAGAAAACTGTATGCAGTAACATAGTCTAATAAACTACTCACCAAATGCCTCCAAGATTGTATTAGCTTCAAGTATTTGTTGTTCAACCCATGTACTAACATTACTTGTCACAGAACAAAGATATTGCAAAATGAATTTAGTTGTTTCTGTCTTCCCAGCACCACTTTCACCAGATATAACACAAGACTGATTTTGAATTTGTGTTTGAAGACTTTTATATGCAGCCTCAGCAAGAGCAAAGACATGAGGTTCTAAGGTTCCCATTTTTTGGCCATGATATTGAAATACATGGTCCTGAAAAAAAGAAAATAACTTAATGAGTTAATTTATCTAAAATTAAACAATATATATGTCATGCGAATTTAAGTAATAATAATAAATAAAGTTTCTGTATCATAAGAATTGCACCAGTGACAACTCTTCTTCAGATAATCATCTAATCTAATTGTCTAGTTGACCTAGCCAGAATTCTTTAGCAGTCTTACTGAGTATCTACAGGATTTTTTTTTTGTTTCTGACAGATATTTTGTTTACTTTATTCCTATATATATGTGAATAATAATTTTATATTTTGTTATAAATAATTTTTTTTTTTTATTAGATGACTAATTCACTACAAAAGCTCAAGGCTTATTATGCCCGGGAATGTGATATGAAATGTTTGTGTAGCGTTTGAAAAATGCGAAGCCAAATAAACTCTCAACCTTCCACTTAATACTGAAGATGATATGTGTCTGTCAGAGTGGTATGTTTTAAATTTCCATATTCATGTAAGTATTTGATAGTTTTCAGAATGGATACCTGGAAAATTATCACAAATATCAATAGTGCTGTATAGTCCTGTGCGCAATTGACGCACTAAAAAAATTTCTGATCAACAATAATAAGCAAGGTACTATTTTTTTAATGAATACTTCGTAGCACGGAACCACTTTCATGATATGCAATCTTGCATAACAAATGTACATCTCGTATTGCCTAAACAAACATTTGAAGGTGTTACTTCATGAATAGCCCATTTCTTTTTTAAACCCCACATTTTTAATCGGTGATAAAAGTAGTTTATAAATTCAAAACCATTTCACTTAAAATTAACACATACTGATTTAAAATAAAAAGGTCGTGTGTACTTATGTATACATGTAAGAAGTTATACTTCTTTGGCGTGAATAAAAAAATAAGTTTTTTACTCATTCAAACAAATTTAAACTGAGGCAACGATCTATAGACGACATTAAAAACCATGAATAAAAGTTTGAATAAATAACAAATTAAATAATATTTACTTTACACAGTTTTTTTTTACAGAGTTTAAAAAGTATTGAAGTGTTCGTTGTCATATAAAACAAAAAAGTTCATCGAATATATTTCGATTAGTTTAGTTCCATTAATTCTTCGGATGACGATTGAATAGGCACGAGGGTTATCAGCAGCTTATGATATGAAAAAAATATGATACAAATAGTTTTATTTTATAATATTGTATTTTATTAAAAATTTTGTTTTTGGTAAATTAAAAATTATTCAAGCAAAATCAAGAATTTATCTGATGTGAGTTATTAAAAAATATAATTTTACCCATAAAAAATAATACTTACATAAATATAACCTCAAATCTTGATACACAATTTTCACAAAAAAATATAAATAAAGTTTTATGAATATGAACAACAACAATATTCACAGTTTAAAATATCCGTCTTCAGAAATCCGTGTATATAAATACAAATATAAATATATATTTATTACGACTCAATATCTATTATATTTTACAACACGAGCTAATCACTTAATTGCATTGAACGATTCTCTGAATTAGACACTACATGCAAGTGCGAACAAACTGATCCACTTGGGCTTGCGCAAACTTCATGGTGTGTTACATCGGCGCGCGCAACTTCCGTAACTAGCTGAAAATACACTTAGTTTCTGCTAACCCGCTAAAAGAAGTATAATTTCAATAAATGCATTTAACAATATAAAATTAAAAGTAAAATGCAATACTTTTTTAAAAACTCGTAGTTTTTTTGAACAATAATCTAAAGTGTAATTCCTCCCTAATGGTGAAAAAATAAATAAAATAAATTTTATCTTTTGACACGTGTGTAAATTAAATTTGATTTTATTTCTCTAACTATATAAAATTATCATATTTTTATTTTAGAAATTCCACGTCACAACAATTTATAACCCCACATACAACTGAATCTTGACCTATCTTAAAGTCCAATCGTTATTAAGTAAATATAAATTGTGCTCCAAAACACTATTTTGAGTTCTCAAAGTAGTAAGAAGAATGTAATAATTTTTTTTTTTAAATTAGATATTCCATTAAGTATAAGATAAATATTTTTTAATACAATTCGCAACTTTTCAGATTGATCATAATCGAATGTACGAGTATTAGTAAATTTTTTAAACAATAACAGGATTTTACCAGAAATTTTAATTTTTACCTGAACTTTGGCCAGTCAAGATGTCCAAGGGTTGTACTGTTTTTTAAATTTGTAATTATTATCTAATTGTATATATAAAAGTTTTTTTTTTTTTTTTAATTTCTTCACAAAGCTTCTTTTATTTCATTATTTTTTTATTTATTTAACATTTTTATATATTTTTATTAATCCCATGATAATCACCGACGAGGACTGTTTTACAGTCAAAATGCGCATTGAGTATTTTTACTTTTTATTTGAATAAATAGCTCTTCGACCAAATTTTTAGATATTTTATTCCATTAACTGTTTAGGATAGTTCATTCTATGTAAATAATATGACTGTGAGATTTTTTAAAAAATTGTTAATTGTTAAGAGATTGATTTAAGAGATTTTTTTACATTCAGTATCCTAACGGAAGAATAAAAAAAGCCTAAAAACGTATTTGAGATATGAGCATATACAGTTACGTAAACGAACACTGGTTAAAATGTAATTTTAAACAACCTGTATTAGACCAACGAAGGGAAGAGTACGCTTAATCTAAGAGTTCAACCTATTATGTTATACCATATCACTTGCCACCTATAAACTCTGACCAATTTATTATTTTTTTTTTTTCTGTCTTCTTTTGTATAAAAACTTTGAAATATTTCTCCAGGTTTATTCCCTGACACGGGAAATAGGACAAGTTTCTTTCTCTCAACGAAAAACATAAAATTTGAAAGAAAAAACGTTTTTCCATATAATACTCTAACTTAAGGATTCAGAGAGCAGCTGAGGTTCATACAAGTGTCACATACCGGTGACGCACAAAGAACTTCACAACTTTAAAAGCATATAAAAATCTATCTAGATAACTTACAGATTCGGTTTAGGTCTCATTTCATGGCAAAATAAATCAAGTTTTGATTCATGTAGTTCATTAAAACCGAATTCGGCCACCAGCGCTGTCACCAGTTTCGTTAAAAATGGATACGTTTACTGGCGCGGAACGTGCTCGCTATATATTTTGGTTTCAGCTCTACTTTGCAGTCAGCAACAGTTCATCGTAATTTTCGTAGAGTTACGGTAGGGAGCCTTCTAGTAAGCATACAATTAACTCTTGGCATCACCAAACCTTCGTCGAGACAGGTTATTTTGTTAAACATACAAAATCACTACGCGTCCCTGAAGCTGCTGTGGAACAACTTAAAGAAAGCTTTGCACGTAGTCCGAAGAAATCAACTCGACGTGCGTTACGTGTGAATGGCATTCCGTAAACGGCTGTTTGGCGCGTATTACGTAAACGATTATATTTGAAGCTATACAAACAAACCGTGGTTCAACATATTCCAGATGACGACAAAATTGCTCAGCAGCAGTTTGACGTAGAAATGATGGATAGAACTGCAGGCAACACATTTTTAGAAATATAATTTTTAGCGATGAGTCTACATTTCACATCAGCGGCAAGGTGAACACCCATAACTGCTGAATATGGGGTAGTGAAAACCTTCACGAAACTTTGTAGCACATTCATGATATCCTTAAGGTCAACTTTTTTTGTTCCTAAGCAAACAAGATATTGCGGCCTGTTCTTCTTGTAGGAGGCAACCGTAAATGGTATCATTTATCTGCATATGCTTCAAAATTTTCTAATTTCTCAGTTAGACAATGATGACCAAGATGGACGCCACTACTATCAGCAAGAAGGGGCACCACCTTATTTCTGGATACTCGATTCCCGATCGGTGGATTAGTCGTGGTCTAATTGCACCGGCCTCTTCATTCCCCAGATTTGACCCTGTTAGATTTTTTCTTGTGAGGTTTCATTAAAGATCGAGTTTTATGTACCACCAGCCGATTTTTCTGAGCTAAGACTTTGAATTAACGCCACAGCTGCAGAGGTAACTCCCGATTAGCTGACTACAGTTTGCAATGAAATCCACTTCATGTGGGATGCATGTAACTTTACAAATGGAAGCCATATCGAACCAAAGTGAATGTTGGGTGACAAACTTAAGTGTTTTTTCTACCAAATGAGACCTAAACCGAATCTGTAGGATGTCTTAATAAATTATTATATGCTTTTAACATTTTGAAGTCCTTTTTTAATCGCCCGGAATGCAAAATCTATATTTAAAGCACCAGGAAATATAAAAAAAATGACAATCTAAAAGGTGTAACCATTCCAAACATTAGAAATGAAAAATAAATAAATACAAAAAGGAAAGATAAATAATACATATCGATGAATAATCTAATAACTCTTTTACACGATGAACAAATTATCATGAATGAAATATAAAAAATAGTTTTATTACAGAAAATGTTTCACGTTGCAGTAATTTATTCAGTTACAATCGCGAAAATTTAATCTTGAACCGTTACTAAAAAAAAAATATCTTTACCCTCCTCAATAAGCTATCATCCGTTCTTGAGAATTTATATCACCATTAAATTTTTTAAATATATCTCTTAAATACTATAGTATTACTTAATACAAGCACAGAATTCAAGGAAGTAGTTAAGTATTTATAAATATCGACAGAACACTTTATTTATAATTCTGTTCTCACATGCGATAGAAAGATGGAGCAGTAATGCATAACTTGGCCATAATCTATAAGATACTTAAAAGGTTAGCCTCAGGTGTCTTTTGCATCTGATATGTATAGAATTTTACACGTCATTCGTTCAAAGAACGCTCTGTTAAACAAATAAAACACTATATCAATCATTACATTAATTTCAGTATCATTTTTTTAAATTTTATTAGTACAAAAAATTAATATGCAACAGATATGTGCAGTCAACTCTATAGAAAGTTAAAACAAACCGAAAGCTTTCTATAGAAAATTAACTCATGTTATCAAAACATAACGTTCACATTTTTACCCAATTTTCGAAGAAAATTACAGTTTTACTTTCGATCGCACGGTGGAATTGTGGGATGAAATTGAATTTTCTTTACGTTTTGATGTATCAGGAATACGAAAATACCATTTAACTTGGAAATTTAATTTCCCACATATAGGCCTATGTATAAAATTTATGTCCCAAAAATCTCCCAAAACTACTCCATCAATTTCATTGAAATTTATATACGCTGTAGCAGTGTATTTGAAGTTGTGCATGTGAGATTTGATAAAGATTGGTAGAGTCGTTCCTGAATTACGCTCGATTTCAGATCGACAACAGACAACATAACCTTTCTTTTTCCTGTTTAGCCTCCGGGAATTAACGTTCAGGTATTACTGCAGAGGATGAATGAGGATAATACGTATGAGTGTAACTGAAGCGTAGTCTTATACAGTCTCAGTTCGACCATTCCTGAAATGTGTGGTTAATTGAAACCCAACCACCAAAGAACACTGGTATTCACGACGATCTAGACAACATAACCTAAATTTAAGATAATTTTTTGGTTCACATGGTAGAAAAATAATTTTATTTAGGCTTTAAGGTATGAGGATTACGAAAATACCACTCATGTACAAAATTTTGTGGCTTGAAAATCTCAAAAATAACATTCATATATAAAATGTTGTGGCTCGAAAATCTCCAAAACTACTACATCAATTTCATTAAATTTTAGAAATGCTGTAGCAGTGTATCTGAAGTTATGCATGTGAAAATTTTATCAAGATTGGTCGAGTCGTTCTTTAGTTTACGCTCAATTTAAGGACGACAACAGACAACATACTGTTGGCTGTATTGATGTATTTTTCACACGAGCTTATGCAATGGTTTACAGTAGTAAATGAGTTTAAACTTGAAGGTTGTGTGTAAGATCTACTCGTTATTTTTATTTCATGAAATTACGGTTATAATAATTTAATTTTCTTGTAAACAAAAAATATATTTCAATATTAAATTTAAAAATGATATAACTCTTAGTTTTCTAATTTGTTTCGTCTAGTTCCTGCGCAGAAGATTATACAAAAATAATAATATACAAATAAAATAACCAAAAGGTCTAATTGCGCAGAACTGCGCCAGAATTTTTTTTGTTTTTCTTATATAAAAAGTCTGACCTAAATCTGTAGGTAATATAATTAACAAAAGTGTACATCAAGCTATTTTTACTGTATTAATGAACGCTTTAACGTTAATACAACGTAGTCAAAGTAAATTTATGTTATATGGGAAGAAGAGTAATCTAAATTAATAAAGTAAAATAATAAACTTTAATATTAAAATATTAAAGTTATACGAAACACAACAGTTTCATGACGTGACGTGACGTGTTATGAAAACTGATGCGTGCTACAATAGCGTGAAAATATATATTACCAATGTAAGTTATGAACTAGACAAGTAAAAATTTATTACAAATTACATTATTCTAATTTGTTTACGAATCGGATACGCTTTACGATTTCAACACAGTTCACAAACAAGTATATTATTTTTCCTAGCACTGGTACACAAATATTCATCCATTATGATAACATTAAGAAAGAAGTAAAATAGGTTTTTTTTCAATGTTACAACCTACTCACTACGAGAGTGTATCTTTAGTTAATAAGCCTATAAAAGAAGAAAATAATTCGTTAGAATATGTAAACCAGCTAAAATAAGTCTACTATTTTTTACACGAAAAATAATAATCTACTGGTTATTTCTTTTTAACATTTCAATGTTTTGAATGAAATACATACACAGATAAGCGTGATGAGATAATTTAAAAATTAATAAAATACATAATTATCTTATCACTAATTAATATTTTAAAAGTAAATATACTGGTATCTCAGACTGAGTAAATTTATCAATTTTTGATGTGTGATTATTTCTAAACATTTTTTTTAATTATTATACTTGCTGAATTATTTTTTAAAGCTAATAGAGATTAATAACTTAATTTTTTAATTAAAAATTGGTAATCTACCCTGCGTTTAAATTAGATAAAGATATCATACGAAAACAAGATATAGCATTACAAAATTAAGCATTTAAAAATCCCCCGGAAAATAATTCCGTCCTATTAAGGACTTCTGTTTATAAAGAAGATTTCCGTGGAAACATCATTGACTATACTTTTATCGTTATTATAGAATCCCTAGTGACGCAGAATAGTCACCCTCGAAGATCTTTGTAAACATAAAGAAAATATGATTATTGTAATCAATTATATAATACAGAGACAAAACACGTTTCTTAATTATAACAACTTTACATTATGAGAAATCTTATCTTCATAATTTATATACTTTAATGAACCTTCCTCCCAGAGGTCATAAACTAATTAAACATTTATTTTAATTAAAGCTGCTTTTTTGTTAGAATTAACTACAAATATATGTTAAATAAAAATGGAGGCGACACACTCGCGTTTACCAGATTTTTTTTAGTAAAAAAAAGAAGCAAATTAAATTGTTTATGCTCAGTCCTTTTACGTATTATTAGAGTAATGTTATGTAAACTTTTTTCCTGTAAGGGGAGGAAAAAGCTCTGCCAGCCGCCATCAGGACCGCACTGACGGCAATGCGGGGCTCCCACCCGCTAAAAAATCGCCCCCACTTATCATGCAGGGGCTGGATCTAAACCATATGATTCGTACACAGCCCCTGCATAATCACCCAGGCACTCTACTATCTGAATCTAGATGACCGGAAGGCGTTCCCAGGGGACGAGCGACGACTCCCAAGAGCCCCCGCCGCCCTACCCCAGAAGCTGGGGTTGGGCCCTTCATCACCCGTCATCGAACTCCAGTCTCTATCGATCAGCATCTCCTCACCATGTCGTCGCCTCTCCTCACTGGCCTTCTTTCCTATCATTGTTGCGATCATAGTAAGACATAGCGACACAGTCGCTATTACTGAGCTTCACCTTGATTATATTGTTGACCCCCTCCACACCCTGATCCTCGAGCACTACTCTTAAGTCGCGCCATCTAGGGCAAAAGAACACTACATGCTCTGTTGTTTCCAGCCCGCCGTAATCATGACAGCTACTCGTATTGAATCTGCCCATCTGTACAGATAGTCCCGAAAACATCCACGTCCAGAGAGGAAGTTATGTAAATTACATCGAAATCCACAAATATGTTTTCGATTTGTGAAGCCGCAGAATAACAACAAACATACAAGGTAAACGTTTATGTTGCCTAAATCCACTGTTTCATAGGAATAAAGAAATATAACACAGTAACAGTTACGAAGAGAATTTTGGTTTATATTACTGAATTATTTATTTTTTAGCTTTAATTTTACAAGTTTGATATATTTTAAAGATAATAAATCTTTTAGGTTTTTCATTTTTACTAATCACTTTTAATTGTAAATGTATTTACAGTTACAATTATGATTGTATTTAGGTATGTTTTTTGTATAAATATTTTAAAGAAAAAACTCATATATTAAACAATTTAAAACACTAAAAACAATGTCCTATAAAATCATTGTCAACCAGTAAAAATATATAAAAACAATAAAAAAAGAAACTTAATAATGCAGTAAGATTCAATGAAAAAAAAAACTGAGTTTAACCATAAATAACGACTGGAAAAAATTTTAAGGTTTTACGTTAAAAATTGAAGATACAATTACGTATTTTACTCGTAATCCCTATAAAATGAATTTTGAATAAAATACAATTTAAAAAATCCCTTTCGGCACGCCGGAAGGCAGAGGTAGATTTCACCGGTGCTAAGTAGAGGATAAAAAATATTTCCACCTTAAAGTAAAGAAAAACTTCAAATTTACTCAATACGACAATGGTTGCATGTGAAAAAATTTCATATGTTTAGCGTACAAGCCGCCCCATTTTCTTACAATTCCAGCAACATTTTGTTTGGTCATCCTTTGCCGTATGGGTTGGTCATATCAAAAATTGTTTCAGAAAAAAGTTTTATGTAATATTTAGAGAACTAACGACGACCACTTTAAACCGATTCGATACTGTGCCTGTAAGGGAGGTATGATTTTTTTTGTCTTCAAAACCCCATTTTTTCCACCCCCTAGGTCAGTGGTTGGTGATATCAAAATACTTTATTTAGATAAGTTTTAGGCTCTTATCCAAAGAATAGTAGTCACGTTAAACATTTTGTTTTTTTTTTCGAAAAAGCCCCCCATTTCCAGTCCATGGTCCGATTTTCCCCATTAACGAACTCGACCGAGATTTTGGGTCGTTATATTTTATGTATCAATTTGAAAGTGATTGGCACAAAATTACGGCAGTTATCGTGTCCTCAAGAAAATGAAATATATATGTATATATAAACTTTTGGACTGACGGTGGTTTTGGGGTCTGGGGGATGAGAAACGCGAAGATATGTCGAAATTTTTCGGGAATTATTGCAACAGGTAGCTTTCTTAACAAATCTAACAAACAATATTTTCTAAAAATCATTTTATCTTCTCAGTAAATGTTTAAAAAAAAAAAACTTATCTGAAAAAATAAATATATTTTATACTTTTTGCACCTCATTTCAACAAATTTAAAAAACCGATCATAAAAATATTACAATGCTTTAATGTGTCTTAAGATATTTCACAAAAACAAAATTTATTTTTCTTTCACTCGATTTTAGTTTCTTGAATTTTTGATTATATTTATATTAAAGGAGTATGAAAACATTTTGTTTACTTTTAAATAAATAAAAAAAAACAAAAAAAAAAATCTTGCGCAGTTCTGTGCAAGAAGACCGACTTTTCGTTAATATAATTAGGTTTAATATATTTTTTTTTAATTTGGTTTAATATTGTTAACACAATAGATACCTCAAGATCGTCAACGATTTTTTTTTTGAACTTCGGGGACCCCACCTTTAGGTATTGCTTCAGAGGATGAGATGAATGATTTGTTGTAGCGTGTGTGAAAATACCATGCCTGACCGGGATTCGAACCTGGGACCTCCGGATGAAAGGCCGAGACGCTGCCACTTGCGCCACAGTGTTCCAACTTACAGCACCATAACGAAACACGGTTCTAACTTGCCCCGCTTAATTTTTTCGACTTTAAATTAAGCGTAACTCAAGAACGTCTCAATCAATCTTCATCAAGTTTTTAAATGCACAACTTCAGGTACACTCTACAGCATATCTAAATTTCAATGAAATTTATGTAGTAGTTTTGGAGATTTTTGACCCACAAAATTTTATATATATATAAAATTGAAACCCCAATTTAAGTGAATCGTAATTTTATACTCCTGACATCTAAAAACGTAAAGAAAATTCATTTTCACCCCCACTCCCACCGTGTAACCGAAGGTAATACTGTACTTTCTCCGAAAAGTTGATAAAAGACTGATAATGAAATTGCTAAACTTAAACTCAAACTGAATTTGCTGAAATTAAATTTCTGTCCAGTGATAAAGTTGAAAATTTTATATATAGATTTTCTCCCAAATAAACGAATAGAATACCAGAGCTTTCTTGATATTCATGATGCGCAGATAGCTTTATTCTCATTATAGTACTCGTAATCAAACTTATGTCGGAAATTCTTCATTTGAAAACTGAAAAGGCATTTTTAGAAAGTGATATTCAAGGACTGCAACTTTCTTCAATTCTGAAAGCACACTACAAACTATACAAATGCAAAACACGAATTTCAAATGCTGATACTGTCAACTTACAAAATAATAAATCTCTTCAATTTATTTTTTACAAAAAATTTCTAAGCAATGAATTTTCGTTTATTTTTTGAAACCTAACACAATGAAATTTATTGAAATCTTACTGAATTTTTCTTTACATTTATTCTTAAAGTTTGATTTTGTTTCTAGATATTTTCCAATATTGAAATGATTCTTGTTTCGATTTAAAATTATAATACAATCTTTTCTGTCACGTTTCGAACAGTTTTGTTTTTAATAAAAGTCAAATTCTTTACTCTTTTTATCATATTTAGTTGACGTTACTTACATATATTTTCTAAGAATTAAATTTTAAACAGAAATTTTTTTGCAAAAATCTTATTTAACGGACAATTTTACTTAAGTAAAGCTATCGTTTTAATCTAAAAACTTGTGTTCTGCAATAATTTTCAATAACTTTCTAGGGATATAGTTCTCGAACCTATTTTATTCAATTTTCAAGTAAAAAAAACCATCAAATTTGCCCGTTAAATTAAGTTACCAGAATTTCAGTGTGGCTTATAGGTTCATTTTACTCTTTAAGCAGAAATCAGAGCGACAATTTCATAAGCAATAACTTGAATCCGAACCCATATTTATATAAACCGTTTTCTTTACATGAATCGTTCTACACTTCGATTGATTGCTACAACCAGTAAAAAAATTCATTAAAAATAATCAAATGTCAATAAATATTTTCTACTGTTCGTTGCATACAGTTATATATCTTTTAAAAATTAATCTTTCAACCAATACAATAAATATTGAAAACTACTCCTACACTAAAAATATTATTATTAATAATATTAACTACTCCTACACTTAAATATTATTAAAAATATTATTAAAGCTTGAAATAAAAAGGTGGAAACAGTAAAAAGTTAAATAATTATACAAAAATTTTTTATAATAGATTCCAAAGAGAAAAAAAATTTCTGTTCATAAATTTTAATAGTTATAAATTAGCATACTTCAATTTTTAGGTAGAGATACATTTGTAAACTTTGTTCAACAAACTTTTTAAGGTATTATTTATAAAATTATGTCCAATATATTTTTAAAACACATGCGAATAAATTTTTCATAAACCTAATTCGAAACAATTTTCTAACCCCTTTCAAACTACATCACCACGCATACCTCTACATTCATCTCATTCGATTTTAAAAAATTTAACATAACTGATATCCGTAATATACAAAATACCATACCAAATTTTAACAATCTGAGATTAAGCCGTTCGAAAATATTTTTTCAATATTTTTCGGATTACGATGAATAGGGGAGAAAAGAAATAAATGGAAGAAACGTGTAAAGACATGCACTAGGTTGCTGGGGTATGTATTAAGACATCCATGCCTAATTAATTTCACATTAGAAAGGTTGTATAGAAGGTAAAAAGTGCGGAAGAAGACAAAACTGAAATATATAATACGGATAATTGAGGAGTAATAAATATGTTTAAAATTAATAGATTAGCACAGAATATAATGTAATGGATAATACAAAACCAATCAACTTACTGATAACATACCACTAAAAAAACAAAACAGAAAGAAAAAGATAAATATAGTTAAAACCTAACTAGGTTTAATAATAATTCATTTTTATTTTTTAATACTTTAAGCCCATTAAATAAAGAAGAAATACTCATTTAATTTCCTCAGAACTTACTGAACTACAATCCAACAAAAAAATTAAATGATGAAAGTGAAGAACGAAAACTTATGATTAAATTTAGTCATTTTGCAAAAATAGCAATTAATTAAAATTAAAATAAAATAAATATATATCGAAATAAAAATACAACCAAAATAAACTTCTACATAATTATAATTAAATGTAAAATTTTAGATTGAATAGAAATTTCTTTAGGCTTTTCCGTTAATTAAATATCACAATTAAAATTAATTAATTTAATTCAGTATTAATAAGAATATAATTTATATACTACTTCAGATTAAGAGTTCAAGAGTCTAGACACTACCATAAAATAAAAATAAACAAATGACAAACCAACCCCAACCTCTATAAGAAAACATGATGAATGAAAGGAGTTAGGCAACCATTAATGAACCGTTGGGCGTCACTCCTCCCCAACGGTCTTAATGGACCGAGGAAGCTTAACTTTTATTCTTGCCAAGCTTCTGCTTTACTACTTACACTCAAAACTTCTACTGATTCACTCACTCATTCGGAGAAATAAGAAAGAAATTTATTCAGAATAAAATAAATGTTAGTTTTAACATATAAACCAGCGAGAATTCTTTTCCAGACTACAAAAAGAGTAATATTTGGTTTTTTTGTTTGTACCCCTACAACTTTAGAATATCTACATCAATTTTTATGGAATATTAAAAAAATTTCGTTTCAATCACGGCGTAACGGGTACATTTATATAACAATTTGAAGGTGAAAAATGACGGAATGTAGTTAGTATTATTTTCTCCAAGAAAAAGTAAATAAAACAACTTTTTGAAACTCAAGTTGATTATCAGACAAAAAGGTATACAAAAGTGAATTTCAAATACATAATACGTACACTTTATATGTACTTGAATGTATTGTGCACGCAATACGTGTATAGCATTTTACGATCCTGTAACATTTTGGTAGAATAAAATGAACTTAATAAAAAAAATCGTTGCACCTATAAGAAATTCGTTCGTAAGAATATTAAAGAAAAGAAACCTGCGTCTAGATAAAAATATAAAAAAGAATGAAGTAAAAATAGAATAAAGAAAATTGAATTGAAAACTTTCTTTTTTCTGAAGTTTATTTAAAATTAAAAATATACAATGATTGTGAAAAAACATTAACAAAAATAATTAAAATAAACATTAAAACACACACATCTATTTATATAATACAGGATGAATATAAATTATTCAGCGCATTTTATGGGTCAATAAAAAATATAACAAAGCAATATAGCGCACGTTGATTTTTTCAAACATTAGTGTAGGTACTAGAGTTACTAATGACCTTAAATGAACATGAACACGCCGACGCGATGTAACGATAAGGGCATCGTCAGTTGAGCAATGGCTACCGTGCAGGAGAAAGCAATTTGCGTTAATAACCGTTTCATGAAAACTGATATGTTATTACCGTTCGTAGAAGTTTTTGTTTAGAGTACGGCCGTGATCCTCCGAATAAAGATTCTATTAAACGTTGGTATCAGCGTTTTAGATTACAGCAAGTATAGCATACAAAAAAGGTTGCTGGCAGACCTCCCGTCTCCTAGGAAATTGTGGATCGAGTAAGAGAAACCCAGGTCAACTCGTCGTGCGAGTTTAGAATTGGGAATACCGTAATCGACAACTGTGAAGGTTCTACACAAGCGCCTAAAACTTCATGCATACAAAATTCAGTCTGTGCATGCAACTGAAGATGACTACAAACCACGCCGTTACAATTTTACCGTGGACATTCTTGGTGAAGTGAACGAAGATAATTCGCGTTTTTAAAAAAAGGAATCTTCTCTGACGAAGCTACCTTTCATGATTCTTTCTTTCTTTTTCCAGTTTAGTCTCCGGTAATTACCGTTCAGATAATACTTCAGAGGATGAATCAGGATGATATATATGAGTGCAAATGAAGTGTAATCTTGTACAGTCTCAGTTCGACCATTCCTGAGATGTGTGGTTAATTGAAACCCATCCACCAAAGAACACCGGTATCCACGATCTAGTATTCAAATCCGTATAAAAATAACTGACTGCACTAGGACTTGAACGCTGGAACTCTCGACTTCCAAATTAGCTGATTTGGGAAGACGCGTTCACCACTAAACCAACCCGGTGGGATACCTTCCATGTTTCTGGTCGCGTTAACCGTCACAATTCTCGAATTTGTGGTAGCAAGAACTTTCATGCCGTTTGACAAACACAATGAATAGTCCAAAAAATAATGTTTGGTGTGCATTGATTGTTTATTAAGTGATTGGACCATTCTTCTTCGTCGAGTCAACGGTTACTAGTAGCGCTATTTATATAGATATATAACAGGAGTATGCAGCACCACAGATTGAACATCGGAAACCCAACTTTTACTTCCAACAAGATGATGCACCACCACACTGGTGGTGCATCATCTTTTTGGAAGTAAGTCGGGAGTTGTTAGGCGGATCTATATGAACAATTTCTTCAACATTGGATTGGCCGTGATGGACAAACTCCCTGGCCACTTCGATCCACAGGCGTATGTCACTCGATTTCTTTCTTAGGGGTTTGTCAAAAACAGGTGTACGCAACGAAGGTTGTCAACACCAATGAATAAAAAGAAGAATCGAAGGTATAATTAATGGGATAACTCCAGATATTCTTCATATGTGTGCGTGAAATTGATTATGGTCTAGACATTTACGCGCTACAAAAGTTGCTCATATGAACTTTGAAGTTAATAAGTGTTGTAAAAAAAAATACCCTGTTGAATAACAAAACATGCATGTAAGTACATTGATTGCTTTGTTGCTTTTTTATTATCACCTAATATGCGCTGAATAATTTATGATCACCTATATATTACTTCTTACTTATTTTTTTGTTATCATCCTGACCCCTCTAGGGAAAAAAACACCCGCCTTGTAACGATCATTCTATTGCAAAATTAACTAAGCCTATTTGTCTTCAATGCATGGCTCACCAACCTACTTCGTTTCTTTTACAAGATTCTTATAAATTTCTCTCCTCTCAAATGTTTCTTTAAACTTCTTAATTTCAAATTTACTACAATTAGTACAGTGGATGTGGGAATTAATTAGAGGATTCGATCGTTTCTGGATACTTAAGACCTACGCTTGTAGGGAAGATTTACCATCTCGTTAAAATCGTCCTATCACAAATACGAAGAGATATAGTGACAAAAGGCGAGCGAAGATTTTCGTCATCCTCTTTTTGGTTAAGAAGAACACGCCTGAAATTGAGAAAGAGCCTTCTTCTTCTGTCAAAACCAGTTCTTGCATCTCTCGAGGCCCACAGACTGGAAATATGGCAAAATCTAGTTCCACAACTTTCATGAAATTACAAGAATATTTCAGTCCGGACTCACAATTAAACTAACATCACCTGACGAGCTTTAAATCGCCTAATAACAGGCGTGACGGTATGCAAAAGAAATCTCGTTAAATAGGGAACGGGAAAACATTGAAGAAAACACAAGATGCCGCTGCGGACTGATCCAGGACTATGAACACTTCCTCTCTGATGACTCATTCCTGCATCCGGGACTATTTGATATTAAGCAACGCAAGGCTTATCGTTCCTTAAAAACTAATTCATTTCAAATTTTATCAACTCATCTTCTTCAGAACATCACATTTCAAAGGCCGTTAGTAGCTTTTCTTCTTTCTTTTCATGTCAGTTTTTCCTTTTGTCTTACCATTATCTACCGCAAAGCGCTACATTCTATTCAAAAATTTCTTTCTAATTCCTAAATCTAAATTTGTTGACAGGTTTCTTCCTTTTTTCCACGAAAGGTTTCTTTCCTTGTGTCAATCTATTTTTTGATGTACATTACTCCGTTTACCCCTTCAAGTTTTACTCTCCAAATTACAAAATTCCCCTAATTCCGATAAATCGTGTTCCCATAACTTAGTATTTAATTTCTCATTACCCTACTTTCTGTTTAATTTCATTGCCTTAGTTTTTTTTGACTGAATATCCATACGAGCAAAAATCCACCATTTCTATTTATTCTAAAACATCTATGGTTCTAATCAAAACAACGTCATTAGAATCTTGTTATTATTATATTTTCTCTTCGGTTAGTTATTTCACTCTAAAAATTTCCTTTAATTCCTGTATTGCTTAATCTACGTAACAGTTAAAATATAATGGGAAAAGAATAATAATTCTTTTCTGACTTGCTTTTCGAATAGAGCTTATCTTATATCACATTCTGTTCGTATAAATTCTATATGATTCTTGTTCAGATAACTCTTTTTTCTCCTATATTTAAGTTGGGATTTTAAAAATTATTTTTAACATTATAAACTTTTTCTGAAGCTCTATAAATTCCAAGTAGAAAATTAATTCAAATATATACCAGTAATTTACATTTAAATTACGTCGCTTTCTTTAGAGAAAAGATCGAGATTTGTAAAGGAAAAAAACAAAAGAAAAAAGAATAGATGTTTGTAAAATGAGAATAAATCATTTAATTTCTCAATTATATTAAATATTATTCTTTATAAATGTTATTCAATTATTCCTAAATATTAATTATTACTATTATACTAGTAATGCACAAAATATCTGTACGATTAAATTAAAAACTAAATATATTTTTTATTGTTAAAATGAAAAATTTTTACGTAATAAGAAAAGTTTAATATTTTTTTGTTAATTTTAGTCACTCAGGAGATAAATTATTCACTTTTCCCGAAAAATAAAAACGACTTTTTTCTACGTAATAAAATCATTTTAATATAAAATAATTCTTAAATACATTCAAATTAAACGAACATTAAAATAGACGAATATAGTTTATAGTAAATATATATTTACATGTAGATGATATATTATTTATTTAACGGATAAATTAAATAAAAAAATTATTTCCTTTAACAACAATAACTATTATTTTACTTTCAGTACACAAATGCAAAAAGAATTACAGAGAAAATTTATTGTTCAAAAATGAAAGATTATTTCTTATGTTCTATAGAAAATTTCATATTAACAAAAAAAAAAAAAATCAATTAAAGAAAAAGGATTAAAATTCTTGAGACTGGAAAAAACTTAGAGAATTTAATAATATAAATAATATTTCGTATTTTGTAAACATATAACTTGGAATTTTATTTATTAAAATAAAGAAGTTCGCGTCTCGTGATTTATTTATTTTGATTTAACTAAACTAATATAATATAATCTACTCGAATAATTTAAAGTTTAACGAAAATTTTGGCTATATTTCTCTACTAATATTATTAGTAGAGAAATAACCCGTCAAGATAACCGAGAAGCAATATACATAAAAATCTTTTCTTTGTAAAATAATTCGTATACCAAAAGTAAATTTTATTAATTCTCCAAATTAATTTATAAAATAAACAAGACAATAAATTGAAATGTTAATTTTATACTGAAACACCAATTAATTTTTAAACAAATAAATACTTCTTTTATCACAAGAGTTTATTAATAAACGATGAGTAGATCATTTAATTAAATCAGAAGTATTGGTAATTAATCTGGTTAAAACGTATTTTAATACTCCTGTTCGGATAATTATTTCACTCTAAAACTTTCCCTTCAATTCCTGTATTGTTTAATCTAAAAGTTAAAATGTAATGGGAAAATAAAAAATCTTGTCTACTCATTTTTCGAATAGAGTACACCTTTCATCATATTTTGTTCGTATAAATGCAACATGATTTTTCTTCAGATGCGTTAAAATCTTATTCCGTTCAGATGCGGAGTATGCGTTAAAACTGGAAATTAATATAGTGGTATGATATGGCAAAAAAAAACTTCTGTATAAGTATTATAATACAAACAGTAGCAGAAATCAAGGAAGCTCAATAATAAAAGGTCATCTTCTACGTCATAATAAGTCATCTTCTACGGGTGGGTGGTGTTTATCAGTAGAATTACGATTAGTAATGAGGGTGGTGGCAGAGTGTATATGTTACACAAAAGTCACGTTTACCGTCATATTCAATGAATTACCGTTGTATTTAACAACATAATAAAGTACCGATATTTAGTTGTTCTTGAATTATCTAGAATTGTATTACTTTTATCATATAACAGTAAAAAATGTAATATTATCCTACACAACAAAAGAACTTAAATAGAAAAATCATATAATAAATAAATAAGATAGGCCAACTAATTATTCTTAATTCTTTTTTACCATTACTAATTTATAAAATCATGAATGAAAGTATTTTACCTCCGATTTACCATAAAAAACACATATATAAATATGTGAATATCAATGGTAATCAGAATTTTTAATGAAAATAAAACATTATACTCCAACAACAAATTATTTCAACTTACTGAAATTACTAATATTAACTATTATTTTTATTATCTCTTTTTATACGGTAATAATTAATTAGACCTTAATTTTATAAAAATAAGAAATTTTAAAAGTTACAATTTCATGTGATTAATAATTTTATAAACTACTGGCCCCTTGCTGCTCCGCAGCTTCATTATTACAAAGAACGTTAACCATTTTTTTTTTAAAAATCGACTACAAACCTACTGGACTAGTGCTGTTCCAAAGCATTATAATTACAAAGTAATGTATATACTTTAAAACATCGGCTAAAGACCTAATCCCATTTAAATCCCGTTTAAAGGGGTTGGGGGAAACATACTGTTTCCCCCAACCACGTTGTTTTTCACTTTCCTTTCCTAAATAGGTAAAATGCGCGCTCAAATCTTATTTCCAGTCCGTTCGGACGTTCTACTGGATGGATCGGGCTGATCTTTTTATTTTTTTATTATTATTCTCGGAATGACCCGCATATATATCATCAAGTATCGAAAGACCTTCAATGTGACTTTCCTGTGAGTAATAACCTCAGAAACTTCCTCAATTAAGGAATAAATGAGAATTTTTTGAGGATTTCTCAGAGGAGATTCAAGTTTGGAGTTCGATGACACTTGATCGGTGAATTATTCCAAGAATAAAAAAAAATCAGTCCGATATGTCCAGTAGAACGCCCAGACGGACTGGAAATAAGTTTCTAGCCCAATTTTTTAAATACACAAAAATCCCATCTACTGCTCCTTGCTTAAGTACAAGCCAAAGCATTTTCAAGGAAATGATTCCACCTATATATGTAATAAAAAAATAAAGATTTAATATTTATTATTTTAAGTTAAATTTTAACACTTATTTTTTTAAACTTTGTTGTTTTATTTTTCATTTTAATAATTAATTCAATCTTCAAATTTTGTAAATTTAAGTTCTGTAAAAAATATTTATATGAATAGAATTAAAATTTTGTAAAAATCAATTAGAATAAAAAAAATACATATATATAATTTTTTTATTATATATATAAAATATTTTTTTTTATAACATTACCACACCAGAGGGCCGAAATTCTAAATGAGATAATATAAACAAATATGAGTCAATTTCTTAACGCTTCCTAAGATCAGTTTTTAAGCTTTATTAATAATTAATAAAATACAAATTAAACACTGGTGATTAATAAAATACTACGTTAGTTTCTCCAAATGAGGCAGTGTATATAAATAAATATTTATATATATTCTTTCTCAACCTTAATAAAATAAATTTCATTTAAACTATTCCAATATTTCTAATAGCAGTGTGTATTTAAATCAACGTACATCAAATAGAGAGAGACTGGTTAGAGTTACTTCCTCTCATAATAATGATGATGTTTGAATATAATCTCCAAATTGATGTACGTGGTATATTAATATGAAACAATATATTCAGTTTAGCGAGAAATTTGAACAATGCTTTCAAATTTTCTGCATATCCGACTATATTAAAAAAGATATTTCCCAGATTGGTGCTTGCAAATACTCTTCAGATCAATTTTTAAAAACCATTTTCAGGTTTTGAAACGACTATTTTGAAACCCACATTCTTAGATTTCTCAATAAGACCTGTATTAACCAAATTGTTGCTGTGAGTAGATTACAATACACTGACAGTTTTTATAAACATAACAGGCTTTAATTTTTATTTATTATTATTATTATTCTCACAGGCATGAGTTTAATGAACCCAAGGGCGCGTGAAGAAGCTAAACATCCCCTGACCCGTGACGAGAAACGCAAGTAACCATACAGCGCGGGCGAAGCTGCGATGGGTCTGCTAGTATGTATATATGATAAATCCTCGTCGTGGCTTCGCTTGCTCTATATGGATACTTGCGTTTCCCGTTACGGTCAATTTTTTATATTTTAAGTTTTTTAGTCAAGTAACTGGAGGTAGGTGCAACCATACTCATCGCACATACGGTAACAGTGGCAGTGGCTGTGTTGGTTGAGCCGCGTATCTTACGCCGTCGCACCCCTTAAAAAATCATAATTGAAAAAAAAACCGAAAAATTCTTTGTAGATATTTATCTGAAGAGTATCTGCAATTCCAAATCTACTGAATATCTCGTATAGTACAGTCAGAAATGGGAAAAATTTGTAATCATTGTCCAACCTCGTTCAATTTTTTTACCCCTTTCAAAGTTGAATTTCAAAAAATCTAGAAATTATTTTTTAGATAGTCACATGAAAATTACCCATTCCAAAAATCAAGTTAACATCTTCATTTGTTACCGAGAAATTAAAAAAAAGTTCATTGTTACGCCATTTTAACTCTTAAAACTCGGAATTAAAAAAAATCCTTTCTTAATGCACACTAACACCGTAAGAAGAAGGCGTATACAAATTTTCAATTTATCTTCAGTAGTTTTGCTGGACGTTGAATAAGAATGCCTCACCATGTTATTTTATATATATATATATACACACACATATTTTTTTTTTGTTAAGGTTGTTTTTATTATTTATTTTTTTGTCTAGGTTCGTATAAACTTATTGCATATTTTTTTATAATATTATTCCAAAATTTAAAAAGTTTTATTCCCTACATTCGGTTTGTTCAATAAGATCGCCCAAGAGAACTCATATAGAAAAGATTTCTCCCCCACACCACGTTTTGCTATTACATAATTTCAATCTAATTTAAAGTGACATATTAATCCTTAATATGAGTGTTACTCTAATGAATTTAATGAAATCTGAGGCAGGATTAATAAGTTATTACTACTTTCAATAAAGTTTAGACTTACAAACATTTAGGAAGTCTTTTGATACGAGTGTATTTACATTTTACATTCCCCTATTTTCCAGAGTGATAATATTAAATTCACTCTGTTACTGTAAAAGGAGAGGAAATCCCGGTTGAATCATTCCGGTTATTTTCATACGGATGGAATCTAAATATACAAAAGGCAATGTTCGTATTTATGTCCGCTATAGACTAAAAAACTACTAAACCGATTTAGGCGCTCTTTTTTGCAAAAATGGTCCGCGCTGTTCGGAGAAGGTTTAAACCTATTGAAATCCTCTATCTGACCAGTAAAAAGAAAGTTAGGGGTATTTGAACCGACTACTGTGTTGAGATAGTAGTTAGAATTAAATCTGATAGGTAATGCTGTTGTTTTGACAATTGGATTTATTTACATTCTGACTTATAAAGTGAAAGGTTAAATTTTGTGAAGTTCCATAATGTTCAGTTTTTTAATGTTATCAAACTTTAAATTTTGTCCATTTAATCTATATACATATATATATATATATACTCAAATCTACTAATAGCGAAGCATTGCCGGGTCAGCTAGTATAATATAGAAGATTTTACAACTAACATCCGAGAGTTAGGATTAACAAGTAATCTTATAAGTCATCAAAACAGGGAAGAATTAAACTCATTTAAATTATTCAAAACTGTAATAAAATATGTATATTCTCCTGATTGATAAAACATATGTGTATATATATATATATATATATATACACACACCAAAAAAGATTCTAGAATGTTTCAAGTATTACGGATATAAGAACAATTAAAAAAAAAAACAGGCAATAACAGTTAACGGAACGAATATACGCAAATCACCGTTACGAAACTCCCTATATATATAGATATCAACGACACTGTGTTTATAGTTGCTCTACAGTTGATCTTCTATAAATTCAGTGAAAGGAGTGGGGAATGATGACAAATTATTTGAATAATATAGAGACTAATATTTTTTTCTTTACTACTATTTTTCAACAATGATTATCTACCCATTTATTAATACTAAACTGATTACACCATTTACTAACACTAAATTTAAATAACATCGCTGATGTAACTTAAATTCAATATTAATGAAATATTAGTGTATTAAAATGGTTTGAAAACACGATGTTACTAATAAAATTGGACTGATTTATGAAATTCCTTTTTATTTTATACAATAACTTTTACTGATGCTCCCATTTTAAGTATTCTTTTCAGTTTAACTTAAACAGTAGATTTTTTCAGCAAAACTTATCGTTGTATGTAATAACGATTTGAAAGAATTTCTCCTTTTTTGACCGACCTCATTGCTTATTATTGGATTATTTTAAAAAAACGATACCTTTATACTTTAATATCATTTTAACACTAACATATTTTCATGTGAATATTCAAGAAAATTAGTTTGAAACATACGAGAGCGAGTCAAAAATTATCTACCTTCCGCCATAACATACCTTCTAGGTTCTCATACTGCCTTCTGTGTATGCGTGCTTATAATTAGTACAACTGCGGTCACTTGTGTGAAATTTGATCACGATCGCATCATTTGTCTTGCGGCTATTACAGTTAAACTTATCCGCTACGCTAGAAGTTTGAACCAAAGAGAAACGACGAGCAGTAATCCTCCGATTTCCCCGGTCCGGAGGGTGAAAAGGAACCGAAAATCATCGTAGTCTTTCATCACGATACGGGGACAATGCTTTATCATCTAACAGTGTTTTTTTTTTTTCATGGATTGAGACGTTTAAAAGGGGCCGGACAAGTACGACGCACGAAGAGAGAGCAAGACGCTCATCAATCTCCACCACGGACAAGATTCAGCAAGCTCGAGAGATAGTTCTGGTGAATAGGCGAGTCACCATCAATGAAGTAGCGTTTTCTTTGAACATCGTCACAGTTCGACCCATCAAATCATCCACGACGAGCTCGGTTTCCGTAAATTCTATTCGAGACGGATACCAAGACAGCTTACTGCAGAACACAAGCTCAAGTGTTCCGTTTACCATCAACAAGGTGAATTTTGAGATATAGGAACACCTTCCCCACAGCCCAGATCTTGCTTCCTCCCTTTTACCTGTCTGAGCCACTCAATGATGCTTTGCAAGGTCGTTGATTTTCTACAGAGTTAGATGTGCAGAAAGGGTTGCAAAATTGTCTTCGCGACCAACTGAAAACCTTCTTCTTGGAAGGAATATAAGACTGTAGACCCTGGACTAAGAGCATTGACAAGGGAGGTGAATACTTGTATGTAGAAAAATTATATACATGTTGAATCGCTACCTTTGTGTAAATAAATTGCAGATCGAATAGTACATATAATTTTTGATTCGTCATCGTATTAAAAAAAGACATAACTTAACTCATACTTGAAAATAGTTATTTACGATTTTTTATCTAAATTTCTCTTTTTTATTTCAAGACGCAATCTTCACATATTTTTGTATTCGGCTTTTTTAAACAAACAGAAGTGTTTTTTATCTCTTTCCTATGTAAAATAAAAGCAAAAGAATTTTAATAAAATAAATTAAAAATAAATAAAACTGCCTACAAAAATAACTGCAAAAAACTAAGAATTTCTTAGCTTATTTTCTTCTACATTTTTTATTTTTAGTTTATAACAACAAGCCTAAAAAATCTTCTATTCATATTAAAAAAAACGATTGCAAAAATATGAAGAAATTGATCTTGAAATAAAAAAAAAGAAATATAGATAAGCCAATTGTAAATAACTACTTTGAAGCTTTAGGTGAATAACACTTTTTAATCCTCCTTTAAATTTCTATATATTGAAATCAGAATCAAATGAAGGATTAATAATTTATTGTTGAGTGTTTGTTTTTTTAATTTGTTGTGAACTTTAAGGATAGGAATTTTATAATTATTTTATATTTTAACACTTCTTTTGAATACGGTATTAATTTTATTAAAAACGTTTATTTTATTATATAAATTAAACAAAATAACAATTTATTATTATTAAAGCTCACCGATGTAAATATTCTTTAAAAAGAACAATACATAATAGCAACATTAAATAAATCGGATTAAAAAATATATACAATAAACAAATTAACTTAGAAATTGGCTTTGATGTATTTTTAATAACATTTTCAACAAAATTCTTTCAAGTATTATATTATACAGTAGGTAAAAGTGTAATAAATACATACAAAAACAAAGCATTTTTTCCCCAGTTAAACATTTATATAATTCTTAGTTAAAAGGAAATTAATGAATGAAAAGTGCGTTGGTAAAATAAAAGAAGTATAAAAGAGAAATAAGGGAGAGGGGAGAGAGGTTTGCGTGTTAAATACTAATCTGAAACGACCGAACTTAATAGTAAGAAGATACTATAAACGTGACTTAACACAGGAAATGATTTACCACCACCTAAAAAAAATTCCCCTTTATGACTAAACGAAGTAATCCTTTACTATTGATGAAATAACGATAATCTATAATCGGAGTTATATATTTTACTGTAATTTAATGAATAAATAAATAAATTTATCAAAAAATTAATTTTTATTTTTTACTTGTTTAATGAATAAAAACCAGATAAATAACAAAAATTAAAAAACACGACTGCCAAAAAAACATTACTGACAAATATTGCTCTTTAATATAGGATAATTACTAATAGAGGATAATTAACGAGCGTATCGGTGACAATCGGTTCAGCCGTTGAAATGCTACGGTGGAACAAACATACATATATACACTCCAATTGGGCAAACGTGTAAAATCATTTTTTTTCTTTTTCTGTTTAGCCTCCAGAACCACCGTAAGGCATTACTGCAGAGGATGAATGAGAATGGTATGTATAAATGTAAATAAAGTGTATTCGTGTTCACTCTCATGTCGACCATTCCTGACATGTGTAATTAATAGAAATTCAACCACCAAAAAACACTGGTATCCACGATCTAGTATTGAAATCTGTATAAGAGTAATTGCATTTACTAGGATTTGAACCTTAGAACGTGTAAAAACACTAGTAAGACACTTTACACTTGTGAGATACGAGGTTTTCGAATCGTTCAAAATGAAGCGTTGAGATGCAAGTTGTTCAAAAACGACTCATTCATCTGATAGATTTTTCTATATATATATATATATATATATATATATATATATATATATATATATATATACACATATATTTTTATACATATATTTTTATAGCCTATGACACTCCCGATAACGTAAGGATTCCAAGGCGGAGTCATACATCTAAATCGGTTCAGCAGTTGAGCTGCTACGGTGGAACAAACATACATATACCCTAAAAATATTATACCCTTTTTTGGGCAGTCGTGTAAGAATCAAAATCAATAAAATAAATTACTTAATATAATCTCATACAATATTTCCAAAAATATGAACTATCTTAAAAATAAAGACCCAAGTAAAGTAATGAGGTAATATTCTATTGAGGTGTATTAAGAATACCATACATAATGTATTAGTTGATACAGAAAAGCGTACTTAAATCTGTTACCTCACACTATCTACTCCAGTCTTTTATTATTGTGAAGCATGTAAAGCGTTTAAGTACAATAGACATCAATCATAATCGTATTCTTTGAGAATAAGATAGTTAAAATACAAT